>NC_091059.1:325000-2725000 GCF_000393655.2 Nicotiana sylvestris
TTGTTAGTTAATTAGTTATACATAAGAATTTTAATATTTATAACTTAGGAATTGTTCAATCTTGTCTTCTTAGTGATATTGAACAGTTATAATGAAAGCTTAGTTTTCTGTGGGATTCGACTCTAGACTTTTAGAATGAATTATATTTGCAGTGATCGCTTATTCTTTTTAGAACTAGAGTTGGGCGTGATCAAAATTCAATTAAAAATATGCCTTGCCTGGGATTTAGAAGACAGAGGCCCACACGATATTTTCTTAATTTATGCACACTACTTTTTGTTAGAGCTTGTATTAAACTTGGTACAAATTCTTAATCTGTAAAAAAATTTGCTATAGACCGAAAATAGTAGATTTTGCCATTTGAAAGTATTTAAAGTTTTGGGTGAATCCGTAATTTTTTTTCCTCGTTGAAATCTTGTGTGAGAATGATAAACTACAATGTGTATTATGGCCTTCAGTTTTTCAAAAGAGGAATTTTTTCCTTTGTGGTTAAGATTTATAAGGCAAAAGTTTTTTATTGTATTTCCAAAGTATGCAAACTTAGTATTCCTTTTTACCATTAATTCTTTGAACCGCGTGGTATGATATATAATTTGTGTAATCACATCATTTAATTACAGAATGTATGTAATGGTGTGAAAATTACGTTGAAATAATGATAGACTCCTTTGGTGCACTTTGTTTAATTATGAGACATCGAATAATATGTTACAAGAAAAGTTTTGAGCTACTTTCATTAATAGCACACTATTAAAAATATAATACAAAAGATTAGCATTAATTAATATTAACAAATATGGCAGTAAAATATTTATATATATATAGCAGATTTAATTCAATTCAAATCAGCAAGAATCAAGTTGCTTAAAAAGGCAGTCATAGTATTTAATATATTTCCCTATTTTTTCTCTCCATTCCATACCATGTTTTATATTTTTGTTAGAAACCAATCCATTCCATAACAGATTTTTCATTTCCATACATGAACCTTTTTATATAATGTAATGTAGCAAATTATACATCTTTATATTCTAACAAAATAAAATACATATATTTACGAAAAAATTATAATGTATGTTTGTGGTGTATATACATTATAAAACATATATTTTTTTAGAAAAATTCATAAATTCATATATATATATATATATATATGCATATGTTGTTTATATATGTCTTTATATTTAATTATATATCATCGATCCATTCCATAATAATTTTTTCCCTTTTTACACATGAACCTTTTTATTCAACTTAATCCTAGCAAAATTATATATTTGTATATTCCAATGGAATAAAATAGATATATTTCGTGAAAAAATATAATGTATGTTTATGGTATATTATAAATCATGTATTTTTTTAGGAAAAATTATGTATATATGCATATGCTATTTGTACACTTATTTATATTTAAAGAGATATTATAAATATGCCATTTATATTTTGCACTAATATAACATGCATATTTATACAAATTATCCATATATAAATAGTATATGTGACATATTTTTTTCTTCTATATATATATTAGTGGCATACTAATATTTTAGATTAAACTTTATGTAAGGTATATGCTAGCAATATACTTTGAATAATATCAATATAATAATATAGTATAATGTATATATAAGTTTTATATATATATATATATATATATATATATATATATGACATATTGATGGAATATTTACATTGTAAATTATCACTATATAATATACTTGAAATATGTTAAATGTATATTTTTAGTTAAAATAAAATTGTACAGAAAAAAGTTTAAAATAAAATTGTACAGAAAAAGTTTAAAACTCAAAAAAGAAAGAAATACTAAAATTCTCATTGTGTAGAGAGAATTATTTTTAAAATATTCTTCTTTCGGAATCTTTGATATATTTGGGTAAGTGTTATTTATGGAAGAGAAAAAAGAAGTTATAAAAGAGTGAGGGAAAAGGAAATGTAGTAAAAAGTGTATTAATGTAGAGGGATCCCTTAGTTAATGGAGTTATCAAAATGAAAGTGCTAAAAAAATTAAAAAAAATGTTGTTTTTGGAATAAACAAAGTCTACTATCATTTATGATAATAATTTTTAAAAAGGGATCAAGCATGTAAAAATCTCAAAAGTTTTATATGTTAGGACCATGAATTTTGTTTTAATTTGGTCACCATACAACTTACTATATCTTAATATCAGAAATTAGTTTAGCCCTAGTCCCTTATATTGATATACTTCTACAAGTTATTATGGCATATGTTGTCATATTGAATGGTTGTAACCATTCGTACGGTTTACTTGGTTCTATTTCAGATATGGCAGAATATGGACAAGTTCAAATTACTCCAAGTGGGAATTCTCGAAGTCGAGCAAGGAGACAGCGTAGAAGGATGCGTCGTTGCAGAACTTATTTCTATAATGATTCAGACTTGGAGCCTGAAGTCATCAGGAATATCCCAAGAGCGAGGCAAAATGAGTTAAGGGTCGAAGGCCTGAACGAAGGGAATGAGAAAAGAAATTTAGGGAGTTTAAGAAATTTAAAATGGGCTCTGATACTTCCATTTCTGAATATGTACACTTTTTCAGTTAAAAAGAGCTGAATTGTTTAATTACATAAAGATTAATAATTGGGAAGCGTTAGCTATTTTAGCGGACTCTCTTCGAGAGCCTTGGGGTGGAGTTTTAACTGATATTTATCATGATATTTGTCTTAGTACACCTTTTAGCGTATATATGCAAGAGTTATATTCTATTGGTATATGTATGTCCTAGCAAACGTGTAAATTGTCATTATATATTTTGTTTTATTGGAATTTAAATTTTATTGTTTGTCTCACCAGCTACATATATTATTTTGTTATTTTATTTTTAACGGATTGAGACATGAAATGGAATACACAATAAAAATTGATTTTAGTATTACTTAAATATTAATTACTCCAAGTTGGAATTCTCGAAGTCGAGTAAGGAGACAACGTAGAAGGATGCGTCTTCGCAAGACTTATTTCTATAATGATCCAGACTCAGAGCCTGAAATCATCATGAATGTCCCAAGAGCGAGGCAATATGTGCTAAGGGCCGAATCGTTGAACGAAGGGAAAGAGAAAAGAAATTTAGGGAGTTTAAGAAATTTAAAATGGGCTCTGATACTTCAATTCCTGAATATGTACACTTTTTCAGTTAAAAATAGTTGAATTGTCTAATTACATAGAGATTACTGATTGGGAAGCATTAGCTATTTTAGCGGACTCTTTTCGAGAGCCTTAGGGTAAAGTTTTAACTGATATTTATCATGACATTTGGCCTATTACAGCTTTTAGCGTATATATGCAAAAGTTAATATTCTATTGATATATGTATGTCCTAGAAAAAATGTAAATTGTTATTATGTATTTTGTTTTCTTGAAATTTAAATTTTATTGTTTGTCTCACCAGTTACATATATATTATTTATTATTTATTTTTTAATGGATTGAGATTTAAAATAAAACACAAAATTGAGAAGTGATTTTAATATTAGTTAAAATATTAATTACACCAAGTGAGAATTCTCAAAGTCGAGCAAGGAGACAACATAGAAGGATGCGTCCTCGCATGATTTATTTCTATAATGATTCAAACTCGGAGCCTGAAGTCATCAGGAATGTCCCAAGAGCGAGGCAAAATGAGTTAAGGGTCGAAGGACTGAACGAAGGAAAGGAGAAAAGAAATTTAGAGAGTTTAAGGAATTTAGAATGGATTCTGATACTTCCATTCCTGAATATATATACCTTTTTCAGTTAAAAAAAGCTGAATTTTCTTTACATAAAGATTACTGATTGTAACGCGTTAACTATTTTAGCTGACTCTCTTCGAGAGCCTTAGGGTGAAGTTTTAACTAATATTTGGACTAGTATACATTTTAGCGTATATTTGCAAAAGTTAGTATTCTATTGGTATATGTATATCCTAACAAACATGTAAATTGTTATTATATTTTTTTTTGAAATTTAAATTTTATTGTTTGTCTCACCAGTTACATATATATTATTTATTTTTTAATTGTTTAGTAGATTGAGACTTGAAACGAAACACACATTGAAAAGTGATTTAAGTATTAGTTAAAATATTTAGATATAGATGATGAATGGAAACGTAGTGGCTTTTCGATTCTATACTAAATATAAAATTAATATTATAATTAATTTGCTTGGGTGTGTAAACACATGTATTAATTGGCTGAAGTATATATTGATAAGTTAAACTTGTAATATTATCTCTAATAACAAACATGGTATCGAAAAGTATCATTGTTGACTTGAACAAGGGTGACAACTGAATGGTGAAAATTATGACATCAGGAGTCGTAAGATGTGGTACGTACTCGAAGATCAAGATGCTCTTGAAAGTATTAACTATGTTTTGAGTCAACCAGAGGATGGTAACACTGCCCAACATAGGAGGGACCTGAAAACTCATAATATTTGTAAAAAAAGAATTCTACTATACGTGAAATTAATATAAGTTCAGTTGTTGATGATCTCGTTCACAAATGTGGGCAATATCTTACTGCTCAAACCATGTGGGTATATTTAAGAGAGGCATATGACGGTACAATTGTGACTCGCCTTACACAGCTAATGCCACGACCCTAAAATTGACTCGGTCGTGATGGTGCCTATCGTGAAATTAGGCCAGCCAACACTAACCCTCAAACCAACCAAACAATTATAATAAGTCATTTAAAGACATTAATAAGCTAAAATCCCATACAATAAAGTCGGATAAAACAACGCAGAAACCAAAACACAGCCCAACATCGGGTGTCACCAGTCATGAGCATCTACAACTCGTCTAAGAATATGAAAAGACAACATATTCTGATACAAAGCTAGTACAAAGTGAAATAAAGATAGGAAGGAGAAGCACTGGGCTGCGAATGCCAAGCAGCTACCTAGTCAACTCCGAAAAGCTGCTGGAAGATAATCAGCACTCACTAGCGTGACTCGAGACTCCTGAATCTGCACATAGGGTGCAGGGAGTAATGTGAGTATGCCAACTCAATAAGTAATAAAAGTAAAGGCAGCTGAGCAGTAAGAAAACACGTAAATCACAGCATAATACTACAACAAAACAGTATAAATCCAGAACAATGCAGTAAAATAGTAAAACTCACAAAAAAAATATCTCAGTTCAATAAAAACCTGTTTAAAACATCTTTCGGTAGTTCAAACGAGTGATGAAAACAGTGAGAAAAGGGATGGAAACATAAATCAGCCCCTCGGGCAAAACAAGTACCATAACCGCCCCTCGGGCAAAATACCAACAGAATCAGCCCCTCGGGCTACCTCACAATCACTCGTATCAGCCCCTCAAGCAATAACATGAAACAACAACAATCCCTCGAGTAATATCACATCTCACACTAGGTACCCACACTCACTAGGGGTATGCAGACTCCGGAGGGGTTCCTACAGCCCAAGCGCTATAAAAAGCCATCTTGTGGGATAATCAAACTGGCCCTCGGCCTCATAACAAGCCACCTCGTGGCGTAACAAATCAGGCCCTCGATCTCATAATAATGAATTAATACAACACTACTGTGGCGCGCAACTCAATCCCATAATATCCTCATAACACAAGCCCTCGACCCACTCAGTTAGAAATCTCTCAAGCAACTCGGGCGATAGTTAAACATGATGCTGAGCCCAAAATATCATTTAAAATATCAAAATGGAGTAAATATGGCTGAGTTATAAAAATAGTAGAATACAACATGGCTGAGCATAAATATGAAGTCAAAATAGTGAGGAATGTAGTAAAAATATCCTAAGGGTCCAAAACAGTTGGCGCGAGGCCCAAATATGGCATTCAGCCCAAAACATGATAATACTTTCCAAAACACAATGATAGCAAACAGTTTTCAGTCAAATACGCGATTTAACAGTCATACGGGACGGACTAAGTCATAATCCCCAATGATGCACGACCCCATGCTCGTCATCTAGCATGTGTGTCACCTCAAAGTAGCACAACGATGTGAAATCCGGGGTTTCATACCCTCAAGACAGCATTTACAATCATTACTTACCTCAATCCGGTCCAAATTCTAGCCCACGATGCCCTTGCCTCTTGAATCGGCCTCCGAAGGCTCCAAATCTACCCAAACCAGATCCATACATCAAAAATATGCTAAGGGAACAAAGCCCACTCGAAAATAACCAATTCACATCAAAATCTCGAAATTGGCCAAACCCGACCCCCGGAACCACGTCTCGAATTCCGATAAATTTCACAACACTGGAATCCTTATACTCTCACGAGTTAATACATACCAAATATACCAAAATCCAACCACAAATGACCCATCAAATCCCTAAATTTAGGTCTCCAATTCCCAAGCCCTAAACCCCCAATTTGCTACTGATTTTCCATAGATTTCAAGCTTACAATGTTAAAATTCATCATAGAAACAAGTTTAGGGTCCAAAAGCCTTACCTCCACGAAACCCTTTTGAACTCCCTCTTCAATTTGCTCTCCAAAGCTTTTTCCCGAATGAAATATGGTGAAAAACCACTCAAATTGCGAAGGCCAAATATATATATATATATATATATATATATATATATATATATATATATATATATGTTCTGCCCCAGCAAAACCGCTTCTGCAGTTGAAATCTCGCACCTGCGGACCCGCACTTGCGGTCCCAGGTGCGCATCTGCGCAAATCACTTAAGCGCCTTAGACCGCACGTGCAATCAAACTCCCGCACCTGCACTATCGCAGGTGCGCTCAATCTTTCGCATCTGCGGTTCCAGCGCCTCTTTCCCATTTCCGCATCTGCGACCCTAATTGCACTTCTGTGGGCCCGCACCTACGGTCCCCAAACCGCAGGTGCGGTTATGACAGGAACTTTAGCAGCTTCAGCTGCAAATTTCCAACTCCAAACTTCCCGTCAACCAACCGAAATCACCCTGAGGCCTCCGGGACCCCAACCAAAAGCACGAACAAGTCATATTCCACTATCCAATCTTATACCAATCTTTGAAACACCTAAAACAATATCGAAACATCGAATCAACCACGGATTCAAGCCTAAGAACTTTAAAAACTTCTGAATTTCGCTTTCGATCAAAAAGTCTATCAAACCTTGTCCGAATGACCTGAAATTTTGCACACACATCACAAATGACACAATAGACCTACTCCAACTTCCGGAATTCCATTCTGACGCATATATTAAAATCTCACCTATCAACCGGAAAATGCCAAAATTCCAATTTCGCCAATTCAAGCCTAAAATATACTTCGGACCTCCAAAACACATTCCGATCACGCTCCTAAGTCCTAAATCACCTCCCGAAGCTATCCAAACCATTGAAATTCATATCCGATTCCTTTTTCATATAAGTTAACACTCCGGTTGACTTTTCAAACCTAAGCTTACTCAAAGAAGACTAAGTGTCTCATTCCTTTCCAAAACCTCTCCGAATCCGAACCAACCAACCCGATAATACATAATACTGCTGAATAAGACAATAAGAAGCAGAAATGGGGGAAACAGAGCAGTAACTCATGAAACGACCGGCTGGATCGTTATATCCTCCCCCTCTTAAACAAACTTTCGTCCTCGAACAGGTCAAGAAACATACCTGAAGTCCCAAATAAGTGAGGATATCTGCTCCGCATCTCTCGCTCGGTCTCCCAGGTAGCCTCCTTCACGGGCCGACCTCTCCACTGCACTATTACTAAAGCTATATCCTTTGACCTCAACTTTCGAACCTGATGCTCCAAAATAGCTACTGGCTCCACATCACAAGTCAAATCATCCTCCAACTGAACCATACTGAAATCCAAAACATAAGACGGATAGCCAATATACTTTCGGAGCATAGAAACATGAAATACCGGATGCACACACGATAAGCTGGGTGGGAAAGCAAGCTCATAAGCCACCTCCCCAGTTCTCCGAAGCACCTCAAAAGGCCCAATGAACTGAGGACTCAATTTACCCTTCTTCCCAAATCTCATAACACTCTTCATAGGTAAAACCTTCAATAGAACCTTTTCACTAACCATGTAGGACACATCACAGACTTTCCTGTCAGCATAACTCTTTTGTCTCGATTGCGCTGTACGAAGCCTCTCCTGAATTACCTTCACCTTGTCTAAAGCATCCTGCACCAAGTCTGTACCCAAAAGTCTAGCCTCGCCGGGTTCAAAACCAACTAGAGATCTACACCACCTCCCATATAAGGCCTCATATGGAGCCATATGAATACTCGATTGATAATTGTTGTTATATGCAAACTCTGCGAGCGGTAGAAACTAATCCCATGACCCTCCAAAATCAATGACACAAGCGTACAACATGTCCTCCAATATCTGAATAGTGTGCTCGGACTGCACGTCCGTCTAAGGGTGAAAAGTTATGCTCAACTCAACCTGAGTACCCAACTCTCGCTGTACAAACCTCCAAAACTGTGAAGTAAACTGAGTACCTCTATCTGAAATGATGGAAATCGGGACACCATGCAAACGAACAATCTCTCGGATATAGATCACTGCCAACCGCTTTGAAGAATAGGTAGTACACACATGAATGAAGTGCGCGGACTTGGTCAGTCGATCCACAATCACCCAAATAGCATCAAACGTCTTTAATGTCCATGGGAGCCCAACTACAAAGTCCATGGTGATCCGCTCCCACTTCCACTCTAGAATATCCATCTACTGAAGCAAGCCACCCGGTCTCTGATGCTCATATTTCACCTGCTGACAATTGAAACATCGAGCTACAAAACCTACAATGTCCTTCTTAATTCTCCTCCACCAATAATGCTATTTCAGATCCTGATACATCTTCACGGCACCCAGATGAATATAATACCGCAAGCTATGAGCCTCCTCTAGAATCAACTCCCGAAGCACATCCATATTAGGCACGCATATCCGCCCTTGCATCCTCAACACCCCATCATCACTAATAGTCACATCTCTGGCATCGTCGTGCTAAACTCTGTCCTTAAGGACAAGCAAATAAGGATCATCATACTGGCACTCTCTGATACGATCAAATAAGGAAGACCGAGAAATCACACAAGTCAATACCCGACTGGGCTATGAAATATCCAACCTCACGAACCGATTGGCCAAGGCCTGGACATCAACTGCAAGAGGTCTCTCCCCAATAGGAATATATGCCAAACTCCAATACTCATCGTCTTCCTATTCAGGACATTGGCCACCACATTGGCCTTCCTCGGATGGTACAAAATAGTGATATCATAGTCCTTTAGCAGCTCCAACCATCTCCGCTACCTCAAATTGAAGTCCTTATGCTTGAACACGTACTGGAGGCTACGATGATCAGTAAACACCTCACAAGGCACACCATACAAATAATGTCTCTAGATCTTCAACGCGTGAACAATGGCAGCCAACTCCAAATCATGAACAGGGTAGTTCTTCTCATGGGGCTTCAACTGACGAGAAGCATAAGCAATAACTCTACCCTCCTGTATCAACACACACTCAATACCAACTCTCAAAGCATCATAATACACGGTATATGAACCTCAAGCTGATGGCAAAACTAACACTGGAGCTATGTTCAAGGCAGTCTTGAGCTTCTGAAAGCTCTCCTCACACTCACCCGACCACATAAAAGGATCACCCTTTTGAGTCAACTTGGTGAAGGGTGATGCAATAGATGAAAATCCCTGAACAAACCAGTGGTAATAGCCCGCCAATCCAAGAATGCTGCGAATATCTATGGTTGAGGACGATCTTGGCCAACTCCGAACCGCCTCTATCTTCTTCGGATCAACCTGAATACCCTCACTAGACACCACGTGCCCCAAGAATGCCACTGAACTGAGCCAAAACTCACACTTGGAGAACTTTGCATAAAGCTTCTCGTCCCTCAATCTCTGCAACACAACTCTCAAATGCTCCGCGTGCTTCTCCTAATTACACGAGTATACCAGAATATCATCAATGAAAATAATCACGAACGAGTTGAGATAAGGCCGAAACACGTTGTTCATCAAATGCATGGATGATGCTGGGGCATTGGTCAGCCCAAAAGATATCACTAGGAACTCATAATGATCGTATCGGGTCCTGAAAGCCGTCTTAAGAATATTCGAGTCCTTGATCTTCAACTGGTGATAACCTGAACAGAGATCAATCTTGGAAAACACTCTCGCTCCCTGAAGATGGTCAAACAAATCATCGATACGAGGCAAAGGATACTTGTTCTTGTTTGTAACTTTGTTCAACTGTCTGTAATCAATGCATATCCTCATCGTGCCATCCTTCTTCTTTACAAATAGAACAGGCGCACCCCAAGGCAACACACTAGGCCGAATAAACCCCTTATCAAGGAGTTCATGAAGCTGCCCCTTAAACTCCTTCAACTCCGCTGGTGCCATACGATACGGTGGGATAGAAATAGGCTGAGTGCCCGACAGCAGATCAACACCAAAATCAATATTCCTATTCGGTGGTATGCCTGGTAGGTTTACAGAAAACACATCGGAAAAATCCCTCACTACAGGAGCAGAATCTATACTAGGAGTCTCTGCACTGACATCCCTTACAAAGGCTAAGTATGAAAGACAACCTTTCCCAACCATCCGCTGGGCCTTCAAGAACGAAATCACCCTCCTGGGGACAAAATCAGTCAAACCTCGCCACTCAATCTGTGGCACACCCGGCATAGCCAATGTCACTATCTTAGCATGACAGTCCAAAATAGCACGACACGGAGATAGCCAATCCATGACCAATATCATATCAAAGTCCACCGTACAAAGCAATAATAGGTCCACTCGGGTCTCCATACCCCCAATAGTCACCACACACGACCGGTACACACGGTCCACAATAATAGTATCGCCCACTGGAGTAGATACACGAACAAATGAAGTAAGAGACTCACGGGGCATATCCAAATAACAAGCAAAATAGGATGACACATATGAAAAAGTGGAACTAGGATCAAATAACATAGAGGTATCTCTATGGCAGACTGAGACAATACCTGTAATCATAGCATCTGAAGCAATAGCATCGGGTCTAGCTGGGAGTGCATAGAAATGGGGCTGACCACCACCTGATCGACCTCCCCCTCTAGGGAGACCTCTAGCTGACTGTCCTCTACCCCTAACTGGCTGGGTGGGTGGTGGTAAAGGAACTAGCGCTGAAGCCGATGGCTGACTCCTCTACTGAGAGGAACCCCCAAGACGATGAGGATACTGCCTCTACATATGACTCAACTCTCCACACTCATAATAACTCCTTGGTGCTGGAGATGGGGACTGAAGGGAACCCCTAGCACCGGAATGGCTAGCAGATTTGCCTGGCATAGAAGAGCCCTAAACTGATGGAGCACGGGACGAGCTCTGGGCTGGAAGGGAACTGAGTGATGAATGGCCCTAATGAGAACTGTGAGAACCATGACCCGATGATGTCCCATGATAACCTAGGCGAGCTGACCGAGCATGTCTGAATGGATGGCCTTTGCCATGCTTAAACTGACCTCTCGAAGGAGCACCACCAAAACTACCAGATCCCCAGGGCCTCTTGGCCTCCCTCTCATCTCGCTCCTGCCGACAAACTGACTCAATCTCACGAGCAATGTCAATAACCTCCTCAAAAGTAGCACTTGACACCCTTCCCCAGTCATGAGAATCCGAAGCTAATATGTGAGGCCATCAACGAACCTCCTGATCCTCTCTCTATCTGTCGAAACCAACCAAACAACATGATGAGCTAACTCAAAGAACCTCATCTCATACTGCGTCATAGTCATATCTCCTTGACGCAACTGCTCGAACTGCCTATGCAGCTCCTCTCTGCGAGACTGTGGCACATACTTCTCCAAAAAGAGAACGGAGAACTGTTGCCAGGTAAGGGGTGCTGCACCAACAGGCCTACGTCTCTCATAAGCCTCCCACTAAGTGAAGGCAGCTCCAGAAAATTGAAAAGTAGTAAATGCTACCCTGCTGGTCTCCAGAATACCCGATGTACGAAGAATCCTCTAACACTTGTCCAAGAAACCCTGGGCATTCTCGCCCTTTGTACCATTGAAAGTCGGAGGCTGAAGTCTACCAAACCTCTCCAATCTGCACTGCTCGTCCTTTGGCATAACAGGAGTTACATAGTCCTGAGCAGCTGCAACTGGCTGGGTTGGAGGTTCCCCCGGTGTCTGATGTCCATGCACGACCTACTCAGATGTGTGAGCGGTAGGAGTCTGAGTGCCTCCCCCGGCCTGAGAAGTAGCTGCAACTGTAGTTACTGAGACCGCCTGAGCTAGGCCAATGCATACTGATAGAATCTGGGCCAGGGCCTCCTAATGGCCTGGAATCACAATAGGCACAGCTGATGCCTAAGCTGGTGCTGCTGGAGAATCCATAACTGGGACCTGATCATGAACTGTGGCGGTTGGTGGATCTGCAGGTGCTGCCCTAGCTACTATGCGGGCTATACCCCTGCCTCTACCATGGCCTCGACCGCGTCCTTGGCCTCTAGTGGCCTCAGCTGGTGGTACTGGAGGTTGTCCATCCTGACCAGTAGCACGTTTCCTCACCATTTGTGAGAGAATAGAATAATAGAAGTTTAGTATTCGGATCAACAGATTCGCACGACAAGAATTCAAAAATATGAAGTTTTCCTAAAGGTTCTACAGCCTCCTGAGGATAAATACAGACGTCTCCATACCGATCCGCAAGATTCTACTAAACCTGCTCATGACTCATGAGACCTATATAACCTAGGCTTTGATACCAACTTGTCACGACCCTAAAACGGACCCGGTTGTGATAGTGCCTATCGTGAAACTAGGCCAGCCGATACTAACCCCCAAACCAACCAAAAAATTATAATAAATCATTTAAAGACATTATAAGCTAAAATCCCATAGAATAAAGTAGGATAAAATAGTGCGGAAACCAAAACACAACCCGACATCGAGGTCTCACCAGTCATGAGCATCTACAACTCGTCTAAGAATATGAAAAGACAACATAATCTGATACAAAGCTAGTACAAAGTGAAAAAAAGATAGGAAGGAGAAGCACTGAGCTACGAACGTCATGCAGCTACCTAGTCAGCTCTGAAAAGCCTGCTGGAAGATAATCAGCACTCACTAGCGTGACTCGAGACTCCTGAATCTGCACACAGGGTCCAAGGAGTAATGTGAGTACGCCAACTCAGTAAGTAATAAAAGTAAAGGCAGCTGAGCAGTAAGAAAATACGTAAATCACAGCATAATGCTACAATAAAACAGTATAAATCCAGAACAATGCAGTAAACCAGTAAGACTCGCAAAAAAAACATCTCAGTTCAATAAAAACCTTTTTAAACATCTTTCGGTAGTTCAAACGAGTGATGAAAACAGTGAGAAAAGGGATGGAAACATAAATCAGCCCCTCGTGCAAAACAAGTACCATAACCGCCCCTCGGGTAAAATACCAACAGAACCAGCCCCTCAGGCTACCTCACAATCACTTGTATCAGCTCCTCGGGCAATAACATGAAACAACAACAGCCCCTCGGGTAATATCACATCTCACACTAGGTACTAGCACTCACTGGGGGTGTGCAGACTACGGAGGGACTCCTGCAGCCCAAGCGCTATAACAAGCCATCTCGTGGTATAATCAAACTGGCTTTCGGTCTCATAACAAGCCATCTCGTAGCGTAACAAATTAGACCCTCGACCTCATAATCATGAATCAGTACAATACTACTACGGCGCGCAGCCTGATCCCATAATATCCTCACAACACAAGCCCTCGGCCCCACTCAATCATAAATCTCTCAAGCCACTCGGGCAACATTAAAACATGATGCTCAGCCCAAAATATCATTTAAAATATCAAAATAAAGTAAATATTGATGAGTTATGAAAACAGTAGAATACAACATGACTGAGCACAAATATGAAGTCAAAACAGTGAGGAATAGTAGTAAAAATCCCCTAAGGGTCCAAAATAGTTGGCACAAGGCCCAAATATGACATTTTGCCCAAAACATGATAATACATCCCAAAACACAATGATAGCAAACAGTTTTCAATAAAATATGTGATTTAACAGTTATACGGGACAGACTAAGTCACAATCCCCAAGGTTCATGACCCCACGCTCGTGATCTAGCATGTGCGTCACCTCAAAGTAGCACAACAATGTAAAATCTGGGGCTTCATATCCTCAGGACAACATTTACAATCATTACTTACCTCAATCCGGTCCAAATTCTAGCCCGCAATGCCCTTGCCTCTCGAATCGGCCTCCGTAAGCTCCAAATCTAACCAAAACAGATTCATACCATCAAAAATATTCTAAGGGAGCAAAGCTCACTCGAAAATAACCAATTTATATCAAAATACCGAATTGGCCAAAATATTGCTACTGATTTTCCATAGATTTCAAGCTTACAATGTTAAAATTCATCATAGAAACAAGTTTAGGGTCCAAAAACCTTACCTCCATGAAACCCTCTTGAATTCCCTCTTCAATTTGCTCTCCAAAGCTTTCTCCCGAATGAAATATGGTGAAAAACCACTCAAAATCGCGAGGCCAAATATATATATGTTCTGCCCCAACTAAACCGCTTATGTGGTTGAAATCTGGCACCTGCGGTCCTAGGTGCGCATCTGCGCAAAACACTTAAGCGCCCCAGACCGCACCCGCGATCAAACTCCCGCACCTGCGCTATCACAGGTGCGCTCAATCTTTTGCATCTGCGGTTCCAGTGCCTCTTGCCCATTTCCGCATCTGTAACCCTAATTTTGCTTCTGCGGGCCTGCACCTGCGGTCCCCAAATCGTAGGTGCGTTTATGACAGGAACTTCAGCAGCTTCAGCTGCAAATTTCCAACTCCAAACTTCCCGTCAACCACCCGAAATCACCCCGAGGCCCCCGGGACCCCAACCAAAAGCATGAACAAGTCATATTACACTATCCAAACTTAAAATAATCTTGGAGACACATAAAACAACATCGAAACATCAAACCAACCACGGATTCAAGCCTAACTCTAAAACTTCCGAATTTCTCTTTCGATCAAAACGTCTATCAAACCTCGTCCGAATGACCTGAAATTTTGCACACATGTCACAAATGACACAATGGATCTACTCCAACTTCCAGAATTCTATTTCGACCTCTATATCAAAATCTCAACTATCAATCGAAAAATGCCAAAATTTCAATTTCGCCAATTCAAGCCTAAATCTACTCCGGACCTCCAAAACACATTCCGATCACGCTCCTAAGTCCCAAATCACCTCCCAAAGCTATAAGAATCATCAAAATTCACATCTGATCCCTTTGTCATATGAGTCAACATCCAGTTGACTTTTCCAATCTAAGCTTACTCAAAGGATACTAAGTGTCTCATTCCTTTCCAAAGCCTCTCCGAATCCGAACCAACCAACCCGATAATACATAATACTGCTGAATAAGACAATAAGAAGCAAAAATGGGGGAAATAAAGCGGTAACTCATGAAACGATCGACCAGGTCTTTACAGCTGACTATCAAGTTTGACACGTACAAAGAGCGTCACGATCATAGTGTCATGCAACATCTAAGGGTGATGTCAAATAGATTGCTCAGCCCAAATTGATAGTCATGTTCTCTTTGATAAGCAATAGGTTTAGGCAATGATTTGGTCTCTTCCCAATAATTAGAAATATTTGAGGGTTAACTAGACCCACAATAATAGCATTAATACTTTTGCTAACGTTGCCCATCATGTGGAGCTTAAAGACTAGCAGCTTGGTGCTACTAAAGTTGTACCTAGTGCCTTTGTGGCAGAATCAAGTGGTACAAAGAGATCAAGCTACAAGCACACGAGAAACTGAAAAAATGACGGAAAGGTAAGGAGAACGGAAAAAGATCCTCCAACAAAATGAAACAAGTCAAATTCCAAGAAAGGAAAATGATTCTACAAAAAGAAAGACAAGAGCAAGATAAAATGCTACAATTGCCTAGTTCTAGAGAATTTTGCTCGTGAGTGCTATATATGTTTCTAGCACTGTTTTACTAACTGAACCTTATCCTGTGTGGATTATAGATTTAGGTTCCACCGATCATGTGAGCCGTGATAGAGAACCATGTATAGAGTTTCGTTGAGTTTCTAGATCAAGGCATGTATTTGTGGGAAATAATGCAAAGCTTAAAGTTAAATAGGAACTTGCAATCATACGTGGTGGCCAATCTTTGATATTGCATAACGTCCTATATATTCCAAAGATTCGACGAAACTTTCTCTATGTCTATTCTTCTAGATTTAGATTTCAATTGGAACTTTAGTCGCAATGGTGTTAGAATTACTTTAGACTATGTTTTTATGGTTTTGGACATCGTTATGATGATTTTATTGTGTTAGATTGTAATTCTTCTGCGTATAACTAGTATGTTGACCATTGTATTATGGCATATTATTATAGTAATAATGGTATTTATGTCATTACATGGCATGCAAGATTAGGTCACATAGGGTAGGATCGAATGAATAGATTAGCTAATGAAGGATATTTAGGTTCTTTCTCTAAAACTGAAATGCCAACTTGTGAAAATTATCTTGCTGGAAAGATTACACGCAAACCATTTGGAAAGGTTAAGAGAGCTAATTTTCATTGAAATTAATCCATTTTGATATTTGTGATCTAATGAATGTGAGGTCTAGGTATGGTGATTTATATTTCATTACACTTATTGACGATTTCACGCGCTTTGGTTATGTCTATTTGATTTCTCATAAATTTGAAGCAGTTGAATGCTTTAAGAAATATTTAATGAAGTTGAGAATTAATTAGACAAAAGAATTAAGACCTTAAGAACCGATAGAAGGTGTGAATATTTATCAAAAGATATTTGAAGAACTGCGTAACAAAAAGGGCATTACCAGGCAGTTAATTATTCCTTACACACCTCAACAAAATGTTGTAGCAGAAAGGAGGAGTAAAATACTATTAGACATGATAAGGTCCATTATGGAGCATGCAAATTTACCTATCTCTTTTTGGGGAGATGCGTTATTGACTGCAACATACATATTGAACAAAGTGCCTTCTAAATTAGTTTCTTCCACTTCTTATGAGCTTTGTACTGATCATAAACTAAACTTAAATGATTTATGACCTTGGGATTTTGCTGCATATGTAAAATATTCTTTTAGCAAGTTTAATAAATTAGATCCAAAAGGCATGAAATATATCTTTATTAGATATTTAGAACACTCCAAAGGGTATGTGTCAATTGATAAATTAGAGGATGGAAGTGGTACTGTGATTGAATCACGAGATGTCACATTTATGAAAAATAATTTCCAAAGAAGGGCGAGGTAAAAAATGAAGATCCTCTTTATGAAATGTTAAACTTAGATAGTCAGCAAGTGTCTTCTGACATGGTTGATAATCAAATTGATCAGGATCTTGTTCTTGATCCGAGTATGAGTCGTAATTCTCAATCCCGAAGTCCTTCTAACCACCTGAATTTCAACTATGAAAGAGTACCAAGAAAAATATACCTAAGCGTGCTTATGAGATTGAAGATTACATTTTCTTGGCATCGCCCATGGAAATGGATGAGCTAAAGTCTATTGATGAGGCTCTATCGAGCCCTAGAAAAAATTAATGGATGAAAGTAATGAAAGAAGAATTAGAGTCCATAAAAACCAACAAAGTTTGGGATTTAGTTGACCTTTTGCCTGGGCATAGAGGCATTAGGAACAAATGAGCTCTTAAAATTAAACGCAAAGCAGATGGGTAAGTCGAAAGATACAAGACACGATTGGTGGAAAAAGGTTTTACTCAAGAAGCTGGAATAGATTATGAGGAAACATTTTTACCAGTTGTGAAGTTTACCTCAATTCCCTTACTTTTGACTATTGTTGCATGCTTGGATTTGGAATTACACCAAATTGACGTGAAGGCGGATTTTCTGATGTGAAGACATATTTTCTCAATGGAGAACTAAATGAGGAAATCCACATGGAACAACCTGTAGGCTTCATTATTAAAGGCCAAGAAAAGAAGGTCTGTAAATTAAAAAGATCTATTTATAGCCTGAAACAATATTCAAGGCTATGATATTTGAGATTTCACAAGGAGGTGATCTCGTACGAACCATGATCAATAAAGACTATTGCATTTACATAAAGAAGTCCAATGGGATATTTATAATTCTTTCTCTTTACATGGACGATATCTTATTAACAGAAAATAATTTGGAGTATTGTTATGGCTTTTAAAGTCATTTGACATGAAAGATATGGGTGAGACAGACTATATCCTTGGAGTTAAAATCCAAAGAGATTGTTCATTAAAGTTATTAAGTCTATCTCAAGAAACTTATATATAAAAAAAATTAGAGTGTTTTCGCATGAATAGTTGCATATCCATAGATACTCCTATAGCGAGAGGTGAAACTTTAAGCCTTGAAATGTGTCCCAAGATCGAAATAAAAAGGAAGACATGTCTCAAGTTCCGTATTCAAGTGTTATCGGGAGCTTGATGTACACTATGATGTGTACTCCTCCGGACATTTGTTATGTTGTAGATCTGGTTAGCATGTATCAATCCAATCCTAGAAGAGATCATTGGAAAGCTGTGAAGAGAATTTTCAGATATCTAAAGGGAACTGCAGATTATTCACTATGTTATGGTGGAAATGATTTATTCTTAAGAGGATATACAGATGTTGATTGGGCTGGTGACCGAAATGATATAAAATCAATATCTGGTTATACTTTCTTACTTAATAGTAGTGCTATTTCATGAAAAAGTAAGAATCAAACTTATAGTCTTTTCGATGATGGAAGCTGAGTTCGTGGCTTGTGCATCTGCAATACAAGAAGTTGTTTGGTTGAAGAGATTCTTTGATCATTTGGATATTACAAAGAACTCTCAAGGTCTCATGACTTTATATTATGATTATTAAGCGGCTATTGCATACACAAAAGATCCTAAGTATCACAGCAAGACAAAATACATTGGAATCAACTATAACTTTGCGAGAGACATAATAGCAAGTGGAGAAATAAATTTACAATACATTCCTACACGAAACATGATATGTGATCCTTTTACAAGGCCGATATCTTAGAGACCTATTTGAGAAACATGTTATTACTCTAGGTTTTCAAAGTATATGAACATATTTATGTATTTTAAGATGACTTGATTATTATAATATGTTCATCAATATTTGACTCTTGAATTTGTGCTTACATCTCGTATGCCTGTGATGATGTTTTGTTGATAAAGTGTGTCGAACAAGTCGCAAGATTATCTCTCTCATAGGAGCGATCGCCTCTTACATTAATAATCGTAAAGATATGAGACCTTATAAAACCTAGGATGATGTGAGGTTATATTTACGTGTAAAGATCGGTCTTGACAACTAGCCAAACTTACAAATTTTACTATTCGATTCTGACTTGTTTAGTAAGCTAGATGCAAGTTTCTCCAAAAAGTTGGATTTGAGGATTATTGAAGTGAGAAACTCAGGTTAGACATTTGAAGGTGTCTAGACCAAGATTTGTACGGTGTTGAATGATTAAAATAATAAGATACACATGCCAATATAAGGTGAGAACATAGTAACATGTGTTTCACACGACGTGTGCTGTCAGCCAGTGGGATAATGGAAGAATAAATCCATTTTTCTTCATTGTGTGAGATCCCAAAAAGGTTATATTTGTTGAAGTTTGACAAAATGCCAAAGTCCCACATCGGTTGGGAGAAGAGTTGGGGGGGGGGGATTTTTCCCCCTATAAAAGAAGGCCTAATGTTTAGGATTTAAACACACCTCTCATTTGCCTTCTTATCTTCTTAAGACATTTGTATCTTCTCTATTTAGTATTATTTCACTTGTATTTTTGGAGTGGAATAAAATATTGGTTGTGTTCGAGGAGTAGGAAAAATTAGCCGAACCTCGTAAATTCTGGTGTTCCTTTTATTGTTGCTTTATTGTCTTATTTATTATTTGGTGGCTGTCATAATTTTTGGTATAGTAGTTGTGACTTATTAACACTATATACATTTGGCTTCTGCAACAATTGGTATCAGAGCCAAGATACTGTCTAAGTATGCTCTATGGTTGCAGCATAGTATGATCTTCCACATCAGAAAAGATTTATCTTGGTACTGTGTCAAGGTTCTATCTTAGTATGCTCTGTGGTTGCAGCTTAGTCTGACCTTCCACACCAGAAAGGAAATAATCTTGAATTGTGTCGTCAGCTATTAAATAATATTTGTGTCAAATATGGGAGACAATAAACAAGAAGAATCTACATCAAGTGTCAACAATACGTCATCATTGGCATCTTCGCTTATGACAAGAATTGTGTCAAATGCGAAATTTGCGGTAGAAATTTTTGACGGGTCCGGGCATTTTGGGATGTGGCAAGGCGAGGTTCTAGATGTCCTTTTTCAACAAGGGCTAGATCTGGCCATTGAAGAAAAGAAACCAGATGTTATTGGAGAAGAAGATTGGAAGATTCTCAACCGTGTTGCTTGCGGTACCATTCGATCCTACCTTGCTAGAGAGCAGAAATATCCATACACAAAGGAAACTTCTGCAAGTAAATTATGGAAAGCACTGGAGGATAAATTTTTGAAGAAAAATAGTCAAAATAAATTGTACATGAAGAAGAGACTGTTTCACTTCACCTATGTTCCTGGTACCACGATGAATGAACATATCACCAGTTTCAATAAGTTGGTCACAGATTTGCAAAATATGGATACAACTTATGATGATGGTGACTTGGCCTTGATGTTGTTGGCGTCACTTCCTGATGAGTACGAGCACCTTGAAACTACTCTACTCCATGGAAATGACGAAGTTTCTCTCAGAGAAGTTTGTTCGGCTTTGTACAGCTATGAACAAAGAAAGCGAGAAAAACAGAAGGGCGGAGAAGGAGAAGCACTATTTGTGAGGGGTCGTCCTCAAAATCAAACGAGGACAAAGAAGGGAAGATCCAAGTCAAGATCCAGACCCAGCAAAGATGAATGTGCCTTTTGTCGAGAAAAAGGGCACTGGAAGAAAGACTGTCCGAAGTTGAAGAATAAGGCCAAACATAACAATGGAAAGGCCATTATGGATTCAAATGTAGCTGATTGTGATGATTCAGACTTCTCATTAGTTACAACAGAGTCATCAACATCATCAGACATATGGTTGATGGACTCGGCTTGTAGCTATCATATGTGTCCCAACAGGGACTGGTTTGTGGAATTTCAAGAAGGAGAATATGGAGTCATCCACACAGCGGATAACAGCCCTCTTACCTCATATGGCATTGGTTCAATACGATTAAGGAACCATGATGGAATGATCAGAACATTAACAGATGTTCGATTTGTACCGGATTTGAAGAAGAATCTCATCTCTGTAGGAGCCCTAGAATCAAAAGGGTTCAAAATCATTGCAGAAAATGGAGTGATGAGAGTATGCTCCGGTGCACTAGTGGTAATGAAGGCTAATCGGAAGAATAATAATATGTACCGCTATCGTGGCAGTACAGTTATTGGGACAGCGACAGTGACATCCAGTGACGACAAAGAGGCAGAAGCAACCAAGCTATGGCACATGCGCTTGGGACATGCTGGAGGAAAATCCTTGAAAACTCTATCAGATCAAGGATTGTTAAAAGGAGTAAAGGCTTGCAACTTGGAGTTTTGTGAGCATTGTGTCAAAGGGAAACAGACAAGGGTTAAATTTGGTACAGCGATCCATAATACTAAAGGCATTTTGGATTATGTACACTCTGATGTTTGGGGTCCTTCCAAAACACCTTCATTGGGTGGGAAGCACTATTTTGTAACCTTTGTTGATGATTTTTCTCGAAGAGTGTGGGTGTATACAATGAAAAACAAAGATGAAGTGCTGGGAATTTTTCTCAAATGGAAGACGATGGTGGAGAATCAAACAGGCAGGAGGATCAAGTGTATTCGCACAGACAATGGAGGTGAATACAAAAATGATCATTTCAATAAGGTCTGTGAAAATGATGGCATCGTCCGACACTTCACTGTTAGACATACACCACAACAGAATGGAGTGGCAGAACGTATGAACCGGACCTTGCTGGAGAAGGTACGGTGTATGTTGTCCAATGCTGGCTTGGGCAAAGAATTTTGGGCTGAGGCAATTACATATGCATGCCACCTCATTAATCGTCTACCATCTGCTGCTATTGATGGCAAGACACCATTTGAAAAATGGTATGGAAAGCCTGCTGTAGATTATGACTCTTTGCACGTGTTTGGCTCAACTGCATATTATCATGTGACAGAGTCAAAATTGGATCCAAGGGCAAAGAAGGCTATTTTTATGGGAATTACTTCTGGAGTCAAAGGATATCACTTATGGTGTCCTATGACAAAGAAAGTAATATTCAGCAGGGATGTTACCTTTGATGAATCTGCTATGGTAAATAAGGTAACAGAAGATACCAAACAAAATGAAGGTGCTTCTAAGTAGGTGGAGTTTGAGGGAAAATTTATTTTTCCTACACAAGAAGCAGAGGAGGAAACAAATGAAGATTACCCTCTGGAAGGAGAGCCAGTAGAGGAGATTCCAACTCAGGAACCTCAACAACAACTTGAATCAATAGCAACCAGCAGGCCAAAAAGAACAATAACGAAACCTGTTCGTCTCATAGAGACGGTTGCTTGTGCAACCTCAATTGTAGCTGATGATGTTCCTACCACTTATAAAGACGTTGTCCAAAGTTCAGAAGAAGATAAGTGGAGGATTGCCATGAATGATGAAATACAGTCCCTTCATCAGAATCATACATGGAGATTGGCCAATCTCCCGAAGGGAAAGAAAGCAATTGGGTGCAAATGGGTATTTGCAAAGAAGGAAGGATTTCCTAACCAAGTAGATGTTCGCTACAAAGCAAGATTGGTGGCCAAAGGATATGCTCAAAAGGAGGGAATTGATTACAATGAAGTGTTTTCTCCAGTTGTAAAACATTCCTCCATTAGAATTATGTTGGCTTTGGTAGCACAATTGGATTTGGAACTAGTTCAGATAGATGTAAAAACCGCATTTTTACATGGAAACTTGGAGGAGGAAATCTACATGACTCAGCCAGAAGGATTCAAAGTTGCTGGAAAAGAAAATATGGTATGCAAACTTGAAAAATCGTTGTACGAATTGAAACAATCTTCTAGACAATGGTACAAGCGATTTGACGAGTTTATGTTGCGGCAAGGGTACAAGAGAAGCAAATATGATCATTGTGTGTATTTGCACAAGCTTAAAGATGGTTCCTTTGTATATCTTCTCCTATATGTTGATGATATGTTGATAGCTTCCAAGAATTCGAAAGAAATTGATAAGTTGAAGATTCAACTGAAGAAGGAGTTCGAGATGAAGGATCTGGGTGAGGCAAAGAAAATTCTTGGCATGGAGATAATAAGAGATAGACGTTCAAAGAAACTCTGTTTATCTTAGAAAGAATATTTGAAGAGAGTACTACAACGTTTTGGCATAGATGACAAGACTAAGCCAGTTAGTACTCCACTTGCTCCCCATTTTAAGCTGAGTACTACTATGTCGCCAAAGGATGAAGCTGAACGAGAGTATATGTCAAAGGTACCATACACAAATTCTATTGGTAGCTTGATGTATGCAATGGTCTGTACGAGACCTGACATTTCACAAGCTATTGGAGTTATTAGCAGATATATGCATAATCCAGGAAAGGAGCATTGGCAAGCTGTGAAGTGGATTCTATGGTATATTCATAATACTGTAGATGTTGGGTTAGTTTTTGAGCAGGAAGATAATCAGTCTGTAGTTGGATATTGTGATTCAGATTTTGCGGGTGATCTGGACAAACGAAGATCAACTACTGGTTATGTGTTTACTTTTGCAAAGGCACCAGTTAGTTGAAAGTCTACTTTGCAGTCAACAATTGCTTTGTCTACAACAGAGGCAGAGTATATGGCTATTACAGAGGCTATGAAGGAGGCAATTTGGCTTCAAGGATTGCTAAAGGAGCTTGGTGTTGAACAAAAAGGTATCACAATTTTTTGTGATAGTCAAAGTGCTATTCAATTAGCGAAGAACCAGGTTTATCATGCAAGGACGAAGCACATTGATGTTCGGTATCATTTTATATGAGAAATCATAGAAGAAGGTGGAGTCACGATGAAGAAAATTCATACTACAGAGTATCCCGCTGATATGATGACAAAAGTGGTGACTACGATCAAGTTTCAACATTGTTTGGATTTGATCAACATTGTTGAACACCGAAGATTGAAGATGAAGACACAACCAAAATTTGTTATTGAGAAAGAATTGAAGATGTATAATTTTGCCAAGGTGGAGATTTGTTGAAGTTTGGCAAATTGCCAAAGTCCCACATCGGTTGGGAGAAGAGTTGGGGGGGGGGATTTTCCCCCTATAAAAGAAGGCCTAATGTTTAGGATTTAAACACACCTCTCATTTGTTGTCACGACCCAAACCGATGGGCCGGGACGGGTACCCAGTACCTTACTCAACTGAGTACCAACATAACGTATCTTTCTTAATACATCATCATATACACATGCATACGGGCCTAATAGGCCAACATGATCCTTCATAACCTCAAAACATAGGCCGACAAGGCCGTACAATCTTTTATGTACACGACATATGTCTACAAGCCTCTAAGAATACATAAATGTCATAAGGGTTAGGACAGAGTCCCGCCATACCAAACAATACACGTCTAAATCATACTAACCAAACGAGCAACTCCGAAGCAAATGGAGCGCACCAACATCTTTCGCTGAGCTGATAGCGTACTTGGAAGGCTCTCGACCTGTCTATCGGGACCTGCGGGCATGAAACGCAGTGTCCCCAGGCAAAAGGGATATCAGTATGAAGAATGTACTGAGTATGTAAGGCACATAAATAAATACATGAGAGATATAGAAGACATATAGAGAACATGACTCAACCTGTAAGTCTGAATAACTTTGTAAATCATAAATTACTTTTAACATCATGCATATGCGTATGAATGTCATGTCTTGCATAGGTACATATTTCATAATATCATCAGCCTCTGAGGGCATCCCATCATATCATATCGGCCACTGTGGGCAAAATCATCATCGTATACCAGTTGATCAGGTGGTGGTGCGTATATAATGCCATAACCTTTCCCATATCCTATATACATATATACATACATATATACGTGTATATAACGCCGTTTGAATCATACTTACATATATATGCGTATATAACGCCGTTTGAATCATATTTCGGCCACTGTGGGCAACATTATCATCATATACCAGCTGATCAGGTGGTGGTGCGTATATAACGCCGTAACCTTTTCCCATTCCATATACATATATTTACATATATACGCGTATATAACGCCATCTTGTCTTGGGTCAATGCACATGAATGCAATGCATGAAAAGTACGTCAATAAAATCATTCGAAAGGTCATAAGACCACTTTGCCTCTTGAGAAATATCATAAAGTAACATCTTTTCAACTTCGTATTTTTCTGAGATCCATGAACAGATGATAAAATATTATGACACATGAGAATTAAAGAACATAGATATTTCTATTACTTCTATGAGTAGAGTCACTTATGGAATTTGTGCATTTGCACATTTCATTCATATCATATGGATCATGCCAAAAGAAAGAAGGGATAGCCTTAACATACCTGAGTCGATTCTCTTACAATTCCTCTAACACCGTTGATTCCTACAATGCGTAACGGCGGATCAGAGTAGGGAAAATTACAATAGCCAACCTATTATGAACAGGAGCGAAAGTTGAAGAGCTCTTGCAAAAACGTTTACAGCTGCACAAAGATGGATAAGATGATGTAAGAGCAATATGCTTCACCGAGAAGTCTTATTATATGAAACTAACTGAAGAAAGCAATGAGGGGAAGTGTGGAAGGCAACATTAAGGTGACAAAGAAAGTTGCGTTTTCACGCAGTGCAACATAGAATACAATTGTCATAGGTGATAATCTGAGGAATAGAGGAGAATTGCGTTGAGTTGGTATTGTGGGTAAATAATGCCACGACGATACACAAACCAACTTGTATTGCATTTTTGTATGATAATCCATGCGTCCAAATTGTATATACCACCACCTTCTTAAGGTCATGAGTAGATGGCATTTGCTGCCAAATTTTTATACTTCCACGTGGGTTGTCCCCCTAACACTTATCCAAATTTCACTTAATTAATTAGGTAATGTCCCGTTACCCGATAATTAATCAATTACCCACAAAATTGAGAATTATTCCCACTTACTTAAAATATTACTCACTTTTTACATACCTTATACACCTTACTATTATGGTCATGTGGTATCTTGTATGGTACTAGTCCATAAATACCGAGTATTTTAGCTCGAGCCGTATTTTATCCCAACATGCCAAACTTGGATGAAAATTCACTTTCTTTGACTTGCTCCCCGTTTCGATTTTTACTAATCACTTGTGAAATAGCATAATCGTTATAATCTCCAAATAATCTTTTACTTGGACTAATGTCAATTACCTTACGACAAATTTCACGTACAATACTTCAGGGTGCAACATCGTCGTAACTTAATACTACGAAACGTGATATTGACGTAATGCCTTCTTATCTTCTTAAGGCATTTGTATCTTCTCTCTTTAGTATTATTTCACTTGTATTTTTGGAGTGGAATAAAATATTGGTTGTGTTCGAGGAGTAGGAAAAAATTAGCCGAACCTCGTAAATTCTGGTGTTCCTTTTATTGTTGCTTTATTGTCTTATTTATTATTTGGTGGCTGTCATAATTTTTGGTAGTAGTTGTGACTTATTCACACTATATACATTTGGCTTCCGCAACAATATTAACTTTTATTGGAATACCCTTTGACCTTTTACTGTCTCTTGAAGTGCCAATCAATGTTGTCGCTTTAGCATGTCACTACTAGCCATGAGTGATTCGGCAATACAATGCATGTCTAGGAAAGCAATTGATTTGGAATGGAAAGATTCGAGTAGAAAGGAAAGACATCTAAAAATTGAGTAATTTAGATTGTATTCATAGACCGACCATTGTACTTACCACAAGGGTATCAAATGTAATTATGGATTAAAAGTTCAATATGAACTCGAGTTCACCTATTTCGAGGATGAGTGTCACGACCCTAAATCCAAACCCGACGTGATATCGCCTAACACACCGATTAGGCAAGCCAAAACGTAACAATAAAGAGCCAAAACAATATAATTATAGAAATAGCATAAATCTGAAACCTTAATGTAATAAAATACTGCCAATACAAGGACAACCCCCTAGAAACTGGTAAATATGGAGTCATCAGTTCTACAATGAAATAAGAGTCTGAAACTAAACAATAAAAGCAATTTTGAACTTTAACAATAGTATGTAAGGAAAAGACAAGTCAAAATTGTGACCAAGGATGCAACTCTACCTCACCCCTCATAGATAGTCCAACAAGAAAGCCTACTGCTGATAATTGGTCCGCACACCTGGATCTGCATAATTAAGTGCAAAGTATAATATGAGTGCAACCGATCCAATGCACTTAATAAGTATCGTAACTAATCTCGATGAGGTAAAAGAATTATAAATTATGCTAGCTATAACTTGTACAATTCATTATTTTTAACAAGTATAGAACAATAATGAAATCACGTCATAAAGCACATGAAGAAACATCTATGTTTAATATGTGTACAGTTTCTCAAATACTTCGCTCAATCAATTTTCAACATATAGAGATGATATGTAGTTTAATAGGTAAATAATCACAGAAATTGCAAGTAAAGATGAAATGCAAAATCCAAACAAACACTGGCCAGATTTCCTCAATCTTTCCAAATCCATACCAAACTATAGATCAGTTTTCCTCAATATCAGCGTGTACACCATCAAGAGAGAAACACGAGAGGGTGGACCTAGAGGGTGGATCCATATCTACACTCAAGCACCGCCAATTCAATGTGCTACCAGCTCGGCGTGGTCACAGGCTCAATATCATAATCCGCCCAGCGTGGTCACAAGCATAATAGCACAATCCGTTCGGCGTGGTCACAGGCATAACAACACAATCTGCATGGTGTGATCACATGCATAACAACATAATCCTCTCGGCATTTTCACATACATACAACAACATTCGCCCAGCATGGTCATAGGCAAAACAATACAATCTGCCCGACGTGGTCACATGAATCCAGTCCAATCATATCACGCAGGAGCAAACAAATAAGAATGCATGTATATGATGAATGAATAACAAATCTCATGCTCCTGGACTAGTATAAAGGACATGCTAAAGTGTAGGCATGTGAAAAGTGTGCTATCATAGCTCAAATTGGCAATTTCATCACAGAATAGCATTTATCAAGTTCATTCAGGGATTAAACCTCTGTGTAGCCTCAAACATGGCTCAACAGTTCACAATAATGTTACAATTATGAGAAACATCATAGCTTAATACTTAACAGCCAATTATAGGTGTATCATTGCCTAAGCACAACCCGAGCATGGATAAATACCCCCGGTGTTAGCACATGGTCTCAAACCCCGCACTTATGCACCCATAGCACGTAGCTATCACGAATAATTCAGGCAACTAGTGCCTCAACCAAGTTTATATAAGATACTTACCTCAAGAAAACCAAATCACTCCGGCAACAACCCTTCTTGCGTGTATCAACCTCTGGAAGGCTCTAATCTAGCCAAAATAACGTAATACTATCAATAAAAACTATAGGAATTGATTCTAAATGAGAAAGCTAAGATCTTTAACCAATATCAAAAAGTCAACCTTGGGCCTGCACCTCGAAACCCAACAAAATTCTCAAATTCCAAACAATCATTCAATTATGAGTCCAATTATACCAAAATCATCCAATTCCAATCACAAATCACCCCTCAAATTCTTAAATTTCACTCCAATAACATAGTCCGAAAATTCCCAAATTCTAACTTAGATTCATGAGAAATGGGTGTAATAATCAATGGTATTAAATATTCAAAATGTTTAAAATTCACTTACCTCTTCAATTTAGGTGGAAACCCCTCCTAAAATCGCAATAGTCCGAACTTCAAATCCCAAAAATGAGAAAAACAACTAAACCCTGCGATCTTTAAACACTGCCAGCAATCTCGCTTTTGCTGCTCAATTTACCGCACCTGCGGTTCCTCTTTTGCGGTAAAAAACTCGCTTCTGCGAAGGCCACTAAGAATACCAACCAACTGTATCTGCGGCCAAAATACCGCACCTACGAGATTTATTTTGCGGTACTTCGCCCGCACCTGCGAATCAGCACCTGCGGATCGCTTTACGCATCTGCGATCGGGGCCAAGCCATCTCACTCTGCACTTGTGGACTTCTCATCGCAGAAGCATTTTTGCTTCTACGAAAAACCAAAGCATCTACGATCCTTACAGACTCCTCTTCGCTATGCACCAGTGACCACGACGTCACACCTATGGTACCGCACGTACGTCAATCCCGCTGCAGGTGCGAACACAACAGATGCCTGAAACTTCAGCACTTCTCCAAAGTGCAACCAAGCTCCAACCATCCGAATCACACTTGAACCCCCCCGGGACCCCATTTAAATATACCAAAATATCCTAAAACATGATATGAAGTTATTCAAAACCTCAAATCATATCAAACAACATTGAAATCACAAATCGCACCCCAATTTAAGCCTATTGAAACTATTGAATTTCTCACTTCTAAAACCAATGCCTAAACCAATCAAACCAACTCTGTTTGACCTCAAATTTTGCACACAAGTTATAAATAATACAACGGACTTATCCCAACTCACAGAACCAAAATCTGAGCCCGGTAGCAACAAAGTTAACTCTCGATCAAACTTCTATATGAAGCCAAAACTATCTACAGACCTCTTAATCATAATCAAGACATATGCCTAAGTCTAAAATACCATACAAAGCTATCGTAACCATCAAAACTCTATTCCATAGTCGTTTACACAAAAGGAAACATCTAGTCAATTCTTTCAGCTTAAGCTTCCAACCTTGGGACTAAGTGTCCCAATTCACTCCGAAATATCGCTAGAACCAAACCAACCACCCTGACAATTCATGTAACTATAAGTGAACATAAAATAAGCAATAAACAGGGGAACTGGGCTATAATACACAATACGACTGGCCGGGTCATCACATTCTCCCCCCTTTTAAACAAGCATTCATCCTCAAACGGGTCTAGAATCATACCTGGAGTCTCAAATAGGTATGGATATCTGCTCTGCATCTCCCGCTTTGTCTCCCAAGTAGCCTCCTTGATTGACTAGCCTCTCCACTAAACTTTCACTAAAGCTATATCCTTTGATCTCAACTTTCGCACCTGCCGATCCACAATAGCCACCGACTCCACATCATAAGTTAAATTCCCATCTAACTACGCCGTGCTAAAGTTCAAAATATAAGACGGATCACCATAATACTTACAAAGCATAAAAATATGAAACACTGGGTGAACACCCGATAGACTAGGTGGCAATGCAAGCTTGTAGGCCACTTCTCCAATCCTCTCAAGCATCTCAAAAGGGCCGATATACCGAGGTCTCAACTTGCTCTTTTTTTAGAACCTCATAACACCATTCATGGGTGAAACTCGGAGCAATAACTTCTCTCCCACCATATAAGCATCATCATGAACCTTCCAATCAGCATAACTATTCTATCTAGACTGTGCTGCATGAAGCCAATCCTCAATCATCTTGACTTTCTCTAAAGCATCCTGAACCAAATCGGTACCCAACAACCTAGCCTCTCCCAGCTCAAACCGACCAACTATACAACGAAACTGCCTCCCTTATAATGCCTCATAAGAAGCCATCTATCGATTGGTAGTTATTGTTGTAGGTAAATTCTCCAAGCGGTAGAAAATGATCCCCAGAACCCCCGAAATCCATAGCACAAACACGTAGCATATCTTCTAAAATCTGAATGTACGCTCAGACTACTCGTCCGTCTGGGAGTGAAAGGTTGTACTCAACTCAACCTGTGGTGCCCAATTCTCGTTGTACTGCTCTTCAAAAATGTGATGTGAACTGCGTGCCTTGATCAGGAATAATGGACACTAGCATGCCATAAAGATAAACAATCTCGCAGATATAAATCTGAGCCAGCCTCTCTGAAGAATAAGTGGTCGTAATCGGAATGAAATATGCGTAGTTAGTAAACTGGTACACAATCACCCAAACTGCATCAAATATCTTCAAAGTAACACGATCCCATTTTCACTCGGGAATCTCAAGTTTCTGAAGTAACCGCTTGACCTCTGATGCTCGTCCTACACCTGATGACAGTTCAAGCACTGATCCACACACTTTACTACATCTTTCTTCATTCTCCTTCACCAACAATTTTGCCTCAAGTCCTGATACATTCTTAGGCACCCGAATGAATAGAATACCGTGAACTATGGGCCTCCTCAAAAATCAACTCACGTAGCCCATCCACATTGCACACATAAATATGACCCTGCATCCGCAATACCCCATCATCTCCAATTGAAACCTCCTTGGCATTATCATACTGCACTGTGTCCTTAAGGATAAGCAAATGAGAGTTATCATACTGACGCTCTCTGACGCGCTCATATAAACAAGATCGAGAAGCCACACAAGTAAGCACCCGACTAGGCTCCGAAATATCTAACCTCATGAACTGATTGGCTAAAGCCTGAATATCCAATGCTAGTGGTTTCTCAGCAACTGGAATATTTGCATGGCTAGGCTACCCATTCTCTATGCCTTTCTACTCAAGGCATCGGCCACCATATTGGCCTTCCCAAGATGATACAAAATGGTGATATTATAGTCTTTTGATAGCTCTAACCACCTCCACATCCTCAAATTCAGATCCTTATGCTTAAACAAGTATTGTAGGCTCCGATGATCTGTAAATACCTCACAAGACATGTCGTAGAGATAATGCCTCCAAATCTTTCATGCATGAACAATGACTGCCAACTCTAAATCATGAACGAGGTAGTTCTTATCATAGGGCTTCTACCAGAATGAAGCATAAGCAATCACCCTACTTTTCTGCATCAAGACACACCCAATAGCAATCTGAGAAGCATCATAATAAATCGTATATAAACCAAATGCCGAAGGCAAAACTAGAGCTGGAGCTGTAGTCAAAGTAGTCTTGAGCTTCTGAAAGCTCTCCTCGCACTCATCATACCACCTAAATGGGGTACCCTTTTAGGTCAATCTGGTCAAATGTGCAGCAATGGACAAGAAACCCTCCACAAAATGGTGATAATATCCAGCCAAACCAAGAAAACTTCGATTCTCAATAGCTGAAGATGTTCTGGGCCAACTCTAAAGTTCTTAAATCTTTTTCGGATCCACCTTGATCCCCTCACTGGACACCACATGCCCTAAGAACGCCACAGAATCAAGCCAAAACTCACACTTGGAAAATTTAGGATAAAGCTTCTTCTCTCTCAAGGTCTATAGTACAATCCTCATATGCTACTCATGCTCCTCTTGGCTGCGTTAGTACACTAATATATCATCAATGAATACTATGACAAAAGAATCAAGATATGGATGGAATACATTGTTCATCAGATGCATAAATGTTGTTGGGGCACTGGTCAGGCAAAATATATCACAAAAAACTTGTAGTGACCATAGCAGGTCCCGAATGTCATTTTTAGAATATCAGAATCCGAAATCTTCTACTCGTGATACCCTGGCCTCAAATCAATCTTTGAAAACACTCTAGCTCCCTGAAGTAGGTCAAATAAGTCATCAATGTGTGGTAAATGATACTTGTTCTTTATTGTAACTTTGTTCAATTGCTTGTAATCAATGCACGCCCGTAGAGTACCATCCTTATTCTTCACAAATAGAACCGGTGCACCCAAGGTGACACACTAGGCCTACTGATCCCTTATCAAGTAGCTCATGAAGTTGTTCTTTCAACTCCTTCAACTTTGATGGTGCCATACAATACGAAGGAATAGAGATGGGTTGAGTTCCCAACACCAAGTCAATACCAAAATCAATGTTCCTATTAGGTGTTATGCCTAGCAGGACTACAGGAAACACATACCGAAAGTCTCTCACTATCAGAACAAATTTGATAGCATAAGTATCAACACCAATATCCCTGACAAAGGCCAAATAAGCCAGACATCCCTTCCCAACCATCCGTTGGGCCTTCAAATATGAAATCACTCTACTAGGAACATAATTCAAAGTACCCCTCCACTCAATCATAGGCAATTCTGGCATTGCCAACGTCACGGTCTTAGCGTGACAAATCTATCCATGCCTAAAATCATGTCGAAATCAATCATGCTAAGCAGTAAAAGATCAACTCTCATCTCTAATCCCCCTATAGTCACTATACACGATCAATACACACAGTCCACAATAATAGAATCATCCATCAGCGTAGATACATGAACATGCATAACTAAAGAATCACAGGGCATGTCCAATAATGAGCAAAGTATGATGACACATATGAATAAGTGGAACCAGGGTCAAATAATACTGAAGCATCCATGTGGCATACTGAAATAGTATATGTGATCACAATATCGGAGGCAACAACCTCTTGCATGACTAGAAATACGTAGCAATGGGCCTAACCACCACTTGATCGACCTCCCCCTCTAGAGCGGCCTCGAGCTGATTGGGCCCTACCTTGAGCTAGTTGTGTGGGTGGTGTAGCTGTTGGTGCTAGAATAGGGTGAGATCTCTATTGTGGACCCTACTCAATAGTTTGGGCAATCTCTCTTGAGATGACTCAAGTCTCCACACTCATAGCAACCCTTCCTGACATGCTACTGACTTTGATAACCTAAAGAACTACCTATGGAAATCTGGGCAAATGAAGCATGGTAAGAACTTTGTGCTGGCAATGCACTGAATGATGACTGAGCTAGGTGTGTACTGTCGGAATTGTGGCTAACTGAACAACCACGAGGAACCTGGAGAGCTATCTGAACTGGTCTAGAAGAACGACCTCCGTTATAGTAGGACTGGCCCCCAAATGTGGCACTACTGAAACAATCTGAACTACGAGGTACCTTGGCCTCCCTATCCTCAAGCTCCTGTATGCGAATGAGATCCAAGAGTCTAGCAATATCAACCACCTCGTCAAACCTCTCACCTATCGCAACCTCCCAAGCCATAATGAACTATAATCCATAGTTGAGGCTATCAATAAACCTCATAATCTTCTCCCTCTCAGTAAGAACCAACCATAACGCATGACGAGCCAACTCTAAAAACCTCATCTCATACTGAGTCACTATCATACCCTCTAGTGTAGCTGCTCAAACCGCCTACCCAACTCCTCTCTCCGAGTCTGTGGGACAAACTTCTCTAAGAAGAGAACTAAGAGCTCATGCCATGTAAGTGGTGCTGCATCAACTGGCCTGCTCAACTCATAAGCCTTACACATCGGTAAACTTCCCCGGTCAGCTGAAAAGTAGTGAATAAAACCCCACTTTGTCCAAAATACCCGTTATGAAGAATCCGCTGACATTGGTCAACAATCCTGAGCATCCTCCTACTCTGCTCTATTGAACTCCGGAGGCTTAAGCCTCCTAAACCGCTCTAGTCTCTTCTGCACATCATCACTCATATGTGGGCCAACCTAGTCCCGAGCAGTAGCAGTCAGCTGGGCTAGTAGTACCCCTGGTGTCTGGAGTCCCTGAGTTACCTGCTCTAGAGTGCGGGCGGCGGGAGTTTGAGCGCCTCTGTTGCCTGAGAAGTGGCTAGTGCAGCTGTAACTTAGACTATCTGAGCAAGGCTCGTGCATACAATCAAAATCTAGGGCGAAGCTTCCTGAAGGCCTAGAATCAGAATGGACACAGCTGGTGTCTGAGCTAACCCTAACGTCTCAACCATATATGGTACTTGCTCCTAAGCAGGAGCAACTCATGGCTTCACAGGTGTTTCTTTAGCTGTAGTATGAGCCACACCCCAGCCTCGACCGCAGTCCCGACATCTCATAGCCCCTAGCTGGTGGTACTGGTGGTCGTCCACCTGATCTGATTGCACGTGTCCTCACTATATGTGAGATAATAGAAGAGTCATGTTCATACTTCGGAAATAACAAATCTGCACGACAAGAATATAAGAAAGTAAAGTTTCCTAATAGTTCGATAACCTCTCAAAGATAAGCACAGGTGTCTCTGCACCGATCCACAAGACTCTCCTAAAGTTTCTCATGACTCGAAATATCTATGAACCTAGGGCTCTGATAGTAACTTGTCACGACCTAAATTTCCAACCCGTCGTGATTGCGCTTAACACACTAGCTAGGCAAGCTGAAACGTAACATTAAAGAGCCAAAACTGTATAAATTATAGAAATAGCATAAATCTAAAACCTCAATATACCAAAATACTGCCAATACAAGGACAATCCCCTAGAAACTAGTAAACACGGAGTTCTGAGGTCTACAATGAAATACAAGTCTGAAACTGAACAATAATAACATTTTCTAAACTTTAACAATAGTATGTAAGGAAAAGACAAGTCAAAACTGCAACTAAGGATGCAGCTCCACCTCGCCTCTCGTACAAGGTCCAACAATCAAGCCTACTAATGATAACTGGTCTCCACAATTAAGTGCAAAGTGTAATATTAGTACAACCGACCCAATGTACTCAATAAGTATTGTAACTAACCTCGATGAGGTAAAGGGAGTGCAAATTATAAATGATGCTAGCTATAACCTGTACAGTTCATCACTTTTTACAAGTACAGAACAATAAAGAAATCAAGTCATAAAGCACAGGAAGAAGCATCTATGTGTGTATATGTACATTTTCTCAAATACTCTATGTTAGCGGAAACGTAAAAGAAAGAACACAAGATTTAACGTGGTTCGGATCAAAATAATCCTACGTCCACCAGAGAACAGTTGCCCTTTTAATATTAACAAAGGAAGGGGAGAGTTCCCAATTACACTTAAGAGAATGTCTCTCTTAACTCTCTACTCACTACAATGTGTTGTATTATTTTTGGGATGGTTTCTACAAATGAAGGAGTGCATCTATTTATAGAGGTAAAGACCTCCTCTTGATGTCATTGGTGACATCAAACTACCTCCTCTTGATGTCATGGGTGACATCAAAGGAGGAAGCTTCCTCCTAGCATCCACACCAACTCTTTCCACCAACTCTTCCAATTGGCATGCCATTGTTGACTAAACATAAACCAACACCTTCAATCTCCACCTTGGTTTGCGTTTCGAGCGTGCGTGTGAACAACTCTGGCCAAAACTTCTAAGCTTACTGGGCAACCCCGTTGTAAGAAACAAGAAGAATCAAACCATTGTTGAACATACCACCTCCACCTAACAACTGTTCTCTTCGGAGTTGCATCAGTTGATGCACACCCCCGCCAAGTCCTTGCAGTGTGCAAACTTAGCGAGTGGGACTATCTTGGTCAACATATCTGCAGCATTATCGTCTGTGATAACCTTCACGACCTTGATAGTTCCCTCTTCAACAACATCTCGAATAAAATGAAATCTGACATCAATGTGTTTAGTGCGCTCATGAAATCTCTGATTTTTCATTAGATGAATAGCACTCTGACTATCACATCTAAGAGTTGATTCCAGCTGAACCAAACTCAATTCCGCTACTAAACCTTTCAACCAGATAGCTTCCTTCACCGCCTCCGCTGCTGCCATGTATTCTGCTTCTGTCGTAGACAAAGTGGCAATCGACTGCAGAGTCGACTTCCAACTAATGGCACTACCAACGAGGGTAAAGATGTATCCAGTTGTGGACCTTCTTCTGTCAAGATCTCCTGCATAGTCAGAATCTACATAACCGAGAATTGAAATACCTCCACCACTTTTTTGAAAGGTCAGACCAACACCAGAAGCTCCTTTAAGATATCTCAATATCCACTTGACAGCTTCCCAATGCCTCTTTCCTGGGCTGGACATGTATCTACTAACCACACTTACAGATTGAGAAATATCTGGACATGTGCATACCATAGCATACATAATGCTACCAACTGCACTGGTATAAGGAATCTTTGACATATGCTCCACCTCATCCTCGGACTGAGGCATTTGTAACTCTGAAAGTTTAAAATGAGGAGCTAATGGTGTACTTACAGGCTTGCACGTATGCATATTGAATCTCTTGAGAACCCTTTCAATATACCTCTTCTGAGAAAGATGTACAACACCGTCTTCTCTTGAAATCTCCATACCAAGGATTTTCTTTGCAGCTCCTAAATCCTTCATGTCAAATTCCTTACTCAACAGTTTCTTCAAAGCATTTATCTCTGTAATGTTGTTAGCAGCAATAAGCATATCATCAACATACAACAGTAAATAAATCATTGAGTTACCAGACATCTTCTTGTGATACACACAGCTATCAAATGCACTCCTTGAGAATTCATGTGTAGTCATGAATGCATCAAACCTCTTGTACCACTGTCTAGGGGATTGCTTCAAACCATACAAAGACTTCTTTAGTTGGCATACGTGATCTTCTTTTCCCTCAGCTAGGAAACCTTCAGGCTGATCCATATAGATTGTCTCTTCTAGATCACCGTGTAAGAAAGCAGTTTTGACATCAAGCTGTTGAAGCTCCAAGTCAAATTGGGCAACCAATGCTAGTAGCACGCGAATTGAGCTATGCTTCACGACTGGAGAGAAAATCTCATTGTAGTCAATTCCCTCCTTCTGACTGAATCCTTTTGCAACCAATCTCGCCTTGAACCTAGCATCTTCCACTTCAGGAATTCCCTCTTTCTTTCGGTAGACCCACTTGCATCCAACTGTCCTCTTCCCCTTTTGTCTTTTCACTAAGACCCATGTCTGATTCTTGTGAAGAGACTCCATCTCTTCAGTCATGGCTAACCGCCATTGTGCGGCATCCTTGCAAGAAGTTGCTTCAATATACGAGGAGGGCTCCAGATCTTTAATCTCTTCTTGTGCAGCTACGAACGCATATGCAATCAAGTTTGCTTGATTTATAAGGCGTTCCGGTTCTCGTGTCTGCCTCTTCTCCCTCCCCTTTTCAATTGTGTATGGTTCATTGACAACAAGTTCTTCAAGGTCTACATCTTCTGACTCATCTTTAACCTGAGTCTCTTGATCCTTTTCCTTGGCAAGCTCCACCGGAAGCTCCACCTGCTCGTCGTTCTTGTTTCCTGAAAACTCCACGGAAACTTTACGGGGATCAAGTATAGAGGATTCATCAAAGGTGACATCTCTACTAACTATAAATTTGAGTAAAGACAAACACCAAAGTTTGTACCCTTTTACTCCATCCACATACCCTACGAATATGGCCTTCTTAGCCCTTGGTTCAAGCTTTCCTTCATTAACGTGATAATAAGCTGGACACCCAAATACTCGTAAGTATGAATAGTTAGAGGGTTCACCTGACCATACCTCATTCGGAGTCTTAAAGTCAATTGCCGATGCTGGAGATCGATTGACAATATGAGCAGCAGTGTGAACTGCTTCAGCCCAAAATACTTTGGACATTTTGGCTTGTAGGAGCATACAACGAGCCTTTTCAAGAAGAGTTCTGTTCATTCTCTCGGCAACTCCATTCTGCTGTGGGGTATGCCTGACAGTCCTATGTCTTGAGATCCCATGAACCTTGCAGAATTCATTAAACTCTTCATTGCAAAACTCCAAGCCATTGTCTGTGCGAAGATACTTGATTTTCCGCTCCATTTGATTTTCAACCAAAATCTTCCACTCTTTAAATGCTTCAAAAGCATCACTTTTTGCCTTCAAAAAATACACCCAAACCTTTCGTGAGAAATCATCAATAAAAATGAGAAGATACCTCTTTCCGCCCTTCGATGGAAGTTTAGAAGGACCCCATAAATCTGAATGGATGTAGTCTAGCACTCCTCTTGTCTTGTGTTTGCCAGTGCTGAAGCTGACCTTCTTCTGCTTCCCTAGAACGCAGTGCTCACAGAAGTCAAGCGTGCTGATCTTCTCACCTTCCAAAAGTTTACGATTGCTCAACATCTCCAGTCCACGTGCGCTCATATGACCCAGTCTCATGTGCCATAGTCTTGCCTTGTCATCATTAGATAACTGCACTGTAGATGCATTTGCAGAGCCAACAATGGTGCTTCCGGCCAATGTGTAAAGGCCGTTCTCCAGCTTGCCTTTCAGCATGACTAAAGAACCTTTAGTCACCTTTATAGTTCCTGCTTCGCTCATGTACCTGTAGCCTTGTTCATCCAGAGTACTCAGGGAGATCAAATTCTTCTTCAGATCAGGAACATGACGGACTTGTGTAATAGTCCTCACGACTCCATCATGGCAGCGAACCCGAACTGAGCCAATGCCAACTATTGCACAAGTTGCATTATTGCCCATTACTACGGTTCCTCCACTTTTCTCATAGCTGCTAAACCAGTCTTTTCGGAACGTCATATGCAGAGTGCAAGCAGAGTCTAACACCCATTTGTTTCCATAACTACTATTATTATTACACGATGTTGTTAGTACATAATCATTATCAAAATCATGTACCTGTTCAACTGTGGATGCACTCGCCTTTTCCTTGGACTTTGACATTGGGCAGTCTCGTTCAAAGTGCCCCTTCTTGCCACAACCCCAACACTCTGTATTCTTCTTGTTCACACGAGACTTTGATCTGTGCTTTGATTTGCTCTTTCCCTGTTGGCTAGTCCGGCCTCTCACAAAGAGCCCACTTGCCTGGTCATCTCTATCTCCTTCAATGTACCTCCGCACATCACTAGAGTTAAGTGCCTGCCACACTTGCTCAAGCTTGATAGGCTCCTTGCTATACATCATTGAATTCTCAATATCACGATATCCTGAGGTCAATGAAAATAGCAAAGCACATGCAAGCGCCTCCTCCTCCTTTTTAATTCCTGCAATCTGTAAGTCCATGACAAGTTTATTGAACGCATCTAAATGATCTTATAACGAAGTACCTGACCCCATATTAAATGTGTGAAGACGCCGTTGTAACAACATACTTGTTGTCACTGATCGGTCTTGGTATAGCCCTTCTAGCTTTTCCCATAACTGTTTGACCGTCTCTTCGGTACCTGTACTCACTTCACAAAGCACGTTAGGTGCAAGGGATAGTTGGATTGCACTCAATGCATCCCCTTCAATCTTCTCTTTGTCGGGAGTTGATATATCCTTAGGATACTTTCCGTCAATAGCATGGATTGAACGCCATCATCTGGATCTTCCAGATATTGAAGTTGTTGCGTCCACTGAATCTATCAATTTCAAACTTCATGGAACTCATCTTTGCTTGTTCTTCCTCCTTGGATCGTTAAAGAATCCTGTTGCTCTGATACCAATTGTTAGCGGAAATGTAAAAGAAAGAACACAAGATTTAACGTGGTTCGAATCAAAATAATCCTACGTCCACCAGAGAACAGTTGCCCTTTTAATATTAACAAAGGAAGGGGAGAGTTCTCAATTACACTTAAGAGAATTTCTCTCTTAACTCTCTACTCACTACAATGTGTTGTATTATTTTTGGAATGGTTTCTACAAATGAAGGAGTGCATCTATTTATACAGGTAAAAACCTCCTCTTGATGTCATTGGTGACATCAAACTACCTCCTCTTGATGTCATGGGTGACATCAAATGAGGAAGCTTCCTCCTAGCATCCACACTAACTCTTTCCACCAACTCTTCCAATTGGCATGCCATTGTTGACTAAACATAAACCAACACCTTCACTCTACCCAGTCAATGTTCAGCATATAGATATGATATGCAGTTAAATCATGTAAATAATCATAGAAATTGCAAGTACACATGAAATGCAAAATTCGAACAAATACTAGCCAGATTTCCTCAACCTTTCCAAATCCATACAAAAACTAGTGATAAGTTTTCTCCAATATCCGTATACACCATCAAGAGAGAAACACAAGAGGGTGGCCCCAGGGGGATGGATCCATATCCACACTCAAGCACGACCAATTCGACGTGCTACTAGCCCGGCGTGGTCACATGCTAAAAATCATAATTCGCTCAGCGTAGTCAAAGAAATAATAGTACAATCCGTCCGGTGTGCTCACAAACATAACAACACAATCTGCCTGGTATGGTCACAAGCATAACAACAAAATCCGTCCGGCGCAGTCAACCACATAACAACACAATCTGCCTGGTATGGTCATGGGCATCCAGTCCAATCATATCACACAGGAGCAAATAAACAAGAATACATATATGTAATGAATGAGTAAAAGATCGCATGCTCCTAAACTAGAATAAATGACGTGCTAAAGTGTAGGCATGTGCATAGTGTGGTATCATAGCTCAAATCGGCAATTTCATCACAGAATAACATTTGTCAAGTTCATTCAGCGATTAAACGTCTATGTAGTCTCAAACATGGCTTAAGTAGTTTACAACAATATTACAAATATGAGAAACATCATAGCTTAATTCTTACAGCCAATTCTAGACGTATCATAGCCTAAGCACAATCCGAGCATGGATAAATACCCTCGGTGTTAGCACAAGAGTTCAAACCCCGCACATGTGCACACCCATAACATATAGCTATCACAAATAATTTAGGCAACTAGTACCTCAACCAAGCTTAGATAAGATACTTACCTCAAGCAAGCCAAATCACTCCGCCAACAAGACCTTCCCGCATGTATCAACCTCTGGAAGGCTATAATCTAGCCAAAATAACGTAATACTATCAATTAAAATTATAAGAATTGATTTTAAATGATAAAGCTAAGATCTTTAACCAAAATCAAAAAGTCAACCCAAAAGGTCAACTCGGGCTCGCACCTCGAAACCCGACAAAATTCTCAAATTTTGAACACCCATTCAAATACGAGTCCAACCAAATACCAAAATCATCCAATTCCAATCACAAATCGCCCCTCAAATACTTAAATTTCACTCTCCAATAACATAGTCCAAAAATTCCCAAATTCTAACTTAGATTCATGAGGAATAGGTGCAATAATCAATGAATATTAAATATTCATGGACAAAAGTGATTAAAATTCAGTTACCTCTTCAATCTAGGTGGAAACCCCTCCAAATTAGCCCTAGTCCGAACTTCAAATCCCAAAAATGAGAAAAACTACTAAACCCTTCGATCTTTAAACACTGCCAACGATCTCGCTTTTGCGTCTCAAACTACCGCATCAGCGGTTCCGATTTGCGAAAAAAACTTTCTTCTGCGAAGGCCACTAAGGATCCTAAGCAGCCGCATCTGTGGCCAAAATCACGTACCAGCGAGACTGCTTCTACGGTACCTCGCCCGCATCTGCAGATCACCTTACGCATCTGCGACCAACGCCAAGCCATCTCACTCCGCACTTGCGAGCTCGAAAAACCAACGCATGTGCGATCCTCACAGACTCCTCTTCATTACGCATCTGTGACCAAGACGTCGCACCTGTGATCAATCCCATCGCAAGTTTTGAATGCACCAGATGCCTAAAACTTAAGCACTTCTCCAAAGTGCAACCAAGCTCCGCCAACCATCTGGATCACACCCGACCCCCACCCCCCGACCCCATCCAAATATACCAACATATCTTAAAATATGATACGAACTTATTCGAAGCATCAAATGACATCAAATAATATCGAAATCACGAATCACATCCCATTCAAGCCTATGGAAACTAATGAATTTCCATCTTCTAAAACCAATGCCGAAACCTATCAAACCAACTCCGGTTGACATCAAATTTTGAACATAAGTCATAAATAACACAACAGACCTATTCCAACTCCCGAAACTAAAATTCGAGCCCGGTATCAACAAAATCAACTCTCGATCAAACTTCTCAACCTTCAAACCCTTCAAATATCTAACTTTTGCCAATTCAAGCCGAAACAATTTACAGACCTCCAAATCCAAATCCGAACATACGTCTAAGTCCAAAATTACCATACAATGCTATCAGAACCATCAAAACTTCATTCCAGAGTCATTTATACAAAAGGTAACATCCGATCAATTCATTCAACTTAAGCTTCCAACCTTGGGACTAAGTATCCCAATTCACTCCGAAACATCCCCAAAACCAATCTAACTACCCCGACAAGTCACATAATCACAAGTTAACATAGGATAAGCAATAAACATGGAAATGGGACTACAATACACAAGCCGACCAGTTGGATCGTCACAATAAGGGATCGAATAACCAGCTATTGAAGTAGCGGGTGATATCTGGGGTATATCGAGTAATAAGATCCTCATGTTAGCAATGAATCCTTTCTGAATGTGATCAGATTTTTACATAGAACTTTAGAATAACCTTAATAGGTTTGAAATATATTGTAGCTCTTGATGCTCGTAGGTCGCACGAGCTACTTGTCTGTATGAATTAAGTTTGTTATTTATTCATGATACTAGTTTTGAGTTCCAACCCATCATGAACGAAGTGGGGGATGTCGGGTATTTAATTCGGATACCGGGGTGCTCTATGTGAGATGACCCAACCCATTTTGAGAGAGATAGAATTTGAAAAATAAAATAACTTTTTTAGAGAAATTACTACACGTTTAGGTGTAGTTAAAAACAACTTTCCCATAGCAGTTAATTCCTTTCTCTTTTAAAACTGATTTTGGTCTTCTTATTCAGATGAGTAAGAACGAACAATAAAAAGGAATTACTCTCCCTTCCTCATTCATCTTCTTCTTCTTTAACAGATCATATTACTCTTCTTCATTTTAAAACACACACATAAAGAAATGTATTTAGTTTGTGGAACTAAACTTTGTTTTCCAAGAGAATCAAAGTTAGACTTAGGGGCAATTTTTTTGGGTTGTGATTTTACTCCACTACGTAAATGGTACATGATTCTAATTTCTGTTCTTATTGTATTTTCAATTTACATTTTTAGAAAAGATCTCAGTCCTGATAAAATAAGAAGATACAGAAGAGCATGTAGAATTTGCTACCAATAACTCCATACCTTATTTTCCAAACATTTAAAGCGTCTTTACAAACATCAAAATCTATTCAACAAAAAATTTGAAGATGAGATCGATCTCAAGAAGAGGAGGTGTTGTTTTAGAGTTAATGTGGCTTCATTGTCATCCCTCGAAACTGGAGTGCGACGTGATGATATTTGACCTACCTAACCCGTCGAGCGAACCCTGTTCTAATTAGCTAAAGGTATAAACTGAACATCATACTCAAGAAATTCATAAATATGTCTTAGGATTACTGAATTCTAATATAAACGTTGACATGTTTGAAAAACTATACCCACTAACAAGTCATGAGCCTCTGTTGAAAATCAGAGTATATAAGTATACGAGAATTTTCCTGGAAAAATATAAAAGCCAAATGACAAATAAAGATCTAAAAAGGGTACCAACATCGATAGAAACAATCAACGATTAACCAAGTGATTCTACTGATTTACTTCTAGTCATGTGCCTCGTCACCTACAAACTCAACACCTGCCACATAATGTTGGCCTAAACTGTCTAAGTACCATCAAATAATACCCAAAAGTCTCATTGATAGCCCCTAAGTGAAGAATAAGATTAGCGTGGTTTATATTATAAATATAACAAAATATAACAAGTGGAGCAGGTAATCCACAAAAAACACATTAAATAATCTGTAAACTAAAATTGATTATGTGTCACGACCCAAATCTCCCCCCATAAGATGTCGTGACGGCACCCAATCTCTAATACTAGGTAAGCCTAACAGTTGCAGAATAACTAAATAACAATAAAATTAACAACTAAACCTTAACAATATCAGTATATATATATAGGTAAAGCTGGAAACTGCCGCTCAACATATTATAAGTAAAATCAACAAAATTGAGTATAAACATCTCCCAAAGACCCGGTAGTCACAAGCTCTAAGGAGTGGTTCTAAGTGTATTCTATAGATTCGTATATAGGAAAATAAAGAAGAAACAACTTAAAGGGATAGAAGGGGACTTCGAGGTCTGCAGACGCTGGCAGATATACCTTGAAGTTTCCGAAGCAGCAGCAAGCACTCTCAACTAATAGCGAGGTTGGTAGGAGGTACTTGGTTCTGCACACAAAACATATGCATAAGAGTAGCATGATTACACAATAACGGTACCCAGTAAGTGCTAAGCCTCACCTCGATAGAGTAGTGACGAGGTCAGGTCAGGGCCCTGCTGGTATCTAATAAACAAGGCAGAACATACAACAATATAATGAAGGACTGAGAATTTAACAACGAGAAGTATAGGAAGACAACAACATAGCACAGAGGGATAAACATTAGGGGTGCTCCTGAGCTACCTCCTCGTAGTCCCAAAAGTAAATACTCGACAGGAGATCTCCCGAGGTACCATCTTGTAGTCCCAAAAGTAGATATGCAGCGGTAGATCTCCCGAGGTATCGCCTCGTAGACCCACAAGGAAATATGCAATGGGGATCTCCCGAGGTACCGCCTCGTAGTCCCAAAAGTAAATATGCAATAGGGTATCTCCCGATGTATCGCCTCGTAGTCCCAAAAGTAAATACACAACTCGAATCAATGGAAACAACAATTAACAGCAAGAAAACCTACAGTTTAAGACTAAATGCAAGTCAAGAAACAAGAATTCAACTAAGCATGCTGCACAGATTTCAAAAAAGCATTTAAGACACGTAGAGATGAGATATTAGGCTAAACAGGATAACTACACATGCTGACATAACTCATTTAAGATATAAAGGTTACTATTCAGTAAAAATCGAATTTACAATAATTAGCCCGTGTACGCACTCGTCACCTCGCATACACGATACTCGCATATTACATAATTGCCACAACAGTACCAAATCCTAAGAGAATTTTCCCCCCACAAGGTTAGACAAACCATTTACCTCGAACTAAGCCCAATTAGTCAATAAGAATGCCCTTTCCTCGACTTTCTGACTCCGAATGGCCCAAATCTAGCCAAAAGCAATCACATACTATAAATATAACTATAATAAGCTAATATAATTAATGAAATCAAGAGTTTAATAAGAATTTAGAAATTTACACCAAAAAGTCAACTCGTGCCATTCCATCACGAGGTCACCCCTGCCAAAATTACTCAAATTTGATTGACCTCAAATTTTTCACCCAAACATTTGACATTACGGACCTACACCAATTTTCGGAATCAGAATCCGATCCCGATATAAAAAAAGTCCACTCCCACTCAAACTTTCCAAAAATCCAACTTTCGCCATTTCAAGCCTAATTTAACTACAGACCTCCAAATCACAATTCAGACATGCTCCTAAGTCCAAAATCACCTAACGAAGCTAACAGAACTGACGAAACTTCATTCTAGAGTCATCTTCATACAATTCCAGCTACAGTTAATATCCTAGAACTTAAGCTTCTGTTTTAGAGACTAAGTAACCCATTTCACTCCAAAATAAAAAAAATCCCCTCGACAAGTCACATAAGCATAAAATAAAATAGAGGCAGCAGTAAATAAAGGATCGAGGCTAATACTCTCAAAATAACCGGCCGGATTGTTACATTATGAAAACTGAATTTAAACTGATAATTGAAAATTAAAATTACATTTATATTTAATAACTGCAACTAAAGTTGAATGTTGAGTCTAAAATTGTTATCTGAATTAAGGATAAAAATTGAATTATGTTCTTAAAGAGATAACTTTTTGAAAATACTTACACATAGCGGCCTTGCATACATGAGCATCTGAGAACACATGGGGGGGGGGAATGCTAAAGCTATTATAGGCCACTAATTATGCTCACTCAAGCTCAACCCATATGTGCGACTGGAGTAGCTCAATCCAGTTCAACCTATCTAAGCGCGTAAGTAGGGCTTCTAATTATGCTCGCTCAAGCTCAACTCATATATGAGACCATCAAGTAGCTCAATCAAGCTCCACATATATGAGCACGTGAGCACCTGCAAGCATGAGATAGTTAACTCTGATTACCGTGGAGCTCATACTCATGGAGGTTGGCTACTTCTCTCTTTTTGGATGTGATCACAGTAATCTGAACTGAAAGCTTGAGAGGTTCAAGCAATTGCACATAAATAAACAATCACAATACACCAATATAAACTAATCATCTTACGTTATGAATCTAAAATGAAGCTCTAAGTAATACAAGTAACTTCATACGAGTTAACAATTGCACATAAATAAATGCAACAAATCATACTATCTAATTTTTTCTATCATAAAGGTTTTCAATTGTATGTATATATAGCAAATAAGCAAATTTAATATGTGAAATTTAATCTAGCCCTTGACTTAGAGAAGAAATTTAAACTCATCTCAAAGCGATGTTCAATTCACTTCCTTCAACCAATCTGACCTGTCAATATGTCTGAATATTCCACAACTATCAATCTACATTTAAGATTATACAAATTATATATTTTTATTCATCTATTTCAATAATTACAAGCTTGAACCAATTCCTATACCACAGCTACCCAAATTCTTAGAGTTAATTGGACTTACGATATGGGAATTGAGTTTTATGTCTATGCTAATATATTATTGTCTGATGATATCATTTAGGATGATCTTCATTATCTATTCCATCCAACTATACCAAACAATCGTTCTTTCATAAAGCTTCATACTAACCTTTAATGATTTTTTACTATTTCAGTATCAACTTTATTAATACTTGTAGTTAATGCTCTCTATGCACTTTAGCAATAGTAATTTAACAAGATAAAACATCAAAAATTACCTTTGGGAGTGATTCTCTAAATTAGAATCCTTTAGGGTTCATGATAGGTTCCCTTGATCCCTATCAAAATTCATGATCTTGATGTTAGATTTCATAATACGTTCTGTCAAACACTCATTCTCTAAAATGGACTTAGCTCCATGGTTAGAGTGTTCAAAAGAGAAACTTGTAGTCATGTCCTATACTTACAAGATGAGAAGAATGGCCTAAATCACATTTTGGAATCTTTTATTCTCACGACCCAAACTGATGGACCATGACGAGTGCATGGGTCCTACCTGCTGAATACCCCTAAGCATGCCTCTAAGATATAGATATGAATTAAGGGTATGTCATAAATATCATCTGTCAATAAACTGCTGAATTATGTTAATGAAATACGTAAGGAAAACATGTCTAAAGACATATATACATTTACATGCGGAATATAGTAGGGCGAGCCGACAAGGCCCGCTATAGATAACTATATGTCCAAAACTAGAAGCTGACAAGGACACATACTATCCAACTATACATGACTGTGCACAAACCTCTAATAGAGTGTACAACTATATAAAAGATGGGACTGGGGCCCGTCATACTCATATCTACATACAAAAATAGCGTACCAAAACTAATAACAGCTCTGGATCAAGTGGAGCACACCAACTCTCGCTGATCAAGGATCCTAAAGAGGGGGACCGTCAGCTTGTCTACTTGCATCTGCGTGCATGAAACGTAGGCCCCGTGAAATAGGGGCGTTCATACTAATAATGTACTGTATATGTAAGGCATGAAAATTAGTACATAAAGATGAAACATGGATTAAGAATTCGGCCTGTAAGTCTAAATAACTTTGTTAATCCTGAAACATTTATAATGTCCTGCATATGCATATAAATATCATATCATGCATGGGTATGGGTGTACATAACATCATCAAGCCTCTGAGGGCATCCCTTCATATCGTCTCAGCCACTGTGGGTAAAATAATCAACATATACCAACTGATCAGGTGGTAGTGCGTATATAACGCTGTAACCTTTTTCCATATCCAATATACACATAATATACGCATATATAACGCCGTTCATGAGTCAATGTACATGTATAAATGAATGAAATGCATAAGAAATACATTAATAAGATTTCTCGAAATGTCATAAGATAAACATGTCTTTGGATAAACTTTATCAACTACCAATTTTTCTGAGACCCATGAATAAAAGATATAATAATATGTCATATGGGGAATCAAGAACATAGACACCCCTAGTACTTCTATGAATAGAGTCATTTATGAAAGCTGTGTGTTTGTGCATTTCATTTGTATCATTTGGATCATGCCAAAAAGAAAGAAGGTGTAGTCTTAACATACCTGAGTCGATTCTCTTGACAATCCCTCTAACACACGCCAATCACGACAAAACACGTAACGGCAATGTTGAAATAGGAAAAAATTTGTATGATATTATTGAGAAAGATTGGATCGTACTCCCTTAGAATCGCAAATCTCACGCTTTATCGTATTATGAAGTCTCAAACGAGCTATTTGAGCTACATCCGTTAGCAAGCTTAGCATCCAACCTAAATGAGGTAAGGAGATTATCTAACAACCTAAATGAGGTAAGGAGATTTCCTAAAATGGTTGGTTTGTGGGCCCCACTTTTATGACTAAGCTTTGCCTAACAGCCCCTAATTATGCCACCTATTTTAATGTACTAAATATCATTACATGGGCCTTGATCAAGACCTCCTTGGGCTGCCACGTTTGGGGGGGGGGGTTAAGATTATCCAAAAATTATAATTAATTATCTAATCTCCTACCAAAAATCATTAATTACCCAATTATCTACATAATTAAGAACTATCTCAAATTACTTAAAATACTACTCACTTTTAACACACTTTATGTACCCTACTATTATTTTCATGTGGTACATTTTATGGTACTAGTCCATAAATACCGAGTATTATAGCCTGGACCGTATTGTATCCCAAATTGACAATCTTCAACGAAACTCATTTTCTTTGATTCGTTTACCCTTTAACCTTCACGACACTTACTTATCACCTGTTATAAATAGCATAATTATTTATAACCTCAGAAATAATCTCATCCCCAAGTCTACGTCGATTAACTTACGATGAAACTTTAACGTACGAAAATGCAAAATGTAACATCCTTCCCCCCGTAGAAGCATTCGTCCTCGAATATTTAACTCCCTCGGATCTATATAAATTTGGGCAGAGTCGACTTTGTTATAGTACTACTATCAACCCTTCCTATAGAAAACTTAATAATTCAATGACACATATTGCCACAATCATCAATAATGACAATGTCCTCACACAACCAATGATAATAACTAACACAAGAATCCATACACGTACCTTAAACCTATGATGTCTCAGTTGAATCCTTCTTTAGAAGAGGAAACAAGTGAGGATATCTAGACTTCATGTCTTCTTCGGCTTCCCAAGTCATTTCTGCCACATTATTGTTTCTTCAAAGTACTTTCACCGAAGCTACGTCTTTAGTCCTCAACCTTCGAATCTGTCTATCTAGTATAGCAATGGGAGTTTCCTCATATGATAGATGCTCTGTGACCTGAACATTGCCAACTGACATGACTCTAGAAGGATCTCTGATACATTTACGAAGCATAGACACATGAAAGATTGGATGTGCAGACTCTAAGTCAAAATGCAAGTCTAACTCATATGCTACCTGGCCTACCTTGCGTATGATCTTATATGGTCCAATGTACCGAGGACTGAGTTTTCTGTTCTTACTGAACCTCATAATGCCTTTCATCGGTGATACCATTAGGAATAACCAATGGTCCCTAAAACTCCATGTCTCGTCATCGATTATCTGCATAAGACTTTTGATGGCTTTGAGCCGCTAATAGCCTTTCCTGTATAAACTTAATCTTCTCGATTTTCTGTTGTACCAACTATGGTCCTACTAACTTAGTTTCCCCAACATCGAACCATCCTATAGGCGACCTACACTTTCATCTGTAAAGAGCTTCGAGCCATCTCAATACTGGAATGATAGATATTATTGTACGCGAACTCAATAAGCGGTAGATGATCATCCAAGCTACCCAAGCTACCCTTGAAGTTTATAACACAAGCTCGTAACATATCCTCAAGTGTCTGAATAGTACGCTCAGCCTATTCGTTGGTCTGTGTAACGACACGACCAGTCATTTCATGAATTACCATTCTGTTTTCCATATTTTTACATCTTATTGCTTTTTTCAGTTGTATTATATTTTATCGGGTTGATTGGTTCGGGTTCGGATAGGTTTTGGTAAGGTTTGAGACACTTAGTCTCTTTTGAGTAGGCTTAAGTTGGAAAAGTCAACTAGATGTTGACTTATGTGTTAAAGGGCTCGGATGTAAGTTATGATGGTTCAGAAAGCTTCGGGAGGTGATTTGGGACTTAGGAGCGTGATCGGAATGTGTTTTGGAGGTTCAGAGTAGATTTAGGCTTGAATTGGCGAAATTGGAATTTTGGTGTTTTCCGATTGATAGGAGAGATTTTGATATAGGGGTCGGAATAGAATTTCGGGAGTTGCAGTAGGTTCGTCGTGTCATTTGGGATGTGTGCGCAAAATTTTAGGTCATTCGGATGTGGTTTGATAGTGTGTACGGTGAAATCGGGGGGATCAATTTCTCATTGACAAAGTGCTTCAGGAGGTCGCCTCGGAGGCTCGAGACCTCAAGCCGGGTACTTCCCTCAAGATCTGTCGATACCCGGCCTGAGGATAATGTTTGCCGAGACCCCGACGAGCATGGGAGGCTTACGAAGAATGTATCCGGAGCCGATTAAGTCTACTTGCGCAACCCAACGTTGGTCTACGTATACGTCATGAAGCTAGTTAGTTGTCCCATCCCGCTTCCTTTATCACTCAACGTATCTTGTACTAAGTTTGGATTCCCCCCCCCTCTTATAAAAGGGGAATCATTAACACTCTGTAAGCAGATTTCTTCAACCACTCTACATAAGATCAATAATACCTCTCTCTCTCTCTCTCTCTCTCTCTCTCTCTCTCTTTTCTCTCTAACTCACACGCTCGAGACTACCTTTCATTTATTGCTTTCATACTTGTTCTTCTTTTATTGTTTGATATTGACAATAAAGAGCCTCCTTTATTTATTTCCTAATTGTTAGTCCCTTTCCGGTTACCCCTGATTGCTCGAACTCGAGCCTAGGCATCGACCTCGGGGCCCCTCATCGATCAGTCTGAGGCCCGGATAACAAGCCCCTTGGTTTGACTATAACTCTGTTTTAGCTCGCATTTCATCTCTCATCTACATACGCCTAGCATCAACTGCCTAACAACTAGCATAAAAATAGATCACGTATTTTTAGAGTCCCATTAACAAATTTAATTATTATTACCATTTTTACGGTAAACAGTTTGGCGCCCACTGTGGGGCTAAATATAATAGTGATTATTTTCTTGCTGGTTTCATTACACAAACGCAAGTTATCTTTCACACTTTTTCTTGTCCATGATCTATTGATTTCAGGTCAAAATGTCTGGCTCAGTAAACAGAGTCGAGAGCGACAACCTCAAAAACCACAAGGAAAACGGTGTAGCTATTCCACTTATTGGCGAGCCGGCGCAGAACCTCGATAACGCACCCGGACCAATTCCAGTGGACGCAGATTCGCAAAACGCACAACAGGTCGACGAAACCTCACACACTAACAGGAGCATAAGACATGGCGACCAATAGGAAGCCCAAAAAACTCGAGCTTGGGAAGAACAGGAAGTTAGTCTTCATGTTATTTTCGAAATGTTGCAGGCACAACAGTTGGCTATCACTCAGTTACAAAGCCACCCCAAGACTGCCAGCACAGCAACACCAAAAACAGTTCCCCCGGCCAAACAGGTACCCGAGAGATCGAGAAATAATGGATCGATAGCCGACCCGGCCATAGTAAAAATGCTTGAGGATCTCACCAAAAGGATCGAGTCGAGAAAGAAAATGATAGCAGCCAATTATAGGAAGGTCGAGACCTACAACTCTAGGGTCGACCAGATCCCAGGTGCGCCCTCGATCCTCAAGGGCGTGGATTCGAAGAAGTTCATACAAAGGTCATCCCCCGAGGAGGAGGCCTCGAAACCCATTCCAAAGAAGTTTAGAATGTCGGAACTCCCTAAGTACAACGGGACCACTGACCCTAATGAACACATTACTACCTACACCTGTGCGGTAAAAGACAACGATATAAAGAATGACGAGATAGAGTCCGTATTGTTGAAAAAATTCGGGGAAACACTCTCTAAGAGGGCCATGATGTGGTATCACAATTTGGCTTCTAACTCCATAGATTCATTCACCATTCTAGCAGACTCCTTCGTAAAGGCACATGGCGGTGCCATCAAAGTAACGACGAGGAAGTCCGACATTTTCAAAATCAAGCAAATGGAGAACGAGATGCTGCGGGAATTCGTGTATCGCTTTCAGATGGAATGAATGGATCTATTGCCAGTCTCCGATGACTGGGCAGTGCAGGCCTTCACTCAAGGTCTGAACGAATGAAGCTCGGTGGCTTCAAAATAGCTAAAACAGAACCTGATCAAGTACCCAGCTATGCCCTAGTCAGACATCCACAACCGGTACCAGTCGAAGATCAGGGCCGAGGATGACCAGCTGGGAGACCCTTGGGGCTCAGTATACCCGAGAAGGCTCCTGGCAAAGGAACCAAAACCAAACAAAGAACGGTATCAGCTATGAAAAGAGGTAGCTCGACTGCTTGATAAAGGACATCTCCGGGAATTCCTTAGCGATCGAGCCAAAAATCAGTTCTGGGAAAGGGAGGCAACCAAGAAAAACGAGGCAAACGATCCGCAACATGTCATCCATATGATCATGGGGGGCGTCGATGCCCTGCAGGATCCCGTAATAAGAAGAACAAAAATATCCATCACTAGAGAAAAGTAGACCCGGGGATATATTCCTGAGGACGCCCTCATATTTAGCGAAGAAGACACTGAGACCTTGTCTCAACCTCACAATGACGCACTGATAATCTCCTTCCTTGTACATTTTTTTTCAAATAAAACATGTACTCGTGGATCCAGGTAGCTCGACTGATAGAGCAACTCGTATTGCTCAACCAAATCGTGTGCGCCACTCGAGTCCTCAATGGATTTAACATGGCAAGTGAAACAACGAAAGGAGAAATCATCCTTCCGGCCACCGTGACCGGCACAACCCAATACGCCAAATTCCATGTCATCGAAGGAGACATGAGGTATAACGCCTTATTCGGGCGGCCATGGACACACTGCATGAGAGCGTTATCGTCCACCCTTTACCAGATAATGAAATTTCCAACAAAGGACGGAATTCAAATCGTCTACGGGGAACAACATACGGCAAGGGAAATGTTCGCAATACACGATGTGGCACCAATGCTCGTATCTCCACCCCGAGTAAACCAAAGGGCAAATCGGGCCTCACCCTCGATTGAACTTGACGAAATGAAGTAAAGGACCATACCGCGTCCTCACCTCGGGCAATTGAAACAAATCATCCTTCACGATTGTAGCGCATCAATCCCCGAGGCGTCGCCAACATATCTCACTTCAAGGTACGACCATCTCCCTTTTTGTTTTGAATTTAGGACTAACCCTTATGCAGGAACTCGATCAGAGCGGTCAGAATGCTAACCCTGCCTGAAGACCTTAAGGTTCTAAAAGCACCCGTTGCACTCTTTTCCTTCGACCGAGTTTTTGTCCCAAAAGAAGGGATTTACCGGCAAGGTTTTTAATGAGGTAACGTCTGCGTGCTACCTAAGGGAAACTCAACAAATGCTCAAAACTTCTTTTGCAGTCAACTCTAAACGCTGGGGGGCCTTCCCCCAGGAAGCCACTGGCTTGAAAAAGTCATAAAACGCCAAATGGGGTCCCTGTAGGAAAGTAATATACCGGGCCAAACTGTCAAACGAACCGTGTCCATATAGCCAGGCTCCCGTCGGTAAATACGTGTACTATTGTACCGAATAATCAAAGAATATCTTTTGTCAAAAACACCTTCGCAAGATAAGGCAACAATTCCTCCGCCGGAAACATCCCGAACATTCGGGGACTAATGTCGGCAATTCAACGCTCAAACAACCTCAAGGTCGAAACTCTGAAACCATAAAGCCTTAAGGTAAGGCAACGCGAAAATCGCTAAGCATCTCCAACATCGAAGGTACCTTGAGTACTCGAGGACTGACGTCAAAAGTTCGAAAGAGAAATGCACGGCCTCAAGGTACGGAACCCCATGCTTGTAAGCCCTCAATGAGGCAACTCCGAACTTGCGAGTAACGGCCTTCGAGCCTAAGAAAACTCGATGACTTGGAGACTGTCGCCAGTTGCCACTCACTTAGAAACCCGAGGCTATAGGACCTCGAGCGGGCAAACTCGGTCTAGCAAGGTCTATTCAATATAGCAACAAAATTTGTAAGACCTCAACGACATGAAAAAACCTGTAAGACCTCAACGGCATGTAAAAAAAACCTGTAAGACCTCAATGGCATGAAAAAACCTGTAAGACGTCAACAACATAAAAAAACCTGTAAGACCTCAACAGGCATGAAAAAACCTGTAAGATGTCAATGACATGAAAAAACCTGTAAGACCTCAACGGCATGAAAAAAAACCTATAAGACCTCAACGGCATGAAAGAACCTGTAAGACCTCAACAAGCATGAAAAAAATTGTAAGACCTCAACAAGCATGAAAAAACTGTAAGACCTCAACAGGCATGAAAATTTTGTATGACCTTACTACAGGCATAAAACTCAATCCCAAAGTTTAGGCTATATGTCGCATTTGTAAGACTTCCGAAAGGGCATACCCTCGATGTAGACGCTTAAACTACCACACTCAGGATAAAAAATGGCTCCAGCCAAACACAAATGACTACGGTCAATACAGCTGCACCAGCCAAATTAACGCGACTCGGGGACGCCCGACTGTCGCTACAAAATCACATGCCAATACTTCGAATCTACTTCTAAAAGAACCGGTTAAAACAGGCCACCCTCAATAGGCAAACGAGCTTAGACCATGTCAACTCCAAATCATAAGGCTTCGAGCTACTCAGACTATGAGCTAAACCTTCCGAGGTGCTCGAACATCGCCGCTAACAACTTGAAATCGAGGTTCTTCCCGAACCGACGACTAGTAAGGAAAAATCATTTCAAAAAGTCCTTAGCGAGAGGAAAACAAAGCCTACATATGCCCATGGGCAAAAGCATAAGAGTCGTTGTCGCCAGCCAAACAAGCCTCAGGGCCACACACTAAAAGGTCGCAACAACCAAAAGCGTAAGAGCCACTGTCGCCAGCTTAAAATTTGAAAACTTGAGGGTCAAAGTGAGCTCGAGTCGTAACCCGATTCAGATACCGGATCCAAAATAGTTAACTATACATGCCTAAAGGCATAATGTAAGAGCCATCATCGCCAGCTTCACGAGCCTCAGGGCCACATACATAAAAGGTCGCTTCGACCCAAGGTGTAAGAGCCATTGTCGCCAGCCAAAAAAAAACTTGTGGCCAAGTGAGCTCGAGTCGCAACCCAACTCGGAACTGAACCCAAAATAGTCAAAATATAAATGCCCAAAAGGCCGCTCTGACCCGAGGCATAAGAGCTGTTGTTGCTAGCCTACGAAAACACAAAACTTGAGGATCAATTAAGCTTGAGTCGTTATACGACTCAGAGACAGTCAAGCAAAAATGTAAGGGCTCCCATGCCAGCTTACATTAAAGGTCGCGTCGACCAAACGCGTAAAAGCCCTCGGGCATGCCTGATGAGCCCCGAAGCCATATTAAGAATCTAAGGATTCTCGCCAACTCTAAAACCAGTCCACCTGGTCAAAAGCAAAGCAGAAAGGGATACATAAGAGATAAAGCTTCAGGTTTTCTTTTATTTACATACACAAAAAGGTGCATTCTCTATCTAAAAACACGCTCTGTGAATATCACATACAACATGGAAAAGTCTACGCTCTGCTCTAGAAGGCTACGGCCTACCAGCCTCATCTTCACTCTCCGTAGAGCCAGCCAAAAGTGACCGAGCATCACGCTCGTCCGCCCTCGCTCAAGCTAGCTCTTCTGGGAGAACAAAACCCCTAGCGCCGATCTATTCACTATCGAGGGCCCTTTTCAACTTAGCTTGGGCATCAGTACCATCCTTCAAATGAATTGCTATATCCTGGTCAGTCTTAGCCCGGCTCAATACTGCTTCAGCCCGAGCATCAACGATCTCGGCCCTGACCTTCGAAAGTTTAGAATCGAGCTTCGTGATCATATCTGCTTGAACTGAAGCATTGTTACAAGCCAAGCGGAGTTGGGCCTTGAAGGCAGGAACTTTATCCAAGGCACCCTTCTCATCTGAAGCTCGAGCCTGCACCTGAGCTCTTAGCTCGCCACAATCGTTCCTAACTCGGTCGGCTTCACCCCTAAGGTGCTCCAGAGCCTCTGTCATTTTCCGCAACTAAGATAGGCAAGACGTTAACCTAAAAGGTTAAAGAACGAAGCGCATACCATAGGAAGTTACCTACTCCATCAAATAGCTCTCGTAATTCGAGCTCCAGTACGCCCCATATCGCCAATGCATCAACTCGACTTCCTTTTCCTCGCAAAGGAGCCTAAGGGCATATCCTCATCTAGGGCCTTCCCAAGCCTAAATCCACAATAAAGTAGTCCATACTTAAGCTTGTTGGAGGCCTATAGAAGAAAACTCAGTAAGAAGTATAAGGTGATAGAGAGAAAGGAATAAGCGCAATGCTCGCCATGGCATTTTGCTCCCTATCTGTCCCGGGACAAAGCTCACCACTCGCACTCCTCAAAAGATGAGTGGGCTTCCAAATCCTCGGGCCAAGCCTGGCAGGTCAAGAACATCATCCGATGCCCCCAGAACCACTACAGACGAAGGGAGGAAGATACAACTACTAAATTTGCTCTCGCCATAGGCAGAACTGATGAAGCACGGGGCGTATAACCTAAGAGTATAGCTCCATTATCCAATAAATAATACAGGCTCCTAAGGGATAATTCCAACAGTCAACACCCGGGTGAAGCGGCTTGCCCATATCCGGTCTCTATTATCCTCAACGACAGCAACAAAGGGCGTAATCAATCGACACCGTAAAGTCAACAAATCCCGATGATCCTGAAGACCGGGTGTGGAACTCTCCCCCCTATCGGATAAACCCCAATATAGCCGCCATAGCGATCGCAAAGTTGAAGGACTAAAAGGCAAAACGATGTTCAGGCGTATTAATGTCGGAATACTAAAAATATGGCACAAAAAGAAAATAGCAGCTGCTTAAAACGGGGTGACCCCTAAGAAGGTGGAAACTGCCTTATATTATATATGGGAAAGGCGGCGACGATTCCCCTACCTCAAAGTCGGCCAGGAATGCTAGTCGATAATATCCTCTCCAGTCCCGAGGCGGTACCCGACCTCGAACACCCCCGTCAAGGTAAAGCTACGCTCCAAGGAGCCGACAACGCCTTCGCCAACACAAGGATGATACTCGACTTCGAGGATCTCCATCAAAGGGAATCAGGCCCTAGAGAAATGAGCGCTTTCTGAACGTCGCCCGTGTGAACCTAGTTCCGGGTGCCATCCAGGGTGGAACAAACCCTTTTCTGGAATCTATCTACAGCACCATAAGGCTATTTACACTCAAATGCGCTCCCGGGTGGTCCGAGTGCGAGCAAGTCTTTGCTCGGAGACTGCTTTCAAGAGATCAAAAGTACCCCCAGCTACGGATCCCCGAGCGAATTTCTTCTCAAAGGTTATTACGGAACTCAACTGGTAAGTCATGACTCTGAGACCCAGAACATTATTCTCATCTTTATGCAAAGCTAGGGTCCCGGTGGCCCGAGTTTATCGGCCTTATTCAGGATCAATACAAGGTATCACAAAAGACCCCGTACGAAGCCGTTTTCATCAACCAAAGGTCGAAAGGAATACTCACATCCGGGTTCAGTGTTAGCAACGACAAATAGGATCGTGCATTTGGGGTCTCCGCAAGCATAAAGAAATACGGCAAGCATCAAAAGCAGGAATCAAGAAAATATCTTTATATTCATAAACGTTTGCTTACAACATCCCTCGAGGAGCCCTTACATATGGTTACAAAATCCCGCAAGGGGATCCTTACACAGGAACAAAGAGGTGGAATAGTGTACATATAACAAAAGCCTAAGAAATCTAGCCCATTCCCAAAGGTGTATCCTCAATAGAGGCATCTTCGTTATCATCTCCTCGGGCGCGTGATGTCAAAGACAATATCTTCCAAGCCTAATCCCCTCGGGAGTCTCATCTCGATCCTCCCGGAATGGCATCTTCAAAAGGGAGGATATAGAAGATGAAAGCGATGGAGAAGAGCAAAGTGACAAAGGAGAAGCTGAAAAGGGACAAGAACTAGCTGGGTGAAAAATATGGCTAGTATGAACTCAATCAGTATTACCATCATAAAGCCACTTCTTGAGACGTTACCTCAGCCTGGGAGGTGACAGCCAATAGAAAGTACCGCCATACCCAAGGAATCCAAAGGGGGTATAATGCGCCAAGTCGAGGAAGGAGGATGAGCATCGGTGTATAATCTGAGCCCTCTCCTAGCAGTGTTGTATAATCCAAATACTTCCTCGAGTCGGAGGAAATCGGTCCTCTGCTTCATCTCCCTGAGCTAACGGAGACAGCAACAACAACAACAACAATAACATCAAGACAGCACAACTTCGTCCGACTAGAGAAGGTTCGGGAGATAGGTCGTAACACACATAATGTTGCCGTAAAATCTTGAGGCTGTGGGCCTCAAACATGGTGAAACAACAAAGAATAAAGATAGCAAGAAAGGAGAAAAGGATAGATATCGGAGGATGCTTAGATGAAAAGCTAGTCACGAGAAGCCCCATTTATAGAGGAGAACAGCAAAGTAACCGACTGTGCCATTATCGCCCTCAAAAAATGTAACGACAGGCGCATTCAATGCGTTCGTAGGAGCTGAATCAACGGCAACATTATGACCCCGAAGAACGAGAAATTACGGCACATCAAATTTCACTAAAAAGTGAAACAGTGAAACATTTCGGTATTCATGAAGGGTTGCGTCATCAGCACGTCATTATGGTAGCCCATAGAGTGGTATGTCAAGATCATTTCTTATTGCTTTTCTCTAAGAAATGCGGAGACTATCTGTGTATGGTGAAATCAGGGGTACCAATTTATCATTGACAAAGTGCTTCAGGAGGTCACCTCGGAGGCTCGAGACCTTGAGTCGGGTACTTCCCTCAAGATATGTCGACACCCGGCCTGGGGATAATGTTGGACGAGACCCCGACGAGCATGTGAGGCTTCTGAAGAATGCATCCGAAGCCAATTAAGTCTACCTAGGCAGCCCAATATTGGTCTATGTATACGTCATGAATCTAGTTAGTTGTCACATCCCGCTTCCTTTATTACTCAAGTATCTTGTGCTAAGTTTGGATTCCCCCCTCTTATAAAAGGGGAATCATTAACCCTCTGTAAGCAGATTGCTTCAACCACTCTATACAAGATCAATAATACCTCTCTCTCTCTCTCTCTCTCTCTCTCTCTTTTCTCTCTAACTCACACGCTCGAGATTACCTTTCATTTATTGCTTTCATACTTGTTCTTCTTTTATTGCTTGATATTGGCCATAAAGAGCCTCCTTTATTTATATCCTAACTGTTAGTCCCTTCCCGATTACCCTCAATAGCTCGAACTCAAGCCTAGGTATCGACCTCGGGGCCCCTCATCGGTCAGTCCGAGGCCCAGATAACAAGCCTTTGGGTCTTACTATAACTCTGTTTTAATTCGCTTTTCATCTCTCATCTACATACGCCTAGCATCAACTGCCCTAACAACTAGCATAAAAATAGATCACGTATTTTTAGAGTCCCATTAATAAATTTAATTGTTATTACCATTTTCATGGTAAACAGATAGACTTTTTTATCGAAAGCAGAATTTGGAAGATTTTGAAATTCTTAGGCTTGAATCTGATGCAAATTCAGTGTTTTGATGTTTTTTTGAGTGTTCCGAAGGTTGGAACAAGTTTGAATGATGTTATGGGATATGTTGGCATGTTTGGTTGAGGTCCCGAGGGCCTCGAGTGAGTTCCGGGTGGTTAAACGGACAAAATGCATAGTTGAGAAGTTGCAGATTTTCTGCTTCAGCTGTTGCTGACTTTTGGCCTTTGCGTTCGCGAGTGGGCCCTCACGTTCACGAAGGGTAAGGATGAGTGGCTGGATATTTGGCCTTCGCATTCGTGAAGGGTTGGATTTAGAAAGCATCGCGTTCGCGAGATAGAAAATGAGTTCGTGATGGTTTGAGCTGCTGAGGTATCGCGTTCGCGAGGGGGTCGTCTCTTTTGCATATGAGGATTTTTGGTCAATGTTATTTTGTGCTTCGCAAACACAAGGCTTTGACTGCATTCATGAATAAGGTTTCAAATCGCTAGGCAGAATGTCTAAAAGGCCATTTTCGCGCGTTTCAGCCTAAGTTCACCATTTTTGACTCGGTTTTGGAGCTTTTTGAGAGAGATTGAAGAGGGAATCAAAGAGAACTTATTGGAGGTAAGCATTATGGACTTAATACTCGATCCTATTATGATTTACACCTAATTAAACATAAAATTTAGGGAATTTGAAGCCTAAATTAGGGAATTAGGGCTTGGAAACTTGAGACTTTAATCTAGGGATCTGAGGGGCCATTTGTGGTTGGATTTTAGTATTCTTGGTATGTATGAACTCATGGGAGGATAAGGATTCCATTGATGTGATTTTTATCAAATTTCAAGATGTGGGCCCGAGAGTCGGGTTGGTCCAATTTCGGAATTTTTGGTATAATTTGATTAATTTTGCATGGGCTTCGTCCTTTTAGCATTCTAATGTTATGATTCTGATTTTGGGTAGATTCGGTGCGGGTTGAGGCCAAGAGAGAGGCAAAGGCATCTCAGAGTAGTAATTCATTCGGTTTGAGGTAAGTAACCATTGTAAATCTGGAACTGAGGGTACAAAACCCTGGTATTTCATATCGTTTTGATAAATAAGGTGACACACATGCTAGGTGACAAGCGTGTGGGCATGCACCAGTAGGGATTGTGACTTGGTCCGTCCCATAGCGACTATTAATCCGCATGCTTGATTTGAAATCTTATGATATCCTGTATTTTAGAAATGTATACTGTATTATGGGTTGTATGCCATGTTTGGGGCTGTGCCGACTTGTTGAAACCCTTAGGGGCATATTTACTATTTTCCTCACTCTATTTGTTTGAAAGCATATCCTCAGTCATGTTTTACCTGTTTATTGTTTAAAACTAGTTTTATCACTCTACTTATTATAATGTGAGAACTGTTTTGGACTGAGTTCCCTAATTTCCACTATTATGCTCGAGTGGCTGTAAGGTTAATGACTGAGAGAGGTTGAGGACCTGATGGTGAGGATTATAAATATTACGGATCTGGCTGCACGCCGCAACAATATTATACCTATATATTATGGATCGGGCTACGCGCCACAGCGATACTTATATGGATCGGGTTGCATGCTGCAACGATATATATTGGATCGAGATACGCGCCGCAGCGATATGACGCTTGGGCTGTAGGATCCCCTCCAGAGTCTGTACATCTGTGTGAGCACCTAATTTTAGAAAAGGGGTGTAACAATCCCCAGTAAGCATAGTCGACTATAAACTATAGATCGGGCTGCACGCCACAATGGTTATTATGATTATTACTATTATGAGGTATTATTGAGCCTGAGTGCTGAGTGACGAGAGTTGAGTCACGAGTGACTGTGAGGCTTGCCTCAGAGGCTATATTTATGAGTGATACCTTGCCCAAAGGGCCCATTTATAATATCTTGCTGATCTCACTCTTCGTTTAGTATGAGCCTCTGTTGAAAATTGCTAAGTTAATGATTTCATGTACTTCAATTGAAAAATGAAGTTTTACGAAGTAGCTGGTTTTTAAACTGTTGAGTTTGATTTGATACTCTGTTGTATACTCTTATATATGATTTTTAACTGCTCGTCACTACACTCAGACCTTATTTACTTTAAATACTTACTGAGTTGGCGTACTCACGATACTCCCTGCACCTTGTGTGCAGATCCAGGTGCCCGAGCGGCAGAGTGAGGGTCTCCAGAATTTTTGGAGCTTAACGGAGACTACAAACTAGCTGCATGGCATCTGCAACCCTGCTTTCCTCCTTCCTAACCTTGTTTTTCCGCATTTTTAGACTTATTAGTGTGGAGAATGGATTTTGGGCATATGAGAAGGCAGTGTCCTCTTCTTCAGCGCATATGAGAAGACCAGATGAGAAGGAGTTTGGGCATATGAGAAGGCAGTGTCCTCTTCTTCTTGAGGGGCCGTCTCAGCAGAGGGGTCAACCCTTGACTTTAGCTCTAGTTACTTCACTACCCGCTCAGGCAGCTAGGGGTGGGGGTCAGTCAGTTAGGGGTCGCCCTAGAAGGGGAGGTCGATCAGGTGGTGGTCAGGCTCGTTTCTATGCCCTCGCAAATAGACCAGATGTTGTTGCTTTAGATGCTGTGATTACAGGTATTGTCTCAGTCTACCGCAGAGATGCCTCTGTATTATTTGATCCCGGTTCTACTTATTCTTATGTGTCATCATACTTTGCTCGTTATTTGGATATGCCCCGTGAGTCTCTTGTTTCATCTGTTCGTGTATCTACTCCGGTGGGGGATACTATTGTCGTAGACCGTGTGTATCGATCATGTGTGGTGACTATTGGGGGTCTGGAGACCCGAGTGGATCTTTTGTTGTTATGTATAGTGGATTTCAATGTTATATTGGGCATAGATTGGCTATCTCCATGTCATGCTATTTTGGACTGCCATGCTAAGATAATGACTTTAACTATGCTGGGTGTGCCACAGATTGAGTGGCGAGGTTCTACTGATTTTGTCCCTAGTAGGGTGATTTCATTTTTGAAGGCCCAGCGTATGGTTGGGAAGGGTTGTCTTTCATACTTAGCCTTTGTGGGGGACGTCAGTGCAGAGACTCCCAATATTGATTCTGTTCCAGTTGTGAGGGATTTTCCTGATGTGTTTCCTGCAGACCTGCGGGGCATGCCACCGGACAGGGATATTGAGTTTGGTATTGATCTGGTGCTGGGCACTCAGCCCATCTCTATTCCACCATATCATATGGCACCAGCAGAGTTGAAGGAGTTAAAGGAGCAGCTTCAGGAGCTCCTTGATAAGGGGTTAATTCAGCCTAGTGTGTCATTTTGGGATGTGCATGTTCTATTGTGAAGAAGAAGGATTGCACTATGATGATGTGAATTGATTATAGGCAGCTGAACAAAGTAACAATTAAGAACAAGTATCCTCTGCCTTGCATTGATGATTTATTTACCAGCTTCCGGGAGCGAGAGTGTTCTCCAAGATTGATCTCCGTTCAGGTTATCACCAGTTGAGGATCAGGGACTCGGATATTCTTAAGACGGATTTCAGGACCCGATATGGTCATTATGAGTTCTTGGTGATTTCTTTTGGCCTAACCAATGCCCCAACAACATTTATGCATTTGATAAACATCATGTTTCAGCCCTATCTCGACTCATTTGTCATAGTTTTCATTGATGATATTCCGGTATACTCGCGTAGGGAGGAGCACGCGGAGCATTTAAGAGTTGTGTTGTAGAGATTGAGGGAGGAGAAGCTTTATGCAAAGTTCTCCAAGTGTGAGTTTTGGCTCAGTTCAGTGGCTTTCTTGGGGCACGTGGTGTCCAATGAGGGTATTCAGGTTGATCCAAAGAAGATAGAGGCGATCTAGAGTTGGCCCAGACCGTCCTCAGCTATAGAGATTCGTAGCTTTCTTGGTTTGGCGGGCTATTATCGCTGGTTTGTTCAGGGATTCTCATCTATCGATCGCCATTGACCAAGTTGACTTAGAAGGGTGCTTTATTCAGGTGGTCGGATGAGTGCGAGGAGAGCTTTCAGAAGCTCAAGGCCGCCTTGACCATAGCTCCAGTGTTAGTGTTGTCATCAGCTTTAGGTTCCTATACAGTGTATTGTGATGCTTCGAGAGTTGGTATTGGGTGTGTATTGATGCAAGAGGGTAGATTTATTACTTATGCTTCTCATCAATTGAAGCCCTATGAAAATAACTACCATGTTTGCGATTTGGAGTTGGCTGCCATTATTCACGCGTTGAAGATTTGGAGGCATTATTTGTATGGTGTGTCTTGTGAGGTGTTTACTGATTATCGTAGCCTCCAGCACTTTTTCAAGCAGAAGGATCTCAATTTGAGGCTGCGGAGATGGTTGGAGTTGCTAAAGGATTATGATATTACTATTTTGTACTATCCGGGGAAGGCCAATGTGGTGGCCGATGCTTTGAGCCGAAAGGCGGGGAGTATGGGGAGTTTGGCATATATTCCAGTTGGCGAGAGACCTCTTGCAGTTGATGTTCAGGCCTTGGCCAATCGGTTCGTGAGGTTAGATATTTTGGAGCCCAGTCGGGTGTTGGCTTGTGTGATTTCTCGGTCTTTCCTATATGATCGCATCAGAGAGCGCCAGTATGTTGATCCTCATTTCTTGTCCTTAAGGACAGAGTTCAGCATGATGATGCCAGAGATGTGACTATTGGTGATGATGGGGTGTTGAGGATGCAAGGCCAGATATGTGGGCCCAATGTGGATGGGCTTCGGGAGTTGATTTTAGAGGAGGCCCATAGCTCGCGGTATTCCATTCATCCGAGTGCCGCAAAGATGTATCAGGATTTGAGACAGCATTATTGGTGGAGGAGAATGAAGAAAGACATTGTGGGATTTGTAGCTCGGTGTCTCAATTGTCAGCAGGTGAAATATGAGCATCAGAGACTGAGTGGCTTGCTTCAGCGGATGGATATTCTAGAGTGGAAGTCGGAGAGAATCACTATGGACTTTGTAGTTGGGCTCCCACGGACTTTGAATAAGTTTGATGCTATTTGGGTGATTGTGGATCGACTGACCAAGTCCGTGCACTTCATTCCTGTGTGTACTACCTATTCTTCAGAGCGGTTGGCAAAGATCTATATCCGGGAGATTGTTCGTTTGCATGGTGTCCCAGTTTCCATCATTTTAGATAAGGGCACTCAGTTTACTTCACAGTTTTTGGAGGTCTGTGCAACGAGAGTTGGGTACTCAGGTTGAGTTGAGCACAGCTTTTTACCCTCAGATGGACGGGCAGTCCGAGCGTATTATTTAGATATTGGAAGACATGTTGGACGCTTGTGTCATTAACTTCGGAAGGTCATGGGATCAGTTTCTACCACTCGCAGAGTTTGCTTATAACAATAGTTACCAGTCGAGTATTTAGATGGCTCCATATGAGGCCTTGTATGGGAGGCGGTATAGATCTCCAGTTGGTTGGCTTGAGCCGGGTGAGGCTAGGATATTGGGTACAGACTTGGTGCAGGATGCTTTAGACAAGGTGAAGGTGATTCAGGAGAGGCTTCGTATGGCGCAGTCGAGAGAGAAGAGTTATGCTGACAAGATGGTTCGAGATGTGTCCTACATGGTTGGTGAGAAGGTTCTATTGAAGGTTTCACCGATGAAGGGTGTTATGAGATTTGGAAAGAAGGGTAAATTGAGTCCTCGGTTTATAGGGCATTTTGAGGTGCTTCAGAGGATTGGGGATGTGGCTTATGAGCTTGCTTTGCCACCCAGCTTATCAAGTGTTCATCTGGTATTTCATGTTTCTATGCTCCGGAAGTATATTGGCAATCTGTCCCATATTTTGGATTTCAGCACGGTTCAGTTAGATGATGATTTGACTTATGATGTGGAGCCAGTGGCTATTTTGGAGTGTCAGGTTCAAAAATTGAGATCAAAGGATATAGCTTCAATGAAAGTGTAGTGGAGAGGTCGGCCCATAGAGGAGGCAACCTGGGAGACCGAGCAGGAGATGCGGAGCAAATAGCCTCACCTATTTGAGGCTTCAGGTATGTTTCTTGACTCGTTCAAGGATGAACGTTTGTTTAATAGGGGGGATGTAACAACCCGACCGGCCGTTTCATGAATTACTGCTCCATTTTCCCCATTTATTCTTCTTATTGCTTTGTTCAGTTGTATTATATGTTATCAGGTTGATTAGTTCAGGTTCAGAGAGGTTTTGGTAAGGTTTGAGACACTTAGTCTCTTTTGAGTAGGCTTAAGTTGGAAAAGTCAATCGGATGTTGACTTTTGTGTTAAAGGGCTCGTATGTAAGTTCTGATGGTTCGAAAAGCTTCGGGAGGTGATTTGGGACTTAGGAGCGTGATCGGAATGTGTTTTGGAGGTTCGGAGTAAATTTAGGCTTGAATTAACGAAATTGGAATTTTGGCATTTTTCGGTTGATAGGTGAGATTTTGATATAGGGATCGGAATGGAATTCTGGGAGTTGCAGTAGGTCCGTCGTGTCATTGGGGATGTGTGTGCAAAATTGCAGGTCATTCGGACGTGGTTTGATAGACTTTTTGATCGAAAGCGGAATTTGGATGATTTTGGAATTCTTAGGCTTGAATCCGATACAAATTCGGTGTTTTGAGTGTTCTGAAGGTTGGAACAAGTTTGAATGGTCTTTGTAAGCACGTGATTTTTGCCCTATGAAAGAATTACTCCCAAAAATTCAAAATAAAACGATTTTCCTTGCTGTGCAATTTTGAGAATTTTTGTGACATTTTTGGATAATTATTTGTATTTGTCTGTGCATGTTTATTTGTTAAATTAACAAAAAAATACAAAAATATGTCGCATTTTGCATGTAGGATTTAATTCTACAATTGTTAGTAATTAAGTTTGTTTTACAAAAATTGAAAATTACAAAAAATAGGCATCTTTTGCATTTTTAGCATTTAATGTCCAAATGTACAATTTTATGCTTAATTATTACTTAATTGTGCGTTGGGAGTTAATTTGCGCTTTTATAACTTATTAATAATTTAAGGATTTTTAGAATTTAGTTTTAGAAAAATAAAAGAAGAAAAGCGAGCAAAAATATAAAGAAAATCGGAATTGGGCTCTTCTTCAAATTCAAGCCACAAGCTCAAAAAATACCCAACTTTCCCCATGACCCGGTCCATTTCAAACTTGGTCGACCCGGTCCATAACCCAAATACCCAACACCCCCTATCTTACATTTGACAAAAACAAGGAAAAACCCTAAAAACCACCTACCCGCCCCCTTCTTCGTCTGCTCCCTTCGTCCCAAATGACCCCAACGTGAGCAGCAACCATGGCTGCCTCCCCCCCTCATGTCGCCACACACACATACACACACACACCACCACGATAGTCCATCGCCCAGCCCCGTTTTTCTCCATTGTCGAGCTCAAGCTCGACCATGGCTACCTTCATGACCGCAGTCAGTCGAGGTCCAGCTCCCATGACTGCCTCTTGCTGCTTTTGACTTCTCCATGGTGAGCTCGAGCTCGTCCATGGCTGCTTGCCCAGCCTCCGTCCTCGTCGAAACCATATCGACATCCATGGCAATAATCATGTTCGAGCTCCATATCGACATCCATGGCAGCAGCACCAGCAGCCCTCCACCCCCCTCTCCTTCACGCCCAAACGACCCCCTGCTACTTGGTCCAGCTTTCCCGTCAAGCAGCAGCTGTTGCTGCTGCTGTCGTTCACCTCCGGGCAAACCCAACAACATCACACGCCCAGTCCGTCTCCCAAACACCAGCCATCCGAGGTCTGCTCAGTTCTGTCGAGGTTCAAGCTTCGGTCCGGTAAAGTCTTGATCGAGTCTCTTGTACGTCGATTCGGGTTGGTCATTCAATGAAAGGTTCTGTTTCTTTATTCTTAATTCCCGCTGCTTACGCTTCCATGACAAATGTGTTAATTTGTAAATGTTTTTACATGGAAATGATATTCTTGTTGCACCCCCGATCTGTTTGAATTTGTTGGATATGTTCATGAAGGTGACAGATTCGTGCTCATTTCATTTGAGGTTTGTTGCTTTTTGAATTTTTTCTAGGGTGTTCATAATGTCGAGTATTTATTTTAGTTTGAATTGTTCATCTTTGTTATGATGTTAGATCTAATTTAAAGTTCAATTGATGCTTTGAATTTGGTAATTTGAATCTATTTGCTTGTTATGATCAGTTGTTATTTTTGCTAAATCTGAAAGCAGGAGTGTTGTTAAAAATTGTTCAGTGAAAATAATTCCTGCTTTTTGTTGTTCATGGTATGATTTCAGTTTGCATTTTTCGTTTCCGTTAATTGTGATTCATGTTGTTCAAGTTTATTTTTGTTGTTAATATTGTTGTCTCTTTGCTCATTCATTTTTTGTCTAAGTTAACCAGGATTGGTTCCCGATATGGTTAACTTATTCCCATTAATTTGAAGTTGTATGATTCAATCCGTGTTCATGAGATTTATTGTTGAATTTGTTTAGAAATTGGTCATATTTGCTATATTTTGGTTGTAATTGATTAGGAGAATTGGTTATAGCTGATGGGGTAATTTGGCAAATTGCAGTACGTTCAGGGGTAAATTGGTAATTTCAGTAAGGTCGGAGGGGTATTTTTGGAATTAAACATTTGAACAATTGTTTAATATAATGGGGGACAAGACATAAATTAGTGGGGGAATAATGTAATTGTTTATGTTAAGCATGGGGGACAAGATGTAATGGGGTGAGGTTGATATATTATTTAATGTAGTGGGGGACAAAACATGTGGGCATGGGGGACAAGGGTTTAAAATAAAGAAAACATTAAGTAGTGGGGACAAAGCATGCAATTGGGGGAGTATTTGGGGTTGGGGATTCAAGACAAGAGTCTTGTTATAAATAGAGTCATTTGGACTTGAACATTTAGACTAAGACTTGAGAGAAAAAACTTAGACTGAACTTGAAAGATTTTTTAGGATTATTTTGAGAGAGGAAGACATTCCAAAAATCCCAAGAGTGTTAGAGATGTAAAAAAAAAACAAAAACAAAGGGAGAAGCGAGTTTAGTTTCGGGTTTAATACATGCGTGGTTTGTTGCTGTTTAGTTTGCTTACAAACTTTTGGGTTTATTCTATTGAGTTGTTCGGTTTTTCCCTCAAAGTTTTCTGGGCCTTGAATCTGATTCGAATTTGTTGTTGTTGGGTTGCTGTTGTTGCTGTGTATTTACACTACTGCTGCTTCTACTGATCTTCATCTTCTTTCCTTGCTTTCCCAAATACCAGGTATACAAACTGATACACTGGTTCATCTTGTAAGTCACTCGAGTCATGAATGCAAACAAATGAGAAAGATTTGAAGTTGTAATTTAATGTAATCTTTTCTTTCTTTTACTGTCTGTATGTAGAATGTTTTATGCGTTGCCATGCAAACTCCTTAAACAACTCACTTTTGAAACTTAACCATAATAACTCGAAAGTATGTAAATAAAGTAGGACCTTATCTTCATTTATTTTAGAAAACAAAAAATAGAAAATGTAGTCATGCTAAGATTATCCTTTTAAAAATAATGAGACGAGCCTCGCCAAATAAAAATGCAAATTGCGGGGCCCTCAATAGTTGATCATAATAAATACTTAGAATTTGGGATGGACTGTTTAGTGAATTTCACTGTCTTCCCCAAAGATAATGACGCGTTAGACTCTTTAGGCGCGACTTAATTAAATTACATTCTTAAATTCGGGTGTGCATTTATGTGACCCAAATTCAAATCTCAACGGAGTCGAAATGTATTAACAACCACGGGTGCATTGATTATGACGTGGTTCGAGATGCATTTTCACAACGTTGCAATTCTATTGAAAAATAATAATAAAAGCGGTTTAAACTTAATAAAAGCACACCAGTTATAACATGTATTAAAATCAGATATTTAGCCATTATAACAATTTAAGCGACCGTGCTAGAACCACGGGATTCGGGGGTGCCTAACACCTTCCCTCGGGTCAACAGAATTCCTTACTTAGAATTTCGGGTTCGCAGACTTCATTTGGAAAGTCGAATATCTTCCTCGATTTGGGATTCAAGATAAACCGGTGACTTGGGATACCAAAAGCCAAACCTTTCCCAAGTGGCGACTCTGAAATAAATAAATAATCCCATTTTCGAATATTGTCACTTAAATTGGAAAAACTCCCTCGCGCATTTATCCTTCGGGGTAGGCGCGCAAAAAGGAGGTGTGACAGCTCTGGCGACTCTGCTGGAGAATAAGAACCCAGAACGTTAGTTCAGGGTTCAGAATTCGAGCTTAGAATAATTGTTATATTTGGCTTTATTATCTGATCTTTACTACATGTTTGGGCATAACGTGCTAAATGTTGTCTTTTACCGCTTTGATATTATCTAAACTGTATATAAACTGTGCCGAAACCCTTCTCTTCTTACCCCCGGGGAGAAGCTCGCTGGTCGAGACTCCCTATTTTGTTAGTGTCAATACCCGAAATAAGAAAGAGGCCGGACAAGTTACAAAGCCGGACGATCTCGCGGGTCCCCGGTACGTAGCCCCCTCCTCGACTCGAGTTGTCCGCTCGGGTACACAGTCTAGAACATACACCCAGGTTATAAGCCTAGTATACAAAACCTCATGCCGGATCCCTAGTAGGAACGCTTATTTGCATCATGTTGCATTTGACATAGGGGACTCAACACAGGGGTTGGGTCCGTCTAGGACAGGCAACCTGAAATGAAAGGACCATCCTGCTGCATCCCGTTTGTTTTGCGCATTTATTTGCTTCAGTTCTGCATGCTGACCGGTTTCTAAAAAAAACTTAAAAAAAAAATAGCAGCGTAGGGAGATAATTACTTATTTTTTGGAAAAATAAAACCAATGTCCAAGTAGTATCAAAACCTCGCCGGAATTTTCTAAAAAAAAAAAGAAAAAAAATGAAAACAAAATTTGTCTTTTAGTTTGATTTATAAAAAAGAAAACATATAAAAAATTTCCTTTTAATCACTTTCAAAATCCAAAAAAAAGGTATTTATTTAAAAGTAAAAAAAAGGGGAAAATTCAAAATTCAAAAAAATATCGTTTCATTTGTAGTATCTCTTTAAAAGATTTTCGAAATTTCAAAAAAAAAAAAAGTGAAAAGAAGTTTAAAATTCAAAATATTTCCTTAGTCTTCGTCTCTTTAAAAAAAAAATATATATATATATATATATATAAATCCAGAAAATAGTTTTCCTCCTTTTTCTTTAAAAGATTTTATTCAAAAAAAGGGATTTAGTTTGTTTCCCCTATTTCTGATCGACCGAACTACGCGGGTCTGATTCTTACCGGATGTGAGATACGTAGGCAAACCTCATCGGTTCCAACCCCAATTTTCAAAAAATCCAAAAAAATATTTTTTATTAGTTCCTTCTTTAGAAATCTTTCCTTAGAAAATTCAAAAAAAAAAAGAAGTTTTCAAAACTAAAAAAAAAAAGGGTAGTTTACTTCTTTCTGAAGTATTTCATACGGAAAAAGAAATAAACGAAAAAAAATAATAATAAAATCTAATAAAAAAATCAAAATCCAAAATACGGGTTTCCTTTATTTTGAAGTATTTTTTCCAAAAAATAAAAAAAATCAAAAAAAAAGAGAATCAATATATATATATATATATATATTCTTTCTTTTAAAGACTTTCCTTCTTTAAAAAAGTTTTTCTTTCATAAATGTCATAGAATTAAAAATTAAAAGTCTAAAAATATTTTCATTTTTTCTTTAGAAATACTTTGGTAAATTTAAAAAAAAAACTCGAAAATCCAAAATATTTTCTTAAAAGTGCCTCTTTCGAAAATTCAGAGGCGACAGCCAAAATCCAAAGAAAATATTTTCTTTCTTATCTAGAAAAAGAGAGAACAAATGAAAATTCAAACAAAAATATTTTCTTTTTTTTTTTTACTTTTAAAATTCTCAAAGTTCCAATCAAAAGAAAAGGAATTGTTTTTTTTAGAAGTCTTTCTTTCAAAATAAAAAATAGAGTCAAGTTCAAAAATCCAAAAAAGAATATATCCTTTTCTTCTTTTTAAAGCATTGTTTTTAGTAAAATCCAAAAGAAACAAAAATCCAAAAAAAAAATCCTTTATTCTTTTAAAGCATTGTAAAAAAAAATTATTCCAAAAAAAAAAAGAGTTAGTTTACTTACTCTATTCACGATCGACCGAACTACGCCGGTTTGATTCTCACAGGGTATGAGATACGTAGGCAACCCTCATCGGGTCCAACCTCTCTTTTTTCAGAAATAGCCAAAATATCAGAATTTTAATTTATGAGTCAGGTGATGCCGTTTTGTCAAGAATAGCTGAATATTCCCGAAAGGGACGCCGGAAGGCTGACTTTGCATAAATAGCCATTTTTGGTTATTTTTTTAAAATTTTGACCAAATTGCCCAATGGCCTTAGGATCCTCGTCCCCTGAGGCTCTGCGAGGCCATGTTCCCAATGTCGGGTCACCATTCTGAAAAAAAAGTCATAAATAAATCAAGTGATGCTGTTTTTGTCAAAAATAGCCAAATGTTCCCGAAAGGGACGGCAGAAGGCTGACTTTGCATAAACGGCCACTTTCGGTCATCCTGTAGAGGCTGGATCGATTGACCCTCACATCCTTAAAATCTTCATCCCCGAAGTGCTGAAAGGCCGTGTTCGAAAATCGGATCTCTCTTTTCTAAGAAATAGTCAAATCATTTTTCGAGTCAAATCATTTTTGCTTAAATCACCTTAATAAATGTGCAGGATGAGCACAATGCAAAATGAACACTTGTTTCTTTATTTTTGCACTTGTTTGTCCCGAACTACGCAAGATCTGATTCATGCGGGGTCATGATACGTAGGCAATCCCCATCGGATTCGATCATAGCTATAAAATAAATTGAGTAAAAAAAACTGAAAGAAAAGGAGAAAGAAAATTGAGTGAAAAAAGAGAAAAGAAAAAATAGTGAAAAAAGGGAAAAAAGAGTGACAAAATAAATAAAAAAAGAGTGCAAAAAAAAAGAGTGGCAAAAACAAGATCAAGAGTGGTTAAAGAGAGGTAGGAATAAAAGAAAAGAGGTACATAGTGAAGAGGGCTAGTTTAAGGCCGGGATGAAACATGCAACCCATTCAAACACATGGTAAAAGCGTTTAACTGTTTAGGTGCATTGCATCCCATCGTGCGATTTCCTATATGTTAAATGCCTCAAAACTAAGAAAGTTGTGTGTGTGAGTAAATTAGCCAGGTTCTGTTCAGGTGGTTGGTTTTGTTGGTATGCGGTGATGAACATGCAGCCTTGCACGCGACCACAACATTATACACAAAACTGAGCTCCACCTCCCAGAAATGACCATCCTTACCAAGCTCCATATAGTCACCAATCAAATGTTCCTCAGTGCAATCCTCACCTAAGAGAGTCTTTCAAAAGGAATCAGTTCACCCCTATTGGTGAATCATACTCAGGCTTGTTCCAAAAGCTAGTCAGGCGAAGTCTGTTGCAGCCAGTGGCCCCAAATCGGCCAAACACCGAGTCCCCCTCCCCGCATCGAGCTGATACTAGATGTGAATACCACTCTGGAGCAGTGGGGCACGGTACAAAGGACTGTTGGTCATTGGACCCTCAAAATGACAGTTGAAGACTTGATTGAAGCTGAAAGAATCATTCTCCGGGACGAAAAGGTTCCTAATATGATGAACATTCCCCTGCCTACTCTCACAAATGGGCCAATAGACAGAATGATCTACGAAGCTAAGGAATTTGATCCGACACTGAAGGCTATTGCAGCTGTTGCCGAGAGAGAAGAAAAGCCAAAAAAAAAACGATTGCCAAGCCTGAAAGTTCCCCATCAGACGGGAGTCTTGGTAGCCAGTCTTGCTATCCTTTCTGCATCTGGATTATCTCAGGGTGTGATCCAGATGTTTTACTTTATTGTCTTACTTTCCGATGTAAACCCTTCTACCTTCAAAAATTAAAAAAAAATCAAAAAAATCAAATGAAATTGATATTTCATTTTCCGGGAATGTCTCTTTTCTTAAATCTTGTCAATTTTCTCATTCTCTTTTAGTTCTGTTAAATGCAGATTTCAATAATATGACATGCTTGCGGACTTCATGCCCGGATCTTACAACTCTGTCAGACCTCGAAATAATGAATCAAGAATTGAGTCGCAATGAAGAATAGCTTAAGGAAACAAGACAAAGAGTTGGAACAACTGAAGGAAAATTGGTTCCCAAAATTGTAAAGGTCCATACATTACAACAAGAGTACTGCCAAAAAGAGTGCGTTGTACTTGGGACACATCGAAGGAAACATCCTTGAAATAACTATCAATGCAAATGCAGTCAAAAGGTACTATGTTGGATCCTTTATATAATAAAATCTTTTTCCTGTTGAGATGACGAAAACTTTCATTCTCGCTACACAAACACTATCAACCCTTTGCAAAACCCATTTGAGCTGGTTACTCTTCTTTGATTACCCTCTTTGGAACCTGAAAATATTATTGAAAATAAAATGGAAAAAATTGAAATGAAAAAGAAAAATGAAAAAAAAAGAAGAAGAAAGAATTGGAAAAATAAGAAAATATATATACAAAAAAGACAATGAAAAAAAAAGGGAGGGGAAGTGAAAAACAAAGCAAATCAGAAAAAATCCAAAAACAAATGATTTTCCTGAACTACGTCTGACTTGATTCCGAAAGGATACGTAGGCAACCTCTCCTTGGGGTTCAGTCACACCAAAACAAAAATCCAAAGTCCCCCAAAAGTGAAACTGGGGCAGAAGTTATAACGGTTCAGCAATGATCCCGCCTAAAAGGTTCCAAAGTTGTAGTTCAATCCAAATTCTTTTCACCACAAACCTTGTTCAAGTCCTTTTGATCAATCGGCAAAGTCGTTCAAAATGGGAGGATGGAGTTATTTGGAATAGATACAACAAAACGAGAGGAATAAAATGAGAGAGTCTTATTGGTGAAAACCCACACGGGCACCGTAAGGCGACGGTAAGCAGAGAAAATCAAAATGAGAGTCTTGTTAGTTGAAAACCCACACGGGCACTATAAGGAGATGGTAAGAAAGGAAATGAAAAATGCCAGCTCGCGAAAACCCACAAAGGGCACCCATGATCGAAAATAAGATCCTCACAGCCATCGGCATCAGCAGAGTCCTGGCAAGGTTCTTCGGTATTCAAGGCAAAGTTGTGATGAATTTTTAAGAGTCGGACGGTTTACACAGATCAAGCATCCAGTCCAAAAGGCATGTCATGTTCATTGAAGTCTGCATGTACTCCTGATAAGTCCTTCTCTCTTTTCCCTGAAAGGGACACTTCTAGTTTTAAACTCGTTCTCCATTCAATTATTTGTTTCTCTTTGAATCCCTTTTGGTCTAACACTGTTCCAAAACCAAGACAAAGAAAGGATGGCAAGACTGATTTATAGGGATTTTGTTTGATACACGCTAATGTGCAAAAGGCACCCAGCCTCGGTAGATGCATCAAATCAACCTCGATTGGCCATGGCGGCCGATGCTCAGGAATCAAAACTCTTGGAAGGAGAAAATCAAATTAAAGTGCCTATAAAGACAATTGAAGTTGAAAGGGTTGAGTTTTACATAGCTAATCGCCTCAGCAAAATCGAAGAAACCAAGGTACCACCAAATGCTCTAAAATTGAAGTTGGAAGAAAGAAGACAGAAAAGAAAGGCCTACAAAGGCAAAATAAAGTTGGAAAGGTTAAGTCCCACGCGATTAGCCACTGCAGTTAGGTTTGAGGATCAAAAATTCCCTGATGCTCCGAAAAAAAAAGAAAAAAAAAAACAAAAAAAAACAAATGATTTGCCTGAACTACGTCTGACTTGATTCCGAAAGGATACGTAGGCAGCCTCTCTCTGGGGTTCAGTCACACCAAAAATAAAATCCAATTTACCCTGAAGTTGAAACTGGGGCACACCAAATGGTTCAGAAGTTGTAATTTCATCCACAATTCTTTTACCAAGTACAAGTCCTTCGGATCAATTGCCAAAAGCGGGGAGAACCAAGAATACCATGATAGGAAGCCGATACATTCTAAAATTGAGAGAAATAAAATGAGAGAGTCTTGTTGGTGAAAACCTTCGGGCACCATGAGGCGTCGGGAGTAGAAAAATCGAAAATGAGAGAGCTTGTTTAGTAAAAAACTCGCAAAGAGTACTATCAGGCGACAGTGAGAAGAGAAATGAGAGAGGTCGACTAGCGAAAACCCGCTAAGGGCGCTGTCGGCCGAAAAGATGATTCCACCTCAGAAAGTTCTAGCAAGGTTCCCTGGTTTGGGAACATAAATCCGTTTTGGTTCATGAGGAAATGCAAGTTCATGAAGGTCGGACATCCAGTCCAAAAAGCATGTCATGTCAATTTAAAGTCCGCATGTTTGCCTCAGATAAGCTTTTCTTGTCCCGAAAGGGACACTTCTCTTTTAAAATTCATTTTCTCCGCTCTTTGTTTACCCTTTCCTTAAATCCTTTTCGTTTTAACCCAAAATTCCGAATGTGTTGGAAAGAAAAGGTGGCAGGACCGGTTTCACAGAGCTCCATTTCGTAAGAAGCAAAGAAAATACCCCGTTTCAGCGGTACGTCAGTTCGATCCCGACTGATCATGATGATGATTGTTTTCGAAGTAGAACAAAAAAAAATCCGGCAAATCCTCACAGAGTCTCCCCTTGTAAAAATGCCCACAAAGTCACCCCTTGTAAAAATCCCCACAGAGTCTCCCCTTGTAAAAAATCCCCAACGAGTCTGCCCCAACAAAAATCCCCACTAAGTTGGCCTCGTTAAGAATCCCCAAGCAGAATGGGGTGAAAGAACCAAAGCCTTACACGGGCAAATCATCACAAAATCCGGAAATGTGAGTCTGATCAGTTTAAAAGGGGTCGCCTGTGAATCCAATCAATGGCAGAGTTTCTCAACAGGAATTAGGCCGAGACCAAGCAATTGGAACGATCAAGGCCACCAAACCAACCACCGTTTTCAAACTGACAATTTTTCTTTGTTTAGGAAAATTGAGACAGGTGCGATCCAAAGCAACCGTGCAAGAAGCAGGTGTAGCCAAAAAAGAAATGAAATACGCGAGCGTTGAAATAGCTTTGCAGTAGGAAAACGGCCAAAAGGAAGTTTCCCCAGAATTCTTTCATGCATTTTGATAAATAAAAGGAAATAAAAAAGGAAAACCCAAAGAAAGGAAAGAAGACAAGAAATAAAAATGAAAATCCCAAAAGAAAAACAAATCATGGTAGCATAGGACCTCATTCCTCAACTATCCCGGTATAAACCACGGATCTACCTGACGTAACCCAAGGAGCTTTTTCTATCCAAATCCCCGGCATAACCCGAGGACTCTTTCCCTTTTCCGGCATAACCTGATGACTTCCCTGGCATAACCCGAGGACTCTTTTTCAACATAATCCGATGACTTCGCCGGCATAACCCGAGGACTCTTTCCCTTTTCCGGCATAACCCGATGACTTCCCCGGCATAACCCGAGGACTGTTGCCCTTTTCCGGCATAACCCGATGACTTTCCCGGCATAACCCAAGGACTCTTTCCCTTTTTTTGGCATAACCCGAGGACCTCTTTTCTTCACGGCATAACCCGTGAACCTCCCTGACATAACCCAGGAGCCCTTTTTCCTTTTCTCCCAGCATAACCCGGTTTTCCGGCATAACCTGGCAATCCTCCCAACATTAGGGCTCCAATCCCTGAGTTGAGGAGTTTTCTTTGGCCGACATTAGGGCTCCAATCCCTGAGTTGAGCGTTTTTCCTTTTAGCCGACATTAGGGCTCCAATCCCTGAGTTGAGCATTGTCTTTTAGCCGACATTAGGGCTCCAATCCCTGAGTTGAGCAATTGTCCTTTAGCCGACATTAGGTCTCCAATCCCTGAGTTGAGCAGTTTTCTTTGGCCGACATTAGGGCTCCAATCCCTGAGTTGAGCGTTTTTCCTTTTAGCCGACATTAGGGCTCCAATCCCTGAGTTGAGGAGTTTTCTTTGGCCGACATTAGGGCTCCAATCCCTGAGTTGAGCATTTTTCCTTTTAGCTGACATTAGGGCTCCAATCCCTGAGTTGAGCATTGTCTTTTAGCCGACATTAGGGCTCCAATCCCTGAGTCGAGCAACTTTCCTTTAGCCGACATTAGGGCTCAAATCCCTGAGTTGAGCAACTTTCCTTTAGCCGACATTAGGGCTCCAATCCCTGATTGATCGTTTTTCCTTTTAGCCGACATTAGGGCTCCAATCCCTAAGTTGAGCGATTTTCTTTTAGCCAATATTAGGGCTCCAATCCCTGAATTGAGCGTTTTTACCTTTTTTAAACATTAGGGCTCCAATCCCTGAGTTGCGACTTTTATACTAGAGGTTTCCAATCCCCTCATTCAATTCTGTAGATTTTTATGGCAATTAACTCACGAAATTTTCCTAGTGAAACTGGGGCAGAAAATTCGTTCGTTTGTTTTGTTGTCTTAGCAGGTCTGACCTCGAGGCGCGTGGATTGAGATGACCTACGGTTTGAGTCTCAATCCAGAATAAAGAAAAGAAGAAAAGAACAAAAAGAAGATGTTCCCAAATATTGGAACAAACAAAGGGCAGGTCGCTCAAAATTTGGTCAAATTCCCGAGCTCCGCCAATCCCGTTTCACTCAATACTGCAGAAATAAACAAGCGCCGTCAACTTGCGAGCATCAAGATTCGGATCGAAGTCTACAAGCAGAATCAGCTAAGACCCAAGATCAAGTTGCAAAAGAATTATAGATAGGAATCTTGTAACTAGCGGTTGACAGACATAAGTAGTTAGTTCAGTTTCAATTTCCTTTGGTTGTAATAAGGAGGTCAGTAAAGCAGTAGTGGCAACAGCAACAGCAGTAACAACAAGCATTGCAATCCCATGGTAGTCCCAGCTACCAAAGTTTCCCGAACTACATTAACCTGATTCTCCTTTAGCCAGTGATATGTAGGAAACTTTTGAAGCAAAGGTTCGGTTAAATCTTTTTCAAAAAATGCTTCACACGGAGTACTCGGATGGACAAAAATCGCTCACTTTATCTTTGTACGAAAACCCTTCGTGTCTTCGGGCAAAGAGGGGCAGCTGTAAGCACGTGATTTTTGCCCTATGAAAGAATTACTCCCAAAAATTCAAAATAAAACGATTTTCCTTGCTGTGCAATTTTGAGAATTTTTGTGACATTTTTGGATAACTATTTGTATTTGTCTGTGCATGTTTATTTGTTAAATTAACAAAAAAATACAAAAATATGTCGCATTTTGCATGTAGGATTTAATTCTACAATTGTTAGTAATTAAGTTTGTTTTACAAAAATTAAAAATTATAAAAAATAGTTATCTTTTGCATTTTTAGCATTTAATGTCCAAATGTACAATTTTATGCTTAATTATTACTTAATTGTGCGTTAATTGTTATTGGGAGTTAATTTGCGCTTTTTATAACTTATTAATAATTTAAGGATTTTTAGAATTTAGTTTTAGAAAAATAAAAGAAGAAAAGAGAGCAAAAACATAAAGAAAATCGAAATTGGGCTCTTCTTCAAATTCAAGCCACAAGCTCAAAAAATACCCAACCTTCCCCATGACCCGGTCCATTTCAAACTGGGTCGACCCGGTCCATTACCCAAATACCCAACACCCCCTATCTTACATTTGACAAAAACAAGGAAAAACCCTAAAAACCACCTACCCGCCCCCTTCTTCGTCTGCTCTCTTCGTCCCAAATGACCCCAACGTGAGCAGCAACCATGGCTGCCTCCCCCCCCTCATGTCGCCACACACACATACACACACACCACCACGATAGTCCATCACCCAGCCCCGTTTTTCTCCATTGTCGAGCTCAAGCTCGACCATGGCTACCTTCATGACCGCAGTCAGTCGAGGTCCAGCTCCCATGGCTGCCTCTTGCTGCTTTTGACTTCTCCATGGTGAGCTCGATCTCGTCCATGGCTGCTCGCCCAGCCTCCATCCTCGTCGAAACCATATCGACATCCATGGCAACAATCACCTTCGAGCTCCATATCGACATCCATGGCAGCAGCACCAGCAACCCTCCACCACCCTCTCCTTCACGCCCAAACGATCCCCTGCTACTTGGTCCAGCTTTCCCCGTCAAGCAGAAGGTGTTGCTGCTGCTGTCGTTCACCTCCGGGCAAACCCATCAACATCACACGCCCAGTACGTCTCCCAAACACCAGCCATCCGAGGTCTGCTCAGTTCCGTCGAGGTTCAAGCTTCGGTCCGGTAAAGTCTTGATCGAGTCTCTTGTATGTCGATTCGGGTTGGTCATTCAATGAAAGGTTCCATTTCTTTATTCTTAATTCCCGCTGCTTACGCTTCCATGACAAATGTGTTAATTTGTAAATGTTTTTACATGGAAATGATATTCTTGTTGCACCCCCGATCTGTTTGAATTTGTTGGATATGTTCATGAAGGTGACAGATTCGTGCTCATTTCATTTGAGGTTTGTTGCTTTTTGAATTTTTTCTAGGGTGTTCATAATGTCGAGTGTTTATTTTAGTTTGAATTGTTCATCTTTGTTATGATGTTAGATCTAATTTAAAGTTCAATTGATGCTTTGAATTTAGTAATTTGAATCTATTTGCTTGTTATGATCAGTTGTTATTTTTGCTAAATCTGAAAGCAGGAGTGTTGTTAAAAATTGTTCAGTGAAAATAATTCCTGCTTTTTGTTGTTCATGGTATGATTTCAGTTTGCATTTTTCGTTTTTGTTAATTGTGATTCATATTGTTCAAGTTTATTTTTGTTGTTAATATTGTTGTCTCTTTGCTCATTCATTTTTTGTCTAAGTTAACCAGGATTGGTTCCCGATATGGTTAACTTATTCCCATTAATTTGAAGTTGTATGATTCAATCCGTGTTCATGAGATTTATTGTTGAATTTGTTTAGAAATTGGTCATATTTGCTATATCTGCAAGGCAGTTGCATGGCGTCTGCAGCCCTGCTTTCCTCCTTCCTAACCTTGTTTTTTCCGCATTTTTAGAATTATTATGTAAAAGACAGTCGGACTAGTTGTATTTAGAGGCTCTAGACTCATTACACCAGATTGTTGGGCTGTGTTGGTTTGATGTTTTTACTGTTTTTCGTATATTTTGGTGATTTAAATATTTCTTATGATAAACTGAGACTTAATTATTGTTAGAAAAATATTTTTGTTAAAAGAGATTTACTGTGGATACTTGATTGGATTGGCTTGCCTAATATTGTGATAGGTGCCATCACAACCGGATATTTGGGATCGTGACAGTCTGGGGATGAAATGTCGTACTAAGACTTACCTAAGTCCCTAATCCTTTTTGGAAGGACCTCTAGAAATTAGCTGTAAACTAAGCTCCTCTATCCTCTACGGAATATGTAGTCCTAATGGGCAGAAAATGGGCTGATTTTGTAAGTCTATCAACAATCGCCCATATAGAATCGAACTTACGCTGGGTACGAGGTAAACCTACGATGAAATTCATATTGATTACTTCCCACTCCCAAGTTGGAATCTCTATAGTCTGCAATAATCTACCGGGTTTTTTATCGCATTCCTCCTTTACCATTCCATAATTATTAGAACCACTTAATTCTGGCTTAATGCCACATCATTCTGTATTCCCCCTTTTGGGAAGTACTAAGAGGTGGAGCTACGATGACCTACCTATAGATATTTTACCTCTTCATCTTTGGCATCCTTTCACATCATCGATAACCCTTATTCGCCTTTCGGTAATCCTTCCGTAAAGGATAGCAAAACTCCTTACTCACGAGGGAGACACTTAGTATAACTGGCATATGCAATCCCTTAAGCTGAACTTTGCTCACATTGCCTGCTTTAGGGATGTGTCTTCCTGAATGACCTTTAAAGGGTATTCTTCTGTCGTTCATTCTATTATCGCCGGAACACAATCTGAAATTCTCATGATATCGAATATTATCAAATCATTCAGTCCCTAATTCATGTTTAGTTTATCTTTTTCACCAGTCCATACTGATTTCTATTACTCTAGGTCTAACTTTTCCTTCTGTTAATCATGTTAGAGTTGCGAACTTATTTCTCGAAATGAGGATATGATTTTATGGCCTATATTCTTTTATTGTCTCAAGGCCTGTCATCTTTCGTCTTTTTCTTCACTTGACTGTAGACTATGTAATACTGTCATCATTTTTTAACCCACCGTTGTCATCCATATATCACATCTTACTCATAATGCTTCATTAACTCTCTTCTTATCTCCCGCTAATTATCTATGTCTACTGCTTTACTCTAAAAACTCAAACAAAACATTTTTTTGCTTTTGGCTCCCCTTGCTCCATCCCTTATCTCTTTGAGTTACCTAACATTCCTTCTTACTGGGGACGGTAGCCATGCTAAGGTAATATTTATTCCTTCAAGGCTTCCAGTGCTCATATCTAGCTTTACTATTTTAGGGTGCGCCATCTAGGTTTCTCACGAGGAGATCTATTAGCGCATTTGCATTATCCTTCAGAAAAGTCAACTAAAGCAAACAATCCATTCATTATTTTGGGCCACTCTAACCCCACCCGGATCGTGATATCTCGTCCTCTTCTTAATCTACACATGTTCGCCCCCAATATGGTATAACTGAAATGGGTGTATCTAGTTGTACATGCCTCTGTTACTGTTGAATATAAATCAAAAAGCTTATGTTCCTCTTCCCGAATTATAAACACTGTTAACCTTCATTAACTGGGTGCCCCATACCCTTCTTCCTATTGCTTCTTTTGTTTGTTGAAACTTGTATTTATCCTCTTAATCTCTCATTGGCTTTCACCATAAAGATGGATAGGCATTCTTGCCTTAAGGCTTCTTATCAGGAAGCTTACACCTTTCAGTACACTCATGATCTGCTAAAGACCTCACATTTACTTATCGTAGGCATCATAAAATAAATCCAATTCCTCTGACTCGGCTCTTCCACAACTATCTCTTTTTCCAACCATCTTTCTGAATGTAGGTATCATCTTATTACGAATAAAATAGAATTTAAGAATTTGAATTCTTATAAGTGAGCTCTACCACACGATCTAGAGTAAGAAGAAAGTAACAATCCTAAATACCCTATAGCCTCCTGCTTATAAGTGTGGTGCACGATACACCCATAAACAAGACTCTACTAGACACGGCTTGTAGACTCCCTAGGACAGAACTACTCTAATACCACTTTTGTCACGATCCAAACCGATGGGCCGCGACGGGCACCCAGTACCTTACTCAACCGAGTACCAACATAACGTATCTTTTCATGTCATATTATCATAAATAACGGAGTCAGAGAGGCTGCCATGAAATAGGTAGAATACAACAGGTAATGCCGACCTATACATAAGACATACGGGCCTCTAAGACCAAAATAACCACTTGAACACTGAACATAGGCCGACAAGGCCATACAATCTTTTACGTACATGACATCTGTCTACAAGCATCTAAGAATACATAATTTTCAGAAAGGTCGGGATAGAGTCCCGCCATAAAACAATACACGTTTAAATCATACTAAACAAACGAGCAACTCCAAAGCAAATGGAGCGCACCAACAACTTCCGCTGAGCTGATAGCCTACTTGGAGGGCTCTCGATCTGTCTATTGGGACCTGCGTACATGAAACGCAGCATCCCCATGCAAAAAGGGACGTCAGTATGAATAATGTACTGAGTATGTAAAGCACATAAATAAATACAAAACAAGCATGGAGGAAATATAGAGTAAATGGTCCACCTGTAAGTCTGAATAAGTTGATCGTAATGTAATACTGCAAGGCATAACATCATCGTAATATTGCGGGGTGTAACAGCTGAGTCTACGCGGCCACGCTCGATATTTCGCGGTCCTCGGTGGAGCTCTGCGGCCACAGTCCTTTTTATGCGGTCCGCGATAAGGGTCTGAGAGGAGTATATAAATGGGACTCTTCAGCTATTTTCAAGTTTCAAAACCCTAAAACATAAGAGACAATTTTTCAAACACTCTTTCTTCCCCAAAACACTAGTAAGTGAATTTTTAACTTATTTCTTTCACTCCTTAACTTCTTTTTACAAGATTTCATCCTAGAATCTAGGGTTTTCATGGTGGAATTGGGAATTTTGGGTAAAAACCTAAGAATATTGAAATTTGGGGATTTAGACCTCAAATTGAGGTTGGATTCCAAAACCAATTATATATCTGGGCTCGGGGGTAAATGGGTAATCGGGTTTTGGTTCGAATTTCGGGTTTGGACCAAGCGAGCTCGAGGTCGATTTTTGACTTTTGGGGGAAAATCATTAGAAAACCTATTTTCATGTATTAGAATTGATTCGGTTAGCATTTATTAATATCGTTAAGTAAATCGTGGCTAGATACAAGCGAATTGGTGGTGGAAACAAGAGGTAAAGCAATAGTGGAGGCTTGAATTGTATTCGTGGCATTGAGGTAAGTGTTTGGTCTAACCTTAGCTTGAGGGATTAGGAGTTGTGTCTTATTTATTATGTGTTAATTGTGGAGTACCACGTATAGGCATGGTGACGAGTATCTATACGTCGGTGTCATGCATGCCCCTGAGTCTCGTATTGTAATTATTGTGACTCCATTGTAATTTATTCATGCTTAATATAATGATTATCATTGTTGGTTCCCTTGCCCGGATGTTATTGTTTATGATATTGTCTCCCTTGCCGGGATGTTGTTGTTATACTCTTATTCCCTTACCGGGATTCTTTTATGATTGATGTTGAATATGAAATGGGATCGGGTTGCATGCCGCAATGGTATTATATGAAATGGGATCGGGTTGCACACCACAATGGTATTATATGATTTAGGATCGGGTTATACGCCGCAACGGTATTATATAAAATGGGATCGAGTTGCATGCCGCAACTGTATTATATGATTTGGGATCGGGTTGCACGCTGCAACAAGAAAGAATGAAAGTGAATATTAATTCTTATGGTAAAAATGAGAGTAAAAGCACGAAGGGTAATGTCTTGCACTTGTTTCTGATTTTCCTTATTCTTGTTGGCAATTGAATTGTGGTTTCTTTACATTCCTCCTTTAGTATTCTGTTGTTGTCTGATACTCCCCGCATCATGCTTTCCCCCCTCCCATCTTTAGCTGTAAATATTTGCTTTTATTTTTTCCGTTGTATATGATTTAACTGCACATGTTTATTTGGTAGTCTGGTCCTAGCCTCCTCACTACTTCGCCGAGGCTAGTCTAGGCACTTACCAACATATGGGGTCGGTTGTGCTGATACTACACTTTATACTGTGTGCAGATCCCGGTGCTGCAGCTTTTGGACTGCAGTGAGGTTGCTACCTTCAGTCCATTCAGGCGACCCGAGGTAGTTTTGCACGCGTCCGCAGGCCTTGGCGTCTCCTTCTATCTTTCCATTATGTTTCTTTTATGCATTTCAGAGATAGTGTTGTACTTATCTTTCGGACCCTTATTTGTAGTATTCCTAGACAGTCTGTGATATTGTAACACAAGTTCTGGGTAGCTTATGTTATGGACTGGCATTGGTATCATTATTAAATTGTTACATTTCAGTCTTCCGCTTTATATTTTTGCTGTTTATATGATGTTTGTTCACCATTGTTAAAGGATTTTAAAAAAAATGAAAAAAAGGTTAAGTAATTGGAACAATTGGCTTGCCTAGTTTTCACTAGTAGGCATCATCACGACTCATAAGGGTGGAAAATCTGGGTCGTGGCAATACCGGAGGGTCCAAATAAATGAAATCACGAACCCTCCCACTGACGGACCTAACTGCATGAACAATACCTACTTCCTGACGCCGAGCCTGTGCGACTACTAATCAAGTTAATAGCTGAATAGCATCTCTCATCTCCTAACCTGGTGCATCTGGCTGAGGAGCTCAACGTACAGGGGCAAGCGCTGGAGCTGGTGCCCCTCGGAGCTCCTCTGGAGAGGGCGGGGTATGTGAAGTCTAAGATGGAATCTCACTATCAGACTCTCCTCGATCCCTAGTAACTCGTGGTGCTCGACTAGTAGTCTTATCTACCACAGACTTGCCTTTTTGAGTGGTTGTAGCCTTCTTCGGCATCCCCAAAAGCATAACACATCGTTAGGAAAATAAATTCTTATATCGCACGATCTAAGATAAGAAGAGAGGATAATATCCTATATGTCCTGTAGCCTCCTATCTATAAGTGTGGTACACAACACACCCATAAACAAGACTCTACCAGACACGGTCTGTAGACAACCCTAGGATAGAACTGCTCTAATACCACTTTTGTCATGACCCAAACTGATGGACCATGACGAGTGCTCAAGTCCTACTTGTCGAACACCCCTAAGCATGCGTCTAAGATATATACATGAATTAAGGGTAAATATCATCTGTCAATAAACTGCTGAATTACGTTAATGACATATGTAAGGAAAACATGTCTAAAATACATATATACATATACATGCAGAATACGGTAGGGCGAGTCGACAAGGCTGTTATAGGTAACTAGATGTCAAAAACTAGAAGCCGACAAGGCCACATATTATCCAACTATACATGACTGTCTACAAACCTCTAATAAAGTGTACAACTGTATAAAGAACGGGACTGGGCCCCCGTCATACCCATATCTACATACAAAAATAGCGTACCAAAACTAATAATAGCTCCAGATCAAGTGGAGCACACCAATTCTCGCTGATCAAGGATCCTAAAGAGGGGGACCGTCATCTTGTCTACTTGCACCTACGGGCATGAAACGCAGGCCCCGGGAAATAGGGGCATCAGTACGAATAATGTACTAAGTATATAAGGCATGAAAATCAATACATAAAAGACGTATATGGAACGTGGAGTAAGAATTCCACCTGTAAATCTAAATATATTTGTGAATCCTGAAACATTTATAATGTCATGCATATGCGTATAAATGTTGTATTATGCATAGGTATGTGTGTACATAACATTATCAAGCCTCTAAGGACATTCCATTATATCATCTCGACCACTATGGGCAAAATCATCAACATATACCAGCTGAACAAGTAGTGGTGCATATATAACGTCGTAATCTTTTCCTATATCCCATATATATATAATATATGCATATATAACGCCATCTGGTCATGGGTCAATATACATGTATAAATGAATGAAATCCATAAGAAATAATTAATAAGATTTCTCGGAATGTCATAAGATCAACATATCTTCGAATAAACTTTATCAACTACGTATTTTTCTGAGACCCATGAACAGAAGATATAATAATATGTCACAGGGGGAATCAAGAATATAGACACCCCTAGTACTTCTATGAATGGAGTCATTTATGAAAGTTGTGCGTTTTCTCTTTTTGTTTGTATCATTTTGATCATGCCAAAAAGAAAGAAGGGGTAGCCTTAATATGCCTGAGTCGATTTTCTTGACAATCCCTCTAACACACGCCAATCGTGACGAAACACATAACGGCGAGATCGAAATAGAAAAAAAATCTATATGATATTCTTGAGAAAGATTGCATCGTACTTCCTTAGAATCGCAAATCTCACGCTTTACCATATTATGAAGTCTCAAACGAGCTATTTGAGCTCCATCCATTAGCAAACTTAGCATCTAACCTAAATGCGGTAAGGAGATTTCCTAACAACCTAAGGTAAGGAGATTTCTTAAAATGGTTGGTTTGTGAGCCCCACTTTTGTGACTAAGCTTTGCCTAAAGGCCCCTAGCTAATTATACCACCTATTTTAATGAACTAAGAGTCATTACAAGGGCCTTGATCAAGACCTCTTGGGCTGTCACGTGGGGGAGGGGGGAGGGGGGAAGGGATTAAGCTTATCCAAAAATTGTAATTAATTAGCTAATCTCCCACCAGAAAAACATTAATTACTCAATTATCCACATAATTAAGAATTATCTCAAATTAGTTAAAATACTATTCACTTTTAATACACTTTATGTATCCTACTATCATGATCATGTGGTACCTTGTATGACACTAATCCATAAATACTGTGTATTATAGCTCGTATCATATTGTATTCCAAATTGATAACCTTCAACGAAACTCATTTTCTTTTATTCGTTAGCCCTTTAATTAACCTTCACGGCACTTATTTATCACCTGTTATAAATAGCATAAATGCTTATAACCTCAAAAATAATTTCATCAACGAGTTTACGTCGATTAACTTACGACAAAATTTTAACCTACGAAAATGCGAAGTGTAACATTTATAGGACTGGACGTGGCACTATCTCCGCACCGTAGCGGCTAAAAAGCGCCAGAACTTCTGCGGCTAGCGCTATCTTGGCGCTATAACGACTGGATGACGCCAATATTTTTATACTATATTCATGACCCGAGCCTTCAACCTCTATGGCATTATTAATACCTTTGGGATGCTTCGACTACGTCATTATGCTCTTAACTAGCATAGTTAAAGTTTAAGAATCCACGGGACATTACATTAATCGTATCTTCATCATCCTCCTAGATCACAATCATCTTGTTTCTCAACGTTGTCATGAAAGCCTTCATTGTCCTTGCCCTCATTACGAGCTTCTGCAACTTTATCGGCCTCCTCATTGCCATCATTTTCACTATCTTTTACTACCTCATCACCACCTTTCTTCGCCTCATGAAGATCGCCTTCATTGTAATAAGAAGCTTTTCTCATCATGGGGAGCAACTCCATTGCCTTCTATCCATTGTATTGTGAAAGTAATAAGTTTTGTAGGCCGTCCATCTTCAAGGAAAGTACAAGTCTTCGAGAGCTTTGTATTTTCGAGATAAGGATTTGGATTAAAGTAGAAGGTGATGTTATAACCAAATTTTGCATCATTATAGTCTTCTGTTTCCGTTGAAGTTATAAACTTAAAAATCTCATGGTCCTCACTCCTCTATAGTATTTTTACCGTCTTTTATTCTTAACTAGCAAAGCCATCTTACCTATAATCAACAACAATACTTCCAAAATAGAAGCCTCTTGCCATTTGCAGACCAGCACCAATTTCTTTTAGATGGAAGATCAATTTGGAATCAGCTACTCAACCAAAATTCACATATTTACACACCATGATTAGAACAAATAAAAGATAATTCCAATCAGCAGTTAAGTTTCATAAATGAGCTAAAACCATTAATAGTCGAAACTTCTGCAGGAAGACAAAAAATAAAAGTGCTCTAAGTCCTCATGAAATTCTACAAACACATGGTCAAATGAAAAGAAACAAAACTACTTCCTCTGAACTTTGATCAACAAATGTAGCTTACATACTAAATGCAACAGTCAAAAAAGCTTACATGGTACACACTCGTAACACTTATGTATCAAAATGATAATGCAATGTCAATTTTAAGTTTGATTATGTTGGTTGAATTGCACTAAAATAAATCTATATAAATCGTACCTTTCGACAAGCACAGATCCCTCTCAAACAGTTCCTCCACAACACCAACACTAGAATGCTTGTTAGATCTAGAAAATTTGCCTACTCCAGTAAGAACGTGACAAGAAATCCATATATTGTACATGTAAATTAAATTAGAGGGCATATATATAGCTTGATGGATGAAATCCTTTACAACATGTAGGTTAATTAATAGAGATTCATCGCGATATCACGAGCAATGATGTAGAAAGAACTGTATAGTACTTATCAGGGGTCAAATTGTTAGGTGTTGAACAAAAATTTAAAAAACTGTAGTAAGATGGTGTTGTGTGTATGTGTGAAGCAAGATATATTTTTTCTCACCCAAAGCGCAGCACGTTTCCTATCTTTCCTGCTGAGTCTCGCAATCGAAACAACAAAAAATAACTATTTTCAGCAAAACCAACAAGATACACTACAAGAATAATATAGGCAAAATTATTAAGTGATACTCCATATACATGAATACAAGTAAAATCTTCTCTTAAGAAGTTTGTTCCGATGATAGAAGTTCTATTGAGTAAACTTCATTCAATAAAGTTGTAAACTGATTGCTGCTCTCTCCTTCCCTGCGTTCTGGTTCCACCATTTATTATTCAAGATTGTGAAGATCAACAGCAAATTATATCACCAAAATCGTCAATATCTACGAGCACATCATCAGCCCAATCGATCTCTTCTTGGTAGTTGGAGCAGTCATTAATATAGCTGCTATTGTTATGTTCGTTCATCTTCTGAGCCTCGTCCATAACTTGATGTTCAGCTGCTTGACAAATTATTGCTGGTTGTACTGTTGCGCAGTAATCTTCATCATCAGGTCCATGCAACATAGCTCCGATCACGTTGGCAACATCTTGTTCCTCAATATTTACCCCATGATTCTTCTCTGATCTTGTATTCTTCTTGATTCGCTACACTACAATATCCTCTTTAGGAATGTTGTTTTCTATGAAGAAATCATCTCCCACGAAATATTCTTTCATCAGCCAAATTTTATTGTTCTCTCCTTCTTTAGTACTAGTTTGAAACTTGAAAATTCTTCTAAACCCAACCACTGTTCCCTTGCCATTCTTGATAGGAAAACCTTTGGTTTGGACTTTCCATATCCCGTTGGCGCAAGTTCGACGAATCCTTGTATGTTCGCTCTTCTGTTTCTTCAACCAAGTAAAAAAATAGCGAACCTTCTCTTCGGATGATCAGAATTAGCTCCAAATATCTCCCATGGTGGTTGATCTCCATAGATATCGGCAAGTTGGAAATTAGGGCATTCACTCGGCAAAGGCTCGCCCTTTAGGAACCTTTTAAGAAAGTTGATCAACTTTGCTTCAGTTGGGTGAAACCGAACACCCATGATACACCCACGGCGTACAGGTAACGACGACATGGTATATATATATATATATATATGGTCGTCTCTTTTTCTTGCTTATAGAGAAAACACAAGAACGAGACAATAGTAATTGCCGCGGTAGCAAAGATAAGAAATAAAACTACTGATATGTTCTCTCAAGTAAGAAGACAAAGAACTATGAAAATATACCCTAAACGAATGGCGGAAGCTTATTGATGTGAATGCTGTAATGTACTATTTGATGGATTATTATATGCAGCGCGGAAGCAATCCCAGTATCAAAATCACATGTAATTTAGACAACTAGCATAAACGGGATTTCACGGGTTACCTCTTGAAGCGTGAACATATCTCTTCTACCACGTGAGCCTTCAGTTCCATAACTTCTTAATGGAATCTCCATCACCCGCACAATCGTGATCCTCGAACGTTCCACGGTCTTCTACTGTGTTACCCAAATAATACCCGGAAATAGCAATTTCGTGTGGGCGAAATTTCTAGGAAAACTTGGTTGAAAATTTCAGCCACCATGTACTCATCCCTCTAGGTGGAAAACCTTATGTATTTATAGCACAAGTTTTAAGGGTTAAGACCCTTTTCCAAAACTTGTTAGGTTTTCTTTTCCACCAGAAAAAGGATTCCTTTATTTCCTATTATTTAGGCACAGTAGGGACCACAGAATTTAATTAACAAGGCTTCCAATTATGGAATTAATTTGTAATTTTCGAAATTAATATCCACCATAATTAATTACGAATTATTCCACTAAAAATTCGTAATTACACTCCTTATTCAATTTCGAAATTCATCCATTAAATCTTATTTAACTCCCCATGTTAAGATTCAGATACGAATCAATTAAATTAAATTACTGACGATTTAATTTATTGATTATTTCCTTTAGACTTTCGCTTAACTTATTTCATGTGTCGGATACAAAATCCACCGGCCGGGTTTACACATGAAAACTTATAAGCTTTCATAAAGGTATATCATCAATCTCTAAACCGAGACATGGATTCCATCAACTAACTATTACTTCGCCAATGTATATTATTATTATCCAATTTACCAGGCATATTGACCCACGAAAGAAATCTCGCCTTTTAATAAATCAAAACAATAATAATATACACAGCTAATAATAATTATATCAAGATTAAGAGTATAAGTACATTTAATGGCTAGAGAGTTTATTTTATTAAGTCAGTATAAAATACTTATCTCTACCTGGTCCGTTCAATACATACAAAATGTACTAGCACAAGAAGTTGGAATTAAACCATTCCCATAATCAAGATTAATTATATTTAATCTTGTGCTACAATCATTCCTGATGGTTTGTCCAATTCCATCATTAGATTGTGAACTCAAACTTTATACTTATAAGAACCGATGATTTAATCTTCCGTGTATAAGCTAAACTCTATACACTAAATCATCTACTATATAAGCAAAGGACACAGACTATTATATGATCTATTTAAAACTTTATTAAAACTGAATAAACAATTATTTCATAATAAATACTATATCTAAACCAAACTCATGGTTAATAGTATATATCCCAACAATCTCCCACTTAGACTTTTAACCATGATAATTATTAGAATATACTATATCCAAATGCATGGTTAATAGTATATACCCCAATAATCTCCCACTTAGACTCATAACCATGCATCTACAACTTTCTCAGGCATTCTTTTACATGACTATTAAAAGCCTTCACCAAATAAGGTTTTGTTAAAGAATCTTGCCAAGTTATATCTGATGCAATATTTGTCCAGTAGTACTTTGTCGTAATTATCTAGTTTGGTATTAAACTCTTCAGAGATCCTGTTACCGAAACTATCCCAAGAATGAACACCGAACTATAATTTTCTTTAGCTTTCTCCCACTAAGACGAAGTACCACTAATATTACCTTCGTTACCTCACGACATTGAAATATTAGTGACTTCTTACTATAGTGTTCAATGTTCAAACATCACTCCCACTCGATAAAGGCATATTATGTCTATTAACGTTCTCCCACTACTTAAATGCAATGGAACGTCAATTCTGACGTGTGGGTTTTGATGTTCTTGAACATCTAGTTATTTCTTTGCCCAGTTCCTGTAAAAATAGTTTACTTCTAGGAACATGTTTTATTAAACAGTCCTTATCTAGAAAAATGCATTTGTTTTAACAATTGCCTTATTTTCTTTAGGACAATAAAATAAAGCTTCATTCGTTTTCTTGGATATTCGATAAACATGCACCTATCCATCCTTAGTTCCAACTTACATATCTGCTTTCCCTTTCAGCACATATGCGGGATAATCCTATATCTGAACATGCCACAGACCAAGCTTACATTCAGTCCACAGTTCTATAGATGTCCCAGGTACTAGCTTAGAAGGAACTAAATTCAGAATGTAATTTGAAGTTTCCAGGAAATATTCCAAAAATAAATAAGGCAAATCTGAATAACACGTCATTAGTCTATCCATATCCAAAAGAGACTTATTTCTTTTTTCTACTACACGACTCTATTATGGAGTTTACGGTGTAGTCAATTGAGATGTAATCCCTATTCTGATATGTAACTAAAAAACTCTTTAGAGAGATGCTCGCCACTACAATCAAATTGTAGTAACTTAATATATTTCTTTGGTGCTTCTCTATTTCAAGTCTTAAAAACCTTGAATTACTTAATTCATTAAGACTTACAGTGCATCAAATAAATATATTAATATTTTGAGTAATCATTTATGAACGTCATAAAATACTCAAAATCTATCTCTTACGAGTATGTTCATTTAACCATACAAATCAGAAAGGATTCATTCTAGCTTATCACTAGTTTTATTTCCTTTTAAAGGGAAACATCTTTTAGTCAAATTTCCTTCCAAACAGGATCCACAAGTTGGTAGTGCCTCTACTTTCAATGAACCTTAAGGTCCATACTTGACCAACTTGAAATCCTATCCAGATTAATATGACTTAGATAAAAGTGCACAGATAAGTTTTACTCAATTTTGAAGAACATATTCTCTTATGAGGTAGACTAATATTGTTCTGTTCAGGAGAGACATCAATATATAATAACAAGGTCATGCATTCATGTACCACAAGAGATAAAGTGTTTATTAAGCTCAATAACTCAAGAGTTATTCGAAAAATAAAACAAATATCCATCTCTTATTTTGCCCAGAAACCGGAATTAAATTCCTTCTAACAAAAGTACATATATTGCATCCTTAAAATTAATGCCTTATCACTAAAAGAAAATTTTAACAAGTAATACGACAAATTGCATAAAATCATTGTGGAGTTGAGATAAAAATATTAAATAGATCATAATAAGTCAAAACACTGAATAGTAAAATTCAGACTGCATTCAATATTTATATACATACATGCATCTGGAATAATAAATTTCGATGGGAAAAGAATTATTCATGCAAAGTATATTATATAATGCAAGAATTATACAATCCAAAAATAAATAGAACCAACTCAGATGGAGAGCATACTATTATTTTCAGTCAATTGTATATAACTTTTTAATACAAAAATTTTAAAACACACTACACATATATGTCATGCATCTTGAATAGCAATTTCGATGGGAAAGAACTACTCATGCAACATACATATGCAATGCCAGATTATTCACTCCAATAATTAAAACAGACCCAACTCAGATGGAGAGTATACTGTTAATTTAAGTCAAGTGAACATCATTTTTAATAGCTCTAGTTTCATTGATCCAACATGTATACTCAGATGGAGAGTAAGTACACGATGTCAATTACTAGTATTTCACCTAGTGAGCTTACAATAAATTTATCCGATATGGAGGAAGACCTAAAGTCAACACATAAATTTATTACTCACTTGAAATTAATAGTGGAAGACCATAGAAATATATTTCTATCACTACTTAATCATGATTGTATTGTAGTTACAAAATTGATTCAACCCTTTAAGCTCAGATGGAGAGTTAATACTGGTTATCAATAACTAGTAATTATAGCCAGTGAGTTCATAATAAATTTATCCGATATGGAGGAAGACCTAATGTCAACGCATAAATTTATTATCTCACTATAAATAAAAAAATGAAGACAATAGGGGTTTATTCCCATCACCACTTTATCACAACCACGAACTTTTCTCTGAGGATTAAGTTCCATATTAAAAAAAATGCTCAATATCCATTTAAACAGTCTTAAAATACTAAAATTAATATTTCACATTGTATAGTGGTGATTATTGTTGATTGGACTATTTCTGATAAATCTACCAAATTTCATATCAATCAAAAATTGCGACCAAATTTGAAAAATTATCATTTTAAGCATTTTTTTAAGAATTTAAAATATGACCTACATTTTTTTTATCATATACCAATTCATGTCAAATCAACATGTGTTATCATGTTCCAGATTAGACATATAAAATGATAGAAAGAATGACTTTTCGTATGTAAATCACATTTTAATCCGTCAAACCTCCAAAAAACTCACCTAAACGATCCCAAATCATCAAAATACGATGTGATTCACTGCATAGCAGTGAGTTCTTCTTAAATAATCGTTTCTAATGATCCTACCGAATTTCAGGTCATTCGGAGATAGTGAAATTCATGATCGCCAAAAATTAGACCAAATTCGAATAATTTTTTTTTTTTGTTTTGGCGTAGTCAGGATTAAATCCATGTGATTTGCATTCTTGCTATATATCATATCAAGTTAAATCATCATGTTTCAGATTTAACACAAATATAGCCGATATATAAAGAATAATTTTTCATATTTATAACAAATTCAATTTAATAAACTGCTTGAAAACCCATCTAAACGACCTCAAAATGCCAAAAAAACAACATGATATTCACTGCATAGCAAGGAGTTTTTTTTCACTAGATCGTTTTCGATGAACCCACCAAGTTTCAGGTTAATCGGAGTCCGTCAAATTCATGACCACTAGCCTGTAACCAAACTCGGAGAATAACCGTTTTAAGTAGTTTCATGAATTAAAATAAATATGATATTGATTTCCATTCTCCTTATAATTACACTATGAGCTCAAGGCATATATTATTTTCTTCCTATTTCTAGGATATATAATATCTCCTTTTGCAATAAATTATCCTTTTATTAAATACATAAGAACCTGAGATATTATATTTTCTCCCGTTCAGTGAAAACCCCAATATCTCTTCTCATGGGTGGAGTTAGTTTCACTAGTACCCAAAGATAAATACTCTTTTTCTAGTTATGAACCTCCACCATTAATGTAGATTTCTCAAGGATAATTTTCACATGGTATATTAAACATATTTCAGTGACTCAAATAAATAGACCATTTTGTGGATCCTACTTATTAATCATAATGCTCAATCCATGAATAGATATAATTTCACATGTACAAATTTACTAAGAATTTTTCATGAGTTCAAATAAACAAACCACTTCAGTGGTAACTATTTATTACTCATAAAATTCTCAATTTACAAGTGAATATATATTTAGCTCATAAAATTATTTTATGGTAGACCATAGCTTAAAAGTCATACCAACATTATAAAACTCATACAACATACCGTCATATTTCACTTAATTAGAACCTCCAATCAGAGAACAAAATTCTTCATCGAAAATCCAAACTAGTAATCACGTAGGGCATGAAAATATAAACTTAAATTTGAGAAATTTTTTATGCACAAACATGCCAAACGCTCCAATCATTAGTCATCCAGAATATCAAATAGAGAATTTTACTTTCTTACAAAATAATTATATCATTACACAATATGAATTATACCTTGTAAGACCTAGTCAATAAAATCTTACACCTCTATTATTGAATTTAATACAACAGCACGTTTATTTGCTAATAGTCAATGTGTAAACCTATTATATGACTAGTATTTAATCATGGGGACCATGAGGAGTCATCCCCAACACCATTGAATTAAAAAAGAATTAAAATTATTAAGAAATAATTTTCAGAAAATAGAAAAACGTCCAAAACACAGTCCAAACGACCTCAAAACGCCGAAAAATACCATGATTCACTGCAAAGCAGTGTGTGTTTCTCACCACGGCGTTTCCGATGGACCCACCAAATTTCAGCTCAATCGGAGTCCGTCAAGTTCGCTGACCTCCGAAAATTCCGGCTATTCGGTCAAAAATAGGTTTTGCGTTTTTCTAGGGTTTACCCCAAAAAATTCAGATAATCTCAATCAAATATCAATAAAAAAACATATATCTCATGATTATAAGAATAATCCATAAATTATGCACAGTTAATTCACAAAACAGCAGTGCAGTTTTTCAGAAAACCACATATATATGTAATTCAAAAAATGCACATAAACACCATATTCTTGTTTCATGAAAAACTTAGTTATCTAATTAGATGTGAGTGAGCTCTGATACCAATTGATGGATTATTATATGCAGCGGAAGCAATCCCAGTATCAAAATCACATGTAATTTAGACAACTAGCATAAACGGGATTTCACGGGTTACCTCTTGAAGCGTGAACATATCTCTTCTACCACGTGAGCCTTCAGTTCCATAACTTCTTAATGGAATCTCCATCACCCGCACAATCGTGATCCTCGAACGTTCCACGGTCTTCTACTGTGTTACCCAAATAATACCCGAAAATAGCAATTTCGTGTGGGCGAAATTTCTAGGAAAACTTGGCTGAAAATTTCAGCCACCATGTACTCATCCCTCTAGGTGGAAAACCTTATGTATTTATAGCACAAGTTTTAAGGGTTAAGACCCTTTTCCAAAACCTGTTAGGTTTTCTTTTCCACCAGAAAAAGGATTCCTTTATTTCCTATTATTTAGGCACAGTAGGGACCACAGAATTTAATTAACAAGGCTTCCAATTATGGAATTAATTTGTAATTTTCGAAATTAATATCCACCATAATTAATTACGAATTATTCCACTAAAAATTCGTAATTACACTCCTTATTCAATTTCGAAATTCATCCATTAAATCTTATTTAACTCCCCATGTTAAGATTCAGATACGAATCAATTAAATTAAATTACTGACGATTTAATTTATTGATTATTTCCTTTAGACTTTCGCTTAACTTATTTCATGTGTCGGATACAAAATCCACCGGCCGGGTTTACACATGAAAACTTATAAGCTTTCATAAAGGTATATCATCAATCTCTAAACCGAGACATGGATTCCATCAACTAACTATTACTTCGCCAATGTATATTATTATTATCCAATTTACCAGGCATATTGACCCACGAAAGAAATCTCGCCTTTTAATAAATCAAAACAATAATAATATACACAGCTAATAATAATTATATCAAGATTAAGAGTATAAGTACATTTAATGGCTAGAGAGTTTATTTTATTAAGTCAGTATAAAATACTTATCTCTACCTGGTCCGTTCAATACATACAAAATGTACTAGCACAAGAAGTTGGAATTAAACCATTCCCATAATCAAGATTAATTATATTTAATCTTGTGCTACAATCATTCCTGATGGTTTGTCCAATTCCATCATTAGATTGTGAACTCAAACTTTATACTTATAAGAACCGATGATTTAATCTTCCGTGTATAAGCTAAACTCTATACACTAAATCATCTACTATATAAGCAAAGGACACAGACTATTATATGATCTATTTAAAACTTTATTAAAACTGAATAAACAATTATTTCATAATAAATACTATATCTAAACCAAACTCATGGTTAATAGTATATATCCCAACACTATTTATAGATATCTGTATCAGTTTAATTCCAACAACGAAAATTAAGAAACAAATTTTTAGGAGAGAAAAAAGTGTTTTGACTTCTGCGGAAGGTTAGCGCTTGGAACTTAAGTTACTTTCTTTCCTAATTTTTGGAATTCCTAATTAGTTTTTTAACTAATTTAATACTCCACGGTTTAATAGAAGAATCTGAAAATATAATTTCCTTAATTAACTTTTTCTCAATTTCATTTTATTTATTTTAACTTACTTTCATTCATCCAATAGGAAATTTCTAGAAATAATTTTTTTAAACAGAAGAAAATTAAGAAATTAAAGAATAATGTACTTACTTTCCTCTTTTCCGTTTACAAGTTTTTAAATCTTTTACTTTAGGTAATTATATTCAATTTGATCTAATAGGAAATTTATAATTAACGGTTCTTTGGAGGGTTGCGCTTGAGACTCAAGTTACTTTCTTTACTTATATTGCCATTCCTATTTCCTAAGATACTAGCTACCTTCTCTCTCTTTTTCCATTGGACATTTACATGTTATTTACTTTTTTTAACTTCATTCATCCGATAAGAAGTTTCTAGTTAACAATCTATATATTATCATATCATACTATATTATAAGTATAATGACTTTTAGGTGAAGTTAATTTACTACAATATCCTTCAAAAATTGAATGACCAAATTATCCTCAACCTAAAATTAAAATTACCTTCCATTAAATAATATTTTGTACTTAATTGCCCTGGTAAAAAAAAAATAAACAGCACTAAAGAAATAATCATAATAAGGGGTGTTGCCTTACACGTTCCAGCCGTCATTGTACAGTTTTTACTGATATTTTCACAATTTCTTTATATACTAGTGTATTTGTCCGCTCTTCGCGCAGTCATGAAAACATCAAAAATGAAAAAAATTAAATATGAATTCTTACTACTATCCTTTTTCCGATTCTTATAATATCCAACAGAAACTTTTTAAGAAAAGGTATGTAAAAGACATCTTAAATTAAATGAACAAATATTTAAATCAGTATATGAACATGATTAAGGAAAACAAAGAAAAAGTTAATGCATGCTCTATTTCATTTCTATTTTTTTTTTCCGACTCCTCTTCACCCTGCTTCATCTCAGTCTATTGATCTCAATACATCACCAAATACTGCATTAAATATGTTTCTGGCTTCTTCTGCTAAACCAGCCCAATGTAGGTCCTTCCTTTGGTGCTCGGTCCATTTTAGGGGACTCTCTTTTAGCAACTTAATTATTTGATTGAGAGTAGAAACAATGATTTGATTAAAATTTAGGAATCTAAAGTTCTAACAGAATACATATGTTTGGAAATAAGAGTAAAAAAAAAACAACAATTGTTACCATTCTAAAAAAAGAGCACCAAACGGTCCAAATGCTAAGTGGGAAACAATCCCCAAACTAATCTAATACGATGGAACTATACTTTAGTAAATATAAGTATTTTCTGGTAAATTTATCTTAAAACAATATATGTACATACTATTATTGATATAATTCTTAATCTTAACGACAAACAAACAAATATTCTTACACATTTTAGTAAAATACATGAAAGGCGTCAAAGTATTTTGGCTATTTATGTATTCCAAAATGGAGAAAATAAGATGTATAAATTATATCAAAAAGAAACATAAGACAATTTGCATTAGAGATTGTAATACCTTGACAAACTTAATTGCTTTCACTTCAAAAACTCATCTTCATCAGAAATCAAATAGAAGTTCCACTTCCATGTCCAAAATAGAACGAAACAAAGAAGAAGAAAGCAACCATAATAATCATATACAAATAACATATTATTGAATCAATAAAATATAAAAACAAAACAGAGGAATAGAATTACATCCCCCAAATTAAAATTTGAAGAGAACAAATAACATTTGAAAATAATTATTATAAGGAAATTAGTATATCAACGATTTTCGAAAAACAAAAGTAGGGTAAATAGTGTTACATCCAAAATAATAATCTTCTAAGTCAAAATATTACAAATAAATAAAGAGCAAAAAAAAAAAAAGATTCCAAAAGGATTACATGATGCCAAAAGGAATGAAAAACATAGTTGAGAACAGAAGGACTATTTGAAGGGACTGACTCTTGGGTGCCATATTTATTTTTACTAAAATGAAGTCATGGTCTTAAAAGTTATAATTGTGATAGTACTAAAGAGGTCGTAAATACTGAGTAACTAGGAATTTTTTTCAAAATTCACTAATTTAAAAGGTATTTATTACAAATTTTAGTAAATGGGAAGAGAAAAAAATCTTTATATATATATATATATATATATATATATATATATATATATATATATATATATATATATGCATACAAAATATAATACATATTGGTGTAATCAAAAACTTAGTATTTTTCTAATTAGTATATATATTAGAAAAATACTAAGTTTCATTTTAGAAGCATGAATACAGGTAATTGTCATTAGATAGTAGTAAAATTGTTTCTTTTTTCTTTGTAAAACTCTTCTATTTAAATAAAAGAAACATGAAATGTAAAGTAAAAAAAAAAACTAATAACAAAAAGAAAACAAAACAGAAGACCTTTTCCCTATTCTTTATCTGTTTTAAAAAATTTCTTTTCTTGTTTAATTTGTCTTTTCCTCTTTATTCATAACCTTTCATATTCCCCCTCCCCCAAAATAAGCTACTATACCATAAAAGTCGCATTACTTCCCTTTTCTTCTTCCTTTTTTTCTCACATTACTTCTTTTATGATTCTTTTCCTCTTGTTCTCATTTTGCTCCCTCTTACCTATTCACAAAATTCATCAAAATGAAACCGTAAAATATTTTTCTACCCTAGGCAGGTCCGGAAAAATAAGAGAAAGAAGAAAAATCATCTCACGAATACTCATAAAACATACTTTGACAATTTTAACATTGAATACCAAATACTATAGAAAGCAAATAAGATAGACATCACAGAGAATGTCTTCTCTTTGTTCTCCACTATTTTTAGTTTAGATTGAAGTTTTTTATGCGAAATGTCGTGTATAAAGTTCTGTGGCAATATTTTAAACCTTTATTGACAAATGTCTTGAAGAAGACCATGGAAGCCTTCTAGAAGGGAAGAGATAAATGTCAAGAAGCTTTTGAAAAGTGGCAATTGCTTTGCCACGTTCCTTTCCCTCAGCATATCAATTCATGCACATGTGCTTATAAATAGGCTCTCAATTGGACAAGAAAATCATCATCACCAAGACAAAAAGAACCATTGTTCTCTTTCCTTCTAATTTCATTATTCACCAACTTTCCTTTGTTGTCTTTTTTTTTTGGTAGTTTAATTTCTCTTGTTTCCCTTTTTTAAATAGTTTGAGTTTGTAATATTTAATATTTTGCTGATTTCTTTATCCTCTAAATAAATAGAGATGGACTTGTTTAATCCTGGAGAAATATTTCACATTGTTGAAATAGTTTCTTAGGACAGTGTCTAACACGACTCAAGCCAATTCGTGTGTATGCTTATAAATAATATTATTACAATATTATTATTGTTATTTTTTCGATGTCATTTCCCTACAAGTTCATTAATACAGTCATAAGTTTCTTAGATGTCACCATTCTCTTGCAATATGTTGAGGTTCAACAATTAGTATGAAAGCACAGTTAGTGACACTATAAAAATTGATCAAAAGAAAAATTCAAGGACAAATGTTGTAACAAAAGACTAACTCAATGAAGTGGCAGTGTTTGCTTAGAGGCAGGACTTCTTTTGCCTCCTAATAGAATAACACAAAAAAAGTTAGAACGATCGCAATATTTGTAGAAAAATCAAACTTTATAAGGAAAACAGAATAGTTCTCTTCAGAATATTTGCTCTGTTTATTTGTATTGGAACCAGCAAAACAAAAAAATAAATAATAGGCAATACAATTCAATGAAGAAAATGAAACATAGATTCAACAGAGCTAATAGCATTATCACAAAATATATCTCTAGAAGAATCTGAAGGATTGTGTATAGGTATTCGTAACACGCAGCGGAAGGCAATAACAATCCTAGTAAGATCTTTTCGTGTTTAAAATTTATTTACATATCAATAGATCGAATCTAAGACGTACCTGGTGAAGAAAGTCTCGTTTCAAATTCTTCGATAGTGCGAAGACTCTATGCGTATCCACACCGAGATTGATCCTTGCTATCAACTCTTTGATCAATGAAACGCGTGAACAAATTGAACAAAAAACTTGTGCTGAAATTTTTCTCAAAAATCTCAACTCAAATTAGAAGAACAAGAAACACTTTTCTTGTAATTGTATTTTCTCTCTTGGCTTGGTATTGCACTCTCACTCTCACTTTCACAAAGTGGATTTTCTTCTCGAGAAAAAAATTGTGCAAATTTTTGTTCCATCACCTATAAACCCTTTTCCTATTTGGTTGAGGTAATGATTTACTTAGGATGAAAGTTTATTTTAAATAAACCTTATGGAATTTTAAGGAAAAATCGAAATTCCCATTCCTGGGTAACGTGACTGCCGAGAAAGTAGATTTTGCATATTCAATTCCAATTTAAATTTTAAAATCCTTGTTGGTATTTTACTATAGAAAATAACATCTCATTCTTAAAAAGATATCATGTTGCCTCGAGTCCTTTTATGGACGTTCACTTTGCTAATCCAATTCGAAATTGGATTCAATCAAAAAACTTCCATTAATATTTTATATAAATAAATATTTGTTATATATATCACATATATATTTCAACCAAGAGATATAATTTAATTTCTATTCCCAATAGAAAAGTTTAATTTGTTCACAATATTAATTATATACTCTGTGCTAGCAAAGAATATAATAATATTTCATTTGGACTAACTAACTAAATTTATTTGACTAATTAAATTCTTTAATTTAATTAACAAATAATAAAGTAATTAATCCTTTAGTAAAGATTAGAACACTCGTTAGTGTGCGACTCCATAGGTTCAATACTAAAACTGGTAGTAAATTGATCACATCAATATACTAATCAAGGGCGGCGTCTAGCAACACTCCTTAACGACCGGATAGCATGAAGTATACAATTTACTCTCAATAACCAGTAGAAGAATAATGTAGTAATTCCTTCTGTCCTTATAACTTTGGATCACTCTAGAATATGGTTCAACTATCAAATCCTAATAGGCGACCAACTATGTGTTCATGTCAAGTATAATCGATATAATGACCTAAGAAACTCTTTTTCTTCTTTCATTCAATTTCCCTAACCAAGGTCTTAATTTAGTCGTTTATAATTCATGACAACATGGAGCTTAAACTCATTACCAAGAGTTGACAGTTTCATCTTGATCAATCACTAATTCTACAAGTATTTAATCCTACCCAATATCCTTTCAACTATTGCCCTAGGGTCATAGGTGTCTGGTATCAAAGCACAATAAATAACTTGTCAATTACTATGACAATCTCAGGTCAAAGGAAAGTCTTACATCACATTCTTCAAGAGAATATCCTATTGACAGTTTATGGTAATTCTAACCATTAGGAATTATCCAATGAGTCGGTTCAATGATCATATCTTTATATGCATCATCTATCTATGTAATTTAGTTAATGAGATCAACTAATCTTTATCCCATAAAGACGATCACATAAATATTGATCTAACCGGATTACTAATATCCAAATTAATAATCTTACGATCAAGAACAAATTTAGATTAAATTATAAGAAACTTTACTCTCATTATCATGATCTCCATCACAATGTCAAGTCTCAAAATTTAATCAAGGACCTCATCAATTAATAATAATGATAAAAGAATATCAATGTCACGACCCAAATCCCGATCGTGATGGCGCCCAACACACTACTAGGGAAGCCCGACCATTATTCAACACTTAACCCAATTTATCAAAAATAGCGGATGAAAATATCAATTAATTCAAGATCAAAGTACTGAAGAGTTTAACAAAATACACAACATAATCTCACTAGGACCCGGCGTCACGAATCTGAGCCTCTAGAGTACAGAATATCATCCTAATACATAGTGTATCCAAAGTCTAATAATGCGGAAATAAAAAAAAGATAGGATAGGAGGGAAGAAATCAATGCTGCGAACGCCGTACAGCTACCTTGATACTCCCCAAAATGCTGGATCCGTTAATCAACTGGATCTACTGTGCCTGAGACTGCCCTGGATCTGCACACAAGGTGCAGGGAGTAAAGTGAGTACTCCGACCCAGTGAGTAATAAAAGTAACTACAGTCCGAAGATAAGAAAATCCAGTAAATACACAAAGTAAGCTAAAATCCAAATATACAGCAACATATGGAACTGAGCAGCTAAACACCAGTATAAATACAAATACATGAATGCAATGCAATGCATATGATGGTACATTCCAGTACCCACTGCGGCGTGCAGCCCGAGCCATCCATATTTATTTATCGTCGACGGCGCTCACTGGGGGTGTGTACAGACTCCGGAGGGGCTCCTACAGCCCAAGCGCAATATCTTGGTCAGTCATTGTTACCTGACCGGTCAGCCATTGTTACCTGACCAATTTATATCATACAGTGCCATTGTTACCACTGTTCAAGTATATCATCCAGTGTCATTGTTACCACTGTTTCAAGTATATCACACAGTGTCATTGTTACCACTGTTTCAAGTCACTTTATAATCAGTCCAGAAAATAATATAATAAGCCCCTTGGGCATTTACAAAACAGAAGTTCCCAGCCCGGAATACATTTAAAAATATCATTTAAGTTTTCAACACTTAGAATTATGGCTGAGTTTGCAAAACAGCATTTAAAACCTTGGACTGAAATTAAATGATATGCAAATCATGCTAAGCAGTAATATCAATCCTCGAAGGATTTTACAAATCGGCACAAGGCCCCAAACATGGCATCAAGCCTAGTAATATCAATAAAGTGTGTGTATCAATCACCAGTATAGTATAAACATCACACGGGATGGACCAAGTCACAATCCCCAATAGTATCCGACCCCGCACTCACCATGGAATGCGTGTCACGCCTCAATATAGCGTTACGATGTGAAAGTCCGCGGTTTCAAACCCTCAGAATAGCATTTACATCTATTACTCACCTTTAACCGGCCGTAGACTAGTCCTCAATGCCCTTTCCTCTTGAATCGACCTATTCGCGCGTCGAATCTAGTCAAAACCACAACGAATATGTTACAATAGGCTAAGGGAATATAACCCAATCGAAAAGACTCGAAAAATGTCGAAAATCCCGAAATTAGCAAAACCCGAGCCCCGGGCCCACGTTTCGAAATTCAGAAATTTTTACATCAATACGACCCTTATCTAGCCACGAGTTTATACATACCAAATTCACAAAAATTGGAGTTCAATTGACCCTTCAAATCACCATTTAATTCTCTTAAGTTTCAAGCCCTAAACCACCATTTTTGTCCATAAATTACTTGAGTTTTCAGCTCTAATCCATGTATTTAACTTGGAAATAAGTAGAAACAACTCACCTTTGCTGCTTGATGAAATCCCCCTTGAAATTCTATCCAAAATAATCCAAGCCAAATGAAAAAAATGAAAGAAATAAGCCAAATCCGTGTTTAAAAGAATCTGTCCGTGCTTCGTCGAGTTGTACCTTGCACTTGTGCTATACAAGTTGTACATCCTATTAAAATTGTTCCTTGTCGGACACCTTCTGTTTAAACACCCATAACGTATAAATATCCAAATAACAAACGGTTTGAAGATTTAGAAACTAGACTCAAAGATCTTTAATTTGATAGGTTGTACACCATATAACTCTTTATATATTCCGAGATATGAGCTTCTAAATCGGCTCCATGAAATCAGAAAATTTCTGGAGAAACTGCTCCACCAGTCATCTTTAATCAATCATAACTTTCTCTACAAATGTCCAAATTACGATTTCTTTAGCTTTCTGAAAACTAGATATGAAGGGCTACAACTTTTGTTTTTTGAATTATCTCGACATTCCTTGTAGATCAAAAGATATAGGCCTCCGAAGTACGCCCCATGATTGCAGTCCAAAGACCTGCAGAAAATTGCAGCAGAAATTTCTGCAACTTTTTCTTTTCTTTTTGGTCCGAATTTCATTCCGTTAACCTTCCGAAATCCACCCGAGGCCCTCGGGACCTTAACCAATTATATCAACATGTCCCACAATATCATTCAAACTTGTCCCAACCTTCGAAACACCCAAAATAACATCAAAACATCAAATCATCATCGGATTCAAGCCTATGAATCTCACGAACTTCCAAATTCCATTTTTGATCAAAAACCCAACCAAACCACGTCCGAATGACCTCAAATTTTGCAGACAAGTCCAAAATGACATAACGAAGCTACAACAACTCTCGGAATTCCATTCCGACCCTCGGATCAAAATCTCACCTATCAATCGGAATTCGCCAAAATACTAACTTTGCCAATTCAACCTTAATTCTACACCGGTCATCACAAAAATATTCCGGACACACTCCTAAGTCCCAAATCACCTAACGAAGCTATCCGAACCATAAAATTCGCATTTCGAGCTCTCTAACACATAAGTCAATATTCGGTTGACTTTTCCAACTTAAGCTTCCTTAAAAGAGACTAAGTGTCTCAAACCTTACCAAAATCATTCCGGAATGACTTCAAATTTTGCACACAAGTCACATTCGACATTACGGACTTGCCCCCACTTTCGGATTCGTATTCCGACTCCGATATCAAAATTTCCCCTTCCGGTCGAATTTTTCTCAAAAACCTTCAAATTTCTATACTTAGCCAAATGACTTCAAAATGACATCCGGACACCCGAATTCACTTCCGATCGCGCTACCAATCCTTAAATCATCCCCCGAAACTAATCGAATCATCGGAAATAAATTCCGAGACCTCTAACTCACAAGTCAACTTCCGGTTGACTTTTCCAAACTAATTCTTCATTAAAAAGACTATTTGTCCCAATTTCTACCAAATTCGATCCGAATTGACTCAAATTCACCAAGTACACATATTGAAGCATGAATAAGCATATAACGGGGAATACAGGATGGAATTACAGGAGACGACAGGTCGGATTGTCACATTCTCCCCAACTAAAACAAACGCTCGTCCTCGAGCGAGTTAAGAAACATACCTGGAGTTTCAAATAGGTGTGGGTATCTGCTCCGCATCTCTTGCTCGGTCTCCCAAGTAGCCTCCTCCACGGGCCGATCTCTCCACTGTACTTTCACTGATGTTATATCTTTCGACCTCAATTTTCGAACCTGTCGACCCAAAATAGCCATTGGCTCCACATCATAAGTTAAATTTTCCCCTAGTTGTACTGTACGGAAATCCAATATATGAGATGGGTCCCCAACATACTTTCGGAGCATAGAAACATGGAATACCGGGTGAACACCCGACAAACTAGGTGGCAAGGCAAGCATATAGGCCACCTCTCCAACCTTCCTAAGTATTTCAAAAGGTCCAATAAATCGCGGACTTAGCTTTCCTTTCTTTCCAAATCTCATAACACCCTTCATGGGTGAAACCTTCAGCAAAACCTTCTCACCCGCCATGAATGACACATCTCGGAACTTCCGGTTCGCATAACTCTTCTGACGCGACTAAGCTGTGCGAAGTTTTTCCTGAATCACCTTCACCTTTTCTAAGGCATCCTGGACCAAATCCGTCCCCAACAACCTAGCCTCGCCGGGCTCGAACCAACCAACTGGAGATCTACACCGCCTCCCATATAAAGCCTCATACAGTGCTATCTGAATATTGGACTGATAGCTGTTGTTGTAGGCAAACTCTGCAAGTGGTAAAAATTCAACCCAAGAACCTCCAAAATCAATCACACAAGCACGCAACATATCCTCTAATATCTGAATAGTACGCTCGGACTGTCCGTCCGTCTGAGGATGAAATGTTGAACTCAGCTCCACCTGAGTACCCAACTCGTGATGAAAAGTCCTCCAAAACTGAGAAGTGAACTGAGTACCTCTATCCGAAATGATGGAAATTGGAACACCATGCAACCGCACAATCTCCTGAATAAAGATTCTCGCCAGCCGCTCCGAGGAGTATGTAGTACATACTGGAATGAAATGCGCTGACTTAGTCAGTCGATCCACAATGACCCAAATTGAATCGAACTTCTTCAAAGTCCGAGGAAGACCAGTCACGAAGTCCATAGTAACTCTCTCCCATTTCCACTCAGGAATAACCATCTGCTGTAGCAATCCGCCCGGTCTCTGATGCTCATATTTCACCTGCTGACAGTTGAGACACCGAGCCACTTATCCCACAATGTCTTTCTTCATTCTCCTCCACCAGTAATGCTGTCTCAAGTCCTGATACATCTTCGCGGCACCCGGATGGATGGAATACCGCGAACTGTGGGCCTCCTCAAGAATCAAATCTCTAAGCCCATCAATATCAGGCACACAAATACGGCCCTGCATCCTCAATACACCATCATCACCTATAGCCACATCTCTGGCATCACCTCGCTGAACCCGATCTCTTAGGTCAAGCAAATGTGGATCATCATACTGGTGCTCTCTGTTGCGATCATATAAGGAAGATCGAGAAATCACACTCGCCAACACTCGGCTAGGCTCAGAAATATCTAGCCGTACCATCTGATTGGCCAAAGCCTGAACATCAACTGCAAGAGGTCTCTCCCCAACTGGAATGTAAGACAAACTCCCCATACTGATTGCCTTTCGGCTTAAAGCATCGGCCACTACATTGGCCTTACCCGGATGATACAGAATAGTAATATCATAGTCTTTAAGCAACTCAAGCCATCTCCGCTGCCTCAAATTAAGATCTTTTTGCTTAAATAAATGCTGAAGACTGCGATGATCAGTGAATACCTCACAAGATACGCCGTACAAATAGTGCCTCCAAATCTTCAAGGCATGAACTATAGCAGCCAACTCTAAATCATGAACAGGATAATTCTTCTCATGAGGCTTCAACTGACGAGAAGCATAAGCGATAACTCTACCCTCCTGCATTAACACACAATCAATCCCAACTCTGGAAGCATCGCAATATACCGTGTATGAACCTGCAGCTGATGGTAACACCAACACTGGAGCTGTGGTCAAAAGTGACTTGAGCTTCTGAAAGCTATCCTCGCACTCGTCTGACCATACAAATGGAGCACCTTTCTGAGTCAACTTGGTCAAGGGCGATGCGATGGATGAAAATCCTTGAACAAACCGGCGATAATAGCCTGCCAGCCCAAGAAAACTCCGGATCTCTGTGGTTGAGGATGGTCTAGACCAACTCTGCACTGCTTCTATCTTCCTTGGATCAACCTGAATACCCTCGCTGGACACTATGTGTCCCAAGAATGCCATAGAACTTAGCCAAAACTCACACTTGGAGAATTTAGCATAAAGTTTCTCCTCCCTCAATCTCTGCAACACTACACGCAAATGTCGGGCATGCTCCTCCTGGCTACGCGAGTATACCAGAATATCATCAATGAATACAATGACAAAAGAATCCAGATACGGCCGAAATACACTGTTCATTAGATGCATGAACGCTGCTGGGGCATTGGTCAGCCCAAAAGACATGACTAGAAACTCATAGTGGCCATATCTAGTCCTGAAGGCAGTCTTAGGAATATCTGAATCCCTGATCTTCAACTGGTGATAACCCGAACGAAGGTCGATCTTAGAAAACACCCTCGCTCCCTGAAGCTGATCAAATAAGTCATCAATGCGAGGCAAAGGATACTTGTTTTTCACTGTTACCTTGTTCAACTACCTATAATCAATGCACATTCTCATTTTGCCATCTTTCTTTTTTACAAATAACACAGGTGCACCCCACGGGGACACACTAGGCCGAATAAACCCCTTTTCTAGGAGTTCCTGAAGCTGCTCTTTCAATTCTTTTAGCTCCGCTGGTGCCATGTGGTATGGCGGAATAGAAATGGGCTTAGTGCCCGGCACCAGGTCAATACCAAAATCAATATCCCGGTCTGGCGGCATGCCTGGTAGGTCTGCAGGAAATACATCAGGAAAGTCCCTCACAACTGGGACAGAATCAATACTGGAAGTCTCAGCTCCCACATCACGCACGAAGGCCAAATATGATAAACAGCCTTTCCCAACCATACGTTGGGATTTCAAGAAAGAAATTACTCTACTAGGAACATAATCAGTCATACCATGCCACTTGATCCTCGGAACACCCGGAATAGCCAAAGTAACTATCTTAGCATGACAGTCTAGAATAGCATGACTCGGAGATAGCCAGTCCATGCCCAGAATAATATCAAAATCTACCATTCTCAACAACAATAGATCAACTCGGGTCTCCAGACCCCTAATAGTCACAATACACGATCGATACACATGATCCACAATAACAATATCGCCCACCGGGGTAGACACATGAACAGGTAAAGCAAGAGACTCCCGCGGTATACTCAAATGACAAGCAAAATATGAAGACACATAAGAATAGGTGGATCCGGGATCAAATAAGACAGAGGCATCTGTGTGGCAGACTGAGATAATACCTGTGATAACAGCATCTGACGCAAGAGCATCTGTCCTGTCTGGGATAGCATAAAACTGAGCCTGACCACCGCCCGATCGACCTCCCCCTCTGGGGCGACCTCTAGCTGCCTGACCCTCACCCCTAATTGACTGAGTGGGTGCTGAAGTAAATGGTGCAGAAGATGATGACTGGCCCCTCTGCTGAGACTGACTGCCACGAAGCTGAGGACAATGCCTCTTCATGTGACCAAACTCTCCACACTCGTAACAACTACCCGACGCTGGATAAGGGACCTGATGGGAACCCCTCACACCAAAGTGACTAGCTGATGCACTCGGCGCCGAAGAACCCTGAACTGAAGGAGCATGTGATGAACTCTGTGCTGGAAGGGCACCCAAAGAAGACTGACCCTGCTGAAATCCCTGATGACCACGGCCTGAAGATGCCCCTCGATACTTAGAACGAGCCGACTGATGAGGCCTATAAGAACGACCCCTGCTCTGCTGAAACTGGCTCCTAGACGGAGAACCACTAAAACTACCTGATCCACGAGGCCTCTTGGCCTTCCGCTCCTCTCTCTCCTGACGACGATCTGCCTCAATATCTCGGGCAATATCGACTGCATCCTCAAAAGTATGGCTCAGAATCCTCTCTCGAGCCATCAGGATACGAATGGGATAAATGAGCCCATCCACGAACCTCTTAATCCTTTCCCGATTAGTCGGGACCATCCATGGAGCATAACGAGCTAACTCTGAAAACCTCACCTCGTACTGAGATACGGTCATATCTCCCTGACGAAGATACTCAAACTGCCTGCGCCGCTCCTCTCTCTGAGATCACGGTACCCACTTCTCCAGAAAGAGAGTGGAGAACTCCTGCCATGACAAGGGCGCTGAACCTACCGGCCTACACCGCTCATATGCCTCCCACCAAGTGAAGGCTGCACCTGAGAATTGAAAAGTAGTAAAGGATACACCGCTAGTCTCCAAGATCCATGCTGTCCGCAGCATGCGTCTACACTTTTCAAGAAAACCTTGGGCATCCTCGCCCTGAGCACCACTGAAAGGAGGAGGTGCAACTCTGCTGAATCTGTCAAGACGACGCTGCTCATCATCTGGCATAGCTGGGACCACAATGTTCTGAACTGGTGCAACTGGCTGAGCTGGAACAGCTTCCGGTGTCTGCAATCCCTGCACAACCTGCTCAGCTGTGCGATTAACAGGAGTCTGGGTGCCTTCCCTGGCCTGTGAATTAGCTGCGGCTGTAGTGGCTGAGACCGCCTGAGATAGGCCAGTGCAAACTGTCAAAATCTAAGCTAAGGTCTCTTGAAGACCCGGAATCACAATAGGCATAGCTAGTGCCTGAACTGGTACAGCTGCTGGAGCCTGATCTGGAACTGGGGCAGCTGGTGGATTAACAGGTGCTACCCGCGCTACTCTACCTCTGCCACGCCCACGACCGCATCCACGGCCTCTGGTGGCATCAGTGGGTGGCACTGGTGGTCGTCCACCTCGTCCAGTAGCACGAGTCCTCGCCATCTGCGAGAGAATAGAATGATAGAAATTTTTAGTGTTCGGATCAACAAAGTTGCACGACAAGAATTTCAAGAATATGAAGTTTTCCTAAAGGTTCTGCAACCTCTCGAGGATAAATACAGACGTCTCCGTACCGTCCGTGAGACTCTACTAAACCGGCTCATGATTCGTGAGACCAAGTAACCTAGGCTCTGATACCAACTTGTCACGACCCAAATCCCGGTCGTGATGGCGCCCAACACACTACTAGGCAAGCCCGACCATTATTCAACACTTAACCCAATTTATCAAAAATAGCGGATGGAAATATCAATTAATTCAAGATCAAAGTACTGAAGAGTTTAACAAAATACACAACATAATCTCACTAGGACCCGGTGTCACGAATCTGAGCCTCTAGAGTACAGAATATCATCCTAATACATAGTGTATCCAAAGTCTAATAATGCGGAAATAAAAAAAGGATAGGATAGGAGGGAAGAAATCAATGCTGCGAACGCCGTACAGCTACCTTGATACTCCCCAAAATGCTGGATCCGTTGATCAACTGGATCTATTGTGCCTGAGACTGCCCTGGATCTGCACACAAGGTGCACGGAGTAAAGTAAGTACTCCGACCCAGTGAGTAATAAAAGTAACTACAGTCTGAAGATAAGAAAACCCAGTAAATACATAAAGTAAGCTAAAATCCAAATATACAGCAACATATGGAACCGAGCAGCTAAACAACAGTATAGATACAAATACATGAATATAATGCAATGCATATGATGGTACATTCCAGTACCCACTGCGGCATGCAGCTTGAGCCGTCCATATTTATTTATCGTCGATGGCGCTCACTGGGGGTGTGTACAGACTCCGGAGGAGCTCCTACAACCCAAGCGCAATATCTTGGTCAGTCATTGTTACCTGACCGGTCAGCCATTGTTACCTGACCAATTTATATCATACAGTGTCATTGTTACCACTGTTTCAAGTATATCACACAGTGTCATTGTTACCACTGTTTCAAGTCACTTTATAATCAGTCCAGAAAATAATATAATAATCCCCTTGGGCATTTACAAAACAGAAGTTCCCAGCCCGGAATACATTTAAAAATATCATTTAAGTTTTCAACACTTAGAATTATGGCTGAGTTTGCAAAACAGCATTTAAAACCTTGGACTGAAATTAAATGATATGCAAATCATGCTAAGCAGTAATATCAATCCTCGAAGGATTTTACAAATCGGCACAAGGCCCCAAACATGGCATCAAGCCCAGTAATATCAATAAAGTGTGTGTATCAATCACCAGTATAGTATAAACATCACACGGGATGGACCAAGTCACAATCCCCAATAGTATCCGACCCCACACTCACCATGGAATGCGTGTCACGCCTCAATTTAGTGTTACGATGTGAAAGTCCGGGGTTTCAAACCCTCAGAATAGCATTTACATCTATTACTCACCTTTAACCGGCCGTAGACTAGTCCGCAATGCCCTTTCCTCTTGAATCGACCTCTTCGCGCGTCGAATCTAGTAAAAACCACAACGAATATGTTACAATAGGCTAAGGGAATATAACCCAATTGAAAAGACTCGAAAAATGTCGAAAATCCCGAAATTAGCAAAACCCAAGCCCCGGGCCCACGTTTCGAAATTCAGAAATTTTTACATCAATACGACCCTTATCTCGCCACGAGTCTATACATACCAAATTCACAAAAATCGGAGTTCAATTGACCCCTCAAATCACCATTTAATTCTCTTAAGTTTCAAGCCCTAAACCACCATTTTTGTCCATAAATTACTTGAGTTTTCAGCTCTAATCCATGTATTTAAGTTGGAAATAAGTAGAAACAACTCACCTTTGATGCTTGATGAAATCCCCCTTGAAATTCTCTCCAAAATAATCCAAGCCAAATGAAAGAAATGAAAGAAATAAGCCAAATCCGTGTTTAAAAGAATCTGCCCCTGCTTCGTCGAGTTGTACCTTGCACTTGTGCTATACAAGTTGTACATCCTATTAAAATTATTCCTTGTTGGACACCTTCTGTTTAAACACCCATAACGTCTTGTATAAATATCCAAATGACAAACGGTTTGAAGATATAGAAACTAGACTCAAAGATCTTTAATTTGATAGGTTGTACACCATATAACTCTTTATATATTCCGAGATATGAGCTTCTAAATCGGCTCCATGAAATCAGAAAATTTCTGGAGAAACTGCTCCACCAGTCATCTTTAATCAATCATAACTTTCTCTACAAATGTCCAAATTATGATTTCTTTAGCTTTCTGAAAACTAGATATGAAGGGCTACAACTTTCGTTTTTTGAATCATCTCGAAATTCCTTGTAGATCAAAAGATATAGGCCTCCGAAGTACGCCCCATGATTGCAGTCCAAAGACCTGCAGAAAATTGCAGCAGAAATTTCTGCAACTTTTTCTTTTCTTTTTGGTCCGAATTTCATTCCGTTAACCTTCCGAAATCCACCCGAGGCCCTCGGGACCTTGACCAATTATATCAACATGTCCCACAATATCATTCAAACTTGTCCCAACCTTCGAAACACCCAAAATAACATCAAAACATCAAATCCTCATCGGATTCAAGCCTATGAATCTCACGAACTTCCAAATTCCATTTTTTGATCAAAAACCCAACCAAACCACGTCCGAATGACCTCAAATTTTGCAGACAAGTCCAAAATGACATAACGAAGCTACAACAACTCTCGGAATTCCATTCCGACCCTCGGATCAAAATCTCACCTATCAACCGGTGAAGACTGCCAGGTCGTGGATTTGTGCCCTGAAACCTTGGAGACGTTGGTCTTGGTCTTGCAATTGCTGCTGACGAGTAGTGGCTATATCTCTAACACGGTTTTCACGATCTAGAGCTAATTCTAACAGAGCTCGGAGTCTGTCCTGCTCTAATCTTGCTTGCGATCTTTCCCTGTCGAGGTCTGCTTGTTGATGTTCTCTATTGCATCTTCTTGCCTCTTCTATTTGTGCACGAAGTTGGTCTTCTGATCGCATCCAATAGTCTTTTTCCTTCTTGAATTGTGCCTTGTCTTTTTCGGATTGCCTATCTTGGCGTTCCTTGTTAGATCTGGCTTCTTCGTTTAATTGTTGGATCCTTTCTTTTGCTTTGCTCAATGCCCTTTCGTTTTCCGCAAGAATGGAATCATAATCTTGCATTCTTTCAAAGAGATTGGCGATGGTTTTTTGATCCTTCCAGCTCCTCTTTGGCGTTTCAGAAACTCTTTTCATTTTTTGGAATCGAGCATGAAGATTTTCATTCTCACAAGCTAGACTCTTTTTCTCGCCTTCGGCTTCTTGTTCTTGCAAATCTTTCTCCAAACTGAGGCTTCTTAGATTTTCTTTTAGGGCATGGATAGTTGCTTTGTACCCTTTTTCCTTTTCTCCCCAGATCAACCGTTCTTGGATTTTATCATTGAAGTTTTGAACATGGGGTCTTTTTGTTGGCCTTCTTAGCTCAGGCTCTGGTACATCATCCACGCGAGACCGTTTTTCAAACCACCTTGCATATCCAGGATTTATCTCACCCTTTGTAGCGTCTGGGACTTGAGTATCACTTTTCAAGTATCGGCACCCATTCCACATCTGCTGAAGTAGAGCCTCGGGAATAGTGGCTTCTGGGTGTAATTCGATTACTTGCACACTCAAATCTTCATCATCAGGAACTATTTGATATCTCCCTAATTGCCTTAGGACTCTCAGTGGTGCATACGGCTGAATGCTTCTCAATCCCAATAGTAGTAGATAACTATTTGAGGCTGACATGTGTATTACTTCCCTCATCGGGAGCCATCCCAGAGTCCATTCAATTTGATTTGCCGTTAAAGCCTTTAGATGAGATACCCATGCTTCTATCCCTTCTGGAGCTTGATAATTTTTTGTTCTTTCCTCATAGCTCTCGATGCAATTAGCATTGTTTGACCCATACTGTATGATCTTGGGCTGTTGTTGGAGATGCTCCATCACCCACATTTGCAACAAAATTTTGCATCCTTCGAAGACCTTTGCTCCTGATTTACATAAAGTCAAAGCCCGATAAATGTCTGATAGAATGATGGGGACAAAGGTGTGATTTTCTTTGGTGGTGAGGATTTGCACAATTTTTGCGGTGCGAATATCAATTGTTCGCTCTTTATTTGGGAAGACCATGACTCCTAGAAAAGCCACCATGAAAGCAAATCGACGGTGAATCTGCCAAGTGTCTTTGTTTTGCTTATTAGTAAGGCCTTTCTCATGAATTTCGAACCCATCTGATTTTCCGAACCTTGAATACAAAAAGTTGAAGGAACAACATGCATTGATGACGTTGTTTTTCCTGATTTGACTGCTGATGTTCAGAAGACCGAAGAATCGATGTACCGAAGGAGCCTTTGTGAATATCAAGCTTTGATTTCTTAAACTTCTGTCAAAACCAGCATATCCAGCTATCTCCTCTAATGTAGGAGTAAGCTCGAAGTCAGAGAAACGAAAAACATTGTGAACAGGATCCCAGAAAGTTACTAACGCCGCAATCAGATCATCACGGGGTTTAACTTTCATAATGTCCGTGAGATTTCCCAAATGCTTGACGACCCATTTTTGACCGTCTTCGCCTAAATCATACCACCACATTTGAAGCTGACATAGAAATTCTTCCGTACTTGTGGATGAGGGGCTTTGTGTGGTGCTCATTTTGTATCTGAAATTTCATTTTGAAAATTTATACTAAAAAAAAAATTATTTTCGAATTTTTTTTTATTTATTAAATACCTTTATTTCAAAATTTAAAACTATATTTTTTTTTCGAAATTTTTAAAACAACCCATTTTATTCCTTTCTTCTTACCATGATTTTATTTAAGCTGGTCAACAAGCATGTTCGAGGCAAATGAATGCACAAGTAACAAGTAGGATGCATCATGATGGTCTTTTTATTTTGGGTTCACCTGTCCTAGACAGACCCAACCCCTGTGTTGAGTCTCCAAGGCCAAATGCATATGATGCAAATATTCGTTCCTACTAGGGATCCGGTACATGGCTGAGTTATTCTAAGTGTAAAACCTTAGGTTGATTGTTCTAAACCTGGCTTACCCAAACAGACAGTTTGAGCCGAAGCGGGGGCAACGTACCGGGAGCACGAAAGTCTGCCCGGCCTAGTTACTTGTCCCAACTCCGTCTTATTTGGTATGACTTTAACAGAAAGGTGAGTCACGCGCACGTGTACACCATAAATTCAGAAGACTCAGAAAGAAAGGGGTTTCGTAGAAGTTGTATATATTCACAATTCAAATAATATTAAAGCGGTAAAAAAAAACATTTAGCATATTAGCATATAAACAGTTGAAAATCATATAGTAAATAAAGCCAATTAACACAGCTATTTTAAGCTCGAATTCTTTAAACCCTGAACCAATGGTTCTGGGTTACAATAACACTGGTTTTTCTGTTACTCCCCAGCAGAGTCGCCAGAGCTGTCGCACCTCCTTTTTACATACCCCCATGAGGGTACAAGAGGAGTTTTCTCCAATTAAAGGATAGTCGAAACGGGATTTATTTAATTATTTCAGAGTCACCACCTGAGAATTTTAAGGCGTCCCAAGTCACCAATTTTAATCCCTGAATCGAGGAGAATATGACTCTGTTTATTATTCTGCGAACCAGAAATTCTGAGTAAGGAATTCTGTTAATCCGGAAGAAGGTGTTAGGCATTTCCGAATTCCGTGGTTCTAGCACGGTCGCTCAACTGCTTTCATTCTTGGCTTAATTATCTTGATTTTATTAAATACATTTTTATTGCATGATTTTACTACCGCTTTTTACTTATTGTTTATGACGAATTACGCGTACGTATATTCGTATTATATATCTTTTATAATTACCGGGGATTGTGCCACGCGTACGTGTACACAATAAAATCATCCATGTTATAGTTTTTATAAAAATATATATTCGAAAATTAAAAATAAAATCAGGAACATTATCACCCTTTTTATTTAGATAATGAACTGCACACCTCGGATTATATGAAATTATTTAATATTTTTTTTAAAGAAATTCGTTTTATTAAATATTCGCTCGAAATTGCGCGTACGCATAATCCGAATTTACTTTTAAAATATAACCAGGGTGCACGAACGCATCCCTGATTGCGCAAAATCTTTGTTAATAGTATTATGGACTTTTCACAAATTATTTATTATATCATACATTTTTTATGTGAAAATCATGAGAACTCCCACTTTAGAGGCCTTTGAATTCTTTGAAAAGAATTCACAATCTATTAAAGGTTGTCCGTCGATTATAATCTCCGCGTATAATTTATGTTCATCCAAGACTATTCAAATTCAAAATAAAGAATAAGAACATGATTAATACTATTCTTCACAAATACAACATATATATCTATATGCCCAATAATGAATTGTATATGAAACTAAAAATGATTTATAAAGGGAAGAATATTTTTTCAAGAACTTTTATTATTTCTATTTAGTGCAAGTCCTATTTCTAATTGTCGTTGATGTAAAGTGTTGCAATTTGTATATCTCATTTTATTCTCATATACTTGCTTTTAATCCAATAGGCCTAATTATTTATTTAGGATGGTAAATAAGCATCAAATTGATAAGAAAGGGATTTATTATACAAATTGATTAACAACATTGCCTTACATGCCACATATTTGTATGTCTTGAAACATTCGTAGCACTTTAACATCATAATGAGCCATAACAACTCAACTTACCATCCACTAATGGTTCTATAGATACCTGTTATAATGCCACATAAGAACGTACAACTTATATCATTTCTTCCACAACTAAATCAGATTATCAGAATAAACTAACAATATGGTTTTGACATTTTCACGCTATTCTTTATTCAACTAACAACGTCACAAGGCCTAGTTAATGGCCAATCTTTATGTCATGTTTCCTACCTTGACAATTCAAACATGACAAAACTAATGAGATGAAGGGCTAACATTATTACAAAGCCTTCACTACTAAATATGAATTTCAAGGTAAGACAATTAACTCATAGCTATCAAATTGAATTCACTACTAATTAACTAACATGAAACAAAAAATGAAATTTAAACTGATGAACTCGGACAAATGGAAAAAACAGAATTACAAAGCAAGCTTCGTTGATTAATCATGTTGAATCTCTTTCCAACATGAAATTTAAAAGACATGTACCTGAAAATGAAGGTAGAAGGAGTAAATTTCAGCAGTAGCAGCAGTAACAAATTCAGCAGAATATACCAGTGTTCAACAGATTTGGTCAACAAAACAAGGCCCGAGGAACTCAGAAACACAGTACAAGACTTCTTAAAAGTTTCAGATTTTAAAACTGAACAATCTGTCTGATTCTAAAACTTTAGAAAAGGAAAACTGAAAAGCTCTTAATTTCAAAAATCAGCCTTAATACTAGTGTCTGATGTAGAATTCTTTTTACTATTTCTGATTTTCTTTCTTTCCTTCTATCCTATATCTGATTCTGTTCTTCTCAATTTTCAGATTTCTATTTCTGATTTTTCTCAATGTATCTCTCTCAGTCTTTCTCTGAAAAGCTCTTAAATCAGATTTTTTCTCTTTCAAAATCTGAGTCTCTCTAAACTCTCTTTCTCTGAAAAAACTGATCTAAATCAGTCCCAATTCCCTCTATCTTATACAGGTCTGTCTCCCCTCCTTTTTAAGTGCTGCCCGGACCCCCTTTATCTTTTAAAAACAGAAAATTTCCATTAAAAATCTGTTTTTCCACTTTAAATCCCATTAAGCTAACTTTTCCCTGATTTTCAGCAGCCCATTACCCTTTGTTTCCCATTATCACACTAAATAATAGCCATTAACTTTCCACTTTCAGCCCACTACTATTATCACATTACCCTACTGTTTCTATCCCAGAAATACCCTTGAAAATCCTACTGTAATTACAGTTTTTACTGCCCCAGACCAAAGACTGCCTAAATCTTAACAGGTTTATCTGAATTAAACTGTTTAGCAGCTAAAAACCAATTCCTAAATCAAAACAAACATTTTGTCTTTTTAATGATAGCTAATTGATCCCACACCCAATGTCTAATAGCTAATGGACAAAACTAAATTCAGATTGAACACTGAACTTGTATACAAACGTATTAACAATACACAGAACTTAACAGAACAAAAATCTGAATTGAAATTGAATTTAGCATAAGTGCAGGGGCATGGTCAGTATATTGACACTGCCTGAAACTTAATACTAAGAAATCAACAGCATCTTATTGAATTTAAAACAAAGCTGATTTAATTAACGAGTATTAGTCAAACTGATTATTTACAACAATTGTCGACAAACAACTAATAAACAGATTATTTCAAACAGCATTTTCAGAAACAGAATTCTATAATATAACTAATCGACGGACTTAATCGAGTCGATTAGACACATTGTAATTAATCACAACCAACAGAAACAATTCACATTCGGATCAAGTAGATAGGTAGGAGGCAGAATCACGGAATTAAACAAATGAAAAAATTAAACAGACAACTAAAATAGGCAACAACATATGTAGGAAACAAAAGAAAAATAGGAAAATACCTCTGAATCTTCAATTTCATACGGACTCGAACTTGACTTTGAATTCGGACCTTTTTTGAATCAAACAGACCTTAGTCGAAGTATTTTCAACTGAAAATACTTCGACTAAGGTCGATTAGACCCCAATCTTCTATTTAACTCAGGCAAATTCCATGTTTTGAAATTTTTAGGGTTTTCTGATTCTTGGATCCTAAATTCGAACACTTCTAGGCAGATTCGAAGGGAACCAAAGATGACACAAGGGTGAGGGAGGCCTAGGGGTCGTTTGGTGTTAGTTTGGAAAGAATCTGAGTGAGTTCAGATTTGATTCGAACCTTCAAAAGAAGATTCGAAGAGTTCTGAGGCGATTCGAACCAAACCAACACCAGATCCACAACGAGGGTAGTTAGGGGAAGCCATGGTGTTAATTTGGGGCTGGTTGGTTTAGATCTAAGTTTGGCTCGAATCTTCAAATGAAGATTCGAGAACCTTCAGGAAGATTCGAGCCAAACGGCTAACATATTCGGATAGAGGAGGTTCAGGGGGTTCTAGGGTGTTATTTTGGTGACCGGCGGCGTTGATGCCGCCGGGTTTCAGGCAGTGGGATCCAAGGGCGGCTAGGGTTAGGAGTGGGGGTTTGGGGGACGATGATGAACAGTGTAGGAGGGGGGTGCTTAGTTTGGGGCCGGGGTAGGGCTTGGGACTTATATAGGGGTAGGGTGGATTGATATTGTCCGTCCAATCAAGTAAGATGAAGGGCCAGGATCAATCCACTTATCAAAACGACATCGTTTGATTTAAGTTGGGGAAAGGGTCAACCCGGGGTTGAAATGGATCGGGTTTGAGTGAGTTTTTTAAGACCGTGGGATCAAAATGGATGAACGGTTCAGATCTAGTTGCCCTAAACGTCGTCGTTTTATTTATGCAAGGGCTGAACTGGACCGTTTGATTGCAATGAATCAACGGCTCAGATTTGAAGTACCTCATGCGACATCGTTTAGTCTTGTTCGAATTGGACCGGACAGGGGGATGTTGGATTGGGCTGTGGGATTCATTTCGTTTGGGCCTGGATTTTAATCCAGGTCCGATTTTCATATTCTAACTTATATTTTTATTTTATTATTAATTAATAAAATCCTAACCAAAAATTATAAAAACAAAATTATCATTACAATAATACTAATTATCTTTTAATAACCATTAACACGTAGATAAAACATTGACACATTTAAAAATAGAACGAATGCATATTTTTTGTGATTTTATTTAAATTATCTTTCAAATGCATAATTAAATCCTATATGCATGCAACATGTATTTTATTTTAATTTTCATTTCATTATGACGAAGTAAGCATTTATGAACATAACACAAATATTTAACACCACGCAAATTCAAAAATTACACAGTAAAAGAAATTTATTTTATTTTTTGATTTATTTTGGAGTAGTTTTTCGTAAGGCAAAAATCACGTGCTCACAGCTGCCCCTCTTTGTGCGGAAACTCGAAGAGTTTTCGTGCAAAGATAAAGTGAGCGGATACGAGCGATTTTTGCCCGTTCGAATACTCCGTGGGAAGCATTTTTAGAAATATTTGACCGAACCTCTGCTTCAAAGGTTTCCTACATATCCTTGGCTATAAAGGAATCAGGTCAATGTAGTTCGGGAATTTTGGGTAGCTGGGACTACCGTGGGACTGTGATGTTACTGCTGCTTCGTGCTGTTTTTACTGCTTGCTGACCTCCTTATTACACCTTACTTCAAAGGTAATACAAAAAACTAAACTAGATTATGGTACAGGAATTATAAAAATCTTATCTAGATCATGCCCTTGCGTTTCTTGTTGTCTTGATATCTTGGTGACTCTTGGGCATTTGGCTTATTCCGTATTCCTTTTCATTGTGTCCCGTATTTTCTTTTGGAACTCTTGTTGTTTCTTGCTGGGGATTCTGTTGGACTCCTCTGCTTTATTGATTCTAAGTGTGCTCCTTTTTCATATGAGCGGGCTTTTGATTTCAACACTTCAATTTCATTCCCTCGTTCTTCAGGTGGGTGCCTTGACTGCTTCTTTTCTTTCTTCATCCTCATTCTCCAGGTGGACGCCTGACTTCTTCTTTTCTTTATCCTCATTCTCCAGGTGGACGCCTGACTTCTTCTTTTCTCATCCTCATTATCCAGGTGGACGCCTGACTTCTTTAATTCTCATCCTCATTCTCCAGGTGGACGCCTGACTTCTTCTTTTCTTCATCCTCATTTTCCAGGTGGACGCCTGACTTCTTCTTTTCTCATCCTCATTCTCCAGGTGGACGCCTGACTTCTTTTAATTCTCATCCTCATTCTCCAGGTGGACGCCTGACTTCTTTAATTCTTCATCCTCATTCTCCAGGTGGACGCCTGACTTCTTTAATTCTTCATCCTCATTCTCCAGGTGGACGCCTGACTTCTTTAATTCTCATCCTCATTCTCCAGGTGGACGCCTGACTTCTTTAATTCTCATCCTCATTCTCCAGGTGGACGCCTGACTTCTTTAATTCTTCATCCTCATTCTCCAGGTGGACGCCTGACTTCTTCTTTTCTTTGTCCTCATTCTCCAGGTGGACGCCTGACTTCTTCTTTTCCTCATCCTCATTCTCCAGGTGGACGCCTGACTTTTTTAATTCTTCATCCTCATTATCCAGGTGGACGCCTGACTTCTTTAATTCTCATCCTCATTCTCCAGGTGGACGCCTGACTTCTTCTTTTCTTCATCCTCATTTTCCAGGTGGACGCCTGACTTCTTCTTTTCTCATCCTCATTCTCCAGGTGGACGCCTGACTTCTTCTTTTTCATCCTCATTCTCCAGGTGGACGCCTGACTTCTTTAATTCTTCATCCTCATTCTCCAGGTGGACGCCTGACTTCTTTAATTCTCATCCTCATTCTCCAGGTGGACGCCTGACTTCTTTAATTCTTCATCCTCATTCTCCAGGTGGACGCCTGACTTCTTTAATTCTTATCCTCGTTTTCCAGGTGGACGCCCGACTTCTTTAATTCTTCATCCTCATTCTCCAGGTGGACGCCTGACTTCTTCTTTTCTCATCCTCATTCTCCAGGTGGACACCTGACTTCTTCAATTCTCCATCCTCATTCTCCAGGTGGACGCCTGATTTCTTCAATTCTCCATCCTCATTCTCCAGGTGGACGCCTGATTTCTTCAATTCTCTTTAATTCTTCACCAGATATTTCCTGACATAAATATTGTATTTGCCCCTATTTTAAATCAAAGAAAACTTCGTTAGTTTAAAGCAGGGTGGTTGACTGGGGTATTCTTGCCGATTGTGATGCTCCTCTTCGTCTCTCTTTAATGCCTTGGAATGGTTGAAAAGACTGTTTTGTCCTTGTAATTGATCCTTGACTATAGGATTCCCCTCTATATGTTTTCCTTCAAACCCTTTTAACTGTAATCATATGTCCCTTCTGACTTTGCTGATCCACTTTTGATTTCACCTTTCTTACACCCATATCTTATATCTCCCACCTTTCGTGGCCGTATTTTGTAACCTTGGATCTTGGTAGTATACCTTGACATTCCTTCTTATTTGTTTGGAATAAAGCTTATCTCAAAGCTTTTAGAAAAGTAAGATTATTAGTGATGAAACACGCTGATTTCGACAATTATAGAATGAAAAGAAAAATCCAAGTTTGGATGACTGGTGGAGAAAGAATAAAAACTTATCTGATTGGAGTTACTGGCACTAATGATCAGGGTATGCATTTCGGATTAATCAACCCAGTCTTTAATCAATCTCCTTTCAATTGTCTCGTTTTTGTTTTTTTGCCAAAATTTCCATAATCCAACCTCATTTTTCATTTCACAGACCTGTTGGACTTGCAATGTCTCAAAGAGTTTTCACTGATAAACTTTCCTCATTTGTTCATTTTTTCACTTCCTTTTCGCCTTATGGTGCCCACGAAGGTTTTCACCAATAAGACTCTCTCATTTTACTTTTCTCTCAACTTTCGTCGCCTTATGGTGCCCGTGTGGGTTTTCACCTATAAGACTCTCTCATTTTTTACTTTCTTTTCTTGTTTGTACCAGAGTATTATGAACCATCTTTATTTGCTTGACTCAGCATTTTTCTAAGATTGGTCGAAAGGTCTTTCTGGTATGGGGTTAGAAATGGAAAAGGTATTAAAAGCTAAACAGTTTTGGTATGTGTTTAAAATTACAACTTTTGGAATCTTTTTCTTATTTCCAATACAATTCTTGCCCCAGTTCCTTGATTGGGGTCGCTTGATGTTTCTTTTTGTGCACATTTTATGTATATTGTGCACCCTATGACCGAGCCGTGAGGCGCCTACGTATCCTTCTTTGAGGAATCAGGTCAAACGTAGTTCACTAAATAATAGTGATGTTTTTTTTTAATTATTTCATACTTGATTTTTTTATTGATTCCAAGAGAGGGTAGGAAAGAAACAAGTATGGCTCAAAGGGGAAGCAAATGGTATAGTGTTTGGATAGCAGAATAAATTGCCTTTGTCATTCCAATCTTCGAAATAATGCTAAATACAAACACTCAAAAAGTTATGCATAATATCTCTTTACCGCGTCAGAATTGATCGCCATATCTATGCATTTGCCTTCAATGTCTGTTAAGCATAGTGCACCATTCGATAATACTCTGGTCACAATGAATGGTCCTTGCCAATTCGGGGCAAATTTGCCCTTTGCCTCGACCTGATGTGGAAGAATACGTTTCAGCACATGCTGACCTACTTCAAACTTCCGGGGTCGCACCTTTTTGTTGTATGCTCTTTCTATTCTTCTTTGATATAATTGACCATGACATACTGCGGCCAATCGTTTTTCATCAATTAAGTTTAACTGTTCCAGACGGGTTTTGACCCATTCATCATCATCAATCTTTGCTTCGGCGATGATCCGAAGGGAAGGAATCTCAACTTCTGCAGGAATTACTGCTTCAGTGCCATATACCAACAAATAAGGAGTTGCTCCTACTGAAGTGCGAACAGTAGTGCGGTATCCCAATAATGCAAATGGTAATTTTTCATGCCATTGTTTTGAACCTTCTACCATTTTCCGAAGTATCTTCTTTATGTTTTTGTTGGCTGCTTCTACTGCTCCATTCGCCTTGGGCCGATATGGGGTAGAGTTACGATGTGTAATCTTAAACTGTTGACATACTTCCTTCATTAAGTTGCTGTTAAGATTAGCACCGTTATCTGTGATGATCACCTTCGGGATTCCGAATCGACATATGATATTTGAGTGGACAAAATCGACCACAGCTTTCTTGGTCACTGATTTGAATGTCTTGGCCTCAACCCATTTGGTAAAATAATCAATAGCTACCAGAATGAACCTGTGTCCATTGGATGCTGCCGGCTCAATTGGTCCAATCACATCCATGCCCCAGGCAACGAAGGGCCATGGTGCCGACATTGTGTGCAACTCGGATGGTGGAGAATGAATCAAATCTCCGTGTATTTGGCATTGATGACACTTGCGCACAAAACTGATACAATCTCGCTCCATGGTAAGCCAATAGTAACCGGCTCGGAGGATTTTCTTTGCCAATACATATCCACTCATGTGGGGTCCGCAAACTCCTGAATGTACTTCAGACATGACAGCTGCAGCTTGTCTGGCATCTATGCATCTTAATAATCCAAGATCTGGTGTTCTTTTATACAAAACTCCTCCGCTTAAGAAGAATCCATTTGCCAATCGCCTAATGGTCCTCTTTTGATCTCCTGTGGCTTGTGCGGGATATATCCCCATCCTGATATACTCCTTGATGTCGTGGAACCATGGTTCACCATCAAATTCTTCTTCAACCATATTGCAATAAGCGTGCTGATCGTGGACTTGAATATGTATTGGATCTACATAAGCTTTGTCCGGATGGTGCAACATTGATGCCAGGGTAGCCAATGCATCGGCAACCTCATTATGGATTCTTGGAATATGTTGGAATTCCACTGATTGAAACCGCTGACAAAGATCATGTAGACATTGTCGGTATGGTATGAGCTTCAAGTCTCGGGTTTCCCATTCTCCTTGAATTTGATGTACCAAAAGATCCGAATCTCCCATGACTAAGATTTCTCGGATACCCATGTCTGCGGCTAGCCTTAACCCCAAAATGCAAGCTTCATATTCAGCCATATTATTGGTGCAATAAAATCGTAATTGAGCCGTAACAGGATAGTGATACCCTGTTTCAGAAATGATTACAGCTCCTATTCCGACTCCTTTCATGTTGGCGGCTCCATCAAAGAAAAGTTTCCAGCCAGGCTTTTCAATTCGCTCCACCTCGTCGATATGCATTGTTTCTTCGTCAGGAAAATAAGTTTTCAACGGCTCATATTCCTCATCGACCGGGTTTTCGGCTAAATGATCGGCTAGTGCTTGAGCCTTCATTGCAGTTCGAGTCACATAGATGATGTCGAATTCTGTGAGCAATATCTGCCACTTTGCAAGCCTTCCCGTTGGCATAGGCTTTTGAAAAATGTATTTCAATGGATCCAACCGAGAAATGAGGTAAGTAGTGTAGGATGACAAATAGTGTTTCAATTTTTGAGCTACCCATGTTAGGGCGCAACATGTCTTTTCCAGATGAGTATACTTAACCTCATAAGCTGTGAACTTCTTGCTAAGGTAGTAGATGGCCTGTTCTTTTCTGCCAGTAAGGTCATGTTGCCCTAATACACAACCAAATGAATTTTCCAAAACCGTTAAGTAAAGAATCAAAGGTCTTCCTGGCTCTGGCGGGACCAACACGGGTGGGTTCGACAAGTACCCTTTTATCTTATCGAACGCTTCTTGACACTCATCGGTCCATTTGACCGCAGCATCCTTTTTCAACAATTTGAAAATTGGCTCACAAGTCGTTGTGAGCTGAGCAATAAACCTGCTGATGTAATTTAACCTTCCCAACAAACTCATTACTTCAGTTTTGTTTCTTGGGGGTGGCAGTTCTTGGATGGCTTTGATCTTTGACGGATCTAGCTCAATGCCTCGTCGACTGACTATGAATCCCAGCAACTTTCCGGATGGAACTCCAAATGCGCACTTGGCAGGGTTAAGCTTGAGGTTGTACCTGCGAAGTCTTAAGAAGAACTTCCTCAAATCCTCAACGTGGTCGGCCTGATGCTTTGATTTTATGATCACATCGTCCACGTATACCTCAATCTCCTTGTGTATCATATCATGAAACACTGTGGTCATTGCTCTCATATAGGTTGCTCCGGCGTTCTTCAAACCGAATGGCATTACCCGGTAGCAATAAGTTCCCCATGGTGTGATGAATGCCGTCTTTTCTGCATCTTCTTCATCCATTAGAATTTGATGATACCCGGCATAACAATCCACGAAAGACCCTATATCATGCTTGGCACAATTGTCGATCAAAATATGGATATTAGGTAATGGGAAATTATCCTTTGGACTTGCTTTGTTGAGATTGCGATAGTCGACGCATACTCTAATTTTGCCATCTTTCTTTGGCACAGGAACGACATTAGCTAACCAAACAGGATATCGAGTGACTCGAATGACCTTTGCTTCCAATTGTTTGGTGATTTCTTCCTTAATTCTCACACTCATATCAGGCTTGAATTTTCTCAGCCTCTGCTTGACAGGAGGCACCGTTGGATCGGTGGGCAATTTGTGGACCACTAAATCAGTGCTCAAGCCCGGCATATCGTCATACGACCATGCAAAAACATCTTTGAATTCTATGAGTGCTTTAATTAACTCCTCTCGGATCTTTGGTTCGAGATGGACACTTATTTTAGTTTCCCGGACATTACTCGTGTCCCCTATATTGACGTCCTCGGTATCACTCAAGTTAGGTTTGATTTTTTCCTCAAAGTGAATTAACTCTTTACTAATCTCTTCAAAAACCTCATCTTCATCATATTCTGATTCATAATCACAATATATTTCTTGAATTATTACTTCGGAACCAGATTGATTTTTAAGACTGGGCTGAGGATTTCTCATGCATGCCATATCACTAGAGCCAGCGTAAAAGGAACAAGACTCCTTTCGAATTGGGAGAGGAGTGGCTTTCCAATTATTGAGCTTTGTTTTTGGCCCAACGAATTGAACTTCTGCGTTGCTACACCCTTCTCCGCCTTCCAATATATTCACATCACTAAACAATTTCTCGAAGCTTTCAATTAATTCCTCCTCAGGATTGACCAGGGATTTAGGAATTGTTGTTATCGGGCGATTTTTAGCACCGGTCTTGACAAAAGACTTTGACAGATGTGGTACTGGTTTTGGAAGAACCCATGCTTGGTGTTTCAACTTCCTGGCCCTTATCACGTCATTGGCGGTGGGTATGAACCCTAAACCGAATGTTCCCCAGTTCTCGGGGAGAGATACTGGTTGTACAATTCCTTGCAAAGATAAGCCCAGACCTTTGCCGGGTATAAAGCCATTCTTTAACATTTCATAAGCTACCATGACTGATGCAGAGGATATCTTTGGATTCGGAAGGTATTTCCCTTCTGGAATTTTCTCTACTGACACCGTGTCGGACACTTGGTATACCCATGGTCCTTGGTCAATTTCTGTTCCCTCGACCGGTACAATGGTACTGTTGTGAGCATTTAAACTTTCTTCTCCATGCACGACTATTTCTTGATGATCCCATTCAAACTTGACAGCCTGATGTAGTGTTGACGGGACTGCTTTAGCAGCATGGATCCATGGTCGACCCAACAACAAGTTGTAAGAAACAGTCATGTCCAACACTTGGAATTCCATTGTGAATTCAACTGGCCCTATAGTTAGTTCCAACACTATGTCGCCAAATGAATCTCTGCTTCCACCGTCAAATCCTCGTACGCAGATACTATTCTTCTGGATCCTCTCCTCTTTAATTTTTAATTTGTTTAAAGTGGAGAGAGGGCATATGTTTGCACTGGACCCATTGTCAACCAATACCCGGGTTACTACGGAGTTTTCACATTTCACGGTGAGGTAAAGAGCTCTGTTGTGCTCGGTACCTTCCACAGGTAATTCATCATCAGCAAATGTAATTCTGTTTGTCTCAAAGATTCTGTTGGCTATTTTTCCCAAATGATTTACAGAGATCTTTTCAGGAACATGAGCCTCATTCAGGATTTTCATCAAAGCCAGACGGTGCTCCTCTGAATGTATCAGTAATGACAACAATGAAATTTGAGCGGGGGTCTTCTTTAATTGATCCACGACAGAATAATCATGGAGTTTCATTTTTCTTAAAAACTCCTCCGCCTCTTCTTCCGTCACAGCTCTCTTTGTTGGCGTTGGATTGTTTTTAGTTTTTCTCAACTCTTCGGGAGTAAAACATCTTCCCGAACGTGTCAAGCCTTGCACCTCACACACTTCTTCCTTGATTTCTTTGCCCTTGTACATTACAGATACCCGTTCATAGTTCCATGGGATGGCTTTGTTGCTGATGACCGGCAGCTGGATTACAGGTGCAATAATAACCCGATCTGTACGGACTCCTTCCACGAATATAATGGGTTTGTTAGCAACCCCTGGTACTATCACTTTCGGCCTTTCTTGTTTTGCGGCAACTTTGCTCGATGATCCCTCATCGACTATCATAGATAGTTCATCACCATTTCTGTTCTGCTTAGATACCGGCTTCTCCTCTGTTAACTGCTTATCTGGCTTGGTTTCATGAGATTTGATCATCATGACAATTTGTGACGGCTTTTTTGTCTCCCCATCAGCTTGTATGATTTCTATCATGTTAGCCTCTTGATGGACTGGCATTGGATTTCTATTGATATTTGTGGCTTCGGGGGTTTAAACCTCGATTTTATTAGTATCAATCAGCTCTTGTATTGCATTTTTCAAATGCCAACATTTCTCCGTATCATGGCCTGGTGCACCGGAGCAATATTCACAGCTAATGGTGTACTCCAGATTCTTTGGAGGAGGATTGGGTAGCTTGGATTGTATTGGTCTCAGCATGTTTAGCTGTCTCAGCCTGTGGAACAGACTGGTGTAAGACTCTCCCAATGGAGTGTAAGTTTTCGTTTTCTGTTCCATTTCTCCCCTGAATGCTGGCCTAGGCCTGAAACCTGGTCCGGGATAGGCTCGTGGGTAAGTATTTGGTGTGACCGGAGCACGCCAATTGGTGTGAACAGGTGGCTGATTGTATGCTTGAGCATGGATAATGGAAAAATGAGGCTCTGAAGGGTGATAGTAGTGTTGGGATGAATCATGGTGGTAAACCGATTGGCGAGGTCGTTGCTGATTATAGTAAAGCGGTGAACCTCTGGGTCCCGACCAAATTCCTGAATCAACTACTGTTGCTTCCTCCCTCTTCTTTCTTCCGATTCCTCCTACCCCGCCTTGAATAGCTTGAGTAGTTGCCTTAATTGCTGAATAGCTCATGATTTTATTTGTCTTGAGGCCTTCTTCCACCATACCTCCCATCTTCACTACTTCGTTGAATGATTTCCCAACCGCTGAAACCAAGTGGGCATAGTAAGTCGGTTCCAAGGCTTGGAGGAAGTAGTCTACCATTTCACTCTCCTTCATAGGAGGATCCACTCTTGCTGCCTGTTCTCTCCACCGAAAACCATACTCTCTGAAACTTTCATTGTGTTTCTTCTCAAATTTGGTCAAAGATAATCGATCTGGGATGATTTCCAGATTGTATTGGAAATGGTATGCGAATGCATGTGCCAGGTCATCCCAGGTGTACCATCTTCCATGGTCCTGGCGTGTATACCACTCCAAAGCTGATCCGCTTAGACTTTGACTGAAGTAAGCCATTAATAATTCATCTTTTCCCCCAGCTCCTTGCATCTTGCTACAGAAACCCCTTAAGTGGGCTACTGGGTCACCGTGCCCGTTGTATAAATCAAATTTGGGCATCTTGAAGCCAACTGGTAATTGTACGTTTGGGAACAAGCACAAATCTTTGTAGGCTACACTGACTTGCCCACCTAATCCTCGCATGTCTCTGAATGATTGTTCTAGACTCTTGACCTTCCTGAATATCTCTTCTTGCTCAGCATTTTTGGCTGGCTTGTCAATTTCGGTTGGGAGATCAAAACGAGGAGTGGTTGAATGAATTTCGGAGGCTTTGAGGGTGGGCTCCGGGGGGTAATATTGGTTGTCCTGGGCCTGGAATGTAGGCTCACTAGGAGATTTGTGGAATGTAGCAGGGGGAGGTGCTACGAAAACAGGAGTCATAGGTGGAGGAAAATATGGAACGGGTTTCGGAGGTGGAGACTGTGGTGTCTGAGAGGTGGTGCCTCGGTAGTGCTGGTAAATGGGGAAGTTTGGGGATAATTCAGTGGTGATATTATCCTGAGTTTGAGTCATTGATGGAGCAGGGTTATTTGGGTGAGATGGGGGTAACTGTCCTGTAGACCAGGCTTGGTACATCTCAGCCATTTGCTGCTTGAGTTTAAACATCTCTTCTTTCATTTTCCCGACATCCATCTCCTCTAGCTCCATACCTGTGTCAACATCTGGGATAGACATACTTTCGGGTATTGGTCCTTTTGATCTTGTGTGATAGTGATAATATGCCAGTATACTCTTTAGAGAAACTAACTGCTTGAATTCTGAAAATGAACAAACTTGTTAGTTTTGAGAGTTTAACACATATATAATCACACGTTGAGATGCAATGCTCCTAGACAAATAATCCCTTTCTATTATGCATTTGCTCGGCTGCTTGTGTCGTCCCAGCTTTCTTGAAATTTTTATTGTTATTCACTTTTATTTACTATATATATCTTTTATCGTGGTGGTCGAATCTTAGAGATTGCCTACGTATCATGCCTTACATGAATCAGACCTTGCGTAGTTCGGACCAAAGGCAATCACTTTTATTCATTACACAAAGATGGAATTACATTTGAAAACTTTAAGAAAATGGCTTGAAAACACACACTTAAATCAAAATAAAAGATACAATTCTTAACATCTCACAACGTGCCCCACTTTCCACTTTTGTTGTCAAATATTGGATTATCTGCTCAATGTGGGGCTTGACCTGGATGGCCTCCCAGCGTACGATACATCCTTTCCAACTCCATTGCTAGATGACGAGCAAAAGTGGGTGCATGCTCAGTAAATCTTTCATAATCCATTCCTTGGCAGTTTACATAACTTTGAGATGTGAAGACTGCCAGGTCGTGGATTTGTGCCCTGAAACCTTGGAGACGTTGGTCTTGGTCTTGCAATTGCTGCTGACGAGTGGTGGCTATATCTCTGACACGGTTTTCACGATCTAGAGCTGATTCTAACAGAGCTCGGAGTCTGGCCTGCTCTAATCTTGCTTGCGATCTTTCCCTGTCGAGGTCTGCTTGTTGATGTTCTCTGTTGCATCTTCTTGCCTCTTCTATTTGTGCACGAAGCTGGTCTTCTGATCGCATCCAATAGTCTTTTTCCTTCTTGAATTGTGCCTTGTCTTTTTCGGATTGCCTATCTTGGCGTTCCTTGTTAGATCTGGCTTCTTCGTTTAATTGTTGGATCCTTTCTTTTGCTTTGCTCAATGCCCTTTCGTTTTCCGCAAGAATGGAATCATAATCTTGCATTCTTTCAAAGAGATTGGCGATGGTTTTTTGATCCTTCCAGCTCCTCTTTGGCGTTTCAGAAACTCTTTTCATTTTTTGGAATCGAGCATGAAGATTTTCATTCTCACAAGCTAGACTCTTTTTCTCGCCTTCGGCTTCTTGTTCTTGCAAATCTTTCTCCAAACTGAGGCTTCTTAGATTTTCTTTTAGGGCATGGATAGTTGCTTTGTACCCTTTTTCCTTTTCTCCCCAGATCAACCGTTCTTGGATTTTATCATTGAAGTTTTGAACATGGGGTCTTTTTGTTGGCCTTCTTAGCTCAGGCTCTGGTACATCATCCACGCGAGACCGTTTTTCAAACCACCTTGCATATCCAGGATTTATCTCACCCTTTGTAGCTTCTGGGACTTGAGTATCACTTTTCAAGTATCGGCACCCATTCCACATCTGCTGAAGTAGAGCCTCGGGAATAGTGGCTTCTGGGTGTAATTCGATTACTTGCACACTCAAATCTTCATCATCAGGAACTATTTGATATCTCCCTAATTGCCTTAGGACTCTCAGTGGTGCATACGGCTGAATGCTTCTCAATCCCAATAGTAGTAGATAACTATTTGAGGCTGACATGTGTATTACTTCCCTCATCGGGAGCCATCCCAGAGTCCATTCAATTTGATTTGCCGTTAAAGCCTTTAGATGAGATACCCATGCTTCTATCCCTTCTGGAGCTTGATAATTTTTTGTTCTTTCCTCATAGCTCTCGATGCAATTAGCATTGTTTGACCCATACTGTATGATCTTGGGTTGTTGTTGGAGATGCTCCATCACCCACATTTGCAACAAAATTTTGCATCCTTCGAAGACCTTTGCTCCTGATTTACATAAAGTCAAAGCCCGATAAATGTCTGATAGAATGATGGGGACAAAGGTGTGATTTTCTTTGGTGGTGAGGATTTGCACAATTTTTGCGGTGCGAATATCAATTGTTCGCTCTTTATTTGGGAAGACCATGACTCCTAGAAAAGCCACCATGAAAGCAAATCGACGGTGAATCTGCCAAGTGTCTTTGTTTTGCTTATTAGTAAGGCCTTTCTCATGAATTTCGAACCCATCTGATTTTCCGAACCTTGAATACAAAAAGTTGAAGGAACAACATCCATTGATGACGTTGTTTTTCCTGATTTGACTGCTGATGTTCAGAAGACCGAAGAATCGATGTACCGAAGGAGCCTTTGTGAATATCAAGCTTTGATTTCTTAAACTTCTGTCAAAACCAGCATATCCAGCTATCTCCTCTAATGTAGGAGTAAGTTCGAAGTCAGAGAAACGAAAAACATTGTGAACAGGATCCCAGAAAGTTACTAACGCCGCAATCAGATCATCACGGGGTTTAACTTTCATAATGTCCGTGAGATTTTCCAAATGCTTGACGACCCATTTTTGACCGTCTTCGCCTAAATCATACCACCACATTTGAAGTTGAAAAAGAAATTCTTCTGTACTTGTGGACGAGGGGCTTTGTGTGGTGCTCATTTTGTATCTGAAATTTAATTTTGATAAAGTCAAAATTCATTTTGAAAATTTATACTAAAAAAAAAATTATTTTCGAATTATTTTTTTATTTATTAAATACCTTTATTTCAAAATTTAAAACTATATTTTTTTTCGAAATTTTTAAAACAACCCATTTTATTCCTTTCTTCTCACCATGATTTTATTTAAGCTGGTCAACAAGCATGTTCGAGGCAAATGAATGCACAAGTAGCAAATAGGATGCATCATGATGGTCTTTTTATTTCGGGTTCACCTGTCCTAGACAGACCCAACCCCTGTGTTGAGTCTCCAAGGCCAAATGCATATGATGCAAATATTCGTTCCTACTAGGGATCCGGTACATGGCTGAGTTATTCTAAGTGTAAAACCTTAGGTTGATTGTTCTAAACCTGGCTTACCCAAACAGACAGTTTGAGCCGAAGCGGGGGCAACGTACCGGGAGCACGAAAGTCTGCCCGGCCTAGTTACTTGTCCCAACTCCGTCTTATTTGGTATGACTTTAACAGAAAGGTGAGTCACGCGCACGTGTACACCATAAATTCAGAAGACTCAGAAAGAAAGGGGTTTCGTAGCAGTTGTATATATTCACAATTCAAATAATATTTATGCGGTAAAAAAAACATTTAGCATATTAGCATATAAACAGTTGAAAATCATATAGTAAATAAAGCCAATTAACACAGCTATTTTAAGCTCGAATTCTTTAAACCCTGAACCAATGGTTCTGGGTTACAATAACACTGGTTTTTCTGTTACTCCCCAGCAGAGTCGCCAGAGCTGTCGCACTTCCTTTTTACATACCCCCATGAGGGTACAAGGGAGTTTTCTCCAATTAAAGGACAGTCGAAACGGGATTTATTTAATTATTTCAGAGTCGCCACCTGGGAATTTTAAGGCGTCCCAAGTCACCAATTTTAATCCCTGAATCGAGGAGAATATGACTCTGTTTATTATTCTGCGAACCAGAAATCCTGAGTAAGGAATTCTGTTAATCCGGAAGAAGGTGTTAGGCATTTCCGAATTCCGTGGTTCTAGCACGGTCGCTTAACTGCTTTCATTCTTGGCTTAATTATCTTGATTTTATTAAATACATTTTTATTGCATGATTTTACTACCGCTTTTTACTTATTGTTTATGACGAATTACGCGTACGTATATTCGTATTATATATCTTTTATAATTACCGGGGATTGTGCCACGCGTACGTGTACACAATAAAATCATCCATGTTATAGTTTTTATAAAAATATATATTCGAAAATTAAAAATAAAATCAGGAACATCATCACCCTTTTTATTTAGATAATGAACTGCACACCTCGGATTATATGAAATTATTTAATATTTTTTTTAAAGAAATTCGTTTTATTAAATATTCGCTCGAAATTGCGCGTACGCATAATTCGAATTTACTTTTAAAATATAACCAGGGTGCACGAACGCATCCCTGATTGCGCAAAATCTTTGTTAATAGTATTATGGACTTTTCACAAATTATTTATTATATCATACATTTTTTATGTGAAAATCATGAGAACTCCCACTTTAGAGGCCTTTGAATTCTTTGAAAAGAATTCACAATCTATTAAAGGTTGTCCGTCGATTATAATCTCCGCGTATAATTTATGTTCATCCAAGACTATTCAAATTCAAAATAAAGAATAAGAACATGATTAATACTATTCTTCACAAATACAACATATATATCTATATGCCCAATAATGAATTGTATATGAAACTAAAAATGATTTATAAAGGGAAGAATATTTTTTCAAGAACTTTTATTATTTCTATTTAGTGCAAGTCCTATTTCTAATTGTCGTTGATGTAAAGTGTTGCAATTTGTATATCTCATTTTATTCTCATATACTTGCTTTTAATCCAATAGGCCTAATTATTTATTTAGGATGGTAAATAAGCATCAAATTGATAAGAAAGGGATTTATTATACAAATTGATTAACAACATTGCCTTACATGCCACATATTTGTATGTCTTGAAACATTCGTAGCACTTTAACATCATAATGAGCCATAACAACTCAACTTACCATCCACTAATGGTTCTATAGATACCTGTTATAATGCCACATAAGAACGTACAACTTATATCATTTCTTCCACAACTAAATCAGATTATCAGAATAAACTAACAATATGGTTTTGACATTTTCACGCTATTCTTTATTCAACTAACAACGTCACAAGGCCTAGTTAATGGCCAATCTTTATGTCATGTTTCCTACCTTGACAATTCAAACATGACAAAACTAATGAGATGAAGGGCTAACATTATTACAAAGCCTTCACTACTAAATATGAATTTCAAGGTAAGACAATTAACTCATAGTTATCAAATTGAATTCACTACTAATTAACTAACATGAAACAAAAAATGAAATTTAAACTGATGAACTCGGACAAATGGAAAAAACAGAATTACAAAGCAAGCTTCGTTGATTAATCATGTTGAATCTCTTTCCAACATGAAATTTAAAAGACATGTACCTGAAAATGAAGGTAGAAGGAGTAAATTTCAGCAGTAGCAGCAGTAACAAATTCAGCAGAATATACCAGTGTTCAACAGATTTGGTCAACAAAACAAGGCCCGAGGAACTCAGAAACACAGTACAAGACTTCTTAAAAGTTTCAGATTTTAAAACTGAACAATCTGTCTGATTCTAAAACTTTAGAAAAGGAAAACTGAAAAGCTCTTAATTTCAAAAATCAGCCTTAATACTAGTGTCTGATGTAGAATTCTTTTTACTATTTCTGATTTTCTTTCTTTCCTTCTATCCTATATCTGATTCTGTTCTTCTCAATTTTCAGATTTCTATTTCTGATTTTTCTCAATGTATCTCTCTCAGTCTTTCTCTGAAAAGCTCTTAAATCAGATTTTTTCTCTTTCAAAATCTGAGTCTCTCTAAACTCTCTTTCTATGAAAAAACTGATCTAAATCAGTCCCAATTCCCTCTATCTTATACAGGTCTGTCTCCCCTCCTTTTTAAGTGCTGCCCGGACCCCCTTTATCTTTTAAAAACAGAAAATTGCCATTAAAAATCTGTTTTTCCACTTTAAATCCCATTTGGCTAACTTTTCCCTGATTTTCAGCAGCCCATTACCCTTTGTTTCCCATTATCACACTAAATAATAGCCATTAACTTTCCACTTTCAGCCCACTACTATTATCACATTACCCTACTGTTTCTATCCCAGAAATACCCTTGAAAATCCTACTGTAATTACAGTTTTTACTGCCCCAGACCAAAGACTGCCTAAATCTTAACAGGTTTATCTGAATTAAACTGTTTAGCAGCTAAAAACCAATTCCTAAATCAAAACAAACATTTTGTCTTTTTAATGATAGCTAATTGATCCCACACCCAATGTCTAATAGCTAATGGACAAAACTAAATTCAGATTGAACACTGAACTTGTATACAAACGTATTAACAATACACAGAACTTAACAGAACAAAAATCTGAATTGAAATTGAATTTAGCATAAGTGCAGGGGCATGGTCAGTATATTGACACTGCCTGAAACTTAATACTAAGAAATCAACAGCATCTTATTGAATTTAAAACAAAGCTGATTTAATTAACGAGTATTAGTCAAACTGATTATTTACAACAATTGTCGACAAACAACTGATAAACAGATTATTTCAAACAGCATTTTCAGAAACAGAATTCTATAATATAACTAATTGACGGACTTAATCGAGTCGATTAGACACATTGTAATTAATCACAACCAACAGAAACAATTCACATTCGGATCAAGTAGATAGGTAGGAGGCAGAATCACGGAATTAAACAAATAAAAAAATTAAACAGACAACTAAAATAGGCAACAACATATGTAGGAAACAAAAGAAAAATAGGAAAATACCTCTGAATCTTCAATTTCATACGGACTCGAACTTGACTTTGAATTCGGACCTTTTTTGAATCAAACAGACCTTAGTCGAAGTATTTTCAACTAAAAATACTTCGACTAAGGTCGATTAGACCCCAATCTTCTATTTAACTCAGGCAAATTCCATGTTTTGAAATTTTTAGGGTTTTCTGATTCTTGGATCCTAAATTCGAACACTTCTAGGCAGATTCGAAGGGAACCAAAGATGACACAAGGGTGAGGGAGGCCTAGGGGTCGTTTGGTGTTAGTTTGGAAAGAATCTGAGTGAGTTCAGATTTGATTCGAACCTTCAAAAGAAGATTCGAAGAGTTCTGAGGCGATTCGAACCAAACCAACACCAGATCCACAACGAGGGTAGTTAGGGGAAGCCATGGTGTTAATTTGGGGCTGGTTGGTTTAGATCTAAGTTTGGCTCGAATCTTCAAATGAAGATTCGAGAACCTTCAGGAAGATTCGAGCCAAACGGCTAACATATTCGGATAGAGGAGGTTCAGGGGGTTCTAGGGTGTTATTTTGGTGACCGGCGGCGTTGATGCCGCCGGGTTTCAGGCAGTGGGATCCAAGGGCGGCTAGGGTTAGGAGTGGGGGTTTGGGGGACGATGATGAACAGTGTAGGAGGGGGGTGCTTAGTTTGGGGCCGGGGTAGGGCTTGGGACTTATATAGGGGTAGGGTGGATTGATATTGTCCGTCCAATCAAGTAAGATGAAGGGCCAGGATCAATCCACTTATCAAAACGACATCGTTTGATTTAAGTTGGGGAAAGGGTCAACCCGGGGTTGAAATGGATCGGGTTTGAGTGAGTTTTTTAAGACCGTGGGATCAAAATGGATGAACGGTTCAGATCTAGTTGCCCTAAACGTCGTCGTTTTATTTATGCAAGGGCTGAACTGGACCGTTTGATTGCAATGAATCAACGGCTCAGATTTGAAGTACCTCATGCGACATCGTTTAGTCTTGTTCGAATTGGACCGGACAGGGGGATGTTGGATTGGGCTGTGGGATTCATTTCGTTTGGGCCTGGATTTTAATCCAGGTCCGATTTTCATATTCTAACTTATATTTTTATTTTATTATTAATTAATAAAATCCTAATCAAAAATTATAAAAACAAAATTATCATTACAATAATACTAATTATCTTTTAATAACCATTAACACGTAGATAAAACATTGACACATTTAAAAATAGAACGAATGCATATTTTTTGTGATTTTATTTAAATTATCTTTCAAATGCATAATTAAATCCTATATGCATGCAACATGTATTTTATTTTAATTTTCATTTCATTATGACGAAGTAAGCATTTATGAACATAACACAAATATTTAACACCACGCAAATTCAAAAATTACACAGTAAAAGAAATTTATTTTATTTTTTGATTTATTTTGGAGTAGTTTTTCGTAAGGCAAAAATCACGTGCTCACAGCTGCCCCTCTTTGTGCGGAAACTCGAAGAGTTTTCGTGCAAAGATAAAGTGAGCGGATACGAGCAATTTTTGCCCGTTCGAATACTCCGTGGGAAGCATTTTTAGAAATATTTGACCGAACCTCTGCTTCAAAGGTTTCCTACATATCCTTGGCTATAAAGGAATCAGGTCAATGTAGTTCGGGAATTTTGGGTAGCTGGGACTACCGTGGGACTGTGATGTTACTGCTGCTTCGTGCTGTTTTTACTGCTTGCTGACCTCCTTATTACACCTTACTTCAAAGGTAATACAAAAAACTAAACTAGATTATGGTACAGGAATTATAAAAATCTTATCTAGATCATGCCCTTGCGTTTCTTGTTGTCTTGATATCTTGGTGACTCTTGGGCATTTGGCTTATTCCGTATTCCTTTTCATTGTGTCCCGTATTTTCTTTTGGAACTCTTGTTGTTTCTTGCTGGGGATTCTGTTGGACTCCTCTGCTTTATTGATTCTAAGTGTGCTCCTTTTTCATATGAGCGGGCTTTTGATTTCAACACTTCAATTTCATTCCCTCGTTCTTCAGGTGGGTGACTTGACTGCTTCTTTTCTTTCTTCATCCTCATTCTCCAGGTGGACGCCTGACTTCTTCTTTTCTTCATCCTCATTTTCCAGGTGGACGCCTGACTTCTTCTTTTCTCATCCTCATTATCCAGGTGGACGCCTGACTTCTTTAATTCTCATCCTCATTCTCCAGGTGGACGCCTGACTTCTTCTTTTCTTCATCCTCATTTTCCAGGTGGACGCCTGACTTCTTCTTTTCTCATCCTCATTCTCCAGGTGGACGCCTGACTTCTTTTAATTCTCATCCTCATTCTCCAGGTGGACGCCTGACTTCTTTAATTCTTCATCCTCATTCTCCAGGTGGACGCCTGACTTCTTTAATTCTTCATCCTCATTCTCCAGGTGGACGCCTGACTTCTTTAATTCTCATCCTCATTCTCCAGGTGGACGCCTGACTTCTTTAATTCTCATCCTCATTCTCCAGGTGGACGCCTGACTTCTTTAATTCTTCATCCTCATTCTCCAGGTGGACGCCTGACTTCTTCTTTGCTTTGTCCTCATTCTCCAGGTGGACGCCTGACTTCTTCTTTTCCTCATCCTCATTCTCCAGGTGGACGCCTGACTTTTTTAATTCTTCATCCTCATTATCCATGTGGACGCCTGACTTCTTTAATTCTCATCCTCATTCTCCAGGTGGACGCCTGACTTCTTCTTTTCTTCATCCTCATTTTCCAGGTGGACGCCTGACTTCTTCTTTTCTCATCCTCATTCTCCAGGTGGACGCCTGACTTCTTCTTTTTCATCCTCATTCTCCAGGTGGACGCCTGACTTCTTTAATTCTTCATCCCTATTCTCCAGGTGGACGCCTGACTTCTTTAATTCTCATCCTCATTCTCCAGGTGGACGCCTGACTTCTTTAATTCTTCATCCTCATTCTCCAGGTGGGCGCCTGATTTCTTTAATTCTTATCCTCGTTTTCCAGGTGGACGCCTGACTTCTTTAATTCTTCATCCTCATTCTCCAGGTGGACGCCTGACTTCTTCTTTTCTCATCCTCATTCTCCAGGTGGACACCTAACTTCTTCAATTCTCCATCCTCATTCTCCAGGTGGACGCCTGATTTCTTCAATTCTCCATCCTCATTCTCCAGGTGGACGCCTGATTTCTTCAATTCTCTTTAATTCTTCACCAGATATTTCCTGACATAAATATTGTATTTGCCCCTATTTTAAATCAAAGAAAACTTCGTTAGTTTAAAGCAGGGTGGTTGACTGGGGTATTCTTGCCGATTGTGATACTCCTCTTCGTCTCTCTTTAATGCCTTGGAATGGTTGAAAAGACTGTTTTGTCCTTGTAATTGATCCTTGACTATAGGATTCCCCTCTGTATGTTTTCCTTCAAACCCTTTTAACTGTAATCATATGTCCCTTCTGACTTTGCTGATCCCCTTTTGATTTCACCTTTCTTACACCCATATCTTTTATCTCCCACCTTTCGTGGCCGTATTTTGTAACCTTGGATCTTGGTAGTATACCTTGACATTCCTTCTTATTTGTTTGGAATAAAGCTTATCTCAAAGCTTTTAGAAAAGTAAGATTATTAGTGATGAAACACGCTGATTTCGATAATTATAGAATGAAAAGAAAAATCCAAGTTTGGATGACTGGTGGAGAAAGAATAAAAACTTATCTGATTGGAGTTACTGGCACTAATGATCAGGGTATGCATTTCGGATTAATCAACCCAGTCTTTAATCAATCTCCTTTCAATTGTCTCGTTTTTGTTTTTTTGCCAAAATTTCTATAATCCAACCTCATTTTTCATTTCACAGACCTGTTGGACTTGCAATGTCTCAAAGAGTTTTCACTGATAAACTTTCCTCATTTGTTCATTTTTTCACTTCCTTTTCGCCTTATGGTGCCCACGAAGGTTTTCACCAATAAGACTCTCTCATTTTACTTTTCTCTCAACTTCCGTCGCCTTATGGTGCCCGTGTGGGTTTTCACCTATAAGACTCTCTCATTTTTACTTTCTTTTCTTGTTTGTACCAGAGTATTATGAACCATCTTCATTTGCTTGACTCAGCATTTTTCTAAGATTGGTCGAAAGGTCTTTCTGGTATGGGGTTAGAAATGGAAAAGGTATTAAAAGCTAAACAGTTTTGGTATGTGTTTAAAATTACAACTCTTGGAATCTTTTTATTATTTCCAATACAATTCTTGCCCCAGTTCCTTGATTGGGGTCGCTTGATGTTTCTTTTTGTGCACATTTTATGTATATTGTGCACCCTATGACCGAGCCGTGAGGCTCCTACGTATCCTTCTTTGAGGAATCAGGTCAAACGTAGTTCACTAAATAATAGTGATGTTTTTGTTTTTAATTATTTCATACTTGATTTTTTTTATTGATTCCAAGAGAGGGTAGGAAAGAAACAAGTATGGCTCAAAAGGGAAGCAAATGGTATAGTGTTTGGATAGCAGAATAAATTGCCTTTGTCATTCCAATCTTCGAAATAATGCTAAATACAAACACTCAAAAAGTTATGCATAATATCTCTTTACCGCGTCAGAATTGATCGCCATATCTATGCATTTGCCTTCAATGTCTGTTAAGCATAGTGCACCATTCGATAATACTCTGGTCACAATGAATGGTCCTTGCCAATTCGGGGCAAATTTGCCCTTTGCCTCGACCTGATGTGGAAGAATACGTTTCAGCACATGCTGACCTACTTCAAACTTCCGGGGTCGCACCTTTTTGTTGTATGCTCTTTCTATTCTTCTTTGATATAATTGACCATGACATACTGCGGCCAATCGTTTTTCATCAATTAAGTTTAACTGTTCCAGACGGGTTTTGACCCATTCATCATCATCAATCTTTGCTTCGGCGATGATCCGAAGGGAAGGAATCTCAACTTCTGCAGGAATTACTGCTTCAGTGCCATATACCAACAAATAAGGAGTTGCTCCTACTGAAGTGCGAACAGTAGTGCGGTATCCCAATAATGCAAATGGTAATTTTTCATGCCATTGTTTTGAACCTTCTACCATTTTCCGAAGTATCTTCTTTATGTTTTTGTTGGCTGCTTCTACTGCTCCATTCGCCTTGGGCCGATATGGGGTAGAGTTACGATGTGTAATCTTAAACTGTTGACATACTTCCTTCATTAAGTTGCTGTTAAGATTAGCACCGTTATCTGTGATGATCACCTTCGGGATTCCGAATCGACATATGATATTTGAGTGGACAAAATCGACCACAGCTTTCTTGGTCACTGATTTGAATGTCTTGGCCTCAACCCATTTGGTAAAATAATCAATAGCTACCAGAATGAACCTGTGTCCATTGGATGCTGCCGGCTCAATTGGTCCAATCACATCCATGCCCCAGGCAACGAAGGGCCATGGTGCCGACATTGTGTGCAACTCGAATGGTGGAGAATGAATCAAATCTCCGTGTATTTGGCATTGATGACACTTGCGCACAAAACTGATACAATCTCGCTCCATGGTAAGCCAATAGTAACCGGCTTGGAGGATTTTCTTTGCCAATACATATCCACTCATGTGGGGTCCGCAAACTCCTGAATGTACTTCAGACATGACAGCTGCAGCTTGTCTGGCATCTATGCATCTTAATAATCCAAGATCTGGTGTTCTTTTATACAAAACTCCTCCGCTTAAGAAGAATCCATTTGCCAATCGCCTAATGGTCCTCTTTTGATCTCCTGTGGCTTGTGCGGGATATATCCCCATCCTGATATACTCCTTGATGTCGTGGAACCATGGTTCACCATCAAATTCTTCTTCAACCATATTGCAATAAGCGTGCTGATCGTGGACTTGAATATGTATTGGATCTACATAAGCTTTGTCCGGATGGTGCAACATTGATGCCAGGGTAGCCAATGCATCGGCAACCTCATTATGGATTCTTGGAATATGTTGGAATTCCACTGATTGAAACCGCTGACAAAGATCATGTAGACATTGTCGGTATGGTATGAGCTTCAAGTCTCGGGTTTCCCATTCTCCTTGAATTTGATGTACCAAAAGATCCGAATCTCCCATGACTAAGATTTCTCGGATACCCATGTCTGCGGCTAGCCTTAACCCCAAAATGCAAGCTTCATATTCAGCCATATTATTGGTGCAATAAAATCGTAATTGAGCCGTAACAGGATAGTGATACCCTGTTTCAGAAATGATTACAGCTCCTATTCCGACTCCTTTCATGTTGGCGGCTCCATCAAAGAAAAGTTTCCAGCCAGGCTTTTCAATTCGCTCCACCTCGTCGATATGCATTGTTTCTTCGTCAGGAAAATAAGTTTTCAACGGCTCATATTCCTCATCGACCGGGTTTTCGGCTAAATGATCGGCCAGTGCTTGAGCCTTCATTGCAGTTCGAGTCACATAAATGATGTCGAATTCTGTGAGCAATATCTGCCACTTTGCAAGCCTTCCCGTTGGCATAGGCTTTTGAAAAATGTATTTCAATGGATCCAACCGAGAAATGAGGTAAGTAGTGTAGGATGACAAATAGTGTTTCAATTTTTGAGCTACCCATGTTAGGGCGCAACATGTCTTTTCCAGATGAGTATACTTAACCTCATAAGCTGTGAACTTCTTGCTAAGGTAGTAGATGGCCTGTTCTTTTCTGCCAGTAAGGTCATGTTGCCCCAATACACAACCAAATGAATTTTCCAAAACCGTTAAGTAAAGAATCAAAGGTCTTCCTGGCTCTGGCGGGACCAACACGGGTGGGTTCGACAAGTAACCTTTTATCTTATCGAACGCTTCTTGACACTCATCGGTCCATTTGACCGCAGCATCCTTTTTCAACAATTTGAAAATTGGCTCACAAGTCATTGTGAGCTGAGCAATAAACCTGCTGATGTAATTTAACCTTCCCAACAAACTCATTACTTCAGTTTTGTTCCTGGGAGGTGGAAATTCTTGGATGGCTTTGATTTTTGATGGGTCTAGCTCGATGCCTCATCGACTGACTATGAATCCTAACAATTTTCCAGACGGAACTCCAAATGCGCACTTGGCAGGGTTAAGCTTGAGATTGTACCTGCGAAGTCTTAAGAAGAACTTCCTCAAATCCTCAACGTGGTCGGCCTGATGCTTTCATTTTATGATCACATCGTCCACGTATACCTCAATCTCCTTGTGTATCATATCATGAAACACTGTGGTCATTGCTCTCATATAGGTTGCTCAGGCGTTCTTCAAACCGAATGGCATTACCCGGTAGCAATAAGTTCCCCATGGTGTGATGAATGTCGTCTTTTCTGCATCTTCTTCATCCATTAGAATTTGATGATACCCGGCATAACAATCCACGAAAGACCCTATATCATGCTTGGCACAATTGTCGATCAAAATATGGATATTAGGTAATGGGAAATTATCCTTTGGACTTGCTTTGTTGAGATTGCGATAGTCGACGCATACTCTAATTTTGCCATCTTTCTTTGGCACAGGAACGACATTAGCTAACCAAACAGGATATCGAGTGACTCGAATGACCTTTGCTTCCAATTGTTTGGTGATTTCTTCCTTAATTCTCACACTCATATCAGGCTTGAATTTTCTCAGCCTCTGCTTGACAGGAGGCACCGTTGGATCGGTGGGCAATTTGTGGACCACTAAATCAGTGCTCAAGCCCGGCATGTCGTCATACGACCATGCAAAAACATCTTTGAATTCTATGAGTGCTTTAATTAACTCCTCTCGGATCTTTGGTTCGAGATGGACACTTATTTTAGTTTCCCGGACATTACTCGTGTCCCCTATATTGACGTCCTCGGTATCACTCAAGTTAGGTTTGATTTTTTCCTCAAAGTGAATTAACTCTTTACTAATCTCTTCAAAAACCTCATCTTCATCATATTCCGATTCATAATCACAATATATTTCTTGAATTATTACTTCGGAACCAGATTGATTTTTAAGACTGGGCTGAGGATTTCTCATGCATGCCATATCACTAGAGCCAGCGTAAAAGGAACAAGACTCCATTCGAATTGGGAGAGGAGTGGCTTTCCAATTATTGAGCTTTGTTTTTGGCCCAACGAATTGAACTTCTGCGTTGCTACACCCTTCTCCGCCTTCCAACATATTCACATCACTAAACAATTTCTCAAACCTTTCAATTAATTCCTCCTCAGGATTGACCAGGGATTTAGGAATTGTTGTTATCGGGCGATTTTTAGCACCGGTCTTGACAAAAGACTTTGACAGATGTGGTACTGGTTTTGGAAGAACCCATGCTTGGTGTTTCAACTTCCTGGCCCTTATCACGTCATTGGCGGTGGGTATGAACCCTAAACCGAATGTTCCCCAGTTCTCGGGGAGAGATACTGGTTGTACAATTCCTTGCAAAGATAAGCCCAGACCTTTGCCGGGTATAAAGCCATTCTTTAACATTTCATAAGCTACCATGACTGATGCAGAGGATATCTTTGGATTCGGAAGGTATTTCCCTTCTGGAATTTTCTCTACTGACACCGTGTCGGACACTTGGTATACCCATGGTCCTTGGTCAATTTCTGTTCCCTCGACCGGTACAATGGTACTGTTGTGAGCATTTAAACTTTCTTCTCCATGCACGACTATTTCTTGATGATCCCATTCAAACTTGACAGCCTGATGTAGTGTTGACGGGACTGCTTTAGCAGCATGGATCCATGGTCGACCCAACAACAAGTTGTAAGAAACAGTCATGTCCAACACTTGGAATTCCATTGTGAATTCAACTGGCCCTATAGTTAGTTCCAACACTATGTCGCCAAATGAATCTCTGCTTCCACCGTCAAATCCTCGTACGCAGATACTATTCTTCTGGATCCTCTCCTCTTTAATTTTTAATTTGTTTAAAGTGGAGAGAGGGCATATGTTTGCACTGGACCCATTGTCAACCAATACCCGGGTTACTACGGAGTTTTCACATTTCACGGTGAGGTAAAGAGCTCTGTTGTGCTCGGTACCTTCCACAGGTAATTCATCATCAGCAAATGTAATTCTGTTTGTCTCAAAGATTCTGTTGGCTATTTTTCCCAAATGATTTACAGAGATCTTTTCAGGAACATGAGCCTCATTCAGGATTTTCATCAAAGCCAGACGGTGCTCCTCTGAATGTATCAGTAATGACAACAATGAAATTTGAGCGGGGGTCTTCTTTAATTGATCCACGACAGAATAATCATGGAGTTTCATTTTTCTTAAAAACTCCTCCGCCTCTTCTTCCGTCACAGCTCTCTTTGTTGGCGTTGGATTGTTTTTAGTTTTTCTCAACTCTTCGGGAGTAAAACATCTTCCCGAACGTGTCAAGCCTTGCACCTCACACACTTCTTCCTTGATTTCTTTGCCCTTGTACATTACAGATACCCGTTCATAGTTCCATGGGATGGCTTTGTTGCTGATGACCGGCAGCTGAATTACAGGTGCAATAATAACCCGATCTGTACGGACTCCTTCCACGAATATAATGGGTTTGTTAGCAACCCCTGGTACTATCACTTTCGGCCTTTCTTGTTTTGCGGCAACTTTGCTCGATGATCCCTCATCGACTATCATAGATAGTTCATCACCATTTCTGTTCTGCTTAGATACCGGCTTCTCCTCTGTTAACTGCTTATCTGGCTTGGTTTCATGAGATTTGATCATCATGACAATTTGTGACGGCTTTTTTGTCTCCCCATCAGCTTGTATGATTTCTATCATGTTAGCCTCTTGATGGACTGGCATTGGATTTCTATTGATATTTGTGGCTTCGGGGGTTTAAACCTCGATTTTATTAGTATCAATCAGCTCTTGTATTGCATTTTTCAAATGCCAACATTTCTCCGTATCATGGCCTGGTGCACCGGAGCAATATTCACAGCTAATGGTGTACTCCAGATTCTTTGGAGGAGGATTGGGTAGCTTGGATTGTATTGGTCTCAGCATGTTTAGCTGTCTCAGCCTGTGGAACAGACTGGTGTAAGACTCTCCCAATGGAGTGTAAGTTTTCTTTTTCTGTTCCATTTCTCCCCTGAATGCTGGCCTAGGCCTGAAACCTGGTCCGGGATAGGCTCGTGGGTAAGTATTTGGTGTGACCGGAGCACGCCAATTGGTGTGAACAGGTGGCTGATTGTATGCTTGAGCATGGTTAATGGAAAAATGAGGCTCTGAAGGGTGATAGTAGTGTTGGGATGAATCATGGTGGTAAGCCGATTGGCGAGGTCGTTGCTGATTATAGTAAAGCGGTGAACCTCTGGGTCCCGACCAAATTCCTGAATCAACTACTGTTGCTTCCTCCCTCTTCTTTCTTCCGATTCCTCCTACCCCGCCTTGAATAGCTTGAGTAGTTGCCTTAATTGCTGAATAGCTCATGATTTTATTTGTCTTGAGGCCTTCTTCCACCATACCTCCCATCTTCACTACTTCGTTGAATGATTTCCCAACCGCTGAAACCAAGTGGGCATAGTAAGTCGGTTCCAAGGCTTGGAGGAAGTAGTCTACCATTTCACTCTCCTTCATAGGAGGATCCACTCTTGCTGCCTGTTCTCTCCACCGAAAACCATACTCTCTGAAACTTTCATTGTGTTTCTTCTCAAATTTGGTCAAAGATAATCGATCTGGGATGATTTCCAGATTGTATTGGAAATGGTATGCGAATGCATGTGCCAGGTCATCCCAGGTGTACCATCTTCCATGGTCCTGGCGTGTATACCACTCCAAAGCTGATCCGCTTAGACTTTGACTGAAGTAAGCCATTAATAATTCATCTTTTCCCCCAGCTCCTTGCATCTTGCTACAGAAACCCCTTAAGTGGGCTACTGGGTCACCGTACCCGTTGTATAAATCAAATTTGGGCATCTTGAAGCCAACTGGTAATTGTACGTTTGGGAATAAGCACAAATCTTTGTAGGCTACACTGACTTGCCCACCTAATCCTCGCATGTCTCTGAATGATTGTTCTAGACTCTTGACCTTTCTGAATATCTCTTCTTGCTCAGCATTTTTGGCTGGCTTGTCAATTTCGGTTGGGAGATCAAAACGAGGAGTGGTTGAATGAATTTCGGAGGCTTTGAGGGTGGGCTCCGGGGGGTAATATTGGTTGTCCTGGGCCTGGAATGTAGGCTCACTAGGAGATTTGTGGAATGTAGCAGGGGGAGGTGCTACGAAAACAGGAGTCATAGGTGGAGGAAAATATGGAACGGGTTTCGGAGGTGGAGACTGTGGTGTCTGAGAGGTGGTGCCTCGGTAGTGCTGGTAAATGGGGAAGTTTGGGGATAATTCAGTGGTGATATTATCCTGAGTTTGAGTCATTGATGGAGCAGGGTTATTTGGGTAAGATGGGGGTAACTGTCCTGTAGACCAGGCTTGGTACATCTCAGCCATTTGCTGCTTGAGTTTAAACATCTCTTCTTTCATTTTCCCGACATCCATCTCCTCTAGCTCCATACCTGTGTCAACATCTGGGATAGACATACTTTCGGGTATTGGTCCTTTTGATCTTGTGTGATAGTGATAATATGCCAGTATACTCTTTAGAGAAACTAACTGCTTGAATTCTGAAAATGAACAAACTTGTTAGTTTTGAGAGTTTAACACATATATAATCACACGTTGAGATGCAATGCTCCTAGACAAATAATCCCTTTCTATTATGCATTTGCTCGGCTGCTTGTGTCGTCCCAGCTTTCTTGAAATTGAAAATTGTCATTCACTTTTATTTACTATATATATCTTTTATCGTGGTGGTCGAATCTTAGAGATTGCCTACGTATCATGCCTTACATGAATCAGACCTTGCGTAGTTCGGACCAAAGGCAATCACTTTTATTCATTACACAAAGATGGAATTACATTTGAAAACTTTAAGAAAATGGCTTGAAAACACACACTTAAATCAAAATAAAAGATACAATTCTTAACATCTCACAACGTGCCCCACTTTCCACTTTTGTTGTCAAATATTGGATTATCTGCTCAATGTGGGGCTTGACCTGGATGGCCTCCCAGCGTACGATACATCCTTTCCAACTCCATTGCTAGATGACGAGCAAAAGTGGGCGCATGCTCAGTAAATCTTTCATAATCCATTCCTTGGCAGTTTACATAACTTTGAGATGTGAAGACTGCCAGGTCGTGGATTTGTGCCCTGAAACCTTGGAGACGTTGGTCTTGGTCTTGCAATTGCTGCTGACGAGTGGTGGCTATATCTCTGACACGGTTTTCACGATCTAGAGCTGATTCTAACAGAGCTCGGAGTCTGGCCTGCTCTAATCTTGCTTGCGATCTTTCCCTGTCGAGGTCTGCTTGTTGATGTTCTCTGTTGCATCTTCTTGCCTCTTCTATTTGTGCACGAAGCTGGTCTTCTGATCGCCATCCAATAGTCTTTTTCCTTCTTGAATTGTGCCTTGTCTTTTTCGGATTGCCTATCTTGGCGTTCCTTGTTAGATCTGGCTTCTTCGTTTAATTGTTGGATCCTTTCTTTTGCTTTGCTCAATGCCCTTTCGTTTTCCGCAAGAATGGAATCATAATCTTGCATTCTTTCAAAGAGATTGGCGATGGTTTTTTGATCCTTCCAGCTCCTCTTTGGCGTTTCAGAAACTCTTTTCATTTTTTGGAATCGAGCATGAAGATTTTCATTCTCACAAGCTAGACTCTTTTTCTCGCCTTCGGCTTCTTGTTCTTGCAAATCTTTCTCCAAACTGAGGCTTCTTAGATTTTCTTTTAGGGCATGGATAGTTGCTTTGTACCCTTTTTCCTTTTCTCCCCAGATCAACCGTTCTTGGATTTTATCATTGAAGTTTTGAACATGGGGTCTTTTTGTTGGCCTTCTTAGCTCAGGCTCTGGTACATCATCCACGCGAGACCGTTTTTCAAACCACCTTGCATATCCAGGATTTATCTCACCCTTTGTAGCTTCTGGGACTTGAGTATCACTTTTCAAGTATCGGCACCCATTCCACATCTGCTGAAGTAGAGCCTCGGGAATAGTGGCTTCTGGGTGTAATTCGATTACTTGCACACTCAAATCTTCATCATCAGGAACTATTTGATATCTCCCTAATTGCCTTAGGACTCTCAGTGGTGCATACGGCTGAATGCTTCTCAATCCCAATAGTAGTAGATAACTATTTGAGGCTGACATGTGTATTACTTCCCTCATCGGGAGCCATCCCAGAGTCCATTCAATTTGATTTGCCGTTAAAGCCTTTAGATGAGATACCCATGCTTCTATCCCTTCTGGAGCCTGATAATTTTTTGTTCTTTCCTCATAGCTCTCGATGCAATTATCATTGTTTGACCCATACTGTATGATCTTGGGCTGTTGTTGGAGATGCTCCATCACCCACATTTGCAACAAAATTTTGCATCCTTCGAAGACCTTTGCTCCTGATTTACATAAAGTCAAAGCCCGATAAATGTCTGATAGAATGATGGGGACAAAGGTGTGATTTTCTTTGGTGGTGAGGATTTGCACAATTTTTGCGGTGCGAATATCAATTGTTCGCTCTTTATTTGGGAAGACCATGACTCCTAGAAAAGCCACCATGAAAGCAAATCGACGGTGCAATCTGCCAAGTGTCTTTGTTTTGCTTATTAGTAAGGCCTTTCTCATGAATTTCGAACCCATCTGATTTTCCGAACCTTGAATACAAAAAGTTGAAGGAACAACATCCATTGATGACATTGCTTTTCCTGATTTGACTGCTGATGTTCAGAAGACCGAAGAATCGATGTACCGAAGGAGCCTTTGTGAATATCAAGCTTTGATTTCTTAAACTTCCGTCAAAACCAGCATATCCAGCTATCTCCTCTAATGTAGGAGTAAGTTCGAAGTCAGAGAAACAAAAAACATTGTGAACAGGATCCCAGAAAGTTACTAACGCCGCAATCAGATCATCACGGGGTTTAACTTTCATAATGTCCGTGAGATTTTCCAAATGCTTGACGACCCATTTTTGACCGTCTTCGCCTAAATCATACCACCACATTTGAAGTTGAAAAAGAAATTCTTCTGTACTTGTGGACGAGGGGCTTTGTGTGGTGCTCATTTTGTATCTGAAATTTAATTTTGATAAAGTCAAAATTCATTTTGAAAATTTATACTAAAAAAAAATTATTTTCGAATTTTTTTATTTATTTATTAAATACCTTTATTTCAAAATTTAAAACTATATTTTTTTTCGAAATTTTTAAAACAACCCATTTTATTCCTTTCTTCTCACCATGATTTTATTTAAGCTGGTCAACAAGCATGTTCGAGGCAAATGAATGCACAAGTAGCAAATAGGATGCATCATGATGGTCTTTTTATTTCGGGTTCACCTGTCCTAGACAGACCCAACCCCTGTGTTGAGTCTCCAAGGCCAAATGCATATGATGCAAATATTCGTTCCTACTAGGGATCCGGTACATGGCTGAGTTATTCTAAGTGTAAAACCTTAGGTTGATTGTTCTAAACCTGGCTTACCCAAACAGACAGTTTGAGCCGAAGCGGGGGCAACGTACCGGGAGCACGAAAGTCTGCCCGGCCTAGTTACTTGTCCCAACTCCGTCTTATTTGGTATGACTTTAACAGAAAGGTGAGTCACGCGCACGTGTACACCATAAATTCAGAAGACTCAGAAAGAAAGGGGTTTCGTAGCAGTTGTATATATTCACAATTCAAATAATATTTATGCGGTAAAAAAAACATTTAGCATATTAGCATATAAACAGTTGAAAATCATATAGTAAATAAAGCCAATTAACACAGCTATTTTAAGCTCGAATTCTTTAAACCCTGAACCAATGGTTCTGGGTTACAATAACACTGGTTTTTCTGTTACTCCCCAGCAGAGTCGCCAGAGCTGTCGCACCTCCTTTTTACATACCCCCATGAGGGTACAAGGGGAGTTTTCTCCAATTAAAGGACAGTCGAAACGGGATTTATTTAATTATTTCAGAGTCGCCACCTGGGAATTTTAAGGCGTCCCAAGTCACCAATTTTAATCCCTGAATCGAGGAGAATATGACTCTGTTTATTATTCTGCGAACCAGAAATCCTGAGTAAGGAATTCTGTTAATCCGGAAGAAGGTGTTAGGCATTTCCGAATTCCGTGGTTCTAGCACGGTCGCTTAACTGCTTTCATTCTTGGCTTAATTATCTTGATTTTATTAAATACATTTTTATTGCATGATTTTACTACCGCTTTTTACTTATTGTTTATGACGAATTACGCGTACGTATATTCGTATTATATATCTTTTATAATTACCGGGGATTGTGCCACGCGTACGTGTACACAATAAAATCATCCATGTTATAGTTTTTATAAAAATATATATTCGAAAATTAAAAATAAAATCAGGAACATCATCACCCTTTTTATTTAGATAATGAACTGCACACCTCGGATTATATGAAATTATTTAATATTTTTTTTAAAGAAATTCGTTTTATTAAATATTCGCTCGAAATTGCGCGTACGCATAATTCGAATTTACTTTTAAAATATAACCAGGGTGCACGAACGCATCCCTGATTGCGCAAAATCTTTGTTAATAGTATTATGGACTTTTCACAAATTATTTATTATATCATACATTTTTTATGTGAAAATCATGAGAACTCCCACTTTAGAGGCCTTTGAATTCTTTGAAAAGAATTCACAATCTATTAAAGGTTGTCCGTCGATTATAATCTCCGCGTATAATTTATGTTCATCCAAGACTATTCAAATTCAAAATAAAGAATAAGAACATGATTAATACTATTCTTCACAAATACAACATATATATCTATATGCCCAATAATGAATTGTATATGAAACTAAAAATGATTTATAAAGGGAAGAATATTTTTTCAAGAACTTTTATTATTTCTATTTAGTGCAAGTCCTATTTCTAATTGTCGTTGATGTAAAGTGTTGCAATTTGTATATCTCATTTTATTCTCATATACTTGCTTTTAATCCAATAGGCCTAATTATTTATTTAGGATGGTAAATAAGCATCAAATTGATAAGAAAGGGATTTATTATACAAATTGATTAACAACATTGCCTTACATGCCACATATTTGTATGTCTTGAAACATTCGTAGCACTTTAACATCATAATGAGCCATAACAACTCAACTTACCATCCACTAATGGTTCTATAGATACCTGTTATAATGCCACATAAGAACGTACAACTTATATCATTTCTTCCACAACTAAATCAGATTATCAGAATAAACTAACAATATGGTTTTGACATTTTCACGCTATTCTTTATTCAACTAACAACGTCACAAGGCCTAGTTAATGGCCAATCTTTATGTCATGTTTCCTACCTTGACAATTCAAACATGACAAAACTAATGAGATGAAGGGCTAACATTATTACAAAGCCTTCACTACTAAATATGAATTTCAAGGTAAGACAATTAACTCATAGTTATCAAATTGAATTCACTACTAATTAACTAACATGAAACAAAAAATGAAATTTAAACTGATGAACTCGGACAAATGGAAAAAACAGAATTACAAAGCAAGCTTCGTTGATTAATCATGTTGAATCTCTTTCCAACATGAAATTTAAAAGACATGTACCTGAAAATGAAGGTAGAAGGAGTAAATTTCAGCAGTAGCAGCAGTAACAAATTCAGCAGAATATACCAGTGTTCAACAGATTTGGTCAACAAAACAAGGCCCGAGGAACTCAGAAACACAGTACAAGACTTCTTAAAAGTTTCAGATTTTAAAACTGAACAATCTGTCTGATTCTAAAACTTTAGAAAAGGAAAACTGAAAAGCTCTTAATTTCAAAAATCAGCCTTAATACTAGTGTCTGATGTAGAATTCTTTTTACTATTTCTGATTTTCTTTCTTTCCTTCTATCCTATATCTGATTCTGTTCTTCTCAATTTTCAGATTTCTATTTCTGATTTTTCTCAATGTATCTCTCTCAGTCTTTCTCTGAAAAGCTCTTAAATCAAATTTTTTCTATTTCAAAATCTAAGTCTCTCTAAACTCTCTTTCTCTGAAAAAACTGATCTAAATCAGTCCCAATTCCCTCTATCTTATACAGGTCTGTCTCCCCTCCATTTTAAGTGCTGCCCGGACCCCCTTTATCTTTTAAAAACAGAAAATTTCCATTAAAAATCTGTTTTTCCACTTTAAATCCCATTAGGCTAACTTTTCCTGATTTTCAGCAGCCCATTACCCTTTGTTTCCCATTATCACACTAAATAATAGCCATTAACTTTCCATTTTCAGCCCACTACTATTATCACATTACCCTACTGTTTCTATCCCAGAAATACCCTTGAAAATCCTACTGTAATTACAGTTTTTACTGCCCCAGACCAAAGACTGCCTAAATCTTAACAGGTTTATCTGAATTAAACTGTTTAGCAGCTAAAAACCAATTCCTAAATCAAAACAAACATTTTGTCTTTTTAATGATAGCTAATTGATCCCACACCCAATGTCTAATAGCTAATGGACAAAACTAAATTCAGATTGAACACTGAACTTGTATACAAACGTATTAACAATACACAGAACTTAACAGAACAAAAATCTGAATTGAAATTGAATTTAGCATAAGTGCAGGGGCATGGTCAGTATATTGACACTGCCTGAAACTTAATACTAAGAAATCAACAGCATCTTATTGAATTTAAAACAAAGCTGATTTAATTAACGAGTATTAGTCAAACTGATTATTTACAACAATTGTCGACAAACAACTGATAAACAGATTATTTCAAACAGCATTTTCAGAAACAGAATTCTATAATATAACTAATTGACGGACTTAATCGAGTCGATTAGACACATTGTAATTAATCACAACCAACAGAAACAATTCACATTCGGATCAAGTAGATAGGTAGGAGGCAGAATCACGGAATTAAACAAATAAAAAAATTAAACAGACAACTAAAATAGGCAACAACATATGTAGGAAACAAAAGAAAAATAGGAAAATACCTCTGAATCTTCAATTTCATACGGACTCGAACTTAACTTTGAATTCGGACCTTTTTTGAATCAAACAGACCTTAGTCGAAGTATTTTCAACTGAAAATACTTCGACTAAGGTCGATTAGACCCCAATCTTCTATTTAACTCAGGCAAATTCCATGTTTTGAAATTTTTAGGGTTTTCTGATTCTTGGATCCTAAATTCGAACACTTCTAGGCAGATTCGAAGGGAACCAAAGATGACACAAGGGTGAGGGAGGCCTAGGGGTCGTTTGGTGTTAGTTTGGAAAGAATCTGAGTGAGTTCAGATTTGATTCGAACCTTCAAAAGAAGATTCGAAGAGTTCTGAGGCGATTCGAACCAAACCAACACCAGATCCACAACGAGGGTAGTTAGGGGAAGCCATGGTGTTAATTTGGGGCTGGTTGGTTTAGATCTAAGTTTGGCTCGAATCTTCAAATGAAGATTCGAGAACCTTCAGGAAGATTCGAGCCAAACGGCTAACATATTCGGATAGAGGAGGTTCAGGGGGTTCTAGGGTGTTATTTTGGTGACCGGCGGCGTTGATGCCACCGGGTTTCAGGCAGTGGGATCCAAGGGCGGCTAGGGTTAGGAGTGGGGGTTTGGGGGACGATGATGAACAGTGTAGGAGGGGGGTGCTTAGTTTGGGGCCGGGGTAGGGCTTGGGACTTATATAGGGGTGGGGTGGATTGATATTGTCCGTCCAATCAAGTAAGATGAAGGGCCAGGATCAATCCACTTATCAAAACGACATCGTTTGATTTAAGTTGGGGAAAGGGTCAACCCGGGGTTGAAATGGATCGGGTTTGAGTGAGTTTTTTAAGACCGTGGGATCAAAATGGATGAACGGTTCAGATCTAGTTGCCCTAAACGTCGTCGTTTTATTTATGCAAGGGCTGAACTGGACCGTTTGATTGCAATGAATCAACGGCTCAGATTTGAGGTACCTCATGCGACATCGTTTAGTCTTGTTCGAATTGGACCGGACAGGGGGATGTTGGATTGGGCTGTGGGATTCATTTCGTTTGGGCCTGGATTTTAATCCAGGTCCGATTTTCATATTCTAACTTATATTTTTATTTTATTATTAATTAATAAAATCCTAATCAAAAATTATAAAAACAAAATTATCATTACAATAATACTAATTATCTTTTAATAACCATTAACACGTAGATAAAACATTGACACATTTAAAAATAGAACGAATGCATAGCTTTTGTGATTTTATTTAAATTATCTTTCAAATGCATAATTAAATCCTATATGCATGCAACATGTATTTTATTTTAATTTTCATTTCATTGTGACGAAGTAAGCATTTATGAACATAACACAAATATTTAACACCACGCAAATTCAAAAATTACACAGTAAAAGAAATTTATTTTATTTTTTGATTTATTTTGGAGTAGTTTTTCGTAAGGCAAAAATCACGTGCTCACAGCTGCCCCTCTTTGTGCGGAAACTCGAAGAGTTTTCGTGCAAAGATAAAGTGAGCGGATACGAGCGATTTTTGCCCGTTCGAATACTCCGTGGGAAGCATTTTTAGAAATATTTGACCGAACCTCTGCTTCAAAGGTTTCCTACATATCCTTGGCTATAAAGGAATCAGGTCAATGTAGTTCGGGAATTTTGGGTAGCTGGGACTACCGTGGGACTGTGATGTTACTGCTGCTTTGTGCTGTTTTTACTGCTTGCTGACCTCCTTATTACACCTTACTTCAAAGGTAATACAAAAAAAAACTAAACTAGATTATGGTACAGGAATTATAAAAATCTTTCTAGATCATGCCCTTGCGTTTCTTGTTGTCTTGATATCTTGGTGACTCTTGGGCATTTAGCTTATTCCGTATTCCCTTTCATTGTGTCCCGTATTTTCTTTTGGAACTCTTGTTGTTTCTTGCTGGGGATTCTGTTGGACTCCTCTGCTTTATTGATTCTAAGTGTGCTCCTTTTTCATATGAGCGGGCTTTTGATTTCAACACTTCAATTTCATTCCCTCGTTCTTCAGGTGGGTGCCTTGACTGCTTCTTTTCTTTCTTCATCCTCATTCTCCAGGTGGACGCCTGACTTCTTCTTTTCTTCATCCTCATTTTCCAGGTGGACGCCTGACTTATTCTTTTCTCATCCTCATTATCCAGGTGGACGCCTGACTTCTTTAATTCTCATCCTCATTCTCCAGGTGGACGCCTGACTTCTTTAATTCTTCATCCTCATTCTCCAGGTGGACGCCTGACTTCTTCTTTTCTCATCCTCATTCTCCAGGTGGACGCCTGACTTCTTTAATTCTCATCCTCATTCTCCAGGTGGACGCCTGACTTCTTTAATTCTTCATCCTCATTCTCCAGGTGGACGCCTGACTTCTTTAATTCTTCATCCTCATTCTCCAGGTGGACGCCTGACTTCTTTAATTCTCATCCTCATTCTCCAGGTGGACGCCTGACTTCTTTAATTCTCATCCTCATTCTCCAGGTGGACGCTTGACTTCTTTAATTCTTCATCCTCATTCTCCAGGTGGACGCCTGACTTCTTCTTTGCTTTGTCCTCATTCTCCAGGTGGACGCCTGACTTCTTCTTTTCCTCATCCTCATTCTCCAGGTGGACGCCTGACTTTTTTAATTCTTCATCCTCATTATCCAGGTGGACGCCTGACTTCTTTAATTCTCATCCTCATTCTCCAGGTGGACGTCTGACTTCTTCTTTTCTTCATCCTCATTTTCCAGGTGGACGCCTGACTTCTTCTTTTCTCATCCTCATTCTCCAGGTGGACGCCTGACTTCTTTATTTCATCCTCATTCTCCAGGTGGACGCCTGACTTCTTTAATTCTTCATCCCTATTCTCCAGGTGGACGCCTGACTTCTTTAATTCTCATCCTCATTCTCCAGGTGGACGCCTGACTTCTTTAATTCTTCATCCTCATTCTCCAGGTGGGCGCCTGATTTCTTTAATTCTTATCCTCGTTTTCCAGGTGGACGCCTGACTTCTTTAATTCTTCATCCTCATTCTCCAGGTGGACGCCTGACTTCTTCTTTTCTCATCCTCATTCTCCAGGTGGACACCTAACTTCTTCAATTCTCCATCCTCATTCTCCAGGTGGACGCCTGATTTCTTCAATTCTCCATCCTCATTCTCCAGGTGGACGCCTGATTTCTTCAATTCTCTTTAATTCTTCACCAGATATTTCCTGACATAAATATTGTATTTGCCCCTATTTTAAATCAAAGAAAACTTCGTTAGTTTAAAGCAGGGTGGTTGACTGGGGTATTCTTGCCGATTGTGATGCTCCTCTTCGTCTCTCTTTATTGCCTTGGAATGGTTGAAAAGACTGTTTTGTCCTTGTAATTGATCCTTGACTATAGGATTCCCCTCTGTATGTTTTCCTTCAAACCCTTTTAACTGTAATCATATGTCCCTTCTGACTTTGCTGATCCCCTTTTGATTTCACCTTTCTTACACCCATATCTTTTATCTCCCACCTTTCGTGGCCGTATTTTGTAACCTTGGATCTTGGTAGTATACCTTGACATTCCTTCTTATTTGTTTGGAATAAAGCTTATCTCAAAGCTTTTAGAAAAGTAAGATTATTAGTGATGAAACACGCTGATTTCGACAATTATAGAATGAAAAGAAAAATCCAAGTTTGGATGACTGGTGGAGAAAGAATAAAAACTTATCTGATTGGAGTTACTGGCACTAATGATCAGGGTATGCATTTCGGATTAATCAACCCAGTCTTTAATCAATCTCCTTTCAATTGTCTCGTTTTTGTTTTTTTGCCAAAATTTCCATAATCCAACCTCATTTTTCATTTCACAGACCTGTTGGACTTGCAATGTCTCAAAGAGTTTTCACTGATAAACTTTCCTCATTTGTTCATTTTTTCACTTCCTTTTCGCCTTATGGTGCCCACGAAGGTTTTCACCAATAAGACTCTCTCATTTTACTTTTCTCTCAACTTCCGTCGCCTTATGGTGCCCGTGTGGGTTTTCACCTATAAGACTCTCTCATTTTTACTTTCTTTTCTTGTTTGTACCAGAGTATTATGAACCATCTTCATTTGCTTGACTCAGCATTTTTCTAAGATTGGTCGAAAGGTCTTTCTGGTATGGGGTTAGAAATGGAAAAGGTATTAAAAGCTAAACAGTTTTGGTATGTGTTTAAAATTACAACTCTTGGAATCTTTTTATTATTTCCAATACAATTCTTGCCCCAGTTCCTTGATTGGGGTCGCTTGATATTTCTTTTTGTGCACATTTTATGTATATTGTGCACCCTAAGACCGAGCCGTGAGGCTCCTACGTATCCTTCTTTGAGGAATCAGGTCAAACGTAGTTCACTAAATAATAGTGATATTTTTGTTTTTAATTATTTCATACTTGATTTTTTTTATTGATTCCAAGAGAGGGTAGGAAAGAAACAAGTATGGCTCAAAGGGAAGCAAATGGTATAGTGTTTGGATAGCAGAATAAATTGCCTTTGTCATTCCAATCTTCGAAATAATGCTAAATACAAACACTCAAAAAGTTATGCATAATATCTCTTTACCGCGTCAGAATTGATCGCCATATCTATGCATTTGCCTTCAATGTCTGTTAAGCATAGTGCACCATTCGATAATACTCTGGTCACAATGAATGGTCCTTGCCAATTCGGGGCAAATTTGCCCTTTGCCTCGACCTGATGTGGAAGAATACGTTTCAGCACATGCTGACCTACTTCAAACTTCCGGGGTCGCACCTTTTTGTTGTATGCTCTTTCTATTCTTCTTTGATATAATTGACCATGACATACTGCGGCCAATCGTTTTTCATCAATTAAGTTTAACTGTTCCAGACGGGTTTTGACCCATTCATCATCATCAATCTTTGCTTCGGCGATGATCCGAAGGGAAGGAATCTCAACTTCTGCAGGAATTACTGCTTCAGTGCCATATACCAACAAATAAGGAGTTGCTCCTACTGAAGTGCGAACAGTAGTGCGGTATCCCAATAATGCAAATGGTAATTTTTCATGCCATTGTTTTGAACCTTCTACCATTTTCCGAAGTATCTTCTTTATGTTTTTGTTGGCTGCTTCTACTGCTCCATTCGCCTTGGGCCGATATGGGGTAGAGTTACGATGTGTAATCTTAAACTGTTGACATACTTCCTTCATTAAGTTGCTGTTAAGATTAGCACCGTTATCTGTGATGATCACCTTCGGGATTCCGAATCGACATATGATATTTGAGTGGACAAAATCGACCACAGCTTTCTTGGTCACTGATTTGAATGTCTTGGCCTCAACCCATTTGGTAAAATAATCAATAGCTACCAGAATGAACCTGTGTCCATTGGATGCTGCCGGCTCAATTGGTCCAATCACATCCATGCCCCAGGCAACGAAGGGCCATGGTGCCGACATTGTGTGCAACTCGGATGGTGGAGAATGAATCAAATCTCCGTGTATTTGGCATTGATGACACTTGCGCACAAAACTGATACAATCTCGCTCCATGGTAAGCCAATAGTAACCGGCTCGGAGGATTTTCTTTGCCAATACATATCCACTCATGTGGGGTCCGCAAACTCCTGAATGTACTTCAGACATGACAGCTGCAGCTTGTCTGGCATCTATGCATCTTAATAATCCAAGATCTGGTGTTCTTTTATACAAAACTCCTCCGCTTAAGAAGAATCCATTTGCCAATCGCCTAATGGTCCTCTTTTGATCTCCTGTGGCTTGTGCGGGATATATCCCCATCCTGATATACTCCTTGATGTCGTGGAACCATGGTTCACCATCAAATTCTTCTTCAACCATATTGCAATAAGCGTGCTGATCGTGGACTTGAATATGTATTGGATCTACATAAGCTTTGTCCGGATGGTGCAACATTGATGCCAGGGTAGCCAATGCATCGGCAACCTCATTATGGATTCTTGGAATATGTTGGAATTCCACTGATTGAAACCGCTGACAAAGATCATGTAGACATTGTCGGTATGGTATGAGCTTCAAGTCTCGGGTTTCCCATTCTCCTTGAATTTGATGTACCAAAAGATCCGAATCTCCCATGACTAAGATTTCTCGGATACCCATGTCTGCGGCTAGCCTTAACCCCAAAATGCAAGCTTCATATTCAGCCATATTATTGGTGCAATAAAATCGTAATTGAGCCGTAACAGGATAGTGATACCCTGTTTCAGAAATGATTACAGCTCCTATTCCGACTCCTTTCATGTTGGCGGCTCCATCAAAGAAAAGTTTCCAGCCAGGCTTTTCAATTCGCTCCACCTCGTCGATATGCATTGTTTCTTCGTCAGGAAAATAAGTTTTCAACGGCTCATATTCCTCATCGACCGGGTTTTCGGCTAAATGATCGGCCAGTGCTTGAGCCTTCATTGCAGTTCGAGTCACATAAATGATGTCGAATTCTGTGAGCAATATCTGCCACTTTGCAAGCCTTCCTGTTGGCATAGGCTTTTGAAAAATGTATTTCAATGGATCCAACCGAGAAATGAGGTAAGTAGTGTAGGATGACAAATAGTGTTTCAATTTTTGAGCTACCCATGTTAGGGCGCAACATGTCTTTTCCAGATGAGTATACTTAACCTCATAAGCTGTGAACTTCTTGCTAAGGTAGTAGATGGCCTGTTCTTTTCTGCCAGTAAGGTCATGTTGCCCCAATACACAACCAAATGAATTTTCCAAAACCGTTAAGTAAAGAATCAAAGGTCTTCCTGGCTCTGGCGGGACCAACACGGGTGGGTTCGACAAGTACCCTTTTATCTTATCGAACGCTTCTTGACACTCATCGGTCCATTTGACCGCAGCATCCTTTTTCAACAATTTGAAAATTGGCTCACAAGTTGTTGTGAGCTGAGCAATAAACCTGCTGATGTAATTTAACCTTCCCAACAAACTCATTACTTCAGTTTTGTTCCTGGGAGGTGGAAATTCTTGGATGGCTTTGATCTTTGACGGATCTAGCTCAATGCCTCGTCGACTGACTATGAATCCCAGCAACTTTCCGGATGGAACTCCAAATGCGCACTTGGCAGGGTTAAGCTTGAGGTTGTACCTGCGAAGTCTTAAGAAGAACTTCCTCAAATCCTCAACGTGGTCGGCCTGATGCTTTGATTTTATGATCACATCGTCCACGTATACCTCAATCTCCTTGTGTATCATATCATGAAACACTGTGGTCATTGCTCTCATATAGGTTGCTCCGGCGTTCTTCAAACCGAATGGCATTACCCGGTAGCAATAAGTTCCCCATGGTGTGATGAATGCCGTCTTTTCTGCATCTTCTTCATCCATTAGAATTTGATGATACCCGGCATAACAATCCACGAAAGACCCTATATCATGCTTGGCACAATTGTCGATCAAAATATGGATATTAGGTAATGGGAAATTATCCTTTGGACTTGCTTTGTTGAGATTGCGATAGTCGACGCATACTCTAATTTTGCCATCTTTCTTTGGCACAGGAACGACATTAGCTAACCAAACAGGATATCGAGTGACTCGAATGACCTTTGCTTCCAATTGTTTGGTGATTTCTTCCTTAATTCTCACACTCATATCAGGCTTGAATTTTCTCAGCCTCTGCTTGACAGGAGGCACCGTTGGATCGGTGGGCAATTTGTGGACCACTAAATCAGTGCTCAAGCCCGGCATATCGTCATACGACCATGCAAAAACATCTTTGAATTCTATGAGTGCTTTAATTAACTCCTCTCGGATCTTTGGTTCGAGATGGACACTTATTTTAGTTTCCCGGACATTACTCGTGTCCCCTATATTGACGTCCTCGGTATCACTCAAGTTAGGTTTGATTTTTTCCTCAAAGTGAATTAACTCTTTACTAATCTCTTCAAAAACCTCATCTTCATCATATTCTGATTCATAATCACAATATATTTCTTGAATTATTACTTCGGAACCAGATTGATTTTTAAGACTGGGCTGAGGATTTCTCATGCATGCCATATCACTAGAGCCAGCGTAAAAGGAACAAGACTCCATTCGAATTGGGAGAGGAGTGGCTTTCCAATTATTGAGCTTTGTTTTTGGCCCAACGAATTGAACTTCTGCGTTGCTACACCCTTCTCCGCCTTCCAACATATTCACATCACTAAACAATTTCTCGAACCTTTCAATTAATTCCTCCTCAGGATTGATCAGGGATTTAGGAATTGTTGTTATCGGGCTATTTTAAGCTCGAATTCTTTAAACCCTGAACCAATGGTTCTGGGTTACAATAACACTGGTTTTTCTGTTACTCCCCAGCAGAGTCGCCAGAGCTGTCGCACCTCCTTTTTACATACCCCCATGAGGGTACAAGGGGAGTTTTCTCCAATTAAAGGACAGTCGAAACGGGATTTATTTAATTATTTCAGAGTCGCCACCTGGGAATTTTAAGGCGTCCCAAGTCACCAATTTTAATCCCTGAATCGAGGAGAATATAACTCTGTTTATTATTCTGCGAACCAGAAATCCTGAGTAAGGAATTCTGTTAATCCGGAAGAAGGTGTTAGGCATTTCCGAATTCCGTGGTTCTAGCACGGTCGCTCAACTACTTTCATTCTTGGCTTAATTATCTTGATTTTATTAAATACATTTTTATTGCATGATTTTACTACCGCTTTTTACTTATTGTTTATGACGAATTACGCGTACGTATATTCGTATTATATATCTTTTATAATTACCGGGGATTGTGCCACGCGTACGTGTACACAATAAAATCATCCATGTTATAGTTTTTATAAAAATATATATTCGAAAATTAAAAATAAAATCAGGAACATCATCACCCTTTTTATTTAGATAATGAACTGCACACCTCGGATTATATGAAATTATTTAATATTTTTTTTAAAGAAATTCGTTTTATTAAATATTCGCTCGAAATTGCGCGTACGCATAATTCGAATTTACTTTTAAAATATAACCAGGGTGCACGAACGCATCCCTGATTGCGCAAAATCTTTGTTAATAGTATTATGGACTTTTCACAAATTATTTATTATATCATACATTTTTTATGTGAAAATCATGAGAACTCCCACTTTAGAGGCCTTTGAATTCTTTGAAAAGAATTCACAATCTATTAAAGGTTGTCCGTCGATTATAATCTCCGCGTATAATTTATGTTCATCCAAGACTATTCAAATTCAAAATAAAGAATAAGAACATGATTAATACTATTCTTCACAAATACAACATATATATCTATATGCCCAATAATGAATTGTATATGAAACTAAAAATGATTTATAAAGGGAAGAATATTTTTTCAAGAACTTTTATTATTTCTATTTAGTGCAAGTCCTATTTCTAATTGTCGTTGATGTAAAGTGTTGCAATTTGTATATCTCATTTTATTCTCATATACTTGCTTTTAATCCAATAGGCCTAATTATTTATTTAGGATGGTAAATAAGCATCAAATTGATAAGAAAGGGATTTATTATACAAATTGATTAACAACATTGCCTTACATGCCACATATTTGTATGTCTTGAAACATTCGTAGCACTTTAACATCATAATGAGCCATAACAACTCAACTTACCATCCACTAATGGTTCTATAGATACCTGTTATAATGCCACATAAGAACGTACAACTTATATCATTTCTTCCACAACTAAATCAGATTATCAGAATAAACTAACAATATGGTTTTGACATTTTCACGCTATTCTTTATTCAACTAACAACGTCACAAGGCCTAGTTAATGGCCAATCTTTATGTCATGTTTCCTACCTTGACAATTCAAACATGACAAAACTAATGAGATGAAGGGCTAACATTATTACAAAGCCTTCACTACTAAATATGAATTTCAAGGTAAGACAATTAACTCATAGTTATCAAATTGAATTCACTACTAATTAACTAACATGAAACAAAAAATGAAATTTAAACTGATGAACTCGGACAAATGGAAAAAACAGAATTACAAAGCAAGCTTCGTTGATTAATCATGTTGAATCTCTTTCCAACATGAAATTTAAAAGACATGTACCTGAAAATGAAGGTAGAAGGAGTAAATTTCAGCAGTAGCAGCAGTAACAAATTCAGCAGAATATACCAGTGTTCAACAGATTTGGTCAACAAAACAAGGCCCGAGGAACTCAGAAACACAGTACAAGACTTCTTAAAAGTTTCAGATTTTAAAACTGAACAATCTGTCTGATTCTAAAACTTTAGAAAAGGAAAACTGAAAAGCTCTTAATTTCAAAAATCAGCCTTAATACTAGTGTCTGATGTAGAATTCTTTTTACTATTTCTGATTTTCTTTCTTTCCTTCTATCCTATATCTGATTCTGTTCTTCTCAATTTTCAGATTTCTATTTCTGATTTTTCTCAATGTATCTCTCTCAGTCTTTCTCTGAAAAGCTCTTAAATCAGATTTTTTCTCTTTCAAAATCTGAGTCTCTCTAAACTCTCTTTCTCTGAAAAAACTGATCTAAATCAGTCCCAATTCCCTCTATCTTATACAGGTCTGTCTCCCCTCCTTTTTAAGTGCTGCCCGGACCCCCTTTATCTTTTAAAAACAGAAAATTTCCATTAAAAATCTGTTTTTCCACTTTAAATCCCATTAGGCTAACTTTTCCCTGATTTTCAGCAGCCCATTACCCTTTGTTTCCCATTATCACACTAAATAATAGCCATTAACTTTCCACTTTCAGCCCACTACTATTATCACATTACCCTACTGTTTCTATCCCAGAAATACCCTTGAAAATCCTACTGTAATTACAGTTTTTACTGCCCCAGACCAAAGACTGCCTAAATCTTAACAGGTTTATCTGAATTAAACTGTTTAGCAGCTAAAAACCAATTCCTAAATCAAAACAAACATTTTGTCTTTTTAATGATAGCTAATTGATCCCACACCCAATGTCTAATAGCTAATGGACAAAACTAAATTCAGATTGAACACTGAACTTGTATACAAACGTATTAACAATACACAGAACTTAACAGAACAAAAATCTGAATTGAAATTGAATTTAGCATAAGTGCAGGGGCATGGTCAGTATATTGACACTGCCTGAAACTTAATACTAAGAAATCAACAGCATCTTATTGAATTTCAAACAAAGCTGATTTAATTAACGAGTATTAGTCAAACTGATTATTTACAACAATTGTCGACAAACAACTGATAAACAGATTATTTCAAACAGCATTTTCAGAAACAGAATTCTATAATATAACTAATCGACGGACTTAATCGAGTCGATTAGACACATTGTAATTAATCACAACCAACAGAAACAATTCACATTCGGATCAAGTAGATAGGTAGGAGGCAGAATCACGGAATTAAACAAATAAAAAAATTAAACAGACAACTAAAATAGGCAACAACATATGTAGGAAACAAAAGAAAAATAGGAAAATACCTCTGAATCTTCAATTTCATACGGACTCGAACTTAACTTTGAATTCGGACCTTTTTTGAATCAAACAGACCTTAGTCGAAGTATTTTCAACTGAAAATACTTCGACTAAGGTCGATTAGACCCCAATCTTCTATTTAACTCAGGCAAATTCCATGTTTTGAAATTTTTAGGGTTTTCTGATTCTTGGATCCTAAATTCGAACACTTCTAGGCAGATTCGAAGGGAACCAAAGATGACACAAGGGTGAGGGAGGCCTAGGGGTCGTTTGGTGTTAGTTTGGAAAGAATCTGAGTGAGTTCAGATTTGATTCGAACCTTCAAAAGAAGATTCGAAGAGTTCTGAGGCGATTCGAACCAAACCAACACCAGATCCACAACGAGGGTAGTTAGGGGAAGCCATGGTGTTAATTTGGGGCTGGTTGGTTTAGATCTAAGTTTGGCTCGAATCTTCAAATGAAGATTCGAGAACCTTCAGGAAGATTCGAGCCAAACGGCTAACATATTCGAATAGAGGAGGTTCAGGGGGTTCTAGGGTGTTATTTTGGTGACCGGCGGCGTTGATGCCGCCGGGTTTCAGGCGGTGGGATCCAAGGGCGGCTAGGGTTAGGAGTGGGGGTTTGGGGGACGATGATGAACAGTGTAGGAGGGGGGTGCTTAGTTTGGGGCCGGGGTAGGGCTTGGGACTTATATAGGGGTGGGGTGGATTGATATTGTCCGTCCGATCAAGTAAGATGAAGGGCCAGGATCAATCCACTTATCAAAACGACATCGTTTGATTTAAGTTGGGGAAAGGGTCAACCCGGGGTTGAAATGGATCGGGTTTGAGTGAGTTTTTTAAGACCGTGGGATCAAAATGGATGAACGGTTCAGATCTAGTTGCCCTAAACGTCGTCGTTTTATTTATGCAAGGGCTGAACTGGACCGTTTGATTGCAATGAATCAACGGCTCAGATTTGAGGTACCTCATGCGACGTCGTTTAGGCTTGTTCGAATTGGACCGGACATGGGGATGTTGGATTGGGCTGTGGGATTCATTTCGTTTGGGCCTGGATTTTAATCCAAGGTCCGATTTTCATATTCTAACTTATATTTTTATTTTATTATTAATTAATAAAATCCTAATCAAAAATTATAAAAACAAAATTATCATTACAATAATACTAATTATCTTTTAATAACCATTAACACGTAGATAAAACATTGACACATTTAAAAATAGAACGAATGCATATTTTTTGTGATTTTATTTAAATTATCTTTCAAATGCATAATTAAATCCTATATGCATGCAACATGTATTTTATTTTAATTTTCATTTCATTATGACGAAGTAAGCATTTATGAACATAACACAAATATTTAACACCACGCAAATTCAAAAATTACACAGTAAAAGAAATTTATTTTATTTTTTGATTTATTTTGGAGTAGTTTTTCGTAAGGCAAAAATCACGTGCTCACAACCGGAATTCGCCAAAATACTAACTTTGCCAATTCAACCTTAATTCTACACCGGTCATCACAAAAATATTCCGGACACACTCCTAAGTCCCAAATCACCTAACGAAGCTATCCGAACCATAAAATTCGCATTTCGAGCTCTCTAACACATAAGTCAATATTCGGTTGACTATTCCAACTTAAGCTTCCTTAAAAGAGACTAAGTGTCTCAAACCTTACCAAAATCATTCCGGAATGACTTCAAATTTTGCACACAAGTCACATTCGACATTACGGACTTGCCCCAACTTTCGGATTCGTATTCCGACTCCGATATCAAAATTTCCCCTTCCGGTCGAATTTTTCTCAAAAACCTTCAAATTTTTATACTTAGCCAAATGACTTCAAAATGACCTCCGGACACCCGAATTCACTTCCGATCGCGCTACCAATCCTTAAATCATCCCCCGAAACTAATCGAATCATCGGAAATAAATTCCGAGACCTCTAACTCACAAGTCAACTTTCGGTTGATTTTTCCAAACTAATTCTTCATTAAAAAGACTATTTGTCCCAATTTCTACCAAACTCGATCCGAATTGACTTAAATTCACCAAGTACACATATTGAAGCATGAATAAGCATATAACGGGGAATACAGGATGGAATTACAGGAGACGACAGGTCGGGTTGTCACAATCAAATGCCATATATATTTTTTATATCAAATAACGTTCACAAAAATATGTTCAAATCATCTGATATTGGACCTAGGCAATATCTACTATATCACTAACAGAATCAAATCACATAAAGATTACATAATTCTTTAAATTTAAAAATATTTTTTTCCTATCATCAAAAGAAGGAAAAATATTGCTTTGTCCTACAAATAATAGGCAGTTGACCCAAAAAAAAAGATGAAACACAAACTCAATACCGTCATAAGATGAATCACAAGTAACAATGAAGCAAGAAGTAATTTGTATTATAGAAGAAACAAACATGTAGCTGGTTTTAAAAAAAATTATTTGATGGTTATACTTATGTTCCTTGGAGTATTATGAATAGGAAAAAGGGTGAAACATCAGTTGTGAAGAGGAAGAGTTTGTATATTGCTTTACTACTTTAATCCACAATTATATTGATAATTGTTGTAACTTGGTTGCCGTTCATATTCTGGCATCCTTAGAAATTGCACTTATTAGTATTAATTGATTGATGTAACCGTTGCAAAATTTTTGGATATATATATATATATATATATAGATTACAAAAATAAGTAATGTAGCAAAAGAATCTTTCCTTCCCCCTATTTCATTTATAATAGAAATTATTGGAACTATCAAGAAGGTTATAATTCATATTGAGTAAATAAATAGTTATATTAAAATAAAGTGAAAAATGAAAAAATCCAGTAAAAAGATAAATGTGAATGAAAGCCGAAGAGATGTGCCGCACCAACTTTATCATTTCCTACTTTATATTTATAACTCAACCGAACTTTAGTATTACAAAAGGCAGCACAACTTTTAGTTTTTTCGTACGTTTATAATACTTTTGTATTTTTTAATCCTTTCCACATCTTCTTGTATAATATAGCTAATCTTGGTCCAGTAAAACACGTCACTGACATTTTTACTAATTCATTATTATGCATTATGAGTAAGCAAAATACATTAGAATCAATAGTCAATGCCAAGAATGTAAACTTTTTTTTTTGGTAAGTAGAAACTTTTACTAATTACCAAGTAAAATTTTAACAAAAGCAATCTATATCTATATATATAAAGTTGGGAAAATAGGAGATGAGTTGGCACCACTCTTTGGCCAAGGATCCTATTTATCTAATTTTTCCTTTTTTTTTGATTTTTTTTCTCCTTTTTGTGTAATTTTATACTCTTTTTATGCTTTCAAGTTGTGTCCGTTTCTATCTATTCTTTAATTAGATCCTCTTAGTTATACCTCCCACTCTTTCGTTTTTTCCCCTTCAATTTATGTCATATTATAAAGACTCCAAAAATTTCCTCATTAATTGTCCAAATAATTGCTCATGTTATTAAATTACTTTACGGTTACAAACGTTTTGTATTCTGGCCTTGGCATGAAATTCTTATATTTTCCTTCTTTTGGGTTCTGTTGCAAATCTCTTCCTCTTTCAATCTGAGTTCTTTTTTGGCTATCAATTCATATGTTCTACAAGAAGCATCTACTACTATCAACTTACTTCCCTAGAAAAATTGCATTGATGAGGTCAAGAAGAAAAGCAAAGAATTTTAGCAATTGTTCAAACAATTCATGTGATATATACCTATCTTTCATCAAGAAAAGTATTTTTGTCAAAACCGTCTCATAGGTTCTTAGAAAAATAGATATTTGTTTCAGCATTTTCCTTCTTTATACGTGGATGAATATTTAGAGAATTTCTTTGTATGCTCTAATATTATTCTATCTTTTTCTTCTAGTTGAATTTCTGGTCAAATAATTTATTGATTAAGATTCATAATTACTTAGATTCATATTGTAGGTTCCATTGAAAAAGTTGTGTATGATTAAGTTTACCAACGAATAGTTCTCTATTGCAGACAAAGGATTATACTGCAGACAATGAAGAGGCTGTTGCATTCAACAAACCTCAGATCATTCAGCGTAAAGGAATTAGGAATGTAACAAAAGCATACAAATTATATTTAATGGCTTTTGATGCCGGTGAACCATAACCATTTTAACAATGGGCTAAGATATTCTATATATTAGTCTATGTCTTAAATGTCTTAAAAAGAAGAATATTTAAGAGAAGGTGCTAACAGAAGAGACGCAGATCGAAATAAAATGTATTTCACAACTCTCATTGGCCTTTGAAGTAACTAACATCTTTAGGCTTTTGCTATCTTTAAGTTGAAATAACATTGAGTAGTGATTTTGTCCTATAGAGTGATAGCTTGCATGAGATTCTGATATTCGCTTTATATGTGTTTACAAGTTGTCGCATCCTTTTTTTCCTAATGTTATTGAATTGAGACTTTGATATGCATTACCATTCTTATAAAAAATTTTTTTTATATATTTTCTCTTTGCCTCCATCTCTTTTCTACAATCAAATATTATGCTATATGTTTTTTTCTTTGTCTGATTTTTTTTTGTGGTCAACTTCTTTGTCTGAATTTACTTTTCTTCTATAGTAATAACTCTTTAGAAATGTTCATGTGACAACCTGACCCGTTGTCTCATGAGTTACTGCCCCATTTCCCCCATTTTATGCTTCTTCATATTTCGTTATCGGTATTCAGTGTGTTAGAGTTAAATCAGATTGGTTTTGATAGGAAATGAGACACTTAGTCTCTTTAAGGAAGGCTTGTTTTGGGAAAAGTCAACCGGATGTTGACTATTGAGTTAGAGGACTCGGATGTGATTTTTGGTGATTCGGTTAGCTTTGGGGGATGATTTGTGACTTAGGAGTGTGATCGGAAGTAATTTTGGAGGTCCGGTGTAGAATTAGGCTTGAATTGGCGAAGTTAGTATTTTGGCGAATTCCGGTTGATAGGTGAGATTTTGATCCGAGAGTCGGAATGGAATTTCGAGAGTTGCTATAGCTCCGTTAAGTGATTTGGGATATGTGTGCAAAATTTCAGGTCATTCGGACGTGATTTGGTTGGGTTTTTGATCGAATGCGTGTTTTGGAAGTTTTAAAAGAACTTAGGCTTGAATTCGATGTAATTCGATGGTTTTGGTGTTAGTTGAGGTGTTTCGACGATTGAAGCAAGTTTTGATGATGTTTTAGGATGTGTTGGTGCTTTTGGTTGAGGTCCCGGGGGCCTCGAGGTGATTTCGGATGGCTAACGGGAATTTTTGAAGTTGGAAAATGCTGCAGAAATGCAGCAGTCAGTGCAGAGCAATTTTGCTCTATGCGATCGCATAGCACAAAGGGTTGCGATCGCATAGAGGGATTTTAGGGGCTGTTTGGTTGTTCAATGCGATCCCATGAAGGGGTTGCGATCGCACAGTGTTGTTTGGTAAGGCACTGCGATCGCATAGGGCCTGTTGCGATCTCATAGGGTAATTTGAGACCATGGAATTTTTGGTCTATGCGATCGCATGGGTTTGAATGCGATCACATAGATTTAGCTACAGTGATCCGGGCAGAATGTTAAAAACATTTCATCTGCGAACCCAAACCCATTTCCTCCATTTTTGAGCAACCTTGAGAGCTTTTGGATGGGAATTGAAGGGGTTTCGATGGGAAGTGATTGGAGGTAAGTCCTATGAACAAAAAACACGTTTTTATTGTGAAATTGATCTTGGAATCCATGGAAATTTAGCAAAAGAGGAAGAACTAGGGCTTGAGTTTTAATATTTCAAATTTGGATTTGAGGGAGCATTTGAGCTCGGATTTCGGTAAATTTGATATGTATAGACTCGTGGCGAGATAAGGAATCCGGTGATGTCAATTTTCTGATTTTTCGAGAAATGGGCCCGGGGCTCGGATTTTGCCAACTTCGTGATTTGTGATATTTTTCGAGTCTTTTCGATTGGGTTGTATTCCGTTAGCCTATTGAAACGTATTACTTGTGGTTTTGATCAGATTCGACGCTCGAGGAGATTGATTTGCGAGGCAAGGGAGTAGCGAGCTAGGATTTCGGCCTGCTTGAGGTGAGTAATGGTTATAAATGATGTTCTGAAGGTTTGAAACCCCGGATTTGCACAACGTGGTGCTATGTTGAGATGAGACACACGTTGTATGATGAGCGTGAGATCTGTTACTACTGGGGATTTGGACTCGGTCCATACCGTTTAATGACTCCACTGTACTTTTGACTGAGACTTAATTAATATCATTTTATCATGGGCTAGTTGCCATGTTTGGGGCCTTGTGCCGATCTGTAGAACCCTTAGGGGGCGTTTGTATTGGTTGACCTCACTTTTTTTGTCGAAATCATACCCTCAGTCATGTTCTTAACTAATAAACATAATATGAACTAGCTTAGAAATTGTTAAATCCTAATGAGAGTAACGTGTGGGTTGAGAACCCCATCTTATCTTAGTATGCCCGAGAGGCCAAGTCTGTATTGACTGAGAGGGGTCGAGAATCCCATTGTGAGGGTATTTGATATGCTATGGATCGGGCTACATGCCGCAGCAATATATATATTTATGCGGATCGAACTGCACACCGCAGTAGTATATTATATGGATCGGACTGCACGCCGCAGTAGTATATTATATGGATCGGACTGCACGCCCCAGTAGTATATTATATGGATCGGACTGCATGCCGTAGTAGTATATTATATGGATCGGACTGCACGCCGCAGTAGTATATTATATGGGTCGGACTGCACGCCGCAGTAGTATAGCGCTTGGGCTGAAGGAGCCCCTCCGGAGTCTGCACACCCCCAGTGAGCGCAGTCGACTATTCTTGGATCGGGCTGCACGCCGCAGCAGTATATATATATATATATATATATATATATATATATATATAGATGGATCGGGCTGCGCGCCGCAGCAATATACTATATGGATCGGGCTGCATGCCACAGCAGTACAAATATGAATTCGGTTATTGTGAGGAGTAAATGAAATGAATACTGGCTTAAAGGACTTTTAACTAACTTCTTCATTCGGTTGTTGTTTTTGATATTCTCACTGTTTTAATATAGAACCGTGTAGTGTTTTACGAGTTTTCTTTCTGTCAGTCATTATTTATTGCTATTACTCACTGAGTTGGAGTACTCACTTTACTCCCTGCACCATGTGTGCAGATACAGGTATCCCGGAGGCATAGTTTGAGCCTTCTACTACTGTTCAGCTTATTCTGGAGTCATCGAGGTAGCTGCATGGCGTCCGCAGGACCCAATTTCTCCCCTTATCCTCTTTATTATCCGCATTCTAGACAACTCTATGTATAGGTTGCTACACAGACTTGTATTAGAGGCTCTTGGCTCGTGACACCAGATTGGTGGGATTTATATTGATATTTTATGGATTTCCGTACTGTCTATATATTACTACAGAGTTATAATCATGTTAATTTGGCATTAAATCTTATTAATTGGTAATGAATTCTACATAAGGGATTGTGAGTGATGAATTGGTCGGGCTTTCCTAGCATCGTGTTGGGCGCCATCACGACCGGGGATTGGGGTCGTGACAAGTTGGTATCAGAGCCTAGGTTACTAGGTCTCACGAGTCATGAGCAGGTTTAGTAGAGTCTCGTGGATCAGTACAGAGACGTTTGTATTTATCCTCAAGAGGCTGCAGAACCCTTAGGAAAACTTCACATTCTTGAAATCTTATCGTGCGTCCTTGATTCAGCTTGAAAAAGTAACTCTTGAAAATCCTCCCACGCGTTCGCATGTGTGCATAAGCGCTCAGTATCAGATTTGCCTTGATGGCTTATGATTTCCCGATCAAGGGGCGAGATGCGATCTCTGTGATTTTATGTTGGGCCAGTCTGGAGGACTTGAGGTCGGATCCTTGCCTATGGCTTGAGCACCGAGGTGCTGATTGTATGAGCAAGTGTTTTGAACTTATGTGTTCTGTATTGTCCCTAATAGTGGGAATGACGGTTGGATAGCTTGTGATGAGTATGTTAGTACTGCGTGATGTTTCTATATGACTTGGAAGTGTCAAGGAAGATCTGTTGGGCGAGAGGTGGACTATTAAGTGTATGATTTCCATTGTGATTGGAGGTGTAGCTCCGAGTTATGGGCGTGTGAAGAATCTTTTCAAGTCTCCTCGTTGGGAGTGAGGTAGATTGCACGTTGCGGTATGAGTTCAGACTCAGGAAGACTAAGTGACTGTGTAATGTGTATGTCGGTGGAAGGTGTGCAAAAATGTTGTATTGAGGTGAAGTAGGTAGGTTATCTCCTGCGAAGTGTTCTGAAGTGGCGTGATCCTCATGTGTATGTTAGAAGATTTCATGTGTAATTGAAGAGTACGTACTGAATTTGAGATTTTGGGTCGCTTAAGAGAGTGGGTTAACTTATAAATGATTCGAGTTTAATCTCACTATGGTATTGTGGCATCAATAGAGTAAAAGTGTTATTAGTTATTGAGCGTATCTTGATTTATGGCTTCGAGCCAAGTTGGGGAGTTTGCTATTGATTAGCTAATTGTTCGGTTATGTGTTATGTTGGTTCCAGCTTGAGGCTTGCGAGCAAATTAGCTATGGTTAGAGTAAAGGAAAATTTTGACCAGGGTTATATTATGCTTCATAGGGTATGAGAATTACGGAATATCTAGAGTTGTTGTTGGCAAAGAATGCTCAGTTCTTAGAGCAGGAAGTTGCTTGGTCATAATGGGATAAGGATTTCATTCTGCGGTATAGGAATGCCAATGAGGCACGGGTGGTTCTATTCGTTGGGTCAGGTAAATTGCATTGAATAAGAGAAAATGACTTGTGAAGATGGCTCTAATGTGATAAAGACTCTAAAGGGAATAATTGAGTATTCTACAATTGCATGTGTGGTTAGAAACGGTGTTTTCATTGGAAGAGGTCCAGATTTATGGTATTTCTACGTTAACTGTGGGATTCTATATATCAGTGTCAGGAAATGTAAGGGTAACAGATTTAGATTGCAGAAAGTTCTTCAGAGTAAAGCATTCGGGAATGTGGTATTTTTGGGAATAATTGAGAGAGTATTCAGCGACTTATGGGTCGTGAGACAGTGTGGTTTTGCGCGTGGGTCTCATGTAGTGAGCCTGGGTTGAGGAACTGTGGTGCTACAGCAAGGGGAATATCAAATTGATGATGAGTCAGAAGGGAAATTAGATAGATGGAATAGCTTGATAGTAGACCGAATCGGTATGGTAAGGATATGATTAGTCCTTCGTATGTGTTTGAGGTAATGAGTTCGTGCAAGTGTTCTGCAGCAATGCTCTTGGGTTTCGATGGCTTGCTTAGCTTGGTCTAGTTAGAAGGATTCAATCCTGGAAGTTTAGTTGGTGCAAATGGAACTGGAAGAGTTCTTGTTGGGTTTAATCGTAGTTTGTAGACGTATATTTTCTATGGGCATGCGGAGCATGGGATGTATAGTGGTTTTTGTTCTAGATGGGACCAATGTAAAGCTCTTGACTAGTTGAGTGCATAGATGTTTGTGGCTCAGAAGAGAGGTAAAGTTTTCATGTTTCCTCGGATGGTATGTTATATGCGGTATGTTGTGGAGGACCGAGACTTGCGTATGTTAGGTTACAGTTCAGTTCATAAAACACTTAGGCAGTAGGTAGCCTCAGATAATCAAGGAAATGGTACTGCTATTGGAAAGTGATTTGACGAGAGTATATATTTAAAAAAAAAGGGCAATATGATTAAATGGATGGCACTTCGGTGGTATTGCGGCACTTTCTTGTTGGATCGACTGGTGATATTTGGGTTGGCTTGGTGACACGGGGAAATTTTAGAGTATCTATCATGGAATTGTTGGGTATTAAGGTGTGGTATGCTTTCGAACAGCGAAATTGGGATCAGGTGCGATGATTCGTGTGCTATATGGAGCTGGAGACTGAGAGTTCTCATGTACAGGCTAGGTCGTGGTTGTGGACCATGTGTATTCGGCACCGTTTAGCGGCAATCGGGATTTGGAGGCTCAGGTGGATCTTTAATTGCTGGTATGTTAGATTTTGGATGCGATGTTGAAATTCAGACTGGTTGTCTGAGTATTAGGTAATTCTGAACTATTGCGCTATGGGCTATGCCGGAAATGCCACGGGTTGAGTGGCGAGGTGCATTGGACTATGTTCTAGCAGAGTGGCTTATATTTCAAAGACCCAACGGGTGACTAGGAAGGATTGTTTTTCTTAATTGGGCCTTCGTGATGATTGTCAGTGCAGAGGTTTTTACCATTGGTTCCGTACCGGTGGGACTTTTCGGATGCATTTCTTGTGGCCGGGCATGTCGCCGGGCAAGGTTGTGGATTTTGATATCTATTTGGTGCCGGGCACCGTATCGTACGGCTCAGGCATGAGTTATAGTAGTGGAAGGAGAAGCTTTAGGCTTTCTTCGTAATGAGTTCGATGGTAGGCCGATCTGGATACGTGTTTAGCTTGAGTTGGCTTAGTTGGGCCCGAATTGTATTGTTGAGGGATAGGTTGATTCGATCGTTATTGAGCTTGTTAGTGATATGAGGAGAGCTATGAGTTGCTTTTCGGTGTAGTGAGACGTCATGATTTGTTGGTTATGGGCACATGTAGTGCGGTTCTATTGAGGGATTCATAGTGAAAGTCGAGCGAGAAGAGTAATTGGGTGTTGTGCGGTAAATGGAGTATTGGTTATGACCTATCGGGTTGCGTGGCATATGTTATTTGTTTCACTGTGGGTGTAATGAATTGCTTTGGTTCCAGACATTAACTTGTGCGTGGCTGTCGGTTTTGAGCATAGTGACTTGAGTGGGTTTCATGTGTAACAGTATTTGGATAGGATCGTGCATTGTGGCAAGGCCACGTGGAGATATGACCGTTCGGGGTAGATTCAGGTGTTCTATTTCTATGATGTGATATGGGGTCTCAGCCTTGTGTTGTGATGGTACAGATGAGCTTGAGGTACAGCTCTCTCGTTTGAGTCATTTTTCATGATTTGAGTATGTTCAGACCGTTTCTTATTGGTGCGTGTATTATTCAAGTTGTGGTTTAGGCTCGTATTGAGGTGTCATGTCACCTGGATGGTGTGTTTGTTCAGAAGGGATCATTGGGATCATCAATGAATACAAACAGATTCGAATTCAGCATGTTTAAGGGGTTAAAATCGAGGTTCGGTTCAAATTTGCTATGGTAATTGCTAGAGGGGAAGTGGCCTCATGAATGGTTAACCTGAGAAATGGTTTCGGTTTATTGCGTGTTTCAGTATCGTTAGCAGTATATGAAAGTGTTGGAATGAGATTTCAGTCAATAATAGTTTCTCTATCGGTATTTAGGTGTTGTGTGCAGCTGCTGCGAATAGAGGTTATGGTTGCGAGCATTAGAGTTAGGTGGTTTATCATGTAATGGCAACGAGGTTGAAAGTATGGGTTATTACATCTGGTTCGGGCTTATTCTGAGTATAGATGTGAGGTCCTGATCGTGTCTATGGTTTCGGAAAGTGCAATGTTGTTCAATGGTTTACGGACTAGATGGATTGTGAAATTTCAGCTATGTGGTGTTATCGGACCTATGGGAGATAGGGTGACATGGGATCACCCCGGGTATATGCTTGGTAAGGTTATCCAGCTATTGGTTGGCTTCTAGGACAAATTCTGGGTACGCTCGAGGACGAGCATTTGTTTAAGTTGGGGAGGATGTGACGATCCGACCCATCGTCTCATGAGTTACTGCCCCGTTTCCCCCATTTTATGCTTCTTCATATTTTGTTATCGGTATTCAGTGTGTTAGAGTTAAATCGGATTGGTTTTGATAGGAAATGAGACACTTAGTCTCTTTAAGGAAGGCTTGTTTTGGGAAAAGTCAACCGGATGTTGACTATTGAGTTAGAGGGCTCGGATGTGATTTTCGGTGATTTGGTTAGCTTCAGGGGATGATTTATGACTTAGGAGTGTGATCGAAAGTAATTTTGGAGGTCCGGTGTAGAATTAGGCTTGAATTGGCGAAGTTAGTATTTTGGCGATTTCCGGTTGATAGGTAAGATTTTGATCCGAGAGTCGGAATGGAATTCTGAGAGATTGTTGTAGCTCTGTTAAGTGATTTGGGATATGTGTGCAAAATTTCAGGTCATTCGGACGTGATTTGGTTGGGTTTTTGATCGAATGCGTGTTTTGGAAGTTTTAAAAGAACTTAGGCTTGAATTCGATGTAATTCGATGGTTTTGGTGTTAGTTGAGGTGTTTCGACGATTGGAGCAAGTTTTGATGATTTTTTAGGATGTGTTGGTGCTTTTGGTTGAGGTCTCGGGGGCCTCGGGGTGATTTCGGATGGCTAACGGGAATTTTTGAAGTTGGAAAATGCTGCAGAAATGCAGCAGTCAGTGCAGAGAAATTTTGCTCTATGCGATCGCATAGCACAAAGGGTTGCGATCGCATAGAGGGATTTTAGGGGCTGTTTGGTTATTCAATGTGATCCCATGAAGGGGTTGCGATCGTACATTGTTGTTTGGTAAGGCACTGTGATTGCATAGGGCCTGTTGCGATCGCATAGGGTAATTTGAGACCATGGAATTTTTGGTCTATGCGATCGCATGGGTTTGAATGCGATCACATAGATTTAGCTACAGTGATCCGGGCAGAATGTTAAAAACACTTCATCTGCGAACCCAAACCCATTTCCTCCATTTTTGAGCAACCTTAAGAGCTTTTGGATGGGAATTGAAGGGGTTTCAATGGGAAGTGATTGGAGGTAAGTCCTATGAACAAAAAACACGTTTTTATTGTGAAATTGATCTTGGAATCCATGGAAATTTAGCAAAAGAGGAAGAACTAGGGCTTGAGTTTTAATATTTCAAATTTGGATTTGAGGGAGCATTTGAGCTCGGATTTCGGTAAATTTGATATGTATAGACTCGTGGCGAGATAAGGAATCCGGTGATGTCAATTTTCTGATTTTTCGAGAAATGGGACTTCGTGATTTGTGATATTTTTCGAGTCTTTTCGATTGGGTTGTATTCCCTTAGCCTATTCTAACGTATTACTTGTGGTTTTGATCAGATTCGACGCTCGAGGAGATTGATTTGCGCGGCAAGGGAGTAGCGAGCTAGGATTTCGGCCTGCTTGAGGTGAGTAATGGTTATAAACTGGCAAGGAAGGCAAACTTAGCCCACAGTATATTGGGCCATATAGGATAATTCAGAGGGTGGTCCAAGTAGCTTATAAGTTAGAATTGCCCTCAGAATTGGACTCTGTCCATCCGGTTTTTCACGTATCTATGTTAAGGACGTGCATTTGCGATCCTACCCAAGTGGTGCCCACGGATGATGTACAGATTATAGAGGACTTGTTATATGAGGAAGTTCCGGTTGCCATCCTAGACCGACAAATCCGCAAGCTACGGAATAAGGAGGTACCCTCTGTGAAGGTCTTATGGAGAAGCAAGAATGTGGAAGATATGACATGGGAAGCGGAGGAAGAAACAAAGTCTAAATACCCCCACTTATTTCAAATTGGAGATATGGATCGAGATGGGATACCTCAGCACAACCCTATTCAAGCCGGTAGGTCCTCAAGTAAGCTCTTATTTTTGTCATTCTGAATTCATAATAGACAGCTATGTGAGGCCAAGTGTGGAATGTATAGTATGTTTTCTAGCTGCGCGCAGGGTGGTTTTAGTCTAGAGTACAAAGGAGATTCTGGCAAAACATTTCCAAGGTATCTAAGAGTACACATTCGAGGACGAATGTTTCTAGGGGAGGGGGAAGGATGTTACATCTCACGTTTCTCGTACGTCAAAGTTTCGTCTTCAATTAATTGACATAGATACATGGATGAGATTATCTTGAGGTTAGCATATTTATGCTACTTATAACAAGTGATAAGTAAGTGCCATGAAGGATAAATTGTACACGAATTAAAGAAAATGAGTTTCGTTGAAGGTTGTTGATTTGGGATAAAGTACGGTCCAAGCTGTAATACCCAATATTATGGACTAGTACCATACAAGGTACCATATGACCGTGATAATATGATGTATAAAGTATATTAAAAATAAGTAGAATGTTAAGTAATTTGAGATAATTCTTAATTATGCGGGTAATTGATTAATTACCGAATAACGGGACATTACCTAATTACCTAATAAGTGGATAAAGATTAATATTTTCCACCTCACCCCCACACGGCAGCAAGGAGCTAACCAAACAAATGACTAAGGGTCATTTGGGATTAGGTGGCAACCTAATGTATGGATTTTAAGACACATCAATTCCAACACTTCCAATACAAATCAAATGTGTAGCCTTGGGAAAAGATAGTAACGTTCCAACATTGTCAATACAATTAAGATGTGAGCTTTGAACATTAGCAAGTAAGTGCTTACGAATTCCTACAAAATAACACTACAATTAGAAGTGGGGAACGTTGACCATTACAGATAAGTTTCCAACTTTTCATTTTCAAACACCTAAGTCAGATTCTAAATCTTACATTAAGTAACGTGATTCCTACAATTTTCAACAATTCCTGCGAGAATTATTTACACATTAGCAACGTAAGATTTTGCGATTCTAAGGGAGTTCGGTGCTACCTTTTATAAGAATATCATACGGAATTTTTTCCTACTCCAGGAATGTTAAGGCTAAGCCCTTCCTTCATTTTGGCATGATCTCGTAATTACACAAGTTTGACAACAAGGCATAAAGAAAAATCCATATCCCGAAATTTACGTATATTTTCCTAGTCTTGTAAGTTACAATATTCAATTGAGTATTTCCTTCTTTCATTCAAGAGAGGAGAGAGTCTACATATACATTATTACATTATTTTCATTACCATCGAGCTATAATCGATGGGCAGGCCCCTATTGGGCAACCTCTAATGAGATGGTAAGTTATATGCCGAGCCTACTGTGGCCGAACGCCTATGAGCGAGCCCAGTTGGCCGAGATACAAAGCCTAGTATGGCCGAGCGTCTATGAACGAGCCTACTATGGCAGAGCAGATATATATATATAGTGAGCTTTATAAGGTCGGACAGCTATTTTACTTACTATATTGAGAGAGTTAAGTCAGTATCGGCAAGTGAGCATATCTTTAGATTTTCTTTGACTCCCAGTTACTTTCAGTTATTATATTATCGGTTCAGTTTCAGCTTTCAGTATATTGCCTTACATACTCGGTACATTATTTCATATTGACGTCCCTTTTTCTGGGGGCACTGCATTTCATATGTGTAGGTTCAGATAGACGGACGGGTAGACCTCATCAGTAGGTGTTGCCTGAGTTCAGCTTTATCGGTAAGCTCCACGTCCTTCAGAATTGCTAGGTCTAGACTTTTGTATACATCTTGTATATATATGTATATAGGTTATGGGTAGGTCGGGGCCCTGTTCCAATCATAGTACATCCAGCAGTAGAGGCTTGTAGACATATCCTGTCAGTTAGTGTAGTATGTTGGGCTTGTAAGCCCTGTATGTATATTTTGTTGGCTTGTCAGTTATAGTAGTTATAACGGCCTTACCGGTCCAGCTTTATGTTGACATTTAATCAGCGTTAGCCTCTATTCAATTTTATATTTTGCTTCGCACATTATCTTGTAATGTGGCACATGGCCAAAGTATGACATTACATGTTCAGAGCCTCTCGGTCGTAAGTGGTACGCAAGGATAGGTAAGACACCGGGGTGCCTATCTCGCCCCCAGGCTCAGGGCGTGACACCTATAGACAGGTTGAGAGTCCTCCAAGTAGGCTATCAGTTCAGCGGAAGATGTTGGTGTGCTCCATTTGCTCTGGAGTTGCTTATTTGGTTAGCATGATTTAGACATGTATTGATTGGTATGTCGGGGCCCTGTCCCGGACTTATGACATTTATGTACTCTTAGAGTCTTGTAGACATATGTCATGTATATGAAAGATTGTATGGCATTGTCAGCCTATGTTCAGTGTATAGGTGATTATTTTGGCCTTATAGGCCTGTACGTCATATGTATAAGTTAATATATCAGGTTGGGTCATTTTATGTCGAGTGTACTCTCATGTTTTATACTTGTTACCTCATACGACCCTTCTGGCCCATTTACCCATGTTGATGTAATGAGAAAAATACGTTACATTGATACTCGATTGAGTAAGGACACCGGATACCCGTCGCGGCCCTTCGGTTTGGGTCGTGAGAATTTTGGTCTAAAGTAGGGTTGTGCATTATTTGGGTCAACTCAAAAATCCGATCCGTGTTATTCAGATTGGTTTAGATTGGATTTTAGTCTTTTGGATCGAATTTTGGATCTTTAATTTAATTATTTTGGATATCGAATCGAATACGGTTTGGCTCAATTTATATCCAAATTGATCTGAAACCCAAAATTAATATTTTACATCTAAAAGTGATGGCACCCTTATAAAAATTCTAAGGTTTCTTTGTTATTGCACTCAATGTTTTTGTCATTTTCTTTCCTTTCAATATTAAAAGTAAAAGATATGAAAATGAATGAGTTTTGCTACTAAAAATGGTAGGAGATAGCATATTAAAATTATTTATTTTAGCATCTTAATAAGGCATACAATCCGAACCGACATCCGAAATATTATCCGATCTAAAGATCAAAATTCGATCCGATCCGAGTTTACTCTGGTTTGGATTCGAATTGCAATTTACAGAATCCAAAATTCAAAATTATAAATCGAAAGGTGTTAAATCCAATCTAATCTGATCCATGGACATGCCTAGTCTAAAGCCCTAAACCTAATAGACTTTCATAAGGCGTTGTTAAGTTTAAACCCGTCGGCTCATGTGCAACTCATATGACAACCCCAATATATTAAGGACCATATGGTTATGATCATTAAAGTAAAAATTTATTGGCATCCAGTATTTATACTAAATTACAAGTACATATAATTTTTTGAAAATAACTGTAAAATATTACTGTAACAAACAAAATTAATACACCTAAGGAGCATCTTGTTTTACCAAAAATGTGGATCTTGGTTCGAATAATCAAACTTATATTAATAAAGTTCAATCCTAGCTAATAATAATATCCCTAAATGGAGTTCTTAAAGAAGCAGTAGATATTATGTAGGTACGGTTGGACAGCGGTGGTAGCACACAATAAATATTCTAGAAATTATAAGCAATAATGTAGCACTCAATATCAATAAATAGCAATAAATGGCATTTAAATAAATAGAATGACTGACTCACCCAAGAAAGAGCGGAATGAGTGGATATTTTCTCTGACAATGATGAATGATAAACAATCCTTTGAATATTTGAGTTATTATCGGATCTAGTGGAAAAGTATAGATAAGCATCTCAGTGAAAAGGTGATATTTGTATCTTAGCAAAGAAGATCTGATTCTCTTTCTCAAGTAAAAGTGTGTTTTTTACAAATGAATATCACATGTCCCCTATCATTGTGTCTTTTTCTATTTATAGGGAACTTGCTCCTCAGAAACCCTAATAGTATAAGTGCAGAGAATATCCACTAGACTATTCTCTTTAATATCATATCTTGAAAATAACCATTATAACTCTGTCAAAGGTACTCGACCTCGGTCTCGACCCACTCTTCGACTTCGATCTTTGTTGACTCTTCGACCACAGACTTCGCCGATGCTTGGGCCATTTCGACAAATGATGACTTGAGAACTCTTTCCTAGTACAATCTTGGATTAAATATTATAAAGATAGATTTTGACTCATACAGTTAGTCCTTCCTCTTATTGAGGCCGGCTTCAGGCGGGGTCGATGAGCGAATCTTGTCCTTTGTGGTCGAAACGAGCGAGCAAGTTATGCAGGTCGCAGTGGTTGCGGCAAACTGGAAGAGTGGCCCTGTGTGGGCCACATATTTTAAGCGCTTCAATTTTTCCTAGCAATTTGCTGGAATTATGTTGTCCATAAATTAGGATGAGGTCATGACGTCATGCGTCATTACGATGCATATTCCTGATGCATTGCTTTGTTTAGTGTGTGACATCTGATTGAACGTGCCGCTTCAGTTTCGGTGCCAGTAATGATGAGCAGTTTTTGGTTCTGGTGTCAAGACATTTATAAATAGAGGTTTTTGGAAGCAATGTTGAGGTTTAGTTTTTTGTTGTTTTGAAACCCCCTTTTTTTCTCTTGCTCTCTTCTTGCTTCGAACTTCTCTTCTCTGTTCCAGTGATTTGTATTGTTCTTAACTCTTCCTCATTTGATACCTCTCTTTACTACATTAAACTATGTCTAACGTATCTTCTGAGTCTGGTTAGGGAAGTCATGTGGCCCCCTTGGCAGTGGTATTTCCTTCCCACGAGGAGGGTGTTCCTACCTTCGTTGAGGATGGAACATTCCCGTCAATGGAAGAGATAATTTCATGCAACCCTGATTCCAGATTTAATTTCATCAAATAACCTAATGCTGAACTTGGTGCTTTTCGGTTAGTGATGACGGTGAAGTAATTGGAAGAGCTTAAGGCTAAGTTTGGCCTTCCCAATCATATTGAGTTAATTTCGAATGGGTGGGATACGGTGCAAATTCACCATCCTGGGTAATGCGCCTTCTACACCTACCCCTTCCAAATCGTTTATTCCCTTCCTCTCCTACCGTTGGTCGAGGAGTTCTGTCATTATTACGGCGTTTGCCAGCTCAGCTCGTGTGGTACGTTTACAAGCTTATAAAGATGCTTACCAAATTTTACGAGCTAGCCGAGGTCGGGTTAACACTTTGGCACTTAATACATCTGTTCGCCCCTAGCTATTATAAGGGAACAATGTTGAATATTCTCCAGCGGGGGGCAAGTGCTTGATGGTGAAGATGGACGATAAAGCCAACCGTCAATTCTGGTTCAACTTCTTTTTTGTCAAAACCGAGGACGTGGTGGCCAATGTCAGCGGCTTTCCTGAGACTTGGAATTATACTCATACATACCTAATTTCCCTGTTTGTAGGTATCCTATTTTTCTCTTGTTCTTGATCGTGGGTTTCGACATCTTGTCTTCTTCTCATACAGCCAAGACCTTGCCTCCTCCTTTGGTCGCTCGTATTTCTGACTGGGTCGATCGGCTCCTCCCTCACATCATAGGGATTCGTGAATGGCCAAGTTTTTTCAAGAAGTTTGAGCCTGCTCTCCCTTCGACTGGTAAGTCCCTTTTATCATTTTTGTTTACCTTTGCTGACCTTTGCCTTTCCTTGTGTTCTTATAGCTTTGTCCAGGGTGTCTTCGAGGAGGTCGAGAGCTCTCGCATCCTCATTTCGGAAGAGGAGAGCTCCTACGTCCTCGGCTCTCGCCCCTTCTTCGACTGCGGCTAATCCTGCTTCTATACTAGTTCCTCTTATTGTTGCGCCCAAACCTATCCCTCCTTCGTCCGTGGAGACTTCATCCACGAAGTCGTCGACTTCTCCCTAGTATGCCCTCATAAACGAGGAGGATGAACCTTTTCCCGGTGATGAAGACTTGATGCCTTGTAGGAGGAGGGTCATAGATGTCGAGGGAGAGAGGTCAGCGACCGTCGATGTAGAAGACTGTGGTTTCCATCTTTTGGAGAAGGCCACAGTGCATATTGGGGAGAGCCCAGAGGCTAGTCCTAAGGCTATTTGTTTGGAGGATACGGATATACGACCTGTGGGGGATGCAGTCGAAGGCATGGTGGGAAGTGGCAGTCGTGTTCTTCCAAGACGTGAAGAGGCCTCTTCTTCCGGGGTTGCGACGGACGTACCTTCTTCGACTGATGATAGAAGGAAGGCTATTACCAAGGAGGATGTTGGATCTGATTCTTGCATGGATGTAGATGAGTTGAGGATGATCGATGAGGGGATTACTCAGGTTGAAGTGAGGTTGGAGGGGGTTCAAGGACTATTACGATCCCGATGGATCGTAATCTTCTCGTGGATACCGAGAAAATTACCCCCTCCCTTGTCCCTTTTAGTTCTGAAGTTGTGGGTATGACCCTCAAGACTATGAATGACAACGAACAATCAAATAACATTGCCGGCCTCTCCCTTCGTCTTGGAAATTGAGAGTGCTCATAGGGAGTAGAGGCGTAAAGATATCTATGTGAAGTTGAAGGACAAGTACTTCCGAGTTCTTGAGATATACTGGGAGTTTTGGTGTCATCTTTGTGAGGGTGGCGATGTGCACCAACTGAGGGAGGACTTGAAGTCTAGAGACGAGGAGCTGGTGCGGATGGTGGGGAAGTGTAGCATCCTGGAGGGGACGTTGAGGAGTAAAGAGGAAGAGCTCGAGCTCAGCAAGGGGGTAGAAACCTAGTGTAGTAATCTCTAAGCTCAGGTGGTTTTGCTACGAGCCCAGCTTGAGGAGTGTCAATGCAGGGCAGAGGCTCTTAATGGCGAGGTCGTTGAGAAGACGGAGGAGCTAGATAAGGCAGAGTCCGCTTGGTCGGGGGCTTTGAGGAAGGCAGAGTCTCTTTAGGTGGTGATCCGAACTCTCCATTCCGAGCAAGAAATTGACTTAGCAATGGTGAGGCTTAAAGAAAAGTAGATTGATGAGAGGATTGGAGAGTTGGAGAAAGAGACTTCTGGCCTCTACAATCGAGTTGCTGCTCTGAAGGCCAAGAAGGCCCAATTACTGGCATAGCCGTCCTCCTCCCGTACTTCAGATTTTCCCAATGTTCCTCGGGAGTTATATGAGAAGTGGATTCAAGCTAAGGCCCAACTAGACGTCTTTCAAGATTTGCATATGGCGGGATCCGTATCTGAGGCTGCCCTTGAAGATGTTCGTGTTAAGGCTTGTGAAGCTCGAGTCACTTGTAGGTATGATCCCGATATGCCTGAGGCCAGTGAGGATGAGAGGGATAAGGGTGTAGGCCGGCTCGAAGAGAATGCCTGGTATAATGCTGTATATCCTGAGGGCGACGGTGGCGATGTCGAGGGTATTGATGGTCAGGGTGGCGACGATGTTGAGGGCCAAGATAGCGAAGATATTGAAGGTCGTAATGGTGGTGACCAGTAGTTTTCTCTTTTGAGTTTTTGAGTATTTTTTGCTGGTGTCTTCATGATCCTATTGTAAACAGTTTTAAGTGTATGAAATATCGACGTTGTTCCTTGTATCTCTTTTTTCGTCTTGCGGTTTATTTTCTGTACTTGTGTATATTTTTGTTTCTTTGTTGGGATGTGGTCGAGGGTTTATTGGCGTTTGATCGAGCGAGGTCGAATATAACCTTTCATTAGATCGTGGTCGAGTGTCGATAGGTGTTTGTTTGAGCTTAGCCGAACATAAACTTTTGTTAGATTGTAATCAAGGGTCAGTAGGTATTTGTTCAAGCCTAGTCAAACATACCCTTTCGTTAGATCGTGGCAGAGAGTCGGTAGGTTATGTTTGAGTGGGGTCGAACATAACAATTTGTTAGATCGCGGCCGAGGGTCGGTATGTGTATCGAACATATACTTTTGTTAGATCGCGGCCGAGGGCTGATAGGTATTTGTTCGAGCAGGGTCGAACATAACTTTTCGTTAGATTGCGGTCGAGGGCCGGTAGGTGTCGAGCGGGGTCGAATATAACCTTTTGTTAGATCGCGGCAGAGGTCCGGTAGGTGTTTGTTCGAGCGGGGTCGAACATAGCCTTAACGCAAAAAAGGTGTGCTGATAAGTGTAAGTTTCTTATTGCCGCCATTGTTGCTTTGGTTATATACTTAGAGAAATTTACAGATTTTTGGGTAGTTGTTGGCATTCCAGTCCTAAACCTAGTCTATCTAGTCCCTTCATTGCTTGACTTGGAGAGTATTGAGAGGTCGACCAATGAAATAGTAACCACGAACCTACCTTAGCAAACTTTGACTCGAAGTGTTCCTTTCACTGCCTCATTAAAAACCTCCTTGAGAAAACCCAAATGGAACAAAACTCAAGTGAGGGAAAAAAGAGTACGACTTAGGAGACGCTTTTTCTCTCAAAAGTTAAAGTATTTGAGGTGGCTGATATTCTAGTTGTTTGGAAGTAGCTTTCCTTCCATTGTCTCTAGTTGGAATAAACCTTTGTTCACTTTGGCAATGATTTTGTACGGACCATCCCAATTTGTTCCCAGCTTGCCTGCCCTGGGATCTTTGCTCGCTTGAGTTTTGGATTTCAGTATGTAGTCCCCGACATTAAGCGGCTAGATATTTGCTTTCTTGTTGTAATAACGTTTTGCTTGTTGTTTTTGGGCAGCCATTCTTATGTAGGCTATGTTTGTTCGCTCGTCTATTTCATCGAATTCCTATATTCTGCTCTCGTCATTACCCGTGCCGCTTTCATAGGAGTACCTTAGGCTGGGTTCTCCGACCTCGACAGATATTGCTGCCTCAGTCCCATAGACCAAAGAGTAGGGCGTCTCTCCTGTGCTCATCTTTGGAGTTGTTCGATAGGCCCATAATACTTCTGGTAGCATTTCCGGCCACAGACCCTTGGAATCTTCGAGATATTTCTTCATGATGTTTAGTATAGATTTATTGGAGGATTCTGCTTGTCGTTACCCACTGGATGGTTGTCGTGCCCCCTTTTTCCTTTCCGCAGAAATTGGGTTCATGACATTTTGGAATGGGACAACTCTTTCCTTTAGGGAAAGGGGTTTTGCAATTTTGAAGAGTCGCCACCTAACAATTTTAAGGTGCGTTAGGGCACCTATAAGGTTCATTTCTAACTATGTTTGGATAACCAGAGATAGGGCAAGGGCTTGAAATTATCCTAAGGAGAAGGTGTTAGGCACCCCTCAGGATCCACTAGTGTGGTTCCCGGCCAGACAGTTTTTGTGAATTTGTGCAATTAGCAAGTAGACAAGTAGGGCTCAAATAGTAAGGGGATACAAGTGTATGAAAACAATTAGTGAAAAGCAAGATTTTTGAGAAAAATTACAATCTAAGCCTAAAAGGAGGAGGGGTCCTAGGCTTTATAATAATATGGATCACATCAATGCAATACCTGGTATGACACTCCTCAAAAGAGGGGCTACACATGGTATTAGCGCACCGGTTATCATATCCATATCTACCCTTTCCCGCCCGTAAAGGTAATTAAAGCGAGGGTTGGTCTCGACCCATATTGCCTGTTGTTACCCATCCCTTCCTATCAGTCCCGGAGGAATTTAAGACTCCTATCCTATAAGAAGGAGGTTCTAGGTAGACCCTCAAGTTTAAAGGCAAAATACTAAAGTGGCATACAAAACATATAAGACTGCACTTAGGGGGAAAACATAGAAGCGAGTAGTAGGCTCAAGTATACCTTTACAAATAATGCACATAGATAACATGACTCATGCCCAGCCAAAGTCTAAATTTGTAATCCTAAAGCAGGGTGGTTAAGTGATAACAGCATAACCAGATTTGTTACATGACTCAGAAAAGAAGTCTGAATCAGGTTTGCCTACTGATTTTAACAGTTGATAATCAAACAAAGGCAATTCCAGTTTTATTTAAGTTATTACCTAAGGCTTGCCTAGGTGCAAAGCGATATGCAGTAGCTGTTCCAAGTTATTAAGATAGTTTGGAGATTATTTTTACCTAAAACATGTTGTTCTAGTCGAATGCATAGATAACTACCAACTTATTCAGAAAGCATCATAGTGTGAAAATTATTACTTACTACTTTTTCATGAATCAGTAATTAACTAGGCGTTTGAACAAAATGCAAACAGGATCCTATAACATGATATTCTAATATGCAAATGGCAGGGTTGTTGAAAACAGAGTCCCTAAGGCATGATTGCTAAATGTACACAAGAGTTGTAGAATTGTTGAGATGCAACTTCATGAGTAACAGCTTTTATACCAATGTTGTTATTGCCCTAGGAGCAGGATTTCTAAGCGATAAACATAAAACATGGATTAATGAATGAGATGCTAAAGCAAGAAACATGGATCCTAAGAATATGATTTCTAATGCACGTATGAATCCTAAGCATGGTTTCTATCGCACAATTAGGAATATAAACCTAATGACATGTTTTCTACCCTTAACAAATTATAACATGCATATTTACCCTACCCCTTTTCACTAGCCACCCCAATACTTGTTTACAAATTATTAAAGGCCATGTGAGGGAACCACATAAATAGAAATGAAAAATAAGAAGCTACACTATAGGAAGCCTAATTAGGACTTCCTCTCTGAGTTATGTAATAAACCACCTCAAGTGCCAATATCATTCCATAGCCTTTCTCATATCTGGGTGTGTCAAAGTTCCCTAAGGACCTCTAGGGATCCTGGGCAGTGCTCACACCCAGATTGCATAACCAAGAGTAAGCGCATTGTGGAAGGGCCAGCTCTTATGTGTCTAGGTTCAGAGGGAGCTCAAGGGTCCCAAAGCAAGGCTCACACAAAAGGGGAAGAACCTGGTGGTCTAAGAGTATATGTGAGAGTGCTTGACATGGATTTAGAGGAGTTGAGTTGGAAAATAGTTTTGAAAATAGTCATGTTTGAAGTGAGTTTGCAAAAAGACAACAGAACAGTTGCTTAAGGAAAATAGTTTTGAAAAGGGAAGGGGATAGGAGCAACAACAACACATATAGAACAAGCTCAAAGAGCAGTACAACTTTAGAAGTTACAAACAGGGAAGTAGGGGTTGGGGACACAGAGGGTCCAAATTAGAAACACATAATCATGGCTGAGAAGAGATGTACATAGACCAACAAATACAAGGGGTGAGTAGGGGCTAATTGGTCTTCAAAACACAAACAACTACTTCAGGGGAATCATGCTTGAAATTATAATAGTAATAAAACATAGGGACAGGGTATGGGAGTAGTCATACAGGGGGCCTATTACACATAATCAGTCATGAATTAGTATTAATCAAGTACATTAGGAGACATACTAGTTGAGGGATATAAACAAGACCAAGTAAACATGTTGATTACATTTGAACAAGGGAGGGTAGAATTTTAGGCATGCTGAGTAAAGCAGTAAATAAGAAGTGCAATTTAACAACATAAGTCATTAAATCAGTGCAGAAAGAGACAGAGATTGACAAATAAGAGAACACATAGAGTTGAGTTTCAGAATTTGAACAAGGAACATACCAGTTGAAGAAGCAAAGTGCAAATAAAGTAAAGCAATCAGAGTTCCACAGTCTTGCCTTGGCTTCCAGCCGGCTAGACAAAGCAATAGCACACGTAGTAGAGAAAGAAGAGAGAGTTTGAGTGTATATGTGTGTGTTCTGAACTAATTGTTCGTGTGTTGAGAGGTAAAACAAGAGTGTATATATAGCACTTTAGGAGTAGAAGTAATAAGGTAAAGGGAATCAGAGTTCAATCATTTAAGGATCAATCAACCAATCACAGAATTAATTATCATAAGGCAGTCGGGAATAGACCCCTTAATTAAGGGTAATTTATTAACGGTAATAACAAGAGAGTCTAATTAAGGAAAGAATCCCAATCATACAATGTAAAGGATCAGTAAAAATCACAAAATCATACTGACAGATATTTAAGGAAAGTGTGATCAATTAAAATTACAAATAAGGAAACAAATAAAGTTCATGCATACGAATCTTTAACAGAACAAACCAGGCAATAAAAATTTCAAAAAGAATATTGATTTGAAGAGAGGGAAAATATCAGTTTTCTGTAAATAGACAAATAGGCAAAAATAGAATTTCATAAGCATGCATAAACTTGCCAAGGGATCAACTCAGAAACCCTAGTAGAGATGAACTAGGGTAAATGTCACGAGATACTGAATTAGGCTAAATGGGGAGATCATGAAAGTCAAAGCACAACACCAGCAATGTAACAAGTAGCTTGGAAAGACTCAAAGTCGAAGAAAAACATAAGAAAATTAAGGCTTTAACACAAACTAGTTAGGGTCCAGACAATCTTAGCAGAAATCAGTCAATAATACCTAAGAACATATGATTAACACTCGAAAATCATGAGAACTTTGATAAGGCGAGTTTCAGTAAATCCTAGTCTAGAAAAGAGCAACTAAAATCGAAATAGTTACTCAAAACAGGAGATTGTTTTAAGGAAAACATTTAATAATACTTGAATCATCTCAGATCTATAAAGATCTGAGAAGAATCGAACAGTAGTGAGTTAGGGTTTCGAAAAAATATCAAAGATGAAGAAAAAATCGGTTAAAACTCATGGACACACTTAGATCTAAGACAGATCTAAAGAAAAATGGAAAATCTCAGGAGCTAGGGTTTCAGAGAACCCAAGGAAGATAAGAAAACATTAGATCGTTATCGATTTCAGCCGGAAAAGCCATGGATCTTACTCGAACGGCCATGGATGATTGGAAAGTAGCATAAGAGACCATGGGTGGAAGTTGAGAAAGATTCGGACTAGATCTCTTCGAGATCTCTCCACGAAATCACAAAAACGGGCATCCAGGAGATGTAGGAAACGAGTATACATCTCAAACAGCCATGGGAATCCATGGATTGAGTAAGGATCAAAGGGGATTAGGGCTGGTTTGGGCGGCGGCGGCTAGGGTTTGAGTTAGGTTTTCAGAGAGAATTGGAGAGGAAAGGGGATTCAAGGGCAGCGGATTGGTAAGAATGATTTAGGTTAGGGGGTTGTTTGGGTTAAAAAAGGTAAGGGGAAATAGGGGCCGTTGATCTTAGAGATCAACGGCCAGGATGAGACAGGCGGGTGGGGATCCAGGTTTCGGTAGGATTTAAATTGGGTTAGAGTTGGTTTTTAATTGAAATTGGGCTGGGAAATTGGGGTTTGATTTGGGCTATAATTGAAAGCCAATTTGGCTACATTTTAAATAGCCATTTTTACCTTTGTAATTTATAAAAATAGTAAATAGTTTCTGAAAACTAATTTAAAGTACTAAAATGATTTATAATACATAATCAACAATTTAAAAATACAGGATCCAATTTTATGCATATAAAAAATAATTAAATCTTAAAAGGGCTAATATTGCAATTATGTGCAATTTAGTTTTAAAAATACTAAATAAAATTATAAAAATTTCTTTAGCCATATTTTGGCATAAATATAAATACAATAGATGAATTATTAAAATAATAATTTTGAAAATAATTATTGGGGATTTTATGGATAAAGGGGGGGAAAATAAATCAATTTAAACCTTTTAAAATTATAGAAAAATAATAAAAACCTTGGATATGCTTATGTATGCATATGTATGTTATTTTGCAGGTATTTTGCATAATTAAGAAATATATAGGGAAAATTAGGTATCAACAGCTGCCCCTCTTTACCTGGGAAGGATGAAAGAGTTGTTGGGTAGAGATATGATGACCAATTTTGACTGAGCGAAATGGTTTTGAAGAGGTTAGGCCGCACCCTGGCTTATGAGCTGCCTACATATCCCTGGTTTTATAGGAATCAGGCCGTATGTAGTTCAGGATCCATCGGCAGAGTATACCGATGAAGACCTTTCAAGAACGGACGTAATATTTAGGGCTGGGTGAGTGAAAGGTTTACGGGAATGGTTAGGTTTGAATGGCTGAGGGAACTGGAGCGGAATCGTTCCTGCCAGGATAGTCATTGCTTGCCGGTTTACCTACAATTAGACACAATACAAGCATATGTTGTGCATAAATTTAAACATGACACAAATTCCCATTGGACCATGAATGTTGTCATTGGATGGTTAGGAATGGCATCCTCAGACCATGATGTCCTGGGCCATGAAGCGTATGATAAAGGATTCGCATGCCATGAAATGATGTTATCGAGCTATAAGGATGGTGACTCCGAACCATGATGCCTTTGAATAATGATGTGCAAAAGATTGCGAGAGATCCTCAGGCCATGACATGGTGTTCTCAAGATATAAAGATGGAGCCTCCGAAGGATGACGCATTTGGATGAGTTGGCGATATTTCAGCCCATGAAAGATGCAGTAGTATGATACAGACAAGACAGAGCTTAGTCTTGCGATTTGAAGGGCAGAGCTTAGCCCGTAAGAAAAGTGAGATAAATAGTGCTTGAGATGACGCGTTGTTTCGAAGAAAATTGGAGGCAGATCTTAGACTTTGAAGGAAGAATGATAGCCTTATGCAAAGATGCTAATGCAGACGAAGGTAGAGCTTAACCTCGGAAGACAAAATGGTAAACTTATGCAGATTGGAAGGTAGAATAGTAGCCTTATGCAAGTTGGAAGGCAGAATGGTAGCTTATGCAATGAGAATGCAGATGAAGACAACGTTTAGTCTCGGAAGGCAGAATGGTAGCCTTATGTAGATTGGAAGGCAGAATAGTAGCCTTATGCAATGCGAATGCAGATGGAGGTAGAGCTTAACCTCGAAAGGCAAAATGGTAGCCTTATGCAAAAAATGCAAATGGAGACAGCGTTTAGTCGTGGAAGGCAGAATGGTAGCCTTATGCAATGCCGATGCAGATGGAGACAACATTTAGTCTCGGAAGGCAGAATGGTAGCCTGATACAAATAATAAGATAACAGCTGACAGTAGAGTTTTCTTAGCTGATAACAGATTGCGGTGTTGTGATTAGTGGGAGCATTGTGACATAGGGGACATCACTGGTGTTTGCTGATAGCAAATGTTTTGCGAGTGCAATGGTTAGGAGAGTCATATCATTGATCAATGTTTGTTCCATGGGCGTACAATATGTTTGATGATTTTGCAATCCTAGTGTCTGTATCCAAAGAAATATCGTGAATTTTGTAAGGGGGGAGGTTATTCATATCCCCGCTGTCTCTACTTGATTCGTTCGTCTTTGATCTAGTGATACCGTCTGTATCATTGGGGTAGCATTGCTAAACAAAGCAGTTTCAATAATAAATATGCATGATTTTGTAAAAGTATGACATAAGTGTATAATAAAAAAACTTTTAGATGAACCGACGACTGTGACGTGGTTTGGAACATTGCAACCTCTCTTGCTACGGAATTTTGAGGGTCCTCCTCAAAATTCCGCCCCAATTTGATGGGTTGACGTTTCTGACTGTTGCTCGTGTGACGATAGGCTAAAGTTACTTGGGAATTTTGATGTTCCTCCTCAAAATTCTGCCCCAGTTTCCAATTGCGGGGGGAAATGAAATTTTTATTGAATTATGACCGAACTCATAGGGATGCCTACGTATCCCCTCTTAAATGGGAATCAGGTCAGGCGTAGTTCAATTTACATCATATAAGGAAAGCATAAAGATTACACATAGTAGCGCTTGACTGCATCTGAATTGATCGGCTTTGGCCAGACTTCTCCATCCATTTCTGCAAGTATGAGGGCTCCTCCTGTCAAAACCCGGTGAACCATGTATGGACCCTGCCAGTTGGGAGAGAACTTTCCTTTAGCTTCATCTTGATGTGGATAATTTTTCTTTAACACTAGCTGTCCCGGGTGAACTGTCTTGGCTTTACTCTTTTGTTGAAGGCTTTGGACATTCTGCATTCATTCTCTTTCCGTGTATAAGGGCTCGTTGCTCATAATGACTTTTTACCCACTTTGCGTCGTCGAGCTCAACTTCTTGTATGATTTTTAGGGAAGGAATTTCTACCTCGGCGGGAATGATAGCCTCTGTACCGTAAACCAACATATTGGGGGTTGCACCGATTGATGTGCGGACTGTGGTGCGGTACCCTAGTAGAGCAATTTCATAACTTCTTGTGCCACTGCTTCTGCTTCTCTATCATTTTCCTCAATATCTTCTTGATATTCTTGTTAGCGGCCTCCACAACTCTATTCATTTGAGTCCTGTAGGATGTGGAATTCTTGTGTCTGATCTTGAAAGTTTCACACATAACTTTCATCAAGTCGCTATTGAGGTTGGAGCCATTGTTAGTAATGATTGACTCTGGAATCCCGAATCGACAAACAATGCGGTCGCAAACGAAGTCTGCCACGACTTTCTTAGTTACTTCTTTGTAAGATGCTGATTCGACCCACTTGGTGAAATAGTTTATGGCTACTAGGATAAACTTGTGTCCGTTAGAAGCGGCAAGCTAGATTTGTCCAATAACGCCCATTCCCCAGGAGACGAACGACCACGGTGAGCTTGTTGTGTTAATCTCGCTTGGAGGTACCTTTATCATGTCTGCATGAATCTGATAGCGATGGCATTTCCGGACATACTGGATACAGTCTGTTTCCATAGTCATCCAAAAGCAACCAGCCTGGAGTATCATCTTCGCTAAGATAAAACCGTTCATATGTGGACCGCGGGTCCCAGCATGAATTTCCTCTAGTAGTTTGGATGCTTCCTTTGCGTCGACACATCTTAATAGTCCCAAATCATGAGTCCTCCTATACAGGATTCCTCCGCTATGAAAGAAGTTGTTGGACAATCTCCAAAGTGTGCATTTCTGAATTAGATTAGCAAGCTCCGGGTACTCTCCCTTTGCCAAATATTCCTTGATATCATGAAACCAAGGCTTTCTGTCTGCTTCCTCTTCGACATGGGCACAGTAAGCTGGTTGATTATGGATTTTCACCAGAATGGGATCAATGAAATTCTTGTCTGGATGCTGTATCATAGATGATAGGGTATCCAATGCATCGACAAACTCATTCTGGATTCTAGGAACATGCTGGAATTCCGTCTTTGTGAACCTCTTTCTCAATTCCTGTACATGATGCAGATACGAGAGTATCTTGGAGTTCTTGGTTGTTCATTCTCCTCGTACCTGATGTATAAGCAAGTTTGAATCTCCAATCACCAGCAGCTCTTGAACGTTCATGTCAATGGCCATTTTGAGTCCTAAGAATATTCTCCAATCGTCATAGGATTTTGTAATGTCTTCTCCTATGAATGATACCTTTTCATCAAGAAAATACGTTTTTAGGGGTTCGTATCCTCCATCCACGGGGTTTTCAGCAAGGTGGTCCACCAGTGCTTGTCCCTTGACCTCTTTCTGAGTTACATAAACAATGTCGACTCACTCAACAGGATTTGCCATTTGGCTATCTTGCCAGTGGGTATGGACTTCTGAAAGATGTACTTCAAGGGATCCATTCCCGATATGAGATATGTAGCATAGGCACAGAAGTAATGTCTCAGCTTCTGAGCTATCCAAGTCAAAGCACAATAGGTGCGTTCAAATAGAGAATACCGGGCCTCGTACGGGGTGAAATTCTTACTGAGATAATAAATGGCTTGCTCCTTTCTCCCTATCTCATCATGCTGCTCCAGAACGCAGCCGAAAGCTCCATCTAACACTGCAAGGTAGAGTAATGAGGGCCTGCCTGGCTCGGGTGGGACTAAGACTGGTGGTGTTTGTGAGCACGTGATTTTTGCCTCACGAAAAAACTACTCCAAAATAAATCAAAAATAAAATAAATTTCTTTTATTGTGCAATTTTTGAATTTGCATGATGTTTGTTAAATATTTGTCTTATATCCGTAAATGTTTACTTTGTCATAACAAAATGAAAATAAAAATAAAAATATATGTTGCATGCATAACTAGGATTTAATTATGCATTTAATAATTAATTCAAAAAATAAAATCACAAAAATATGTGTCTATTCTAATTTTAATATTTCACTGTGTGATTAATGTTTTGACTATGTGTTAAATAATTGTTATAAAGTAATTAATATTTTGTGTAAGGTTAAAAATTATTTTATAATTTTATTAGGATTTTTATAATTAAAAATAAAATTAGAAAAAATATATGTAAGTTGTAAAATAAAACTCAGACCTGGATTAAAATCCAGGCCCAAATCAAATTACCCCCCCCCCCCACAGCCCAATCCAAAGAGCCCAGATCCGGTCTTATTCAAACGAGTCAAAACGACAGCGTTTGGTCGTAGTTTATCAGTGACCGTTGGATCAAAGCCAACCAACGGCTGAGATCCCACGAACCTAACCCGTAATCATTACCCGATCCGATACCCGGTTCAACCCATGACCCCGAACTTCAACCAAACGACAACGTTTGGTTAAGTGGATTGATCTCAACCGTGCATCTTAATTGATCCAACAGATGAGATCAATCCACCCCACCCCTATATAAGGCCCAAACCCCTACCCCGGCCCCTAACTTAACACCCCCCCTCTCCACTGTTCATCATCATCTTCCTCAAACCCACCCTTAACCCTAGCCGCCCTAACATCCCACCGCCTGAAACCCGGCGGCAACAACGCCGCCGGTCACTACCTTAACACCCCAGAACCCCCTGAACACCCTCTATCCGAATATGTTAGCCTCTTGGCTCGAATATTCCTGAAGGTTCTCGAATCTTCATTTGAAGATTCGAGTCAAGCTCAGATCTAAACCAAACAGCCCCAAATCGACACCATAGCTTCCCCTAACCACCCTAGGTATGGATCTATTGTTTGTTTGGTTCGAATCCCCTCAGAACTCTTCGAATCTTCTTTTGAAGGTTCGGACCAAACAAGAACAAACTCAGATCTGTTCTAAACTGACACCAAATGACCCCTAGGCTACCCTCACCCTTGTGTCATTGTTGGTTCCCCTCGAATCTGACCAGAAATGGTTAAGTCCCAAATCGAATCTTCAGGAACCCTAGAAATACCAGACTTTTGGATTCTGCCCGAATTAAATAAAGATTGAGGTTTAATCGACCTTAGTCGAAGTATTTTCATACTTCGACTAAGGTCTATTTGATTTCAAACAAAGTCCAAATCCAAGTTGAGTTCGAGTCCGATTAAAATTGAAAGATTCAGAGGTATTTTTTCTATTTATTTTGTGTATTCTACGTGTATTTTTGTGTTTGTTTCATTAGTCTGTGTAATTTTCCCATCTTTTATTGTCATACTATCTCTTAACCGTATACTTGATTCTAAATGTGAATTGTTTCTGTTGGTTGTGATTATTTACAATATGTGTAATCGACTCGATTAAGTTCGTCGATTAGTTGTATTGTGAATCTTGTTTCTGAAAATGTTGACTGAAGCAACCTGTTTCGGATGGATTATTTTGTTGTAATCAGTTGTTTCTTATTTGATAATCAGTTTAATTAATACTCGTTAATTAAGTCATCTTTGTTTATAGTTCAATAAAATCCATCAAATGGATGTTGTATGTGTGTTGATTTCTGAGCATTAAGTTTCAGGGCATTGTCAGTATATTGACAATGCTCCTGTATCTGTTTGATCCTAACTCAATGTTGAAGTTCTGTTTAAATTGTTATGTTGAATTCAGTGTGATTTTACAAATGTTGATTAGATGTAATTGTGTTAGAAGGTTACATTCTTAGTTAGGATTCAGTCCAAAACTTTAGGATTGGTTGTAGCTGTCTTAAATCAGATTAATAATCAGGTTTGAACAGATTTTAAAAATCTGTATTGTTAGATTTTAAGTTTGACAGCAGTAATAATAGTAATCACAGTAGGATTTCTGAGGTTATTTCTGGGACAGAATAGTGAGGGTAATATGATAGCATAATGGGTTGAAAGTGGAAAGCTATTGGCTATTATTTAAAGTGATAATGGGAAACAAAGGGTAATGGGGCTGCTTAGAATCAGGATAAGATCATTTAAAGTATTCAAAAGCAGTTTTTATTGGAACTTTCTGATTTTTAAAGAGGAAAGGGGTCCAGGCAACACTTAAAAAGAAAGGGGCAGCCCTGTATAAATACAGGGAGCTGGATCAGATTTTAAGGGGGGAGAACAAGAAGAAAAAAAAAGAAGAAAAAGAAGGAGAGATCAGGAGAAAGGTGAGATTTTGAATATAGATTTGGAAGAAAGATTGAGATCAGATTTTAAAGAGGGAATTGGGAGAGAAAGAGAAATCAGTTTTTCAGACAGAGATTTTAGGACTGAATATCAGTCTTCAGTGAGAGTTTTTTTTAGAGAGGGAAAAGATAGATTTGACTGTGGAAAATCAAGCAGAAAATCAGAAATGAAAATCTGAAGAGGAAGAAGAAACAGAAAAGAAACCAAAAGAGAACAGTCACACACACATACAATATCTGACACAGATACAACAGCAGAAACAGAAAAATCAGAAATGGGAATTTGAAACAGAAAAGAAACTGAAATCTGAAATATTGTTCTTTCGTTGAATCTGTTCAAATTTATTTGATTCCATTGTTCAGTTAAAATCTGAAGTTTCTTTAAAAATATTGTTACTGTGCATCTGGGTTCCTCGGGTCTTATTATTGCTCAAATCTGGGGAAATACTGCTATTCTGCTGATTTTATTACTGCTGCTATTGCTGAAATTTACTTCTTCTACCTTCATTTCCAGGTACATATCTTTTAAACTCATGTCATACAAAGCTTTCAACATGACAAGATAAATGAAGCTCGAATTGTAATTATGTCTTTATTTCATTTAAGTTCGATAGTTTAAATTTCAGCTTTGTTTCATGTTAGTTAACTAGTAGTGAGTTTCAACACGATGGCTATAAGCTAAATGTCTCATTTTGAAATTCATATAAAACTTTGTAATAATGTTATCCATGTCAAAATTTCATTAGTTTAGTTATCTTTGATATGTGTAAATAGGAAGCATGGCAGAAAGTTGGCTTTTATTTACACTTTATGGTATTGTTAGCTACGTATAGCATAATATGGAAATATCAAGGAAAATATGCTATTAGTTTATTTTGCTAGTTAGTTAGTTGTTGTTTAACGCTAGATGATGTTGGTTGCAATTTGCTATCTTTTGGCACAACATTGGTTGTGTTTATAATCAATAGTTGAAAGAAGCGTTAGTATAATCCGCTATATTCACGATGTCAAATATGGTGAGTAATATTGTATGCAATATCATTTTATTAAGTCAACTAGACTTGTTCTCTTTCTTAATAATAAAGGGCTTTGGAACTTATACAATGTGAAAGTTAATGTTTAGCAATAATTCATAGATTGAGAATCAAATTGGTTTGATTATATATATCTATCCCAACTCAATCATAAGCATAATTAATTAATTTAATTTCGCCTATTGGATTAAAAGCAAGTATATGAGAATAAGATGAGATGTATAAGCACGAATTGCAACATTTATATCAATGGTAAGTAGAAATAGAATTTGCACTAAATAAAAATAAATAAAAATTGTTCAAAAATACTTCTTCCCTTCATAAATCATTTTTGTTAAGTTTCATATGCAATTCATCCTTTGGTATATGTATATATGTTGTATTTGTGAAGAATAGTATTAATCATGTTCTTATTCTTTACTTTGAATTTGAATAGTCTTGGATGAACATAAATTATACGCGGAAATTATAATCGACGGTCAACATTTAATAAATTGTGAATTTTTTTTAAGAATTTAAAGGCATCCCTTAAATGAGAATTTCTCAAGATTTTCATATAAAAGGTGTAGATATAATAAACAATTTGTGAAAGATCCATAACATTATTACAAATATTTTGCGCAATTAGGGATGCGTTCGCGTACCCTGATTATATTTTTAAAAGCAAATTCGGATTATGCGTACGCGCAATTTCGAACAAATATTTAATAAAAAAGATTTCTCCAAAAATGTTAAAATAATTTCATATAGCCCGGGATGTGCAGTTCACTGTTTAAATATAAGGATGGTAACATTCTTAATTCTATTTTAAATCACGAACATATGAATTTGTAATAAAGGATATAATATGATCAATTATATTGTGTACACGTATGCGTGACATGATCCCCGTGACTATGAAAGGTATATAATACGAATATACGTACGCGTAATTCGTCTATATAATTGTAAACAATAAATAAAAGCGGTAGTAAAATCATGTGACAAAAACGTATTTAATAAAATCAAGATAATTAAGCCAATAATAAAAACAGTTGAGCGACCGTGCTAGAACCACAGAATTCGGAAATGCCTAACACCTTCTTCCGGATTAACAGAATTCCTTACTCAGGATTTCTGGTTCGCAGAATAATAAACAGAGTCATATTCTCCTCGATTCAGGGATTAAAAATTGGTGACTTGGGACGCCTTAAAATTCCCAGGTGGCGGCTCTGAAACAAAAATAATTAAATAAATCCCGTTTCGACTGTCCTTTAATTAGAGAAAACTCCCCACACGCCCCGCGGGCGTGGTAAAAAGGAGGTGCGACAGCTCTGGCGACTCTGCTGGGGAAAATATTGGTACTGTAACCCAGAACCACTGGTTCATGGTTTAAAGAATTCGAGCTTAAAATAATTGTTATAACTGGCTTTATTTATTGTCTGATTTTTACATGATATATGCTCAATATGCTAAATGAAATTTTTACTGCTTTAATATTATTTGAATTATGCATATACAATTGCTACGAAACCTCCTTCTTTCTGAGTCTTCTGAATTTATGGTGCACACGTGCGCGTGGCCCACCTTTCTGTTAAAGTCATACCAAATAAGACGAAATTGGGACAAGTAACTAGGCCGGGTAGACTTTCGTGCTCCCGGTACGTTGCCCCCACTTCGGCTCAAACTGTCCGTTTGGGTAAGCCAGGTTTAGAGCAATCAACCTCAGGTTTTACACTTAGAATAACTCAGCCATGTACCGGATCCCTAGTAGGAACGAATATTTGCATCATATGCATTTGGCCTTGGAGACTCAACACAGGGGTTGGGTCTGTCTAGGACAGGTGAACCCAAAATGAAAAGACCATCATGATGCATCCTACTTGCTACTTGTGCATTCATTTGCCTCGAACATGCTTGTTGACCAGCTTAAATGAAATCATGGTAAGAACCAAGGAATAAAATGGGTTGTTTTAAAAATTTCCAAAAAATAGTTTTAAATCTTGAAATAAAGGTTTTAATAAATAAAAAATTTTGAAAACGATTTTTTTTAGTGTATATTTTCAAAATGAGTCTTGACTTTATTAAATTAAATTTCAGATACAAAATGAGCACCACGCAAAACCCCCCATCCACGAATACAGAAGAGTTTCTATTTCAGCTTCAAATGTGGTGGTATGATTTAGGCGAAGATGGTCAAAAATGGGTCGTCAAGCATTTGGGAAATCTCACGGATATTATGAAAGTTAAACCCCGTGATGATCTGATTGCGGCGTTAGTAACTTTTTGGGACCCTGTTCACAATGTCTTTCGTTTCTCTGACTTCGAGCTTACTCCTACATTAGAGGAGATAGCTGGATATGCTGGTTTTGACGGAAGTCTAAGAAATCAAAGCCTGATATTCACAAAGGCTCCTTCGGTACATCGATTCTTCGGTCTTCTGAACATCAGCAGTCAAATCAGGAAAAGCAATGTCATCAATGGATGTTGTTCCTTCAACTTTTTGTATTCAAGGTTCGGAAAGTCAGATGGGTTCGAAATTCATGAGAAAGGCCTTACTAACAAGCAAAACAAAGACACTTGGCAGATTCACCGTCGCTTTGCCTTCATGGTGGCTTTTCTAGGAATCATGATCTTCCCAAACAAAGAGCGAACAATTGATATTCGCACCGCGAAAGTTGTGCAAATCCTCACCACCAAAGAAAATCACACCCTTGTCCCCATCATTCTCTCAGACATTTATCGGGCTTTGACTTTATGTAAATCAGGAGCAAAAGTCTTCGAAGGATGCAAAATTTTGTTGCAAATGTGGGTGATTGAACATCTCCAACAACAGCCCAAGATCATACAGTATGGGTCAAACAATGATAATTGCATCGAGAGTTATGAGGAAAGAATAAAAAATTATCAGGCTCCAGAAGGGATAGAAGCATGGGTATCTCATCTAAAGGCTTTAACGGCAAATCAGATTGAATGGACTTTGGGATGGCTCCCGATGAGGGAAGTGATACACATGTCAACCTCAAATAGTTATCTGCTACTATTGGGATTGAGAAGCATCCAGCCGTATGCGCCACTAAGAGTCCTAAGACAACTAGGGAGATATCAAGTAGTTCCTGATGATGAAGATTTGAGTATGCAAGTAATCGAATTACACCCAGAAGCCACTATTCCCGAGGCTCTACTTCAGCAGATGTGGAATGGATGTCGATACTTGAAAAGTGATACTCAAGTCCCAGACACTACAAAGGGTGAGATAAATCCTGGATATGCAAGGTGGTTTGAAAAACGGTCTCGCGTGGATGATGTACCAGAGCCTGAGCTAAGAAGGCCAACAAAAAGACCCCATGTTCAAAACTTCAATGATAAAATCCAAGAGCGGTTGATCTGGGGAGAAAAGGAAAAAGGGTACAAAGCAACTATCCATGCCCTAAAAGAAAATCTGAGAAGCCTCAGTTTGGAGAAAGATTTGCAAGCACAAGAAGCCGAAGGCGAGAAGAAGAGTCTAGCTTGTGAGAATGAAAATCTTCATGCTCGATTCCAAAAAATGAAAAGAGTTTCTGAGACACCAAAGAGGAGCTGGAAGGATCAAAAAACCATCGCCAATCTTTTTGAAAGAATGCAAGATTATGATTCCATTCTTGCGGAAAACGAAAGGGCGTTGAGCAAAGCAAAAGAAAGGATCCAACAATTAAACGAAGAGGCCAGATCTAATAAGGAACGCCAAGTAAGGCAATCCTAAGAAGACAGGGCACAATTCAAGAAGGAAAAAGACCATTGGATACGATCAGAAGATCAGCTTCGTGCACAACTAGAAGAGGCAAGAAGATGCAACAGAGAACATCAACAAGCAGACATCGACAGGGAAAGAGCGCATGCAAGATTAGAGCAGGCCAGACTCCGAGCTCTATTAGAGTCAGCTCTAGATCGTGAAAACCGTGTCAGAGATATAGCCACCACTCGCCAGCAGCAATTGCAGGACCAAGACCAATGTCTCCAAGATTTCAGGGCATAAATCCACGACCTGGCGGTCTACACCTCTCAAAGTTACGTAAACTGCCAAGGAATGGATTATGAAAGGTTTACAGAGCATGCACCCATTTTTGCCCGTCATCTAGCAATGGAGTTGGAAAGGATGTATCGTACGCTGGGAGGTCATCCAGGTCAAGCCCCACATTGAGCAAATAATCTAATAATTTACAACACAAGTGGAAAGTGGGGCACGTTACGAGATGTTAAGAATTGTATCTTTTATTTTGATTTAAGTGTGTGTGTTTCAAGCTATTTTCTTAAAGTTTTCAAATGTAATTCCATCTTTGTATAATGAATAAAAGTGATTGCCTTTAGTCCGAACTACGCAAGGTCTGATTCATGTGGGGGCATGATACGTAGGCAATCTCTATAAGATTCGACCACCACAATAAAAGGAATATAATAAATAAAATAAAAGTGAGTAACAATAAAAATTCCAAGAAAGCTGGGACGATACAAGCAACCGAGCAAATGCATAATAGAAAGGGATTATTTGTCTAGGAGCATTGCATCTCAACGTGTAATTATATATGTGTTAAACTCTCAAAACTAACAAGTTTGTTCATTTCCAGAATTCAAGCAGTTAGTTTCTCTAAAGAGTATACTGGCATATTATCATTATCACACGAGATCAAAAGGACCACTACCCGAAAGTATGTCTATCCCAGATGTTGACACAGGTATGGAGCTAGAGGAGATGGATGTCGGGAAAATGAAAGAAGAGATGTTTAAACTCAAGCAGCAAATGGCTGAGATGTACCAAGCCTGGTCTACAGGACAGTTACCCCCGTCTTACTCAACTAACCCTGCTCCATCAATGACCTAAACTCAGGATAATATTACCACTGAATTATCCCCAAATTTCCCCATTTACCAACACTACCGAGGCACCACCTCTCAGACACCGCAGTCTCCACCTCCGAAACCAGTTCCATATTTTCCTCCACCTATGACTCCTGTTTTCGTAGCACCTCCCCCTGCTACATTCCACAAATCTCCTAGTGAGCCTACATTCTAGGCCCAGGACAACCAATATTACCCCCCGGAGCCCACCCTCAAAGCCTCCGAAATTCATTCAACTGCTCCTCGTTTTGATCTCCCAACCAAAATTGACAAGCCAGCCAAAAATGCTGAACAAGAAGAGATGTTCAAGAAGGTCAAGAGTCTAGAACAATCATTCAGAGACATATGAGGATTAGGTGGGCAAGTCAGTGTAGCATACAAAGATTTGTGCTTATTCCCCAATGTACAATTACCAGTTGGCTTCAAGATGCCCAAATTTGACCTATACAACGGGCACGGTGACCCAATAGCCCACTTAAGGGGTTTCTGTAGCAAGATGCGAGGAGCTGGGGGAAAGGATGAATTATTGATGGCTTACTTCAGTCAAAGTTTAAGCGGATCAGCTTTGGAGTGGTATACACGCCAGGACCATGGGAGATGGTACACCTGGGATGACCTGGCACAGGCATTCGCATACCATTTCCAATACAATCTGGAAATCATCCCAGATCGACTATCTTTGACAAAATTTGAGAAGAAACACAATGAAAGTTTCAGAGAGTATGGCTTCCGGTGGAGAGAACAGGCAGCAAGAGTGGATCCTCCTATGAAGGAGAGTGAAATGGTAGACTACTTCCTCCAAGCCTTGGAACCAACTTACTATGCCCATTTGGTTTCAGCGGTTGGGAAATCATTCAACGAAGTAGTAAAGATGGGAGGTATGGTGGAAGAAGGCCTCAAGACAAATAAAATCATGAGCTATTCAGCGATTAAGGCAACTACTCAAGCTATTCAAGGCGGGGTAGGAGGAATCGGAAGAAAGAAGACGGAGGAAGCAACGGTAGTTGATTCAGGAATTTGGTCAGGACCCAGAGGTTCACCGCTCTACTATAATCAACAACGACCTCGCCAATCAACTTACCACCACGATTCATCCCAACATTACTATCACCCTTCGGAGCCTCATTTTTCCATTAACCATGCTCAAGTATACAATCAGCCACCTGTTCACGCCAATTGGCGTGCTCCTGCCATACCAAGTACTTACCCACGATCCTATCCCGGACCAGGTTTCAGGCCTAGGCCAGCATTCAGGGGAGAAAGGGAACAGAAAAAGAAAACTTACACTCCATTGGGATAGTCTTACACTAGTCTGTTCCACAGGCTGAGACAGCTAGACATGCTAAGACCAATACAATCCAAGCTACCCAATCCTCCGCCAAAGAATCTGGATTACACCATTAGCTGTGAATATTGCTCCGGTGCACCAGGCCATGATACGGAGAAATGCTGGCATTTGAAAAATGCAATACAAGAGCTGATTGATACTAATAAAATCGAGGTTCAAACCCCCGAAGCTCCCAATATCAATAGAAATCCAATGCCAGCCCATCAAGAGGCCAATATGATAGAAATCATACAAGCTGATGGGGAGACAAAGAAGCCGTCACAAACTGTCATGATGATCAAGTCTCATGAAGCCAAGCCAGATAAGCAGTTAACAGAGGAGAAGCCGGTACCTAAGCAGAACAGAAATGGTGATGAACCATCTATGATAGTCGAGGAGGGATCATCGAGCAAAGTTGCCACAAAACAAGAAAGGCCGAAAGTGATAGTACCAGGGGTTGCTAACAAACCCATTGTATTCGTGGAAGGAGCCCGTACAGATCGGGTTATTATCACACCTGTAACCCAGCTGCCAGTCATCAACAACAAAGCCATCCCATGGAACTATGAACGGGTGACTGTAATGTACAAGGGAAAAGAAGTCAAGGAAGAAGTGTGTGAGGTGCAAGGCTTGACTCGTTCGGGAAGATGTTTTACGCCCGAAGAGTTAAGAAAAACTAAAAATAATCCAACACCAATAAAGAGAGCTGTGACGGAAGAAGAGGCGGAAGAGTTTTTAAGAAAAATGAAACTCCATGATTATTCTGTTGTGGATCAATTGAAGAAGACGCCCGCTCAAATTTCATTGTTGTCATTACTGATCCATTCAGAGGAGCACCGTCTGGCTTTGATGAAAATCCTGAATGAGGCTCATGTTCCTGAAAAGATCTCTGTAAATCATTTGGGAAAAATAGCCAACAGAATCTTTGAGACAAACAGAATTACATTTGCTGATGATGAATTACCTGTGGAAGGTACCGAGCACAACAGAGCTCTTTACCTCACCGTGAAATGTGAAAACTCCGTAGTAACCCGGGTATTGGTTGACAATGGGTCAAGTGCAAACATATGCCCTCTCTCCACTTTAAACAAATTAAAAATTAAAGAGGAGAGGATCCAGAAGAATAGTATTTGTGTACGGGGGTTTGACGGTGGAAGCAGAGATTCATGTGGCGACATAGTGTTGGAACTAACAATAGGGCCAGTTGAATTCACAATGGAATTTCAAGTGTTGGACATAACTGTTTCTTACAACTTGTTGTTGGGTCGACCATGGATCCATGCTGCTAAAGCAGTCCCGTCAACACTACATCAGGCTGTCAAGTTTGAATGGGATCATCAAGAAATAGTTGTGCATGGGGAAGAAAGTTTAAATGCTCGCAGCAGTGCCATTGTACCAGTCGAGGGAACAGAAAATGACCAGGGACCATGGGTATACCAAGTGTCCGACATAGTGTCGGTAGAGAAAATTCCAGAGGGAAAATGGCTTTTGAATCCGAAGATATCCTCTGCATCAGTCATAGTAGCCTATGAAATGTTAAAAAACGGTTTTATACCCGGCAAAGGTCTGGGCTCATCTTTGCAAGGAATTATACAACCAGTATCTCTCCCCGAGAATTGGGGAACATTTGGTTTGGGATTTATACCCACTATCACAGATGTGAAAAAGGGCAGAAAGCTGAAACACAAGGCATGGGATCTTCCAAAATCAGTCCCACCTCTATCAAAGTCTTTTGTCAAGACCGGTGCTAAAAACCGCCCGATAACAACAATTCCTAAATCCCGGGTCAATCCTGAGGAGGAATTAATTGAAAGATTCGAGAAATTGTTTAATGATGTGAATATGTTGGAAAGCGGAGAAGGGTGTAGCAACGCAGAAGTTCAATTCGTTGGGCCAGAAACAAAGCTTAATAATTGGAAAGGTCACTCCTCTCCCAATTCGAAAGGAGTCTTGGTAGTTTATTTTGATTTTCTTTCAGTTTGTTTGGGTTACTTCAGGGTTGTAATCCCAAAGCTTATCTTACAGTTTGTTTGAAGTGTGCAAAACCTTGTTATCTTTCATCATCCAATAAAAAGCAGTTTCCTTTTTATTATCATTCCTGATAGTTTTCTTTTCTTTTTCTTCTTTCCTGTACAGTTCTTTTTACGCTGGCTCTAGTGATATGGCATGCATGAGGAATCCTCAGCCCAGTCTTAAAAATCAATCTGGTTCCGAAATATTAATTCAAGAAATATATTGTGATTATGAATCAGAATATGATGAAGATGAGGTTTTTGAAGAGATTAGTAAAGAGTTAATTCACTTTGAGGAAAAAATCAAACCTAACTTGAGTGATACCGAGGACATCAATATAGGGGACACGAGTAATATCCGGGAAACTAAAATAAGTGTCCATCTCGAACCAAAGATCCGAGAAGAGTTAATTAAAGCACTCATAGAATTCAAAGATGTTTTTGCATGGTCATATGACGACATGCCGGGCCTGAGCACTGATTTAGTGGTTCACAAATTGCCCACCGATCCAACGGTGCCTCCTGTCAAGCAGAGGCTGAGAAAATTCAAGCCTAATATGAGTGTGAGAATTAAGGAAGAAATCACCAAACAATTGGAAGCAAAGGTCATTCGAGTCACTCGATATCCTGTTTGGTTGGCTAATATCGTTCCTGTACCAAAGAAAGACGGCAAAATTAGAGTATGCGTCGACTACCGCAATCTCAACAAAGCAAGTCCAAAGGATAATTTCCCATTACCCAATATCCATATTTTGATCGACAATTGTGCCAAGCATGATATAGGATCTTTCGTGGATTGTTATGCCGGGTATCATCAAATTCTAATGGATGAAGAAGATGCAGAAAAGACGGCATTCATCACACCATGGGGAACTTATTGCTACCGGGTAATGCCATTCGGTTTGAAGAACGCCGGAGCAACCTATATGAGAGCAATGACCACAGTGTTTCATGATATGATACACAAGGAGATTGAGGTATACGTGGACGATGTGATCATAAAATCAAAACATCAGGCCAACCACGTTGGGGACTTAAGGAAGTTCTTCTTAAGACTTCGCAGGTACAACCTCAAGCTTAACCCTGCCATATGCGCATTTGGAGTTCCATCTGGAAAATTGCTGGGATTCATAGTCAGTCGATGAGGTATCGAGCTAGACCCATCAAAAATCAAAGCCATCCAAGAATTGCCACCTCCAAGAAACAAAACTGAAGTAATGAGTTTGTTGGGAAGGTTAAATTACATCAGCAGGTTTATTGCTCAGCTCACAACAACCTGTGAGCCAATTTTCAAATTGTTAAAAAAGGATGTTGCGGTCAAATGGACCGATGAGTGTCAAGAAGCGTTCGATAAGATAAAAGGGTACTTGTCGAACCCACCCGTGTTGGTCCCGCCAGAGCCAGGAAGACCTCTGATTCTTTACTTGACGGTCTTGGAAAACTCGTTTGGTTGTGTATTGGGGCAATATGACCACACCGGCAGAAAAGAACAGGCCATCTACTACCTTAGCAAAAAGTTCACAGCTTATGAGGTTAAGTATACTCATCTGGAAAAGACATGTTGCGCCCTAACGTGGGTGGCTCAGAAGTTGAAACACTATTTGTCGTCCTACACTACTTACCTCATTTCGCATTTGGATCCATTGAAATATATTTTTCAAAAGCCTATGCCAACGGGAAGACTTGCAAAGTGGCAAATTTTGCTCACAGAGTTTGACATCATCTATGTGACTCGGACTGCAATGAAAGCCCAAGCACTGGCCGATCATTTAGCCGAAAACCCGGTCGATGAGGAATACGAGCCGTTGAAAACCTATTTTCCTGATGAAGAAATTAATCATATCGATGAGACGGAGCAAATTGAAAAACCTGGCTGGAGACTTTTCTTTGATGGAGCCGCTAACATGAAAGGAGTTGGGATAGGAGCTGTAATCATCTCTGAAACAGGGCATCACTATCCTGTTACGGCTCAACTGCGATTTTATTGCACCAATAATATGGCTGAATATGAAGCTTGTATTTTGGGGTTAAGGCTAGCCGCAGACATGGGTATCCGAGAAATCTTAGTCATGGGAGATTCGGATCTTTTGGTACATCAAATTCAAGGAGAATGGGAAACCCGAGACTTGAAGCTCATACCATACCGACAATGTCTACATGATCTTTGTCAGCGGTTTCAATCAGTGGAATTCCGGCATATTCCGAGGATCCGTAATGAGGTTGCCGATGCATTGGCTACTTTGGCATCAATGTTGCACCATCCAGACAAAGCTTATGTGGATCCACTACATATTCGAGTCCACGATCAGCACGCTTATTGCAATATGGTTGAAGAAGAATTTGATGGTGAACCATGGTTCCACGACATCAAGGAGTATATCAGGATGGGGATATATCCCGCACAAGCCACAAGAGATCAAAAGAAGACCATTAGGCGATTGGCAAATGGATTCTTCTTAAGCGGAGGAGTTTTGTATAAAAGAACACCAGATCTTGGATTATTAAGATGCATAGATGCCAGACAAGATACAACTGTCATGTCTGAAGTACATTCAGGAGTTTGCGGACCCCACATGAGTGGATATGTGTTGGCAAAGAAAATCCTCCGAGCTGGTTACTATTGGCTTACCATGGAGCGAGATTGTATCAGTTTTGTGCGCAAGTGTCATCAATGCCAAATACACGGAGATTTGATTCATTCTCCACCATCCGAGTTGCACACAATGTCGGCACCATGGCCCTTCGTTGCCTGGGGCATGGATGTGATTGGACCAATTGAGCCGGCAGCATCCAATGGGCACAGGTTCATTCTGGTAGCCATTGATTATTTTACCAAATGGGTTGAGGCCAAGACATTCAAATCGGTGACCAAGAAAGCTGTGGTCGATTTTGTCCACTCAAATATCATATGTCGATTCGGAATCCCAAAGGTGATCATCACAGATAACGGTGCTAATCTTAACAGCAACTTAATGAAGGAAGTATGTCAACAGTTTAAGATTACACATCGCAACTCTACCCCATATCGGCCCAAGGCGAATGGAGCAGTCGAGGCAGCCAACAAAAACATAAAGAAGATACTTCGGAAAATGGTAGAAGGTTCAAGACAATGGCATGAAAAATTACCATTTGCATTATTGGGATACCGCACTACTGTTCGCACTTCAGTAGGAGCAACTCCTTATTTGTTGGTATATGGCACTGAAGCAGTAATTCCTGCAGAAGTTGAGATCCCTTCCCTTCGGATCATCGCCAAAGCAAAGATTGATGATGATGAGTGGGTCAAAACCCGTCTGGAACAGTTAAACTTGATTGATGAGAAACGATTGGCCGCAGTATGTCATGGTCAATTATATCAAAGAAGAATAGCAAGAGCATACAACAAAAAAGTGCGTCCACGGAAGTTCGAAGTGGGTCAACATGTGCTGAAACGTATTCTTCCACATCAGGTTGAGGCAAAAGGCAAATTTGCCCCGAATTGGCAAGGACCATTCATTGTGACCAGAGTATTATCGAATGGTGCACTATGCTTAACAGATATTGAAGGCAAATGCATAGACATGGCGATCAATTCTGACGCAGTAAAGAGATATTATGCATAATTCTTTGAATGTTTGTATTTAGCATTATTTCGAAGATTGGAATGACAAAGGCAATTTATTCTGCTATCCAAACACTATACCCTTTGCTTTCCCTTTTAAGCCACATTTGTTTCTTTCCTACCCTCTCTTGGAATCAATGAAAATCAACTATGAAATAATATTAATAATAATAATAAATAAAAAAAAAAGAAAATCACTATTATTTAGTGAACTACGTTTGACCTGATTCCTCAAAGAAGGATATGTAGGCGCCTTACAGCTCGGTCATAGGGTGCACAATATACATAATGTGCACAAAATGAAACTCAAGAGACCCCTATCAAGAAACTGGGGCAAGAATTGTATTGGAAATAAAAAAAGATTCCAAGAGTTGTAATTTTAAACTCATACCAAAATTGTTTAGCTTTTGATACCTTTCCATTTCCAACCACATACCAAAAAGACCTTTCAATCAATCTTAGAAAAATGCTGAGTCAAACAAATGAAGATGGTTCATAACACTCTGGTACAAACAAGAAAAGAAAGTAAAAATGAGAGAGTCTTATAGGTGAAAACCCACACGGGCACCATAAGGCGATGGAAGTTGAGAGAAAGTAAAAGGAGAGAGTCTTATTGGTGAAAACCTTCGCAGGCACCATAAGGCGAAAAAGAAGTAAGAAATGAACAAATGAGGAAGGTTTATCGGTGAAAACTCTTTGAGATACTGCAAGTCCAACAGGTCTGTAAAATGAAAAATAAAGTTGGATTACGGAAATTTTGGGGAAAACAAAAATGAGACAATTGAAAGGAGATTGATTAAAAGACTGGGTTGATTAATCGCGAAATGCATACCCTGATCATTGGTGCCAGTAACTCCAATCAGATAAGTTTTATTCCCTCTCCAACAGTCATCCAAATTTGGATTTATCCTTTCATTCTATAATTGTCGAAATCAGCGCGTTTCGTCACTAATAATCTTACTTTTCTAAAGCTTTGAGATAAGTTTTATTCCAAACAAATAAGAAGGAATGTCAAGGTGTACAACCAAGATTCAAGGATTACATGATGCAAAAAACGGCCATGAAAGGCGGGAGATAAAAATAATAAGATATGTGAGGAAGAAAAGTGAAATCAAAAGTGGATCAGCAATGTCAGGAGGGACATATGATTACAGTTAAAAGGGTTTGAAGGAAAACATACAGAGGGGAATCCTATAGTCAAGGATCAATTACAAAGACAAAACAGTGTTTTTCAACCATTCCAAGACAATAAAACAAGACGAAGAAGAAGCCCCACCATCGGCAAGAATACCCCAATTAACCACCCTGCTTTAAACTAAAGAAGTTTTCTTTGATTTAAAACAGCGGCAAAAACAACATTTGTGTCAGGAAACACTTGGTAGAGGATAAAAGAATTGAAGAAGTCAGGCGTCCACCTGGAGAATGAGGATAAGAATTAAAGAAATCAGGCGTCCACCTGGAGAATGAGGACAAATAATTGAAGAAGTCAGGCGTCCACCTAGAGAATGAGGATGAGAATTAAAGAAGTCAGGAGTCCACCTGGAGAATGAGGATGAGAAAAGAAGAAGTCAGGCGTCCACCTGGAGAACGAGGATGAAGAATTAAAGAAAGAAGTCAGGCGTCCACCTGGAGAATGAGGATGAGAATTAAAGAAATCAGGCGTCCACCTGGAGAATGAGGATAAGAATTGAAAAAGTCAGGCATCCACCTGGAGAATGAGGATGAGAAAAGAAGAAGTCAGGCGTCCACCTAGAGAACGAGGATGAAGAATTAAAGAAGGAATCAGGCGTCCACCTGGAGAACGAGGATGAGAATTAAAGAAATCAGGCGTCCACCTGGAGAATGAGGATAAGAATTAAAGAAGTCAGGCGTCCACCTGGAGAATAAGGATGAGAAAAGAAGGAATCAGGCGTCCACCTGGAGAATGAGGATGAGAAAAGAAGAAGTCAGGCGTCCACCTGGAGAACGAGGATGAAGAATTAAAGAAGGAATCAGGCGTCCACCTGGAGAACGAGGATGAGAATTAAAGAAATTAGGCGTCCACCTGGAGAATAAGGATAAGAATTGAAGAAGTCAGGCGTCCACCTGGAGAATGAGGATGAGAATTAAAGAAGTCAGGCGTCCACCTGGAGAATGAGGATGAGAAAAGAAGAAGTCAGGCGTCCACCTGGAGAACGAGGATGAAGAATTAAAGAAAGAAGTCAGGCGTCCACCTGGAGAATGAGGATGAGAATTAAAGAAATCAGGCGTCCACCTGGAGAATGAGGATAAGAATTGAAGAAGTCAGGCGTCCACCTGGAGAATGAGGATGAAGAAGTTAAAAAGAAGTCAGGCGTCCACCTGGAGAACGAGGATGAAGAATTAAAGAAGGAATCAGGCGTCCACCTGGAGTACGAGGATGAGAATTAAAGAAATCAGGCGTCCACCTGGAGAATGAGGATAAGAATTAAAGAAGTCAGGCGTCCACCTGGAGAATGAGGATGAGAAAAGAAGGAATCAGGCGTCCACCTGGAGAATGAGGATGAGAAAAGAAGAAGTCAGGCGTCCACCTGGAGAACGAGGATGAAGAATTAAAGAAGGAATCAGGCGTCCACCTGGAGAACGAGGATGAGAATTAAAGAAATTAGGCGTCCACCTGGAGAATAAGGATAAGAATTGAAGAAGTCAGGCGTCCACCTGGAGAATGAGGATGAGAATTAAAGAAGTCAGGCGTCCACCTGGAGAATGAGGATGAGAAAAGAAGAAGTCAGGCGTCCACCTGGAGAACGAGGATGAAGAATTAAAGAAGGAATCAGGCGTCCACCTGGAGAACGAGGATGAGAATTAAAGAAATTAGGCGTCCACCTGGAGAATAAGGATAAGAATTGAAGAAGTCAGGCGTCCACCTGGAGAATGAGGATGAGAATTAAATAAGTCAGGCGTCCACCTGGAGAATGAGGATGAGAAAAGAAGAAGTCAGGCGTCCACCTGGAGAACGAGGATGAAGAATTAAAGAAAGAAGTCAGGCGTCCACCTGGAGAATGAGGATGAGAATTAAAGAAATCAGGCGTCCACCTGGAGAATGAGGATAAGAATTGAAGAAGTCAGGCGTCCACCTGGAGAATGAGGATGAGAAAAGAAGAAGTCAGGCGTCCACCTGGAGAACGAGGATGAAGAATTAAAGAAGGAATCAGGCGTCCACCTGGAGTACGAGGATGAGAATTAAAGAAATCAGGCGTCCACCTGGAGAATGAGGATAAGAATTAAAGAAGTCAGGCGTCCACCTGGAGAATGAGGATGAGAATTAAAGAAATCAGGCGTCCACCTGGAGAATGAGGATGAGAAAAGAAGAAGTCAGGCGTCCACCTGGAGAACGAGGATGAAGAATTAAAGAAGGAATCAGGCGTCCACCTGGAGAACGAGGATGAGAATTAAAGAAATCAGGCGTCCACCTGGAGAATGAGGATAAGAATTGAAGAAGTCAGGCGTCCACCTGGAGAATGAGGATAAGAATTGAAGAAGTCAGGCGTCCACCTGGAGAATGAGGATGAGAATTAAAGAAGTCAGGCGTCCACCTGGAGAATGAGGATGAGAAAAGAAGAAGTCAGGCGTCCACCTGGAGAACGAGGATGAAGAATTAAAGAAGGAATCAGGCGTCCACCTGGAGAACGAGGATGAGAATTAAAGAAATCAGGCGTCCACCTGGAGAATGAGGATAAGAATTAAAGAAGTCAGGCGTCCACCTGAAGAATGAGGATGAGAAAAGAAGGAATCAGGCGTCCACATGGAGAATGAGGATAAGAATTGAAGAAGTCAGGCATCCACCCGGAGAATGAGGATGAGAAAAGAAGAAATCAGGCGTCCACCTGGAGAATGAGGATGAAAGAATTGAAGAAGTTAGGCGTCCACCTGGAGAATGAGGTTGAAAGAATTGAAGAAGTCAGGCGTCCACCTGGAGAACGAGGACAAAGAATTGAAGAAGTCAGGCGTCCACCTGGAGAATGAGGATGAATCCGCAGTCAGACACCCACCTGGAGAACAAGGGAATACAATTGAAGTATTGAAGTCAAAAGCCCGCTCATATGAGAAAGGAGCACACTTAGAATCAATAAAGCAGAGTGATCCAACAAAGTCCCCAGCAGGAAACGACAAGAGTCCCAAACAGATGAAGAAAATACGGGACACAATGAAAAGGAATACGGAATAAGCCAAATGCCCAAGAGTCACCAAGATATCAAGACAACAAGAAACGCAAGGGCATGATCTAGATAAGATTTTATAATTCATGTACCATAGTCTAGTTTAGCTTTTTGTATTACCTTTGAAGTAAGGTGTAATAAGGAGGTCAGCAAGCAGTAAAAACAGCACGAAGCAGCAGTAACATCACAGTCCCACGGTAGTCCCAGCTACCCAAAACTTCCCGAACTACATTGACCTGATTCCTTTATAGCCAAGGATATGTAGGAAACCTTTGAAGCAGAGGTTCGGTCAAATCTTTCAAAAAAATGCTTCCCACGGAGTATTTGAACGGGCAAAAATCGCTCGTATCCGCTCACTTTATCTTTGCACGAAAACTCTTCGAGTTTCCGCACAAAGAGGGGCAGCTGTGAGCACGTGATTTTTGCCTCACGAAAAAACTACTCCAAAATAAATCAAAAATAAATTAAATTTCTTTTACTGTGCAATTTTTGAATTTGCGTGATGTTTGTTAAATATTTGTCTTATATCCGTAAATGTTTACTTTGTCATAACAAAATGAAAATAAAAATAAAAATATATGTTGCATGCATATCTAGGATTTAATTATGCATTTAATAATTGATTCAAAAAATAAAATCACAAAAATATGTGTCTATTCTAATTTTAATATTTCACTGTGTGATTAATGTTTTGACTATGTGTTAAATAATTGTTATAAAGTAATTAATATTTTGTGTAAGGTTAAAAATTGTTTTATAATATTATTAGGATTTTTTATAATTAAAAATAAAATTAGAAAAAATATATGTAAGTTGTAAAATAAAACTCGGACCTGGATTAAAATCCAGGCCCAAATCAAATTACCCCCCCCCCCACAGCCCAATCCAAAGAGCCCAGATCCGGTCTTATTCAAACGAGTCAAAACGACAGCGTTTGGTCGTAGTTTATCAGTGACCGTTGGATCAAAGCCAACCAACGGCTGAGATCCCACGAACCTAACCCGTAATCATTACACGATCCGATACCCGGTTCAACCCATGACCCCGAACTTCAACCAAACGACAACGTTTGGTTAAGTGGATATATCTCAACCGTGCATCTTAATTGATCCAACGGATAAGATCAATCCACCCCACCCCTATATAAGGCCCAAATCCCTACCCCGGCCCCTAACTTAACACCCCCCCTCTCCACTGTTCATCATCATCTTCCTCAAACCCACCCCTAACCCTAGCCGCCCTAACATCCCACCGCCTGAAACCCGGCGGCAACAACGCCGCCGGTCACTACCTTAACACCCCAGAACCCCCTAAACACCCTCTATCCGAATATGTTAGCCTTTTGGCTCGAATCTTCCTGAAGGTTCTCGAATCTTCATTTGAAGATTCGAGTCAAGCTCAGATCTAAACCAAACAGCCCCAAATCGACACCATAGCTTCCCCTAACCACCCTAGGTATGGATCTATTGTTTGCTTGGTTCGAATCCCCTCAGAACTCTTCGAATCTTCTTTTGAAGGTTCGGACCAAACAAGAACAAACTCAGATCTGTTCTAAACTGACACCAAATGACCCCTAGGCTACCCTCACCCTTGTGTCATTGTTGGTTCCCCTCGAATCTGACCAGAAATGGTTAAGTCCCAAATCGAATCTTCAGGAACCCTAGAAATACCAGACTTTTGGATTCTGCCCGAATTAAATAAAGATTGAGGTTTAATCGACCTTAGTCGAAGTATTTTCAGTGGAAAATACTTCGACTAAGGTCTGTTTGATTTCAAACAAAGTCCAAATCCAAGTTGAGTTCGAGTCCGATTAAAATTGAAAGATTCAGAGGTATTTTTTTCTATTTATTTTGTGTATTCTACGTGTATTTTTGTGTTTGTTTCATTAGTCTGTGTAATTTTCCCATCTTTTATTGTTATACTGTCTCCTACCCGTATACTTGATTCTAAATGTGAATTGTTTCTGTTGGTTGTGATTATTTACAATGTGTGTAATCGACTCGATTAAGTTCGTCGATTAGTTGTATTGTGAATCTTGTTTCTGAAAATGTTGACTGAAGCAACCTGTTTCGGATGGATTATTTTGTTGTAATCAGTTGTTTCTTATTTGATAATCAGTTTAATTAATACTCGTTAATTAAGTCATCTTTGTTTATAGTTCAATAAAATCCATCAAATGGATGTTGTATGTGTGTTGATTTCTGAGCATTAAGTTTCAGGGCATTGTCAGTATATTGACAATGCTCCTGTATCTGTTTGATCCTAACTCAATGTTGAAGTTCTGTTTAAATTGTTATGTTGAATTCAGTGTGATTTTACAAATGTTGATTAGATGTAATTGTGTTAGAAGGTTACATTCTTAGTTAGGATTCAGTCCAAAACTTTAGGATTGGTTGTAGCTGTCTTAAATCAGATTAATAATCAGGTTTGAACAGATTTTAAAAATCTGTATTGTTAGATTTTAAGTTTGACAGCAGTAATAATAGTAATCACAGTAGGATTTCTGAGGTTATTTCTGGGACAGAATAGTGAGGGTAATATGATAGCATAATGGGTTGAAAGTGGAAAGTTATTGGCTATTATTTAAAGTGATAATGGGAAACAAAGGGTAATGGGGCTGCTTAGAATCAGGATAAGATCATTTAAAGTATTCAAAAGCAGTTTTTATTGGAACTTTCTGATTTTTAAAGAGGAAAGGGGTCCAGGCAACACTTAAAAAGAAAGGGGCAGCCCTGTATAAATACAGGGAGCTGGATCAGATTTTAAGGAGGGAGAACAAGAAGAAAAAAAAAAGAAGAAAAAGAAGAAGAGATCAGGAGAAAGGTGAGATTTTGAATATAGATTTGGAAGAAAGATTGAGATCAGATTTTAAAGAGGGAATTGGGAGAGAAAGAGAAATCAGTTTTTCAGACAGAGATTTTAGGACTGAATATCAGTCTTCAGTAAGAGTTTTTTTTTAGAGAGGGAAAAGATAGATTTGAGTGTGGAAAATCAAGCAGAAAATCAGAAATGAAAATCTGAAGAGGAAGAAGAAACAGAAAAGAAACCAAAAGAGAACAGTCACACACACACACAATATCTGACACAGATACAACAGCAGAAACAGAAAAATCAGAAATGGGAATTTGAAACAGAAAAGAAACTGAAATCTGAAATATTGTTCTTTCGTTGAATCTGTTCAAATTTATTTGATTCCATTGTTCAGTTAAAATCTGAAGTTTCTTTAAAAATACTGTTACTGTGCATCTGGGTTCCTCGGATCTTATTATTGCTCAAATCTGGGGAAATACTTCTATTCTGCTGATTTTATTACTGCTGCTATTGCTGAAATTTACTTCTTCTACCTTCATTTCCAGGTACATATCTTTTAAACTCATGTTGGAAAGAGATTCAACATGACAAATAAATAAAGTTTGAATTGTAATACTATCTTCTATTCATTTAAGTTCTTTAGTTAAAAATTTCAGCTTTGGTTTCATGTTGGTTAACCAGTAGTGAGTTCGACTCGATGGCTACAAGTTAATTGTCTTATTTTGAAATTCATATAAAACTTTGTAATAATGTTATCCATGTCAAAATTTCATTAGTTTAGTTATCTTTGAGTTGTGTAAATAGGAAGCATGGCAGAAAGTTGGCTTTTATTTACACTTTATGGTATTGTTAGCTAGGTATAGCATAATATGGAAATATCAAGGAAAATATGCTATTAGTTTATTTTGCTAGTTAGTTAGTTGTTGTTTAACGCTAGATGATGTTGGTTGCAATTTGCTATCTTTTGGCACAACATTGGTTGTGTTTATAATCAATAGTTGAAAGAAGCGTTAGTATAATCCGCTATGTTCACGATGTCAAATATGGTGAGTAATATTGTATGCAATATCATTTTATTAAGTCAACTAGACTTGTTCTCTTTCTTAATAATAAAGGGCTTTGGAACTTATACAATGTGAAAGATAATGTTTAGCAATAATTCATAGATTGAGAATCAAATTGGTTTGATTATATATATATATCCCAACTCAATCATAAGCATAATTAATTAATTTAATTTCGCCTATTGGATTAAAAGCAAGTATATGAGAATAAGATGAGATGTATAAGCACGAATTGCAACATTTATATCAATGGTAAGTAGAAATAGAATTTGCACTAAATAAAAATAAATAAAAATTGTTCAAAAATACTTCTTCCCTTCATAAATCATTTTTGTTAAGTTTCATATGCAATTCATCCTTTGGTATATGTATATATGTTGTATTTGTGAAGAATAGTATTAATCATGTTCTTATTCTTTACTTTGAATTTGAATAGTCTTGGATGAACATAAATTATACGCGGAAATTATAATCGACGGTCAACATTTAATAAATTGTGAATTTTTTTTAAGAATTTAAAGGCATCCCTTAAATGAGAATTTCTCAAGATTTTCATATAAAAGGTGTAGATATAATAAACAATTTGTGAAAGATCCATAACATTATTACAAATATTTTGCGCAATTAGGGATGCGTTCGCGTACCCTGATTATATTTTTAAAAGCAAATTCGAATTATGCGTACGCGCAATTTCGAACAAATATTTAATAAAAAAGATTTCTCCAAAAATGTTAAAATAATTTCATATAACCCGGGATGTGCAGTTCACTGTTTAAATATAAGGATGGTAACATTCTTAATTCTATTTTAAATCACGAACATATGAATTTGTAATAAAGGATATAATATAATCAATTATATTGTGTACACGTATGTGTGACATGATCCCCGTAACTATGAAAGGTATATAATACGAATATACGTACGCGTAATTCGTCTATATAATTGTAAACAATAAATAAAAGCGGTAGTAAAATCATGTAACAAAAACGTATTTAATAAAATCAAGATAATCAAGCCAATAATAAAAACAGTTGAGCGACCGTGCTAGAACCACGGAATTCAGAAATGCCTAACACCTTCTTCCGGATTAACAGAATTCCTTACTCAGAATTTCTGGTTCGCAGAATAATAAACAGAGTCATATTCTCCTCGATTCAGGGATTAAAAATTGGTGATTTGGGACGCCTTAAAATTCCCAGGTGGCGGCTCTGAAACAAAAATAATTAAATAAATCCCGTTTCGACTGTCCTTTAATTGGAGAAAACTCTCCACGCGCCCCGCGGGCGCGGTAAAAAGGAGGTGCGACAGTGTTGACAAGTACTCCTTGATTTTGTCGAAGGCCTTTTGGCAGTCATTGGTCCATTTGGTAGTGGCGTCCTTCTTCAACATCTTAAAGATTGGATCACAGATAACTGTAGACTGTGCTATGAATCGGCTGATGTAGTTAAGCCTCTCCAAGAAACTCATCACATCCTTCTTGTTCTTTGGCGGTGGTAGTTCTTGAATGGCTTTGACTTTTGATGGATCCAGTTCTATTCGTCGTCGGCTTACAATAAAGCCAAGCAATTTTCCAACAGGAACCGCAAATGTACACTTGGCGGGGTTTAGTTTTAGGTTGTACCTCCGTAGTCTATTGAAAAATTTCTTCAAATCTTCCATGTGGTTAGTGGCCTTCTTGGATTTGATAATAACATCATCCACATATACCTCTATCTCCTTGTGTATCATATCATGGAAAATGGTAGTCATGGCCCTCATGTAGGTGGCCCCTGCATTCTTCAGGCCGAATGGCATCATCTTGTAACAGTACATTCCCCACGGCATAATGAAAGCCGTTTTCTCATAATCTTCCTCATCCATCCAGATTTGATGATAACCAGCGAAGCAATCTACGAATGACTGTAACTCATGCTTGGCACAATTGTCGATCAGGATGTGTATATTTGGCAAGTTGAAGTTATCTTTCGGACTGGCTCGATTGAGATCTCGGTAGTCGACACAAACTCTAACCTTTCCATCCTTCTTTGGCACTAGCACAATGTTGGCTAACCATATCGGGTATTGTACTACCCTGAGAGCCTTAGCTTTGATCTGCTTGTTGACTTCTTCCTTGATTTTAAACTCATATCAAGATTGAACTTTCTGAGTGTTTGCTTTACCGCTGGGCACATTGGATCGGTTGGCAGTTTGTGAGCCACAATAGATGTACTCAGACCAGTCATGTCATCATATGACCAGGCGAATATGTCCTCATACTCCTTTAGAAATTATATGTATTCTTTCTTCTCTGATGGCGATAGGTGAATGCTAATTCGTGTTTCCTTGACGTTTTCTGCATCTCCCAGGTTGACGATTTTGGTCTCGTCCAGGTTGGACTTAGGTCTGTTCTCAAAGTTCTCAACTTCTTTGACAATCTTGTCAGGTATGTCATCTTTCTCTGAATCAATGTCTATTTGTTGTGTTGTCTCATTGCATGTCACAGTCATCGGTTCATCAAGATATGTAATAGTAATGTTGTATTGGTAAAGTAAGGAGAGAAAATGATAGCAATAAATATTAATTCATAAGAAAAATCAAAATGCTTTTGATAAGTTGAATGATTGTTTTGAACATTGAAGATCTTATTGCGGGAATTGAAAATGCAAAAAGAAAATTATTTAGTAAAAACAATGAACAATGCTTGTTTTAGCCTTGCTACCCCGAGGCACGTCGACCTTTGGTTGTCCTGATGGTCCAACTCTTGAGATGTGCCCCTCTGCTCACAGCTTGTATGGAAGGGCCTTCCTCCCCCTCCTCCTCGAGAATAACACAACAGTCCATATTATTGTCCTCTAAAAACAAGTTCTTCATTGCTACAAGTGCTTCTTCTTCATCTGACCCATAAATAATGTCTGCCTGTTGGAAGGTCTGCTCCAGATACGGTATTGGCTGCTCTAGTGGGTAGTAAGGACTGCGCCATGGTGGCGACCAGCTATTGAATTCTTCCCAGGTGTATTCATATCCCAAACCGAAGGTAATGCCATGTTTCTTGAGTTTTATGGGTTTAGCGATTCCTTGGAGGTTCTTGTCGAGCCTTTTGTCGGGTTCGTACCCACTCCAACTTAGTATATTCTCGATTTTACTATCCCACCATTTGTCTTTGTCGATAGCATTGACCCGTTCAATGTGGTGGTAAGTTTCTCCACCTAACTTCCTTCTTCCCTCGATTTCCGGAATGGTCTGACGATTGTATATAGGGTTGCTACCGTCGTCGTGAATGATCATTTCCTATTGATTCCATTCAAACTTTACTGCTTGATGCAGCGTTGATGCTACGGCCCCAGCAGCATGAATCCATGGCCGTCCCAACAACAAGTTGTAAGACGTTAGTACATCTATCACCTGGAAATCGACCTCGAACCAGGTTGGTCCCATCTGCAAACATAGAATAATCTCACCAATGGTGGTCCTTTGAGAACCATCGAAGGCTTTCACATTGATTGGTCCATTCTTTATCTCATGCAGCCCTTTACCCAACTTCTTGAGTATTACCAGTGGACAAATGTTAAGACTGGAACCTCCATCGATTAGGATTCTGGTGATGAAATAATCTTCACATTGCATGGGGATGTGCAGTGCTTTGTTGTGGCCCATCCCTTCAGGTGGCAGCTCGTCCTCACAAAAGGTGATATTATGGCTTTCCAGAACTTGTCCTACCATATTAGCCACCTTCCCTACGAGTGATGTTACTTGGTACGTATGCTTCATTCATCACCTTTAACAAAGCATTCTTATGCGTCTCAGAATTTTACAGCAAAGAGAGAATGGATATTCATGTTGGCATCTTGTTTAACTGGTCAATGACCGAAAACTCCTTGGCCTGTATTTTCCTCCAAAGGTCGTCCGGACTTGTCTCAATGACGGGTGGCCAATTGGAGGCCTGTGGACTTGATTCAGCTAGATGTTCAGGGGTATAGACTCTACCAGTTATTGTCATACCCTGTGTTGCGATAGTTTCTTCAATCCTGACCTTGCCTTTCCTTCTCGCCTCGGTTGCATAGTCTCAGGGTACAACATTTGTATAGAATGGAACATGTGCCTTGGGTGGCAAGACATCGCCACTGGGATCGGCGCAGCTATCCTCACTTCGAATGGAACATGTGCCTTGGGTGGCAAGACTGCAACCTCAAAGGGTGCTTTTGTCGGGGACATGAATTCAACCTCAATTGGTGTCGGTGTTTTTGCGGATGGTGCTGCTTCAAACTCAAGAGGTATAGATATATTCACCTCAGTGTCCTCAGACGGTTGGATATGGACTATGATTGGATTGAGAGTAATTGTTGGTTTCTTTGGGTCATCACCTTCTGCGATCAATCCGATTGATCCGTCGGGATCCCAGTCATCTTCTACTTCAATCATGTGGATACCTCCACTTTTATGCTCTGGCAAAGGTTTGTTGCGGATGTTTGGAGCGGGTTCCTTTGCCACAATAATCTTGTTATCAATTAAGGATTGTATCTTGTCTTTCAAGGAGCGACATTCATCGATGGTGTGCCCTTTCATGCCAGAGTGGTATGCATAGGACTTGTTTGGGTTAACCCACTGAGAAGGATTCTCAGGGGTTGCAGCAGGGATGGGGGTGACATAACCAGCAGCTTTGAGTCTCTCATACAACTGGTTGATGGGTTCAGCGACGGCTGTATATTGCTTTGGAGGTCTGTGATCAAAATTAGGTCGGGGTCTAGGGAAATTTTGGCATATAGGGGGTGATTAATAATGGGATGGTTGAGTATTATAAGTTTGGTAGACATAAGCGGGTTGGGAGTATCTGGGTGAGGTAGGTTGATATGTAGGAGGTGGAGATGACTGATAAGTTGGTGGCGGAGCTTGGTATGAAGGTGAGGGTGCTTGGTAATTTGGGGTTGGCTGGTATGTGAGTGGATGTGTTGGATAAGTTTGGTATTTGAGGGGAGATTTAGTCCTCTGTGCAACCATCACGGCCCCTACATCCCTTTTCTTGGATACACCACTGGACTGTAAAGCCTTATTTGTTGCTTGTAAGGCCTCGAAGTTTGTAACCATACCACTTTTAATACCTTCTTCAATTCTCTCACCCAACTTGATAATGTCGGAAAACTTGTGGTTCTCAATCATCATCCATCGTTCATAGTATTGCGGGTCCTGAGCCCGAACAAAGAACTTTTTCATTTGTTCTTCTTCTAAGGCGGGTCTGACCTTAGCAGCTTCGGACCTCCATCGAGTAGAATACTTGGGAAATGTCTCCGTTGGATTCTTCTTCAAATTCTGAATATAGAACACGTCTGGTGTATTCTCTATATTAAACCTGAATTTGTCCATAAAGTCAGATGCCATGCCTACCAAGCTTGACCACTTCTTGGGATCTTGGCTGATGTACCAAGATAATGCATCTCCTTTCAAACTCCTCATGAACAGCTTCATGCGGATTCTTTTATCCTTCCCTACTCCAACTAGCTTATCGCAATATGTCCTCAGATGGACCCTTGGATCACCCGTACCATCAAAAAACTCGAACTTCGGAGGTTTGTACCCCTCGGGAAGTTCGACATCAGGTTGTATGCAGATATCCTCATAGTTCAGCCCCTCGATTCCTTTGCTTCCCTCGATGTCCTGAATCCGGCTGGTCAATTTCTTAAGTTCATCGGCCAAGTTCCTGATAAGTAGATCCTTTTCATTATATTTAGGTGTGCCTGAGATAGGTTGGGTAGAGTGTGGCATAGTCTCCACGTAGATAGGAGTGTTATGGTAGCCTGGTGTATGGGTGTGGAAATGATCATTTGTGGAGTTTTGAGGTTCTGGGATGAGTAGTGGAGTGTTATTTGGTGTATGGCAGGTGTTACATTAGTTCTTTGGGGGAGCAATGCGATGATGAGGAGCGGGATGATTCTGTTGTTTTGTTATATTTTGAGGAGGTATAGGGTATTGAGTGTTGGGGAAGTTGATATCTGGGGTGTTGAGGGAAAATGACAGGTTTGCCAGATTTCGAACCTGATCGAGCTCTTCCTGAAATTTCAACAGTTTCTGTTCAAGTTGTTACACATTCTCGTTAGGAACCCGAATACCCTATCCATCAGTGGACTCTACGTGTTCAACTATGTTCTCCTTCCTGATGTTGTTCAAATCTTCCATCTTGCCTTTAATGGGACTAAAAGGAGGAGTGGGTGGAGGACCCTTGGATCTTGTGAAATAAGATGATCATGCCAGAGTACATGAACTAACCTTTGGGGAAGGGAATAATAAAACAAAAATAAAACCAAAGGTAATCAAGTTAGTGAGGATTATAAAAAGTATTGCAATATTTAAACACATAGTGCGGGAATGTAAAGCGTGTCCTAATTTGGGAACCTCTTTGTGCCCGAGGTAGGCCTAGAAACAAATTGATTCGAAGAACTTAGAATTCTAAATGCCTCATTTTATTAATAGAAATAGACGAATCCCAAAACGACACTAAATAAATAAGAAATAAAAGTCACTAATGGCTATTGGCCTTATTACATCCATAAAGCGAAAAAGGTAAACTCCTATCTACTTGGTCCCAGAAGGACCTTCCCCAGACTCGGCATCCCTGGCTCCGTCGAACAGCTTCCCCAATTCACGAAGTCCCAACAACAGGTATGCTTTGGCTAGATGCCCATCTTCGGTCCCTTTAACTTTTTGATAGTCTTCGACCCTTTTGAGAAATTTCCTCTCTAGTTCTATTATGCCTCGCCCCAAGTATCCTAGCCTTTTGTTTGCACTGATAGCCATGTCCTTCTATTCCTCAATCAGCTTCTGGTTAGATTCTTGTATTTCGCAGTGTTCGCTCTCGCATTTAGGGATCCTTTTGCATAGCTGGTTGTACTTGACTTGTGCCTCGGCCTTTTCATCTATAAGTCTGTGACCTCGAACAAACCCTGGCTGGCCCAGACCATCCCAATTGTCTTCCAACCAACCTGAATAGAAAGGAGTACAACTGGCATGTTATCTGTCTGTTTCGATGGTGTCTTTCCCCATTACGATCTTGCAGTGCCATATGTGTTGGGCTTGGCACTTGTAGGGACTATCATCATTTTGGAAGTCAGCTCGGAAATGGCTCATCTTGTCGACCCTGGGTATGACTTGCTTCCTACCTTCTTGCCTCATAACTCGAAGAGGGACATAAGGGTACGTTCCTCTTAGACCAATCAGTATTAGGAAAGGTGCGTCTCTGGATCGGGTGATGAACTCCTCTATCGGAAACCACTCGAACATCCATTAAAACTGCTCTTCAGTCAGATTATCAAAGTGCTCAACCCATTCTTTGGCATTCTCCAGCTGAGTGAACATGTCGGGGATGTAATTCATTTGCTTTGGATGGTGGAAAGCGATGTGGTCATCCCAGTCCCTCTGCTAAATTTCTTGTCGGTATTTGCCCTTTTAGAGATGTTCCATGAGCCAAAGCTGAAGTAGTAGATTGCAACCTTCAAAGTGTCTCACTCCTCATTGACACTTCTCTAAGGCTCGGTATATGTCTGCAGTGATCATGGGCACAATGTTGAATGTCTGCCCACCAATCCCCTCCTTTAGGGTCTTGGTCACCATAGCCAGTCTAGTATGGATTCTTGCTTTCGTCGTTGGAAACACGATCAGACCCAGGAAGCAAAACATGAAGACGAACAGATGAATATGTCCCAAGGACGTGATGGCAAACTCGTTAGGGTAGGTACGGTATGATTTGTCGTGACTGTATCTTTCATACAGGTAGTCAAAAGGGATGTATGATTCCTTCAGGCATGTCAATTCTGCATTCTTCTTCAAACCCATCATTTTAAGGGAACCCTTGCCTTTACGGTTCTCAGCATTAGCAAACCCAGAGTTTCCCACACTAGATGGGCCAGTCCTTCTATCTCCTCTAGTAAAGGTGTCATTTCGATGTCCCTAAAGTGGAACACGGCTTTTTCACAATCCCAAAATAAGGTAGCATCTTCTATTATTATGTTGTTAGGTTGGACCTCCAGGAGGGATGGTAGACTGCCCAGATATTTTCTGACGAGGGTTTGGTCACTAGAGTGTAAATCTCTCCACTAGCTTAGCAATCTTGGGTGGATGTTGGTGACCATGCTGAATCTGGGGACTTCGTGCCTCATATTTCTACAAGTTAAATAAGGTTAGGCCCTTACCCCCACCAGACTCGACTATTTAATATCAACAATTAGCAAGAAGCATTTAGTTCTCCAAATAAATGCAAAGAACGTGATGGTGTCCGTTTGGGTTTAGGGAAACCCAATGGACTTTTGGATAAGGCTATCTTAAAGGATCATTATGTGGACAACATAACTGACCCGTCTAGGTTTGACCATGATGCATGTATAATTTAAACAGAGTAAGGTTTTTATAGAGTTTTAGACTGGTACCCTTGAGCGGACAACTCAAGGGGGAAAGCACGGAACCGTCGACTACACCGCTGATCGACTAGTTTTATCGCAAATATGCCTTTCCAAATTTAGGGGGTAATGATATATGAAGAGCGCAACCACTCATCAAGCGTTGCTATAGTATTTGTTTGGCACGAGTGGAGTATGATGTTGAGCATGATTATGCAATAATTAAAGGCATGTTGACATGTATTTGCACGTTAAGAAAGTGATAAATACAATAGTTTCATAATTTAAAGTAGTTATAAGGAAGGAAAGAAACAAAAAAGATATGTAAGTTTTGCTTTTGAAGAAAAAATTAAATGCTTAAAGAAATTAAACAAGTAATTGCACATAGGGGGGGTTACAAATTCACAAGAACAATCTGAAATGGTAAAAGCCTAAAAAAAACCCCAGCAGAGTCGCCATGCTATCGCGCCCCCTTTTTCCTTTCCGCGGAAATCGGGTTCAAGACATTTTGGTATGGGACAACTCTTTCCTTTTGGGAAAGGGGTTTTGCAATTATGAAGAGTCGCCACCTAATGATTTTAAGGTGCGTTAGGGCACCTATAGGGTTCATTTCTAACTATGGTTGGATAACCAGAGATAGGGTAAGGGCTTGAAATTATCCTACGGGGAAGGTGTTAGGCACCCCTCAGGATCCACTAGTGTGGTTCCCAGCAAAACAATTTTTGTGAATATGTGCAATTAGCAAGTAGACAAGTAGGGCTCAAATAGTAAGGGGATACGAGTGTTTGAAAACAATTAGTGAAAAGCAAGATTTTTGAGAAAAATAACAATCTAATCCTAAAAGGGGGAGGGGGTCCTAGCCTTAATAATAATATGGATCACATCAATGCAATATCCGCTATGACACTCCTCAAAAGAGGGGCTACACGTGGTATTAGCACACCGGTCATCATATCCATATCTACCCTTTCCCGCCCGTGAAGGTAATTAAAGCGAGGGTTGGTCTCGACCCCTATTGCATGTTGTTACCCGTCCTTTCCTATCAATCCTGGAGGAATTTAGGACTCATATCCTATAAGAAGGAGGTTCTAGGCAGAACCTCAGGTTTAAAGGCAAAATACTAAAGCGATATACAAAACATATAAGACTGCACTTAGGGGGAAAACATAGAAGCGAGTAGAAGGCTCAAGTATACCTCCACAAATAATGCACATAGATAGAATGACTCATGCACAGCTAAAATCTGAATTCATAATCCTAAATCAGGGTGTTGAAGTGATAATAGAAGAACTAGATTTATCACATGACTTAGAAAAAAAGTCTGAATCAGGTTTGCCTACTGATTGTAATAGTTGATAATCAAACAAAGGCAGTTCTAGTTTTATTTAAGTTATTACCTAAGGCTTACCTAGGTGCAAAGCGATATGCAGTAATTGTTCCAAGTTATTAAGATATTTTGGAGATTATTTTTACCTAAAATATGATGTTCTAGTATGCAGATATTATTACCAACTTATTTAGAAAGCATCACAATGTGAAAATTATTACTTACTACATTTTCATGAATCGGTAATTAACTAGGCATTTGAACGAAATGCAAACAGGATCCTAAAACATGATATTCTAAAATGAAAATGGCAGGGTTGTTGAAAACAAAGTCCCTAAGGCATGATTACTAAATGTACACAAGAGTTGCAGAATTACTAAGATACGACTTCATGAGTAACAGCTTTTATACCAATGTTGTTATTGCCCTAGGAGCAGGATTTCTAAGCGATAGACATAAAATATGGATTAATGAATGAGATGCTAAAGTAAGAAACATGGATCCTAAGAATATGATTTATAATGCACGTATGAATCCTAAGCATGGTTGTTATTGCACAATTAGGAATATAAACCTAATGACATATTTTCTACCCTTAACAAATTATAACATGCATATGTACTCTACCCCTTTTCACTAGCCACCCCAATACTTGTTTACAAATTATTATAGTCCATGTGAGGGAATTACATAAGTAGAAATAAAAACTAAGAAGCTACACTATAGAAAGCCTGATTAGGACTTCCTCTCTGAGTTATGTAATAAACCACCTCAAGTGCTAATATCATTCCATAGCCTTTCTCATATCTGGATGTGTCAGAGTTCCCTAAGAACCTCTAGGGATCCCGGGCAGTGCTCACGCCCAGATTGCATAACCAAGAGTAAGTGTAGTATGGAAGGGCCAGCTCTTATGTGTCCAGGTTCAGAGGGAGCTTAAGGGTCCCAAAGCAAGGCTCACACAAAAAGGGCAGAACCTGGTGGTCTAAGAGTATATGTGAGAGTGCTTGACATAGATTTAGAGGAGTTGAGTTGGAAAATAGTTTTGAAAACAGTCATGTTTGAAGTGAGTTTGCAAAAAGACAATAGAACAGTTGCTTAAGGAAAACAGTTTTGAAAAGGGAAGGGGATAGGAGCAACAACAACACATACAGAACAAGTTCAAAGAGCAGTACAGCTTCAGGAGTTACAAACAGGGAAGTAGGGGTTGGGGACACAAAGGTCCAAATTAGAAACACATAATCATGGCTAAGAAGAGATGCACATAGACCAGCAAATACAAGGGGTGAGTAGGGGCTAATTGGTCTTCAAAACACAAACAACTACTGTCACGCCCCGAACCTGGGCTTGGACGTAACACGGCACTCGGTGCCTGACTACATGTGACCGAGCGAACCAACTGGCTGGCTGAATCAACATGTGGTATCATAACATACTAAATGCGGAAGATAAACTAACACATGCTGATATATTGAAAGTCTGGATGATATAAATCAAAGTGCGGAAATACTAATACAATTCTAAAACATATTTGTAACCAACATAGCTTAATATGAAAAGCCCGTGAATTTGTCTAACTGTTACTCTAGTCTATGAAGCCTCTAAAAAGTACTGAAAACACTGACTGTAACAAAAAAAATACTGAAGACTGTAAGGTAATGAAAATGCCCCGAAAGAACTGGGATCACCAAATAGCTGGTACGAGAATCCTAGCGCTCGGAATCATCAACCTGTAAATCATTACCTGCATTGTGAAATGCAGGCCCTGGGCAAAAGGGATGTCAGAACATTTGAATTGTACTGGTATGTAAAGCAACTGAAAGAAAGAATTATAAATGTTGAAACTGAAATTAAGCTGATAACTGAGATTTGATAATTGATAACTGAAATGATAACTATTGAAACTGAAACTGAAATGATAATTGAACTGAACTGATATCTGATAGCTGAACTGGTAACTGATAGCTGAACTGATAACTGATAACTAAACTGATAACTCGCAACTAAAATGGTAACTAATAATTGAACTGAACAAAGGAAGTAAGGATATGAATACTCCCTCTCCTGAATGATAAACAACCTGTTTATCTGAATAATAAACTGCGGCCTCAGGCCCAATATATATATATGTGTGTGCACAAACTGCGGCCTCGGGCCCAAGTATACGTATACATAACTGCGACCTCAGGTCCAAAATGCATAAAGCATAAACTGCGGCCTCAGGCCCAAAGATGCATAAATCATAAACTGCGGCCTCAGGCCCAAAGATGCATAAAGCATTGATTGCGGCCTCATGCCCAAATACAGGTGTTCAACATTCAGGGATTTTAAAATCAGGAACTGAGAATCATACTGCAATACATAATAGTGAAATATTGAATCACGCTGAGTTACATGATACTGGAATACTGGGTCATACTGAGTACATAATACTGGAATACTAAATCATACTGAGTTACATAAAACTGGAATACTGAATAGGACTAGAATGAGATATATATTCTTGAACTGATTATGAACACCGAAACTTCAACTGTTTATGACATGTTGAGTAAGCCATACTGAGACTTAGGGACATCAAACCCAAGTCTATATTGAATACGAACTGAGCTCACAGCGTTCGGAATGAAAGTCATGAACGAGTTATGAAGCTAGAGAATAGAAGCTCTACAACTATTCAAGGAACTAGGCTTAACTATATTTCTGAGGCAATTGATACGTCGTAAAAGAAACGTAGTGTAGGGAGGATCATTAACATTTCCAAACATAGAGAGTTAGCCTCACATACCTCAATGTCGCCCCTTAGTGATACTACAATGATCCACAACATTAAGAACCTTCAATCTACAATAGCAATATCCAATGGAATCAATATTAGTAACAAATTCCATAACTTAAGCCATTTAGGCATATTATCAAACACCTTGTAGGCATAAACCTCTACATCTCATCACAATATAATTAGTTCATCTAATTACCACCATTCATCAATAATTTATCCTACCATCATGATTAACCAATTTATAACTTTTAACATCACGTATATGACCATCCATTCACACCCAACCAACAAATCCTATCAAATAATCACCCTTAAATCCCTACCATGATCATGTATTTAAATTGGAAATTTATGACTTCCAATCACCATACCATAAGTTGTAATACTTGATTTATACTCATGATTCCATAATAACACCATATATGTAAGTCTAAGGGTGTAGGATTACCTCTTGTAGACCAAATCTTGAAAGACAACTTTTGGGGTGTTCTTGAGATTTTGAAGAAATCCTATGAAACCCAATCAAAATCATGTTGTAACTAGTGATTGAGAAGTGAAATCACCATGAAAACACACTTAAAAACTCACCTTAGGTGTGCAATTGGATGCCTTGGTCGAGTTGGGGTGTAGAGCAAACCCTAAGCTTGATAAGTGACTCAATTTCTATTATTTCTGGCCTTTAAAGTATTTAAAACCTTCCAGACGCGCGAGTTCGCGCGCGAGGCAGAATACTCAGCAAAGACGCGCGACTTCGCGCTAGTGACACCTGCCCAGAAATATGGTCATAACTTTCTGTATACACCTCCAAATGACAAACGGTTTGTTGCGTTGAAAACTAGACTCAAAGGGCTTTAATGTAATAGGTTATGCATCACACAAATCGTTATAGAACCGGAGATATGATCGTTCAAAGTGAGGTCATGTGCGTATTCATTCACAGCTTTAGTCCATTTTGAAATTTTCCAACTTGGCTTAGACTTAGGCCTCTCCTTAGACCCCAATTCACCTCTAACATAACTTATACACTTATTAACATAACCACTCAATTACCATCACGCTAATACTCGTTTAATACATCCACAACTGATTTAAATTACGGGGTATTACATAAATAGTCCTTGTCCGTACACAGCTGATTCATATTTACGGAGTATTACATTACCCATACTCATCTTGATAGGGCTTCACATGTCTAAAAGATCACATTAATAGTCATCTAACACATCCACAACTAATCCGGATTTATGGGGTGTTACATTATCTCCCCCTTGGGATCATTCGTCCTCGAATAATTATTCTGGTTGTATCTTGGGATAACTCTGGACCATAAATGGGTCTAGTGGGAACATGAACTTTCTTAACACGTGCACACTAAACTGAATGAATACACGATCACTGAACTGATGAGGTACTAAATTGAATAGGTACTAGACTAAATGGCTACTAAACTTACTAAACACTGAAAGACATGGAGATTTTAATATAAAGCCTGAATGAGAAGGTTAGATAACTTCGACATTTCTCCAAAATACCTACCAGCTAACCGAGCATAACACTATCTCCATAGGGCATAATAATATGCATAACATGAAACATATACATGAATACTGAACTGGCACGCATAATCGAGTGCTGAACTGACGTGAATATCTACTCACTGAACTCACATCAATACCTGAGCACTAAGCCGTCATGAATATCTGAGTACTGGACTAACATGAGTATCTGAGTACTGAACTGACATGAGTGTTCTAACGTGAGATCTGAATACTAAAAACATAAATGTTGTGACATGAGATTTGAATACTTCGAAACTTGAATATTATAACATGACACGTGAAATGCTGGTGTACAACCGCTAATTATGGTAGAAATTCTAACTCATAAGCTACTTACCGGATCCTTCATAGGATCTTATATGGGCTGATGTATCTGGGATTGAGCTTTCCTTTCTTTCCAAATCTTATAACACCTTTCATAGGCGAAACTTTTAGAAACACCCAATCATCAACTTGAAACTCTAGGTCTCTATGTTGCATATTCAAATAGGACCTTTGACAACTCTGAGCTGTCTACAAATACTATTGAATCAACTTGACTTTCTCCATAGACAGATACACCAAATCTGGTCCCCGCAACTCTGCTTCGCCAACTTCGAACCAACTAATTGGCAATCTACACCTTCGCCCATAAAAATCATACTTTCAAAATGAGCGAGATAATCCTATTATAAGGTCCATATTTACCATCTCTACTAATGGATGTGTGTGTTCTGAACTTGGTTTTCTGTTGCTCAACTTTCACTTGCTGACAATTTAAACACTTGGCCACAGGGTCTGCAACTTTCTTTTTCATGTCGTTCCACTAATAAATCTTCTTAAGATCATGATACATCTTTGAGAAGCCTAGGTGGATAGAATACCTGAAATTTTGGGCTTATAACATCTTCCTCCCTCGCTAAGTCCATCTGTGGTTGGAACACACAATTTATCCTGGTACCTCAAAGTACCATCATCTCCCCCTTGTTCAAAAGCCATCATCTTAAGCATGTGAATCCTCTATTTCAGCTACAACAAGTAGGGATCATCAAACCATTTCTACTTCACTTCGGCTACTAAGGAGGAATAGGTCATGTTCTAGACAATAACTCCACTATCTTTGGTGTCTGAAAGTCGAACTCCTACCTTGGCTAAGCAGTGAACTTCTTTCAACATAGTTCTCTTGTCTACCTTATTCTTGAGCTTTACTTCCCACACTTGATTATATTCTTAAGCACTTCCTGGAAACACTTATAGAATTGTTGTGAGCTATGTCTATACTCCGAAAATTAGAGTCTCATGCGATGGCACTACCCTCGTGATACATAACTGGGCATGATTTTTTTGTTATAGCCTTTCTGTGATCACTTTATCATCAATAACTAAGCTCGGTGATCATTCTACTCACTTTGTGTTTCTTACACATGCTAGACATAATTCATGTGGTAATTATACAATTTTCCCTCATTACATAACTGATTTTATTTTTCATATCCCATGCTAACTATTCGAGTTTCAGATCTCCAACTGGACTTACTGAAAATTTTCACATCACCCCTTAGACCACATGTCTTATACTTGTGGATCCTTCTCTTTTTGTTGGGATCCAAATAACTTTTCTTATTTTCTGTAATTCTTTGCACTCTACATCAATGACAACTTATCTTCCAACTTACTTCTGAAAAATCTTTCTTACTAGGAAAAACTAAATTATTCACTTAACGGAAAGCTAATGTATTCACAGCTATCATATACAATCTTAATAATTTAACTCTGCTCACACTGTCAATCCTGGAGAAACCACATTACGATAATTCCTAAAGGCTATTCTTCTATAGTTTGTGCTCTCACTGCTAGCTAATATTTTTTTCTCACTGCTGCTGTACTTCGAGTTTAACTTAAACGCTTTGGGTTCTAACACACGTTCGGTATTTCAAACTGTCATCCACTCACTAGAGTAAACCTGGCTAAGTGAATCAAATTGTACCCCTACTAGCTCTGCTGAAAGTGCTAATTCACTGTATTAACTCAAAATTTACTTACTATTCTTTTACTAACCACCTGCTAGCATCATATTTTCTTCTCCTGATTTGAATAACTAAAGTGAAGCATAAGGTTACTCCTAAATTCCCTCATCATCTGACCATATTCTTTTGCCGCATACTATCATTCTTTTCGAACTATGTACACGGATCACACTTAGGGAAATTCATCTGTCTTAAACAAAATTAGAATATGTAACCCTAAACTTTCTATATAATATAAAATCATATCATACTATAAACACCCCGGGTAATCACTTAGTCACATAACTTAAGGGGAATTGTCATATCCTTTATCTCACAATAATAGCTGCTTCTTATAGCAATTCACTAACGTGGTACTTTCTAATTCTGATTTGAATAAATTTAAACAACTTAAAATCATTCCCTGAAATTCACTATTGGCTGCTCTTAGGTCTCATTGCATACATCATATCTTATAGTCATTTGCATGAGTTGTACGAAATCACATCTTTGGTAATAACAAACGTTTCTGACTCCTAGGTATTTTACCCTTAGACTCTTTTTTGTCCAAAACTATAGTGACCAATGTTGGGGTCTAACATCCAAACTATCATCATCCAACTTGTGGCTCCATTTCCAAGAATTAAAAGAAATTGTTCTCTAAGGTAAAACTCATACGAATACACTACCATGCACAAACTTATCCTTCAAAGTATACCATCATTTGATAAATCACTTCTTGCACCATCCGGTGAGTCTTGGTCTTAATCCAGACCTAAAGTATGCAAAGGTTTCGCTATAATCACTATTACATATATTTTCTTTGAGCATCCATATGCATCACCGTATACTCACAAGCCTCCAGAAATTTTGATACACTGAAAATTGGATATTTGGTAAACATATAACTGAATACTAGCATATTGAATAACCATAAATTTGCTAACTGAAAGACTGTATAACTGGTAACTGAGGTAAACTAATAGCCATGAGACATGATATCTGCTTTGGTACTTTCTGATAAGGTTATGCTATAATCTGTACTTCTATCCATTGCATCCCACTTTCAACATCTCCTCAAATCTCATTTGTTACCTACATGTATTCCATAGTAATACCACAATAGGCAAATCATCCTTTCTAGAACCTTATACCTTTCTTGCGCGTCGCTTGGGTATAATACGTTTGGAATTCGATAGGAAAAGAAGGTTAACTATTGCTCTAAGCTTCATGGAACGATCTAGAGTATAAAGAGATGAGACAATCCTGAATGTCTTGGTAGTTAACCGTTTATATGAGTGGCCGGCACACACATATAAAGGAAACTCCACTAGACACGGCTTCATAGACTCCCTAGGACACTTGAACCTAGTGCTCTGATACCAAGCTTTGTCACGCCCCGAACCTGGGCCTGGACGTAACACGACACTCTGTGCCTGACTATATGTGACCGAGCGAACCAACTGACTGGCTGAATCAACATGTGGTATCATAACATACTGAATGCGGAAGATAAACTAACACATGCTGATATATTGAAAGTCTGGATGATATAAATCAAAGTGCGGAAATACTAATACAATTCTAAAACATATTTGTAGCCAACATAGCTTAATATGAAAAGCCCGTGACTTTGTCTAACTGTTACTCTAGTCTATGAAGCCTCTAAAAAGTACTGAAAACACTGACTGTAACAAAAAAAATACTGAAGACTGTAAGGTAATGAAAATGCCCCGAAAGAACTGGGATCACCAAATAGCTGGTACGAGAATCCTAGTGCTCCGAATCATCAAACTGTAAATCATTACCTGCATTATGAAATGCAGACCCCAGGCAAAAGGGATGTCAGCACATTTGAATTGTACCGGTATGTAAAGCAACTGAAAGAAAGAATTATAAATGCTGAAACTGAAATTAAGCTGATAACCAAGATTTGATAATTGATAACTAAAATGATAACTATTGAAACTGAAACTGAAATAATAACTGATAACTGAACTAATATCTGATAGCTGAACTGGTAACTGATAACTGATAGCTGAACTGATAACTGATAACTGATAACTAAACTGATAACTGGCAACTAAAATGGTAACTAATAATTGAACTGAACAAAGGAAGTAAGGATATGAATACTCCCTCTCCTGAATGATGAACAACCTGTTTATCTGAATAATAAAGTGCGGCCTCAGGCCCAATATATATATATATATATATATATATATATATATATATATGTGTGTGTGTGTGTGTGTGTGTGTGTGCACAAACTGCGGCCTCGGGTCCAAAATGCATAAAGCATAAACTGCGGCCTCAGGCCCAAAGATGCATAAAGTATTGACTGCGGCCTCAGGCCCAAATACAGGTGTTCAACATTCAGGGATTTTAAAATCAGAAACTGAGAATCATACTGCAATACATAATAGGGAAATACTGAGTCATGCTGAGTTACATGATACTGGAATATTGGGTCATACTGAGTACATAATACTGGAATACTGAATCATACTGAGCTACATAATACTGGAATACTGAATAGGACTAGAATGAGATATGTATTCTTGAACTGATTATGAATACCGAAACTTCAACTGTTTATGACATGTTGAGTAAGCCATACTGAGACTTAGGGACATCAAACCCAAGTCTATATTGAATACGAACTGAGCTCACAGCGTTCGGAATGAAAGTCATGAACGAGTTATGAAGCTAGAGAATAGAAGCTCTACAACTATTCAAGGAACTAAGCCTAACTATATTTCTGAGGCAATTGATACGTCGTAAAAGAAACATAGTGTAGGTAGGATCATTAACATTCCCAAACATAGAGAGTTAGCCTCATATACCTCAATGTCGCCCCTTAGTGATACTACAATGATCCATAACACTAAGAACCTTCAATCTACAATAGCAATATCCAATGGAACCAATATTAGTAACAAATTCCATAACTTAAGCCATTTAGGCATATTATCAAACACCTTGTAGGCATAAACCTCTACATCTCATCACCATATAATTAGTTCATCTAATTACCACCATTCATCAACAATTTATCCTACCATCATGATTAACCAATTTATAACTTTCAACATCACGTATATGACCATCCATTCACACCCAACCAACAAATCCTATCAAATAATCACCCTTAAATCCCTACCATGATCATGTATTTAAATTGGAAATTTATGGCTTCCAATCACCATACCATAAGTTGTAATACTTGATTTATACTCATGATTCCATAATAACACCATATATGTAAGTCTAAGGGTGTAGGATTACCTCTTGTAGACCAAATCTTGAAAGACAACTTTTGGGGTGTTCTTGAGATTTTGAAGAAATCCTATGAAACCCAATCAAAATCATGTTGTAACTAGTGATTGAGAAGTGAAATCACCATGAAAACACACTTAAAAACTCACCTTAGGTGTGCAATTGGATGCCTTGGTCGAGTTGGGGTGTAGAGGAAACCCTAAGCTTGAGAAGTGACTCAATTTCTATTATTTCCGGCCTTTAAAGTATTTAAAACCTTCCAGACGCGCGAGTTCGCGCGCGAGACAGAATACTCAGCAAAAACGCGCGACTTCGCGCTAGTGACACCTGCCCAGAAAAATGGTCATAACTTTCTGTATACACCTCCAAATGACAAACGGTTTGTTGAGTTGAAAACTATACTCAAAGAGATTTAATTTAATAGGTTATGCATCACACAACTCGTTATAGAACCGGAGATATGATCGTTCAAATTGAGGTCATGTGCGTATTCATTCACAGCTTTAGTCCATTTTGAAATTTTCCAACTTGGCTTAGACTTAGGCCTCTCCTTAGACCCCAATTCACCTCTAACATAACTTGTACACTTATTAACATAACCACTCAATTACCATCACGCTAATACTCGTTTAATGCATCCACAACCGATTCAAATTACGGGGTATTACATAAATAGTCCTTGTCTGTACACAGCTGATTCATATTTACGGAGTATTACATTACCCATACTCATCTTGATAGGGTTTCACATGTCTAAAAGATCACACTAATAGTCATCTAACACATCCACAACTAATCCGGATTTATGGGGTGTTACAACTACTTCAGGGAATCATGCTTGAAATTATAACAATAATAAAACATAGGGACAGGGTATGGGAGCAGTCATGCAGGGGGGCTATTACACATAATCAGTCATTAATTAGTATTAATCAAGTACATTAGGAGACATACTAGTTGAGGGACATAAACAGGAACAAGTAAACATGCTGATTACATTTGAACAAGGGAGGGCAGAATTTTAGGCATGCCGAGTAAAGCAGTAAACAAGAAGTGAAATGTAATAGCATGAGCCATTAAATCAGTGCATAAAGAGACAGGGATTGACAAACAAGGGAACACATAGAGTTGAGTTTCAGAATTTGAACAAGGAACATACCAGTTGAAGAAGCAAAGTGCAGAAAAAGTAAAGCAATCAGAGTTCCACAGTCTAGCCTTGGCTTTCAACCGGCTAGACAAAGCAGTAGCACAAGTAGTAGAGAAAGAAGAGAGAGTTTGAGTGTATATATGCGTGTTTTGAACTAATTGTTCGTGTGTTGAGAGGTAAAACAAAAGTGTATATATAGCAATTTAGGAGTAGAACTAATAAGGTAAAGGGAATCAGAGTTCAATCAATTAAGGATCAATCAACCAATCACAGAATCAATTATCATAAGGGAGTCAGGAATAGACCCCTTAATTAGGGGTAATTGATTAACGGTAATAACAAGAGAGTCTAATTAAGGCAAGAATCTCAATCATACAGAGTAAAGGATCAGTAAAAATCACAAAATCATATTGACGGATAGTTCAGGCAAGTGTGATCAATTAAAATTACAAATAAGAAAACAAATAAAGTTCATGCATACGAATCTTTAGCAGAACAAACCAGGCAACAAAAGTTTCAAAAATAATACTGATTTGAAGAGAGAGAAAATATCAATTTTCCGTAAATAGACAAATGGGCAAAAATAGAATTTCATAAGCATGCATAAACTTGACAAGGGATCGACTCAGAAACCCTAGTAGAGATGAACTAGGGTAAAAGTCATGAGATACTAAATTAGGCTAAAGGGGGAAATCATGAAAGTCAAAGCACAACACCAACAATGTAACAAGTAGCTCGAAAAGACTCAGAGTCGAAGCAAAACATAAGAAAATTAGGGCTTTAACACAAACTAGTTAGGATCCAGACAATCTTAGCAGAAATCAGTCAATAATACCTAAGAACATATGATTAACACTCAAAAATCATGAGAACTTTGAAAAGACGAGTTTCAGTAAACCCTAGTTTAGAAAAGAACAACTAAAATCGAAATAGTTACTCAAAATAGGAGATTGTTTTAAGGAAAACGTTTAATAACATTTGAATCATCTCAGATCTATAAAGATCTGAGAAGAATTGAACAGTAGTGAGTTAGGGTTTCGAAAAAATAGCAAAGATGAAGAAAAAATCGGTTAAAACTCATAGACACACTTAGATCTAAGACAGATCTAAAGAAAAATGGAAAATCTCAAGAACTAGGGTTTCAGAGAACCCACGGAAGATGAGAAAACATTAGATCGTTACCGATTTCAGCTGGAAAAGCCATGGATCTTACTCGAACGGCCATGGATGGCCGGAAAGTAGCATAAGAGACCATGGGTGGAAGTTGAGCAAGATCTGAACTAGATCACTTAAAAATCTTTCCACAAAATCACAAAAACGGGCAGCCAGGAGACGTTGGAGATGAATATACATCTCAAACAGCCATGGGAATCCATGGATTGAGTGAGAATCGAAGGGGATTAAGTTTGGGTGGCGGCGGCTAGGGTTTGAGTTGAGTTTTTAGAGAGAATTGGAAAGGAAAGGGGATTCAAGGGCGGCGGATTGGTAAGAATGATTTAGGTTAGGGGGTCGTTTGGGTTAAAAAGTTAAGGGGAAATAGGGGCCATTGATCATAGAGATCAACGACCAGGATGAGACGGGTAGGTGGGTATCCAGGTTTGGGTAGGATTTAAATTGGGTTAGGGTCGGTTTTTAATTGAAATTGGGCTGGGAAATTGGGGTTTGATTTGGGCTATAATTGAAAGCCAATTTGGCTACATTTTAAATAGCCATTTTTCCTTTGTAATTTATAAAAATAGTAAATAGTTTCTGAAAACTAATTTAAAGTACTAAAATGATTTATAATACATAATCAACAATTTAAAAATATAGAATCCAATTTTATGCATATAAAACATAATTAAATCTTAAAAAGGCTAATATTGCAATTATGTGCAATTCAGTTTTAAAAATACTAAATAAAATTATAAAAATATGTAAAAATTACTTTACCCATATTTTGGCATAAATATAGAAATAAAATAGATGAATTATCAAAATAATAATTTTGGAAATAATTATTGGGGATTTTATGGATAAAAAGGGGGAAAATAAATCAATTTAAACCTTTTAAAATTATAGAAAAATAATAAAAACCTTGGATATGCTTATGTATGCATATATATGCTATTTTGCAGGTATTTTGCATATTTAAGAAATATATAGGGAAAAATTGGGTATCAACAATAGTATGGGGTTTAGAGTATCCTCTTGATATGCCATTCTTCAAAGAACTCGGTGGTTTTCTTTCCTGTGGACTGGGGCTCGTTGTAACAGCTGATTTCCTAGGTGATGACGTCCAAATCCACTACTAAAAATTAAATGGACATGGTCGCACGCAATATAATTTACTCAACTATGAGTCGGGGTAGAATCCCACAAAGAACAATGTGTAGGCGATTAGGAATGTAAGAGAATTATCACTTATCGCGCAATGCCAAACACTTAGAATTCATTTTTGAAAATGTTTTATACCTAAATGCGGAAATATAAACTAACCTAGAAAGAAAGTAAAATGATCAATGGCTACAAGTATGGATACATTGAGAATTACACTCAAGTAACGATCCAATGTATTTCATGATTTTACAAATATGAGCGAGATTATGTTAATTAGCCACAGATAATAATTCTTAATTAGCTTCTTCCGAAGACTAACAAGACTTCCTAATTGAAATATCCCTAACCAATTAAGAGATTAAGCACACCCGGAATGGCTACAAGTAGTTCAATTCTATCCCTAGGTAGAATCTATAAAATGGGGGTTAAAACCTCAAGTTCTTGTTAATTAATCTTTTCCAACCCCAAATTATCTTTTCCAAAATTAATTCAGAGTTAATGGGCGAGTCCTAGGGTTAGCTAATCCCTTTGGAAACATTAAAGAACAAGAATAATTAAAGAAACAATAACTCACTTCATAAAAGGATAAAAATCATTCAATACATAAGCACAACAAGGTATTTAATCCACATTTTAAACAAGAATATTTCCATAAACAAGATTCAAGTATTGGATAAAATACTACACATTTAGATATACAATACAAAGCAAGGAAATGAAGAAAGCAGCATAAATGGGTAAGAAATTCTCAACCAAAAGCTACAAATCTTCAAGACCAAAGTGTGTGTGCAAAACCCTAGCTTCCAAAATCACTAAAAATAAGCCAAAGATGTGCCCAAAGATATGCAAGGACGTGTATAAAAATGGTTTGGGTATTAGAAACATGAAATTCCATTTTTGCCCAGAACTGCCCAGAAAATACACTATGCGTTCGCAACAGTGCAACCGCGATCGCGGAGAATTATTTCTTCAAGCTATGCGATTGCATGCAGCGTCCTGTGTTCGCATAGCTTAGTTGACCAGCCGCTGACCAGGCTTCCTTATATGCGTTCGCACGTATTTACCCGCGTTTGCAATGCTTTGCTATTGTTGACTTATGCAATCACATAGAGTTCCATGCGATCGCATAGTGTAATCACTGGCAGTTGTCAATTTTTCCATTTTAGCTCCTTTTTGACTTGTTTTCACTTGGTTTCTTCACCATTACTTCTAAATCACATACGACCTGTAAAATAGAAGTAGATGGCATCAAATACACAATTTTATCATTCAAACATAGCAAATGTATAGGTTTAAAGACAAAATAAGTTGGTAAAATACCAACTTATCAAACCCCCAAACTTAAGCTATTGCTTGTCCTCAAGCAATGAAAGCGACAAAATCTCCTCCCAAGTAGTTAACTCAACAATGCATCCACATCATGCCAAGCCAAAAAGGTCTACTATAAGCACAAAAACATGACTTCGATTGGTACCAACAAATACTCCAAAGTATATGAATTATCAAGCACTTCTCATGAACTTCATTATACTTCAAGTGCTCAAACACTAATGAAAATCAAAGTAGCAATCAAGTCATGACACTAAAGCTTCAAAATTTGCCTCTCTATCACAATCAACTTTCTTTGGTCATTCCTTCCAATTGAAAATGGGATTAAATTCATAACTCAAATCTCATGTGCCCTCACATTTAAGAGAGGATCCCACACTCATAAATCTTAATTCAAAATAAAAATGGGATATCAAATGGAAAGAATTAACTCTCTCTCAAAAAGATGTTCAAATGCATACAAGTAGTACCATAGGCTTGCCCTTCATGTATTCCTCCACTAATGTAGACAACTTGGTTCAAAATCAATTAGGACTTAAAGGGTTGTAATTTAGGTTTTTGGTTAAGGTAGGGCACAATTTTGGTTAGAGTGACTCCACACCTCCCCAAGCACTACAAACTTTACAATCAAAGTCCACTTTCTTCGAAAACATTCCTCATCTTTTCTTCACTTTTCATTCCACATCTAGTCTTCCCTTTATTTACAACTTCTTATCATTTTATTCTATTTTTTTTTCTTTCCTTTTCAAAATCAAAGAAGGTTTCACTTTTTTTTTCTACCTTTCACCTTTTTAAGCAATTTCCATATCACAACTTTTCCAACCTTCACCCCCAAACTTAGGCTTTTAGCCTATGTTTAAACTTTCAAAGTACTTAGGGAGGTAGGGTGCCAAAAGCTAGATCAATAAAGAACAAAGGATTAAAGTTTGTAACATGGTTGCCAAAGAATGAGGTTAAAGGCTCAAAATGGGTTGACTAGGGATAATATTCAAGGGTAAGAAATTTAGGGCACAATAGCGGTCCAAGGAAAGTCTAATATCATTTTTCAAACCAAGTTAGTCTATAATTTCGCCTTGAAGCACATTCCGGGCAAGTTCTAGACTACAAGTAATGCAAAAGAACTCACAATAAATCTCACCACACATGGCACATGAACACTCAAGTGGAATACAAATCCAAAATCCAATTGAAACCAATGACTCAAAGAGGTTACATATAGCATAGGAAGCTATTTAGTGAATCAAAGAGCCAAAATTTGAGTCTAAAAGTTATGACATTTTTACTTCGATTATTTTTCTTTTTCAACAACCAAAAATTCGTATGTCGGGGTTTAAATCATGTTGGTACCAATCAAGCCACGACTTGGTCAATGGGCAAAAACTCCAACCCAAACCATTTATTCTTCCTAATATTAACATAGCTATATCTAAACTACAAGACTAATTCCCTTAAGAAAATTGTCTATCCATCCATCATCGGGAAAAGTCGACAAAAATTTTCTACAATTACCCGCTTCAAGAAGAAAATTGGCATCCTTGGAAAAAGAACCGCGGTACAAAGAAAACCAAGGATATCGCCACTAACATCAAACATACTATAAAAAAAGTTAAGAAGCTAATAAAAAAAATTAAGAAGCTCATAAACATCAAGTAACTAAAACATAATATATAAAAAAAACAAAAAGTTAAGAAGCTACTAAACATAATAATATCACACATCACATGAAAATATACTAACACAAAATGAAAACAACCAAAGTACCAATTTGTCATACCCACAGTTATCCACAATTATACAAAAACAACAGTTATTCAAGAAGTCACCCCCAACTAAAGATGTTGCAATGTCCCCAATGCAACTAAACATGATAGAGTAAAATGGTGGAAAGTGCTCCCTGAATACTGCATCACTCGGAGCTGGAGGTGGTGGGGAATTTGAGCTCAAAATCCTCATCATCATCATCCTCAAAATCTTGTGAGCCACATAATGAACTCAGCTTGTGCATCATCCGCGACAGAAACTTGCTTTTTTTCTTCTCATGCCCTTTGAACTTCATCTGTCGCCTTTCAACTTTTCCTTATCTTCGGCTCATGTCTTCTACTCTGCTTTTGATTGCATTTTGCTCCAGCACTACATCATCCAAGGTAGACCTAGTCGAAGTGACCTCACCAGATGGACCAGAGGGAAGTCCTGCCATAAGCTGTCGAATATGAGCATCAACACCATAGATCTGATGGGAAATGTGGCGCATAGTGGGGGGTCCATAAGGAAGTGGAGTCATGGGGTCATGGGATCCTGTTGTAGCTGTGGGGGCACCACTGGATCCCTCGGCAGACTCATCATACTACCCAAATGAAGGAGATAGCACATCAACCATTCTCTTCTTCTTCTTGCCAGTTGCCCCTCTTTGAAGCAATGGATAGATTGCTACGGCAGGATTGTTCTCAACACCAGTCGGGCTCGGTAGAACCTCAACATCATAGCACAACTGAGTGATCAATGAGGGAAAGAATAGGCTTCTAGACCTTCCATTGCAAGCTTCCTCAATTTCACTCATGATGTGCTGGCCCACATTTACTAGCAAGCCATCCATAATGCTAGCAATCATCAATGCCTTCTCAGGCGTCACTTCAATCTCATTTCTGGATGGCACAATCCCAGCACAGATAATGGATAGCCAAATCTTGGCTTCCCCAGTGAATTCATGCGAATCAACCCCTTTATGTATTCTCTCCCAAGTCGGTTGCACCCCATCATAAAGCTTTTCCACCAACCACTGTGTTCCTCTCTCTCTTTCTGTGGCTCTATATATCTCATTGTCAGCATTGGGAAGCCCATAGTGTGCATTTATTACCTCGGGGCCAATGTTAACCCGCTTGCCTCTGACAAAAGTGAATTACATCCCCCTGGGAATTAATCTTCAAGGCGTTGGCGTAAAACTCTCAAACTATTGTGTAGTTCTCTTTGATTGGTTCGGGAGCAAAGCATATCCATCCACTGTCGGTTAGTCTTTGGAAAAATTCGACATTTTAGCTTCAACGTTGTCCAAATGGATGCCCCGTTCTTTGACAATGCTCTTTGACATGAGTTTGTCATAATTCCTTTCATACTCAGCCGCCATGAATCTCGTTGCATCAAAATACTCTTCTTCCATATCTAGGGGAACATATTCTTGCACATTTTCAACATTTTTTGAGGCCATTTTATACACAAAGTACCTATAAATGGTGACCAAATATTAAAAGCATGAATGTGTACTTTATAGACTGTATTAGGATGCACTTAGGCCAAAGAAACAGATAAAAAAGCATCAAGGGAAAATTCTGCAGAGCTACTATTTTTGGACTGCTGAAGCTGAAGCTATGCGATCGCAGAGATACACATGCGATCGCAGAGTGCATTTTTTGTTCTCAGAATTTAAAGCTATGCGATCGCGGAGTATTCAATGCGATCGCGAAAGGCAGTTTTCCACAGTGCACAAATTATACCTATGAGATCGCGGAACAGTCAACGCGATTGCATAAGGTCTCCTGCCTCGCTCATTTGAAATTCTTTTGGGAATTTTCCCAAACACATGATGAGCAGTAGGTTTTCATATCAAATTCAGAGGAATTAAACATAGATCTAACCCGAAATATTTCAACAAGTAAGGACTCACTCTCTCAACCAACTTTACCCAACAAGAAAGCACACATTCAAGCACAATATTCACAGCAAATACTCTAAAATTTCAGCCCTAGGCATGAAGTAGAGAAGAAGAAAGAAAATGGTTGTTCATTCACCTTTTGAGCACCAAAAATGGAACTTTAAGAGAGATTAGAGTGACAAGCACATACCTTTGAGATTAAATTTGATGATTGAGATGGAATTGAAGAGAGAAAACCCTTGAGATGATTTTTGAGGGCCAGGGGTGAGGGAGTTCGTTTTGGGCAGAATAGTAATCAAAGAGCCGTTTTCAGTATTTTAATTATTTTTCACTTACCTGAAGCAATGCGATCGCGGGGGCAAAAGTGCGATCGCATAGTGCAAATAATATAAAAATTTGCAATTGTTTGTCAACTATGCGATCGCATAGTGGATCTGCGACCTACTTAAATGCAATCGCATTACTTTTGCGGCGATCGCATAGGGCAACAGTATGTTGTACTGCAATTTTGCACCAGCTACTGGTTTTGGCTCTCCGGACCACTCCGACCTGCTCAAATCAACTCCAAAAAATCTAAAATTTGGCAGATTGGTTAGAAAAAATATAATAAGCTATTCTAAAAAAGAAAATTTCAAAAATGACTAAATTTTTGAAAAACTGATGGGTTGCCTCCCACCAAGCGCCGCATTTAAAGTCGTGGCACGACGCAAGTCAACTTTACCACTTTTCTCGTCACTTGGATGATATAAACTGGGTCCTAGGTTAGAATCAAGCTTGTGACCACGAGCAATGGGGGTGGTAAGTCGATGATCAAGCCAAGCCTTAAATTCTTCATTTTGCACTTCTTGGCTCTCATGTGAGGAATGTCATTTTGCTTTCTTGTTCGCTCAAATTGTAAGATGTATGGTTGTTGTCTTTCCTCCTCGAAATCCCTCATTGACTCGTGTAGTTCAATTACCATATCACCACACAATTCCAATGTTGAAAAATGCTTGGAATGTGACTTCAAACCTCCAACTTGCAATGTTTCTCGGATTTTGACATCCTCTTCTTCCCCCGGATTAGAGTCAATCTCAACCAAATTTTCATTTATATCGGTTGACTCTAATTCCATATTTTTCTCGATATCATTAACACTCATGGAGTCGGTTGGCGGATGTTCAATTCTTGAATCCTCAAAGTAAAGCTCACTTTCTTCCTCGGAATTGAACTCTTCTTGGCTTCCTTCCATACTCTCAAGTTGGTGGGCATAGTGAGCCTCAACCAACATTTTCATTTGCTCTTCCAAAGTGTGGATATGTTCATCATTATGAGCCAAGCCTTATTTCAAGTCCTCGAGTGCATAGTTATGCTTCTCCTCATTTTCAAGAATGGTCTCCAACATGAGCATCATCTTCTCATTTTGAGCATTTGAGAGTTCTTCTTGGTTTTGATCAAGTGCCAAGGAAGGATTTTCGGCTTCCACATCTAAGAAAAATTTTTGGCTATCATTAACTTCCGAGGCTTTTTGGACCTCTAAAGCTTCAAGCATTTCTCCCATTTGTGAGTGCAACCTTGCAAGCGTCAAGTCATTTTGGAGACTATTCTCCAAAAGCTTCTCCAAGTCACTTTGTTCTTTGTTTCCTCCTTTCAGTAAGCACTCCAACATGAGCTTGAACTCTCCATTTCGGCCATGCTCAACTTCTTCCTCTTCCATAGCCCTATAATTTTCATCACAAAAAGTAGAATCATCATAGCGAGGGCTTGGGGAAGGGAAAGACAAATAAGCACAATCATCCCAATGACCATTTTGAAAACCACACTTATCACAAATACTCCACTCATGGGTTTGAGATTGTGCGCACAATCCACTCCCGAGAGAATTTAAACAATTTTGCCACGAGTGTGGTCCTCCACAATAAGGACAATGGTCATCAAAGTATGAACAACTACTATCCGACCAATTTTCATTAAATGATGCCATTTTCAAAAATAAGAAAAATAAACAAGAAACAAACAAGAAAAATAGACCAAGGTAAGAAAAATAATTACACAAATATTCACAAGTTTGGACCAAAGCACTTACGCTTATTTCTCAAACAACCTAAATTACGCCATATTGCAATTTTGATGACATCCAAATCCACTAATAAAAAATAAATGGACATGGTCGCATACAATATAATTTACCCAACTATGAGTCGGGGTCGAATCCCATAGAGAACAATGTGTAGGCGATTAGGAATGTAAGAAAATTATCACTTATCGCGCAATGCCAAACACTTAGAATTGGTTTTTGAAAATGTTTTATACCTAAATGCAGAAATATAAACTAACCTAGAAAGCAAGTAAAATGATCAATGGCTACAAGTATGGATGCATTGGGAATTACACTCAAGTAACGATCCAATGTGTTTCATGATTTTACAAATATGAGTGAGTTTATGTTAATTAGCCACGGATAATAATTCTTAATTAGCTTCTTCTGAAGACTAACAAAACTTCCTAATTGAAATATCCCTAACCCAATTAAGATATTAAGCACACCCAGAATGGCTACAAGTAGTTCAATCATATCCCTAGGTAGAATCTATAAAATGAGGGGTTAAACCTCAAGTTCTTGTTAATTAATCTTTCCCAACCCCAAATTATCTTTTCCAAAATTGATTCGGAGTTAATGGATGAGTCCTAGGGTTAGCTAATTCCTTTGGAAACATTAAAGAACAAGAATAATTAAAGAAACAATAAATCACTTCATAAAAGGATAAAAATCATTCAATACATAAGCACAACAAGGTATTTAATCCACACTTTAAACAAGATTCAAGTATTGGATAAAATACTATACACTTAGATATACAATATAAAGCAAGGAAATGAAGAAAGCAACATAAATGGGTAAGAAATTCTCAACCAAAAGCTTCAAATCTTTAATACCAAAGTGTGTGTGCAAAGCCCTAGCTTCCAAAACTTGTTCTCTCTAGCCCTAAGAACTGAAATAAGCCAAAGATGTGCCCAAAGATCTGCTAGGTCGTGTATAAAAATAGTTTGGGGATTACAAACATGAAATTCTATTTTTGCCCAGAATTGCCCAGAAAATACACTATGTGTTCGCAACAGTGCAACCGCAATTGTAGAGAATGATTTCTTCAAGCTATGCGATCACATACAATGTCCTGCGTTCGCATAGCTTAGTTGACCAGCCGCTGACCAGGCTTCCTTATATGCGTTCACACTTGTTTACCCGCGTTCGCGATGCTTTGCTATTGTTGACTTATGCGATCGCATAGAGTTCCCATGCGATCGCATAGTGTAATCGCTGGCAGTTGTCAATTTTTCCATTTTAGCTCTGACTTGTTTTCACTTGGTTTCTTCACCATTACTTCTAAATCACATACAACCTATAAAATAGAAGTAAATGACATCAAATACACGATTTTATCATTCAAACATAGCAAAAGTATAGGTTTAAAGACAAAATAAGTCGGTAAAATACCAAATTATCACTAGGGTATGTCAAAAATTCATATGATGTTTCTCCATATAAAGGTAATTACCTCTTATTCCCTTCTTTTGGCGAATGCTCCTGCCTTCACCCATTTAGAGAAATAGTCAGTTAAACCAAAAGGAAGCGTACATTACCTCGCCCTGCTAGGAGGGGCCCACGATGTCCATTCCCCATTTAATGAACGGCCAAGGGGAGGTGACCGAGTGGACGTGTTCGCCTGCTTGGTCAATCATTGGGGAATACTTTTGGCATTATTCGCATTTTCACACAAAGTCTGCGGCATCCTTTTTCATGGTGGGCCAGTAGTATCCCAACAGTATAAGGCATCTGACTAGTGCTCGATTACCGGAATGATATTCGCAATGGCCTTCATGGACTTCTTCAAGGATGCGCTGGGTTTGGTTCGGGCCCAAGCACTTCGCTAGAGGTCTGTCGTAAGCCCTCTTGTACAGGTCGCTATGAAGGAGATTGTATCTAGACGTTTGCATTCTTATTTTTTTGGCCTCTTTTTTGTCACCTCGGGGTGTGTTGTCCTGCAAATATGCGATAATACGATTGCGCCAGTCCCAAGTTAAGTTTATCATTATTACCTCGACTTGATCCAGTGATGAGTTGAGGAGGTGGACTACACTTTTACCTCCGCTCATGATGCGTTTGATAGTTGCGACTAGTTTGGCGAGGCCATCTGCTTCGGCATTCTATGCTCATGGGATTTGATCGAGCTGGCACTCATCGAACTGAGGCAATAGATTGCAGATTTTGGTCTGGTATTTTTGCAATCTTTGTTCCTTGATTTAGAAAGTTCCTGTGACTTGGTTGACTACAAGCTGGGAGTCACAATGGAGTTTCAACTATTTCGCCCCATATTTGAGTGCTAGCCTTAACCCTGCAATTACGGCCTAATACTAGGCCTCATTGTTAGTCATATCTGGGCACCTTATATGTCATGACCCTAATTGATGGGCCACGACAAGCACTCGGTACCATATTCAACCGAGTACCAACGTAACATATCTTTCTTATTACATCAGCATATACACATGACATACGGGCCTAATAAGCTAACATGATCCTTTATAAACTCAAAGTATAGGCCTACAAGGTCGTACAATCTTTTATGTACACGACATATGTATACAAGCCTCTAAGAGTACATGAATGTCATAAAGGTCGGGACAGAGTCCCGCCTTACCAAACAATACACGTCTAAATCATACAAACCAAATGAGAAACTTTGAAGCAAATGGAGCGCACCAACATCTTCTGTTGAGCTGATAGCCTACTTGGAGGGCTCTCGACCTGTCTATCAGGACCTGCGGGCATGAAACGCAGCATCCCCAGTCAAAAGGGACGTTAGTATGAATAATGTACCGAGTATGTAAGGCACATAAATAAATACATAAGAGACATGGAAGAAATATAGAGTACATGACTCAACCTGTAAGTCTGAATAACTTTGGAAATCATGAATTAATTTTAGCATCATGCATATGCGTATGAATGTCATGTCGTGTATAGGTACATGTTTCATAACATCATCAACCTCTGAGGGTATCCCATCATATCATATCGGCCACTGTGGGCAAAATCATCATCGTATACCAGCTGATCAGGTGGTGGTACGCATATAACGCCATAACCTTTCCCATATCCCGTATACATACATATACATACATATACACACATATATAACGCCATTTGAATCATATTTCAGCCACTGTGGGGAACATCATCAACATATACCAGCTGATCAGGTGGTGGTGCGTATATAACGCTGTAACCTTTTCCCATATACATATATTTACATATATACGTGTATATAACGTCATCTAGTCATGGGTCAAGGCACGTGTATAAATAAGTGAAATGCATGAAAAGTACGTTAATAAAATCTTTCAGAATTGTGATAATACCATTTTGTCTTTGAGTAATATCATAAAGTAAACTCTTTTCAACTTTCATATTTTTCTGAGACCCATGAACAGATGATAAAATTTTATGACACATGGAAATTCAGGAACATAGATATCTCTAATACTTCTAGGAATAGAGTCATTTATGGAATTTGTGCATTTGTACGTTTCGTTCGTATCGTATGGATCATTCAAAAAGAAAGAAGGGATAGCCTTAACATACATGTTCCTAGAATTATTTGAACGAATCTGCTTCTGCGAAATTTACACTGGATCTCCTTGAAATTGGAATGAACTTGGCTTGGACGTTTGGATGAAGCCTAGAACGAAATTGCTTGGAACAAATATTCTACTTCAAAGTTCTTGGTTTTAAAACCAAGAACAGATTTTGTTGGCTTTGAATGAAGACTCTTAGCTTCTAACCATATTAATTTAGAAAGACTTCCATGTTTCCCCTTTTTGAAAGTGACTAAACGTCACTTTTGTATCCTTTGTTTCAAGACGTGGACAAGTATCATATTTATGGATAATAATCATTTACTATATTGCCACATAGGTTAATTAGTTGCTTAGTCATTTCATGTGTTGTCACATGTATTTTGGAGTATAATTAATTAAGTTTTATCCCCTTCTTAGTTAACCGGGTAATGTCATATTACTCGGTAATTAATCAATTACCCAAAAAATTGAGAATTATTCTCACTTACTTAAAATATTACTCACATTTCACATACCTTATACATCTTTCTATAATGGCCATGTAGTACCTTGTATGGCACTAGTCCATAAATATTGGGTATTAATGCTCGGGCCATATTTTATCCCAAAATACCAAATTTTAACGAAATTCATTTTCTTCGACTTGCTTCCCTTCTCACCTTCACGAATTTATTCATCACTTACAATCCTTATAATCTTCAAATAATCTTTTCCTTGGACTGATGTCAATTACCTTACAAAAAATTCAATGCAAAATACTACAGGGTGCAACATTGTCGTAACTTATTACTGCGAAGTGTAACATCACCATAATGTAATACTGCTGGGTACAACACTGTCGTAAATTAATACTGCAAAGCATGATATCAATCGTAATATATTATTGTAGAGGGTAACACCATCGTAACATATTACTACAGAGCATAACATCGTCGTAATATAATACTGCATGACGTAATATTGAAGTAATACTGCGGGGCGTAACATCATTCCCCTATTTCGAACATTCGTCCTCGAATATTGACTGATGCTCTTATCATTTTCGTACCTTATAGCTCTTGTGAATACCTTAATACTCTTCTTTCCATTTAAGCAGTTGCTCTGTGAATAAATCCAAAGTCTAGGGTATTCCCCCCTTTAGTCTTTTTGCTCGTATCATGACCTGTGGTCGAAATCTTCCTAATCTTGCAACTTCTGTTACCTCCTGTCATGCAGCCTGTATGACCCTGGCTTTATAGGTGCACTTATGGGATTCATCTTTACTTTTTCCTTTTATCTTTTAGTCAATTTCTAGGCCATACTTTGTATATACAAGGCTTAATAGGATACCTCTCTGGGCCTCTATAGGTATACTGAAGTCCTTTGCTCGATACTTTGTAGAACTTGCGAATATGGTCATATCATATTTCAAAGATCTGATTATCCATTCATATGATTTTACTGCATTTACATGGGTTATACTATGCCATAATTTTACTTCAATCTACCTCTGCTGAGGTATGCTTACCAAGCTCCCAGTTACTTTTGTTGTCTATCCTTTAGGTATAAATCTCAGTCCTTCAATGCTCCTTCATTACCGTTCATCTTAAGAATGGCGGCTTAATCTCATCTCATACTTTGTGACTTTTGTCCATCCATTATTGATTCACCTCAATATTAATATACAATATATCACTGATAACTTGAAACTTCTTACATCATACCTTGCCACTAGGGCTTACATTCCATGGAGGAATATTTGAAGTGATTTCCATAATCATATTTCATAGTGTCTCACTATGATTTAGCTTATAGGGGTATCTTAATTTCGTGCTGCCAGCCAAACCTTTTCTCCTTATCTTCTCTCTCTTCTTTGTTTTTCAAATCATTATTCAAACAGCTCAAACGTCATCCTTTATTTGTCACAATTATACCCTTATTTTACTATCAAGTCAGCATTTTATTCCTTCTAAATGCTATTAATCTTAGACTCCTTTGAGTTTTCTCTTTTGAGTTATTAACCTTTCAATAACTTAGAGAAACCATTATCTCTCTTGTTTCCATGGACTTAATCCCGAGGACTTATCCATTCTCGTCACCTTTTCACTTTCCTTTCCTCATCCTTACTCACGTTTCATTATAACTTTGTCGCTCTACCATACTTTAACTTGCGACCTATACATATCCATTTATACTACTGCAACCTTCCTTTAACTCACTTTCACTATATATTTCTTTATGTTATTCTGGATCGTCAAGCGATACATCACATTGTCTCCAACTTTTCTCTACTCTCTTAATTAGATCTCTTAGTACTTAGAAACTATAGTCTGGAAGACATGCCGCCGACGATGCCGCTATCATTCCCGGTTATTGGATACACATGCTTATAGCCTTCTATCCAAAGTATAGACTATTCATGATCTTCTGCCTTTGAGTATTTCGTACGTTATTCACCTTTACCTTACTTACCTTAAAATCTCGCATCGTATCTTCTATTTCTTTCCTTACCTCCCTTCCACCTAGGTATAATTCCCGTCCAAAACTTGAAACTCTATTATAATACTCGTACCTTTGGTACATACATAATCCGGTGAAAGCTTCGTATTGACTTCTTATGAGGCTGGTACTTCTTCTAACTGGCTTTCTTATAGAGACATTATAGATTATGGTTGTTGTGTTATATCCCTTGAACATCTGATATTAAGAGTGATTCTGTCATGTTCTCAAGCACAAATTCTATAATTTTTCTAGGTCCAACAATCTGACTCCTGATTTACTTGAGTGATATAATTCTTTAGTTTCCTCTTCCTTCTGATCAGTCTTTACGTAGGCTTAAGCTATCTTCTGATCTGTGGCTCATGATATCAGTTATTACCTTAGCCTTTCATGGGCGTTATGGAATATCCATGACAGAATCTTTTAACAATTCAATCCTTTGTCTATATCCTGGGGTCAATTCTTTCTTTTAACTTATACTAGAGTTTTCTAAGGCTATATGATTGTCAACAAATATGCTACATGGATAATGCTCCAGAATCTTGAGTGTATCCATAACGTACTTTTTCTGCCCCCTTGTTGTGTCCATACTTAGCTTATCTTAGTGCCCACACTTGCCAGAGTTTTTATACAACTCATATGATCTCGAATATTACTTTTAACTCTTACTTCCCGTTCATTAGCCATGGTAAGTGACACTTTCCTTTCGAATTCTTACAATGTTGTTGCGAGATTGTTGTTACACGACCATTTCCTCTTTAGGTCGTTGTGCTTAGGTTGAAGCCTTCTTTCTTATCTCCTCATCTAGTCTTTCATTGTAGTACTTAGGGATAACCCTTGACTCTCGTAAATCTGTGAGCTTATTATGTACATTTTCTGATGTCCTTACTTGCCTATAATCATTGGTAGTTGCTTACTTCCATGCCCTTGTGCTTGTATGGTTGCTTTTGAACTGATATTTTGACAGCCTTCCTAGTGGCACTTTCTTTTATCCCCTTAACACTCATACGGTACCTTTAACTACCCCGAATCTTGTTTGAATATATCTCACGTATTATAATGATATTCTTCGAGGTTGAATTCTCCATGTTGGGTTCTACTATGTTTATCTTACACGATCTGATGACTCGTCTGTAACCTCCTATTTAGCCATAACTGGGATCTTTCTGACCAATTACTAACTACTCGTTGTCCCATTCTCATGTTAATATTCCTCGTAATTTTTCTTGGGTTATTTTCTTTGTCTTAACTTACGTCTCGCACTGGCTCCTTATTTATTAATAACAGCTCGGGCAAGAACCTTTACTTCCTCTCCTTGACATCGTGCTTGCATAATATTCCTGAATTGTAGCGTATCTGTAAGATTTAGATAAGTGTCATCTCATTCCTCTTTCATTTATTGCATTCTTCTTTTACTATTCCATAGTCACTAGAACCACTTAGTTCTAACTTAATGTCATATCACTCCATATTCATCCCTTTAGGGGTGTACTAAGAGCTGAAGCCATGAGGATCTACCTATAGATGTTTTACCTCTTCATCTTTGGCGTCGTTTCTCAACATCAATGATCCTTACTCGCCTTGCGGCAATCCTTCTGTACCAAGGATGACAAATTCCCTTACTCGCGAGGGTGACACTTAATGTAACTGGTACATACAGTCCATTAAGCTTAACTTTTCTAACATTGCTTGCCTTAGGGAAGCGTCTTCTTGAATGACCATTCTCTGAATTTCTCAAATCTTCTTCTGTTGTCCGTCCTATTATTGCCGGAACGCAATCTAAAATTCTCATTATGCTGACTATTATCAAATCACTCAGCCCCTAATTCATATTTAGTTTATCTGATTCACCAGTCCATATTAATTCCTATTACTCTGGGGTCTAACTTTTCCTCTTGGTAATCGCGCTAGAGTTGCGAACTTATTTCTCGAAATGAGGATATGACTTTATGGCCTATATTCTTTCATTGTCTCAAGGTCTGTCATCTTTTGTCTTTCCCTTCACTTGACTAAAACTCTGTAATACTGTCATAATTTTTTTTTGACTTACTATTATCATCCATGTATCATATCTTACTCATAATGCTTCATTAATTCTCTTCTTACCCCCGCTAATTATCTATGTCTACTACTTTATTCTAAAAATTCAAACAAAACATTATTTTGCCTTTGACTCCCCTTGCTCCATCCCTTGGCTCTTTCAATTGCCTAACATTCTTTCTTTACTGGGGGCGGGAGCTACACTAAGGTAATATTTATTACTTCAAGGCTTCCAGTGCTCATATCTAGCTTTAATATTTTAAGGTTCACCATCTAGGTGTCTCACGAGGAGATCTACTAGCACACTTGCAATATCCTTTGAAAATGTCAACAAACAATCCATTCACCATTTTGGTTTACTCTAACCCCAGCCAAGTTCTGATGTTCCGTCCTTTTCTTAAACTACACCTGTTAGCCCCCATAGGGCATAACTGAGGTGGGTACGATCAATTGTACATACCTCTGTTACTATTGAGGGTAACTCTTAATGCTTATATTTTTCTGCCAGAACTATAATACCGATAATCTTCATTAACTAGGTGCCTCGTACTCTTCTTCACCTTGCTTCTTTTACTTCTTAAAATCATTGTCTTTCACCATAAAGGTGGATAAATATTCTTACCTCAAGGTTCCTTATCAAGAGGCTTACACCTTTCAGTACACCCATGATTTGCTAAAGACCTCACATTTTTACTTATTATAAGCAAGATGCAAAATCGAGTTCCTTTAAATTAATAATTCCATAGTTGTATCTCTTATCGATCGTCTTTCTGAATGTAGGCATCGTCTTATTACGAATAGAAGTTCGGGACTTGAATTCTTATAAGTGAGCTCTACCACACGATCTAGAGTAAGAAAGAGTGACAATCCTAAATGCCATGTAGCCTCCTGCTGATAAGTGTGGTGCACGATACACTCATAAACAAGACTCTACTAGACACGGCTTATAGACTCCCTAGGACAGAACTATTCTGATACCACTTTTGTCATGACCCAAAATTGATGGGCCGCGATGAGCACCCGGTACCTTACTCAACCGAGTACCAACGTAACATATCTTTCTTATTACATCATCATATACACATGACATACGGGCCTAATCAGCCAACATGATCCTTTATAAACTCAAAACATAGGCCGACAAGGACGTACAATCTTTTATGTACACGACATATGTCTACAAGCCTCTAAGAGTACATGAATGTCATAAAGGTGGGGACAGAGTCCCGCCTTACCAAACAATACATGTCTAAATCATACTAACCAAACGAGCAACTCCGAAGCAAATGGAGCACACCAACATCTTCCGCTGAGTTGATAGCCTACTTGGAGGGATCTCGACCTGTCTATCGGGACCTGCGGGCATGAAACGCAGCGTCCCCAGGCAAAAGGGATGTTAGTACAAATAATGTACCGAGTATGTAAGGCATATAAATAAATACATAAGAGATATGGAAGAAATATAGAGTACATGACTCAACCTGTAAGTCTGAATAACTTTGGAAATCATGAATTACTTTTAGCATTATGCATATGCATATGAATGTCATGTCGTGCATAGGTACATGTTTCATAACATCATCAGCCTCTAAGGGCATCCTATCATATCATATCGGCCACTGTGAGCAAAATCATCATCGTATACCAGTTGATCAGGTGGTGGTGCGTATATAACGCCATAACCTTTCCCATATCCCATATACATACATATATACGAGTATATAATGCCGTTTGAATCACATTTCAGCCACTGTGGGCAATATCATCAACATATACTAGCTGATCAAGTGGTGGTACATATAAAACGCCGTAACCTTTTCTCATCTCATATACATATATTTACATATATACGCGTATATAACGCCATCTAGTCATGGCTCAATGCACGTGTATAATGAATGAAATGCATGAAAAGTATGTTAATAAAATCTTTCAGAAATGTCATAAGACCATTTTGTCTTTGAGCAATATCATAAAGTAAACTCTTTTCAACTTTCATATTTTTCTGAGACCCATGAACAGATGATAAATTATTATGACACATGGAAATTCAGGAACATAGATATCTCTAATACTTCTATGAATAGAGTCATTTATGGAATTTGTGCATTTTCACGTTTCGTTCGTATCGTATGGATCATGCCAAAAGAAAGAAGGGATAGCCTTAACATACCTGTTTCTGGAATTATTTGAACGAATCCGCTTCTGCAAAATTTACACTGGATCTCCTTGAAATTGGAATGAACTTGGCTTGGACGTTTGGATGAAGCCTGGAATGAAATTACTTGGAAAAAATATTCTACTTCAAAGTTCTTGGTTTTAAAACCAAGAACAGATTTTGTTGGCTTTGAATGAAGACTCTTAGCTTCTAACCATATTAATTTAGAAAGACTTCCATAATTCCCCTTTTTGAAAGTGACTAAACGTCACTTTTGTATCCTTTGTTCCAAGACTTGGACAAGTATCATATTTGTGGATAATAATCATTTCCTATATTGCCACATAGGTTAATTAGTTTCTTAGTCATTTTATGTGTTGTCACATGTATTTTGGAGTATAATTAATTAAGTTTTATCCCCTTATTAGTTAACCGGGTAATGTTCTATTACCTGGTAATTAATCAATTACCCGAAAAATTGAGAATTATTCCCACTTACTTAAAATATTACTCACTTATCACATACCTTATACACCTTTCTATCATGGCCATGTGGTACCTTGTATGGCACTAGTATATAAATATTGGGAATTAATGCTCGGGCTATATTTTATTCCAAAATACCAAATTTTAACGAAATTCATTTTCTTCGACTTGCTTCCCTTCTCACCTTCACGAATTTATTCATCACTTACAATCCTTATAATCTCCAAATAATCTTTTCCTTGGACTGATGTCAATTACCTTACAACAAATTCAACGTAAAATACTGCATAGTGCCACATTGTTGTAACTTATTACTGTGAAGTGTAACATCACTGTAATGTAATACTGTTGGGTGCAACACTGTCGTAACTTAATAATGCAAAGCGTGACATCAATCATAATATATTACTACAGAGGGTAACACCATCGTAACATATTACTGCAGAGCATAACATCATCGTAATATAATACTGCAGGACGTAATATTGACGTAATATTGTGGGGCGTAACATTATGGACTAGAGAATCACTTTGCCTATTGGGACCTCGAGTACGATTCCCAGTTCGAACCCTGATGCGTTGGATGCACCATTGGCACATAGGACCCAGAGGTCTTGTGTTTGGAGGGAAGTTTGAACGGCTTCCCTTTCAACTTCAGGCATTATTTTTACACTGAAGTCTGAGAGAACTTGTGAATTTACCGCTATTAGCAGCTGGTACTTGATATCATGCTTACTTATCTCGATGGCACATTCGGACAGCCTCTCGATAGCTTGGGTTTATGCAAAATGCACCTCAGGGGAGAAGTTGTGACGATCGAAATAGGGTGGCATTGGAAATAGGGTCTAAGCTTCTATGAAACTACGACCAAGGACAGAGCCAATTTTTCGAGGTGTGGGTACCTCATCTCGGCGTCAATGAGTGTTTTGCGAATGTAATAGATGGGAGATTGCGTACCTTTGTTTTTGCGGATCAAGACTGCTCTTACTGCTACCTCAGATACGGCTAGATAGACGAGGGGTTGCTCCCCAAGATCGGGTTTAGAAAGCAGGGGTGGTGATGATAGGTACGCCTTCAGTTCTCATAGAGCCTGGATGCACTTGAAAGTCCATTCGAGGCTGTTTTCCTTCTTGAGTACACCAAAAAATTTGTGCCATCTATTCGACGACCACAAAATGAACCTTGATAGTGCAGCGATATGACCAGTCAACCTTTGCACTTGCTTTTTAGTGGTTAAGAGTTCTGTTATCCCCTAGATAGCTTTGATTTGGCTTGGGTTGACCTCGATCCCTCGTTGTGACACCAGGAAACCCAAGAAATTTCCCGAGGCTATGCCAAATACGCATTTCTCCGGGTTCAGCTTCATTTTATACCGTCTAAGTATGTCAAAAGTTTCTTTCAAATGATCGATGTGATCCTCTGATCTTTTGGACTTTACCAACATTTTGTCTATATATACCTCCATAGTCTTACCGAGCTGCTCTTTGAACATCTTGGTTACTAACCTTTGATAAGTAGCCCCTGCATTTTTTAGTCCAAACGGCATGACACTATAGCAGTATATTCCTTGGTGGGTGATGAACGTGGTCTTCTCCTGGTCTTCTTCCTCCATGAGAATTTGATAATAGCCTGAGGAAGAATCCAAGAGACTCAATAGTTCATGCCCGGCTATTGTGAAATCCACGCACATCTGCCATTTCCCGTTTTTCATTTTGACCATCACTACATTGATAATACACTTGGGGTACTTCGACTCCCTGATGAAGCCATTTTCTAACAATTTTTCCACCACCTCGCGAATTGCATTGTTGATGGCGAAGTTGAATTTACATCTGACTTGCCTTACTAGTGGGGGAATTGTTACATCATGTGCGTCCCAAGGTGGAGTATAATGAATATAAGACTTTTTAATCATGATTTAAATGATCGTAAAGTCATAATATGACAATATATGATGTTTGGATATAAAATATAAAGTTTGGAAAAAATCGGATTTAAGTTGCGGAAAAACTAACAAAGAATTTGCCTTGTAAAAAAGCTTTTTGAGTAATACATTTCGTGTGATATATGAGGTTTTCTAGGGACATATTATATACCAAATTGAAGGTCTTGGAATTTAGTTTCCAACACTCTTAACCATTCATTGATACGACATCCGGATAAAAAGATATAAGCGTCTGAAGAAGGGCCAATGCTAGGGTGCCAAGCTAGCACCTCTTTGACTTTTCAAAAGTGGATATATATATGTCTTATGTCATCTTTTTCTTAATTTTTCCAGAGACTACTACCAAATAAGACCTATAAACTTACCCTTAATCTTTCTATAAGGGTTTCAAAAAGGATAAACATCTCGGGTACGAAATTAAGAAGCGATAACATTAGAACGATCCCTACAACGTAAGTATCATTATACCGCCTCTCTCTTTCTTTGTAGTTTGAGTTTTGGAAGGTACTTAATCATTAATAAAATTCCTACTTACTGCATTTAAGTTTTTAAATCTCAAGGAAGGTTGATAAATTCGTTTCCTAATAGTTAGGACTCACGGGACGGTGATCGGAAGCCATGAATTCGAATTATTTCACTTGTAGTGGATTGTTTTGTAGTCCACTCGGGTTGGCCTCTTGTGCTATTGATTTATGGAGTTTATAAGGATAAAGGGTGTGGAGAAATGCCATATATGATAGGATAGTGGGCTGGTCGCTCGTCATTGCAATTTCAGGCTAATTGATAACTTGTTAATTGGGTGTGTTATGGTATATTTGGGTTTTTTGTCGTATAAAAGGTCCTGAATTGTAGTTAGGTTGTTTTTGAGTTGTTGATTGTATTGTGTTATTGTCTCGCCTATATTAGGCTTGAGGAAGCAGTAAAATCAGGGGAAATGATGCCCGTTTTGTTACGAATTAAGTTACTTTCGTTATATAAATGAGAGAGTCATTCGTAACTTGATAGTAGCTTCATTGTCATCGTTGTAGATTAAGGTGCAGTGAGCTGAGTTTAGCATTGTTGGATAGATTTCTATAAGGTATGTTAAGACTATCCCTTCTTTCATTTTGGCATGATCCATATGATACAATGAAACGAGCAAACACGCAACTTTTACAAATGACTATATTCTTAGAAGTACTAGGGTTGCATATGTTCTTGATTCCCCATATGTCTTATTGTTATATCCTTTGTTCATGGGTCTCAGAAAATACGTAAGTTGATAAAGTTTATTTCGTGATATTAACCGAAGGCATATTGATCTTATGACATCCCGAGGGATTTTATTGACTTACTTCTTATGTATTGCATTCATTTATACATGTATATTGACCTATGACCAGATGGTATTATATACGCGTAGATTATATGTATATGCGGTATGGGGAAAGGTTATGGCATTATATAGGCACCACCACCTGATCAGTTGGTATACATTGATGATTTCGCTTACTAAGGCCGAGATGATATGATGGGATGCCCTCAAAGACTTGATTATATTATGTACGCATATACCTATGCATAATATGACATTTATATGCATATGCATAATATCATAAATGTTTCATGATTCACAGAGCTATTCAGACTTACAGGTTGAGTCCTTTACTCCATGTTTCTTTTCATGTCTTTTATATACTAATTTTTATCCCTTACATACTCGGTACATTATTTGTACTGATGCCCCTATTGCTTGGGGCCTGTGTTTCATGCCCGCAGGTGCAAGTATTGGGTTTTGGTACGATTTGATCTGGAGCTCCATTTGAGAGAGTTGGTGTGCTCTATTTGATCTAGGGCTGCTATTGGGTTTTGGTACGATATTTTTGGATACTTATAATGGGTATGACGGAGCTCAGTCTCGTCCTCTATATAGTTGTACACTTTATTAGAGGTCTGTAGACAATCATGTATAGTTGGATAGTGTGTGGCCTTGTCGGCTTCTATTTTGATGTATAGTTGTTCATAGTAGCATTGTCGGCTCACCCTACTATGTGTGTGTGTGTGTGTATACATATATATATATATATATGTTTTTTGGGCATGTTTCTTCACGTATGTTATTCCGATGATTTAGCAGTTTATTGATAGATTTTATGCATGACCTACCCCTATTTCATGTTTATATCCTAGATGTATGCTTAGGGGTGTTCGGTAGGTAGGACTCGGGCACTCGTCATGGCCCATCGATTTGGGTCGTGACAAAAGTGGTACCAGAGCAGTTCTATCCTAGGGTTGTCTATAGACCATTTCTAGTAGAGTCTTGTTTATGAGTGTGTTGTGCACCACACTTATAAATAGGAGGTTGCAGGATATATAGGATGTTATCCTCCCTTCTAATCTTAGATCATGCGATGTAAGGATTCATTTTCCTAACAATTTGTTATGTTTTCAGTGATTCCTAAGAAGGCTACAGCCACCCAGAAGGGCAAGTCTGTGGCTGATGAGACTACCAGTCAAGTGCCACGAGTTACCAGGGCTTTGAGAGAGTCTCAGAGTGAACTCCATCTCGGACTTCATATGCCCCACCCTCTCCAGAAGAGATCTGAGGGGCAGCTCCAGCGCCCGCCCCAGTACCCCCAGCTCCTCAGATAGATGCATAGGGTTAGGACATGAGAGATGTTATTTAGCTATTGACTCGATTAGTGGCCACATAGGCTCGGCGCCAGGAGGTAGGTATTGGTCATACAGATAGGGCCATTAGTCCGAGGGTTCATGATTTCGTTAATTTGGACCCTCTGGTATTTAGTAGAGCAGATCCAAACGAGGACCCTCAGGTATTTATCGATTGAATGCAAAGGACTTTGAGGGTAATGAAGGCCACTGCAACTTAGTCAGTTGAGCTAGCTTCCTATAGACTTCGGGATGCTGCAGATAATTGGTACGAGTCTTGGGAGTTGTCCAGAGGTGAGGATGCCTGATAACGCCCAACTATGCCTTTTAAAGGACAAAGCGGTCGCTGCAAATATAATCCAGTTTTTAAGTTCGGAATCGAATCCTCAGGGAACTAACCTATCTATTACCCTCTTTAGCAATGTTATTATCAACTCAATCAATCTCTATATGCAAGATTTTTGATCAATAACAATTGGATTTTTGTTTAACTACTTCGACTACTATTAAAAACAACGGTAAGCTAAAACAAAGATAATTCAATGGTAAAAAGGTCTAGGGCTGTGATTCCCCCAATTGCTAGTTTAGGTCCTGACTCTTCCGCGATCGCGGCCAACCGCGGTGAAAGCTGACCTTTCTGCCTCACTTCAGTAACCTGTCGCGGTTCATCGCGGTTGCGGTGGCCTTCTCGCCCAGGACATTTATGCTTCTTTGTGTTCGGGTACTTCTCGAGTGGGTGTTTTTCTTCACATTATCGCCTCCAAAACACTCCATGTTGCTTCCTCTCATATAATATTCCCTGCTAAACAAAAAAACACTTTTTAGAGCATTTTGTTGGCAATTTATCTATAAAACAACAAAGTATGGTCATATTAAGGTGTAAATATCAACTATATTACCTACTATCAACACCCCACACTTAAATCATTGCTAGTCCTCGAGCAATCTACCACACTCCATCAAAATTTCTTCCCTAAGATTTTCCTTTAACGACTAACACCATGAAAATTTTACAAAAATTTGCAGCTAGTACTGATCAACATTTACCTCAAGAATCAAACCTTTTGTACCATGCAACATTTGTACTTACTCTATACAAGAGTCAAGACTTATCTTTCCTTTGTGGATCACATGCCCTCACATCACAAAAGAGAGTAGTTCCACATATAACGATAATTAGAACAAGTTGGAACTAAGATAGACAAAATTCGCTCATTCTTAGAAAGAACGTTCACATGCCACAAAGATGTGCCATAGGCTTGCCCGTAGTGTAATACTTTACTGATTGAGCCCATTCAGTCTAAGCTCAATAGGACTTTACTTGGTTGTAATGTAATCTAAGGGACGGGTAGGATATATTTAGATATAGTGACGAACCTCCCTAAGCACTTTTAATACAATTACATTAAACTTAAAGATCATAGTTGTGCCAACCAAACACTCCACCTCATTTGTTTAAAACATCCCCATCCATTAGGTACAATTTGTACAAGCCACCGCTTATCAACCATTATAATTGTTTATGATCCATATTTTTCTTTTTCTTTTTTATTTCTCGTGGTGCTTTTTCTTTTATGCTTCAAATTCCACACATTTTCTCTATCTCAATGGTTCTACTCAAAAACCAAACCAGGACCCCACACTTTTACTTTTGCATATTTCTATTACCTTTCAAGTGCTTATTGGGAGGTAAAAGGGTTCAAACGGCAAGCTATTCAAACAATTGGGTAAGGATCGCAATGTGGTTGCCAAAGAAATAGGCTTATAGGCTCAAAGGGATTAACTACGATGTATTGCATTCAGGTGGGTTTACTTTATATATCTGGCTCAACAAAGAAATGTCTATATCACTTCTAAAACTGAAAGAAACTACTATTTCGCTTTGCAAATACACAGGGAAAGTTCTAGGCATCAAATATGAAACATGGAACATAGTAAAACGCACACACACACATGGCACGTGACTCACTCCGGATTGGTTTATCAAGACATTCTCTTTTGAGTGTTCAAGTTAGATACAAACGTACAATTTTAAGGCACTCTAACAGGATTTAACCAATGAAGCTAGGCGTTAGACTCTAGTGTCTATTGTGTTCAGCTGTAAAAAATCGATTTCCGCTCGTAGCCCATTAATCCTAACCTAAAACTAAAAAGAACAAAAACAAAAATTACTTCCGGTTCAAGCTAAACCCTTGGAAAAGAACCGTGGCCCAAAGAAAAACCAAGGGGGAGTTACTACACTACCTAAAAATAAAATAAAAAATCTTTTTGGTCTTTTCTCTAGACTACTTCCCTCAAGAAAATTGTCTATAGGATCTGTCATCAGGAAGAGTCTCCATATTCCAATTTTTTTTTCGACTTAGTCCCTCAAGAACCCCGTCAAAAGAGATCCGTCGTGGGTTCACGTTACACGCACGTTCCAGTGCTCTCAACCAGCCCAAGAATTTCTTCTCTGATTTCACTTGCCTCTCAGCCACCGCATCAACATGGACACCCAAATCAGTGACTAAGGTACGCAACCCAGGCATATCCTGCTCCAAAGCAGTCATACGGGTGCTCCGGCGGGGCTGTGATGGGCCTGCCATATCAGCTCTCGAAGAAGGGGGAACCTCAGCTACCTCAGCATCATCATCATTAGATGAATCATCATCAGAGTCATCAATTCACCACCGGCTCTCGTCCAATTCCAATTTTTCTCACCCGGAACGGGGCTTTTAGTGGCAATGTCCGATCAACCCGAGGGTCTTCAGGGACTCGAGCAATATGGCACAGCCAAGTGATTAGCGAAGGGAAGTAGTGGCCCTTGGTTAGCTCAGGTGATCTAATGAACATCTCTTCATGGATGAGCCGGGCCACATCAAAATACTGTGGGACATGAAACAGTGGATTGCAACGCACGTGGTAGATTAACATTTGTCGTGTTGCTGGATGGCAACAATCGATTGTTGACAATGGTGAGACAACACTTAGTCTCCCAATTCAGACAGTGAGAGTTGAGAGTAATCATGTACTTGATCCATAGGTGTTCTCCATCCGGCACACAGATAGTATCAAGAAGAGTGCCACACAAGGCTCGTGTTCTGCTAAAAGTACGATAAGGATCAAATTCACCCCGAAACACAGGCAGCCTGTATACCCTGCGGATGGTGTCAAGGGATGCATTTACCGGGGTATTGCGCACCATCACAACCCCATTCTCATGTTCTGGCAAGTTCGCATAGAACTCCCTTACTAGTTGAACATTAGCCTCCTCCGGTACCTCGAAGAAGATGTCCAGCTAACACTGCCTCAGCTCATTAAACATGTTGGGGCATTCCACCTCCAAAGTCGTTCGATCAATGTGCACCTCAGGTTGTAACTTCTTAGCTGCTTTTTGGTTGTACCTATCCTCAGCTGCTCTGGATACAAACTGAGTGCTATCGAACTGAGGTGCACTGGCTTGGCTCCTAGCTCGTGAGGAGCCTCCTGATCTACTAGTGGAGGGTCCGGTGTTTCATCGCTTCTTGGAAGAACTCATTGTACCTGTCATACAACTAAACTCCTATTAGTGAGTGCGCAAAATCTGTGACTATGGATGGTTACTCAGACTTCACCATAACCATGTCACAATAGCTCCTTATATCTCCATTGGGGAAATCTCCCAAACACCTTGTGAGCAGGGCACTATCCAGACACATATATCCCTCATGGGTACATCAAAGCTCCTCCCCAATCAAGTATACTACCACACCAACACATCCCACACTTACTTTATTCAATCACCCACCAATAACACCGTTCAAACATGCAATGCACAGCCCCTTCACCAATCAAACTCAAAAACAAAATTTAAAAGCAAAAACAAGAAGAAAAAGAATATTCCAACAATTACATCCCAACACAATATAAAATTACATAAACTACAACACAATACAACACAATACTAAGGAAAAGAGAAAAAAGAGGTGGGGAACATACCGTAGTTGAAGAATGGGGAAAGAAATAGAGGTGGGGGATGTTAGTATGAGAGAAGAAGAAGAATAAGAAGAAGAAGAGAGTATTTGAGGGGTTAGGGTTTAGAGAGAGAGAAAAATTGGAAATATGGGGGAGGGGATTGGGTATGTTGGGTTTAAGAGAGGGACTTTGGGTTGTAGAATTAAAAGAGGGGGAAAAGAAATAAGAAAAATGGAAAAAATTTAAAAAAATTAAAATTACCTGGGACCCACCGCGGTCGACTGCGGTGGGTTTAAAAATTCGAGGCAGAAAGTTTACGCTTCACCGCGGTTTACCGCGATCCACCGCGGTTGCGGTGAGGTGAAAAATCTAAGGCAGAATGTTTGCCTTCCACCACAGTTCACCGCAATCGCGGTGCTAGCACTGTATTTTTTATATATACGAAGTTACATGAACACACTAACAACACACTCATGGGTTGCCTCCCATGCAGCGCCTGATTTAATATCGCGGCACGACGCAAGCATTTGATCATCATTCCTCATCTGCGTACTGGGGCTCTTCCAAAGTGATTACCTCTCTATCCCTTTTTTCTTCAGCCATTCCAAGGTAATGTTTCAACATTTGCCCATTTACTGTGAACTTGTTTGTCCCATTTTCTGATTCAATCTCTACAGCTCCGCTTAAGAACAATTGCACCACTCTGAAGGGTCCTGACCATCGGACTTTAACTTACCTAGAAACAATCTCAATCTCGAGTTGTATAACAATACTAGATCTCCGAGTTTGAAGTTTCGATCCAAGATGTGCTTGTCATGCATTAATTTCATCCTTTCTTTGTATAATCTAGCTCTCTCAAAGGCCTGGAACCTAAACTCCTCTAGCTCATGTAACCCAGTGATTCCGTTAGTACCTGTTGTCTCCTTGTCTAAGTTTAACTGCCGCAATGCCCAAAGTGCTTTATGCTCTAGCTCAACTGGGAGTGGCATGCCTTGCCAAACACCAAATTGTACAGTGACATGCCAATTGGGGTTTTAAAGGCTATGTGGTACGCCCACAATGCATCTCCAATTTCTTTGTCGAGTCAGTCCTTGTTGCATTCACTATTTTTGTGAGGACACTTTTAATCTCCCTGTTAGACACTTCAACTTGCCCGCTCGATTGTGGGTGGTACGGGGTGATCACTTTATGACAAACTCCATATTTTTCCAACAGCCGTGCAAATGCTCTATTGCAGAAATGGGTTCCGCCATCACTGAGTATAGCTTTTGGGGTACCAAAACGCGTGAAAATGTTCTTCTTAAGAAAACCTAGTACCCCTTTAGCATCATTGGTCGGGAGAGCCACCGCTTCGACCCACTTGGAGACATAGTCAACTGCTACCAATATGTACTTGTTACCATACGAGCTGACGAATGGCCCCATGAAGTCAATCCCCCACATGTCAAAAATCTCCACCTCTTGAATTATGGTCATTGGCATCTCGTATCTACGAGATATGTTGCCAGTCCTTTGGCAATCATCGCAGCTTTTAACCCAAGCATGGGCATCCTTGAACAGAGTAGGCCAAGCCTAACTCCAACACCTTAGCTGCTGTCTGAATTCCTCCAAAGTGTCCACCATATGGTGAAGTATGGTAAGCCTGCAAAACAGAATGTTGATATTTCTCGGGGATACACCACCGAATCATGTTATCTACACATATTTTAAACAATAGAGGTTCATCCCAATAATAATATCGACAATCACAAAAAAACTTTTTCTTTTGAATTGAGGAGAGTTCATAAGGTACAATACCACTTGCTAAATAATTAGCAATATCAGCATACCAAGGTTTCTCTTCCATTGTCATTGCCAGTAATTGTTCATCCGGGAATGTCTCTGTTATATCCTCAACCTCTACCTTCTTTTCAGCTCCTTCCAACCTTGGGAGGTGGTTAGCTACTTGGTTCTCTGTCCCTTTTCGGTCACATATTTCCAGATTAAATTCTTGTAACAGAAGAACCCAGCGAATCAAGCATGGCTTTGACTCCTTCTTTTCTATCAGGTACCTAATTGTTGCATGATCAGTGTAAACAATAACTTTCGAGCCAATCAAGTATGACCTGAATTTGTCGAATGTAAAAACAACAGCCAACATATCCTTTTTCATCACAGTGTAATAGAGTTGTGCACTACTCAGCGTTCTGTTTGCATAATAAATCGGGTGCATTAGTTTACCCTGTTGCTGCCCCAAGACTGCTCCTATGGCATAGTCGCTTGCATCGCACATGAGCTCAAATGGTTGCTCCCAGTTGGGTGCAACAATGATGGGTGCAGTCACCAATCTCTTCTTCAGCTCCTCAAATACCAACCTGCAATCATTAGAAAACACAAAGGGGTGATCCTTTTCAAGGAGTTTGCATAATGGGTTAGCAATTTTGGAGAAATCTTTTATGAATCACCTGTAGAACCCGGCGTGTCCAAGGAAACTTCTCACCGCCTTGACCGAAGTAGGTGGTGGTAGTTTTTTAATCACGTCAGCCTTAGCATGGTCGACCTCAATTACTTTACTAGACACTCGATGTCCCAGGACTATCTCTTCCTTTACCATAAAATGGCACTTCTCCCAGTTCAACACTAAATTTGTCTCCACATATCTTTTGAGCACTCTTCTTAAGTTGTGAAGACAGTCCTCGAATGAATCTCCCACCATGGAGAAATCATCCATAAAGTCTTGCATAATATCCTCCACCATGTCTGTGAAAATAGTTAACATGCACCGTTGAAATGTCGCCGGTGCATTGCAAAGCCCAAAAGGCATTCTCCGAAAGGTGAAAATGCCATACGTACAAGTGAAGGATGTTTTCTCTCTATCTTCGGGGGCTATTGATATCTAATTATACCCCGAATAATCATCCAAGAAACAGAAGTGCGAGCGCCCGGCCAGCCTATCCAATATTTGGTCACTAAAAGGTAAGGGGAAGTGGTCATTCCAGGTGGATGTATTCAATTTTCGATAATCCATGCAAATCCGCCATCCCGTGACTGTGCGAGTTGAGATCAACTCATTGTTCTCATTTTGCACAACAGTCATTCCCCCCTTTTTCAGCACACATTGGACAGGGCTGACCCAATTTCTATCAGAGATGGGGAAGATGATTCCCGCATCTAACCATTTGATCACTTCCTTCTTTACTACCTCTTTCATGTTCGGGTTCAGCCTTCGTTGATGTTCTCTGGAAGATTTTTGCCCTTCTTCCAAGAGAATCTTGTGCATACAGAAGGCTGGGCTGATAACCTTTATGTCTGTCATGGTCCAGCCAATGGTAGTCTTACTTTCCTGCAGTACCTGTAAGAGCTGTTCTACCTGCACATCTAGCACACCGGATCATATAATAATAGGAAAAGTAGAATCGGGGCCTAAGAAAATGTACCTGAGGTGAGCTGGGAGCGACTTCAGCTCCAGCTTGGGTGGTTCCTCTACTGATGGCTTTGTTGGAGGTGTAGCCCTTTTTTCTAACTCCAGGGACTCAAACTTAGGGTCCCTTTTCTAGAATCCTTGGCCTTCAAGTGCCATGACCCACTTAGCTAATCCTTTACCATCCATCTCTTCTAAATTTGTCAGACATGCCTCCGATGGATCTTTAGCAGTTAGGGTCACATCATTTTCTTGCAGAATTACATCCATTGCCTCCACTAGAGAGCAATTAGCATATTCACTGGGTTTTCTCATAGATTGTTGAACATTGAATATGACTTCTTCATCGTTCAGTCTCATTTTTAATTCCCCAGTCTCACAATCGATCAGTGCTCTCCCAGTGGCCAAAAATGGCCTACCTAAAATGATAGGTATCTCCTCATCTACCTAATAGTCTAGAATAACAAAGTCTGCAGGGAACACGAACTTCCCCACTTGCACCAACACATCATCAAGAATCCTAGTAGGCCTTTTTACCGTGTGGTCAGCCAGTTGCAGCAGCATCGAAGCCGGTCTAGCTCTGCCAATGCTTGGTTTGGTGTATACAGCCAGAGGCATCAAATTTATGTTGTCTCTCAAACTCTCAATCGTGCATGGAATAGTGGAGCTACCTGGGTCTGACATCTTTTGAGCCATCGATTTGGTCACTACTGCGCTGCAGGTCTGCGTCAGAGTAATGTAGGGGCCGTAATGGTTGCACAGAGAACCAAATCCCCCTCAAATACCAAACTTACCCAACACATCCACTCATATATCAGCCAACCCCAAATTACCAAACACCTTCACCCTCATACCAAGCTCCACTACCCACTTATCAATCACCTCCACCTCCCAAATATCAACCTACTTCACCTTGATACTCCCAACCCGCTCATGTCTACCAAACCTATAATGCTCAACCATCCCACTATCGATCACTTCCTGCATGCCAAAACTTCCCTAGACCCCGACCTAATTTTGATCGCAGACCTCCAAAACAATATATGGCCATTGCTGAACCAATTGACCAGTTGTACGAGAGACTCAAAGCTACTGGTTATGTTACCCCTATCCCTGCTGCAACTCCTGAGAACCCTTCTCAGTGGATTAACCCAAACAAATCCTGTGCATACCACTCTGGCATGAAAGGGCATACCATCGACGAATGACGTTCCTTGAAAGACAAGATCCAGACTTTAATTGATAACAAGATTATTGTGGCAAAGGAACCCGCTCCAAATGTCCACAACAACCCTTTTCCAGACAACAAAGGTGGAGGTATCCACATGATTGAAATAGAGGATAATTGGGATCTCGAGGGGTCAATTGGGTTGATCGCAGAAGGTCATAACCCAAAGAAGCCAATAGTTACTCTTAATCCAATTATAGTCTAGATTCAACCATCTGAGGACGCTGAAGTAAATATGTCTGTACCACTTGAGTTTGAAGCGACATCGTTTCCAAAGACACCAGCACCAATTGAGGTCGAATTCGTGTCTCCGGCAAATGCACCCACACCGTTTGAAGTTGTAGTTTTACCACCCAAGGCACATGCTCCGTTCGGAGTAAGGGTAGCCACGCCAATCCCAGTGGTGATGTCGACCATGATACCATTCCACACAAAGGTTGTACCCAAGGACTATAAAGCCGAGGCAAGGAGGAAAGGCAAGGTCAGATTCGAAGAGACTATTGCAGCACAGGGTATGACAAGAACTGGTAGATTCTATACCCCTGAACATCTAGCTGAGTCAAGAAAGCAGGCCTCCAACCGGCCACCCATCATTGAGACATGTCCAGACAATCTTTGGAGAAAGATACAGGCCAAGGAATACTCGGTCATCGACCAGTTGAACAAAACACCAGCGCAAATCTCCATTCTTGCTTTGTTACAAAATTTTAAGGCACACAAGAATGCTTTGCTAAAGGTGCTGAGTGAAGCATACGTACCAAGCAACATCACTGGCAGGGAGATGGCCAACATGATAGGACAAGTGTTGGAGATCCATAAGATTACCTTTCATGAGGACGAGTTGCCACTTGAAGGTTTGCAGCACAACAAGGCACTGCATATCACTGTGCAATGCGAGGACTATTTTATCACCAAAATCCTAATCGATAGAGGTTCCAGTCTCAAAATTTGTCCAGTGATAACACTCAAGAAGTTGGGTAAAGAACTACACGAGTTAAAGGATGGAGCAATCAATGTGAAAGCCTTTGATGGTTCTCAGAGGTCCACCATTGGTGATATTGTCCTATGCTTGCAAATGGGAATAACATGGTTCGATGTCGACTTCTAGGTGATAGACGTGTCGGCATCTTACAACCTACTGTTGGGACGGCTGTGGATTCATGTTGTTGGGGCCGTAGCATCAACACTACATCAGGCAGTAAAATTCGAATTGAATCATCAAGAGGTGATCATTAACAATGACGGTATCAACCCCATATACAGCCACCAAACCATTCAGGCAATCGAAGGAAGAAGGAAGTTAGGTGGAGAGACTTACCACCACATTGAAAGGGTAAATGTTGTTGACAAAGATAAATGGTGGGATAATAAAATCGAGAGTATACTGAACTGGAGTGGGTACGAACCTAGCAAGGGGCTCGAAAAGAACCTCCAAGGAATCACTAAGTCCATAAAGCTCAAGAAACATGGCACCACTTTCGGTCTGGGATATGAGTACACCTGGGAAGAATTCAGCAATTGGTCGCCACCATAGTGCGGTCCTTACTATCCACTGGAGCAGCCAATACTGCGGTTGGAGTAGACTTTCCAGCAGGCCGACGTTGTTTATGGGTCAGAGGAAGAAGAAGCACTGGCCGCGGTGAAGAACTTGTTCCTAGAAGACAATGACATGGACTGTTGTGTTGTTCTCGAGGAGGAGGGGGAGGAAGACCCTTCCTTACAGGCTGTGACTAGAGGGGCACGCCTCAATAACTGGACTATCAAGACAACCAGAGCCCGATGGTTCATCTACCTCTAGTGGAACTGGAGTGGCTGGCGTAGTCTCTTTACTGGCTTGTGCAACCTCCTGCTCTTTGTCTAAATCTCTCCCATTCTGGAGACTTACTGCCATCGGTTTATTCGGGTTTGGATCCTTGGGGTTAATATTTGTGTCCGCTGGAAATGTTCCCTGGGGGCAGTTGTTTAAAGCCATAGACAACTGCCCCAACTGAGTTTTAATGTTCTTTATAGTTGAATCATATACTGCCAACTTTTCTTGCATCTTACCATTTGTCCCAATGAGTTGCTGGAGCATCCCCTTAATCTCTACCATGTTGTTATCTTGCTACTGAGGAGGTGGTTGATATGTCAACTGTTGTTGGTTCTGCTGTGGGTAGCCCTGTTGTCTCTGGTGGTATGGCATCATTTGGCCTTGAACTTGCATGCCCCCAGGCTGAGGCATGTTAGGTCTGTATTGTTGATTTGGTGTCGGTCTCCACTGTTGTCCTCCTTGTCTATGACCCCCAAAGTTGTTAATATAATTCATATCTTCCCTTGCCCCTTGATTTTCACCTTCTCCACTCCATGAACACACATAAGACTGATTAACACAGGGTGTACTTAGTCCTCCATTTGTCGTGTCAATAATATGCACATGTTTGGTACCCATCTCATCTATCTTCTTTGTCAAAATACTCATCTGAGTCATGAGTGTGGCCATGTTCTCTGCATGCAAATTATTTGGGTCAAAAGGAACTGAATGCACTATGGGTGCCAGTGTTGTCCCTCTAGTCATCCACCCCGAATTCTAGGACATCTTGTCAAGAAGGACTTTGCACTCGATGAATGTCTTACTCAAAAAGGCACCTCCAACTGAAGCATCCACATTGGCCTTTAGATTGTCAGCTAACCCCATGTAGAATCTCTGGCCAAGCATCTAGTCTGGAATGCCATGGTGAGGACACTTCACCAGCATCCCTTTAAATCTTTCCCAAGTTTCTTGCAAGTTCTCAGTCAGCTGCTACTTGTACTGTAATATTTCATCAATCTACCTTGCAGTCTTGTTGGGCGGGTAGAACTTATTCAATAACTTCTTTACTAATTCCTCCCAGGTGACAATGGAATTGATTGGGAGTAAATTCAGCCAAGTCTGAGCTTCCCTAGTCACAGAGAACAGGAACAGTAATAGCTTGATAGCTTCTGGGGTCACATTTTGCTGCCTTTGAGTCACACAAATTGACAAAAAAAAAATCAATTGTTGTTGAGGGTCTTTAATGTGTGACCCGGAGAACAATCCCTTATTCTGCAGCAGATACAGTATGTTGTTGGTGATCTGAAATGTCTCCGCTTGAATTGCGTGCACAACTATGGCAGTTGCCAGGTTGTCAGCTGTGGGTTGAGCCCAATCATAAAGTGCGGCTTCTAGCATAAGAGGTTCCACCACTCTGACGTTTGGGTCAGCTGGCTCATCCCTTATGTTTCCATTGACGTTCTCTATATCACCCATGTCAAATTCAAACTGGTGTGGTTGTTGTGTTTAATGGATCCTCCTGTTGGCGCGGTTCAATGCCCTGAATGTTTTCTCGGGGTCTGAAAGTCCTTCAAGCAGTTCTCCAGTCCTCGAAGAATTTCTAGGCATACACCTGAATTCCACAAGAGTTCAAACGTTAGAATTTCAATGAAAATTGTTTAACACCTTTGAAATTTGAATTGAACTAATAATTTTAACACTACTTTTAAGTTGTAATAAATAACACCGTTAGTTCCCCGGCAACGGCACCAAAATTTGATAATGCCCAACTATGCCTTTTAAAGGACAAAGAGGTCACTGCAAATATAATCCGGTTTTTAAGTCCGGAATCGAATCCTCAGGGAACTAACCTATCCATTACCCTCTTCGGCAATGTTATTATCAACTCAATCAATCTCTAGATACAAGATTTTTGATCAATAATGATTGGGTTTTTGTTTAACTACTTCGACTACTATTAATAACAACGTTAAGCTAAAACAAAGATAATTCAATGGTAAAAAGGTCTAGGGCAGTGATTTCCCCAATTGCTAGTTTAGGTCCTGACTCTTCTGCTATAATCTCACCATAATACTCTATGAGGATTAAGAGCTATGGGTTATCGTAATTATCTCTCGATCAACTACAATAATTTACTAGAGCATTCTCTCGAACTACTCTAGCTGACAATAGTTATGCAACTCTAAAGTATCCCACCAAAGTTTTGTTATCTCTAAACCCACTTTTAAGTTCAAGTAATGAATCTCTTCAATTACCCAAAAGTGGTGTTGTTCAACCATTGTCTAACCTAATACTCTTTCTAAATATAAGGTAATTAGGGACGATTAATCAAGGTCTCATTCAATTAATCGCCATACAAAACGTAGTTGAACAATCATATAATAAATCCGGCTCGATTATAACAACTTGAGTCAAAACTTCAACCAACAATTGGTTCCATCAACCCAAGATAAGTATTTAGCTACTCATAACAAAACAAGAGAAAACTACTAAATTGTTCATAATGTAAAATTGCAAGACTTAAAAGGAGATAGAAAAACTCTAATGTTTTGTTGATCTTCTCGCACTTGTTCTTCCTCCAAAAGTAGTCTAAAATTAGCTTCCCCTTCAATTGGGCGAGTTTCTAAAGCTTATAAGGGTTTTACAAAAGTTTCCCCGAAATTACACCTTGGTCCTCAAACTTCCAGCTGCATGAACCGTGCACCACGGTCGCGGCCAACCGCGGTCGACCGCGGTGAAAGTTGGCCTTTCTGCCTCACTTCAGCAACCTGCCATGGTTCACCGCGGTCGCGGTGGCCTTCTCGCCTAGGCCATTTATGCTTCTTTGTGTTCGGGTACTTCTCGAGTGGGTGTTTTTCTTCACATTATTGCCTCCAAAACACTCCATGTTGCTTCCTCTCATATAATATTCCCTGCTAAACAAAAGAACACTATTTAGAGCATTTTGTTGGCAATTTATCTATAAAACAACAATAAAGTATGGTCATATTAAGGTGTAAATATCAACTATATCACCTACTATCAATGCCCCTCAGCAGTATGGCAGGAGTTTACGGAGGCTTTTCTTCGTCATTATTTTCTACCAAATCTTAGACGGGACAGAGTTGATAGGTTCTTGACCCTTCGGCAAGGTAATGGGAGTGTTCGGGAATACATCCTTTAGTTTGGTTCTTTTGCTAGGTATGCTCCCACTATTATAGTTATGATAGAGAATCGGGTTCACTGGTTCGTGATGGGGTTGGAGCTGCACCTGCTTAATGACTATATTTCGGTCTCACTTCAACCAGGCATGGATATTTCTCGAATTCAGGCATACGCTCAGGGTGTAAAGGAGCATAAGCAGAAGCAGAGGGCCGATCGTGAGCATGATAGGGGCCAGAGTAAGAGAGCGAGATCTTTAGGACCTTCTGGTGCGTTTTGAGGTAGTCAGAGACAGCAGTACCCAAAGTATCCAGCCCAGCCATCGGCGAGTGCACCCCATCAGTTTGCCGATAGGAGATTTGATCGCTCCACATATTCAAGGACCAGTTAGAGTTCCAGGGCCTCTAGTTCTCATTATAGGGGTGAATCAAATCAAATAAGGCCGCCCTTGCCACGATGTGCTCAGGGTGGTAAGTAGCATGTCGGGCAGTGCCTTATAGGGTTGGGTGTTTGTTATACTTGTGGTTATCTAAGCTACATTATGAGAGATTGTCCAACATAAGGTGGTGCAGGTATAGTTCAGCCAGCGGGATCTGTAGCTAGTTTGTCATCATCAGTACGCCCCCTAGGCAAGGTTCACAGGCACCAGCCAGTCGTGGTAGAGGCAGAAGTGGAGCATCTAGCTACAGTTGTCCTCAGAACCGCATTTATTCATTAGTAGGTGGACAGGATCGGGAGTCTTCACCTGATGTTGTTACAGGTATATTATCAGTCTCCTCGTATGATGTATATTCATTGATTGATCCAGGTTCCACCTTATCGTATGTCACTCTGGTGGTTGCTAGTAAGTTTGGGATAGAACCTGAGTTGATTAAGCCTTTTGAGGTGTCTACACCTGTTGGGGTTCCAATGATAGTTAGACGAGTATATAGAGATTGTATAGTAGTAGTTTATAGTCGTTCTACAGTAGCAGACCTGATTGAGTTAGATATGGTAGAATTTGATGTTATAATGGATATGGATTGGTTGGCTTCTTGTTATGCTAAAGTTGATTGTAGATCAAAGATGATTTGGTTTTCGTTTCCAAGAGAGACAGTTCTAGAGTGATAAGGTAATACTGCTGTCACGACCCAAATCGAAGGGCCATGATGGGAACTCGGTACCTTAATCAACCGAGTACCAATGTAACATATCTTTCTTATCGTACTATTATTGGTAAATGGGCCAAAAGGGTCGCCATGAGATAATCAAAATAAACAAAAGGGAATACTAGACATAGGATGACCTGGCATGATACAGAAACTTATACATGTGACATACGGTCCTATAAGGCCAACATGATCATTTGTAAACTCAAAGCATAGGCCGATAAGGCCATACAAGATCCATATACCTGACATCTATCTATAAGCCTCTAAGAGTACATAAACATCATAAAGGTCGGGGCAGGACCCCGCCATACCAGTCAATACATGTCCAAATCATACTGACCAAATAGGCAACTCCGGAGCAAGTGGAGTGCACCAACACCTTTCGTTGAGCTGATAGCCTTAGGAGGACAGTCAACTTGTCTTTCAGGACCTGCGGGCATGAAGGCGTCCCCCGACAAAAGAGACGTCAGTACAAATAAAGTACCGGGTATGTAAGGAATGAAAAGTAGTATATAAAAGACATAAAAGAAATATGGAGTAAAGTACTCAACCTGTAAGTCTGAATAGCTCTGTGAATCATAAAACATTTATAATGTCATGCATGTGCATGTAAATATCATATCATGCATAAGTATATTAGTACATAACATCATCAAGCCTCTGATAACCTTTCATGCATTTTTAATATTTTTAAAATCATAGAAAAATCATAAAAAATTATCACATTTTAATTTCACGCCATCTTAGGTCCAATTTGCATGTAGGAATTAATTTTATTAAGAAAAATTCAAAAAATGGTCATTTTTACATATTTAGCGTTTAGTCTTTAGAAAGTAGTATTTCTATTTAGTTTTAAGTTAATTAGTTGTTTTAGTAGATAAATAATTTTAATTTTTACAAAATAGATTGATTTAGAATTTTATTAGATTGTAAAATCAAAGAAAAAGAAAAATGAAAAAAAAAAGATTTTGATTTAGTTTTCCTACCTCAAATTTAATTAGCCCAAATTCATGACCCAAATCCCTTCAAGACCAAAACATTTAGCCATACCCATTCCGCATTTGACCTAACTTAATTCCTACCCCTATAAAATAATGCTTAACTTGTAAAATCAAACAAAACGGGGAGGACCTAGACTAAAATTAAGAACGGCAGCACATTGAATTCCTAAGAAATGATAATCATCTCTTTGAACCAAAAGAAGAGTCCATAGAAAATATAAAAGAATTCTCATCTATATCCAAGTCTTGAATAACCTATCCTTGAAACAAAAAATCAACTCCACAAAATACAGTTCCTTCCGCCACCAAACAGTCAAAACCCCGCTCCAAAATCAATTTATTTTCTTATTTAAAACTGCTACGAACCAGCCTTTTAAAAGTAGAACAAATGAATCTTTCATCTCTTCTCATGTTTTTAGTTTGAAGTAGTCAGAGATCTGACTTGCGAGTACGCCGTTTGAGGTCTACTGGCGACGGGTTTGTGTTCAACTACGACACTGCTTTCATGTTGTAAACCAGTTGGAAAATCTTTATATATTGAAAGGTTTCAAATTTTACAGGTCAGTACATTTCTTGGAGTTGATATCTGTTATTTTTTGTTAATACGGACGTGGGTGTTTGGTAATTTTCTATTTCTAATCACATGTAATCGAGTAGGTGTTCTATTTCTTGTTAATTCTCCATTTCAATCATACTCCCGTTGAGTTTTTGTGTTCGTGTGTGTGTGTGTGTTGGGCTATAGGTTGTTCTCTTAAGTGCCCAGAAGTTGGTATTTGTTGATTTTCTAAGTTAAACACATCCATTTTATGTCTTTGCTGTATTTCTTTGATTCACTTTTTATTTTGTCTATTTTGTTTATTTGATTAAGTTCTACCGAGTATTTTATAATTTTGGTTGGTGTTCATTTATTCATTCTATACTATTTTAGTATAATATATTTTGCTTATCTCATTACAATTTCCTTGCACCTTTGTCATGTTTATTAGTATAAGTGTCGTTTGAAAGAGGCAGTATAAATTATGGAGAAGTACAAGGCCTTGCAAAAATCCCCAACATAGAAAAATAGTCCATGAATATCGTAGCTTGATTTAGGCGCGATTAATAAAATTATCATGGTCACGGGTATGGTTCACGTGGCATAGCCATGGTACATAAATCTAAATTCGAGTGTGCATTTCATGTGACCCGACCATAACAACTTCAAATAACAATAATAAAATAAACATGTCGCGAATCGCGGGTGGATTTCATGTAGTGTGGTTTACGGTGTGTTCCAAAATGGTAAGTGTACGACAATCGTAATTTGTTCAAAAAATAATCCCATAAATCCTAAAAAGCGGTTAAAATAATTAAAAGCGGTTATAAAGTTAAAATGCACGATAGGTTTTAAAAACATACAATAAATCAGATAATAGGCCAATATTAATAGTTTAAGCGATCGTGCCAGAACCACGGAACCCGGGAATGCCTAGCACCTTCTCCTGGGTTAACAAAATTCCTTACTTAGAGTTTCTAGTTCGCAGGCTTTTAAAATAAAGTCGAAATTTCCTCGATTTGGGATTTTAAAATAAACCGGTGACTTGGGACACCAAATAATTTATTCCAAGTGGCGACTCTGATAAATTAATTAATCCCATTTCGATTAATTTCACTTTAATTGGAAAAACTCCATATATACCTTTGGGTGTGTAAAAAAAGGAGGTGTGACAGCTTTGGCGACTCCGCTGGGGACCACAACCCAGAACTTTTTGTTCAGGGTTTAAGAATTCGAGCTTAGAATAACTGTTATAGTTGGCTTTATTTATTATCTGATTTTTATATGTTTGAGCCTAATGTGCTAAATGCCTCTTTTTACCGCTTTGATATTGTTTGGACTGTATATAAACTGTTACCAAACCCTTCTTCTCCCTAAGTCTTCTAAATCATCTGGGAGTATGATTGAAATGGAGAATTAACAAGAAACAGGAACACTGCAAACAAGCACAATAAGTTAGCTTTCAGGAATACTTGCACACACTATTATCCCAAAACCTAAGCAAAAAGGAGCATAAAATAGGCGAGAATCCCTAATTATCAACTCCCCCAAACATAAGCTTTTGCTTGTCCTCAAGCAAACAAAATAATTCCCACCTCTTCAAGATAAAAGAAAGGAAAATTTCAGCTGTCCTAAAGCAACCTCATAAAGCAACAATTGGGACTAACAATTACCCTCAATTCAAATGCATTATTAACAATACAAAACCTTTTTAGCACTATGGCTTTAGTGCGATACAAAAGCATCAAGAGTTGACTCAACTCATCAAGGAAACTCTTTCTACTACATTGGTTGTTGTGGAACCCAAACGCATACTCCTCGACTCTCCATATGCAAACCTCACTCTTAGATTGCAGCACTCAGAACGAGGATTGTGGAAAACACACTCATCTCGCTCAAATGAAGGTCACAAGTTCGGCTCTAAGTACCATAAGCTTGCCCCTTATGTGAGTCACCACTAATGTAAGCTCACTCAACTCAAGATCATATAGGGCTTTTGCGGGAATGTAATGAAGGCTTTTGGTTCAAGGTAGGATATATTGGTCTATGAAGGTTTCATCTTTCCTTAAGCACTTCATTTTCTTCATTTTGGCTCACATTTTCTTGACTCTTTGAGTCATTTACTTCTTCCTTATGGGCTAGAGAGACACATTGTCACTCATTCTTGCTCATTTCAATTTTTTTCTCCTTTCTAGTCTTTCCAAGCTTTTCATCTTTGCTTTTATTGAATCCCTTCATTTCTTCTACATTGTTCACTTTCTTTTTGAATTTTTGGCTTTTCATTCTTTTTCTTTTTGCCTTTCCTTTTCTTCATATGTACCTTTTATCACTTTTGCATTCCTCGTCTCTCCCCCCAAACTTATGCTTTTGCCTTGTGATAAGGAAAGATCGAGTGCCAAGAGAGGATCATTTTAGAACTAATAAAGGCTTGTATCATGGTTATTGAAAGAACAAGGGCTATGGCTGGGGTTGACTAGGGATATCATATTTGGTGGGCTATGGATGATTTCAAGTTCAAATTTGGATCAAGAAGAGCCTATAATCACTTCTTAAGTCGAGCTTCACTTAGAATTTTGCCTAGACAAACATTCAGGGCAAGTTCTAGACTTATTGGCACGGGACTTGGACTTGAAAATCAAAACCTCACCTCATAAACTATTGGATTGCTAAAGAGACAGAGTCGAGGGCCCACAACAACCTTAGCTAAGATTAAGCAACACAAATGGTTCCTAAAAACCACTCAATAATTTTTAAGTCAACACAAGAGTCTAAAGGTCACAACTATCACCATTCTTTACACATCAATTTGTTTCTAACCATAAGGTCAAAGGTAAATGTGTTAGGCCCAAGTGAAGCTTTGCCTGAGGCACTATTGTTCACTAGCTACTATTTACACAAAAATGAAAAGAAAACAGACTCAAACCCTTAAAAAGACTGTCATGTCATCCATCATCGAGAAGAGCCACCCGGTTCACACAAACTCTACCTTTAGAAAGAACCGTGGCATTAAGAAAACCAAAGGCTTATTGATTACGAAAACTTGTAAAAATAAGAAGCTACGAACTGAAAAGGAAGCTACTAAATGAAATAAGAAGCTATGCTATTAAGAAAAATTGCAAAAGAAGTTACAAAGTAAACTATGGAAAGTAAACTAAATATGTACAATAGGGGATTGAGACTAATATACATAAGAGGGAATGAATATATACATGGAAAAGTAATTTATATACATACCGAAAATTGAAAAATTAACAAAAAGTGAAAAATAAATGGTAAAGTTATATACATACCAAAAGTGCAAAATAACTATAAAGAAAAACCAGTATCATAATTATAATCTAATTATCAAATCATCAAAATAGGATCCCCCCCCAAATAAAAACTAGCATTGCCCTCAATGCTAATAGCAAAAATAAGATCAAAAAGGGGTTAGAGAATAAAGAAAACTCCTTATGGGTCCTCTGTTTGCATGAGGTCCTGTGGCTGGGTCCCTGGATCACCTCCCTCAGGGTACTGTGGCTGGCCTGAGGCACCCCCCTCAGGGTCCTCCAGCTCAATCTCCAAGTCATCAACCTAGGGAATGAGTTTCCTCCTCCTAGGCTCTCCATCAGCCTCCTGCTCCGGTATCTGCTCTGGCTGACCTGCTGGAATTTGGTCCTGTAATAATAGCTCCAATGGTAGGTCGCTAGCTGATTTTATCTTTTCCACTTCTCCTCTCAAGAGCTTCACAGACTCCTTTGAGGCCCGAGTCATTTTCAGCTTCTTCGTTTGCTTGCTCAGCTCCTTAATTGTTTTACCTTGATCTGCAAGAGCATCCATGATGAGCTTCTGGTTGTCCAGGAGCTTCTTCTAGTTGTCCAGAAGCTCCTTGAGATATTCCTCCACTAAAGCTGGTACTTGGGGCTGTGCGGGAACTGACTAGGCTGCCATTGAGCTGGATAGTATAGACAACTTTGATGTTGCCGCATGTATCCAGTTGTTGATGCTGGAGAGAGTCTGGTTCAGCCTATGTGCAGTCAAAGGGTATGCTGATGAAGAGGGCACTGAGGAAGGCATGGAAGTAGATGATCCGAGGGAAGGATCTGGTAAGGCAGTGGGAGGATCAGAAGCAGTGACCACCACTGCTGGCTCTTCAGACTGGCCAGTAGAAGTAGTAGCTTTGCCCTTGGATTTCGGGTTGCCTGGACCCTAAAGGTTGTACCATGAGAAGGGCTTCTTGGGTTTCACCTTGATATCTAAATCCCTTTTCTCAACCTCCTGATCCTCCAAGTACATGGTAAGGAAGTTTGGAAAGGGGTAGGATCTCTCACCCTTGTTTACCACTCTGGTGATGACCCTGGACATGATATTCCCAAAATTGATCGGGAACCCCACCATAATAGCCGCTACTATAATCACCTGGGAAACCAGAATGTCAGTGTCATGAGTAGTAGGGTATAATCTACTAAACATAAATGTCTCCCAACCTTTCTCCTCGAAGTTCAGGGTGTTCCTGTAGATAGGGACCCCTACTGTCAACCAAGCTGGAGTAGTACTTGGGAGAGCAAGTATTGATGCCAACCACGGGCAGGCCACCTCAGCCATGTCCACCTTCTCTAAGTACAATGACTCATCTTCATCATTGAAACCAATCTAATCATTCAGAGTCTTTCCATCAAACTTGATCTTCAGATTCCTCACCTTAGTCACAAATGTGCCCTTTTTGATGTGGGCGATATTGACATAAAATTCCTTAACTAGGTGCTCATTAACATTCGGTAGCCCGTTTGTGAAGTGCTTCCAATCCACTCTTTTACATTGGGGTTGTGGGGCAGAAGATCCCGCTCTATAAATTGACGCTCATGTATGAGTGACCTTTGAGGCCACCACACACTGAATTTGTGGTAGGCTTTCTCACTGACAAATCTTTGTTCCCATACCTCCAGGTTTCTTGTTCTTGCCAACCCTCCAGTCTGGGTGTCACCCCCTCTCTCGTCATCCGGTGCCTTAGCATCTACATCAATGGGCTCTGGTCTGTATGGGGAGGTAGTAGAAGAGGCTGATGCTGAAAACTCACTACTCTTCGCTGAGCCATTAGATGACTCAGAAGAAGCAGGAAAAGTAGGAGAAGTTGGGGGTGTAGGCACGTCTCTCAATCAAAATCTCTCTGGGAAGTCTGGTACATGAGTGGGCCTAGAATCATCCTCTAAAGCCTCCCAGGAGGGAACATACTCACTCCACTCAAAGTGGGATATTGCTCTATTTGCAGCTTTGATATCTTTTCTAGGGGTAACTTGATTTGTCCTCGTCCCCTACCCCGGGAGGACTCTGCTTTCCCTTTTTGTTTGTCATTGCCACCTTTTGTTTTAACCATTGTCTTCATACATAGTCAGTGAAAGCTCATTAGTATTGGTGTTAGAAGAAGCAGTAAAGAAAAGCAAATGAATAATTGACAGTGGTGTAAAAACTTTTAGAATTGCTGACAGCGGATAAAAAGGTGCGGCCACAGAATGAGTACCGCTGAGAGTGGAAAAAAGGGCGCATCCGCGGAGGCATAGGGATCAGACTACCCATCCTCTGATTCTACAGAGCCGCTGACCGTGGAAAATTAGGCACGGCCGCAGAGGCATGGGGATCAGACTGCCCATCCTCTGATTCTACAAAGCCGCTGACCGCGAAAAATTGGGCGAGGCCATGGAAGTTGTACTGCTATCCGCAGAAAAACAACCACGGTCGCGAACCCATTTGGTATACTTCTCTGAACATGCGTACTGGTGATCGCGAGAAATACAGCGCGATCGCGTAAAGCGGGCCACTGTCAGCAGAATTTTCCACTGTTGACTGCGGTATTCAAGACTTCCAAACACAGGATCTCAAATATCTGGAGTTTCTTTTTGTATATTATATGGATGATCCGATCCGCAAGGACCATGATTGGGAATTGTTTGATCGTCTTTCTCTGAGGAAGAGTCGAAATAGAATCAACTTGAATTCGGGACCGCTATTCGAAATCTTAGTGAAACACTGGATTTCTTATCTCATGTCTGCTTTTCGTGAAAAAATACCAATTGAAGTGGAGGGTTTCTTCAAACAACAAGGGGCTGGGTCAACTATTCAATCAAATGATATTGAGCATGTTTCCCATCTCTTCTCGAGAAACAAGTGGGCTATTTCTTTGCAAAACTGTGCTCAATTTCATATGTGGCAATTCCGCCAAGATCTCTTCGTTAGTTGGGGGAAGAATCCGCCCGAATCGGATTTTTTGAGGAACGTATCGAGAGAGAATTGGATTTGGTTAGACAATGTGTGGTTGGTAAACAAGGATCGGTTTTTTAGCAAGGTACAGAATGTATCGTCAAATATTCAATATGATTCCACAAGATCTAGTTTCGTTCAAGTAACGGATTCTAGCCAACTAAAAGGATCTTCTGATCAATCCAGAGATCATTTGGATTCCATTAGTAATGAGGATTCGGAATATTTCTCATGAACGCAAACCGCGGAAAAACATCCGCGGCCGTAGAATTCAAAAACAACCTGAGCAATCTTAGGGTTTCAATTTTTCATGCATTTAGCAGTTATCATCTACAATATTAACCCCTAAGCATAAGTTAATTACACTGATGAACCCTAATTGAAACTTAAAAAAAAGGAAGAAGAAGTGAAAACTAACAAATAAAAGAAAATCAAGTACAAATTAAAGAACAATTAGGAAGTGAGATTACCATATGTGTAATGAGTGATGAGAATAGACTTTAATCTTGTGCTTGTGCGGATTAAGGTTTAGGTGATTAGTAAAAATTAAGCTGTGATAGTTCAGAGGTCGAAAAGGGTAAAAGGTCTCTTGTCCTTCTACTTATACTAAGTACCTTGGGACCCACCAATCTTACCTGGCGCGGCCGCGGAATATCACCGTGGTCCGCACTTTGGACTTACAGAAGGGCTGCTTGCTTAACACTTCCGCTGAAAATGGGAAATAGGGTGCGGCCGCAGAAAAGCACCGCTAACCGCGAGAAATGCTCCATAGACACGGATGAAACTTTAGAGAGGTCTCATTTTAGACTTTTCAAGCCCACGTCCACTGCCAAATTACGCCTCCGCAAACTGGCTGCAGCTGACCGTGAAAAATGGGGTGCTGTCAGCGGTCTAACTACAGACTTGTCAAATTTTTCCAGCTTTGTCCTACACTGCACCAAACATTCCTACACACATCTCATAACCAGTTAGCTCAAAACAAATCCTACACTAAGAAGAAAATCAAAAGGAAGAAAAACACATGGGTTGCCTCCCAAGAAGCGCCTGATTTAACATCGCGGCACGACGTAGGTTACCATCGATCATTTGAGATGGATCATTGCCACCACGTGGCTGTCATCAAACTTTCCAAGATAGTTCTTCACTCTATGCCCATTAACTCTGAAGATTTCACCATTTTTATTTTTCAAATCAAGAGCACCAAATGGAGTTACATGCACCACCTCAAAAGGGCCACTCCATTTTAACTTGAGCTTTGCCGAAAACAGTCGTAACCGGGAGTTGAATAAGAGAACCAAGTCACCTTCCTTGATTTCCTTGCTATAGGCATACTTGTCATGTAAGTACTTTATCTTGTCTTTATACAAGGACGAGCTAGAATAGGCATGAAACTGGAACTCATCAAGCTCATTGAGTTGCTCTACCCGGAGATTTGCTGCAATATCCCAAGATTTAACTTTTTAAAAGCCCGCATGGACTTGTGCTCTAACTCAACCTAAAGATGGCAAGCTTTCCCAAATACCAACCGGTATAGAGACATACCAATTGGAGTCTTGTAAGCAGTCCTGTAAGCCCACAGAGCATCATCCAGTTTCTTTGACCAGTCAGTCCTATTTGCATTGACAGTCTTTGACAATATGCTCTTTATCTCCCTATTGGAGACCTAAACTTGCCCACTAGCCTCAGGATGATAAGGGGTTGAAACCTTGTGTTTGACACCATACCTTGCAAGCAAAGTGTCAAAAACCCTATTGCAGAAATGAGAACCCCCATCAGTGATGATTGCTCTGAGAGTGCCAAACCGAGTAAAGATATTCCTCTTGAGGAAAGCCACCACACTCTGGGCCTCATTGTTGGGTAAAGTCACGGCCTCAACCCACTTGGAAACATAATCAACGGTCACTAGAATGTACGTGTTACCACATGACTCACAAAAGGTCCCATGAAGTCAATGCCCTACACGTCAAATATGTCAACCTCAAGAATAGTGGTGAGAGGCATTTCATCCTTCTTTGAAATTCCACCAAGCTCTCTAACACTCATCACATCTCTTAACAAGCTCCCTGCATCCTTGTACAATGTAGGCCAATAAAATCCACAGATAGGCACCTTTGAAGCTGTCCTCGCCACCATGGTGACCACCGTAGGGAGAGGAATGACAAGCATCAAGAATACTCATTTGCTCCTCTTCCGGAACATATTTGCGGATCACACCATCATTATAAATTGTGAACAAATAAGGCTCATCCCAGTAGTAGTCCAAGCTATCCTGTTTAAGCTTCTTCCTTTGGTTAGAAGAGAGCTAACATGGAACAATGTCGGTCATAAGAAAGTTGGCAACATCCGCGAACCAAGGCATGCTATTCACAGATACATAAAGGAGTTGCTCATCAGGGAATGAATCATTAATTTCAAGGCCATCAGGGGGCCTCCCCTCCTCCTCCAAGTGGGACAAGTGGTCCGTCACTTGGTTTTCACTCCCTTTTCGATCAACAATCTCAAGGTCAAACTCTTGAAGCAATAGAACTCATCTCATCAACCTATCCTTGGAATCCTTCTTTGTCATCAAGCAACGGATTGCTGCATGGTCAGTATGAACTATCACCTTGGAACCCATGAGATAAGGTCTAAACTTCTCCATTGCAAAAACAATTGCCAGCAACTCTTTTTCCGTCATCGTGTAATTTACTTGAGCATCATTCATTATTTTGCTTGCATAATTGTTACATCTCGTGTTTTCGTACGTGAAAGTTTCATTTTTAGTTAACCGACGTGGACTCGGGGATGAGATTATCATGAGGTTAACGTATTTACGCTATTTATAACAAGCAATAAATAAGTGTCATGAAGGATAAAAGGTACACGAATTAAAGAAAACGAGTTTCGTTGAAAGTGACATATTTGGGATAAAATACGGGTCGAGCGATAATACCCGATAATTATGAACTAGTACTGCAAGGTACCATATGACCACGGTAGTATAAGTATATAAATAAATAAGTAAAATTTTAAGTAATTTGTGGTAATTTTTAAATTATGCGGGTAATTGATTAATTACCGGGTAACGGAACATTACCCGGTTAACTAATAAGTGGATAAAGATTAATAATTATCTCAAAAGAAATGTGTCAAAAAAGCACTTTCCAAACAATGACTCATCGTCATATTGGAGTAGGTGGCTACCTAAGCTTAATTGAAATTAATAAGCAAAGATTTATTGTTCCATTCATATGTTTTGACAAGGAGACCAACGTCCCAAAATCTAGAAAAGAAATAAACATTTAAGCATTCTTAATTCAAATACATTAGAGGTCAGAAGCTAATCTTCATAGTACACAAGAAACATTAGAAGCAGAAACAATTTTGTCCAAAACTTTCAAGGAATCCAGAGCCAAATTTCATTTGTAATTTCAAAGAAGCAAGAACAAATTTCGTTCAAGGATTCAAAAAGCAGAAGCTTAATCTGATTTTTTGAGTTCTAAGTTCAATCAACGAAGGTTCTCCAATGGAATATTATACGGAGTTTTTCTTACTCCAGGTATGTTAAGGTCATTCCCTCTTTCTTTGGGCATGGTCCAAATTATACCGAAGAAATGAGCAAACGCACAGTTTCCATAAATTACTCTATTCATAGAAATATTAGGGGTGTCTATATTCTTGATTCCCCATGTGAATTATTACTATCTTCTGTTCATGGGTTTGAGAATAATACGCAATTGAAAAAGTTTATCCGGAAGGAATATTGATATTTATTACGTATTTTTCATGCATTTCACCCATTTATACATGTGCATTGACCCATGATCAAATGGCGTTATATATGCGTATATATGTAAAAATATGTATATGGGATATAGGGAAAGGTTACGGCGTTATATACGCACCACCACCTGATCAGCTGGTATATGTTGATGATGTTGCCCACAGTGGCAGAGACGATATGATGGGATGCCCTCAGTGGCTTGATGATATTATGTACACCCATACCTATTCATGGCACGACATTTATATGCATGTGTATGACTTTATAAATGTTTCTGAATTTACAAAGTTATTCAGATTTAAAGATGTGTTTCTTTATTCCATGTTTCATCTATGTCTTTTACGTACAAATTTTCATGCCTTACATACTCAGTACATTTTTCGTACTGAGAGCACGCCAACTTTAATGATCAAGGATCCTAAGAAGGGGAACTGTCAGCTTGTCTACCTGCACCTGCAGGCATGAAATGCAGGCCCCATGAAATAGGGCGTCAGTACGAAAAATATACTGAGTATGTAAGGCATGAAAATTTATACGTAAAAGACATAGATGAAACATGGAATAAAGAAACACATCTTTAAATCTGAATAACTTTGTAAATTCTGAAACATTTATAATGCCATGCATGTGCATGTAAATGTCATATCATGCATAAGTAAATGCGTGCATAACATCATCAAGATTCTAAGGGCATCCCATCATATCATCTCGGCCTATGTGGAAAAAATCATCAACGTATACCAACTGATCTGGTGGTGGTGCGTATATAATGTCATAACCTTTCCCCATACCCTATATACATATATTATACGCGTATATAATGCCATCTGGTCATGAGTCAATATACATGTATAAATGAATGCAATGCATAATGAAGTAAGTCAATAAGATCTCTCGAAGTGTCATGATACCTATGAGCAGACGATATGATAGTAGGACATATGGGGAATCAGGAGCATAGGCAACCCTAGTACTTCTAAGAATAGAATCATTTGTGAAACTTGCGTGCTTGCTTATTTTGTTGTATCATATATATCATGCCAAAGGTAAAAAGGGGTAGCCTTAACATACCTCAAGTCGTCAATGCATCTCAACGGCAAGCTTATGACAACTAGCGCGCTAACCCTATAACAAAGAAATACATGTATAACTTAGATGGCGTTAGTATATCACGTATCTCAAACGATAACTCAATTCTAAAGTAAAACGGGCAGCATTTACCCTATTTTAGTACATCCCAAAGACCACTAAGGGTTATCAACAGTCCAACAACAACAACTATAACCAACAATAGCAACAACAACAATATAATCCAATATGATTTCCTCCGATTTTCTTAACAATCATATTCAGCAGCAAGCTCGTTTTCACTCATAACAAGACATAAATTTAATCTAAATCTTATTCCATAAATTAGTTTATAACCTTCAGAACATCATACTTATATGTACTATATTGATTCTAGTTCAAAACATTTACAAAATGCCTTCCAAAGCAGCCTCATACGTCTAGCACCTTAAATTTTATCATCAATCACTTGTTTTTCATCTTTTCTTCATCAATCAACTTAGTTAACACCTAGAAAAGCTTAAGAACAGCAGCCAAACCATTATCAAATTATTTCTCACAAATTTCCAGCCACCACAAACCATATATTTAGCCACAAAACAGTCCAACCAAAAAGACAACCATATCTCATGTTCCTTCAAGTGCTATCTTATGGTTTTTCACTCAAACAACACAACCAACACAAGATTAACCTTAGGTACAATAAAGAAGATGTTATACATACCTTGGAAGCAGCTATAACTCGAAACCCTATCTCAACTTAGCTCACAATAGCCCTCAATCACACCACAACATCATAGAAGCATTCTCTTGTAGTCTTTATCGTCTTTGATGATGATTTGAGTTGATTTCCCTTGAGTTTGGTTCTTGGGATATGTCAGGGAGGGTTTTGGAGAGCTTGAGAGTGTTTTGGTGTAAGTAATCTCTGTATTTTTGACAATATATAAGGGGATAAGACCACTTCTAAGCCCACTGCCTCAATTCTTCAAGCAGGTGGGTAAGCTGGCTGCTTGGCAGCTTGAGCAGTGCAACTTCGGACACTTGTATCTCTCTACTCCGATATCGTATTGACAAACAGTTTTCCGCATGAGAAACTAGACACATGGGGCTTTAGTTACATAAAAAGATCTCCTATAACCTCAATAGATTGGGAGACAACTGTGTCGCAACCTGGCCTATAAACCTGCCAGTTTCTCCGAAGTGCATCGATGTGACTTGGCGACCCTACTTTAAAAATCCATATTTCTTTACCCCGATGTCTTATGAATAAATGGTTTGGATATTTGAAACTAGGTTCCAAGAGCTTCATTTTGGTATATAATATGTCCCAAAAAGACCTCATATATCATATGAAATTCGTTGCTTAAAACGCTTCATTACAAGGCAAATCCTTAGTCGGTTTTTCTGCAACTTAAATCCATTTTTTTCCAAACTTTATATTTCATATCCAAATATCATATATAGTGATATCATGACTTTAAACTTATTTAAATCATGATTAACAAGTCTCATATTCATCTTAACTTACTTAAGACTTCTGTAAACCTTTCTTATCCTTGTAGAAGGATTTCGTCCTTTTTGAGTTCATATTAGATAATCCTATAATGGTAGTGACATCTGAAATACGGGGTGTAACAACATTAAATAACTTTATATACTTTCAAAGAGGATCTCATTTTCGAGCTTACATCAATTGACTTACGACGTACTTTTACGTACAAAAACATAGGGTGTAACAACTGCATTGCCGAGAGGTTGGTTTATTTCCTATCTCAAGGCAAGGAAGATGATCAGAAATGGCTATATTTATCACTTAGTTTGGGTAAAGGACGTGAAAATGGAGTCATCGTCCCTTCAATCTATCCCGATGGTTAATGAGTTTCCTGATGTTTTTCCCGATAAGCTTCCAGACCTTCTGTCAGAGCAGGAGATTGAGTTTGCTATTGACATATTACTAGACACTCAGTCGATATCTAGTCCTCCTTATAGAATGGCACATGCAGAGCTGAGAGAGTTAAAAGTACAACTGAGGGATTTTCTTGAAAAAGTCATTATCAAACTAGTACATCACCGTGGGGAGAACTTATATATTTGTGAGAAAGAAAGATGGTTACTTGCGGATGTGTATTGATTACATGAAGTTGAATAAGTCGACGATCAAGAATAAGTACCCGCTCCTAAGGATTGATGATTTATTTGATCAGTTGCAGGGTGCCAGGTATTTCTTGAAGATAGAATTGAGGTCTGGGTACCATCAGGTAAGGGTTAAAGAGAAAGATATTTTGAAGACACCGTTTTAGGACTAGATACAGGCACTTTGAGTTTCATGTTATGTCGTTCGGTTTGACAAATGCCCCAACGGTATTCATGGACTTGATGAACCATGTGTTCAGACCCTTTCTAGATCTGTAGATTGTATTTATAGATGATATTTTGGTTTACTCTCATTCAATGGCTAAGCATGCAGATCATTTGCATACTGTGCTCACAGTTCTACAAGAAAGGAAGTTGTACGCAAAATTCTCTAAATGTGAATTCTGGTTGAATTCTATAGCTTTCCTTGGGCATATTATTTTAGGTGAGTTCCGAGTTGATACATAGAAGATTGAGACAGTGAAGACTTGTCCTAGACCCACACACTGATGGAGGTTCATAGCTTCCTAGGTTTGGCAGGTTATGGGAAAAACTCACTATTCTTGTTATTCTGTTCATCCAGGAGCGATGAATATGTATCATGATATCAGGGAAATATACTGGTGAGATTAAATGAAGAAGGATATAGCAGAGTTTGTTGTTTAGTGCCCTAATTGTTAGCAAGTTAAGATTGAGTATCAGAAACCCGATGGATTATTGCAGGCTATAAAGATTCCAACTTTAAATGGGAAGTAATTAATATGGATTTCATCATAGGCTTACCTCGTACCCAGCATAAGTTCAATTCTATATAGGTGATTGTTGATAGACTTACAAAATCATCCCCATGCAAGGATTTACATTAAGGAGATAGTACGACTTCATGGTGTCCCTATATTTATTATCTCAGATAGAGGTGCTCAGTTTACAAATAATTTCTAGAGGTCCTTCCAAAAAGGGTTGGGGACTCAAGTAAGTCTTAGTACAACATTTCAATGACACACAGACGGTTAGGCTGAGCGTACTATACAGACACTTGAGGATATGCTACGGGCTTGTGTGATAGACTTTAGGGGTAGGTAGGATGATCATCTTCCTCTTATTGAGTTTGCATATAATAATAACTATCATTCAAGTATTCAGATGGCTATATACGAAGCTCTTTACGGACGGAAGTGTAGGTCACCTATTGGATAGTTCGATGTTAGGGAAACTAAGTTAGTAGGACCAGAGTTGGTACAACAGGCAGTTGAGAAGATTAAGCTTATAAGGGAAAGACTATTAGCAGCTCAGAGCCATCAGAAGTCCTATGCAGATAATTGAAGACAAGACTTGGAGTTTTAGGTAGATGACTGGGTATTCCTAAAGGTATCGCTGATGAAAGTCATTATGAGATTTGGTAAGAAAGGAAAGCTTAGCCCTCTGTATATTGGACCTTATAAGATTATACATAGAGTAGGCCAGGTAGCATATGAGTTAGACTTGCCTTCCAACTTGGAGTCTGTACATATAGTCTTTCATGTGTCTATGCTCCGTAAGTGTATCAGAGATCCATATAGAGTTTTTCCAGTTGAAGATGTTCAGGTCAAAGAGCAGCTATCATATGAGGAAGCTCATATTACGGTACTAGATAGACAAGTTCGGAGATTGAGAACTAAGGATGTAGCTCGGTCAAAGTACTTTGGAGAAACAAGAATGTGGAGGAGATGACTTGGGAAGCTGAAGAAGACATGAAGTCTAGATATCCTCACTTGTTTCCGCTTCCGGAGGAGGAGCCGACTAAGATATCATAGCCTTTAGGTGCATATATGATACTAGATTCTTATGTTAGTTACTATCATTGGTCATATGAGGCCGTTGGTGTTATTGATGATTGTGTCCCCGTGTGGATTTGTATTGTTGGGTTTGTTGCGTGATAGGTTGGTAGTAGTACTGTTAAAGAGGAGACTCTGCCAAATTTTCTATAGATCTCTGGGATTTAACATTCGAGGACGAATGTTTCTAAGGGAGGAAGTTTGTTACATTCTGTGTGTCCCAAGGTGACGTACAATGAAAATGAGACTTGTTAATCAAGATTTAAATAAGTCTAAATTCATAATATGACTATATATTATGTTCGGGAAAAATCGGATTTAAATTGCGAAAAAACCGACTAAGGATTTTCCTTGTAACGAAGCTTTTTGAGCAATACATTTTGTGTGCTATATGAGGTCTTCTTGGGACATATTATATACCAAAATTGAAGGTTTTTGAAATGTAGTTTCCAACACTCTTCATAGTTCATTCATACAATATCGGGATAAAAAGATATAAGCGTCTGACGAAGGGCCAATGCTAGGGTGTCAAGCTAGCACCTCTTTGACTTTTCAAAAGATATATATATATATATATGCCTTATGTCATAATTTTCTTAATTTTTCTAGAGACCACGACCAAATAAGACCTATAAACTTACCCTTAAGCTCTCTACAAGGGTTTCAAAAAGGATTAACATCCCTGGTACGAAATCAAGAAGCGATAACATTAGAACGATCCCTACAATGTAAGTATCATTATATTGCCTCTCTTTTTCTTTGTAGTTTGAGCTTTTGAAGGTACTTCATCGTTAATAAAATGCCTACTTGCTGTATTTAAGCTTTTAAATCTCAAGGAAGGTTGATAAATTCGTTTCCTAATAGTTAGGACTCACGAGACGGTGATCGAAAGACGTGAATTCAATTTATTTCACTTGTAGTGGACTGTTTTGTAGTCCACTCATGTTGGCCTCTTGTGTTGTTGATTTATGGAGTTTTGAAGGATAAAGGGCGTGGAGAAATGCCACATATGGTAGGATAGTGGGTTGGTCGCTCATCGTTGCAATTTCAAGCTAATTGATAACTTGTTGATTGGGTGTGATATGGTATATTTGGGTTTTTTGTTGTATTAAAGGTCCCGAATTGTAGTTAAGTTGTTTTTGAGTTGATGATTTTATTGTGTTGTTGTCTCTCCTATAGTAGGCTTGAGGAAGCAGTAAAATTAGGGGAAATATTGCCCGTTTTGTTACAGATTAAGTTACTTTCGTTATATAAATGAGAGAGTCGTTCGTAACTTGACAATAACTTCATTGTCGTTGTTGTAGATTAAGGTGCAGTGAGCTGAGTTTAGCATTGTTGGACAGATTTCTATAAGGTATGTTAAGACTATCCCTTCTTTCCTTTTGGCATGATCCATATGATACAACAAAACGAGCAAACATGCAACTTTTACAAATGACTATATTCTTAGAAGTACAAGAGTTGCCTATGTTTTTGATTCCCCATATGTCCTATTGTTATATCCTTTGTTCATGGGTCTCAGAAAATACGTAAGTTGATAAAGTTTACTTCGTGATATTAACTGAAGGCATATTGATCTTATGACATCCTGAGAGATCTTATTGACTTACTTCTTATGCATTGCATTCATTTATATATGTACAATGAACCATGACCAGATCGGGTTATATACGCGTAGATTATATGTATATGGGGTATGGGGAAAGGTTTGGTGTTATATATGCACCGCCACCTGATTAGTTGGTATACATTGATGATTTCGCCTACTGAGGCCGAGATGATATGATGGGATGCCCTCAGAGGCTTGATGATATTATTTACGCATATACCTATGCATGATATGACATTTATATGCATATTCATGACATTATAAATGTTTCATGATTAATAGAGCTATTCAGACTTATAGGTTGAATCCTTTACTCCATGTTTCTTTCGTGTCTTTTATATACTGATTTTTATGCCTTACATACTCGGTACATTATTTGTACTAATGCCCATATTGCCTGGGGGCCTATGTTTCATGCCCGTAGGTGCAGATAGACAGGCTGACGGTCCCGCTTCTTAGGATCCTTGCTCAGTGAGAGTTGGTGTGCTCCATTTGATCTGGAGCTGCTATTAGGTTTAGGTACGATATTTTTGTATACATATATGGGTATGACGGGACCTAGTCCCATCCTTTATATAGTTGTACACTCTATTAGAGGTTTGTAGACAATCATGTATAGTTGGATAGTGTGTGGCCTTGTCCGCTTCTATTTTGATGTATAGTTGTCCATAGCAGCCTTGTCGGCTTGCCCTGCCGTATTACGCTATATATATGTCTTTTTGGTCATGTTTCCTCACGTATGTTATTCAGATGATTTAGCAGTTTATTGATAGATGTTATGCCTAACCTACCCCTATTTCATATTTATATCTTAGATGTATGCTTTGAGGTATTCGATAGGTAGGACTCGGGCACTCGTCATGGCCCATCGTTTTGGGTCGTGACAGGAATGGGTTGACGTTTAACTTGCATGTGGCGATTTCCTTTGGGATGATCGGCATATCTGCATGGCTGAAAGCAAATAAATTTGCATTAGCTATTAATAATTTACCTAGTTCCTAAAGTTTACAGCTGATATCGGCCTTCTTACTATGACTGTTAAGGTCCAATTAAATGGGTTCGAGGTCTTCTATGGTCAAACCTGAAGCCTCTATCATGTCGGCGTCCATAATGACATCCCCGATTTCTCATTGTTTTGACCTCGACCCTGTTAATTGTTAACCTCTTTTTCTTTTCTTTTTTCTGTTGGATGGTCGTGTTGTCCAAGGCAATGCGGTAGTATTCCTGGTACGTACTCTGTTCTCTGTGTATGCTGAATATTCCCCATAATGTCGGGAACTTAATTATTTGGTATAGGTTGGATGAGATAGCTCTCATGGGGTGTATCCATGGTCGTCCTACTATAGTGTTGTACGTAGTGGCCTGGTCCATGATGTGGAATGTTGTCTCCAAAGTCACGCCGCCGACCAAGACGGGGAGTGTAACTTCCCTGTATTTCCCCCAATGTTCGCTCAACTGCATTATTAAAACTAGTTAGCATGATGCAACGCGACACTATCTTATCCTCAAACCTCATTTGGGTAAGGACCCGAGGATGGATAATGCACGCACTATTTCCATCATCCACCATGATGCATTTGACATCGGTATCTAAAATGCGTAAAGTAATAACAAGGGCATTATTATAAGGGAAAGTCAAATTGTCGGCATCCGACTTGTCGAAGACGATACTTTCTTCGAGTCCGTCGTATCGTTTGCAGGTGATAGACCACCTGAGTTTAATAGTGGTGGTGAACTTCACGCTGTTGATAGAGGCATCGTCGTTGCTGTCGATGATCATGTTGATGGATGAGCTGGCGATGATGGCTTTGGCGGGCCTTGATGTTCACATCCTCTGGCAAAGTTGGTCCTCCCTTTATCACTTAATATCTCTTTGAGGTGCCCTTGTCGTACCATGTTTATGACCTCTTATTCGAGAGTGATATAGTCTTTTATTTTATGCCCACGTTCCTGGTGGAACTCACAGAGAGCATCAGACTTTCTAGTGTTTGGATTTGATCTCATCTTTGGCGACCACTTCACTTTTGTTCTGAGTTTCTCAAGAGCGTAGACAATTTCTGTAGGTGACACGCAAAAACTGTAAGCAGATAAAGGAGGCATACCTTTTTCATTCTGATGGGTCCCTGCCCTTGGCCTAGACAGGTGGGTTGGGTGTGGCGGCCACCCTGACGTATGAATGGTGTCTTCCTTGTTAGGTCGCAGAATCGGATGATCTCTTCTAGTACTGTCTTTTTTTGTTCTTTTCTGGATTCAGCTTGTACCAAAGTTAGCCGATGAGTTGGTCTGTTGAGGTCGTCCTCGTCTGCTCGGACCTCGGCATAATTAGCATTGTGGATTTCGTCCCAAGTGGTTGGAGGGTACTTCATCAATCGGCTCAACAATTTTCTAGTTGCTCTTGAACCCTCTCTACCCAGCTCGTTCAGAAAAGCTGCGACCGCCATCCCTTTGGATACATTTGGCATAGTCATCCTTACTCTGTTGAACTGGGCGAGGAAGTCCCTTAGTCCCTCTCCCAAGGACTTCTTAATAGCAAATATGTCGTTTACTCTCACCTCGGCCTTCTTGGCTCCGGCATGGGCGGTTACGAACTTATCGGCCATTTCTTTGAAAGTTTCTATGGAGCGGGCTGGTAGCTATAATTACCATATTAATGCCCCTCCCGTGAGGGTTTCGCCAAACTTCTTCAGCAAAATGGAGGACAATTGTTCCTTGGAGAGATCATTGCCTTTCATGGCGGTGACGTAATGAGTCATATAATCTTGAGGATCAGTCGTTCCATTGTATATCTTGAGGTAGGTGTTGCGCCCCTTTTTCTAAAAGCGAAATCGGGTTCATGACATTTGGGAGGACAACTCGTTACCTCTTGGGAATTGGGGTTTTTTGGGTTGAAGAGTCGCCACCTAATGATTAAAGTGCATTAGGACACTAAAGAAGAGTTCGAGTTGGAAAACCAGAGTTCGGGTAAGGGCTAGAAATTATCTCGAGGGGAAGGTGTTAGGGACCTCCCAAGATCCACTAGTGTGGTTCCCGGCCATGTTACAATTGTGACTTTAACTAACAAGTAAGCAAATAAAGGTCTCAAATAGAATGGTATTTACACATAATGTTGCAAGTGAATTGAAAGTTTGAAGAAAGATAAAGAAAACAGAAATCTTAAGCAAATAGCCTGGACAGTTAAAAAAAGGATAACAAGTAAAGGGGAAGGGGTCCTAGGTTTACAAACAATATGGATCACATCAATGCAATACCCGGCAATCACTCCTCAGAAGAGGGGTCGCACGTGGTATTAGCGCACCGGTCATCATGTTCATATCTACCCTTTCCCACCCCGTTAAGGTATTAAATGCGGAATAGTGTCGTTACTTATTGCATGCTATTACACATCCCGATCCTATCAGTCCCGGAGGCATTTGGGACTACTAGTCCTAAAGGGATGGAGGTTGGGGCTTTTCAGAGTTTTAAAAGGACAAAATTCTAATGCGACAAACAAAACACATAAGCAAGTAGGGGGAAACAAATAGCAGTTTAAGGGCTCAAACAGGCCTCCTCACTTAAAGGAGCAAATTATTTAGCATGACTTCAAATACTGGTTATAGTCTGAATTAAATTTAAAGCGTTAGGACATGCTGCTTCATCTCATATTTCTCATATGAGGAGTCCGAATTAGGCCTTGTCTGGTTGCAATTTATTAAAACTGACACAGTTAAATAATTACCTACTGCTTACCTAGGTGGAAGTATACTGATTTTAAAGAAGGGTTACTGATTTTAGAACCAATTAAATTCTGCAGATATTAAACAAACATTACTACTGATTTTAGACTTATAGACGAATCAGATTCAGACGGCTGCTCATATGTGCATGATTTTTAAGCGTTATTGATTTTAAAACGATTATGTAAGTGTAGGAGCCCTATAGGCATGGTATCTAGAATGAAGTTGATTATTATTAAACCTATGATTGTTTGCCTAACGACAGATGAATATGCAGAAATGCAGAAACAAAACTATAGTCATGATTTCTATATGCAGAAACCTATAGGAATGGTTTCTAATGCAATAATGAAACAACTTATAGGCAAGATTTCTACGTGTAATGCATAATTTATAGGCAGAATTTCTAAATGCATAAGTGCAGAATCTTATACATGATTCTATATGTAGAAACTTATAGGCATGGTTCGTAATGTAATAATGAGATGACTTATAGGCAGGAGTACTATATGATATGCATAAATGCAGAATTTGTAAATAGTAATCCCTATGAGCCTGATGTCTACTCATATGCATACATAAATGACCCTCCCCTTTTTCACTAGAACCTCATAATTATTAAAAATTATTACAGACCCGAATGAATCAAAAAAAGTACATCAGAACTTCTAGCTGCAACCAAACAGCATAATTCCGACTCAAGGTCTAGCAATATGAGATAAACCAACTTCCAGGATCCGTTTTCCAAAAAGCTTTTCTCTTATTTGGGATATGTCAAAGTTTCCAAGAGTCTCAAAGGGACTCAGGGCAGTGCTTACACCCCAAACACATTGCAGAATTAGATTATAGTACAGTGTGGAAGAGTCAGCCCTCAAATGTCCAAGTTTAGAGGGAACTCAGGGTCCCAAATCATGGCTCATAAGAGGGGGACAGAACTTAGAATCTAAGAGTACGTGTATGTGCATAGAGGGGGATTAGGGAAGGCCATGGCAGGCTGGTGGTCATGCCCAGCAATTTAAGAGTGTTGGCATACCCCTGACCAGCCTGTCAGCCAAAATTGGGAGTTAGGATCCATTAAGGATCAGGTTTGGACCTGGGCAGTAATTTGGATACTGCCAGGCCATGAACCTTAACTCAAACACATAGAAGGGAATAGGGGTAGGGATTCATAACAGAAAACAAATGCAAGGAAAGAACATACATAGTTAACATTAATCATGAACAACAAAGTAAACAGGATTGCAGAAAACTGTAAATAAACACATAGGGGTGAGGCAGGAAAGCTAAATTAGAACATACCAGTTTCAGGGAAAACAAACAAGTAAAAGTAGTCTTGAAAAAGCCAAGTTGCAAGCAAAAGTTCCAAAAGATCCCAAAAAAGAATAGAATGTTGTAAGAGTATTGAATTCAAAGCAATAAAGTATGTAAGTAAGTTGAAAGTATTGATCTAAAAGTTCGAGGTATTGAACTCGAAGTGGTCTCAAAAGTGTAGAAGGGTAGTCCCTTTTATAGTGCAGAGAAACAAGTAAGAAAGGCAAGGAAATATCATTGAAATCAATCTCCCTTTGGTTAAGGGATTCTGATTCCAACGGGTAAAAGCTAGTTAAGGAAATAAATTTTAATGAAAACCTTTCAAAGTAGCACAAAAAGGGTAAATACATAGAAGTTATTTAAGGAAAATCATCAATGGTACACGATTTGTGCCAAATATGGCAAGGGAATCAATCAAACAGCCATGAAACCAAAATTACAGGTTCAGTTCGAATGAACCAAGTCAAGAAAGGTAAAGGAGGTTCAATCGAAGAAAAATTAGTGATAATTCGTCAGCCTTATTAAAAGGATTTCAGAATCAATCAATCAGTTGGTAAAAACCTTTTGAAAGAGAAATTTCACATATATAAAGCATACCAATCAAACGAAAGGAATCGTCAGGTTAGTCAGAAAAAGAGTCTAACATTGAAAGCCCTAGAGTCACAAACAAAAGGGAATCGAGTTCAGTTACAGACTCATAGTGAGTCTGAAAGCCTAGGGTCCCAAAGTAGAACCCTAATATCACTTGCCAAAGAAACCCCCAAATCCTAGGGTTTCGAATTGAGTCAGACCTAGAGGTGAGAGAGCAGGTCATTGAAAGAGGCTCAGAAGTCTCTTCCAAAGACTTTATGAGAAACAAACATACATGATAGAAAGAACTGATTCAAGGTCATGAGAACATGTTTGAGAAAACTCGGAGTTTAAACAAGTTCAGAAGAAAGAGATGATACGAGCTTAAACAAAAGCAGGTGAAATATGCTTAGCAAGAACACAAACAGAGCTAAATAAAGTGAACAAAATCAAAGAACTCACAGTAAACACATATAGTAGAAGAGTAAGGAAAACATAACACGGATTAACATGTGAGTACAAGAGTAACGTGTATAGTAGAAAAAGGAAGTAGAAGAACAGTACATGCGTAGTAAAAGAAGTCATACGAGCATAACACAGACAAACACACATAAAGAAAGAACAAAAAGAATCAGAAAGATGCTTTTGAAAAACCTTTTAGAAACCCTAAATCGAAATTAAATGATTTTGAAAAGAAAATTTGGGGAAAACCTTTAAAAAGTTCAATAGAACACAGACATTTTCCAGATCTAAGAAAATAAGCAAGTAAAGAACCTCGGACAGCTTAGGGTTTCAGATAAAACCCTAGAAATGAGAAAGGTCTTGAGGAAAGTCAGATCCTGAGTCGAAAAGGCTCATAGTGCTTGAATATGCCGGAGTAATGGTCGGAGAAGCCATAGATCTATAGATCTGAAGGAGAACCATCGAGGTCAGGTCTCAAAGCTTCGAACAACCATGGTTTACTGATGGAGGGGAGTGAGTACCAACCATCCATGGCCTGAGAAGCCATGGATTCCGGTGGACTGGTGGTTGAAGAGGGGTAGAAGGAGGCTAGGGTTTCGGAAAGTTTGAGAGAGTATGAGAGACGAGAGGTTTCAAAGGCGGCTGAGAGATGGGAAATGAGGGATTAGGGTAGTCGTTTGGGGTTAAAAAAGGTAAGGGTGGTTTATGGTCGTTGATCAAAATGATCAACGGCCTGGATCAATAGTAGGAACCGGGTGGGTCATTTGGAATTGGGTCATGGGTTGGGTCCAAATGGAGTTGGGATGGTTTAATTGAGTCAAATTAAGGGCTACAATTGAAATGTAATGGGGTTGTTATTGAAATAAAAATGAGGCTAAATATTAAATAGCCAATTTCCCTTTTTATTTTATAAAGTGGAGATGATTTTAAAAAGCAAATTAAAAGTACTGAAACAATTAATAGTATATAAATATTGAATTAAAAATACTGGACCCAATTTTACAATTATAAAATGCTATTAATCTTAAAGTAGGCTATAATTGCAATTATTTGCAATTTAGTCTTTTAAATACCAAATAAATTTGTAAAAATATAAAAAAATCACCTCAACTATATTTTAGTATAAATATGGGAATAAAATAAATTATTCACCAAAATGGATGATTTTGGAAGTAATGGTTGGTCTTTATACTGCTAAAATAGACAATAAATTGATTTTAAAATCTTAAAAATTAGGAAAAAAATACCAAAATTCTTGGGCATGTTTATATATGTATGTACATGCTATTCTGAAAGTTTTGTGTATATAAAAATACATAGGGAAAAATTGGGTATCAACAGCTACCCCTCTTTACCCGGGAAGGATGAAAGAGTTGTCGGGTAAAGATATGATGGCCAATTTTGACCGAATGAAACGATTTTGAAGAATTTTGATCGAGCTCTGGTTTCTGAGCTGCCTACATATCCCTAGTATTATAGGAATCAGGCCATATGTAGTTCGGGATCTATCGGCGGAGTATGACGATGGAGATTTTCGAAAAGCGGACGCGATGTTCAGGTTGAGAAAGGGTGGTTAGAGTCTAACATGCTGCGGGAACTGGAGCAGGATCGCTCCTGCTGAGACGGTCGTTGCTAGCCGGTGTACCTGCGAATGAACAATACCAGCATATATATATTGTGCATAAATTTAAACGTGATGCAACTTCCCATTGGACCGTGAATGTTGTCTTTGGACGGTTAGGATGACGTCCTCGGACCATGATGTCCTGGGCCATGAAGCATATGATAAAGGATTCGCAGGCTATGAAATGATGTTCTCGTGCTCTGAGGATGATGCCTCCGAACCATTATGCCTTTGAATAATGATATGCAAAAGATAAAATAGGGTCATTAGGCCATGGCATGGTTTTCTCGGGTTATGAAAATGGTGCCTCCAAAAAATGACGCCTTTGGACAATTTGGCAATCTTTCAGCCCATGAAAATGCAGAAGGTGACGATCTTTCAGCCGATACAAGACGTAAATAAAGGGTGGCGGTATTTCAGCCATGCAAGACAAATAAGATGGCGGTATTTCAGTCATGCAAGAGAAATAGAGTGGCAATATTTCAGTCATGCAAGAGAAATAAGGTGGCGGTATTTCAGCCATGCAGATGGAGGTAGAGCTTAACCTCGGAAGGCAGAAAGGTAGCCTTATGCAATGCAGGAGATGCAGATGGAGGTAGAGCTTAACCTCAGAAGGCAGAAAGGTAGCCTTATGCAATGCAGGAGATGCAGATGGAGGTAGGGCTTAACCTCGGAAGGCAGAAAGGTAGCCTTATGCAATGCAGAAGATGCAGATGGAGACAGAGCTTAGCCTTGGAAGGTAGAAAGGTAGCCTTATGCAATGCATAAAATGCAGATGGAGACAGAGCTTAGTCTCGGAAGGCACAAAGGTAGCCTTATGCAATGCAGAAAATGTAGATGGAGACAGAGCTTAGTCTCGGAAGGCAGAAAGGTAGCCTTATGCAATGAAGAGAAATGCAGATGGAGGCAGAGCTTAACCTCGAAAGGTAGAAAGGTAGCCTTATGCGATGCAGAGAAATGCAGATGGAGGTAGAGCTTAACCTCGGAAGGTAGAAAGGTAGCCTTATGCAATGCAGAGAATAAAAGGCGAATAGTAATGAAATCTCTTAGCTGATAGATGATAGTTGATAGTTGATTGCTATATTGTGGCTGCTGTGGATGTCGTGTACGGATAGAAAATGTAAATAGGTGATGATTTCGAGAGTTGTATTCCCAGGAAGTATGAGTGTATAGATATATCTGATGATTTTATGACTTGAGTGCATGCATCCAAAGAAAAATTGTGAGTTTTGTAAAGGGGGAAGGTTAGTTCGCTTCCCCATGGGCTTCGCTTGTCCTGCTTGGCGTTGTGTATCATTGAGGTAGTGTTGCTAAACAAAGAAATTTTGATACCAGACATGCATGATTTAGAAAAAACGTAACATAAATACATAATTTAAAATTCTTTAGATGAACTGACGAATGCGACGCGGTTCAAGACATTGCAACCTCTCTCGCTCCGGAATTTTGAGGGTCCTCCTTACAATTATGCCCCAGTTTACTGGGTTGGTGCTTCTGACGGCTGCGTGCAATAAATGGCTGAAATCAACTTCGGAATTTTGAGGGTCCTCCTCAAAATTCTGCCTAAGTTTCCAATAGCGGGGGAAAATGAAAATTTTATTGAATTGTGACTGAACCCATAGTGTTGCCTATGTATCCCCTATTAAACGGGAATCAGGTCAGGCGTAGTTCAAATTGCATCATACAGGAAATCGTAAGAGTTACACATAGTATCGCTTCACTGCATCTGAATTGATCGGCTTCGGCCAAACTTCACCGTCCATTTCTGCAAGTATGAGGGCTCCTCCAGTTAGAACCCGGGGAACCATGTGTGAACCCTACTAGTTGGGAGAGAACTTCCCTTTGGCTTTATCTTGATGCGGGAAAATCTTCTTTAACACCAGCTGCCCCGGTATAAACTGTCTCGGCTTGACTCTTTTGTTGAAGGCTTTGGACATTCTGTTCTGATAAAGTTGACCATGGCAAACTGCATTCATTCTTTTCCCATCTATAAGAGCTAACTGCTCGTAGCGACTCCTTACCCATTCTGCATCGTCAAGTTCTGCTTCTTGTATGATTCTCAGGGAGGGAATTTCTACCTCGGCAGGAATAACTACTTCTATACCATAAACCAACATATATGGAGTTGCCCTGGTTGATGTGTGAACTATGGTGCGGTATCCTAATAAAGCAAATGATAACTTCTCATGCCACTGCTTATGTTTCTCTATCATCTTCCTTAGTATCTTCTTGATATTCTTATTGGCGGCTTCTACAGCTCCATTCATCTGAGGTCTGTAAGCTGTAGAATTCTTGTGTTTGATCTTGAAGGTTTCACACATGTCTTTCATCAGGTCGATGTTGAGATTGCAACCATTATCAGTGATGATTGACTCCGGAATTCCGAACTGACAAACAATACGGTCGCGGACAAAATCTGCTACCACTTTCTTAGTCACTGCTTTGTACTATGTTGCTTCAACCCATTTGGTGAAATAATAAATTGCTACTAGAATGAACTTGTGCCTGTTTGATGCGGCAGGCTCGATAGGTCCGATAACATCCATTCCCCAAGCGTCGAACAGCCATGGCGAGCTTGTTGCAGTAAGCTCGTTTGGAGGCACCTTTATCATGTCTGCATGTATCTGATAGCAATGGCATTTTTGGATATACTGGATACAGTCTGTTTCCATAGTCATCCAAAAAATAACCAGCTCGGAGTATTTTCTTGGCTAAGACAAAGCCGTTCATATGTGGACCGCATGTCCCTGCATGAATTTCCTCCAATAATCTGGATGCTTCCTTTGCATCGACACACCTTAGTAATCCCAAATCAGGAGTCCTCCTATACAGGATTCCTCCGCTATGAAAGAAGTTGTTAGATAATCTTCGAAGTGTGCGCTTCTGAGTAGGATTTGCGAGTTCTGGATATTCTCCCTTCGTCAAATATTCCTTGATATCATGAAACCAAGGTTTTCCGTCTACTTCTTCTTCTACATAAGCACAGTAAGCTGGCTGATCATAGATCTTTACCGGAATAGGATCAATGAAGTTCTTGTCTGGGTGTTGTATCATGGACGATAGGGTAGCCCATGCATCGGCAAACTTATTCTGAACTCTGGGAACATGTTGGAACTCTGTCTTTGTGAACCTTTTCCTCAACTCCTGTACATGATGCAGATAAGGGAGTATCTTGGAGTTCTTGGTTGCTCATTTTTCTCGAACCTGATGTATAAGCAGGTCTGAATCTCCGATCACTAGTAATTCCTGAATGTTCATGTCAATGGCCAGCTTGAGCCCTAAGATGCAGGCTTCGTACTCGGCCATGTTGTTGGTGCATGGGAACCTGAGCTTGGTAGACACCGGATAATGCTGGCCGGTTTCTGATACTAGGACCGCTACTATGACAACTCCTTTGAAGTTTGTTGCTCCATCGAAAAACATTCTCCAACCATCATAGGATTCTACAATATCTTCCCCTATGAAAGATACCTCTTCATAAGGAAAATACGTCTTTAGAGGCTCGTATTCTCCATCCATGAGATTTTCAGCAAGATGATCTGCCAGTGCTTGTCCTTTGATTGCCTTCTGAGTTACGTAAACAATATCAAATTCACTCAGCAGGATTTGCCACTTGGCTAGCTTGCTAGTGGGCATGGGCTTCTAAAAGATGTACTTCAAAGGATCCATTCTTGATATGAGATAAGTAGTATAGGCATACAAATAGGGCCTCAACTTCTGAGCTACCCAAGTCAGAGCACAACATGTGCGTTCCAATAGAGAATACCAGGTCTCGTACAGGGTGAACTTCTTGCTGAGATAATATGTGGCCTGCTCCTTTCTTCCTGTTTCATTATGCTGCCCTAGAACACAACCAAAAGCTCCATCCAATACTACAAGGTAGAGTAATAGAGGTCTACCCGGCTCAGGCAGGACCAAAACTGGCAACGTTGACAGGTATTCCTTGATTCTGTCAAAGGCTTTTTGACAATTATCAGTCCATTTGGTAGCGGCGTCCTTCTTCAACATCTTAAAGATTGGCTCACAAATGATTGGTGGATTGAGCTATGAACCGGCTGATGTAGTTAAGTCTTCCCAAGAAACTCATAACCTCTTTCTTTTTCTTCGGTGGTGGCAATTCTTGGATGGCTTTGACCTTTGACGGATCTAATTCTATTCCTCGGTGACTCACAATGAACCCAAGTAGTTTTCCGACAGGAACCCCGAATGTACACTTGGCAGGATTCAGCTTCAAGTTGTACCTTCTTAGTCTGTTGAAGAACTTACTTAGATCTTCCATGTGGTCAGTGGCTCTCTTGTATTTGATGATGACGTCGTCTACATACACCTCGATCTCTTTGTGTATCATGTCATGGAAAATAGTAGTCATGGCCCTCATGTAGGTAGCCCCAGCATTCTTTAACCCAAACGGCATCATCTTGTAACAATACATCCCCCATGGCGTAATGAAAGCCGTTTTCTCCGCGTCTTCCTCATCCATACATATCTGAGGATACCCAGCAAAACAATCAACGAATGACTACAGTTCATGCTTGGTGTAGTTGTCAATTAGAATGTGTATGTTCGGCAAGGGGAAGTCGTCTTTCGGACTGGCCCGGTTGAGATCCCGATAGTCGACATAGACTCTAACCTTCCCGTCCTTCTTCGGCACTAGCACAATATTGGCTAACCATGTTGGATACTTTACTACCCTGAGAACCTTGGCTTTGACTTGCTTGGTGACTTCTTCCTTGATTTTCGAACTCATGTCGGGTTTGAACTTCCTGAGCTTCTGTTTTACTGGTGGACATGTCAGATCGGTTGGCAGTTTGTGAGCTATAATAGATGTACTGAGACCAGTCATGTCATCATAAGACCAGGCAAATATGTCCTCATATTCCCTTAGAAATTTTGTGTACTCTTTCTTTTCTGATGGTGATAGATGAACATTGATGCGCGTTTCTTTGACATTTTCTGCATCTCCCAGGTTGACAACCTCAGTTTCGTCTAGGTTAGACTTAGGTCTTTTCTCAAAATCCTCAACCTCTTTAACAACCTCTTCTGGTATATCATCTTCTTCTGAGTCTATATCCGTTTGTTGTGTTGTCTCGTTGCATGTCACAATCGTCGGTTCATCAAGATAAGTAATAGTAATGTTGTGTAAATAAAGTAAATGATAAAAAGTAATAAGAGCAAGATTTATAAGAAACTGAAATGCGTTGATAAATTTCATAATTGTTTTGAACATTGGAGATCTTATTTCAATATTAAAAATGCGGAAAGAAAGTCAACTAGCGAAAAATAAAGATAATGCATGGTGCTTTGTTCAGCCTTGCTACCCCGAAGCTTTTCGGGCCCTGGTGGTTCTGATGGACCAATTTTTGAGGCGTGGTCCTCGGCCCATAGCTTGTATAGAAGGGTCTTCCTCCCCCTCCTCCTCAAAAATAACACAGCAGTCCATATTATCATCTTCCAAAAACAAATTCATCATCGCCGCCAGTGCTTCCTCTTCTTCCGACCCATATATGTCATCGACTGGATGGAAGGTCTGCTCTAAGAGAGGTATCAGATGCTTCAGCGGGTAGTAGGGACTGTGCCATGGTGGCGACCAGTGGTTGAACTCCTCCCAAGTGTATTCATATCCCAAACCGAAAGTGGTATCGTGTTTCTTCAACTTGATAGGCTTAGCGATTCCTTGGAGATTCTTTCCAAGTCCCTTGCCAGGTTCGTATCCATACCAATTCAGTATACTTTCAATTTTGTTATCCCACCATTTATCCTTATCCACGGCGTTGACTCGCTCAATGTGATGGTAGGTTTCTCCTCCTATATTCCTTCTCCCTCCGATTGTTGGGATGGTTTGGTGACTGTATATCGGATTGCTACCGTCGCCGTGAATAATTACCTCTTGGTGATTCCACTCGAATTTCACTGCTTGATGTAAGGTTGATGCTACATCCCCAGCGGCATGGATCCAGGGTCGTCCCAATAGCAAGTTATAAGATGCTGGGACGTCTATCACTTGAAAATTAACGTCGAACCAAGTCAGTCCCATTTGCAGACACAAACTGATTTCCCAAATAGTGGACCTTTGGGATCCGTCGAAAGCTTTAACATTGATGGCTCCATCCTTGATCTCATGCAGGCTCTTTCCCAATGTTCTAAGAGTCACCAATGGACAAATATTGAGGCTGGACCCTCTGTCAATCAGGATTCTGGTGATGAATAATCTTCGCACTGCACAGTGATATGCAATGCCTTGTTGTGGCTTAGCCCTTCAGGTGGCAGCTCATCTTCGTGGAAAGTGATTTTGTGACTCTCCAATACTTGCCTACCATGTTTGTCATTTCTTCTCCAGTTATGTTGTTAGGCACATATGCCTCGCTCAGCACCTTCAATAAGGCATTCTTATGTGCGTCAAAGCTTTGTAGCAGAGTCAAGATAGAGATCTGGGCTGGTGTTTTGTTCAACTGATCAATGACCGAATATATTTGGCTTGTATCTTCCTCCAGAGATCATCAAGCCCAGTTTCAGTGACGGTTGGTCGTCCAGAGGCCTGCTTACTAGACTCAGCTAAGATGTTCTGGAGTATAACCCTACCAGATCTTGTCATACCCTGTGCTGCAATTGCTTCTCCAGATTTGGTTTTCCCTTTCCTTCTCGCCTCGGCGGTGTAATCCCATGGTATGCCCTTTGGGTGGAAAGGTGTTATGGCTGTCATGGCCACCGGAATGGGACCCTTGCTTTGGGAGGTAATACAACAACCTCAAATGGTACAGGTGCCTTTGGGGACCCAAACTCGACCTCAATAGGCCCTGGCGTCTTTGCAGAAGAAGGTGCTTCGAACTCAAGTGGTATGGACATGTTCACTTCGGCGTCTCCAGAAGGTTGCATCTGGACCACAATCGGGTTAAGGGTGACTGTTGGTTTCTTTGGCTCGTCACCTTCAGCGATCAATCCAATCGACTCTTTGGGGTCCCTATCGTCTTCTATCTCAATCATGTGAACACCTATACCCTTTTGGTCTGGTAGAGGGTTGTTACGGACATTCGGAGTAGGCTCCTTTGCCACAATGATCTTGTTGTCAATTAAAGCTTGGATCTTATCCTTCAGAGAGCGGCACTCATCATATGGTATGCTCCTTCATGCCGGAATGGTATGCACAGGTTTTGTTTGGGTTGACCCATTGGGAGGGGTTTTCGAGGTTTATGGCAGGGATAGGGGTAACGTAACCAGCAGCTTTGAGCCTTTCATACAGCTGGTCGATAGGTTCAGCAATGGCGGTATACTGTTTGGGAGGTCTGTGGTCGAAGTTTGGTTCGGGTCTAGGGAAGTTTTTGCGAGGGGGAGGTGATTGATAGTAGGCTTGTTGGGTGTTGTAGGCTTGGTAGACAGGTGTGGGTTGAGAGTATCTGGGCGAAGTGGGCTGATATGTGGGAGGTGGAGATGATTGGTAAGTAGGCGGTGGAGCTTGGTAAGAGGGCAAGGGTGCTTGGTAATTTGGGGTAGGCTGATATGTGAGTGGAGGTAATGGGTAGGTTTGGTATTTGATTGGGGACTTTGTTCTCTATGCAACCATCACGGCACTCACATCCCTTTTCTTGGACGTGCCACCAGACTGTAGAGCCTTGTTGGTGGCCTGTAATGCTTCAAAGTTTGTGACCATTATGAGCACGTGATTTTTTCCTCACACGAATTACTCCAAAAGAATTCCCAAAATTAGGTCTTTTCTTTAATTATGTGTTATTCTAGGAATTACTGTGCGATTTTCCTGATTGTTTGCATATTTTTGTATGCATATTTAATTTTATTAATGCATTAAAAAATACAAAAAATATAGCATCTGCACTCAGGATTTGATTTTACATTTTTTTGGTTAATTTAGTAAAATATTGTTTACAAAAATGAAAAATTCACAAAAAATAACGTATTTTTGCATTTTAGTGTTTAATGTCACATTTTGCGATTTTCTTTTAATTTGGTATTAATTATTCGTGTTAATTATAATTTAGAGTGAATTAGTATTTTTAAGATTAATTTTGGTTTTATAACTTAATTTAGGATTTTAATTTTTGAAAAAATAAAACAAGAAAAGAAGGAATTAATTTGAAAAGTAAAGAAATGAAAAATCAAAGTTTGGGCTGTTCTTTAAACCCAAATCTCCAGGCCCAAAAAACATGCCCCATACCCGGTCCAAACTTTTAGGTCCTGAGACCAGCAAAACGACGTAGTATAGGGACAGAACTACGTCGTTTCGATTTCAACAGATCTCAACCGTCCATTCATCTACATCCAACGACCAGAACTTCGCCCCATCGCCCATATCCGACCCTGACCCGCCCCTGAACCAGTTTTGCCCAATAAAACCAAAGCGACCCCGTTTCCCATTTACGATTTAATCAGAGCCATTGGATTCTAATCATCCAACGGCCCTAATTAAATCAACATTTAATACATCAACCCCCCCCCCCAAACTCGACCCTTCCCATATTATCCCCCCCATCTCTCATCCCTTCAAAGACCAAATGTAACGCCACCATGAACCGCCGCCTTCCGCCCACCGGAAATTGCCTCACGGCGGTTTCGGTGGCCCAAATCACCCTATATTTACACCATAGAATCCCCTCACTCCCCTCTTTCCGAATCCACAAACCTTATCCCTCAAATATCCCTGGAATCCCTCGAATTTCAGATCAAAGATCGGACCCGAACCCTAGTTTACCCAATCGACCCCAAACTGACACCCCATAACCTCCACAACCCCCCCCCCAATGCCCAATATATCATTAGTTTCCCTCGAATGTATAGAGAACTCCTCAAATATTGAATCTGAGTTCGAGCCTTAGAACCCTAAAATTCTGACCAGTGCATGAAAGATCATTTAGGTGGATTTCTGGGCTTATTCAAGCTTGTTTCATCACAAAATAATAACGCTCATTTGTTCTGCACCAAGAACAAACGTTTGGTATTATTTTGGGTTGATTCAGAGTGCCAAATCCAAGTTCGAGCTTGTCCGGTGAGTTCTTTCCTAGTTTTTGTTTATTTTCATTAGTATTATTCTATTGTTCGTCTTTCCCCATCTCTTTTTCTTTTCTCTGGTCGATTTCAATTGAAAACTCGACCAATATTTTGGTATAAACTATCTTCTGTTCGTTGTTTTGTTTTTCAGAATGTTTGGTGAATTTGTTCTCGGTTTCATAAGTTCGTGTGGTCAGTTTGTTTAGAATTTTGAAATCATATCTCGTTTAATAATTTAGTCAATTAAATTAAGGATTAACTTGAGTTTGGTAAATGTGTATAATAATCGACTGATTAATGTAAGTTTAATTCAAGTGTTTACCTAATTAAAGAAGTTTCTAGTGGATAATAGGGTTAGGATTGCACTAATTGAGTGTATAATTGAGTGGATAATTGAGTGGATGATTAAAGAAATAAAAAGCTGAAATTGATAATGGGAATGACACTAATTGATTAATTTAAAGAAAACAAGTTAGTGGGGATAATTAAAATAAGAGAAGGGCACTCGTAGTGGGGATTGCATTAATTGAATGCCCATAAAAAGGCTGAAAAATACAGACCTAAAGGAGGAGAACATTCTGAGAGAGAGAGAGAGAGAGAGATAGGCACTGAGTTCATATACACAGCAGTCTGGTACTCTGAAACACATAGAAGGGAGATTTTGAAAATACTGAAAAGGGAGAAGAACATTCTGGGATTCTGAATACTATACTATTTTTTTACTGTTCCATTGAAATTTCTTCTTCTCTTTATGATTTCTGAATTTTTCAAGCCCTGAAACATTTTCTAATTAAGATGGGGGTTGAAAGGGTTTGATTTTGTTTGGTTTAAGAGTTTGGTCTGAAGTTCTGGTTGATCTTTGTTATTATTACACATTATTTTCTGGAATTGAGCTGGTTTTTTGCTGGGAACTGTTGCTCTTTCTTGCTGTTTTCTGCTGTCTTTGCTCGGCTGTAGCTACTGCTTCTTCACCTTTATTTCCTCTGTCAATTTCCAGGTATTTCCTCATACCATTGTTAACAAATAAGGGGCTACAAGTTAGAACCAGACTGAATCTGTGTATAGAGTTGAGGATTTAAGCTGGAATTTGAACAGAAGCATTGGTTAATGTTGAACTTCTATTAGCTCCTGCTGTTTTTATGTCCTTAATTTTCCTAGTTCTGAAATAATTTAGTATTTTTCTTTCAAATATGTTTAGTCTGTTTACTCATGCTTAATAATTTAAGGTCGTTTGGTCATTTGGAATGAACGATTGGATTCTTGGCCCTGTAATTGTAAAAGGAAGCTCATGTGTGAATGGACTGTTAAACATGTTGTAGATTGCTTGAGGGTGCCATTTGGTTTTCTATAGCTCGAAATTGGGGGATGTTATGATGAAGTATTGTTTATTCTGCCATTTGGATTTGCATTATTACACTTAATTAGAAGTACCGTTTAAATGGCCTGTATGAGTTTGAATTCCTTGTGTTTACGTGTGAAAGTTAGCTCAGAAATTAAAGTGCAAGTATGATCCGTTCCGATGTTAAAAATGAGAGTCATGCTAAAATATGTGAAAACCGATTTTTGAAATTGTTAATTGGACAATTGGTTGAATCAGAAATCATGTAAGTGGTTGGTATATGATAGTTAGGGAACTGACAGTTTTAAAAATAGAAACAAAAGTTTCTTTTTGTTAAACTAATCTAAATGATTCCAGTGTGGTATCAGTTGATGAATATTCTGAGTTGGCATTAATGTGAAACCTAACTTCTATGTGAGTTGATATGGACTCACAAGGATTTGATCCTGAGTCTCTGTTTTTCCGCTGAAATGTTCATGAATTGAGCCTGCTATCGAGGATTGGCACAAATCATTTTTAAAATCACTAGTTCATTTGTCACTGCAAGTTCTTGGGCTCAGGTTCTAAAAGAAACAGACCCTTTGTTTATTTATTCCGTTTTCTAGGATTAAGCTTTAACACAAAATACCCTTTTGAATTCTATTAGGCCTTTCTTTATTTAAGTTAGACTGTCACAAAGTAGATTGGAGATGCGCCGTATTAGACAATAAAATAGTTTATGGCCCTTTTAAATCTAATACCCTTTAAAATTAGACTTGAGGTGCGCCATACCAAAAAAATGACAATTACATGGCCCTCGCTTAATTATTTCTTTTAAAATTCTTAGAACTCGAGGCGCGCCATTTAGCGAATTTTCCATGGCCCTCGAAAAGTTAAAAATGCGTAGTTGCTTTAGGTGCGTTATTTTAATAATTAATTTCTTTAAATTAGGGTGTGCATTTCATGTGACCCAAATCCAAATCTCAACAACGTTGGATAAAATGTGTTGGGGACCGCGGGTGCATTTATGTGACGTGGTTCAAGACGTATTTTAAATAACGTTGAAATCTTCCTTAAAAATGATCAAAAGTGGTTATAAAGTTAAAATTTCACATAGGTTCGAAATGTTTTAAAATCAGAGGATTAAACCGAATATAACAGTTGAGCGATCGTGCTAGAACCATGGAACTCGGGAATGCCTAACACCTTCTCCCGGGTTAATAGAATTCCTTACCCAGATTTCTGTGTTCGCGGACTATAATACAGAGTCAATCTTTTCCTCGATTCGGGATTCGAACCGGTGACTTGGGATACCATAAAATATCCCAAGTGGCGACTCTGAATTTAATAAATAAATAATTCTGTTTCGATTGTCCTTTAATTGAAAAAACTCCCTTATACACTCTTTCCGGGGGTGTAGGTAAAAAGGAGGTGTGACAACCATACCACTTTTAATACCTTCATCGATCCTTTCCCCTAGCTTAATGATGTCGGAAAATTTCTGGCCTTTAATCAACATCAACCTCTCATAATATTATGGGTCTTGAGCCCGAACGAAAAACCTATTCATTTGTTCTTCTTCTAAAGCCGGCCTGACCTTAGCAGCTTCTGATCTCCAACGAGTAGCACACTCACAGAATGTCTCCATAGGTTTCTTCTTTAAGTTTTGGATGTAGAACACATCTGGCGCATTCTCCATGTTGAATCTGAATCTGTCCATGAAATCGGACGCCATATTTACCCAATTCGACCACTTTTTCGTGTCTTGGCTAATGTACCAAGATAGAGCATCCCCTTTCAGGCTTCTCATAAAGAGCTTCATGCGAATCTTTTCATCCTTCCCTACTCCGACCAGCTTGTCGCAGTAGATCCTCAAATGGACTCTGGGATCCCCTGTGCCATCAAACATCTCAAACTTGGGAGGTTTGTACCCCTCGGGCAGTTCGACATCTGGCTGAATGCAAAGGTCTTCGTAATTCAATCCCTTCATCCCCTTGTTTCCTTCAACACCCTGAACTCGGCTAGTCAGCTTCTTGCGTTCTGCGACCAGATTCCTGATAAGAGAGTCTTTGTCATCAGACACCGGTGTGCTTGAAATAGGTTGAGTATAGTGTGGTATGGTTTCCACATAGATGGGGGTGTCGTGGAGATGATCATTTGTGGAGTTTAGTGGTTCAGGGATGAGCAGTGGGGTGTTGTTTGAAGTGTGGCATGTGTTGCAATGGTGATGGGGAGCGGGTTGGTTTTGTGGTTTCGGGATGTTTTGTGGAGGTGTGGGGTTTCGAGTGTTGGGAAAGTTGACATCTGGGGTGGTGAGGGAAAATGACAAGCTTTCCAAGTTCCGAACTTGGTCCAGTTCTTCCTGAAATTTCAACAACTTTTGCTCGAGCTGGGAGACACTTTCCTTGGAAACCTGAATACCCTGAGGAACCTCTACCCTTTCAACTGAGTTCTCCTTTCTGATGTTGCTCAAATCTTCCATTTTTCCCTTGTTCTTTTTTCTGATAGGAGGAGGAGGAGGGGGAGGGCCCTTAGATCTCGTGGAGTATGATGACGATGCCAGAGTACACGAACTAACCTTCGGGAGGGGAATAAAACAAAAAAACAAAAAAAACAAAGGTAGCAAATTAGTGCGGGTTGTAAGAAAAGAAGTTGCGATATTTAAACACATAGTGCGAGAATATAATTCGTGTCCTAATTTGGGAGCCTCGTTGTGCCCGAGGTAGGCCTAGCGACAAGTTAATTTGGAGAACTTATAATGCTAAATGCCTCATTTTATTGATAAAAATAAGACGAATCCCAAAATGCCACTAAAAATAGCATAAAATAAAATGTCACTAATGGTCATTGGCCTTATTACATTCTTAAAGCAAAAGAAAAGACTCCTAGCTACTTGGTCTCAGAAGGACCTTCTTCATGTTGAATGTTTTCATTGATCAGATCCTCCAGCTCGCGCATATTTTCTAGCAAAAATGCCTTCTCCAGGCGTTCTCCTTTGCCTTCCTCAGCGTTTTGACAGTCGGTGACTCTTTTCCTCACTTTCCCTTCCAACTCTAGCAAACTGTATTCTAGATATTCCAGCTTCTCACTAGCCCCGGTGACTTTCACTTTCCATTCGTTAATTTGGTTACTTGATGGGAGGTTCCTCCACCAAGTTAGCAAGAGTGAGGGTATGGTGACCATACCAAAGTCGGAAACTTTGTCATTCATTTCTGCAAAACAAAAGGGTAAGGCCATACTTCTGACAGATTCGGCTATTAAATATCAACAATTAGCATGAGCAGCATTTAGTTCTCCAAATAAATGCACAGACATGGTAGCGTCTGTTTGGGTTCCAAGGAAACCCAGTGCACTTTGGATAAGGCTATCTTAAAGAGTCATTATGCGAACAGCATAACTGACTCGACTAGGTTTGACAGTGATGCATGCACAATTGAACAGAGTAAGGTTTCTATGGGTATTAGACCGGTACCCTTGAGCGGACAACTCAAGAGGGAAAGGCACGGAACCGTCGACTGTACCGCTGATCGACTGGTTTTACCGCAAACACGCCTTTGCCAAATTTAGGGGTGATAATATTGGAAGGGCGCAACCACTCATTATAAGCGTTGCTATGGTGTTTTGTTTGGCACGAGTGGAATATGATGTTGAATATGCAATTACAAGAATGAAACAAGTTGTCACGTATTCGCACATTCATAAAGTAATGATTACAATAATTGCTCATAATTACAACGGCATTGAAGGAAAGCGGTAAAAGAAAGCATTAAAGAAAATAAACAAAGAGCCAAGTCAGTTTCATAGAAGAAAAGAGGTAAAGACATTAAATAAAGGTATTAAAAAAGCAGTGAAGTCACAAGTAACATGAGATGGTAAAAGCCTAAAGAAGTCCACCATGATGCGTTTGACATCGGTATCTAAAATGCGTAAAGTAATAACAAGGGCATTATTATAAGGGAAAGTCAAATTGTCGGCATCCGACTTGTCGAAGACGATACTTTCTTCGAGTCCGTCGTATCGTTTGCAGGTGATAGACCACCTGAGTTTGTTAGTGGTGGTCAACTTCACGCTGTTGATAGAGGCATCGTCGTTGCTGTCGATGATCATGTTGATGGATGAGCTGGTGATGACGGCTTTGGCAGGCCTTGATGTTCACATCCTCTGGAAAAGTTGGTCCTCCCTTTATCGCTTAATAGCTCTTTGAGGTGCCCTTGTCGTAACATGTTGACGACCTCTTATTCGAGGGTGATACAGTCTTTCATTTTATGCCCACGTTCCTGGTGGAACTCACAGAGAGCATCAGACTTTCTAGTGTTCGGATTTGATCTCATCTTTGGCGGCCACTTCACTTTTGTTCTGAGTTTCTCAAGAGCGTAGACAATTTCTATAGGTGACACGCAAAAACTGTAAGCAGATAAAGGAGGCATACCGTTTTCATTCCGATGGGTCCCTGTCCTTGGCCTAGACGGGTGGGGTGGGTATGGATTGGTGCCTTCCTTGTTAGGTCGCGGAATCGGATGATCTCTTCTAGTACTGTCTCTTTGTTCTTTTCTGGATTCGGCTTGTACCAAGGTTAGCCGGTGAGTTGGTCTATTGAGGTCGTCCTCGTCTGCTCGGACCTCGGCATAATTAGCATTGTGGATTTCGTCCCATGTGGTTGGAGGGTACTTCATCAATCGGCTCAACAGTTTTCTAGTTGCTCTTGAACCCTCTCTACCCAGCCCGTTCTGAAAAGCTGCGACCGCCATCCCTTTGGATACATTTGGCATAGTCATCCTTACTTTGTTGAACTGGGTGAGGAAGTCCCTTAGTCCCTCTCCCAAGGACTTCTTAATAGCAAATATGTCGTTTACTCTCACCTCGGCCTTCTTGGCTCTAGCATGGGCGGTTACGAATTTATCAGCCATTTCTTTGAAAGTTTCTATGGAGCGGGCTGGTAGCTATGAATACCATATTAATGCCCCTCCCGTGAGGGTTTCGCCAAACTTCTTCAGCAAAATGGAGGACAGTTGTTCCTTGGTGAGATCATTGCCTTTCATGGCGGTGACGTAATGAGTCATATAATCTTCAGGATCAGTCATTCCGTTGTATATCCTGAGGTAGGTGTCACGCCCCTTTTTCTAAAAGCGAAATTGGGTTCATGACATTTGGGAGGACAACTCGTTCCCTCTTGGGAATTGGGTTTTTTGGGTTGAAGAGTCGCCACCTAATGATTAAAGTGCATTAGGACACTAAATAAGAGTTCGAGTTGGAAAATCAGAGTTCGGGTAAGGGCTAGAAATTATCTCGAGGGGAAGGTGTTAGGCACCTCCCAAGATCCATTAGTGTGGTTCCCGACCATATTACAATTGTGACTTTAACTAACAAGTAAGCAAATAAAGGTCTCAAATAGAATGGGATTTACACATAATTTTGCAAGTGAATTGAAAGTTTGAAGAAAGATAAAGCAAATAGAAATCTTAAGCAAATAGCCTGGACAGTTAAAAAAGGGATAACAAGTAAAGGGGAAGGGGTCCTAGGTTTACAAACAATATGGATCACATCAATGCAATACCCGGCAATCACTCCTCAGAAGAGGGGTCGCACGTGGTATTAGCGCACCGGTCATCATGTTCATATCTACCCTTTCCCACCCCGTTAAGGTATTAAACGCAGAATAGTGTAATTACTTATTGCATGCTATTACCCATCCCGATCCTATCAGTCCCGGAGGTATTTGGGACTACTAGTCCTAAAGGGAGGGAGGTTGGGGCTTTTCAGAGTTTTAAAAGGACAAAATTCTAATGCGACAAACAAAACACATAAGCAAGTAGGGGGAAACAAATAGCAGTTAAGGGCTCAAATAGGCCTCCTCACTTAAAGGAGCAAATTATTTAGCATGACTTCAATACTGGTTATAGTTTGAATTAAATTTAAAGCGTTAGGACATGCTATTTCATCTCACATTTCTCAGATGAGGAGTCCGAATTAGGCCTTGTCTGGTTGCAATTTATTAAAACTGACACAGTTAAACAATTACCTACTTCTTACCTAGGTGGAAGTATACTGATTTTAAAGAAGGGTTACTGATTTTAGAACCAATTAAATTCTGAAGATATTAAACAAACATTACTACTAATTTTAGACTTATAGATAAAATAGACGAATCAGATTCAGACGGCTGCTCCTATGTGCATGATTTCTAAGCGTTATTGATTTTAAAACGATTATATAAGTGTAGGATCCCTATAGGCATGGTATCTAGAATGAAGTTGATTATTATTAAACCTATGATTGTTTGCCTAACGACAGATGAATATGCAGAAATGCAGAAACAAAATTATAGTCATGATTTCTATATGCAGAAACTTATAGGCATGGTTTCTAATGCAGTAATGAAACAACTTATAGGCAAGATTTCTACGTGTAATGCATAACTTATAGGCAGGATTTCTAAATGCATAAGTGCAGAAACTTATACATGATTTCTATATGCAGAAACTTATAGGCATGGTTTCTAATGTAATAATGAGACGACTTATAGGCAGGAGTACTATATGATATGCATAAATGCAGAATTTGTAAATAGTAATCCCTATGAGCCTGTTGTATACCCATATGCATACATAAATGACCCTCCCCTTTTTCACTAGAACCCCATAGTTATTAAAAATTATTACAGACCCGAATGAATCAAAAAAAGTACATCAGAACTTCTAGCTGCAACCAAACAGCCTAATTACGACTCAAGGTCTAGCAATATGAGATAAACCAACTTCCAGGATCCGTTCTCTAAAAAGCCTTTCTCTTATTTGGGATGTGTCAAAGTTCCCAAGAGTCTCAAAGGGACTCAGGGCAGTACTTACACCCCAAACACATTGCAGAATTAGATTATAGTGCAGTGTGGAAGAGTCAGCCCTCAAATGTCCAAGTTCAGAGGGAACTCAGGGTCCCAAAACATGGCTCATAAGAGGGGGACAGAACTTAGAATCTAAGAGTAAGTGTATGTGCATAGAGGGGGATTAGGGAAGGCCATGGCAGGTTGGTGGTCATGCCCAGCAATTTAAGAGTGCTGGCACACCCCTAACTAGCCTGTCAACCAAAATTGGGAGTTAGGATCCATTAAGGATCAAGTTTGGATCTGGGCAGTAATTTGTATACTGCCAGGCCACGAACCTTAACTGAAACACATAGAAGGGAATAGGGGTAGGGATTCATAACAGAAAACAGATGCAAGGAAAGAACACACATAGTTAACATTAATCATGAACAACAAAGTAAACAGGATTGCAGAAAACTGTAAATAAACACATAGGGGTGAGGCAGGAAAGCTAAATTAGAACATACCAGTTTCAGGGAAAACAAACAAGTAAAAGTAGTCTTGAAAAAGCCAAGTTGCAAGCAAAAGTTCCAAAAGATCCCAGAAAGAGCAGAATGTTGTAAGAGTATTGAACTCAAAGCAATAAAGTGTGTAAGTAAGTTGAAGTATTGATCTAAAAGTTCGAGGTATTGAACTCGAAGTGGTCTCAAAAGTGCAGAAGGGTAGTCCCTTTTATAGTGCAGAGAAACAAGTAAGAAAGGCAAGGAAATATCATTGAAATCAATCTCCCTTTGGTTAAGGGATTCTGATTCCAACGAGTAAAATCTAGTTAAGAAAATAAATTTTAATTAAAACCTTTCAAAGTAGCACAAAAGGGATAAATACATAGAAGTTATTTAAGGAAAACCATCAATGGTACACGGTTTGTGCCAAATATGTCAAGGGAATCAATCAAACAGCCATGAAAACAAAATTACAGGTTCAATTCGAATGAACCAAGTCAAGAAAGGTAAAGGAGGTTCAATCGAAGAAAAATTAGTGATAATTTGTCAGCCTTATTAAAAGGATTTCAGAATCAATCAATCAATTGGTAAAAACATTTTGAAAGAGAAATTTCACATATATAAAGCATACCAATCAAACGAAAGGAATCGTCAGGTTAGTCAGAAAAAGAGTCTAACATTGAAAGCCTTAGAGTCACAAACAAAAGGGAATCGAGTTCAGTTACAGACTCATAGTGAGTCTGAAAGCCTAGGGTCCCAAAGTGGAACCCTAATATCACTTGCCAAAGAAACCCCCAAATCCTAGGGTTTCGAATTGAGTCAGACATAGAGGTGAGAGAGTAGGTCATTGAAAGAGGCTCAGAAGTCTCTTCCAAAGACTTTATGAGAAACAAATGTCACACCTCCTTTTTCTGGCCTCCGCGAAGGGCGTAGGAGTTTTTTCCAATTAAAGGACAATCGAAACAGGATTAACCTCGTTGAAAGATTTGCCAACCGACGTTACCAAGTGACCAAAGTAGGTTGGCTCTAAAGTCTGCAAGAAGTAATCTACCATTTCACCTTCCCTCATCGGAGGATCGACTCTTGCTGCTTGTTCCCTCCAACGAAAACCAAATTCTCTGAAGCTTTCTCCAGGTTTCTTCTCGAGCTTTAACAATGTGAGACGGTCAGGGACGATCTCAAGATTATATTGGAAATGACCAGCAAATGCTTGCGCCAGGTCGTCCCAGGTGTACCACCTGCTGGGATCCTGCCTTGTATACCACTCCAGCGCAGATCCGCTCAAACTCTGACCAAAATAAGCTATCAGCAGCTCCAGGCTTTTAAATTTCCGCATCACCTCGGGAAATTATTCTTTTAAATTAAGTTATAAAAGCGCAAATTAACTCCCAATAACAATTAACGAACAATTAAGTAATAATTAAGCATAAAATTGTATATTTGGACATTTAATGCTAAAAATTCAAACGATGCCTATTTTTATAATTTTTATTTTTTTGTAAAACAAACTTAATTACTAACAATTGTAGAATTAAATCCTACATGCAAAATGCGACATATTTTTTGTATTTTAACAAATAAACATGCACAGACAAATACAAATAATTATTCAAAAAATATCACAAAATATCACAAAATTGCACACCAAGGAAAATCATTTTATTTTTGAATTTTTTGGGAGTAGTTCTCATATAGGGCAAAAATCACGTGCTTACAACAAACATACATAATAGAAAGAACTGATTCAAGGTCATAAGAACATGTTTGAGAAAACTCGGAATTTAAACAAGTTCAGAAGAAAGAGATGATACGAGCAAAAGCATGTGAAATATGCTTAGCAAGAACACAAACAGAGCTAAATAAAGTGAACAAAATCAAAGAACTCACAGTAAACACATATAGTAGAAGAGTAAGGAAAACATAACACAGATTAACATGTGAGTACAAGAGTAACGTGTATAGTAGAAAAAGGAAGTAGAAGAACAGTACATGCGTAGTAAAAGAAGTCATACGAGCATAACACAGTCAAACACACATAAAGAAAGAACAAAAAGAATCAGAAAGATGCTTTTGAAAAACCTTTTAGAAACCCTAAATCGAAATTAAACGATTTTGAAAAAAGAATTTGGGAAAAACCTTAAAAAGTTCAATAGAACACAGACATTTTCCAGATCTAAGAAAATAAGCAAGTAAAGAACCTCAGACAGCTTAGGGTTTCAGAGAAAACCCTAGAAATGAGAAAGGTCTTGAGAAAAGTCAGATCTTGAGTCGAAAAGGCTCATAGTGCTTGAATATGCCGGAGTAATGGCCGGAGAAGCCATAGATCTACAAATCTGAGAAGGATCTGAAGGAGAACCATCGAGGTCATGTCTCAAAACTTCGAACAACCAAGGTTTACTGATGGAGGGGAGTGAGTACCAACCATCCATGGCCTGAGGAGCCATGGATTCTGGTGGAGTGGTGGTTGAAGAGGGGTAGAAGGAGGCTAGGGTTTCGGAGAGTTTGAGAGACGAGAGGTTTCAAAGGCGGCTGAGAGATGGGAAATGAGGGATTAGGGTAGTAGTTTGGGGTTAAAAAAGGTAAGGGTTGTTTATGGCCGTTGATCAAATTGATCAACGGCCTAGATCAATAGTAGGAACCGGGCAGGTCATTTGGAATTGGGTCGTGGGTTGGGTCTAAATGAAGTTGGGCTGGTTTAATTGAGTCAAATTAAGGGCTACAATTGAAATGTAATGGGGCTGTTATTGAAATAAAAATGGGGCTAAATATTAAATAGCCAATTTCCCTTTTTATTTATAAAAAAAGTGAAAATGATTTTAAAAAGCAAATTAAAAGTACTGAAACAATTAATAGTATATAAATATTGATTTAAAAATACTGGATCCAATTTTACAATTATAAAATGCTATTAATCTTAAAGTAGGCTATAATTGCAATTATATGCAATTTAGTCTTTTAAATACCAAATAAATTTGTAAAAATATACAAAAATCACCTCAACTATATTTTAGTATAAATATGGGAATAAATAAATTATTCACCAAAATTGATGATTTTGGAAGTAATTGTTGGTCTTTATACTGCTAAAATAGACAATAAATTGATTTTAAAATCTTCAAAATTAGGAAAAAATACCAAAACTCTTGGGCATGCTTATATATGTATGTAAATGCTATTTTGAAAGTATTTTGTATATAAAAATACATAGGTAAAAATTGGGTATCAACAGTAGGGCGGCATTTTAAAGGTCTTTGGTATGGCATACGGGGCTGCATCATCGTTGTACGGATGCTCTACGAACCCGTTGGCGTCCCTTTTTGGCAGTAGCTTAGGAGCGCCATGTATCTTGTCAACTCGTTCTTGGTGTTCTTTCATTTAGTCCCGGAGTGCTTTGTTTTAGTTCTCCATTTCTTCCATCCTTTTTAGAATGGCGGCAAGGGCGTGGTCACCTACACTATCAGTAACATTGTGAGTTATACATGTTGTTGGGGGGAGGAGGTGGTTGTGCTGCTTGTCTGTTTGTTGTATCGTGCAGGCCCTTGCAATTTCTGCAATCACACTCGGAGTGGGTTTGTTGAGGATGCTTGCCAGCGTGTCGGTCAGCCATGCCTCGAGGAGTTTTTTCATGGCGGGGGGCATCCCCTCCTTTGTAGACATGAGTGCCCCTTTTCCGCTGGGTTTTGTTATGCTTTAGTGCGGGGATAGTGACCTCTCTCACCTAGGGGATGCGTTGGGCATCGTGTCCTCACCTAATGTTTCGCAACTTTTGTTGATATTCATGAGGTTGGTTGGGAAGTCACTTGTTATTTTTGTCCTTTCTCCTTGGTTACCTGCCATGTAGGGTTTTGTATACACAAAGAAAGGAGATCTCGGGGTTTTTTTTTACGTCAGTGACTTGCGTTAACTGTAGATCTAGAGAAAATTAAAAATTTAACTAAGTCCCCACAGGCGGTGCTAAATTGTTTTACCAAAAATGTGGATCTTGGTTCGAATAATCAAACTTATATTAATAAGGGTCAATCTTAGCTAATAATAATATCCCTAGATGGAGTTCTTAAAGAACCAGTAGATATTATGTAGGTACGGTTGGACACCGGCGGTAGCACACAATAAATATTCTAGAAATTAGAAGCAATAATGTAGCATTCAACATCAATGAATAGCAATAAATGATATTTAAATAAATAGAATGAATGAGTCACCCAAAAAAGAGCGGAATGAGTCGTTGTTTTCTCTAACAATGATGAATGATAAACAATCCTTTGAATATTTGAGTTATTCTCGGGTCTAATGGAAAAGTATAAATAAGAATTTCAGTAAAAAGATGATGTTTGTATCTTAGCAAAGAAGATTTGATTCTCTTGCTCAAGTCAAAGTGTATGTTTTTACAAATGAATATCACATGTCCCCTATCATTGTGTCCTTTTATACTTATAGGGAACCTGCTCCTAAGAAACCCTAATAGTACAAGTACAGAGAATATCCACTAGAATATTCTCTTTAATATTCTATCTTGAAACTAGTCGTTATAACTCTGTCAAAGGTACTCGACCTCGACCTCGACCCTTGTTGACTCTTCGACTTCGGCCCTTGTTGACTCTTTGACTTCGGCCCTTATTAACTCTTCGACCACAGAGTTCGCCGCTACTTGGGCCATTTCGAATGACTTAGAAACTCTTCCCCTAGTACTATCCTAGCTTAAATATTCTAAAGATAGATTTTGAACCCGTACACATCTAATGTCGTGGCCACTTTCAAGCTGTCAAAAACACAAGACGTCAAAAAATAACTAATTACACAACTGCTGCATAAAAGCTCACATCTATGTGCTTTCTTAGAGCTCTTAAGCATATCTACTATCTTTTTAATCCCTAGTTGTATATGTTGAACTAAAAAGTTGGAGATCTTAAGCATATCTACTGCCTCTGTAAAAATTCTAATTTCTTGTCTTCCAAATCTAAAAATAAATATTAAATTAGAATTACAACAATAACAACAACCCAGTAAAATCTCACTAGTGAGGTTTGGGGAGGGTAGTGTGTACGCAGACCTTACCCCTACCTCGAAGGGATAGAGAGGCTGTTTTCGAAAGACCCTCGGCTCAAGAAAACAAAAAAGACAAAAGGAGACAATATTAGTGTCACACCTCCTTTTTGCGCGCCCGCCCCGAAGGGTAAGATGTGCGGGTGGAGTTTTTTCCAATTTAAGTGACAATATTCGAAATGGGATTATTTATTTAATTCAGAGTCGCCACTTGGGAAAGGTTTGGCTTTTGGTGTCCCAAGTCACCGGTTTATCTTGAATCCCAAATCGAGGAAATTTTCGACTTTTCCAAATGAAGTCTGCGAACCAGAAATTCTAAGTAAGGAATTCTGTTGACCCGAGGGAAGGTGTTAGGCACCCTCGAATCCCGTGGTTCTAGCACGGTCGCTTAAATTGTTATAATGGCTAAATATCTGATTTAAATACATGTTATGACTTACGTGCTTTTATTAAGTTTAAACCGCTTTTATTATTATCATTTATTTTATTTTTTTATAGAATTTGCAACGTCGCGAAAATGTATCTCGAACCACGTCGCAATCAATGCGCCCGTAGTTGTTGACCATTTCGACTCCGTTGAGATTTGGATTCGGGTCACATCAATGTGCACCCAAGTTTTAAGAATGTAATCTAATTAAGTCGTGCCTAAAGGGTCTAGCGCGTTATTATTTTGTAGAAGGCCGTGAAATTCACTAAACGGCCTATCCTGAATTCTAAATAATTATTATGGTTATTTATTGAGGGCCCCGCAATTTTGCATTTTTATTTGGCGAGGCTCGTCTCTATTTTAGAAAAGATATCCTAAAGTGGCTACGTTTTTAATACATTTGTCCTAAAACTAGAAGAAGAGGTATATGCTAATTTAATTATATGCTTTGGCCTGATCCGGATTCTTATGATTAATTATCTACGAAGTTAAGAAAACATTATACTTTAATGAAAAATGCTTTAATTTGACAAGGAATCACATACAAGCTAACGAAATAAAACACTTAATCCGAACATTTCTTGAGTTGAACTTAACTAAACTTATTTGGACTAGATTAAAGGATTTAGCTACTAGATATCGTTACTAATGAGACTTTGAATGTGACCCTAGGTACTGCCCAACGGAACCCAAAAAAAGACTAAATGAAACAGAAACAGCGTTGTACAAGGTCGGAGTATACATACCCCATACTAACAAACAACTACCGAACTAAAACACAAAGGGGTAAACTCAGTCGAATGTCAGTACATACTTTCGAACTGTTGAATTATAAACTAATCAATTTTTACAGGCCCGTTAATGTACCATGAATATTACAACAAATACTTGAACTTCTTCAACCTTTTTCATTTCATGCTTTCAAACTGTTTCAGTTACATCAATATGGGACTTGAAATGTGTACCTGGAAATACTGAAAATGCAAAGGAGAAGAAGAAGAAGATGTGGAAATCAGCAGCAGCAAGAAACAGGACTAGCAATAGCAGCAGGACAGGAAACAGAATAGCAGCAGCAAGAATCAGAGTAACAGCAGCAATCAGGACAGCACAACAGAAAAGATTTTATTGCAAGGTGGAACTAGAGTTGAAGAGGAAACAGCCAAATGAAACAGCACACAGTGTGATGGCAACAAAACTCCAGACAATCCAATTCTGAGATATACCAAATGCAACAAAACACTAACAATAATCTCGATTGAAACTTAGAAGAAGCAAAACTGCCTGACGTATTGACAACAGATGAACTTCAGACAAAACAAGACCAAGTTTCTGATTTCTGTTTTATCTCTTTCTTGCTCTCTTTCTATTTCTGTATCTATGTGTATCTATCAGATCTCTTCTTTTTCTTCCCTCCTCACTTTTGTGTATCTTCCTGTCTGTATCTCCCTCTATTGTGTGTGTGTGTGTTTTCCTCTAATCCCAGGGTCTTGTATATATTTTTCTATCAGATGTCCTTCCCCCCTTTATAAGCCTTAACACTACCCCTTTTAACAGCCTGTTTAGAATATCACCATACCCCTCCCATGTGCCTTCCATTTTCAAGTCCCACTTTAGCTAATTAAGTATTAAACCCCATCATTCCCTTGGCAGGCTTAACTTTCCATTTTATTAACTAAAAGCAAACATGGGCAGCAGGATGTAGTCTGACAGCACATGCTGTCAAACTATTTAATTCAAAAAGGGCCTTTATGCCCATGTCGTGCACATGCCCCCCAGTTCAGATTACCATTACAGCCTAACCTTAGATTTCTGAAATCAAATTAGCAATTATAAGTAACTGAACTTGGTTCTTAATTGATTCAGGCAATGTTCAACAGAAGCAAATCGATTTATTTTGTTCAGACAGTTGAAACTAATTGACGACACATGTCGACTCGACTATATTAGCATTAACATACACAATCGTAGCCAAAAATCAGACATTTAAACAGTATCGATACATGATTCGAATTATACTGACTGAGCAAAGTGGTACTCGAGGAACCAATTGATCAGTCAACATTTGAAATTCAACTAATTGCACAACAAATACATACACACATTATCAGAACAAGTAGAAGAAGACACTCGATCAAACAACAAAGGTTCAGGCAAAGTGGACAAACAGAAGTTGATAAAATTAAAACAAACATGAACGGACTTTTAGTCAATCACACAGACTAAACAGAAATAAGAAAAGAAAAAGCAAGACTCACCTCAAATCTCGAAAAATCACAACCTTAACTCGGATTCGGACAGACCTTTCTTAAGGCTGAACGGACTTTAATCGAAGTGTTTCTCAGATGAGAAACACTTCGATTAAGGTCCATTAGACCTTAATCCTTTGGTTTGAACAAGACACGGACCATCGACGAAGACCTTTAAAGTTCAAAAACTAGATCCGGGATTCATGCTTCCCTGGTCAGATTCGGACCAAACCAAGTATGGTTTGGTCACGAGGGGGTCTGGGGAGTGTCTGGTGTGAAGTTAGGGTTAAACGGTGTAGATCGAGTTTTGACTCGAATCTTCAAATGAAGATTCGAGAAGGTGGGATGGTATTCGAACTACGTGGTTAACAGATCCATGTTTCGGATGGCAAGGGGGTTCTATGGTGTTAAGGGCGAGGTCACCGGCGTTCATGCCGCCGGGTTTCTGGTGAAGGGAGATGGGGGCGGCTAGGGTTTGAGGGGAAGGGTCTGTGGAGACGAAGGCTGGGGTATTGGATAGGGGGGCAGGGTATGTTAAGGGCTTATATATGGAATGGGTGGGTTGATCTCAACCGTTAGATCAATCTAGATCTACGGTCTGGGTCTGAGGGCTTAAGTGGAACGGTGTCGTTTCGAGGGTAAAGGGTTTGGGTTGGTCCGGGTAGAAACGGGTCGGGGCCATTAGTGGGTTATGGGGAGGTGATCTTGGCCGTTGATCAATCTGAGATCAACGGCCCAGATCAGTTTGGACCAAAACGGCGTCGTTTGGACACCCTGGGTATCAGCTGGTGTGGACCGGGCAGGCCTGGTTTGGACGTTGTTTGTTTTGGGCCAATTTATTAAAATTGGCCCAATCCGGAAGAAGAAAAGATTTTTTTTTCTTTTCTTTTTTTTTTATTTTAAAAACAAAACTAAGCAAAAATCAAATTAAAATTAAACACACACTCAATACAATTATTTGCACACACACTGAAATATTTCAAAACAGGTAAAACCAAACAAAATAAAATCACAGACGAAGACGCCTATTTATGATTTTCTATTTAACGACCAGATTACGGTTCGAATTATGCATGACACACACATTTTTTTGTGTTTTGTTTTAATAAAGTAAAAATGGGCAAAAATCGTAAATAACCAACAAAGTGCCATGTAAAAATCCAAAATTTGTACAGCAGGGCATATTATTATTATTTTTTATTTCTTTTGGAGTGATTGTCGTGCGAAACAAAAATCACGTGCTCACAGCTGCCCCTCTTTGTTCAGAAACACGAAGAGTTTTCGTGCAAAGATAAAGTGAGCGTGTATGAGCGATTTTTGCCTATGGACCACTCCGTATGAAGCACATTTTTTGAAAGATCTGACCGAATCTTGCTTCAAAGATTTCCTACATATCCTGGGCTAAACAGGAATCAGGTCAATGTAGTTCGAGAAGTTTTGGTAGCTGGGACTACCATGGGATTGCAATACTTGCTGCTACTGCTGTTGCTGTTATCACTGCTGCGTCACTGACCGCCTTATTACAACCAAACGAAAATTGGAAACTGAACTAACTACTTACATGCATGTCAACTGCTAGTTACAAGATTCCTATCTATGATTCTTTTACGACTTGATCTTGGGTCTTAGCTGATTCTGCTTGTAGACTCTGATCTGAATCTTGATGCTTGCGAGTCGTGGCGACTTGTTTAATCTCTGGGATACTGAGTGAGACGCGATTGGCAGGGTTTAGAATCTCAATCAAATGTTGGAGTCAATCTGCTTTCCATTTACTCCGATATCTCGGGACATCTTCTCTTTTTTTCTTTTTCTTCTTTGATTCCGAACTGGGACTCATCTCGTGGGTCGTTTCGATCCATGTGGCTCGAGGTTAGACCTGCGGGAGAAAACAAACAAACGAACGAAATTTTCTGCCCCAGTTTCACTAGGAAAATTTCGTTAATTATTCGCCAGGAAGTTCATAAAATTGATGAAGGAAGATAAAAATGTTCAGTTCAGGGTTGGAACCTTAATACCGACTAGCTGGGGAAAGGTTCAGCTTAGGGTTTTAAAACTCTAATGCCGAACAAAGGAAGAATTCAGTTCAGGGTTTAAAACCCTAATGCTGACTAAAGGAAAATTCAGTTTAGGGTTTAAAACCCTAATGCTGACTAAAGGAAAAATTCAGTTCAGGGTTTAAAACCCCAATGCTGATTGCGTGGAAAAGCTCAGTTTAGGGTTTAAAACCCTAATGCTGGCTGAATGGAAAAAAGTTCAGTTTAGGGTTTAAAACCCTAAATGCTGATTAAAAGGAAAATTCAGTTTAGGGTTTAAAACCATAATGCTGATTATATGGAAAAGCTCAGTTTAGGGTTTAAAACCCTAATGCTGGCTGAATGGAAAAAAGTTCAGTTTAGGGTTTAAAACTCTAACGCTGACTAAAAGGAAAATTCAGTTTAGGGTTTAAAACCCTAATGTTGATTACATGGAAAAGCTCAGTTTAGGGTTTAAAACCCTAATGCTGGCTAAATGGAAAAAGTTCAGTTTAGGGTTTAAAACCCTAATGGTGACTAAAAGGAAAATTCAGTTTAGGGTTTAAAACCCTAATGCTGATTGCATGGACAAGCTCAGTTTAGGGTTTAAAACCCTAATGCTGGCTGAATGGAAAAAAGTTCAGTTTAGGGTTTAAAACCCTAATGCTGACTAAAAGGAAAATTCAGTTTAGGGTTTAAAACCCTAATGTTGATTGCATGGAAAAGCTCAGTTTAGGGTTTAAAACCCTAATGCTGGCTGAATGGAAAAAGTTCAGTTTAGGGTTTAAAACCCTAATGCTGACTAAAAGGAAAATTCAGTTTAGGGTTTAAAACCCTAATGCTGATTGCATGGAAAAGCTCAGTTTAGGGTTTAAAACCCTAATGTTGGCTGAATGGAAAAAAGTTCAGTTTAGGGTTTAAAACCCTAATGCTGACTAAAAGGAAAATTCAGTTTAGGGTTTAAAACCCTAATGCTGATTACATGGAAAAGCTCAGTTTAGGGTTTAAAACCCTAATGCTGGCTGAATGGAAAAAAGTTCAGTTTAGGGTTTAAAACCCTAATGCTGACTAAAAGGAAAATTCAGTTTAGGGTTTAAAACCCTAATGCTGATTGCATGGAAAAGCTCAGTTTAGGGTTTAAAACCCTAATGCTGGCTGAATGGAAAAAGTTCAGTTTAGGGTTTAAAACCCTAATGCTGACTAAAAGGAAAATTCAGTTTAGGGTTTAAAACCCTAATGCTGATTGCATGGAAAAGCTCAGTTTAGGGTTTAAAACCCTAATGCTGGCTGAATGGAAAAAGTTCAGTTTAGGGTTTAAAACCCTAATGCTGACTAAAAGGAAAATTCAGTTTAGGGTTTAAAACCCTAATGCTGATTGCATGGAAAAGCTCAGTTTAAGGATTAAAACCCTAATGCTGGCTGAATGGGAAAAAGTTCAGTTTAGGGTTTAAAACCCTAATGCTGATTAAAAGAAAAATTCAGTTTAGGGTTTAAAACCCTAATGTTGATTGCATGGAAAAGCTCAGTTTAGGGTTTAAAACCCTAATGCTGGCTGAATGGGAAAAAGTTCAGTTTAGGGTTTAAAACCCTAATGCTGATTAAAAGGAAAATTCAGTTTAGGGTTTAAAACCCTAATGCTGATTGCATGGAAAAGCTCAGTTTAGGGTTTAAAACCCTAATGCTGGCTGAATGGAAAAAGTTCAGTTTAGGGTTTAAAACCCTAATGCTGACTAAAAGGAAAATTCAGTTTAGGGTTTAGAACCCAAATGCTGATTGCATGGAAAAGCTCAGTTTAGGGTTTAAAACCCTAATGTTGGCTGAAAGGAAAAAGTTCAGTTTAGGGTTTAAAACCCTAATGCTGATTAAAAGGAAAAATTCAGTTTAGGGTTTAAAACCCTAATGCTGATGGCTGGGGACAAAATTCGAGAACAACCACTGACTTCTTTTTTTTGAATTTTCTTATTTTAGTGAAAGAACAAAAGGGAGTTTTGCGGGAACTTACCTTTTGAGTGAATTCCTTATTGCCAAAATGTTTCTTGTACCCGTGTACCTTCCTCTTTGGGCGACACCTGCTTCTTGCACGGTTGTCTTGGATTATACCTGTTTCAACTTTTCAGACAAAGAACAATTGTTAGTTCGGAAATCACGGTCGGTTCGGTGACCTTGATCGTTCCCAATTGCTTTGTTGCGTCTCTATTTCTGTTGCGAAGTCCCACCATTGATTTGATTCGAATGGCGAAACCTTTAGACTGCTCAGGCTTGTATTTCCGGATTCTGTGATGACTTGCTTCTTAAGGCTCCTTTTTTTTTTTTCTTTTTTCTTTTTTTTTGTCCCGTTTTGCTTGGAGGTTCTAGACGGGGATTTTATTGGAGGTATTCTATGGGAATTTGTACAAAAGGAAGCTCTGTGGGGGAATATTTACAAAGTGGATTCTTTGTGTGGATTTTTGTACAATGGGGCATGCTGGGGATTTATTTCAAAGCGGGATTTCTAGGATTTGTTGGGGTAAGCTTGTTGGGGAATTTTTACAAAGGGACTCGCTGGGATGTGCTGGGGAGATTCCATTTTTTTTTTATTTCTTTTGGGGAGACTCTGTGGGAGATTGTACAAAGGAGAGACTCTGTGGGGATTTGTACAGGGGGAGACTCTGTGGGGATTTGTCCGAAGGCGGACTTGCTGGGGAAGATTTCTCTCTTTCCTCTTTAAACACCATCAAACGTCATGATCCATCAGGCTTGGGCAATCGTACCAACGAAATGAGGCGCTTTCCTTCATGAGACGGGATTCCGTGCAAACCAACCTGCCACCTGCCCTTTCCGGTGTATCCTGAACTTGGGGTTAAAACACAAAAGGGATTTGAAGAGAAGCAAAGAAAGGAGAAAACAAATTTCAGGAAGGGAGTGTCCTTTTCGGGACGAGAAAGACTTATCTGAGGAAGATAACGCTGGCTTTAGATGACATGACATGCTCTTTGGACTGGACGCCTGATCTTCCATGAACTTGCGTTTCCCTGAACCAGAACGGATCTGTGATTCCAAACCAGTGGAACTTTGCCGAGACTTCCTTGGGGTAGAGTCATTCTTTTTCGGCCGACAGCGCCCTTTGCGGGTTTTCGCTGGCTGACCTCTCTCATTTCTCTTCCTGTCATCGCTTGATAGCACTCTTTGCGAGTTTTTACTAAACAAGCTCTCTCATTTTGGTTTCTCTACTCCCGTCGCCTCGTGGTGCCCGAAGGTTTTCACCGCCGAGACTCTCTCATTTTATTTCTCTCAACTCAGGGTGTGCCGGTTTCCATTTGTGATGCTTATTGGTTTCCCACTATCTTTGGTAATTGATTTGAAGGCTTGTACTTGGTGAAGCGAGGTAGCTGATACTAACTTCTAAACTGCTCGACGTGCCCCGGTTTCAATTTCAGGGTGAATGGGATTTTATTATTGGTGTGACTGAACCTCAAGGAGAGGCTGCCTACGTATCCTTTCGGAATCAAGTCAAACGTAGTTCAGGCCTCAATCAATGTTTTTGTTTTGTTTTCCTTTTTCTTTTTTTTTTCTTTTTTTTTGTTTTTCTTTTATGTTTTTTTTTTCTTTTTTTTTTTGTAGAGAGGATTGGGTAGTGTTTGGGAGTAGTGGAGGATAAAACCTTCGCCGTTTTCAAATGTGTCAGGACCACTGGAGTATGATCTAGACGTAGTATCTCTTGACCGCATCTGCATTTACTGCTGTGTCGGGGTCATTTCCTTCGATTTCACCTAAATACAATGCTCCTCTCGGCAATATCTTCCTTACGATGTATGGGCCTTTCCAATTTGGGGCAAACTTTCCTTTTGCTTCTTCATGATGCGGCAGAATACGCCTCAGTACCAGTTGACCTACTTCGAAATTCCGGGGTCGGACTTTCTTGTTGTAAGCACGGGCCATCCTTCGTTGGTATAACTGTCCGTGACAAACTGCGGCCATTCGCTTTTCATCAATCAACGTCAATTGCTCCAGTCGAGCCTTGACCCACTCGCTGTCTTCGATTTCTGCTTCGACAATGATTCGAAGCGAAGGAATTTCTACCTCTGCCGGTATTACAGCCTCGGTCCCATAAACCAAAAGATAAGGAGTCGCTCCCACCGATGTGCGTACCGTAGTGCGGTACCCCAATAATGCAAAAGGTAACTGCTCATGCCACTGTCGGGAACTTTGGATCGTTTTCCTCAAAATCTTCTTGATGTTTTTATTTGCAGCTTCCACAGCACCATTGGCTTTCGGCCGATAAGGAGTAGAATTCCTATGCGTTATCTTGAACTGCTCGCATACATCTCCCATCAAGTGACTGTTCAAGTTTGCTGCATTATCTGTAATGATAGTCGCAGGAATACCGAAACGACAGATAAGATTTGAGTGTACAAAATCCACTACAGCTTTTTTAGTGACCGACTTGAGAGTGACAGCTTCTACCCATTTTGTGAAGTAATCGATGGCAACCAGTATAAACCTGTGTCCATTTGAAGCCTTCGGTTCGATTGGTCCAATGACGTCCATGCCCCATGCGACAAATGGCCAAGGTGCAGACATGGGATGCAACTCCGTGGGAGGTGCATGAATCAAATCACCGTGCACCTGACACTGATGACACTTCCGAACAAAGCTAAAGCAATCTTTTTCCATGGTCATCCAGTAATAACCTGCTCGAAGGATTTTCTTCGCTAAGACATACCCGTTCATGTGAGGTCCACACACACCTGCGTGCACTTCGTGCATGATCTTTCTCGATTCCTCGATATCGACACATCTTAGGAGATTGAGGTCCGGGGTCCTTTTATATAACAACTCACTGCTTAGAAAGAAACCACTTGCATGTCGCCTAATGGTCCTCTTCTGATCTCCAGTAGCGTGCTCGGGGTACTCTTGTGTCTTCAGGAATTTCTTGATGTCATGGTACCAAGGCTGCGTATTTGATCCCGCCTCGATTACACTGCAGTAACCGTGTCTTTCCTTGATTTGGATTTCCAAAGGATCGACGCGGGCGTTGCCCGGGTAGGGTAGCATTGAAGCCAAAGTAGCAAGTGCATCTGCCAGTTCATTGTGGCACCTCGGAATATACCTGAACTCTATTGACGTAAAGCGCTTGCTGAGGTCCTCCACATGCTGTCGGTAAGGGATAAGTTTGACATCCCGAGTTTCCCATTCGCCTTGAGCTTGCCGGATAATCAAGTCAGAATCTCCCATAATCAGTAAGTCTTCGACATCCTGATCGATTGCCATATGCATGCCCATAATGCAGGCTTCATACTCAGCTGTATTATTTGTGCAAAAGAAACGCAGTCTAGCTGTGGCGGGATAATGCTGACCGGAAGGCGAGATCAAAATTGACCCAATCCCTACACCCTTGGCGTTCACGGCTCCATCAAAGAACATCTTCCAAACATGAGCTTCCTCCGAGACCACTTCTGCGGTGTTTACTTCTTCATCTGGAAAGTAGGTATCCAATGGCTGGTATTCCTCATCGACCGGATTTTCGGCCAAATGATCTGCTAACGCCTGGGCTTTCATTGTCGTGCGAGTGACATAGACTATGTCGAATTCCGTAAGCAAGATTTGCCATTTAGCCAGTCTCCCAGTAGGCATTAGTTTCTGAAATATATACTTCAAAGGATCCAACCTGCTTATGAGGAACGTAGTGTGGGCTTGGAGATAATGTCTCAGCTTTTGAGCAACCCATGTGAGAGCGCAACATGTCCTTTCCAACAGTGTGTATTTGGCCTCGTAGCCGGTGAATTTCTTGCTCAAGTAGTAGATTGCTTGCTCTTTCTTTCCGGTTACGTCGTGTTGCCCGAGGACGCAGCCGAAAGAGTTCTCCAAGACTGTTAGATACAAGAAAAGTGGCCTTCCCGGTTCTGGAGGGACCAAGACCGGGGGATTCGAAAGGTATTCTTTGACTTTATCAAAGGCTTCTTGACACTCAGTTGTCCACTTAATCGCCGCATCTTTCCTTAACAGCTTGAATATGGGCTCACACGTGCTCGTCAGCTGGGCAATAAACCGACTGATGTAGTTCAACCTGCCCAAAAGACTCATCACGTCTTTCTTTGTTCTTGGGGGAGGCAGATCTCTGATGGATTTTATCTTAGTTGGATCTAGCTCGATACCTCTCCTGCTTACGATGAAGCCCAAAAGTTTGCCCGACGGAACTCCGAAAGCACATTTGGCTGGGTTTAGCTTCAAGTCATACTTCCTTAGCCTCTCGAAGAATTTCCTCAAGTCTTGGATGTGATTATCCTGCGTCCTGGACTTGACTATCACGTCATCCACGTACACCTCTATTTCCTGATGCATCATGTCATGGAAAATGGCAGTCATGGCCCTCATGTAAGTAGCCCCAGCATTCTTCAAACCAAATGGCATGACCCGGTAACAGTAGGTGCCCCAAGGCGTGGTGAAGGCAGTTTTCTCGGCGTCCTCTTCATCCATCAATACCTGATGATACCCAGCATAACAATCTACAAAAGACTGTATCTCGTGTTTGGCGCAATTATCAACGAGGATGTGGATGTTGGGCAGCGGGAAATTATCTTTAGGACTTGCTCTGTTCAAATCTCGGTAATCTACACATACTCGAGTTTTCCCGTCCTTTTTTGGTACTGGAACCACATTCGCCAACCATGTTGTATATTGGACTACCCGAATCACTCCCGTTTTCAGTTGTTTGGTGATCTCCTCTTTAATCTTGTCACTGACCTCAGTTTTGAACTTTCGTTGCTTTTGTTGAACTGGAGGACAATCAGGATGAATCGGCAATTTATGAACCACTAGATCAACACCTAGTCCCGGCATGCAATGATGATTTTTTTTTCTTTGGAAAGTTGGAAGACAACAATGTTTACAACTAGGGATTCAAGACAACAAAAAGAAGAAAACGTTCAAGTTATGTCCTGGAGATAACTTGTGACACAGGAAAGGTGGCAGGACAGGTCTACCCGGACTTCCGTCTAGTCGGGAATGGCGTGGCCTCCCAGTTTTGAAGTTGGGCGTTCGGCCCCATGTACAGCATCTCAGCAGTGCTTGTGCCTTCACCTGGTTGAACCATGTGGACCTCGTAGAGCATTTCTCTCATCGCCCCACATATCTCCTCGATTTCCTCAGCTGTGAAGACCTCATCATTCTTCTTCTTCAGCGTACCTTGGCCTGATGAAAGTTGCATATAAATCCGGCAGTGGTTGAGGTAATTTCCAACCCTCATTTTTCCTTTTCTTTGCCCACTCTTCGTCTGCTGGAGTAAGCTTGAAACCTAGTCCAAAAGGTTTCTTGGTGACGGGCAAGGTAATGGGTTCTGTTATTCCCTGAAGGGTTCGTCCAAGGCCCTTCCCTGGCCTAAATCCGTGCTGGATCATCTCTTTGGCCACCATGACCGAGGCGTTAGACAAGAAAGGCTGGGGGAAAGGTATTCCCTCTTCGTGCTGCTCTGCCAGTACAATCTCGAAAGCTTGATAGACCGTATGTTCGCTCCCTTCTCTCGGTTCAAGATATGGGATGGATGGGTCCCGATAAATGGCATGTTCGTCTTCCCTATGGACCACGATCTCTCGGTCTTCGTACTCGAACTTCACCATCTGGTGAAGAGTGGAAGGCACGGCTCCTGCCGCATGGATCCAAGGTCTGCCAAGGAGAAAATTGTAGGATGTGTCCATGTCGATCACCTGGAAGGTTACTCGAAATTCGACTGGTCCTATGACCAACAACAGGTCTATTTCTCCCATGGTATCTCTCTTGATGCCGTCGAAAGCTCTTACGCAGACATTGTTGGGTCGGATTCTTCCGGTCCCAATTTCCATTCTTTGTAGCGTGGAAAGCGGGCAAATGTCAACACCTGATCCCCCATCCAACATTACCCGCTTGACATAATAGTCTTCGCATTTAACTGTTAGATGCAAAGCCTTGTTGTGTGCCGCTCCTTCCGGGGGTAAATCATTCTTGCTGAAAGAGATTTGGTTAACGGCGAAGAATCTTTCTGTCATCCGCTCTAGTTGTTCCACCGAGGTTTCAACTGGTACATATGCTTCATTCAGGGTTTTCAGTAGGATCTTTTGATGTTCGGTCGACCTCATCAGTAATGACAGCATGGATACTTGTTCAGGGTACTTGCGCAGCTGATCTATCACCTCGTAATCCGGCATTTTCATTTGTTGGAAGAACACTTCCGCTTCTTCAACACTCACGGGCTTCTTTGGCGGGAAGCGCCTTTGTGTGGCGTTGTTCAGTTCTTGGGTATTTGAATACCTTCCAATGGAAGTATTTTCTGGAAGTTCTCCCATGACCTCTTTACCTTTGTACATCACCAAAGTCTTTTGATAATTCCACGGCACTGTGGACGGGTTGGTCATTGGCTTTTGTGGCACGCGTCCGATAACCACTGGCTCATTCAGCCGAGGTGGTTGAATCGTCCCCCGGACCACATAGGCCCCTTTTGGCACGTACATAGGTTTTGTCTTTTTGATCCCGAAGTTCTGCGTCTTCTTGGCTTGACCTCGTGGTATGTAAAGAACTCCATCCTTTATCGGTACCACTTTCTTCTCCAACTTCTTTTCAGGCACTTTCTTTGTAGCTTTGGCCTCTTCCCCCTTTTCTGGTTTTTGGTCCGTTTCGGGCCTCTTTCCCGTGTCGACAATGGCAATTATGGCTTTCAGAGCAGGGTCGAACTCTTTGTCTTCACAAATCATTCCGATCAGCGGCCCATTATTGTGAGCAGGTAATGGATTGTTAGTTACATTCGGGATCTCCTCGTCCCTTAGCACTATTTTCCCTTGCTCTATCAAATTTTCGACCACTCTTTTCAACGACCAGCAGTCATTTGTATCATGTCCCTCGGCCCCTGAATGATAGGCGCATCTGACTCCAGCTTTGTAAGAAGGTGACGTCGGGTTTTGCCTTGTTTGAGGGATTGGTTGCAAGAAACCCAACTGGACCAGCTTTGGGAACAAAGTTGAGTATGGCTCACCGATGGGCGTGAAAGTCCGCCTTCTGGGTGGCTCCTGAGGGCGGAAGTTATTCTGCAGGGGTTGTGGGTTATAGTGGTTGCGGTAAGGAGACTGATTTCTGGGAGGTGGAGCTGGGCCACAGTTGGCTTGTTGTGGTGGATGGGCATAAGGCTGGGCATTCATGACCATATAAGGTTGATAAGCATATGCCAAATTTGAGTGGGGGTAGTAGTGTTGTGGGGCTCTTTCCGGAAAATGGGGCCTGGGATGACGATACTCCGTTGCTTCCGAGGCTGCCATAGTCGTTTCTTCCTTCTTCTTCCCCCTTGTCGTTCCTCCAGACCCGCTTTGGACGGCCTGGGAGGTCGCCCTTATGGCTGCTTGACTCAGAATCCTACCTGTTTTCAAACCATTTTCCACCATCTCTCCAATCTTGATTGCTTCCGCGAATGGCTTACCCATGGCTGACATCATGTTTTGGAAATAGTCAGACTCTTGAGCCTGGAGAAAGGTAGTGACCATTTCCACTTCATCCATGGGAGGCTTCACTCTCGACGCCTGTTCACGCCACTTAATAGCATATTCTCTGAAGCTTTCCGAAGGTTTCTTCTTCAAATTCGACAGAGAGTTTCGGTCTGGCGCAATGTCGATGTTATACTGGAATTGTTTTACAAAATCTCTGGCGAGATCATCCCATATATGCCATCGGGACATTTCCTGATCCATATACCATTCCGAAGCTATCCCTACTAGACTTTCCCCAAAATACGCCATCAGCAGTTCTTCTTTTCCGCCGGCTCCCCGTAATTGGTTGCAGTATTTCTTAAGATGTGCAATGGGGTCACCGTGCCCATCGTATTTCTCGAACTTTGGGGTCTTGAAACCCGTTGGCAGGTGCACGTGAGGGAACATGCACAGGTCGGCGTAAGAGACGCTCTTTTGTCCGCTCAATCCTTGCATATTCTTCAAACTTTGTTCAAGGCTTCTCATTCTCTTGGCAATCTCATTTTGTTCTGCAATTCTGGGGTTCTGATCCTGCCCAGGTGCAAGCTCGCACTGAGGCAGTAGAGGATTAGTACTGGTAGCGAACCTAGTTGGTTCCATTGAGAACGATGGTGCTTGGAATGTAAAGGAGGATGAGTCAAAGCTTGGCTTGTACGTGGTTGGCTGTGCCGTGATCGGGCAAGGCGATGCAGTAAAGATGTTCATGCTTGCATCAGTTGCCGACATTCGGGGATGAGGCTCAGAAGGCGATCCAGCAGAGAAGGCTGAGGTGGCTGGGTACCCGAATGGGGTAGCAGGATAATTTATGGGGACATTAGACGTCCCACTTGACCTGGAGAATAATTCAGGGAATCCGGGGACGACACTTGGCGGTTCTTTCCCATTATTCCAGTCGTCCAGCATTTCCAACATGCGGAGCCGTAGGATTCTATTTTCCTCCGCGGTTGCGGATTCAGGTGTGAGGACAGCTGAGATCGAGCTCTCCTCGGAAACAGGGATTGTTTGTAATGGAATTTCTGAAGACATTTCCACACTTCCTTTTGACCTGGTGAAGTAAGTGTGGGTACTGCTTCTGGTCCTAACAACAGGTAGTTGAACACTTCTCCTTGACCTCGTGAAGTATGAGTGCGAGGCCAGACTTTCACCAAACCAACCGTCTTTTCAAAAACCCTGGTTACTCATCGACAAATGCACGGTTAATTTGCAGCAAATAACAGATAGTTAATCTCACGTTGGGCATGATGCACCTATACAGTTAAGTGGATTACTATATGTTTGCTACGAGAGCATGCGTCATTCCGGCATTTTTTTTTGTTTTTGTTTTTTGTTTTTTTTCTTTTTTTTTTTGTTTTTTTTTTTTTTTTATTTTGCAGTAAAAGAAATGCGACCGAATCCGATGAGGATTGCCTACGTATCATGATGCCTACGTGAATCAGATCAATACGTAGTTCGAAAAACACAAATGATCGTAAAGGAAACAACCTCTTTATTGTTGAAAACATTCTATTACAAACTACATTTGCAAAAGAAAAACGAACTTTGAAAATAAACCTAGATTCAAAAATAGACTAAAAATCACCCGGATGGAAAAAACAAGCGGAAGATGCTAAGATACAGATTTGACCTATGAATGCATTATGGTTTTGAAAATTGGTGTCCGCGGGGCATCGTTCGGCCTTGCCGCGGTCCTAGGCGTGAGATCCCTCTCAAGTTGCTCCAGCTCGTGCATAGTCTGCTTGACATAACCCATTACTGCTGAGAGGACGGTAACGCTGGACATGTTCTCACATCGTAGACATCGTCTGGTGATGGCATGGGCAATGGCCTTGATCCTATCTCTGGTTTGCTTCTTCTCCACGAGTAGGCGTTTTATCTGATCGCTGCATGTCTTAAATACTTGAGCATCTTGTATATGCTGATGCTTCAGTCGCCGTACTTCCAACTTCATCTGGGCTATTGAGTCGTACCAGTATCTGCTCTCCATTTGGAAGTCCTCGGCCTGACTAGCTGCTTTGATCTCAAGTGCAGCCATCTCTCTCTTTACTTTAGCCACAGTCTTCTCGTGGTTGCCTTCCAATTGATTCAGGTACCGGCGATGCTCATCTGCTCTTGCATCCCACTGTGCCCTGAGCTCTGCTATGACGTTTTCAGATTTCTCCAAACTATCTTGCCATTCCCTGATTTCACCTTTTAGCCTTTTTATCAACTGCTCGTCTAATCGATGCCTTGGCTGTTTATCCGCATCCACCCTTATCTGTTTGATCTGGGCTCTGAGCCTTTCGTTGTCCTGAATTAACCTGTTCCGCTCTCCCAGATTGGTAGCATCTTGCACATTGTGCTCATATTTCAAACTTTCCACTTGTTGTTTTAACCTGCTGATTTCGGCGCAATAGCCTCTTTCCTTTGCTAACCAATCTCACTGCCTTTGCGATGATTCGGTGAAATTCCGGATGTGGGGTCTCTTAGCTGGCCTTTCATGCTCAAGTTCCCTTCTATACCATGCAAGGTATCCTGGCGCCGTCTCTCCTTTGGCTCGATCTCGCACGCAAGTATCTGATTTCAAATATTGACACTCACTCCAGATTTGGCGAATCTTTGCTTCTGGGAATTGTCCGTTAGGACTTATCTCAACTGCTTGAGTGCTAAGATCTTCCTCATGAGGTACTGTCTGGCATCTTCCGAACTGTCTCAAAACTCGGCAGGGTGCGTAAGGTTGAATGCTCTTAAGCCCCATCAGTAAGAAATGAGTTTTAGCTGCAGACATATATAGGATCTCATCAACAGGCAACCATCCCAACGTCCATTGTATTTGGCTGGCAGTAAGAGCTTGAAAGAACGAGGTCCATGCCAGGACTCCTTTGGGCAAACTGATCTCTTTGGTTCTCGTGTAAGATTCTTCTATGCAGGTCTTTTCCGGGGAACCATGGCTCAAAATCTCGGAATGATGGCAGAGGTGCTCGGTCATCCATATCTGTAGGAGCAAGTTACAACCTTCGAAGAAATTTCCCCCAGCTTTACAAGCTGTAAGAGCTCGAAAGATGTCAGGATACCACCATAGGCGCGAGAGTACTGTCACTTTGCGTGAGTAAAGTGCTGACGACCCCGGATATCTTCAAATCAATGTTTCCGTCTTTCCTTGGAAATACCAGAAGGCCCAGGAACATCATCATGAACGCTACCCGTCTGTGCTTGTCCCACTTCTGACGAACTCCTTTGCTGCACAGTTTGTTGATTGGATTATTGAATCCCCCCTCATGACCGTACCTATCATATATGAAGCATGGAGTACAAAATCCGGCTGCCAGATCCGGGTTGTGGACTGTTCTGGGTATCTTCAATGAATCTAGGAACCGATGTACCGTGACGACTCTTGGGGCGACCAAGTATTTTTCCCTCAAAGGAAGTTCAGTATTCCCGATGTATCCGGCCATTTCTTCCAAAGTCGGGGTGAGTTCAAAGTCAGAGAAATGGAAAACATTGTGCGCCGGGTCCCAGTAGGTGATCAAAGCCCTTATGATATCTCCCCGAGGTTGGATTTCCAACAGACCCACAAGACCTTTCAGATATTTCTTAACCTCATTTTGTCCTTCAACACCTAGATCATTCCACCATAGCCGTAACTTGACAGGGATTTTGGTCATTATTGAAAAATATTCATTTTGCATCGTGCTCATCCTGCACATTTATTAAGGTGATTTTAAAAAATGACTGACTCAAAAAATATTTTTACAGAGGGGATCAAGTTTTGAACACGGCCTTTAAACACTTCGGGGACGAAGATTTTAAGGCTGTGTGGGTCTATTGGATAAAATGCTAAACAAGACCCAAAGGTGGCTGTTTACGCAAAGTCAGCCTTCTGGCGTCCCTTTCGGGAACATTCGGCTATTTACGACAAAACAACGTCACCTGACTTATTTATGACTCTTTAAAAATTTGAAACGCATTCTTTTTTTTTTTATTATTTTGGCTATTTTAGCAAAATGGGGGTTGAACCCGACGAGGGTTGCCTACGTATCTCACATCCGGTGAGAATCAAACCGGCGTAGTTCGGGCTATCGTGAATAGAGAAAACCAAATAAACCTAAAAATCAAGAATACGTATTTTTATTATTTTTTTTGAAAAGAGATAAAGATTAAAGAAAATATTTATTACTAATTATTTTTTGGGAAATATTTGGACTATTAGTCTGAATTTATAAAAGGGGTACTACAAAAGAAACAACATTTTTTTTGAATTATGAATTTCCGTTTTTTTTTACTTTTAAATAAATACCCTTTTTTTTCTTTTTGATTTTGGAAATGATAAAAAAGAAAATTTGTATTTTTTTTAATTCAAACTAAGAAGACAAATTTTGTTTTTATTCTTTTTTTTTAGGAGAAATTCCGGCGAGGTTTTGACACTACTTGGACATTGGTTTTATTTTTCCAAAATAAGTAATCATCTCCCTACGCTGCTATTTTCCCTCTCTTTTTTTTTAGAAACCGGTCAGCATGCGGAACCGAAGCAAATAAATGCGCAAAACAAATAGGATGCAGCAGGGTGGTCTTTTCATTTAGGTTGCCTATCCTAGACGGACCCAACCCCTGTGTTGAGTCCCCTAAGTCAAATGCAACATGATGCAGATAAGCGTTCCTACTAGGGATCCGGCATGAAATCAAGTTATTCTAGGTTCGCAACCTGGGCATTTGTTCTAGACTGTGTACCCGAGCGGACAACTCGAGTCGAGGAGGGGGCTACGTACCGGGGACCCGCGAGATCGTCCGGCTTTGTAACTTGTCCGACCTCTTTCTTATTTCAGGTATAGACACTAACAGAATAGGGAGTCTCGACCAGCGAGCTTCTCCCCGGAGGTAAGAAGAGAAGGGTTTCGGCACAGTTTATATACAGTTCAGATAATATCAAAGCGGTAAAAGACAACATTCAGCACGTTATATCAAAACATGTAATAAATATCAGATAATAAAGCCAAATATAACAATTATTCTAAGCTCGAATTCTTGAACCCTGAACCAGTGGTTCTGGGTTTTATTCCCCAGCAGAGTCGCCAGAGCTGTCACACCTCCTTTTTGCGCGCCCGCCCCGAAGGGTAAGATGCGCGGGTGGAGTTTTTTCCAATTTAAGTGACAATATTCGAAATAGGATTATTTATTTAATTCAGAGTCGCCACTTGGGAAAGGTTTGGCTTTTGGTGTCCCAAGTCATCGGTTTATCTTGAATCCCAAATCGAGGAAATTTTCGACTTTTCCAAATGAAGTCTGCGAACCAGAAATTCTAAGTAAGGAATTCTGTTGACCCGAGGGAAGGTGTTAGGCACCCTCGAATCTCGTGGTTCTAGCACGGTCGCTTAAATTGTTATAATGGCTAAATATCTGATTTAAATACATGTTATGACTTACGTGCTTTTATTAATTTAAACCGCTTTTATTATTATCATTTATTTTATTTTTTTATAGAATTTGCAACGTCGCGAAAATGTATCTCGAACCACGTCGCAATCAATGCGCCCGTAGTTGTTGACCATTTCGACTCCGTTGAGATTTGGATTTGGGTCACATCAATGTACACCCAAGTTTTAAGAATATAATCTAATTAAGTTGTGCCTAAAGGGTCTAGCGCGTTATTATTTTGTAGAAGGCCGTGAAATTCACTAAACAGCCTATCCTGAATTCTAAATAATTATTATGGTTATTTATTGAGGGCCCCGCAATTTTGCATTTTTATTTGGCGAGGCTCGTCTCTATTTTAGAAAGGATATCCTAAAGTGGCTACGTTTTTAATACATTTGTCCTAAAACTAGAAGAAGAGGTATATGCTAATTTAATTATATGCTTTGGCCTGATCCGGATTCTTATGATTAATTATCTACGAAGTTAAGAAAACATTATACTTTAATGAAAAATGCTTTAATTTGACAAGGAATCACATACAAGCTAACGAAATACAACACTTAATCCGAACATTTCTTGAGTTGAACTTAACTAAACTTATTTGGACTAGATTAAAGGATTTAGCTACTAGATATCGTTACTAATAAGACTTTGAATGTGACCCTAGGTACTGCCCAACGGAACCCAAAAAAAAGACTAAATGAAACAGAAACAGCGTTGTACAAGGTCGGAGTATACATACCCCATACTAACAAACAACTACCGAACTAAAACACAAAGGGGTAAACTCAGTCGAATGTCAGTACATACTTTCGAACTGTTGAATTATAAACTAATCAATTTTTACAGGCCCGTTAATGTACCATGAATATTACAACAAATACTTGAACTTCTTCAACCTTTTTCATTTCATGCTTTCAAACTGTTTCAGTTACATCAATATGGGACTTGAAATGTGTACCTGGAAATACTGAAAATGCAAAGGAGAAGAAGAAGAAGATGTGGAAATCAGCAGCAGCAAGAAACAGGACTAGCAATAGCAGCAGGACAGGAAACAGAATAGCAGCAGCAAGAATCAGAGTAACAGCAGCAATCAGGACAGCACAACAGAAAAGATTCTATTGCAAGGTGGAACTAGAGTTGAAGAGGAAACAGCCAAATGAAACAGCACACAGTGTGATGGCAACAAAACTCCAGACAATCCAATTCTGAGATATACCAAATGCAACAAAACACTAACAATAATCTCGATTGAAACTTAGACGAAGCAAAACTGCCTGACGTATTGACAACAGATGAACTTCAGACAAAACAAGACCAAGTTTCTGATTTCTGTTTTATCTCTTTCTTGCTCTCTTTCTATTTCTGTATCTATGTGTATCTATCAGATCTCTTCTTTTTCTTCCCTCCTCACTTTTGTGTATCTTCCTGTCTGTATCTCCCTCTATTGTGTGTGTGTGTGTTTTCCTCTAATCCCAGGGTCTTGTATATATTTTTCTATCAGATGTCCTTCCCCCCTTTATAAGCCTTAACACTACCCCTTTTAACAGCCTGTTTAGAATATCACCATACCCCTCCCATGTGCCTTCCATTTTCAAGTCCCACTTTAGCTAATTAAGTATTAAACCCCATCATTCCCTTGGCAGGCTTAACTTTCCATTTTATTAACTAAAAGCAAACATGGGCAGCAGGATGTAGTCTGACAGCACATGCTGTCAAACTATTTAATTCAAAAAGGGCCTTTATGCCCATGTCGTGCACATGCCCCCCAGTTCAGATTACCATTACAGCCTAACCTTAGATTTCTGAAATCAAATTAGCAATTATAAGTAACTGAACTTGGTTCTTAATTGATTCAGGCAATGTTCAACAGAAGCAAATCGATTTATTTTGTTCAGACAGTTGAAACTAATTGACGACACATGTCGACTCGACTATATTAGCATTAACATACACAATCGTAGCCAAAAATCAGACATTTAAACAGTATCGATACATGATTCGAATTATACTGACTGAGCAAAGTGGTACTCGAGGAACCAATTGATCAGTCAACATTTGAAATTCAACTAATTGCACAACAAATACATACACACATTATCAGAACAAGTAGAAGAAGACACTCGATCAAACAACAAAGGTTCAGGCAAAGTGGACAAACAGAAGTTGATAAAATTAAAACAAACATGAACGGACTTTTAGTCAATCACACAGACTAAACAGAAATAAGAAAAGAAAAAGCAAGACTCACCTCAAATCTCGAAAAATCACAACCTTAACTCGGATTCGGACAGACCTTTCTTAAGGCTGAACGGACTTTAATCGAAGTGTTTCTCAGATGAGAAACACTTCGATTAAGGTCCATTAGACCTTAATCCTTTGGTTTGAACAAGACACGGACCATCGACGAAGACCTTTAAAGTTCAAAAACTAGATCCGGGATTCATGCTTCCCTGGTCAGATTCGGACCAAACCAAGTATGGTTTGGTCACGAGGGGGTCTGGGGAGTGTCTGGTGTGAAGCTGGGGTTAAACGGTGTAGATCGAGTTTTGACTCGAATCTTCAAATGAAGATTCGAGAAGGTGGGATGGTATTCGAACTACGTGGTTAACAGATCCATGTTCCGGATGGCAAGGGGGTTCTATGGTGTTAAGGGCGAGGTCACCGGCGTTCATACCGCCGGGTTTCTGGTGAAGGGAGATGGGGGCGGCTAGGGTTTGAGGGTAAGGGTCTGTGGAGACGAAGGCTGGGGTATTGGATATGGGGGCAGGGTATGTTAAGGGCTTATATATGGAATGGGTGGGTTGATCTCAACCGTTAGATCAATCTAGATCTACGGTCTGGATCTGAGGGCTTAAGTGGAACGGTGTCGTTTCGAGGGTAAAGGGTTTGGGTTGGTCCGGGTAGAAACGGGTCGGGGCCATTAGTGGGTTATGGGGAGGTGATCTTGGCCGTTGATCAATCTGAGATCAACGGCCCAGATCAGTTTGGACCAAAACGGCGTCGTTTGGACACCCTGGGTATCAGCTGGTGTGGACCGGGCAAGCCTGGTTTGGACGTTGTTTGTTTTGGGCCAATTTTAATAAATTGGCCCAATCCGGAAGAAGAAAAGATTTTTTTTTCTTTTCTTTTTTTTTTATTTTAAAAACAAAACTAAGCAAAAATCAAATTAAAATTAAACACATACTCAATACAATTATTTGCACACACACTGAAATATTTCAAAACAGGTAAAACCAAACAAAATAAAATCACGGACGAAGACGCCTATTTATGATTTTCTATTTAACGACCGGATTACGGTTCGAATTATGCATGACACACACATTTTTTTGTGTTTTGTTTTAATAAAGTAAAAATGGGCAAAAATCGTAAATAACCAACAAAGTGTCATGTAAAAATCCAAAATTTGTACAGCAGGGCCAATTATTATTATTTTTTATTTCTTTTGGAGTGATTGTCGTGCGAAACAAAAATCACGTGCTCACAATTAGTATCACCATAGAAATCATAGGAAAAATATGAACAACATGAAATCCAGAAGAAAGATGCAAATCAAAGTAAAAATGATAGCTAGTAAATAGGTCATGCACTGAAAAGCGAAATAGTAAGACACAACGTTGCCACTATCTGTCTTAGACAAAAACCCTACCAGCCTATTCTCACAAAGGTACGAAGTAAGGCAAGAATCAGCTACCTCCTAACCTAGAACTCTAATACTCGACCTCCACATCTTCCTATCAAGTGTCATGCCCTCGAAAATCTGAAGCCTCGCCATATTCTGCATGATCACCTCTCCCCAATACTTCTTAGGTTGCCCTCTACTTCTTCTCATGCCCTCCACAACCAGCCGCTCGCACCTCCTTACCAGAGCATCTGGGCTTCTCCTCTTAACATGCCCAAACCATCTGAGCTTCGCTTCCCGCATCTTGTCATCAATGGGAGCCACGTGCACCTTCTCCCGAATATCATCATTCCTAATCTTATCCATCCTAGTGTGCCCGCACATCCACCTCAACATCCTCATTTTTGCTACTTTCATCTTCTGGATATGTGAGTTTTTAACAGACCAACACTCAGCCCCATACATCATGGCCGGTCTAACTACTGCTTTATAGAACTTACCTTTGAATATCGGTGGCACTCTCTTGTCATACAAGACTCCAGATACTAACCTCCACTTCATCCATCCTACCCCAATACGGTGTGTGACATCCTCGTCGATCTGCCCTCCGCCATGGATCACCAACCCAAGGTACCTAAAACTACCTCTACTTGGGATGACCTGTGATTCAAGCCTCACATCCACGCCCACCTCCCCCGGCTCAGCGCTAAACTTACACTCTAGGTATTTCGTTTTCGTCCTGCTAAGCTTGAAACCCTTAGACTCAAGAGCCTGTCTCCAAACCTCCAACCTCTCATTAACACCGGCTCTCGACTCATCAATCAGAACTATGTCATCGGCTAATAACATGCACCATGGCACCTCCCCTTGAATATGGTGTGTTAACGCGCCTATCACCAGGGCGAATAAGAACGGACTGAGCGCAGAACCTTGGTGTAACCCTATTACAACTGGAAAAAGCTCTGGGTCGCCTCCTACAATCCTAACCCGAGTCTTAGCCCCATCATACATGTCCTTAATCGCCATAATGTAGGGAATCAATACACCTTTTGCTTCCAAGCATCTCCAGAGAACTTTTCTAGAAACCCTGTCATACGCTTTCTCTAGGTCAATAAACACCATATGTAGATCCTTCTTCCTCTCTCTGTACAGTTCCACCAACCTCCTAACAAGGTGTATAACTTTTGTAGTAGAACGACCCGATATGAAGCCGAACTGGTTGTTGGATACAGACACTGTTATCCTCACCCTCGCTTCAACCACCCTCTCCCACACTTTCATGGTATGACTCAGTAATTTGATACCCCTATAATTGTTACAGCTCTGAATATCACCTTTGTTCTTATATATTGGAACCAGCGTGCTCCACCTCCACTTATCCGGCATCCGCTTCTCCTTAAAAATAATATTAAACAACCCAGTCAACCACTCCAAACCTGCTCTCCCCACACACTTCCAAAATTCCATCAGAATCTCGTATAACTCCCATAACCTCCTCAACCTTGATACACCTGTAGCACCCAAAGTCACGGTGACTCTCGGAATGCTCCAATTCTCCTAGCACAATATCCCGATCCCCTTCTTCATTCAGAAGTTTATGAAAGTAAGTTTGTTATCTCCTCTTAATCTGGGCATCTTCCATCAATACTCTACCATCTTCGTCCTTGATGAATCTCACTTGGTCCAAATCCCGAGACTTCCTCTCTCTCTCAACTTGGTCAGTCGGAATAACTTCTTCTCCCCGCCTTTTTCCCCTAGTTCCTCATACATATGACCATAAGCCGCAGTCTTAGCCTTTGTGACCATTAGCTTAGCTTCCTTCCTGGCTACCTTATACCTTTCCATGCACGCTCGCCTCTCCTCCTCACCTATGTTCCCCATTAACTTGAGGTACGCCGCCTTTTTCGCTCCCACTTTACCTTGGACCACTTCATTCCACCACCAGTCTCCTTTGTGCCCACCAGAAACGCCCGTTGAGGCCCCTAACACCTCTCTCGCAGCCTCTCTTATACAGTCTATTATTGCTGACCATATAGTGCTCGCATCACCACTGCTCCTCCAAGCTCCCATAGCCGACAACCGCCCTTCCAACTCTTGGGCTTTATCCTTAGTTAAGACTCTCCACCTGATTCTCGGTCTTTCTCGAGCTGACCTTTTCCTTCTCTTTAACATAATACCAACGTCCATTACTAAGAGCCTATGCTGCGTCGCGTGTATCTCATACGGAATCACCTTGCAATCCTTGTACAACCATCTATCACACCTCCTAAGGAGGAGATAGTCAATCTGAGACTTCGCCACCACATTTTAAAAAGTAACCAAATGCTCCTCCCTATTTGGAAAGCTAGAGTTCGCAATCACCAACCCAAAAGCCTTAGCGAAGTCCAACAGCGAGGTACCTCCTCCATTCCTCTCTCTAAAATAGAAGCCTCCATGCACCTCGCTATAACCACCTGCGGTCGATCTAATATGACCATTGAAATCCCTTCCGATGAATAGCTTCTCAGCAGGCAAAACCTGGCGCACAATCTCATCTAATCCCTCCCAGAATCGCTGATTAGCCTCCTTATCTAGGGCCGCATGCAGTGCATAGGCACTAACGACATTTAAGGTGCACTCTCTAACCACCAACTTAATAATCATCAATCTATCATTCACTCGTCTAACCTCAACCCCAGACTCTCTAAGTTCCCTATCTACCAAGATACCTACTCTATTCTTACCTTTTTGGACTCCTGAGTACCACAGTTTATACCCGTCCGCGTCCTTCGCCCTCGACCCTACCCACCATGTCTCCTGGACACACGCTATATTGACCTTCCTATTCTGGAGGATCTTCGCCAACTCTATAGACTTACCCGTCAATGTACCTATATTCCATGACCCGATTCTCAACCTATAGACACCCTTGATCCCATTACCTCCCTTGCCTCCCGCCCCACCCCTTAACCCCTGCCCTACCTCCCGCACCACCCCCCATTCCCCCCGAGAACATGACCTCACTCAACCATCCCAGACCACAGTCACTATACCTACGACAGACTGAGTGGAATCACTAACACACATAAGGCAACATACCAAACTAGAAGAAGACAAGTTGCAACTACAGACACACAAATACAGTGAATCAACTAATACGAACTAAGATGACGGTAATTTAACTAACACAACTAAGGGAAACAGGAAAACGGGAGGTACCAGCTTATGCGAGTAGAGTCTGGGAATCGTCTTGGTTTATACGGCGATGTTGCGTCCACCTAGCACATTCACGTCCAACTCCCACCGCCCTTTACTGACACTCGTCCGGGTTGCTCTTTAATATTTGCACACGCACGTCTCATTCGCCTCTAATAGTCACATGCCCTAACCTGAAATACACACAAAACACCACGAAGCCAAACAAATGAGGGAGGGGTTATCACCGCTACCACTAGTGGGGCCCCACCGGCGACGATTGAAGGCAGAGATAACAGGTAGAGGGAGAGAGTCCGAAAATGTTGAATCCGATCTGGTATATTTCTATAGTCATGTAGGTGAAATTAATTTAATTTAAAAAGAGAATAACAAACCAAAAACTGTACAATTTTATTTTTTCAACTAGAGAAAATGTACGGAAAGGATGATTCAAAAAGTTAGAATTTTGATGCAAAAGCCAATGATTTCAATTCAAATCACGCAGTAAATGCAATAGGAGATAAAATCGAAAAAAAAACAAAAATTTCAAAATGGGTTAATTCGAAGCTACAAAAAGAGTGATTTTCGGATCTGAGAATGAAACAGAAAAAGGATCAAATCAATCACAAGAACAGAAAGAATTGAAACTTTACCAACCAAGTTGACCTTAATTTCAACACTAAAGAAATAAATTCACAAAAACTCCACAAAAGAGAAAGGAAAAAAATGGACCAAAATGTCTGTAATGTGAGGAGCTTGGATAAGTTAGTGGGATCTCAGTTTACTAAAAAAAAAAGATATATATATATATATATATTCTATACTATATTAAAAGTACGAAAGCCCTTAGCGAAATATCATTCGCCTTTATTACCCTTTAAAAATAGATTTCGTATTAGACAAATTAGTCATTAGATTATTTTTCTAATATTAGTAATAGTCATTTAATATTTTTCTAAATATTTAGAAATTCGAGATTAACTAGATTTTGTGTATAATATTTTTCCTTATTTAAACTATGTAACATAATAAACTTGTAAAAGAAAGATCAAAATCTTTTGTAAAGTGTTCCAAAACAATCGTTTACATAAACTTTGAAGCACTTTTACGTCTTGGGGGTACTTTTGTTTGTCACATTTCAACAATTAATTCTTTTTAAAAAATTAGGTAATCCAGGTAAAAGTGAGTAATTTTAGTATCTTTTAGGTTTAAGAGTTTTTTTTCCTTTTGTATAAGTTATTAAAAATTGAGGATTTCATGTAGGTTTAGGAATATTTTTTTAAAAAGTTAATCAACTAATTCTTTATAAGAAAAAGATTAATTTTTTGTAATTATGTTAGGTAAACAAAATTATTAATACTTTGTAAATATTTTAGGTAAACTTTTTGTGCACTTTGACCTCCTTTTAGGTTTAGGAATTTTTTAATTTTTTTGGGTAAAATTCTCAAGCACTTGTACCTCCTTTTAAGTTTAGGAGTATGTGTTTATGTATAATTCCTAATATTAAGGACTGTAATTACTTACGTCTTTTGTTCATGATTCTTTTTTTTTTTTTTTGGTTATTTGCGAGATACAAAAGAATTGTGATTGAATCCTAGAGGCATACCCTTCCTTTTAGGATTTTTCTTATTCCTTCAAATTTATGGTCTTTATCTTTCTCCATTAAACTTTTGAGATTTTTGTACAGAAAGTAAGTTAATATCCAAGCATAAATTTTTCTCAAAAGATTCAAGCTTAAATTTTACAACTTATAAAATAGGTCTTATGGGAAGAAAATTGAATTTGGGCCAAGAATCGAGATTGTACAAGAGGTATTATTCATAAAGATAATTGAAATTTCTCCTCTTCCTTAATGGAAAGGACTCTCTACCGCTCTCTTCTAGTTAAATCTCACATTCGTAAATTCATGCTAAATAAAATTATAATACGGAATATTGTATACTTTGCCTAATAGAAGAGTTAGAAATCAATTAAAATTTTAATGATCTATTGGATAAACTTTGTCCTTTCTTTACTGCATTCAGACTATAAATTATATCTATTCCCGGACCATTATTTGTAGGCTCAAAACCAATGATTATGACAAGTTATGTTAGAGTGCAGCTTTGTCTTTCGGGTTTGCTTTTACGTTGTCTATGTTAAGCGTGCATACTGCGTTCGACAATTCTAAAAAAAGTTTGATCTTTCTTATGTTTCTAAATTATGATATTCAAACTGATGTTTGAAATTAACTAAATTTATGTATTGTTTTGATTTATGTTTTCTATGAATATTTTCTTCTTGAATTTTATACTATTAGTATTTGCATTATATGCCTACATGTCCACAAATTTGATTGTATATAGCTCATTGAAGTTATTATGTTCTTCATTTGGATTTTTTATTTTCGATAAATTTACTCTTTTGAATCTTTTGTTCAATTTATAACTTTGAATCGATTGTTACAATTAACTACGTTGATTAGCTTACAGAACGTTTTTCATAGTTTTTTTGATTAAATGTTTTACTTAGTAAGTTGTTATTATTATTGTAAAGTAAATGCATCAAAGATTAAATAATAGAGAGTCATTGTTTTTGTTTTAAATGATTTGACTTTTTAGGATCAACAATATCGTCTATGAAAGAGAAATTAGATTAGATTCAATAGTACTAACATATTGTTATCTCATACAATAAAATAGCTATAATTAATACAACTGAATTATTTATTTTTGTAAGTTCAAAAAAATCTAATTACTACATTTATGTATCACATTTTTTATCATTAAATAATTGTTATTTTAATGACATTCGCTAATTTACATAATCAATTGTTCTTGTATTCAAGTTTTAATTGATTGACGCTATATATACGTGCAACACAGGTGCACTAAGACTAGTATATATGTATATATGTATACCAGCCTTAAGGGTACGCGCTTTGCGCGTGTACCTGTATCAATAAATACAATAAACTTTTAAAAGTTGTGTAAATATTATTAGACAATTTATCTGAGTTATGTAAAATTTAAAATAAAATTTAAAGAAATTATTTTAACATACTAAATGTTGTTCCCATTTTAGCTAGTTCAATAAATAAAGATATCTTATACCAAAAAGGTTTTCAGATGCCTTATTTGTGATTTATCTTATAAAATTGTAACTTATTTTATAGAATTATTTGGATATGTAATTCGAAACAAGAAATACTTTAATTACATAAAGTAAATTTGTGTATAGTTAAAACAGACAAAAAAAAAATTACAAATAATTAAGACTCCTAACATAAAAAAGTCAAAACAACTTGTTTTTCACCAAATCTTTTTTATGGGAAATTAGTCCTTCAGTTGTATCAACTAATTAAGACTCCTAACAAAAAAGCAAAAAAAACAAAAAAACAACGTATGTGAGAATTAGGAAAAACAATTTTACTACAAAATAGTCTCCTAAATCTAATAGGTATTAAATACAAAATAAACTCCAATGTAGGGTGTTGATAGAAGAGGCGAAAATTTAGGCAAAATTTTATTACCTTTCCTAGATTGTTAATAACAAGAGAATAATTAAACAACTATACCTAAATTATAGAAAAATTAATTAAATAACTATTCTTAAATATTAAATAAATACTCAACTTCATACTTTTAATATAGTATATAGTATATATATATATACATATAAATTTTTTATTTTTTAAATTACTTAATCATGCAAGTTGATACGCTTTAAAACACCCAAAATATGGTAAGTTTTTACCATTTATTAGGACGACCAGAACTTCTAATCTTAATAAACTACCAAAAATGTATTTTAGTTGAATTTATTTACTAAATTGCCATCTCATCGGTTCTCTGCCGCGCCGTCGGCCGCCACCCACCTCTCCGTCATGTCAGTCCAATTCTCCCTATCAAAGCTCCGTCGTTGCTCTCGTAATTTACCGGAAATCTCCTTTCTCCACACTGTCACTTCTTCAGACTCTTATACTAAAACCTCAAACCCTTCCAATCACTATCGCCGCCACAACCATGGCCACCGCCGGCACCTCCACTTTCTCAGCTCGTTATTACCGTCGCAGCCGCAACTTTCTGGACTGCGCTGTGTTTCCTTCTGCCGTTCGTTCTCCACTCGCGGCTGGCGAGTTGGTGATATCGGTGACTCGGTGATGACTCAGTATGAGAACACGGAGTTGTCATTGATCGGAGAAAATGTTAGTGGAAGTGTTGAGGATTCTATTCTCCCAGTACGTGCATTGATTTCATTGCTGGATGGTTATCATGACCTCACTGGCTTCCCTTGGTAAAATTATTTTTGAGCACCTTTAGATTTGTTTATTTGAATTTCAGAAATTCTAAGCTTTATAGTTTGAAAATTTGTAGTTTATGTACAGTGATACAGTAAGGCGAAAACAGAAGTAAAGCAAAAAATAAGGTGAAAACAGCTCTTATGTACAGTGTAAAATGCATATACAGAAGTTAAGCAAACAATGCAGAAAATGCTTTTCTTTATGCATTAAAGCGCTGATAGAAGATAATTGTATCTTGTAAATTGTGATATATGGTGCAAAATGTGTCATATTGCTGGAAGTTTGTCTATGATAAGGGACTGCATCTTGATAAGGGACTGCATGATTTGGAAAGGAAAATGTAAGGGCCTGCATTAGGCTTTCGGTGGTAGTAGAGATAGGTGCATGTCAAGAGTAAATTGTGGCACTAAACATTTCTTTTTGCTTGTGCTCAGCTTACAACCGTTGAAGATGATTTAATGTGTAACTTGTTATCATGTTATTGGAAATTTTTGTCCTTAAGAGCCAGGATTAGGCTTTCAATACTAGTACAAGTAGTTGCATGCTGTTGTTCTCTCATAATAATGAATTCCAATGGATGCCTACTTATGTCATACTATCCTCTATCTAGCCAAATGCTTTAGTGTCTACTTTTGGGTGGGAGGCACTGGTTTGTTCAAAATTTAATCATTGGATACTTCGGGGACCATGCATATTTTCTTTGTGAACTTTATGCCTTAGGTTTTTCCAGGTTTTTGCTGGAGGTATATGCTGTTAGCAGTAATTCAATGTGAACTTTGTGCCTTAGGATTTACCAGGTTTGTACAAAAGGTTCTATGCTGTTGGTCGTAATTATCAAGTCGTTGTTGTGTTTAAAAAATTGGCATAAGCAGCTTAATTCTGTACTTCACTGGTTTAGACCCACTCCATTTTGCTAGATGGCCCACAAGGCCTGCGTTGTTCCTCAACCAAGACAGGAGTTGTTGACAAAATTCCGTCCAAACGCACATGGAATAGTCGATAATCTCTTAATTTTATAGTTGTTTGTAATTTTTATCCAATGATAGTATATGGCCCTTGACGGTAAAATAATGGTGTATGTACTTGGTTTGCAGGTGGATCATAATAGCTTCTTCAACAGTGACTATGAGGCTGATATTGTTCCCGTTTGTAATATTGCAACTCCACAAGTTGATGAGGATTGGAGAGTTATTTCCTAAATGTGAGGCTTGGTTCTCAATACCGTTCGTTTTCCTTTAGCTGATGCTAACTATGGAACTCAAAAAGTAGGATGGAGTGAATGAATGGGTGGAATTTTCCGTTTGATTGGAATTTCGGATAAAAAATATTTCATTATTTCAACTTCACCTTGAAATATAATTTGTAAATCAATATTTGCTTTACCATTTGATCCATTAGTTCAGCTTCAACTTCAAATAGAGAATTTGAAGTTGGAAAACTGGTTTGAGGAGTATTTCAAGTGAAATAATGATTTTTAATCACAAAACTTAAATTATTTTCCAAGTGAAATTTATGTCAGACACAACTTCAACTTCCAAATACTCTTTTTCAACTTCAACCTCAAATAGTACTCTTTTTTTTCAACTTCAACCAAATATTGTCCAAACACCAAAGAAGATGCTCATAGATTTGGATTCACTTGGTAAGATGCTGAGTGATTTTGCTGCTAGAAGATGACAAGTTAATTTGCATGCTCAGTGATTTTGCCACTAGAAGATGACAAATAAGATTCTCTTATTTTTTAACAGTTCAGTTCCTTATCATCTCTGTCAAGATTCACAAAACAATAGAAATCTTAAATTTAATGTGTTCTATAGTTCTACTACTTCTTTCCCTCCAAGTGCTTCAGTATGTATTCATCCTAGAGTAGAGTCGTATACCTGCATTTTGTCATTTCATGTTTCTTGAGGTGCACTTGTTCAAAAAGAAAGTTATGTAGGGTCCCCAAGGGGATGGCCTGATGGTTGAAGCATGGGACTTACAACCTGGACATTTCAGGTTCCAACACCAGCTATATCGCTTGGTTTGAGCCCATCTGCTTCAGCCTTGATGGATGTATCTTGGGAAACCTATGCTTATGCACAGGACAAGTTGCCCTGTAGATTAGTTGAGGTACTCTCAAGCTAGCCCACACACTGCTAATTTTAAAAAGAAAAAACATAACAACCATGATAACTTTGATGCTGTTGCTATTTTCTTTGTTGCCTCAAGAATCCATCTCATAATGACACGTCCAGCCTCCACAAAACTGATGAAAAAGAAAAGAGTTAAAGAGGCTAGCCTAGTGAGTTTTTTTTTTTAATGAAGTAAGGTGTTATATTGATGGCATTAAGAAGATGCAGAAATTACAAAAAAGTTTGGAATAGCTCCTGAGTACAAAAAAACTAGCCTAGTGAGTTGTTTGAGAAAATGGTCATAGTATTTACCTCTTAATAGAGATGAATGCCCGACAGAAGCTATTATTTTTCAACTGATCTTTCTTATGTATTTTTAAGTGCCTCCTCCATTCCCTCCGCCTATGTCAGGAAGGAGTTTAAGAGACCAACTTAAAATCTTTTTCAAGCAGAAACGAGAAGCAGGATGTCCTTCATTTTTTTGGTACTTCGCCTCTCTGACAGTTCAGGTGATAATCCTTTCTATTTTATTATATCAAGTTAATTTGCTTTAGAAGACCTTTTACAAAATTCGTGGATAACTATTTTTGATTGTACATTAAAATACAGTGAGGAAATTGTGACCTTTATTTGGGAGCCTAGTGTGCAACAAACCAAAACTTACGACAATTCAGTACTATCTGAGTGAATCCGAGATTGACTATTCCAATTTGTGATGAGATATTCTAATCATTACACTTTATGTGATTTATAAAAGTTGTCTTTAAATCTAAGTTAACTTCAGTGATTCCATAGATATTTCTAGTAGTCTTACTATGTTAGGCCTTCAAGCTCTTCCCAACATAAGATGCTGTTATTTGTTTATCAAGTTAGAGTATTTTACTTGTGATCTATAAGACCTTCCCCTAGAGAAATGTCTTTTAGGTTAGGTAGCGAATTATGACCTTGTTCTTGTTCTGCAAAATGAAACAATCTGCATATTAGGTGGTAGTGAGCCAAAACAAACAAAAATTGACTGGAATCTTGGATTGTGGTTATCTCATTTGAGTGGTCGATATATGTAAACAAAAAAAGTAAGAATAGCTGTTTTGGGGATTTTGAAGATATTGTTCTTTAGTTAGTCTTCTAAAAAGGATCTTTTACAGGATTAACTTCTAGAATGACTTCATTTGATTTATAGTGATGTTACGTGGACATTATGTTTGTGTTAGTGTTTGTACAGCCTTATTCCCCTCTTGGTTCCTAAAAGCGCTTGAGTCTTTTGGTCTTGTTAGAAGTTTGTATGAATTTTTAAATATTAGATTAATGCAGGTCTAAATGGAACCACATGGTTGTGACAATTCATATAGTTGATCCTGACTAGCTTGAGATTGAGACACAGACACATAGACTAGTAATTGTTGCTATCTAGGTGCTATTACAGGCTATTGGGAGTACCCCTGGTCATAGAAGTTTGTGAAAAAGGATTTAAGGGAGGGGAATGAGAACATTTCTGGTGATTTAGAGAAGGTAAGAAAAAGAAACAGCTGTTAAGTGTCAAGAAAATTTACAAAGGCTGGAAGCAGGCAGGAAGAGAAGTTATGGTATCAAGTGAGGAAGAAGCTGTAGAAAAATATTAAGAAGGGAAGGAGAACTCAGGAAATTGCGAAAAGCTGAGGGAGATTCCTGGAGACAAAAGTACCGGTGTTTATGGCTTCAACACGGAGACAAGAATACAGTTTTTTTTTTCTTTTCACAAAATGACAAATACTTACAGGAGATATAATTTTGTGGAAAAGTTGAAGGTTGATAACACTACGGTATGGGATCCAACAGAAGTTAACAACATGATAGTTGGATAGCATACAGCCCGCTTCAGGAAGAGGAAACTTGGAGACCTTCTTTTGGGGGTATAGACATGCCCACCATTACAACAAGTGAAAGAGAGTGGCTGCAAAGACCATTCACAGTGGAAGAGATTGAGGAAGCACTTAAACATACTATGGAAACTAGCCTCGTGACCTGATGATTATACAATGGAAGCATACTATGGAAACTAGCCTCGTGACCTGATGATTATACAATGGAAGCATAAATGTTTTCCAGTGAAGTCATCTCATTAAGGGTAATCAACCAAGAAGTTTAATCAAAATAATGCTCTCAGGCATGGGTTACGAGGTAAGTTACTAAGGTCATTTTCCAACAGTTTCAGGCAGGATCGCTCATCGGAGGGACTAAGTTTTTCTTCAATCTTGCTGATTGACCAAAAACATGGTTCGAGATCAACATAACATGGACAATACTATTTATTTTAATGCGGGAGGCAAATCTTTCGATATAACAGAATACTTTCCCGGGTCTGAAATGTGGTATGATTGGGTGGAAGCATACTATGGAAACTAGCCTCGTGACCTAATGATTATACAATGGAAGGAAGCATAAATGTTTTCCAGTGAAGTCATCTCATTAAGGGTAATCAACCAAGAAGTTTAATCAAAATAATGCTCTCAGGCATGGGTTACGAGGTAAGTTACTAAGGTCATTTTCCAACAGTTTCAGGCAAGATCGCTCATCGGAGGGACTAAGTTTTTCTTCAATCTTGCTGATTGACCAAAAACATGGTTCGAGATCAACATAACATGGACAATACTATTTATTTTAATGCGGGAGGCAAATCTTTCGATATAACAGAATACTTTTCCGGGTCTGAAATGTGGTATGATTGGGTGGAAAGCAAAGGGAATTCAATGCACAGAATTACAGTTAGCAAGAAGGCCCTGCTGTGGATTTGCCATTTATTACATTTGGCAACAGGAACCAGGGGAAATAAGTATAACAACTGGAGACTTAAAGACCATTTACACAACTACTTTTGTTCTCAGAAGTACAACAGTTATGGCAGATTCATCAGTATTGTGGCAGTACAAGGGGAGAGGAGATCAGTTATTATTGTTCCTGAACTGGCTCCTAACAGGGGGTGGGGAGATATAGCTAAAAAAATCTCAAAGTTTACAGACAAAGGAGTTGTGAATGAAGTTGAGAAGCTGCCTCCCATTATGAAAATCTCTTATGGTGATGCTCTAGCCAAAAGCAAATGGTCTTTGAAGGAAGGTGGTCACAGGATTGAGCACCACAGTGACTGTATCAGCTTCTCCGAAGTCGAGGACAACACAGAAAATGATCTGTTAAGCAGGTGCTTAATAGGCAGTTTCTTAGGGAAGTCAGAGGGTCCTACTCGAGAAAATTTGCACAGATGGGTGGCTGATAAATGGAAGTCAGTATATGGAGTGCTTATTTATGATCTGAACGAGAGGCAATATCTGTTCGAATTTTCCAACAGGAAGATGGCTGTGCAGGTGATGCTAGGTGACTGGAAGTGGAGGCACGAACCTCTGAAACTGAAATGGTGGTTGCCGGAACTTGCATGCACGAAGTCCAATGAAGTAAGCGACTGGCTGTGGGTCAGAATTATTGGGCTTCCTCTTCACCTTTGGACAAAGGAGGTGATGATGGAAATAGGCAATAAGTGTGGCGGGTGGATTGAAACAGAAGAGGAGACAACATTGAAAAATCACCTGAAGTGGGCAAGAATCAAAGTTAGAGGTCCACCAGAAAATATTCCTCGCTTCATTGATCCGGAGAAAAATGGTCTGATTTTTACCTTACCGATTTGGTGTGAATGGCCGCCGACGGTGAGAGTTGGTAGAAAGTACGTCGGGGATCCTAGAGACGTGAAATTACAGGAGTCCAATCGCTTGTCTGAGTCTATAGGATATAGAATGGCTGGGCACGTGAGTAAGGAGATGACTGTGCAAATTTTAAAAAATAAGGAGTGTGTGGGGCACATGGGTGAGACTTCCTGTGTGGAGCACGTCATGGAGGCAGAGGCCCTAGCTGAGGGTTTTAAAGGGTAAGGGCTTTGGGCCAAGTTATGGGCCTGGACCAGAGTTTGAATATAAATGAACAAAAGGAGTTTGCCGCTGTTGGGCCTGATTTTCTATTGGAAACTCTGTCTGAAATTAGGCCCAACACACAGGTTAAATACGACCCTTTGTTAGATGAGATCGAAGCAAACATCTATCAAACAAAATTGGTGATGGTGGAAGTAGAGGAAGACAGAGAAGAAGTATCACAGAGAAGCTCAGGAGATCTATACCTTGCCTTTTCAGACGTGAGCAACATAGATACAGATGAAGGTATAAATCAGAAAGTTGGGGATTTGGCTAACAGTAGCTATGGGGTGAATGAGTTACTATTGGTGACAGCAGAACAACCTCACCAATGGCCCATGAAGGACCCTCTTCCTCTGGAGATGCAGATTCAGTTAGCAGAACTTGAAGCTTCTTTGTGGGTTCACAGAAACGTGGTGAAATTAAGAAAACATTTCGGAGTGGATTTCTAGGGTTGCGAATGGGAGGCTTTCTCGCTCTTCATGAAGTTGGACAGGAAAAGACAGGAGAAACTTTGTGTTCCCAGCAGTTCTACCACACCTACACCAAAACAAAAAGGATGGAGGTCAAGAATTTGACATCGTTTGGGATCAAATTCAAAGGAGGAGGATCGAGGAACAGGGGGAGAAACACAAGTAATAGTGATCAATGAAGGTACACATTATCTCGTGGAATGTGAGGGGGTTAAATGGGGTTGATAAAAAAGGGTTATCAAATCTTTGATTCAAGAATGGAGAGCAGACATATATTGCTTTCAGGAAACAAAGTTGGAAGGGGAATGTGGTACAATAGTCAAACATTTGTGTAGTAATAGATAGGCAGATTATGTGGGATTAGAGGCTAATGGGAGGAGTGGCGGTATCTTAATTATGTGGGATAATAGAGTATGGAGGGGGGAGCTAGTTAATTCTAGTTTGTACAGCATCACTTGCAGAATTAACTCCCTGCATAATGATTTTGATTGGTGTCTAACTGGGGGGTATGGTCCACAAACTAGAAGGGAAAGGGAGGAATTATGGTGGGAAATGGCAGCTTCTAGAGGGTTATGCGAGGGGGCTTGGGTGGTTTGTGGGGATTTCAATACAACTAGATTTGCAAATGAGAGAAGACATAATGGTGGGTTTACCAGGGCAATGAGGGATTTTTCAGAGATCATTGGGGAGCTGGAACTTGTAGATCCTCCATTGTTAGGGGGAATGTTTACCTGGGCGGAAAAAGGAAAATCAAGAATGCTCTTCTAGAATAGATAGATTTCTATTCTCTGTGGAGTGGGATGAGGTGTTTAGTAACATTAAGCAGTCCTTACTTCCTAGAATTAGCTCCGATCACTGCCCAATTTCTCTGAAATGTGGGGATTGGGAATTCTCAAAGTCTTATTTCAAGTTTGAGAACTGATGGCTGGAGGTTGAAGGCTTTACGGAGAGGGTGGAATGCTTGTGGAACTCTTTTCAGATAGAAGGAAGACCAGATTATGCTTTGGCCTACAAACTTAAAAGGTTTGAAAACAAAGCTGAAGCAATGGAATGCCAACAATTATGGGAGTTTGAAGGTAAAGAAGAGTGCTATTCTGGAGCAGATCTTAGCTTTAGATAACTTACAGGAACAGAGACCTCTTAATGAGAATGAATTGTTGCAAAAGGCAAGTCTTCACATGGAGTTCGAGGAGGTAGCAAAACATGAAGAGATATCATGGAGGCAGAAGTCCAGAACATTGTGGCTTAAAGAGGGAGATAAAAACACCAAGTTTTTTCAGAAAATGGCAAACTTTCGCAGAAGATTCAACTACATAGATAAATTAGAAGTTCGAGGGGAAGTCATTACTAATCCAGATGATATTAAAAGGGAGATTGTAGCCTACTATAAGAATCTGTATACTGAAACAGAACCATGGAGGCCTGATTTCAACATAATGGGTGGGACAAGCATTACAGACGAAGAAAGGGTGTGGATGCAAAGGGACTTTGAAGAACAAGAAGTATTGGAAAGCTTAAAACTGTGTGCGTCAGATAAAGCCCCTGGGCTAGATGGATTCACTATGGGATTTTTTCACAAGTGTTGGGAGGTAGTCAAAGAGGATCTTATGAAGACCATTAAGAATTTCCATTGCAGTGAATACTTTGAGAAGAGTTTCAATGCCTCTTATATAGCACTAATCCCTAAAAAGAATGGTGCAAAGGAGCTGAGAGATTTTAGACCTATTAGCCTAATTGGAAGTGTGTATAAGATCATCTCTATAACATTGACAGAGAAGCTGAAAAGAGTGGTGGACAAGTTGGTTAATAGTCACCGAATGGCATTCATCAAAGGCAGGCAGATTATGGATGCTGCATTGATAGCAAATGAATGTGTGGACTCTAGAATTAGAAGGCAAACTCCAGGAATCCTATGCAAGCTAGATATTGAGAAAGCATATGACCATGTAAACTGGAGTTTTCTCCTGAAAGTTCTAAAGGATATGGGTTTTGGTGCAAAGTGGATTAATTGGATCTCTTTCTGTATAAGAACTGTTAGGTTCTCTATTCTTGTTAATGGTTCTCCAGAAGGTTTTTTCCCATTAGAAAGAGATCTCAGACAAAGTGACCCGTTGTCCCCTTTTCTGTTTCTTACTATGGAGGGTTTGGGTCAGATGATACAGATTGCCCAGGGGAATGCTTGGCTAAGAGGCTTCTCAGTCTCAAGTAGGGAAGACAGCAGTTTGAGGATCACACATTTACTGTATGCTGACGACTCCTTAGTTCTCTGTGATGTTGATCATGAGCAGCTGAAATATCTAAGATTAATCCTTGTAATATTTGAAGCTGTTTCTAGGCTTCATGTTAATTGGAGTAAGAGTAGTTTGTTTCCGATTAATACGGTTGATAATACACAGGTATTAGCTGCAATTTTGGGCTACCATGTGGGATCTTTGCCAACTACTTATCTGGGGCTATCACTTGGCTCCAAGAATAAAGCTCAAGAAATATGGAGCGGAGTGTTGGAAAGATGTGAAAAAAGACTAGCAACTTGGAAGAGTCAGTATCTTTCTTTGGGAGGCAGAGTGGTCTTAGTAAATACTGTGTTGGATGCACTCCCGACCTATGTCATGTCCTTGTTTCCGATACCATCCAAGGTGAGGAAAAGAATTGATGCACTTAGGAGGAATTTTATATGGCAGGGCAACAAAGATAAAAGAGCCATACATTTGGTAAAGTGGAGCTCACTTATCACCAGCAAAAGGCAGGGGGTCTGGGACTCAGGAACCTCAAGGCACACAACCAAAGTTTACTTATGAAGTGGATGTGGAGGTACAACTCAGACACTAATGCTTTGTGGAGAAAGGTTATAAGGGAGAAATATGGTCAAACTGAGCAGTGGTGCACTTATCCCTGTTAACAGTTCCTATGGGGTAGGTGTTTGGAAATCTATCAGGCAACTATGGAGCTCTGTGTTGGTTAACACTAGCACAAGGGTGGGTAATGGTAGGAAGACACTATTTTGGAATGAGAATTGGCTTGGGTATGGTCCACTCAAAGAGATGTTTCCAGAATTTTTCAGTATTCCAAATATGCCTCATATTAAAATGGAAGCAGCTTGGGGCCAGCATGGTTGGAATATTACTTTCAGAAGAGGTCTGAATGACTGGGAAATGGGGAGAATTGCTGATTTTTTTAAGGTTTTGGAAGGGTTCAAAGGGCTCAATGAAAATGAGGACACCTTATTATGGCACTGCTGCAAGAACGGGGTATACACTGTCAAATCTGCCTATTTCATGCTTACAAATGCAGATCAGCATACAGCGGGATGGCCATGGAAGAACATATAGAAAGCAAAAGCTCCCTTTAAGGTGGTTTGTTTCTCATGGCTGGTAGCAAGAGAAGCTTGTTTTAACCCAAGAAAACCTACAAAGAAGGGGATTTCTGTTATGCTCGAGATGTTTGTTATGTGGCACAGATCTAGAGACCAACAGTCATCTGTTCCTGCATTGTTCTATCACCAGTCAATTGTGGCAATTGTTCCTTAACATTGTGGGCCTCAGATGGACAATGCCTGCAACTACTCTGGAGCTTCTAAAGTCCTGGAATAACATTGGAGGTGTAGTCAGTCAGAAGACATGGTGGAGAGTGATACCTGCTTGTGTATGGTGGACAGTGTGGACAGAGAGGAACTCAAGAATTTTTGAAGACAGATACAATACTCTTCAGAATGTTAAGATGAATTGTATTCTTTTGTTTTATTTCTGGTGTAAAGAAAGGCATGTAGAGAATACTGAGTCCCTGGTTGACATGTTAGGTTTTTTGTAAGTCTGGTGGATCAGTTTTGATCTTCCCCCCTGTACATATGGTTTTGCACTGCCTTAGTGCCTTTTTTCTTAATATATTGGTACCAGTCTAAAAAAAAAATGTTTTCCAGTGATAAAAAATGGTAATGGATACGTAAATTATTTCTACCAATATGAAGTCTTTCAAAAAACCTCTATGCAACACACATTGCTCTTGTTCCGAAAAGGAATGATGCAGAAGAACTCAACTACTACAAACAAATTAGTTTGGTTGGAGGAAAATATAATATTATTGCAAAAACATTAACAGTAAGGCTGAAAAAGGTGATTGGGAAATTGATATCTGGTCTTTGGAATGCTTATATTCTTTGGCCTTTTGGTTTAAGATGACAGATGCATATGATGTCAACTCTTTACTTGAATTCCTTTTTGGGAAAAATAAAAAAACTCTCTACTTGAATTCCTCAACTCGCTAGATGTTTGAAACAGAGAAGACTGAGTTTTTTATTTGTGTATAGCTGCATCTACTTGGTGCTGTTCCTATGGAATAAAGATACTTTTACTTATCAAAACTAATTGTTGTTGTTACTACTTGAGGACATTTAGTTCTCGGTCTTTGACCCAGTCCAGTTAGTTAATGTTCTTGAAATCATGGTCTGCAGATTCTTTTTTTTTTTAATTTTATTTTTAGAATGAGGTTTGTAGGAATCATTATTTGCTTATTTAGTATGAGTAGGAGTTAAGACTACAATAAGTTATATTTCATTTTCCTGGCCTGTTACCTTCAATCTGGATTCCGGATTTGTTTTATTTTTAGTTTTTGATGAAGAATTCACCCGAAAAAAGTAGATGCACCAATGGAGATTTATATTCACATAGAGGGTATGACGAATGATAGAATGATATTTGTCTGATTGAAAAATCTATGCATGATTTTTTTTTTATTTTTTATTTTTATATGAAAGTAAGATGTGGTTGAGTAATCTTGTCATCTTGATTATATTCTTATTCATTTCTAGATGCCCTGCTTTCTTCTTTGGATTACAACTATTAGAAGAATGTCACTGGATCATCACGAAGGCTTTGATTGTGTAAGGGCACTCTTGTTTTATGCAATTCCTGTGTAGGTTATTGTTCTTTTGGTATTATGATTCTTTCTTGTACTTATTTAATTGTTTAGTCTGTTTTTTGATTATCATTCTATTACAAGGCTCATTAATACACCTAGTACATAATTTTTTTTTTTTTTTGAGCGAAACAGGAAACTTATATTATAGCTAGATAGGGTTCAAAATGTTACACCCATAGTTAGTGTCACATAGGACACATTTGTTACCGTAGCTTACTAGACTATTACAAGCATCATTACTTAGGTTTTTAACAAAAACTACTTCTTCCACTTGGTCCCTCTTCAAGGTTGATTCCACAAAAAGAGGCGGTTGAACAAAAAGTTTTCTTTTAGTTGGTTGAGCCTCATTTTGTTTTGCCATCTGGTGTGCTACTTCATTCCCCTGCCTGAAGTTGTGCTTGAGGATCATGTCCTTCTTCTGGTGCATTAACGATCTGCATACAGTTAGAATATCGTTAAATATGTAGTTTCCTTCATTAATGCATTGGATTACCTGTATACAGTCTGTTTCTACTTCGAGGGGAAATAGATTCCATTCTTGAGCAGTTGTGAGTCCTTCAAGTAGAGCAAGTAGTTCCGATTCCAGTGCTCCATTTGTATGAATGGCTTTTGTGAAGCCTACTATCCAACTACCTAGTACATAAGTTCAAGATGTTAGAAGTTTTGTTGTTTCTCCATCATAAAAATGAATCGTTTTTGTTTCTGCAGATAATATGCAATCCAACAACATAGCATTGATACTAACATAGTAACTCTAAAAAAAGTGAGGCACATAATATATGTAATAGTCTTTCATAATAAGTATACAAACATAAATGTTATCCCTTACATCTAGGAGTATGCAACATGAATTCTACTAGTGTACTTATTGAAATGGATGGATGCTCGTTTTACCTTAATAATTGCTTCCTCCCTTCTCCTCCTCCAAACAAAGATGGGATTTACACACATCCGATGAGGTTTTCTGTTCTTTTAGTGGTATCCCAAATGGTTTTCAATATTTTAAAAGCTTTATTTTTAACATGAAATATATTCTTATCATTTGGACAGTCCTCTCTTTGTCCCCTATGGACATTCAATTAACCAACTATGCCCTAATTCTATAGATGGCTATGAATTCTCTATATTTATTCCAATTTATTCAGATAGTTCAGTATCACGAGTATTCCTCATAACTAGATCATTATTTATTAATGTTGGTTTTCAACCAGCCACAACCATCCTCTTTTATCTGGATTTGAGATCTGCTATGCTTCACAATGAGGATCTTTTAAAATTACTTGAGATAGCTTTTGCCAGTGAAGTTAAACTATATTGATGTAAGGGGGGGGGGGGACCCCATACAAGCTCTATATAGAAGATGCAGAAGCTTGCACAAAAACATGATTTATGCAAAGAGCATCCAGTATGACTGGGTTATCATTTATGCTCCAGAAGTGCACTTAAAACAAAAATGTTCCACTAATCTGGACTAAGGGATCATCGGTTCCACATAAGCGCCAAAGGGATTATGTTCCATGCTCTCCTTCACCACCTCTGACAACTCCTTGCATTACCCATTTTACTCCAAACATATTCAGCACAAATCTCTGTAGTTTATTTGAAATAGGGCAATGAAGTTGCAACTGGTTAACATTCTGCCCATCTTTGTGCAAATAGAGTACGCGCCAATGTGGATTGTCTTTTCACTCAATTTTTCCGCGATCAGGATACCTCCCCATGCTACGGTCAAAATAACGAGAAGAACTGAAAAAATCCTTGTTCTCCCTTTTTAGTAGCCTGCTACAGAAAGTTCAGTGTGAACATGTTATCACACTATCCTTCCCATCTCTCTCTCTCTCTCTCTCTCTCTCTCTCTGTAGGACATTTTGGTTGCTTGAATCTAACAAACTGCTGTGCATCTGATCTTTTGTGGATATCTCTTGAATCTCCGGACCCATAAAATTTCTTCTCTTTTCTCTTCACGTATCTGGGAAATTACTGTTGTTGCTAGATATTAAAAGTATTCGTCCAAGCTTCACATAAAGGGGATTCCACAAACATTCCTACTTCCAGAAACTGATTCTATTATCATTGCATGCTTTATGTCATGGGCTGCTTTCCAGACATGCCCCATGACCCCTTGGCCGCGCCCCATGGCGGCCTAGCAAGCCTCACAATGCCTAGCGCCATGGTCGGCCCCGTGGTCTTGGCTGCGCCAAGTGACAAGCGCGCATGTGCCTCTGTCGCCCCACCGATGCCTCTCGCCAGCGCCCAAGGGCTGGCCAATGACAACAGCGCCGCGCGCCCTGACAATGCCGCGCGCGCAGATCCTGATGCCTCGCCAGCGCCCAGCTGCAGGCCCATTCCAGCAGCGCCTCGCGCACAGACCCTGATGCCAAGCACCAGTGCCCAGCCTCAGGCCAGCACATCAAGTGTCGCGCGCGCCCACAGCAACGCGCGCGCAGACCCGCAAGACAAAGATGCTGCCATCGGACTTAGTTTTTCCTTGTAATAATCTAAGTCCTTTTCATTGTAATCATAGACTAGTTTTCATCATTTTCATTTCAGTGTGCTTCTACAGCTTTATTAGGACTAGTCTTGTCATGTTGGTTTATTTTTTTTAAGCATTATTAAGGGGGACCAAACAATCAAACATTTCAATCAGCATTTTCTGGTGTCTCTCCCCCTCGACACCACATCATTGTAATCAGCATTTTCATTCAGCAATAAAATCATCATCATCATTCAAAACCCAATTCTCTCTCAGCTTCCGCAATTTGCTTACGACATTGGTTTTCCCGCACGGCACTGACAATCTAGTCTAGCGTGCGGCGAGGACCTCATTGGCGGACAGCAACCGCACTGACATCGGTTGCTTAGCCTTACGTTGCCCTTCCAAAGATCATCAGGAAGGCGTTGCGTAACAGTTGGTATCAGAGCCTAGGCTCGACATCGGACGAGGGAAAACATTTGCCATCATCACCATTTCTGACCATGGTGAATCATGGGGAGCGTCTAGCATCCCTAGAAGAGACGGTTGACCGATTACGACCCATCGTAGAAACGGTGCCTGATCAAAGCAACAACCTAGTGCAAAGGTTGGACGACCTGGACCGCCGAATGCGGCAGGCGGAAAATGACATTGCAAACATCAGTCGTGACTCCGACGAGGACCGACAAACGGCAGCCATCGAAACTGCCAATATTCATGGCAAATTTGAGGACCTCCAACAGGAGCGTGCCGACGATTTAGCCCATCAGCAACATGAGGCAGACAGACTAACTGCCATGCAGCAAACCATAAACGACTTGACTGACAAGCTCAACGTTGTCAATGCTGCCTTACAGAGCCTACTTCGAGAAGGCAACCATCACATCAGGGGTGCAGCAGACCTCACCCCCATTCCACAAAAGCTTAAGATACCGGAGCCAAAGCCATACGACGGATCCCGGGATGCTAAAGAAGTGGAAAACTTCATCTTCGACATCGAACAATACTTCGATGCCGTGGGCCATTTGGAGGAATCCAAAAAGGTAGCGACTGCTGCCATGTATCTTCAGGGCGATGCCAAACTTTGGTGGCGGGTCAAACACGAAGCCATCAAGGCCGGTGAAGATACTCTTCAGACATGGGACGAATTGAAGGTAGCCATACGCCTGCAGTTCTTTCCCGAAAATGTGGAATACAACGCAAGGAGAAAGCTACGGGACCTCCGCCACACCAGATCAGTGAGGGAGTACGTGCGCGAATTCTCCGCACTCATGCTAAACATACGCGACATGGGGGACAAAGACAAACTCTTCGCATTCATAGAAGGTTTGAAACCTCATGCCCGTATGGAACTACAGCGACAACGGGTAGACACCCTGCCCAAGGCCATTCAAGCTGCAGAATGCCTTGGCGACTATCATTTGGGAACTCAGAACGACAGGCCCCAGTCGTCTGTCCGAGGGGGATTCAACGGGCACCATCCCAGCAATGGTGGCCCAAGCAAAAGTGGGGGAGATCGGAGTGCATCCAAAACTAAGACTCCTCCCTCCAACAGCAACAGTGCTGCATCCATCAACAACAATCAGGGGAGAAAGCCTCCCTCAGAATGCCGTCATTGCGGCGGGGCACATTGGAACAATGAATGCCCAAACATCAAGGTCAATGCTCATCAGACGGTCGAGGGTGAGTTAGACACATCAGACTCATCAGACGACGACCAGGTAGGCGCCTTCAATGCAATTGTTGGCTCTATCCCTCATGCCTTAGCGGGGACCAGTGCATCTCCTCCTAAGAAAACATCAGTCCCGATCACCAGGAAAGGGAAAGAAAAGATGGACGAAGGACCTCCTAAACAAGCGAGGACCCTAATGTTCGTCGAATTGAAAGTGAACGGCAAGCCCCTTCACGCCTTGATAGACACGGGTGCCACCCACAACTACTTGTCATCAACACAAGTAGAGCGCCTAGGTCTTGTGGTACAAAAGAGCAAAGGCCGCGTCAAGGCTATCAACTCACCACCTCAGACATTGGGTGGAACAGCTACAAATGTCCCAGTGAAACTTGGCCCATACAAAGGAAGCATCGACCTGCGCATCGCAATCATAGATGACTTCGACATCATAGTGGGTTTGGATTTCATGAGGCAAACCAACACCATACCAGTACCATATGCCAACATGCTCCTGATGATGGGAGAAAAAGGGGCCAAGCCCTGCACCATACCATGCTTTCCCATAAAGATGGCCGCTGAAAACATCTCGGCCATGCAGTTGGAGAAGGTAGTCAACAGACATGAACCTCAGGTTCAGGCTACCCTTCGCAGCAACAATCAGTCATCATGTCATCGGCCTCAAAAGACTGGTGACGCTCATCATCGTGTGAAATGTTACACAACGCCTTCCTGATGATCTTTGGAAGGGCAACGTAAGGCTAAGCAACCGATGTCAGTGCGGTTGCTGTCCGCCAATGAGGTCCTCGCCGCACGCTAGACTAGATTGTCAGTGCCGTGCGGGAAAACCAATGTCGTAAGCAAATTGCGGAAGCTGAGAGAGAATTGGGTTTTGAATGATGATGATGATTTTATTGCTGAATGAAAATGCTGATTACAATGATGTGGTGTCGAGGGGGAGAGACACCAGAAAATGCTGATTGAAATGTTTGATTGTTTGGTCCCCCTTAATAATGCTTAAAAAAAATAAACCAACATGACAAGACTAGTCCTAATAAAGCTGTAGAAGCACACTGAAATGAAAATGATGAAAACTAGTCTATGATTACAATGAAAAGGACTTAGATTATTACAAGGAAAAACTAAGTCCGATGGCAGCATCTTTGTCTTGCGGGTCTGCGCGCGCGTTGCTGTGGGCGCGCGCGACACTTGATGTGCTGGCCTGAGGCTGGGCACTGGTGCTTGGCATCAGGGTCTGTGCGCGAGGCGCTGCTGGAATGGGCCTGCAGCTGGGCGCTGGCGAGGCATCAGGATCTGCGCGCGCGGCATTGTCAGGGCGCGCGGCGCTGTTGTCATTGGCCAGCCCTTGGGCGCTGGCGAGAGGCATCGGTGGGGCGACAGAGGCACATGCGCGCTTGTCACTTGGCGCAGCCAAGACCACGGGGCCGACCATGGCGCTAGGCATTGTGAGGCTTGCTAGGCCGCCATGGGGCGCGGCCAAGGGGTCATGGGGCATGTCTGGAAAGCAGCCCATGACATTCTCCCCCACCTGAGTTGGCGCCGTCCTCGGAGCCTTATGATGATGATGATGATGATGATGATGATGTTTCTGATGGTTGTTGGATGGGAGGTCTGCGCCCCTCTGTTGTTTGAGCTTGCTGTTGTAGCGAAGCAATGATTTCATGCGGCTGACATGGAAGACTGGATGGATCTTCCACCAGGATGGAGTTTTTACCTGGTATGTGGACTCCCCAATGCGTTTTTCAATGGACAGGGGCCCGATGTATTTTTGTTGCAGGCGAGGGTCATGGGTCCTTTCTGCAAACAAGTACTGCTTTGGGATGCGTAGCATTACTTTGTCCCCTGGTTGATGTTGGGAAAAGCAACGCTTTTGTTCGGTGAACCTTTTTGCCCGCTCTTGGGCCCTGATGAGATAGCTCCGCACTATCTCCATGTTGCGCTCCCATTCGCTCGAGAAGTTGGCAGCTCGAGGAGATTTCGGCATGGTTGATGCATTCACCGTCTGCGGGAGAAGCGGTTGCTGTCCGGTAACAATTTCAAAAGGGCTCTTGTTTGTATGATGGCTCTTTTGAGAATTGAAACACAGTTGAGCAGCATCCAAGAGCTTCACCCAATGCTTTTGGGATCCGGTTGCAAAGTTGCGGAGATATTCCTCCAGCATGTCATCGAACCGGTCTGTCTGGCCATCCGATGGTGGATGGATGTCTGAGTTGTGACTCAATGTTGACCCAAAGCACCTGAAGAGATGGGTCCAAAAGTTGCTAGTGAAGCGTGAGTCGCGCCTACTAACAATGTGTCTTGGGCAGGCCCCAATGTTTGACAATGTGCGAGAAGAAGAGTCGAGCTGTATCTTCTGCTGAGATGTTTTGCGGGGCTGCTATGAAAGTTGCATAGTCTGAGAATTGATCTATGACAACCATGATGGATGCAAGATTGCCGACTTGGGGCAATCCCGTGATGAATCTGAGGGAAACACTTTCCCATGGTCTCTGAGGGACATGTAATGGCTGCGAGGGTCCCGGCTGTGATGAGTGATCCGACTTGTCCTTGTGGCATGGCTGACAAGTCTTCACACGATGATGAGCGTCACCAGTCTTTTGAGGCCGATGACATGATGGCTGATTGTTGCTGCGAAGGGTAGCCTGAACCTGAGGTTCATGTCTGTTGACTACCTTCTCCAACTGCATGGCCGAGATGTTTTCAGCGGCCATCTTTATGGGAAAGCATGGTATGGTGCAGGGCTTGGCCCCGTTTTCTCCCATCATCAGGAGCATGTTGGCAAATGGTACTGGAATGGTGTTGGTTTGCCTCATGAACTCCAAACCCACTATGATGTCGAAGTCATCTATGATTGCGATGCGCAGGTCGATGCTTCCTTTGTATGGGCCAAGTTTCACTGGGACATTTGTAGCTGTTCCACCCAATGTCTGAGGTGGTGAGTTGATAGCCTTGACGCGGCCTTTGCTCTTTTGTACCACAAGACCTAGGCGCTCTACTTGCGTTGATGACAAGTAGTTATGGGTGGCACCCGTGTCTATCAATGCGTGAAGGGGCTTGCCGTTCACTTTCAATTCGACGAACATTAGGGTCCTCGCTTGCTTAGGAGGTCCTTCGTCCATCTTTTCTTTCCCTTTCCTGGTGATCGGGACTGATGTTTTCTTAGGAGGAGATGCACTGGTCCCCGCTAAGGCATGAGGGATAGAGCCAACAATTGCATTGAAGGCGCCTACCTGGTCGTCGTCTGATGAGTCTGATGTGTCTAGCTCACCCTCGACCGTCTGATGAGCATTGACCTTGATGTTTGGGCATTCATTGTTCCAATGTGCCCCGCCGCAATGACGGCATTCTGAGGGAGGCTTTCTCCCCTGATTGTTGTTGATGGATGCAGCACTGTTGCTGTTGGAGGGAGGAGTCTTAGTTTTGGATGCACTCCGATCTCCCCCACTTTTGCTTGGGCCACCATTGCTGGGATGGTGCCCGTTGGATCCCCCTCGGACAGACGGCTGGGGCCTGTCGTTCTGAGTTCCCAAATGATAATCGCCAAGGCATTCTGCAGCTTGAATGGCCTTGGGCAGGGTGTCTACCCGTTGTCGTTGTAGTTCCATACGGGCATGAGGTTTCAAACCTTCTATGAATGCGAAGAGTTTGTCTTTGTCCCCCATGTCGCGTATGTTTAGCATGAGTGCGGAGAATTCGCGCACGTACTCCCTCACTGATCTGGTGTGGCGGAGGTCCCGTAGCTTTCTCCTTGCATTGTATTCCACATTTTCGGGAAAGAACTGCAGGCGTATGGCTACCTTCAATTCGTCCCATGTCTGAAGAGTATCTTCACCGGCCTTGATGGCTTCGTGTTTGACCCGCCACCAAAGTTTGGCATCGCCCTGAAGATACATGGCAGCAGTCGCTACCTTTTTGGATTCCTCCAAATGGCCCACGGCATCGAAGTATTGTTCGATGTCGAAGATGAAGTTTTCCACTTCTTTAGCATCCCGGGATCCGTCGTATGGCTTTGGCTCCGGTATCTTAAGCTTTTGTGGAATGGGGGTGAGGTTTGCTGCACCCCTGATGTGATGGTCGCCTTCTCGAAGTAGGCTCTGTAAGGCAGCATTGACAACGTTGAGCTTGTCTGTCAAGTCGTTTATGGTTTGCTGCATGGCAGTTAGTCTGTCTGCCTCATGTTGCTGATGGGCTAAATCGTCGGCACGCTCCTGTTGGAGGTCCTCAAATTTGCCATGAATATTGGCAGTTTCGATGGCTGCCGTTTGTCGGTCCTCGTCGGAGTCACGACTGATGTTTGCAATGTCATTTTCGGCCTGCCGCATTCGGCGGTCCAGGTCGTCCAACCTTTGCACTAGGTTGTTGCTTTGATCAGGCACCGTTTCTACGATGGGTCGTAATCGGTCAACCGTCTCTTCTAGGGATGCTAGACGCTCCCCATGATTCACCATGGTCAGAAATGGTGATGATGGCAAATGTTTTCCCTCGTCCGATGTCGAGCCTAGGCTCTGATACCAACTGTTACGCAACGCCTTCCTGATGATCTTTGGAAGGGCAACGTAAGGCTAAGCAACCGATGTCAGTGCGGTTGCTGTCCGCCAATGAGGTCCTCGCCGCACGCTAGACTAGATTGTCAGTGCCGTGCGGGAAAACCAATGTCGTAAGCAAATTGCGGAAGCTGAGAGAGAATTGGGTTTTGAATGATGATGATGATTTTATTGCTGAATGAAAATGCTGATTACAATGATGTGGTGTCGAGGGGGAGAGACACCAGAAAATGCTGATTGAAATGTTTGATTGTTTGGTCCCCCTTAATAATGCTTAAAAAAAATAAACCAACATGACAAGACTAGTCCTAATAAAGCTGTAGAAGCACACTGAAATGAAAATGATGAAAACTAGTCTATGATTACAATGAAAAGGACTTAGATTATTACAAGGAAAAACTAAGTCCGATGGCAGCATCTTTGTCTTGCGGGTCTGCGCGCGCGTTGCTGTGGGCGCGCGCGACACTTGATGTGCTGGCCTGAGGCTGGGCACTGGTGCTTGGCATCAGGGTCTGTGCGCGAGGCGCTGCTGGAATGGGCCTGCAGCTGGGCGCTGGCGAGGCATCAGGATCTGCGCGCGCGGCATTGTCAGGGCGCGCGGCGCTGTTGTCATTGGCCAGCCCTTGGGCGCTGGCGAGAGGCATCGGTGGGGCGACAGAGGCACATGCGCGCTTGTCACTTGGCGCAGCCAAGACCACGGGGCCGACCATGGCGCTAGGCATTGTGAGGCTTGCTAGGCCGCCATGGGGCGCGGCCAAGGGGTCATGGGGCATGTCTGGTGACGCTCATCATCGTGTGAAGACTTGTCAGCCATGCCACAAGGACAAGTCGGATCACTCATCACAGCCGGGACCCTCGCAGCCATTACATGTCCCTCAGAGACCATGGGAAAGTGTTTCCCTCAGATTCATCACGGGATTGCCCCAAGTCGGCAATCTTGCATCCATCATGGTTGTCATAGATCAGTTCTCAGACTATGCAACTTTCATAGCAGCCCCGCAAAACATCTCAGCAGAAGATACAGCTCGACTCTTCTTCTCGCACATTGTCAAACATTGGGGCCTGCCCAAAAACATTGTTAGTAGGCGCGACTCACGCTTCACTAGCAACTTTTGGACCCATCTCTTCAGGTGCTTTGGGTCAACATTGAGTCACAACACAGACATCCATCCACCATCGGATGGCCAGACAGACCGGTTCGATGACATGCTGGAGGAATATCTCCGCAACTTCGCAACCGGATCACAGAAGCATTGGGTGAAGCTCCTGGATGCTGCTCAACTGTGTTTCAATTCTCAAAAGAGCCATCATACAAACAAGAAGCCCTTTTGAAATTGTTACCGGACAGCAACCGCTTCTCCCGCAGACGGTGAATGCATCAACCATGCCGAAATCTCCTCGAGCTGCCAACTTCTCGAGCGAATGGGAGCGCAACATGGAGATAGTGCGGAGCTATCTCACCAGGGCCCAAGAGCGGGCAAAAAGGTTCACCGAACAAAAGCGTTGCTTTTCCCAACATCAACCAGGGGACAAAGTAATGCTACGCATCCCAAAGCAGTACTTGTTTGCAGAAAGGACCCATGACCCTCGCCTGCAACAAAAATACATCGGGCCCCTGTCCATTGAAAAACGCATTGGGGAGTCCACATACCAGGTAAAAACTCCATCCTGGTGGAAGATCCATCCAGTCTTCCATGTCAGCCGCATGAAATCATTGCTTCGCTACAACAGCAAGCTCAAACAACAGAGGGGCGCAGACCTCCCATCCAACAACCATCAGAATCATCATCATCATCATCATCATCATAAGGCTCCGAGGACGGCGCCAACTCAGGTGGGGGAGAATGTCATGGGCTGCTTTCCAGACATGCCCCATGACCCCTTGGCCGCGCCCCATGGCGGCCTAGCAAGCCTCACAATGCCTAGCGCCATGGTCGGCCCCGTGGTCTTGGCTGCGCCAAGTGACAAGCGCGCATGTGCCTCTGTCGCCCCACCGATGCCTCTCGCCAGCGCCCAAGGGCTGGCCAATGACAACAGCGCCGCGCGCCCTGACAATGCCGCGCGCGCAGATCCTGATGCCTCGCCAGCGCCCAGCTGCAGGCCCATTCCAGCAGCGCCTCGCGCACAGACCCTGATGCCAAGCACCAGTGCCCAGCCTCAGGCCAGCACATCAAGTGTCGCGCGCGCCCACAGCAACGCGCGCGCAGACCCGCAAGACAAAGATGCTGCCATCGGACTTAGTTTTTCCTTGTAATAATCTAAGTCCTTTTCATTGTAATCATAGACTAGTTTTCATCATTTTCATTTCAGTGTGCTTCTACAGCTTTATTAGGACTAGTCTTGTCATGTTGGTTTATTTTTTTTAAGCATTATTAAGGGGGACCAAACAATCAAACATTTCAATCAGCATTTTCTGGTGTCTCTCCCCCTCGACACCACATCATTGTAATCAGCATTTTCATTCAGCAATAAAATCATCATCATCATTCAAAACCCAATTCTCTCTCAGCTTCCGCAATTTGCTTACGACATTGGTTTTCCCGCACGGCACTGACAATCTAGTCTAGCGTGCGGCGAGGACCTCATTGGCGGACAACAACCGCACTGACATCGGTTGCTTAGCCTTACGTTGCCCTTCCAAAGATCATCAGGAAGGCGTTGCGTAACATTTAGCATGACAATATTACTCCATATGGCACTGGTTTCTGGTTTGCCTGTCACCCCTTCTGCATATTTATCAAAGCTGACCATCTTCCACAAAGCTTGGTCCTCTGGACCAAACCTCCAATCTTGCATTCCCGAATCTTCCAGCCTTAGAGATATAATTGTTTCAAATTGTGTGGTACTTTTCATCTCTCTGTGCACATCAAATACAATATTGTTCAGCAGCTTTTGAACTTTTATGCGACGATCACAAGAGTGGACATTAAGGATATGTAACAAGTCAGAATATTGGATAAGGGACTACTGATTTGTGTCCGATTTCCTTCATTTGATTGGTATTTCTTTTGATACCTACTAGCTTCTTTTCAACTCTCTCACATTGGATACATACTGTACAATCCTTGTGAGATGCATCCAACAGTAGTCCCAGATAAACCATGGAAGGAAGCAACCTCACAATTTAAGACCTGGCCAACTAACCAATGTTTTCGCATTTTTTCAGATTATTATGCTCGACACTTCTTGATACCTCATAGTAGTGAACACTTGAGGTTTCTGATTCTTCTCGACAGTATATACACTGCGTATCATCTGCGAGTAGAGCTCTATCTTCCTCGATCTTACATAATACAAGCGCATCATCCACGAATAGAAATTAAAAACCTGTAAGCTTTCTTGAGTTCTTGTGTTAGTTGTGAAGCCATTCAAATAAGCTTCCATTGCAGTTGTATCCATCTCTTGGTAAGCACCTCTTTGACAAGTATGAACAACGTAAGGGACAAGGGGTCCGCTTATTAAACACCTTTGGCTTCTGAAGAAGCTGGTAGGATTTCTATTGACAAGAATTGAGAATTTGATGAGAGACATGTGAAATTATATGTATTGTCTTCTCCTTTCTGTGAACCCTATTTGTAATTACGAAATTCAGAAAGTCCCAGTTGATGTGGTCATGTTTGTCCAAATCCAATTTTGCAAGCAATCCTGCCTTTTCCATATGGAGACTAGTAACTCGTCTGCCTTTTTCAAATCTGATATTTGTCTTCTTTTAATGAAATGTCTTGGGAGATTGATATCGTGACATCTAAACCTTCTTGTGTCTAAAGGAAAGCACATTCGAAAAGATTTTTTTTTGGGTGGATCAAGAGCGTATTTGCAAAAAATGTTTTAGAAGTCTCCCATTTGAAATCACAATTATCGTTAGAAGCTTCAATTTCTGGGTGAGATAGAAAGACAGAGCTTTCAAGTCCTCATTATCCCCAAGCCGTGTGCTTTCAACCCCATGATTTCAAATTTGAAAGGCGTCAAACACTTTAGTATTCCATTATAATTGCGTGTGATGCAATCTAGTGTTATGATTAAATGAAAGAAGGTCTCTTGAGATGGTTTGGTCATGCCTTACGTCATCCTAGAGATACACCAGTATGTTGCTGTGAAATTGTGGTGAATGAAGGTGTTAAAAAGGAACAAGTTAGGCCTAAAATCACATGAAAAAAAGTTGTCTCAAAAGACGTACAACTCTTTGGAATCAATGCAGACTTAGCTAAGGATAGGGCACAATGTAGGAAAAAGATCCATATATGTGATACTTACTTTTTAGGAATAAGCTTTAAATATTACTATCTTTTAATTATTATTATATATATATATATATATATATATATATTTAACTTATTTCATTACCACTCTTATTTTAATTTGGCATGATGATGATATGAGTTGAGCTTAAAGAAATAAGTGAGTATTCATATCGCCGACCCCAATTTTGTTTGAGACTGAGGCGTAGTAGTTGTTGGTGGTTTTATGCTAGTTGAAAAAGTGGAACTTGGATTAACCCTGTCGGGATAAGAAATCTCAAGTGTTGATTTGTCTCGACTCCTCAGCTTTGGACCTTGTAAATTTATTACCTGTCTGAGGGAAGTCAGCTAATTGGTGATACAACAACAACCCAGTGAGATCCCACAAGTGGGGTCTGGGGAGAGTAGTGTGTACGCAGACCTTACCCCTACTCCGGAGGAGTAGAGCAACTAATTGGTGATAGTTTATAAAATTTAAGATTTCCTTAGAATATGTCTCACATTCCACGCTCTCCTCTGACAACCTTATCTTATTGAAATCCCTCCTATAACCCTTGTTACCTCATATCTTGCGACTAACCTAATTTTGTCAACACTCTCTAAATTGGACTCTTCTCCTTCAAGCCCATGACAACTCCCACAAAAGTCCACTCAGTTATCTCCTTGATTTTCTCCTTATTCCTCTAGAAGAACCATTTTCTTCTTGTCCACCTCCTTATCTACAAGCTCCTAACCACTGCCTTCATTTTTTTTTCTTACTGTGAATAGTAGATTGCAGAGCATGTTTGATCTTTTATGAAGGACTTTAATAGTATAACTATATAGTTTACTTTTTGTTACGAGATTATTTCTGGTTAGTAGTCTAATTCTTGCATTTATAATACTATGTAAAGCTTCGGAATTCTTTTGGGTTTTTTTCCACTCGATGGTACTGATTTCCATTTCATTTCATTGTAGGGGGGCATTCTTTGGTTCCAGAACTTGACTGAGTTCCCTAGCGGTATTTTAGGGCCAGTCATTCCTTTACTGATTGCGGGCTTGCATTATGTCAATGTTCAGGTATCTTGCTTTTATCAACTTGAGAGTTACTGCTTATCTGTTTTGTTGTTGTCTGTCTTTGTGTTACCGGAGTTTCATTATGGGATTAAGAGACCTGTACGTTGTTCTTGTCCTTGGTACTAGATACACTTTCACATATAATTTCTTTTCTGTTTGGCGGGTTGGCTGCCATCCAATTTACTCATGCTTAAGCATTTGATCATCAACATGAACCATCACTTTATGTATAAGACATGTTCATTCGAGGTCCACCCTGCAAGGGGTGATGGGTCTTGGATACTGTTTCAAGTTTGGGGCAGGCCTGAAGCAAGTAGGTAAAAGGAAAAAAAATCTTCTACAGTTCTATAGGTATGACACACCTATATACCAGCATCCGTTTTGTTTTTAAATATTTTTTCCCATTGTCTAGTGCTTGTTAATTGTCAATACTTACTAGATTTGCCTTTACTTTCTTGCCCCTTCACATTTTTAAGCTTTTCGATATACTGTTGGAAGGAAAGATAATCCATTCTTGCATGGTTTTGAATGCTAGGAACTCTTCTCCCAAATAATATAGGAACTTTAAATCCGTAAACATTGAGTTTTGTAATCTCGTGCTCAAAACTCTCGAGGATCTAAGATTTAACCGACAAGTGGATTTTCATGTTACCTCTGTTCAGTTAATTTATAAGACCTCCTCGATAAAGTTTGGTCTTCCCAAATGGTGGCGTAGAATCTTAGAGAAGAGAGGATTTGATCTTGGTTTGGATGATCACCGAGCAAAGGCTTAAACTTCCTGGAAGAGTTCAGCAATTAGCAGATTGGTTAGGAAGCAAAAAATACTTACGAAATTGCCTCTTCTTGTTATTTTGTGCTTACTGCTTTTCTGTTATAAAATCTCCCTTATTTCTCCATTTTCCCCAAAAAGCATCTTGAAAAATGGGTTTCCGGAAGTTTTACCTGCAAAAAGGTAAAAAAGAAGAAAAGAAAGGAGCCATCTTGGGTATTGCTGGTAACCATTGTGTTTTGTTCATGACAGTCGGGAGGGTGTGAATTCTATCTTTGTGGTGCTGGATAGGTATGGATCTGATGCTGAAAACCTGCAGTTTACCAACCATATACACACTGATTTAATAATCTTTCCGGTCTTTTGTGAACTGAGGTTTTAGTTTCAGTGCTATCTTCAGGATATTACTAACTACTTTTAGCTTATAACTTGAAAATGAGAAGTTGGAGTAGAGAAAATTAGATCTTTGGGCCCAGGGCTTTGGTTTAGTGGTAAGAATGCGGTTTGTGATGTGTGGGTTAGGCGCACGCCACAAGCTTGAACCTTACGACAAAATCCTGATATTTAAGTGGAGAAGGATAGAAGGGCGGGCCATTACCCATAGAGTTTTGAACCGTGTGCCATTAGCGGTCAGGGATTTCTCAGTTGTCAAAAACTTTAGATCGTTGGAAGTGGTAGGCACATGTTCTAGAAGGACTTATTACAATTCTGTTTTACACCCCAACAATATTAGCTTGAACTAGCTTTTGCAACTGTTACTGAAAAAGGTGGCTTCTTGAACCAATTGTAGAGGCTATTTGTGGTCACTCCATTCAATTGCCTTTCACACCAAAAAACAATGCAATAGGCATGAAACACTGGATTTTTGGCAAGATGGGTTGCACTTTGACCATCATTGAACAACAACAACTTACCCAGTGAAAGTGTGGGGTCTGGGGGGGAGGGCAGGAAAGGTAATATGTACGCATATCTTACCCTTACCTTGTGAAGGTAGATATACTGTATCCGATTGATCCTCGGTTCAAGAAAATTATTTCTCAGCAGGTTTGAACAAGAAAAACAGTAATGAAGAAGCCAGGCTGAAAATACTGAAGACGAAAATTGTAACAACATCAAATTAACAAAGCGGTAAGAAAACTGAAGTAAGGGGAACAACGAGTAGTAATAAATATTGAAGATTAAGAAAATACGAGAATAATAATAATAATACTGATGTGGGAAATACGGAACAGATAAGGTGTCCCAAACTCGACTATTTACTAACCTTCTACCTTAATCTTTGACTTCCATATCCTCCTATCTTGGGTCATGTCCTCGGTAAGTTGAAGATGTATCATGTCTTATCTAATCACTTCTCCCAAATACTTCTTCGGCCTACCTCGACCTCTCCTTAGACCCACAATTGTCAACCTCTCACACCTCCTCACTTGATTCTTAAATTTTTAGATTGAAATGGTATTAACCTTTTAAACGATAATATTAGTTTTAACAAAATATTTATCTTTCAATTATCAATTCGAATTGTTTATTACAATTCTCATTAGGTTTTGTCCTAAAAGTGAAATGACTTTTTCTCAATGCGCCACTTGGTTTAATCACAATGCAGACTACCATCCTTTTTATATAATATAGATATAGATTCTAGGGATGAAGATTGTTTGAGAGCGAATAAGAAAAAAGTTGTGGCTATCTTATGAGTAGTACCTTGAACATGTACAGGAACGCTTCAACGTGAAAATTGCTAAACCCGTTCTCACTCCTCTTGTTGGTCATCTGAAGTTGATCAAGATGTGTCATATAACAAATGAATAAAAATAGACCACGTCCAAAGTTCCTTGTTCCTCAACAGTCGGAAGCCTGATGTATGCAATAATATGTACCAGACCTCATATTGCTTATGCAGTCGTTGTTAGTAGGTTCCTTAAAATCTTGGAAAAGAACATTGAGAAGCAGTCAAATGGATACTCAGATACCTAAGAGGTGCCTCCGGAGACTGCTTATGTTTCGGAAGGTCTGTCTAGTCTTGAAGGGCAATGATATGACAGGTGATCTTGATAATTGAAAATTTACTACTAGATACATGTTCACTTTTTAGGTGGAGCTATATCATGACAGTCGAAGTTCCAGAAGTGTAGCGCGCTCTACAACTGAAGCAGAGTATATTGCTGCTATTGCAACTGGCAAGGAGATGATATGGCTATAACAGTTCCTTCAAGAGCTTGGATTGCATCAAGAGGAGTGTGTCATCTATTGTAACATTGAAAGTGCAATAGATTTGAGCAAGAACTCCATATACCATTCAAGAAAAAAGCACATCGATGTGAGATATTATTGGATTTGTGATAAAGTGGAGAACGAGTCATTGTAGGTCAAGAAGATTCACAAGAGTGAAAATCATGCAGATATGTTAAGGTGATACTGCGAGACAAGTTCGAGCTATGCAAAAACTTGTTGGCATGAGCTCTATGTAAGAAATTGGAAATACCTCCTTCAGATGCATATACTGGAAGCGGGAGATTTGTGCGTCCAACCCATGTTTTAAGGAAGATGTTTTCTTCCTTTGGTATGAATTTCAAATGTATACAAATTTGGCCAACCGACCAATGATCTCTTCACATCGCAATTGTTGACATTGCTATCATGCCCATGTCATTGATGACATTGGCATGTTATTCTCCACCTTTATAAATACAAAAGTTCTTCTGTATTTGCGACACACCAAACACACTGAACGAAAAGTAATATAGGGAATAAGTGAGCAATTCACAGAGTGAGAAGTAAAATATTATGTGAGGAAATATAGAGAGTGCAAGTGATATAGTAGTGAGGTGGAAAATCAAAAGAGGGTTATTTCTTTTGAGTGTGTAGTGGTATTTGGAGTATTTTACACAAGACATTCAAAGTGTAAAAATTCTTTAGTATAGTAATATTAGTTGCTCTTCTCGGGGTCGTGGTTTTTCCCTTAGGGTTTTTCATGTAAAAATCTTAGTGTCCTTGTTACTCTTTTTTTTTATATTCTTGTTGATTATCGTATCTCGATGCCACGTTGTCATTTCTTTGTTACCGTGAATATTATTTATGTGGCCTATTTATTCCCAACAAATAGTGCAATGGAAGAGATTTATCTGATAATGCTTGCATTCATTGCGGTGGTGGGTTAGAAAGAATTGAGAAGGTTGAGCCATGGAAATGACAGTGTGTTTTCAGAGGTTTAATAGGATGAATAATCTGATTTGCTGGAAATATGGCAAGCTTAGAAAATGAAGAGAAACTTGAAACAGACTTGGAGGACTATTCCCATACTAGATTACGTTGCCCGGGCTTACGCACAGGCCCAACAATCTGAACTCTGACAAAGTTTGTTTTCTACTTGTTAATTTGTTTTTTGTTATAATTGTTGTTGTACTTTAATTTAAATTCAATTCACCCAACTAAATGTTTTATCTTTTTAGTCCTACGGGAATACTAATAATAATAATAAAAAAAAACCTGGCTCTGATACCAAGAGGGGTACAGGATCGCTTCCGAATGAGGTTCAGGAAATGAATTACAAGGACTTCAGAAGGTATGTCAATGGCGAATTATTCACAGAATTCGCCTAATTGATGTCTCTCAGTGAGACGATGTTTCTTAATTTGCTGGTTTAGCTTAATCTCATTACACAGAGCTAAACCTTCCTGAGTGCATACACTAAAGAGTTTACCATATGAGTAAGTATCATAATTGATACTCATCCCTGTGCCTCTAAGGACCTTTCGAATCCTTTCAGCAAATAAGGGAGGGAGTTCATCTATGAATTTAGACTTCCAATGAGTACTATTACTCTCTGGTAATTCCATCACTCTGGAGAAGAAAACATCTTTATACCATCTAAAAGATGTGAGGGTTTTACACCTCAGATTCTGGAGCATCATTCTAATGGTTTCACTATTATCAGACCATCTTCCAGAGAAGTGTTCGATGATATTCATGACTAAAGAATAGACTGAATTTTGGACAGTCTTATCTTCTTCGGTCTTAGTCACATTCATTATTTGAAAGCGTTGGTCATGGGTAAGATAATTATCCCACCAGCCTTTTAGCTGACCAGTAAATCCGGCAATGATCATTTCAGCAATTGCCCTATCTGTATTTTTATTAACTTTACAGATAGTACTGTACATAATCATTCTATGTACTGTCGTATAGATTTGTCTTTCAGCAAGACCATCTATATTCCACTCATAGATATCTGACCCACTATAACCTTGGTGGTAGTGGTCATTGTCCTGTTCTTCTATTAGGACTTCTTGAGGGGTTGGTCTAGGATAATAGAACATCTTTTGGTATGGTTTACGAGCATATTTTTCAGAGATTTTATTAATCTCATCGTCTACCTTTAGGTTGCTAAGTAGACACATGCTCTAAACTTAGAGACTTAGCTCTAAATTCACCCAACTTCTGAACTAGAAGTTCCTCAATGTCATCAAGACTTTTTAATTTAAAGTCTTTTATCTCAGGAGGTGGTTGGATACTTGTAGTAGAGATTTGCTCTTTACCTATAGTATCCTTGTGTTGAATTTTTTGGACTTCAGCTATAAGCTTGTCCAATTTCTCATGAATCTTAATAACCTGTTCACCCAAAATACTAACATACATATTAGTATAATTATTTGAGTGAGCATAATATTCAGATTCTTGGCTGTTATAGCAGTAACATCATTTTCAAATATTTTTGAAAAAGCAGTACAGTAAATAATTTTATCTTTTTACCCTATGTGGAAAGATTGTTGTGGTGGAAAAATAGAATTAACAATGTTTCCATTAGTGAGTGTATAATCTCTTTCTGACACCGAACATAGTTATAAACATGTTTAGCCATAAACCAAGGAACAAAAGCAATAATCTTATTTTTTTATCCTCATAAAAATCATTTCTAAAAAATTGTATTAATTCACTAGTCATGTTTTCATGAAACCATTTTCTGAAAACAGCCCATCTGGGTTTTAGAAATTCTTCTAAAATCATTTTTCTCGCCGGTGAACCCGGACTAAAATCTATCTGGTTTTCAACCATTATTAACACCATTTGAAAAATCCATTTCGGATTCAGTTGGTTCAAGATTTGTATTGACCTTGACTGTATTATCACTTGTGATGCTAATATCATTAATTCTATTACTTTCTCTAATTTGAGATGTGGATGCTCTAGATGGAAAATCTACCACATAATCAATTGGAGAGATATAAGAAGAATTTGATTTAGTTAATCTAGATGATAAATTGATATTATCAGTTTGTACGGGTTCATTGAACCTGATTTTAACAGTACCATCTGAGGTTTGTTCTATTTCTGTAACCTCAGTATTACCAGTGTTTCGAGGGGCAACTGCTTCCTCTATGACCCATTCTTTAGGGAAATCAATTTCATCCCATTTCATAGGTCTTCTGGTGGTTACCTTGGACTTGCCAAAGTTGGTTTCTATAAGAATAGTTTCATTTTTGAAATCCATAATTTTGCACATCGGATTTAAAGTATATAAAGGTTTGTAATAAATCCAATAACAGATACATATAACTTCTGTACCAGGTAAATAATCATAACCATGTAATTTAATGCTAAGTATTAAAGCATTTAAAGAATTCTCATCATTCAGAGAAATTTGCAAATTGGGATAAGCATTAAAATAAACAGGGTCATAGGCCAAACTGGTTTGCACAGTCCCTATTAGAAACTTTTTCCAATTCTGGTTTCTGCCATCTCTGAGAGCTGCTATAAAGCTTTCAGGTAAGCCTCTTAAAGTAAGTGGCTTAAAGGCGACTTGTATTAAGCCTATATGTATAAATCTATGTGAATCCCTATAAGGGGCTAAATCACTTTCAGATAATAATCTGAACGTAGCATGGTCACTATCTACAGTGATAGTCTCTTCAGTAGTTTTAACTACTTGTTTTAAACCTATCCTTTCAAAAGTACCTAACTGATATATTACTTTAGGCTTGACTAATGGCATAGTCCACTTATTAAGCAGGTCTAATTGCTGGGGCAATTCATATTCCTCTTTTCTACTGTTTTTAACAGTAATCTTCTTCCTAATGATATTCATTAAGAAAATAGTGTTAAACTTAGCTTCTAAAGGTTATTACTAACATGGCTCTGATACCAAGGGGGGTACGGGATCGCTTCCGAATGAGGTTCAGGAAATGAATTACAAGAACTTCAGCCCTGGCTAGCTACTAACTTCTAGGTAAACCTTAAACCACGGTGAATAATTATTAATAATAATAGGAACATATATGTATTTCTATTGTCAACTTTTAGAACATTAAGATAAGATACATGAAAGTGAGGAAATAAACACGTCTTTCAAAGGCAACCAATTCTATTTTTTTTAAACAAAAATTTCTCAAAAAAAAGTAAAATGCTTGAATTAATAATGTGAATTTTTTTTGCTCATTCTTGGTTCTACCTTTCTTTTGTTTTAGATACCTAATTTTATTATGATGTTTTAATAAATTTTGTTATTTCAGTTTGTTGCTTGATAGATATTTAAAAAGTTTCAACCTTAGAACTATGAACGTTTGTGTGCTCCATTTATCTTATTTTCATTCGGATTATTTAGAAAGTACACTCTTAGTTAATACACAGGTTAGTAATTGCGAAGTAGTAAACAATAAAAATCTTATGTATTTTATAGAGATCACTTACATATCTATTTGAAAACCTTATGAGAAAATTTTGAACAGATAAAAAGACCTTAAAATGAAATCTAACTTTATAATAGACAATTAAACAAAAATATGACGCAAAAATAAAATGTCTTCTGCAAAATATTTTTCTTCAACTTGAATTTATCAAACTATTTAACAAAACATTGTGCACGTATTTTACCAACCCAAATAATGTTTGATACAGTCACCATATTAAGAGTTTTTAGAACTGAAATTACCAAAGTTAACCATAATAAAAGGTATTAGAAGATGATTTGATAAATATTTTCCAGTAAAATGATTTGATTTTTAAAAAGAAAGTCTTTGTTGAAATAAGTTGACATCTATAACTTTTTGGGCATTATAATTTCAAGTAAAAAATCAATTACCACATAAATAATTTTAGTATGTGATCTACAAAATTAATTTAGAAGAAATTTATAAAATTAAATTACCATAATATCTATTATAGCTTATATATATAAAGTTAGTCCTTGAAAATTTCTAAACAGTTTGATAGTGACTGCTCTGAGCTTTAGAGTTTAGAAGTAATCATGAATATATTTAAACCAAAAATTTGTCTCCCCACGGGCATTCATAGAATTGGGCGAGTTATATATAAAAAGTTCCCAGGCATGGTAATGGATTTTCCTGCCGCAATTTGTAATGAGAGATGGACCCACTCGAAAAGATATACAGCTCCCTCAAAGGGCTAAAATGTCTATGAACCAAAATTAATAAATTAGCACAATAATCAAGTTATTTGAACCAATCAAAACTTAGAGCCACTTTAAATGATCAAACAATTATAAAAGCTAAATATGAAATGACCAAAAAGAGCCTTGGTCGGCAAGCTGGCAAGACAACGGCCAGCTGCTTCCAAGGCTCTTCTATATATTAGAATGTATCGTGTGGACTTTATGGCTGGAAAGAAGCAAGGCATGCTTTGAAGGGAAGATGGTGCAGATTGCTAGAGTTAAAAACAAATGTATCAAGAATTTATTTTTCTGGTGCTTTAGTAAAACTCTAGATACGATGGATTATTTGGATTTTTTGTATTTCTTGGGGGGAAATATGTAGCATGATGGGGAATCTGTTGTAGTTTCAAAGTTTGTACTGATTTCTGTACCATCTGGTACTTTCTTTTAATAAAAGCCTTTACTTATAAAAAAAATCACCATATTTGTTTTTTTTTGGGGGGTTTGGGGGGGGGGGATGATGAGAAATACAGATAATACCAAAAAGATATATGAGGAAAGTGGGAAGAAGATTATAAGTAGTTGGCTGAGTTGTAGATGATGGGATTTGACCAGGAGAAAGAAAAACACCATTTAGTGTTTCTTGTGGTTACATTTAAAAAGAGGGTTTTCCCTAAAATTTCTCCTTCCCTTATGCACCAAATAACTTTTACAAACTTTTGTCTTGAAAAAGAAAAGGGAATAAAAAGGAGAAAAGTTTTGCAAAAACGCTTACTCAAAATTTATTCTTTTTAAAAGGCAACACATTGTATTTTATTATGCAGTGAGCTTGGTCTAGTTTCTTATGGTAGTGATAATCCAGCAGGTATTCTGTCTCCATGCTTTTTGAGCTGATATCTTCTCTTCATATTACTCTTCAGGTATCCTTTCAGAAATCTTCAGTTGGAAAAATGGGTGGATTCCTGGGATTATTAGCCGAGGTCAGTAATCTGCCTAGAAATTTATGTGACATCTGCTTTAGTAAAAAGGTTCTTATTGTTAGAAAGAGAAATTTACGAATTGTGGTTTTCTTCGTTGTGCTGTATAATTACAGACAATCTCTATTCAAACTCCATTGTAGAAGTATATCTTTAATTTTCGGTTATCTTATTCCAAGAGTCTTATCCTATGAATTGGAGACAAGCTAAAAGATTCTCCCTCCGTTCCAAAAGGAATACCTAGTTTCAGAGCATGAGGATCGAAGCATATAATTTTTGAAGTGCATTCGGATATCGATTTCCAAATTAATCTGAAATATAATTTAAATATCTACACATAATATTAAATATTACAAATTACATTTTCCTATAATTTTTTTTAAAAAAGTTTGAATCACACTCAGAAGAACTGCTCAATTCTTCAAACAGTAGCATCGTCATCCTTTTTGGGATGAAATGATTGCATGACATTTTGTTTGAATATCTATTTATCCTTGTTCCTAATAGAAGTCCAAGTGATTTGGCTTGATTTTTTTTTAAAAAAAAAAGAAGAAGAAGAAGAAAGAAGTCTAAATGATATGGTGTTTTAGTATTTTGTAGTTTGAGTTCTCACATTATTATGCTTGTACTATAATCACTTTCCACCATTGTATAGATGCCACTTTAGTCTCTTTATTGTCCATCTTGGTGCAATGTTTTTGTTAATCTTAAAAGTATTTGGTATAAGGTCATCTTGGGGTATCAAACTCAAGGCTGATCTTCTGGGTACTACAAATCTGTTTTATTCTGGAGGTACAACCCTATAAACTCCGGTTGTCTGGTCGGAAGAGGTGTTTGTATGCATTGAAGACACATGGGGGGACTGATTGGAATAGATGATACTACGAAAAGATGAGCTTTCTTAGGTGAAGCTTGACTTGCAATGAGACTGACAACACAACCAGTGCCGGAAAAGATTGATCGTGGGCGGAAAAAGTTTGCCATCTTAATAAGAGAACAACCTCGCTGAAAATTTTAGGATACTTGCAGACGTGACAGGCGTTCTGAATGAGGTTGGTCCGAAGATGCATTAAACTTCAAGCACAATGAGCAAGTAAAGGGGAAAATCAGAGAACTCGACGTGTGGCACATGGTTACTATGAGACATTTGAAATCTTGGGGATCCAATTTGAATTTTTGAAGATTGGAAATCAGAGGGGAGCCAGCTAGCCCCCTAGGTTCAACACTTCCGGACCATTCATTTTATTAAAAAGGCCCATCGTATAGAAGCAGTTCAATCTATCATCTAGGCCCACTGCTCATCATTTAGGGAAACCTTCAGACCCCCTTGAACCCTGAGAAAGGCCCACTGCTCATCATTTAACCTATCATCTAGGGACCCTCTCTTGGTAGATATTCAAGCCCATCAAGGGTCCATCTCTGATTCCCATCAAGATACCAAGAACAGCTCGAAGTGAAGTCTAGGCACAGCCTCCAATGGCGATGATGGTTACCTCATGGAATAGTACTCAAAACCATACTCAAGCGAGTCGGGAAGGGAAAAGATTTCTCCTTTCGGTAACCACTTCAGATATTGGACTCTCTTTGCAGTCTGAAGGAGATACGGAGGAGAACTACTCATTGCAGGCAGGGGACAACAAATTACTTCTCCCTTGGTATGATCATGCAAACGACATGCAGAACCAGAAACTCATCTTTAAAGTGGTTGAAACATCACTGTGAGTAAAAAAGTATGCTCAGAGTCGGCATGCAATTGGAGGTCAAATCTAGGGGCTTTGAGACAGAGTTGCTGGAGCTCTTCTTGAATATAAAAGCAAAGGAAATCACTTTCAGATCAACAGGTCTCAGTCAAAAAGGAGAAGGCCAAAGCACAAAAGGGTAAGGATGAACTTAAAACCTGGAATTTAAGGTAAATTTTGAAGTATCTTTGGAAGGGGGAAAGTGGAGAAAGAAAAGTTCTCCGTAAATGAAGATCAAAATTCTTTAGCTAGAATGTGAGGAATTAGGGGATCCAGGAAAATTCAAAACATTGAAAATTCTAGCAAAACAATGGGGGCTGATTTTACGTGCTTCCAAGAAACAAAAGTAGAAGAGCGGACTGTACAAAAGTCGATGCACGTTCGGGGAACAAATGGGCTGATTGGGCAGATAAAGAGTTTGGCAAAGTAAGGATAAGTTGGCAGGGAGCTATAAAATTTCATATGTGCTTGAAAACATATCAAAGGAGAGTTCACTGGAACATTTACAGGAATCTATGGACCTGACGAAAGAGAAAGTATGTGGCTGAAGCTTGCTGCAATTAGACTAATTTGGGAAATTCCTTGAGTTATTGGGAGGGATTTTAACACTACCAGATTCACCAAAGAAAAGATTGGTACAACAGAACAAGCAGGGCTATGGGAAATTCCTAAGGCCTTCTCTGATCATAATCCTTTTCTCTTGGGAAGTGGTGAATGGACTCCTAGTCTAAGCTACTTCAAATTTGAGAATATGTGGCTCAAGAGCGGTAGATTTTTGGATAAAGTTAAAAATTGGTGGAACAACTATGCAATTCAAGGAACCCTTGGTATCATATTGATGCAGAGAACTTAAAATGCTGAAAACAAATCCTAAAAAATGAAACAAGGAAGAATTTCGTAGTCCGGTAGATGATAAAACTTTAATTTGGGAAGAGTTACAAACCCTTGATCAGCAGGCAGAAAAAAGAACCCTTTCATAAGATGAAACAACAAAAGGATGGAGCTAATGGAGGAGCTAGAGAATCTGGCAAAACCAGAGGTAATCTCTTGGAGGCAAAAATCAAGATGTTTGTGGTTAAAAGATGGAGACAGAAACTCAATTTTTCCATATAATGGCAACATCACATAAAAGATGCACTTGGATTGACAACTTGCTGTCAAGAGGGGAGTCGATTTATAATCCCGAGGTGATAAAAAAATGAATATTTGAACACATCTATACTCAGAGGATGTTACATGGAGATCTTCTCTGAAACTGGATGACATCGATATCATCCCTAGTGAAGAAAAAGAATGGCTGGAGTGAGCGTTCGCAGACGAAGAGATTGTTGCCACAATAAATAATTGTGCCCCAAATAAAGCGGGGCCATCATGGGTATACAATGGCGTTTTATTATTCTTGGATAAAATAAAGATCTGAAAAGAGCCGGGGTACAACAAAGTTGTTTGGAGTGGGGATCGAAACTGCAACCTCACATTTCACAAGCTATAGCAATCCCAGCAACTGGAATGTTGTGACCAATGGTTCTCTTATTCTATGTAGTCATGTAGGCCCTATGGCTATATAGGTCCCCATAAAATCTTAGAGGTCCTATAGCTATATGATTCACCATTAAATCTTATTAAATTTTAAGGTTATTGATTTGTCTAAAAGTTCTGCTAGGCAGACAAACTTTCAGGGTTTAGCATCTTTTTTGCTGTAATAAGTATTGCTGAAGGCTTTTGATAGATTTAAGCTGTTTTGTGGTAGCTGCAGCGTCTTGCAGCTGCAGTAAAATTAGAAGTAAACTTAAACTTTTGAAAATACTTTAGCTCAAGGCTTGTGATGTTTTTTGGTTTTATTGATTATAACTTTGAGAAGTAAGTCTTACAACTGCATTTCTTGTTGCAGTACTACAAGAAGTACTTGGAAGTCCTGACCTTACCCTTATTGTTTATTACATTCAATATTCCCCAGGTAATCAACCGTTTGATTCTAAAATTTGATGTGCCATAAGATTTGTCCACTTTCATTTCATTCATTTGCAGTAAAATATGAACCTGGCATCTGATGATTTTCTTTTATTACGTTTAGCTTTATGGCCCAATTTTAAATTGAGGGAAGAAGGAATCTTATTTTGAATTTGAACTGTTTGGTTTGTTTTCCCCTAGAATCTTTTTTTGGGTCAAGTTGATTTATTGATCTTTGCAATAGCTGAAATCATTGTTTTCCTAAAAGGTTGTTAATGGAGGTACAGTTTGACTTTTGCCTCCATTCTTCGTGACCCCCTCTGATCATAGAAATATTTCCTCCATATAGGGCAAAAGGGGCTTATCATATTGTAAATATACTGATATTTCTGCTTTGAACCTGAATATCTCTACCTGTGTTTTAACAACTTATTGATGGTAAGGAGTAACTCATCGTGTCAGAGCTTTGAGTTGGAATTGTCGGGATGTTCTTGGTAGCCTGCATCATGTCTAGTTTGGAGATGTCTCCTAAGGTTTTCTTTGTTGGGACAGACTGAACCATATCATAGTTGGGTAGAACAGAGTATTTTATGGATTAATGTTTTTGTTGATAGGTTTAGTTTCTCTTGCAAATCATTGTTCTCTGTTTAATACCTTCGGAGATGGACTGTACTAGGAATAGAGATGCAATTAATGCAACTGACATTGTGGCGAACAAGCGGCACATCTAATGGTCATTTGGAATTGGTGAAAGCTGATGTTGTGGGAGATGATGAGCTGCCAAATGAGTAAATGACCTGACGACTCCTCAATAGTACAATATAATATCTTACAGAAGGGGAAGCCAGTATGGAGTTTTGGGTGATGGAGAGAGCAATTTGATTTAGTTTCTCTATGTGATACTGGAGACTTATGCGAAAGAATGGAAGCTGTGGGTGGACTGATCACTTAAAAATAGATATTAGTGTTGTTGAGTCCCTTACGTTTGCTCTTCTATTTTTTTTAATTGTGGTGTTGAGTTGGAGAGGGTGTTGCAAAGGTGAAACAAGTTTCATTACCGTTTTGACTCATTCATTTGCTCTTCTATCTTGATATGCCTGATAAAGGATCATGTGCATGAAATGAAGTTTCTTTCATTTGTCTATTTTTCAGGGGAGTTCAGTCTATTGGCTTACCAATAGTTCGATGACTGTTGTTCAGGTATTTCTTCTGAAGTATCCTTCCCTGAATGATTTCCTTGGTGACTGGGCATGCAGATAAATGCAAATGTTCTCAGTTATCTTTAAGGTTTTGTAACTTCTTATGCTTGGACTCCAAGAGCTTTTCTTGCACAAAAGGCATTAGTTTCGAACTTGCATGATCCATGTGGAGTGCTGGGACTTCTTATCCTTTACTTTTCCTGGATACGTGGAAAGAAAGCATGATAGATAAACTGCTAGATAATGAAGATCGTAACTTTCTTCAAGCTTCCCTTGGAAAATGTCTATGAGCTCCTTGTTTTCTCGCTTTTGCTCCCTCTAACAGTGCTGTCTAGCAGATCGTACATAACAGTTGTCTTTTAAGTTTGTATTCTTTTCCTGGTCCACTTGTTGCCATTGAAAATGCGCTTCTTAAGATTGCACTTTCCACATCTTCATGAAAATCAATGAATGTGGTGAACTCATTACCTTTTTATGGGCAGCAACTATCACTAAAGCATCCAGATGTTCGCAAGAAACTGGGCCTACCTCATATGGATCCTCAGTCAGTGACTGCACATCAGAAAGAGTTAGGTAATCCTGAAGAAATCAAAATAGAACCATCAAAAAAGCAGCGGAAAGTATCTGTCCAGAACCTATCACCTCATGAATTGGTTAATGTTAGTAACTATTTTCTTTTCCTGTTATTGACTTGAAATGTTGAATAGTTCTTGCTGCTGTCTAAATTTTTTGCTGTTGAAACTTCATCAGCTTTCAATCAAATTCTTAGCAGGAGGACGTAAAGATGAAGCTATGCCCTTTCTTCGGTAGGTCTCTCACTAAATAAAAGCAATCCTCACCTGCTCATTTATTTTCTTTCTTCACTGTAGTATCTCCCATTTTAATGTATGTCTTACAGACTTGCTCTTGCAAAGGATCCCGAGTATGTTCGAGCTTTGCTTGTTATTGGCCAGTCACTTTTGCAAGATGGTTCCTTACCAGAAGCTACTGAATACTTGGAACGTGCTATTGCTAAGGTTCGAGTCTGACATCCTGCATTTCAATTTGAGTTTACTGATCTTTTTGAGTGGAGAAACTTCAGTTTGCTTTTGTGGACTAAGAATTTTTCATGAAATGGTGACTAAATTCTGTTAAAAGTCATGATCTGTTTTTCTATATCTGGTAACCTTCTAAAGTTTATGTAGTATGCAGTATACTCTACAGAAGACCTTGATCTGGCTGCTAGAATCCAGCAAACTTGATTTGTTGCTAACCATAGTCTATTTCTGCAAGTTCAGCTTCAGCTAAAGGAGAATCCGATGGACATTGAGGATGTTGATCTCCTGATTCTATCATCCCAATGGGCAGGTGTTGCCTGTATACGGCAGGTAATGGTTTTTTAAGAAATTGGCTTGATGGTTGACCTAATAGGCTTGACATGACAATAAGAATTCTTTTTTATTATAAGTAGTTTAATAAAAAGAATTCTAGTACAGATAATTGAGTACCTTGCACTATTTACATGATTCCCTGTGACATGGCAGAGTGGTGGCGATAGAGAAACCATGTATGTAGGGGATGTTTTCCTTTTTTCTGCTTTTAGTGGGTTGAGTTATTGAAACTCTATTGTGGGATAATTTTCAAATATATTTTCAGCCTAGAGAAGGCTCCTAATACAAGATTTCCGTCTTTCCTTTTTTTTTTCCTGGCCCTGGATATGCTAGAATTTTAATCTTAGTTCTCTTTCCTATTCAAGTGTTTTGTGAAATTCGTGTCTGTTTCATCTGCAGTATGTTCGAAGAATATTTAGCTTGTTTGTTTCAATTATCTTTCTTTGAATTTAATGTCCATATAAATCTAAATAACACTAATGATTCAATCACTCAGCTTCCTTTCTTACAATATGTTTTATTCTTGAAAACTCTAAACTGCCCCTATGGCCTGCTGATTGCTGCTCTCCTATATAATGACAGTGAAGAATCAACCCGACTTACCCCAATTCCTAGCTGCTCTCCCCCCTCTCCCTTCAATGTTCTGAACAAACTGATTACCCCTCTCTGTATCTCTGCCTTGTCCTTCATTGAAAGAAACCCCAGGTTTACTGTTCTTTGCCATCAAAACTAGCTATAACCTTGCTCTTTCTTTTCCTCATTCCACTCTTTGGACTCGAATTGAGATTAAATGAAACAAATAATATGAAGGCGGATAGGTTGTCTGCTGATTGCTCAGTGCCTGGAGTTAGTGTGGATGTCAGGTATAAGAATGCTGACACCTCCAGAATGGTGCTCAATGTAGTCGTCAATCTTTAGTATTTTCTTATCTCTTTTTTCGGAATCTTTATATAAGGATTGTAGACAGATTTTTGTTTCCTCTACATTTGATGACTGTATTGCTCTCTCACCACTATGTAAACCCAACTTCTATTTTATTATGTTGTTTTGAGCTTGGCTTGCCATATTTTGGGGCTTATAGTCATAGTCAGATCTGTCTCAAGGCTTCTCTTTCTTGACCCAAGCCCGAGCTCTTGGATAATGTGACCAGCACAGCTTGTTTATGAAGACGTCATGGGAGTAGGTTTCTCAGTGTGATATTGCACCTTTCTTTTTTTCTTACAGGGTAAGATGGGAGAGGGACTTGTACACCTGGAACGAATAGCTAGTATAAAAGAGCCAGAGGACCCAAAGAGCAAGGCTCATTACTATGATGGATTAGTACTGCTGTCAAGGTAAAGGTTTTCCTTTAATTCTTGACACATGGTTTATCATCTCCAATTAGTTCCACCTAGAAAAGCCAGTTCTAAAAGACCTTGTGTTTATTCCAATTCCACAATTGATTAAACTGGTACATGATGTTTTTACAGTGCGTTGGTCAATGTTGGTCGCAAGAACGATGCAATTAAGCATCTGCAATTGGCTACTGCTTATAATGAGTCTTACAGGGAACTTCTGCAACAATGCGAAAATGAAGTGGATGATATCACTGGTGACCTTGTCAATAGTAGAAGAGCAGATTACTGAGTTTTGCGAGCGCATTTTGTGCATTTTCCCCTTTATGCTTTTGTTGGCTTGTCTTATTGTTATTTAGTTGTATCATAGTGAATAATTGCCGCTGTAAAACTTTGTAGGCGCCATTCTTTTTGCTGAATTTTTTTTGATAGGTCAATGATGTAGTAAGGTTTTCGTTGAATCTAGATCTTAAATTGATCGAGGTGTCAACAGAATCTGTACAAAATGATTTTGATAGAGATCAGATTTTTTCCCCTTGAAATACCATGAGGTTTGTTGTTTGTAGATCTCCTAAAAGGAGAATTCGTATAGGTACATTCAAATTCTGGGATTGGATAAGTTGGTGAATCAATGTTTTTAGCATAACTCAGTAATTATTCAAGTGTTATTGCCAATTAACTGAATATTTGTTATTCCCAATAACTTATAAAATGGCGCCTCCCTATTAACAATATTCTTTTCTGTTTGTAACTTATTAGAAGTTAAATTGGAAATTTCCATATGTTTATGCTTATTTACAACTTCACATTACTTGAACATAGAAAATTCATGTATAAGTCTTGATTAAATTTATGATTGATTAAATTTACATAGAAATTTATTGTTTAATGAGTAACTAATGGAAAAATTTGAGTAATGTTTGGCTTTAGACTGGGGGTGTTTAAGATCAAATCAAGTTCACGTAAAAAACTAAATATACTTGATTTGGTTTGTTTTTTTAAATTTTAAAATAAAAGCTACATATTTGATTTGGTTTGATACTAAAGAAGCTAGCAAAATATTTGTTTATTTAAAAAAAATAGTTTATCTTAGCCAGTAAAGTTGTCTACACATATTAATGATGCTTAGTTGAGTTTTGTATTCTTTTTCATTGGAGTTATTTTGGAGTGATTTATTCATTATTTTAATCATTAATGTTAGTTAAGTTTAAACCAAAAAATAATAATAAGATGTTGTTACTTGATTTATAAAGTGAAATAATTGTAGTGTCTCAGTCTTGCAGTGAAACTACCTCTCAGATATAGATAAATGCAAAGATATAGGTTCAACTATTTGTTTAATTCTTGCCAAATATATAAATCAAAGGGTTAATTATACTAAGGGAGAAATTCAAAAATAGCCAGATTTACAAGTGGTCATTCAAAAATAATCACAGTTTCAAAAGTAATCGAAATTTAGCCACTTTTCATGTAAAGATAAATCTGAATGAAAATACTGTTCAAATCCGAAAAAAATACTCCAGTATTAGACTGGAGTTCCAGCATAATATACTGGCCCAACATAATATACTGGAGTTTGGAGCACCGTGCTCCAGTCTCCAGTATATTATACTGGAGCCAGCAAAGTATACCGGTCCAGCATAATATGCTGGAAGTTCATACACAGGTGCACCGAACTCCAGTATATTATGCTGGACCGATCTCTGTTGCAGCAAAATAGTGGTTATTTTTTATTGACTTGATAAACGCTGACTATTTAAATGACCAGTCCAAAAACTGGCTAGACCGTGCTATTTTAACTTATACTAAACACCAATTGTATTTTAAACTTAAATACTTACACCCCCTATACTATAGAAATCTTACACTTACACCCTGTGAGGTGTAACATATATAAAAATATAAATTTTATAAGACAAATTAAAACTATAAATAAAAAGTTTTTAAATTATTATTATGAAATTTAAAAAGATCGCAAATATTTTTGTTGAAAATCTTTATTGACACTTTAGATTAAAAAGAGAATAGATATTTTTTAAATACGTGTCTTTTGAAACTATTAAATAAGAACTGAACACAAATTACTTAATAAGGTGACTTGAATTTTTACGTATTTAGCAAATATTTTTATTTTTCGAAACTCTTAAATATAATATTGACATCCTTATTTTCAACATTTAAACTCATATATAATGAAACAAATTAAAAGTGATTTAAGATAATTTTGAAGCAGAAGAACAAATAAACAAACAAAAAAAATCGGAAAAGGTTTTTATTTATAATTTTATTTCTTTTAATAATTATATTTTATTGTACTTAGTTATAAATATACCTCTGCATATAGGATTTTCATAATATAGAGGGGGAGGGGGGAAATGTTTGATTTAAAAAATGCAGGGGGTGTATCCGAAATATGAGTTAGATAAATTAAATTTGTATTTTAAGTGAAATTTTAAAAATCAACTAAAACCAAAAAACAAGAAAAATCACTCTCTAAAAGTTGGGATAATAATGCTACTAATAATGGCCAACATTTTACATTCTTACCTGGTTTATCCTATTTTATATTTCAAAAAGGTGCTCAATGAAGAAGACAAGCCAGATTAGATAATAGCGTGTATAAGATTGTGTAATAGTATATGTGTGTATCAACACCTCTTATATACTATTATACACTTTTATACACCTATATATATAATGTTCTACCTTGTGTAAAAGTGTATAACATTGTATAAAAGTGTATAAGCATATGTAAACGACCTTCTTCTATGATTTTAGATGCAATTCTTGTTTAAAACCAGTTCAAATCTCTATTAAATGACTTCCATTTTTGTAATCAAGTTCCATAGATTATTTCTAACAAGTTTAAACAACATCCACTCCAAATTTCTAACAAAATCATATTTGAAAATTAAATCCACTTATTTAAGCTCGTTGAACAATGGCGGATTACCTTAAAATTTTAATTTTCACCATCCAAATAGATTTGATTTGTTGAACTAATATTTGAGCATAGTTAATGATTCATAGACTAGGTTAGAACCTTGAGCTTTTAAAAAAAATGAATAGCGATTTTGAAAATCATTTGAAATTGGATGCTGAATCTTTGCCTATTATTTTTGGGCTACAACTTTGCGAATTTAAATATAGGCTACCTAATTACAACATATGTGTGTGAGCTGTACTTATGTATGATTCTCTCTTTAAGAATCAGGATTTTGTATCTACAATCTATTCTTTTTTATTTTCGAAAAAATGACTTGATATATTTATTGATTTTGTTTTATTGTTCAATCATGTCCTCTTTTATATTTTCCGTTCAAGATCTAGTCCTGTCATCTGTCTAAGTTTTATATTTTTCTATATATTAACAGCCAATATATGTCGCACATTCTGAAGGAATCAACCTAGTCAACTAAGAAATTAACCAAATCGGACTTTATACCTTTGCCCCACCCGATTCTATACCCTTTTAACCTTATTAAATTTTTGTACCTACTGTAAAAACCTTTCTCACTTTTAATTTGGTCTACGGTTTCTTCATCATTTCCTTCTTAATGCTCAGCTAGTGGGAAAGGGATCGATATCGAAGAATAATTATTCATCGAAGGGGATGTGCCGTTGTTAGGAAGTTGCTAATCACTTCACTTCAAAAACTCTCTTAAACCCGGAAGGAGATTTTATAATTGTCATAAACCTGAGGTACTTTTATAAGGTTAAAAAGGCATAGGATCGGGCGAAGCAAAGGGTATACGTCGGGTTTGGTTAATTTTTTAGTTGGGTAGGTGATTCTTTCAGAATGTGCCACGTATTCCGTTCGTTAAAATATGGATAAATATCGAACTTCGATGGATGACAAGGCATAATCTGACGGAAAGCATAACGTGGGACATGGTTGAACAATAAAATAAAGCAAAGGGTATATCAGGCCCTTTTCTATTATATAATGTAGTCAATGTTTAATAAGTGAAACTTTGGGCATGCAGTCTGAATTTTTTTCTTCGGACTCTCATCAATCCAAATTCTACAACAATAACAACAATCCAGTAAAATCTCACAAGTGAGGTTTGGAGAGGGTAGAGTGTACGCAGACCTTAATCCTACCCCAAAGGGGTAGAGAGGCTATTTCCGGTAGACCCTCGGTTCAAGAAGATGAAAAGAGAGACAATATATCAATACTATCAACAGAAAACATAAGAAATAATGACAGCAACATAAGAAACAGAGAATTGATGAAAAACACTAACAACAACAACTAGATAAGGCCCGACACAATGAAAAACGGGAGAATAATGTGAACATAACATTAACCACTAACAGTCTAAGACAAAACCCTATCACACTATCCTAACACTTGTACAGAGTAGAAAAATGCTCAACTATCTCCTAACCTAGAACCCTAATGCTCGACCTCCACACCTTCCTATCAAGGGCCATGTCCTCGAAAATCTAAAGCCACGTCAAGTCCTGTCTGACCACCTCTCCCCAATACTTCATAGGCCGTCCTCTACCTCTTCTTGTACCCGCCAAAACTAATCGCTCACACCTCCTTACCGGGACATTTGGGTTTCTCCTCCGTACAAGCTCGAATTATCTGAGCGTTGCTTCTCGCATCTTGTCATCCATAGGAGCCACTCTACCTTCTCCCGAATTTCTTCATTCCTAATCTTATCCATCCTGGTGTGCCCGCACATCTACCTCAACATACTCAGTTTTGCTACTGACATCTTCTGGGTATGTGAGTGCTTAACTGGCCAACACTCAGCCCCATACAACATGGCGGGTCTAATTACTACTGTACAAAACTTACCTTTAAGTAACAGAGACACTTTCTTGTCACTCAACACTCCAAGATGCTAATCTCTATTTCATCCATCCCACCCCAATACGGTATGTGATATCCTCGTCTATCTCCCCATTCTCCTGGATAAACGACCCAAGGTACTTGAAACTACCTCTCTTGGGGATGACCTGTGATTCAAGCCTCACTTTTGTGCTTGCATCCCTCGGTTCCACGCCAAACTTGCACTCCAGGTATTCCGTCTTAGTCCTGCCCAACATGAAACCCTTAGACTCAAGGGCCTATCTCCAAACCTCCAACCTCTCCTTAAAGCCGCTTCAGGTCTCATCGATCAGAACTATGTCATCAGCGAATAACATATACTATGGAACCTCCCCTTGAATGAGGCGTGTCAGTGCGTCCATAACCAAGTCAAATAAGAACGGGCTGAGCATAGATCCTTGGTGTAATCCCATATTTCGAGTCACCTCCCACTGTCGTAAACCGAGTCATAGCTCCATCATATATGTCTTTAATCGCCCTAACGTAGGCAACCGGTACACTTTTAGCCTCCAGACATCTCCAAATAACCTCTCTAGGGACCTTGTCATATGCTTTCTCCAGGTCAATAAACACCATGTGCAAATCTTTCTTCGTATCCCTGTACTGCTCCACCAACCTCCTAATAAGGTGGATCGCTTCTGTAGTCGAACGATCCGGTATGAACTCGAACTTGAGATCTATTTTTGTCATACGATATGATCATTGAAATTCCCTCCTATAAATAACCTCTCAGCAAGCGGAATACTACGTACAATCTCATCCAATCCCTCCTAAAAGCGCCTTTTAACCTCTCGAATTCAACATTAATACTAATTAAATAATGTCTTTTGAATAATAGTTAAAACTTTGTTCAATTGGCCATTTAACAGCTTGTTTGGATAGTTGTTACCCGTTGGAACGTATTGTATTATTATCGCAAAACAAAGTTTGTTTTGATTGTTTAGTTAAAATTGATTGTATTGTATTGTTAAATTTATTATTCTAGAACAATGAAAAGTTTCACTTTTTGAGACAATCGATTTGATGTGGTGGGATTGTTTTCTATTTATTTTTTTCAATTATGCCCTTGCTTATTATTCCATAATTCTATTTTACCCTTTATATTTTATTTTTAATTTTAACTCCAAATCTCCAACATATAACCTACTTTGTCTTTCATCCCTTTTCTCCTACAACTGGTTATGTCGTTTCCAATTCTATGGCCATAGGTACAAGAATAGATTGTGCCATTATTTATTATCGTTCATAATTTGTCTTTGTTCGTTTTTGTCTCTTATCATCGTTCTATAATTTTTTTTCTTTAATGATAGGTAACATTTTTCTTCATGTTTTTGCTTTTGTTTCCAAATTACAAGTACTTCTTTTTTTTTTTTTTTTTTGTCAGTTACCATCTGTTTAGTTCTCCTATTATATTGCAACTATGTCTGGTAGTTTGAGTAGTTAACCTCTTATTATGCTGAAACTATGTATAATTATTTTGGATATTCTGATTTGTATGACAGAAGTTCTTGATGATCAATATGGTTTGCTAATGTGATTCACCAAGTAATATACACCAACAACAACAACAACAACGACCCAATATAATCCTACAAGTGGGGTCTGGGGAGGGTAATATGTACGCAGACCTTACCCCTACCCCGAAGGGTAGAGAGGCTGTTTCCAGGAGACCCTCGGCTCAAAAAAGCAATAGGAAATGATATATTAGTACCATAAAAATGCGTAATAAAAATAACAACAATAACAACACCAAGTAATATTTTAAACTCAAATATATAGTCATGGCTTTTCCACACCATGAGGTTATCTTTCAGTTAATTTTTGAGAGCTCCTTGAATCCGCTCATAGCACTAAGTGAGCATAGAGTTTCAGCAGTTGGTTGGTGGCTATTGATCAGGGATGTGAGTATTTAGACTGATATCAAGATGTTGAGAGAACTATGTTGGATATGAAACTACTAATGCTATTAGAGTTTTGCTTGTAATAGTCCTTTTTTTATTATTTGTTGATAAGAGACAAGATTGAGAGGCAATAGCTAACGATTTTGATTTGTAACACAATTATTTTTTTACTTGTTTTAAGACAACAATGCAACATAGAGTAATGACATATTCAAATCATTGTGTTCAGTCTGGGCGATTAATGTGGTCCATGTTCTCAGAGGTGGATCTATTATTTTATAATGTGTTAAAGGTCTTTATTTATCTGTATCCGATTAATCAATATAGTTTGGTAATGTATTTTACTTAGTCAAAGCCATAGTTGTATATTTTCTTCTTTTATACATAATAATATTTTCTATGAAGAAAAGTTTATTTTCAGTGCAGATATATTTGTACGTAGTTAATTAGTTGATGCATCTCACGTAATTTTAATATAGATAACTGATCGAAATAATCAAGATAATAGACAGATATTGGGACAAGTGAGCTCTTTAGCTGCATATGTTGATTGCTTAGTAGTTATTTGGTTTTGGACTATGCACGTGAAGTTGATAATAATCGATGTACGATCATACATGATATACAACTTGAAAGTAAACAAGTCATAAATGAATTATTGGATCATTTATTCTCAACTGAACTTTTTCGTAGTATTGTAAGAATGATTCCTTCAGCTTTTACCAGTCTATACAATGAATCGCGAGTTACTTTTTGTCTATCGACACTCTGGGGAGTCGGTTAGTCTCCATTTTCATATTATCCTACAAGCGATCTTGGGGTTATATGAAAAATCTATTAAACAACCTGATGGCTCCCAAATTCCTATTGAAATTTCCAGTAGCTAAAGATTCTATCCATATTTTAAAGTGAACACAATTATAATTTTTATGAAACTTTTAACTAAAATTAAGATTGTTTACATTTTAATTCATGATTATAGTGTCAAGATTGTATTGGTGCAATTGATGGTACAAATATACGTATTAAAGTTTCAAAGTGAAGCACCGGGATATCGTGGAAGAAATATTATCCAACACAAAAATGTATTAGCTGCATGCACATTTGATTTAAAATTCACATAAGTGTTAGCTGGATGGGAAGGGACGACATATGATTCAAGAATCATGAAAGAAGCATTAAATAGAGAAAACTCACTAAAACTTTCAAAAGGTAAATGTTACATATATTTATCTGGGTAGATGTAATGAACAAATAATTGAAGCTTGTTTAATCTTTAGAAAAATACTACCATGTTGAAAATGGATTGATATTGAGAAGTGGACTTATTACGCCTTATAGGAGAGAGCGATATCACTTGAAAGAGTATTCAAGAAATACATCTCAAAATCCTCGTGAATTATTTAATCTAAGACACGCATCTTTGCGTAATGCTATTGAACAAGCATTTGGAGTTCATATAAAGAGATTTCCTATAAGTTCTAGTTCAACTTAGACACATATGATATGGAAACCTAAAAGCTTATTATTTTTGCATATTGTATTTTGCACAACTACTTAAGAGGTGTAGATCCAAATGATGTGCTACTTGCACAAGTTGATGCAGATCTTATGAATGATAATAATGCAGGTGAAGAACTACCAAATCCTAGGGAAAATAATGAGTTTAGAAGGGGGATGATTCGAGATGGAATAGCAGCTAACATGTGGACGAGTTATCAAACTTAATCTTCTAGGAAATAAAAACTCAATAAATTTTTCGTAGTTGTTTAGTTGATGTTGTTTGAAAGTAATTTCTTAGATATTATTGAATAATATGTGCAATTTATTCATTTTGTTTTGTATGTGTTATGTTGTACTTTTTGTGTAGGCTAACCTGAAGCTGCTGAATGGAGAACAAGTCGATTAGAAATTATGATAAGCTAATTGAGTTATATGGAAGAATTATATGAAATTACGATAAGCTAATTGAAAAATATGTTGAGACTGGACTAGACATGTTAAGAAGACCATGAATAAGGTTGATTTTTATGTACAATTCTTGATAAATTTAATAAGTAAAATAATTGACGGTATTTTAGTAAACTTATTAGTTACAATACAATGATAAGAATATACCACCTGGAATTAAGGGCAAGTTCTACAGAGTGGTGGTTAGACCGACTATGTTGTATGGGGCTGAGTGCTAGTCCGTCAAGAAGTTTCATGTCTAGAATATGAACGTAGCTGAAATGAGAATGTTGAGATGGATGTATAGGTTGTCACGGCCCAACTTTTCCCTCTGTAAGATGTCGTGACAGCATCTAGTCTCTAAGATTAGGTAAGCCTAACAATTTCGAAATAACTGAAATGATAAATGAAATAACGACTAAACTTCAATAGATATAAATAGAGTTGAAACTGTCGCTCGACATGTACAAGTAAAATCAACTACTCCGAGTAAAACAACTCCCAAAACCCGGTGGTCACAAGCCACAAGCTCTAATGGATGTACTAACTGTCTCTATACATCAGCATCTAAGAGAATAAAGAAAAAGACAACATAAGGATAGAGGGGGACTCCGAGGTCTGCGAACACTGGCAGATATACCTTGAAATCTCCAAGTAGCAGCACACATACTCTACTAATATCGGGACTTGTAGGAGGTACTTGGGTCTGCATACAAAACATGTGTAGAAGATTAGTATGAATACACCACGATACCCAGCAAGTGCTAAGCCTAACCTCGATAGAGTAGTGACGAGGCCAGGTCAGGGCCCTATTGGATTAAAAAAGAAACATGGCAGAAGATATAATATTAAAATGAAAGACTGAGAATTTAATAATGAGAAATTATAGGAAATAACAACATCGCAAATAGAGGTAAACAACAACGGCACTCCCGAGGTACCGCTTCGTAGTCCCAAAAGTAAATACACAATAGGGGAGCTCCTGAGGTACCGCCACGTAGTCCCAAAAGTAAATATGCAATAGGGGAGCTCCTGAGGTACCACCTCGTAGTCCCAAAAGTAAATGTACAACTCGTAATCGGTGGAACAATGAATTTACAGCAAGAAATCCTACAATTAGAGGCTAAATAAAAAATCAAGGAAACAAAAATTCAACTAAGCATGTTTCACAGATTACAAGTAAGAATTAAGATACGTAGACATGCGATATTAGGCTAAACATGATGACTACATATGCTAAGGCAACCCAGTTAAGGAATTAAAAGAAGACTACTCAGCAAGAACCGGATTTTTCAATATTTAACCCGAGTACGCACTCGTCACCTCGCATACACGGCCTTCCCGTATTTCAAATACCATAACAGTACCAAAACCTAAGGGAAATTTCCCACACACAAGGTTAGATAAGTTACTTACCTCAAACCAAGCTCAATCAGTCAATAAGAATGCCTTTTCCTCGACTTTCTGACTCCAAATGGCTCACATTTAGCCAAAAACAATTATACTATAAATATAACTATAAGAAACTAATCTAATTAAAGAAATTACGATTTTAACAAGAATTTAGAAAATCGCCCCAAAAAGTTGACCTGGGATCATGTCTCGAAATCGTGTAAAAGTCACAAAATCCGAACACCCGTTCAACCACGAGTTTACCCATATCAAAATTATTCAAATCCGATACCAAAATCTTGATCAAAACCTCAAAATTCGGCCTAAGAGCTTTTCTCAAATTTTCCCAATCTTCTACCCCAAATCACTAATTTAATGATGAAATCAAAAGCATAATCATGAAAGTTAACCAAAACTAGGTAAGAATCATTTATCCCAAACACCCACGTAAAAATCTCTCCAAGAATCGCCTAAATCCGAGCTCTCTAAGTTTCAAAATTGAAAATGGGACAAAAACACTCGGTTTGAACTTTAATCTGCTGCCCAGGTCTTCTCTTCTTTGCGAACGAGGAATGTGCCCCATGTTCTTGAAGCACAAAAATTCTCCCAGATTCTTCTTAGCGAACACGATGCATACTGAGCCCAGGCCTACGCGAACGCGACCCCTCATACACGAACGCGGTGAACAACTTCCTACACTTTCGCGAATGCGTTGCCATCTTTACGAACGTGAAGAACAAACTTCGCATGCCTCCTATATACCCTTCGCGAATGCGCGACCTCTCTCGCGAACGTGATGAAGGAAACTAACATCAGAAGCATCAGTGATTTTCTATAATTCAACAAATCCCGAAATGTTCCGAACATGATTCAAATCGCACCCGAGGCCTCCGGGACCTCAACCAAATATACTAACAAGTCGTAAAATATCATACAGACTTAGTCAAGCCCTCAAATCACATTAAACAATATTACAAACACAAATCACACCTCAATTCAAGCCAATTGAAACTAAGAAATTCCAACTTCTACAAACGACGCTGAAACCTATCAAATCACGTCCGATTGACTCCAAATTTGCACACAAGTCACATTTGACATTACAGACCTACTTAAACTTCTAGAATCGGAATACGAACCTGATATCTAAAAGTCCACTCCCGGTCAAACTTTTCAAAAATTCTAAAACTTCCAACTTTCGCTAAATAACGCCGAAATGACCTATGGACCTCTAAATCAATATCCGGACGCGCTTCTAAGACCAAAATCACCATACGGAGCTATTGGAACCGACGAAATTCCATTCTGGAGTCATCTTCACACAGTTAAAACTACGGTCAACTCTTACAATTCAAACTTCACACTTAGGGGTTATGCGTCCCATTCCACTCCGAAACTCTCCCGATCCTGACACCAAGCACCCCTGCAAATCAATCATGCATAAAAATGAAGCAGATGGGATAATAAATAGGGGACCAGGGCTCATACTCTCAAAACGACAGGCTGAGTCGTTATACCCTCCCCCTCTTAAAATAATTGTTCGTCCTCGAACAAGTATAGAGACATACCTGAAGTGGTGAAAAGATAAGGATAACGGCTGCACATATCATGCTTGGTCTCCCAAGTTGCCTCCTCGACCGGATGACCCCTCCACTAAACCTTCACTAAAGCAATGTTCTTTGACCTCAACATTAATATGTCTGTCCAAAATGGCTATCGGCTGCTCAACATAAGACAAATCTTTATCCAACTAGATTGAGCTGAAATCTAACACATGTGACGGATCGTCGTGATACTTCCGGAGCATGGAAACATGGAATACTGGATGAAATCCTGTTAGACTAGGAGGCAAGGCAAGATCATAAGTAACCTCCCCAACTTGCTGCAACACCTCAAATAGGCCAATAAACCTTGGGCTCAGCTTGCTCTTCTTCCTGAACCTCATAACACCCTTCATGAGCGAAACCCGAAGCAAGACCCGCTCCACAACCATGAATGCAACATCGCTAACCTTCTGATCTGCATAACTCTATTAACTGGACTGGGCTGTACGAAGTTAATCATGAATCACCTTAACCTTTTTCCAAAGCATCCTGTACCCAATAGCCTAGCCTCGCCCTGCTTGAACCAACCCAGAAGAGACCAGCACTACCGACCATACAAAGCCTCATACGGTGCCGTCTGAATGCTAGGTTAATAACTGTTGTTGTAGGCAAACTCCACAAGTGGCAAGAACTGATCCCATGCACCCCCAAAATCCATCACACACGCACGAAGCATATCCTTAAATATCTAAATAGTGCGCTCGGATTGTTCGTCTGTCTGAGGGTGAAATGTTGTACTCAAATCCACCCGAGTACCCAACTCACGTTGTACGACTCTCCAGAACCGTGATGTAAATCGCTTACCCCCAGTCAAAGATGATAGATACCGGTACTCCATGAAGCCTGTCAATTTCGCGAATGTAAACCTGAGCCAGCTGCTCCGAAGAGTAAGTAGTAACCACAGGAATGAAATGAGCTAGCTTGGTCAATTTATCTACAATCACCCAAACTGCATAGAACTTCCTCTGAGTCCGCGGGAGCCTAACAACAAAATCTATAGTGATCCGCTCTCATTTTCACTCCGAATTCTCTAGCTTCTGAAGCAATCCACATGTACATTGATGCTCATACTTCACCTGCTGACACTTTAGGCACCGAGCAACATAATCCACTATGTCCTTCTTCATTCTCCTCCACCAATAATGTTTCCTCAAGTCCTGATACATCTTTGCGGCCCCTGGATAAATGGAGTACCGCGAACTGTGAGCCTCCTAGAGGATTAACTCATGTAAACCATCTACATTAGGCACACATAGCCTGCCCTGCATCCTCAATGACTCGTCATCTCCAATAGTGACCTCCTTAGAATCACCGTGCTGAACCGTGTCCCTAAGGACGGGTGGATGGGGGTCATCATATTGACGCTCCCTGATACGATCATAAAGAGAAGACTGAGAAACCATGTAAGCCAAAACTTGACTCGGCTCAGAAACATCCAATCTAACAAACTGGTTGGCCAAGGCCTAAATATTCAATGCCAGTGGCCTCTCTGCTGCTGGTAGATATGCTAGATTGCCCAAACTCTCTTCCCTACGAATCAGGGCATCGGCCACACATTGGCCTTCCCGGGATGGTACAAAATGGTGATATCATAATCTTTAAGTAGCTCTAACCATCTCCGCTGACGCAAGTTGATATCTTTCTGTTTGAATAGATGTTGAAGACTCTGGTGATCGATGTAGAGCTCACAAGGGACACCATACAAATAGTGCCGCCAAATCTTCAAGGTATGAGCAATAGATGCTAACTCAAGGTCATGGACATGATAGTTTTTCTCAAACACCTTTAGCTGTCTAGATGCGTAGGCAATCACCCTACCGTCCTCCATCAATCTCGTGCCGAGACCAATCCGTGATGCATCATAATATACAGTATAAGAACCCGAACCTGTAGGGAATACCAATACAGGGGCTGTAGTCAAAGTTGTCTTGAGCTTTTGAAAGCTCTCCTCACACTCCTTTGTCCATCTGAACAGAGCACCCTTCTAGATCAGCCTAGTCATAGGCACTGCAATAGATGAGAACCCATGTACAAATCGACGGTAATACCCCACCAAACCAAGAAAAATTCGGATCTCTTTAGCTGAGGACGTTCTGGGCCAACTCTACACTGCTTCAACCTTCTTCGAATCCATCTTGATCCCCTCACTCAATACTACACGACCCAAAAATGACACTGAATCTAGCCAGAATTCACACTTTGAAAATTTCGCATATAACTTCTTTTCTCTCAAGGTCTGAAGCACAGTCCTCAGGTGCTGCTCATGGTCCTCCCGACTCTAGGAGTACACCAGAATGCCATCAGTAAATACAATGATGAATGAGTCAAGATAAGGCTGGAATACACTGTGCATCAAGTGCATGAATGCTACTGGGGTGTTGGTCAGCACAAATGACATCACAAGGAACTCGTAGTGACCATATCGAGTTGTGAAAGTAGTCTTCGGGATATCTAGCTCCCTAATCTTCAACTGATGATAGCCTGAAAGCAAGTCAATCTTGGAAAACACTCTAGTGCCCTGTAGTTGATAAAATAGGTCATCAATACGAGGCAATGGGTACCTGTTCTTCACTGTAACTTTGTTCAACTGGCGATAATCAATGCACATGCACATAAAACCAACTTTCTTCTTCACAAACAAGACTGGAGCACCCCAAGGTGACATACTGGGTCGAATGAATCCCTTATCAATCAACTCCTATAAATGCTCTTTTAACTCCTTCAACTCAGGTGAAGCCATATGATACGAGGAATAGAGATGGGCTGAGTTCCCGGTGACAAACTAATATCAAAGTCGATGTCCCTATTGGGCAGCATGCCTGGAAGATCCGCTGGGAATATATCTGGATAATCCCTCACTACCGAGACTGACTCAATGGTAGGTGTATCAACACTGACATCCCTCATATAAGCTAGATATGCATCGCATCCATTCTCAACCATTCGTTGAGCCTTTAGAAATGAATTAACTCTATTAGGAACATAATCTAAGGTACCTCTCCACTCTAACCGCGATAGTCCTGGCATAGCCATCGTCACGGTCTTGGTGTGACAATCAAGAATAACATAATGGGGCAACAACCAGTCCATGGCCAAAATAATATCAAAGTCTACCACTCTAGGCAATAACAAATCGGCTTTGTTTCAAAACCACTAAGAACAACCAAAAATGACTGATACACATGGTCAACAACAATAGAATCCCCCACAGGTGTAGACACATTGTTACATCTCACATTTTCGTATGTTAAAATTTTCATCTTCGGTTATTTGACGTAGACTCGGGGATGAGATTATCTTGACGTTAACATACTTACGCTATTTATAACAAGCGATAAATAAGTGTTATGAATGATAAAGGGGTACACGGATTAAAGAAAACGAGTTTCGCTGAAAGTGGCCAATTTGGAATAAAATACGGGTCAAGCAATAATATTCGATAATTATGAACTAGTACCATACAAAGTACCATATGACCACGGTAGTATAATATATAAAGTATATATGAATTATTTTAAAAATAAATAGAATTTTAAGTAATTTGTGGTAATTTTTAAATTATGCGAGTAATTGATTAATTATCGAGTAAAAGAATATTACTTAGTTAACTAATAAGCGGACAAAACTTAATCAATTACAAAAAGAAACGTGGCACAAGGCCACTATTCAAGAAAGGTGAGTCATTATAACATGGGGTAGGTGTCTACCTAATAATTAAAGTAACTTACCAAGTCATGACTTAGTATTAAAGTCTTAGTAAGACGTGTAGAATCTAAAGACAATCTGTCCTTAAGCTTCAATTCATTGTTTTGCTTGAAATCAAGAAATTGGAAACAGAAATTCATTTTCGTCCAAACTTTAGCCAACCTTTCGATTAAAGTTTCAAAGAGCAACCAAATTTCATTTCAAGATTTCAAGCAGAATTTTGTCCATATTTCGCAGAAGCAGATTCGTTCAAATAATTTTAGGAACAGGTATGTTAAGGCATTCCCTTCTTTCTTTTGGCATGATCCAAATTATACTGAAGAAACGAGCAAACACACAGTTTCCATAAATTACTCTATTCATAGAAATAATAGCGGTGTCTATATTCTTGATTCCCCATGAAAAATATTACTATCTTCTGTTCGTAGGTCTTAGAAAAATACACAGGTGAAAAAGTTTATCCGGAAGGAATATTGAGATTATTACGTATTTTTCATGCATTTCATTCATTTATACATGTGCATTGACCTATGATCAAATGGCGTTATATATGCGTATATATGCAAATATATGTATATGGGATATGGGAAAAGGTTACGGCGTTATATACGCATCACCACCTAATCAGCTGGTATATGTTGATGATATTGCCCATAGTGGCCGAGATGATATGATGGCATGCCCTCAGTGGCTTAATGATATTATGTACACCCATACCTATGCATGGCACGGTATTTATACATACGTGTATGACATTATAAATGTTTCAGAATTTACAAAGTTATTCAGATTTAATGATGTGTTTCTGTATTCCATGTTTCATCTATGTCTTTTACGTACTACTTTTCATGCCTTACATACTTAGTACATTTTTTTACTGATGCCCTATTATACAGGGCATGTGTTTCATGCCCGCAGGTGCAGGTAGGCAAGCTGACGGTCCCCCTTCTTAGGATCCCTGATCAGTGAGAGTTGGCGTGCTCTATTTGATCCGGAGCTGCTTTTGATTTTGGTACGATACATTTGTATATGGGTATGACGTGGATTAGTACCGTCTTTGTACATCTATGTTTCTATTAGAGGTCTGTAGATAGTATGTCTAGTTGGATTGTATGTGGCCTTGTTGGCTTTCAGTTTTGGATGTATAGTTGTCTATATCAGCCTTGCTGGCTCGCCCATTGTATTCTGCATGTATACGTACATATTCCTTGATGGTAGGTTTCCTTCACGTATGTTAATTTCGTAATGCAGAAGATGTTATTCAAGTTCATATCTTAGACGCATGCTTAGGGATGTTTGACAGGTAGGACTCAGGCACCCCTCGCGGCCCATCGGTTTGGGTCGTGACAAAGTGGTATTAGAGCAGTTCTATCCTAGGGTTGTCTACAGACTGTGTCTATTAGAGTCTTGTTTATGGGTGTGTCGTGCACCACACTTATTAACAGGAGGCTACAGGACATATAGGATGTTATCCTCTCTTTTTATCTCAGATTGTGCAATTCAAGAATTCATGTTCCTAATGATACGTTATATTTTCAGCGATGCCTCCAAAGCCGCCCAAAAGGGAAGGTCCGTGGCTGGTGAGACTACTAGTCAAGCGCCACGAGTTACCAAGGCTCGGGGAGAGTCTCATGGTAAGGTTCCACTTTAGACTTCACATACCACGGCTTTTCTAGAAGAGCTCCGAGGGGCACCAGCTCCAATGCCTGCCCCTATACGTTCAGCACCTTAGTCGGATATGTCGGGTCAGTAGATGAGAGATGCTATTTAGTTATTGACCTTATTAGTATTCGCGCAGGCTTGGCATCAGGAAATAGGTATTGGTCATGTAGATAGGTCCGTCAGTGCAAGGGTTCGTGACTACATTAATTTAGACCCTTCGGTATTCACTGGAGCAGATCCAAATGAGGACCCTCGGGTATTTATTGATAGAGTGCAGAGGACATTACGAGTAATGAAGGCCACTGCGACTGAGTCAGTTGATCTAGCTTCCTATAGACTCCGAGATGTTGCAGTTAGTTGGTACGAGTCTTGGGAATTGTCCAGGAGTGAGGATGCCCCTCCAGTGGTATTGCAGAAGTTACAAAAACTTTTTTTCGTCATTATCTACCACCAAAGCTTAGGCGGGCCAGAGTTGATAGGTTCTTGACCCTTCGACAGGGTAACATGAGTGTTCGGGAGTACAGTCTTCAGTTTGATTTGTTGGCTAGGTATGCTCCCACTATTGTATCTAAGATGGAGGATCGGGGTCACTGGTTCGTGATGGTATTAGAGCCTCACTTGCTTAACAATTGTATGTCAGTCTCACTTCAGCTAGACATGGATATTTCTCGTATTCAGGCATACGCTCAGGGTGTAGAGGAGCGTAAACAAAAATAGAGGGTCAATCGTGAGCATGATAGGGCCCAGAATAAGAGAGCGAGGTCTTTGGGTCCTTCTGGTGAGTTTTGAGATGGTCAAAGGCAGTAGTACTCGAGGTATCCATCCCAACCCTCGGCTAGCACGCCCCCTCAGTTTGGCGGTAAGAGATTTGATCGTTCTACATATTCAGGGTCTGGTCAGAATTTCAGTGCCTCAGGTTCTCACTACAGAGGTGAGTCAAATCAAATGAGGTCACCCTTGCCACGATGTACTAAATGTGGTAAGCAGCATACCGGGCAGTGCCGTATGGGATTAGGTGTTTGGTATACTTGTGGTTATCCGAGCCATGTTATGAGGGATTTTCCGATGAGAGGTAATGCAAGTATAGCTTAGATGTCGGGATCTGCAACTGGTTCATCATCATTAGTACGCCCCCTGGGCAAGGTCCCCAAGCACCAATGAGTCGTGGTAGAGGCAGAGGCGGAGCATCTAGCTCGAGCAACCCTCAGAATCGCATTTATGCGTTGGCAGGACGACAAGACCAGGAGTCATCGCCTGATGTTGTTACATATATATTATCAGTCTCCTCATATGATGTATATGCACTGATTGACCTAGGTTCCACCTTATCATACATTACTCTGTTGGTTGCTAGTAAGTTTGAAATAAAACCTGAATTGGTTAAACCTTTTGAGGCGTCTACACCTATTGGGGACTCGGTGATAGCTAAACAGGTATATGGGAGTTGTATAATAATAGTTTATGGTCGACCTACCGTAGCCGACTTAATCGAGTTAGATATGGTAGAATTTGATGTTATAATGGGCATGGATTGGTTGGCTTCTTGTCATGCCAACGTTTATTTTAGATCAAAGATAGTCCAATTTCAATTTCTAGGGGAGCCCGTTTTGGAGTGGAAAGTTAACACGGCATCGCCGAGAGGTAGATTTATTTCCTATCTCAAGGCAAGGAAGATGATCAGAAAGGGCTATATTTATCACTTAGTTTGGGTTCAAGATGTGGAAGTAGAGTCACCAACCATTCAGTCCATCCCTGTGGTGAATGAGTTTTCCGATATTTTTCCCGATGAACTTTGGGGTCTCCCGCCAGAGCAAGAAATTGAGTTTCTATTGACCTACTACCAGATACACACCCAATATCTATTCCTCCCTATAGAGTGGCCCCCGTAGAGCTGAAAGAATTGAAAGAACAATTAAAGGACTTACTTGAAAAAGGCTTTATCAGACCTAGTACATCATCGTAGGGAGCACCTATTTTGTTTGTGAGAAAGAAAAATGGTTCCTTACGAATGTGTATTGATTATAGGCAGTTGAATAAGGTGACGATCAAGAATAAGTACTCGCTCCCGAGAATTGATGATTTATTTGATCAGTTGCAAGGTGCTAAGTGTTTTTCAAATATAGACTTGAGGTCCGAGTACCATCAGGTAAGGGCTAAGGATGAAGATATTCCGAAGACAGCATTTAGGACTAGATATGGGCACTTTGAGTTTCGGGTTATGTCGTTTGGTCTGACCAATGCCCCAGCAGTATTTATGGATTTGATGAACCGTGTGTTCAAGCCTTTCTTAGATTTGTTCATAATTGTATTTATTGACGATATATTGGTGTATTCTCGTTCAGAGGATGAGAATGTTGGTCATCTGCGTACTGTGCTCAGAGTTCTACAAGAAGGGAAGTTGTATGCAAAATATTCTAAATGTGAATTCTGGTTGAACTCCTTAACTTACCATGGGCATATCATTTTAGGTGAAGGAACCGGGTGGATACACAAAATATTGAGGAAGTAAAGGCTTGGCCTAGGCCCACAACACCGACAGAGGTTCGTAGCTTTCTTGGTTTGGCAGGTTATTACAGGAGATTTGTGGAAGGATTTTCTTCCCTTTCAGCACCTTTAACAAGGTTGACTTAGAAGGGATCAAAGTTTCAATGGGCTGATGCTTATGAACGGAGTTTCCAGGTATTAAAGGACATATTAACTTCAATACTGGTTCTAAGGCTCCCAAAAGGGACCGATGGTTATGTTATCTATTGCGACGCTTCAAGCATTGGATTGGATTGTGTGTTGATGCAGCATGGTAAGGTTGTGGCTTATGCTTCTAGACAACTAAGAAAGCATGAGAAGCACTACCCGACCCACGATTTAGAGTTAGCTACGGTGATTCATGCACTAAAGATGTGGAGGCACTACTTGTATGGCATTCATATTGATATCTATACGGACTATAGGAGCCTCCAATACATCTTCAAGCAAAAGGAATTGAATCTTCGTCAAAGGAGATGGTTGGAGATACTTAAAGACTATGATGTTGATATTTTATACCATCCGGGGAAGGCGAATGTAGTAGCCGATGCCCTCAGCCGTAGATCTATGGGTAGCTTGTCGTATTTACGGCTAGAAAAGAGGGGGATAGCCCATGAGGTTCATCATCTAGCTAGTCTTGGAGTTCGGTTACTGGACTCAGGTGACATTGGAATTACTCTTCAAGATACGGCAATATCCTCTTTAGTAACTAAAGTAAAGGAACGTCAGTACGAGGATCCTGTGTTAGTTCATTATAGGGATACCACCCTTCAAAAGGAGAAGATGCCATTTGAAATTACAGAAGATTGGGTCCTCAGATATCATGGACGATTATTTGTACCTAATGTTGCAGGGCTGCGTCGGCAGGTTATAGGGGAAACTCACTCTTCTCATTATTCTATACATCCAGGAGCAACAAAGATGTATCATGACATTAGGGAAGTATATTGGTGGGAAGGAATGAAAAAGGATATAGCAAAATTTGTTGCTCAGTGTCCTAACTGTCAGCAGGTTAAGATTGAGCATCAAAAACCCGGTGGATTATTGTAGGCTATGGAGTTTTAGACTTGGAAATGGGAAGTAATCAATATGGATTTCATCGTAGGATTACCTCGTTCCCAGTATAAGTTCAATTAGATATGGGTGGTTATTGATAGGTTTACGAAGTCAACCCATTTTCTGCGTGTCAAAACTACATATTCCTCAGAGGATTATGCAAGGCTTTATATTAAGGAGATAGTACGACTACATGGTGTCCCTGTATCTATTATCTCAGATAGAGGAGCTCAATTTATAGCTAACTTCTGGAGGTCCTTCCAGAAAAGACTGGGGACTCAATTAAGTCTTAGTACAATATTTCATCCCCAGTCAGACGGACAGACTGAGCGTACTATTCAAACACTGGAGAATATATTACGAGCTTGTGTAATAGACTTCAAAGGTAGCTGGGATGATCATCTGCCGCTTATTGAGTTCGCATATAATAATAGTTACCATTCCAGTATTCAGATGGCTCCATATGAAGCTCTTTATGGACGGACGTGTAGGTCTCCTATAGGGTGGTTGGATGTTGGAGAATCTAAATTACATGGGCCAAACTGTGATGACCCGGCCAGTCGTCTCATGAGTTATCGCTCCGTTTTTCCCCCATTTCATCTTCTCTACACTTCGTTATCCGTATTCTATGTGATCGGGTTGATTAGTTTGAGTTCGTAGAGGATTTTGGTAAGAAATAAGACACTTAGTCTCTTTTAAGAAGGCTTAAGTTGGAAAAGTCAACCGGACGTTGACTTATTGTTAGAAGGCTCGGATGTGAGTTCCAATGTTTCGGTTAGCTTCGGGAGGTGATTTTTGACTTAGGAGCGCGACCGGAATGGATTTTGGAGTTGTAGAGAAGATTTAGGCTTGAATTGGTGAAGTTGATAGTTTGGCGATTTCCGGTTGATAGGCGAGATTTTGATATAGGGGTCGGAAAGGAATTTTGAGAGTTATTGTAGCTTCGTTGTGTCATTTGGGATGTGTGTACAAAATTTCAGGTCATTCGGGTGAGATTTGATAGACTTTTGATCGAAAGCATAATTTAAGAGTTCTTGAAGTTCTTAGGCTTGAATCCCCTGTTAAATTGGTAATTTGATGTTGCTCTGAGCGTCCCGAGGTTTTGAACAAGTTTGAACGATGTCATGGGATGTGTTGGTGCAATTTTTTTGGAATTCCAGGAGTTCCGGGTAGGTTTCGAGATGTTTTAGGCCAAAATCATAGTTGTAGCAGGTCCAGAAGGGTTGCAGGCCTCGGAACTCACCCGCGCGGACTGCACAAAAGGAAGTACGGCTGCGGTATGTGTTGTGCGGACCGCACAAAATGAAGTGCGGACGCGGTGGTTTTGTGCGGGCCACGGTGGTTTTGTGTGGGCTGTGGTGGTTTTGTGCGGACCGCGGTGCTTTTGCGGGGACCGCGGTGGTTCTGTGCGGACCGCGGAGGCTGAAATCTGAGGAGTACTCTATAAATACGAGGTTTTGGGTTTTATTTAATATTTTGACTTAGAGAGCTCGGATTTTGGCAATATTTTCGAAGGTTTTTTAAAAGATTCATTGGGGTAAGTGATTCTAACTCAGATTTGGCTAGAGTACATGAATCTATCATTGAATTCATCATTTAATTCATGATTTGGGATGAAATTTGGGAAGAAAATTGTGAAACCTTTCAAAAATATAAAATGATGATTTGAAGGACCAAATGATATCGAAATTGGATAAGTTTGGTATGGTTAGACTCGTGAGGGTATGAGGATTCTAAAAATGTAAATTTTACTCAATTTCGAGACGTGGGCCCGGGGCTCGGGTTTTGCTAATTTCGGGATTTTTGATATTTTTCGAATGTTTTTGCTTGGGCCTTTTTCCCTTAGTATATTGTGACGTATTCGTTCTGATTTTGGATAGATTCGACGTGCGTGGAGGTCAATTCGAGAGGCAAAGGCATCGCGAGCTAGAGAATTAGTCGGTTCGAGGTGAGTAATGATTGTAAATGATGTCCTGAGGGTTTGAGACCCCGGATTGCACATCGTAGTGCTATATTGAGGTGAGACACGCACTGGATGATAAGCGTGGGATATTTTACTACTAGGGATTGTGACTTGGTCCGTCCCAATTGATGATTTTTACCGTGTATTTGACTAAAAGTTTATTTGTTATCATCATGATTTGGGCTGATTGCCATATTTGGGCTTCGTGCCAACTATCTGAACCCTTTGGGGATTTTGACTGATTTTCCTCGCTATACTTGTTAAAAATCATATCCTCAGTCATGTTTCTATCTGTTTTAAACGATTCGAGCTGGTTTTATCGTACTATTCCTACATGAAAGGAATTTGTGGGCTGAGATCCCTATCTCCTGTTATTGTGCCCGAGAGGCTGTAAGGTTAATAACTGAGAGGGGTTGAGAACCCAATGGTAAGGATATTATATATGTTATGGATCGGTCTGCACGCCGCAGCAATACTTATATGGATCGGGATGCACACCGCAGCAATATAGCGTTTGGGCTGTAGGAGCCCCTCCGGAGTCTGCACACCCCTAGTGAGCGTAGTCGACTATCTATATGGATCGGTCTAAACGCCGCAACGATGTACGGATCGGGCTGCACGCCGCAACGGTTATTCTGATTGTTGTTATTATCATAAATACATGGGTCGAGAGCTGAGAATGAGCACTAGTGATGAGAGTGAGCCCGAGGAGCTGATATTGTTCTGAGTGATTGATACTGTGCCCGAGGGGCAGATTTCTACTCGTTATTTACCTGCCAAATTACCTGTTTTACCTGATTTAAAGAGATTTCACTTGACTTCCTCACCGATTTACTACTTTACGTGATTTTTATTGCTTTGATATAGAATTGCTTTATGCCTTACGTGTTTTCATGCTTTCAGCCATTATTTATAATTATTACTCACTGAGTCGGAGTACTCACATTACTCCTTGCACCCTGTGTGCAGATTCAGGCATCACAGAGTCCGCTCTTGAGTGTTGATCCTCCCACTCCAAGTAGTGATTCGGAGACTATAAGGTAGTTGTTGGCATCCCCAGCCCCGTGCCTCCCTTATCTTATCATTTTCATGTTCTTAGAACTATTGTATCCGGATTTCTAGTTGCTCATAACTTGTGACACCCCAGTTTGGGCTATGTCGGAATGGTTCTTACTGAGGTTATCGTTAATCCCGCAAATTATGGATATTATATCATGCTTTAGAACTATTTATGATATTTAACTGTTTAAAAGAGGTGTTCTATTTGGTCTGGCTGGCCTTGTCTTCACGAGAGGCGCCATCACAACCGGGTTTGGGAATTGGGTCATGACACAAATCTGGTTCTGCGGGCCATAGAAAAAGTAAAATTGATCCGGGATCGACTATTGACAGCTCAGGGTTATCAAAAGTCATATTCTGACGTGCAGCGATGAGATTTAGAGTTCGGGGTTGCTGACTGAGTATTCTTAAAGGTGTCACCTATGAAGGGTGTGATGAGGTTTGGCAAGAAAGGCAAACTTAGCCCACGGTATATTGGGCCTTATAGGATCATTCGGAGATTGGGCCGAGTAGCTTATGAGTTAGAATGGCCCTCAGAACTGGAGTCTGTCCATCCGATTTTTCACGTATCTATGTTATGAAAGTGCATTGGCGATCCTACCCGAGTGGTGCCCACGAATGATGTACAGATTACAGAAGACTTATCATACGAGGAAGTTCCGGTTGCCATCCTAGACCGACAAATCCGCAAGTTGCGGAATAAGGAGGTAGCCTCCGTAAAAGTACTTTGGAGAAATAACAATGTGGAAAAAATGACTAGGGAGGCCGAGGAAAACATTAAGTCTAGATATCCCTACTTATTTCCTCCTTCAGAGAAAGGTTCGACTGAGACATCATGACCATAAGGTACGTGTATAAATTCTTGTGTCAGATATTATCGTTGGTCATGTGAGACCATTATCGTTATTCATAATTATGGTCTTGTGTGTCGTTAGATTATTAAGCTTCAACAGGAAGAGTTGGTAGTGGTGTTATTACAAGGCGACCCTGCCGAAAGTTACATAGATCACGAGGAGTTGAATATTCGAGGACGAATGTTTCTAAGAGGGGAAGGATGTTACATCTTGCGTTTTCGTACGTTAAGTTTTGTCTTCGGTAAATTGACGTAGACTCGGGGATGAGATCATCTTGACGTTAATGTACTTACGGTATTTATAACAAGCGATAAATAAGTGTTATGAAGGATAAAGGGGTACACGGATTAAAGAAAACGGGTTTCATTGAAAGTGTTTCCAATTTGGAATAAAATACGGGCCGAGCGATAATACCCGATAATTATGAACTAGTACCATGAAAGATATCATATGACTACGGTAGTATTGTTGACAACCAATTTTGGCCCTCCTTTTCCTAATCTATTTCTCTATGCTTCCTAATTCTTAATAATTTACTAAATATATTTATCCAAAATATTTGTTATATATTTTTTTTCTAGCCTCAAGATGTTTAAAATAAAGTACAATTATTAGCCTTAATATAATTTAGCATATTAATTTATTGTTACTATATCGTTATTATTTTAGTTACTTAATCACCATCATATTATGCTATTGCATCGTAGTAATTAATACATGTATTGTTTGCCAATTATAATTTAGTTCTCTATTTTCTATTCTATATAAATGCATACGTACTAAATATTATTTTTATAACAATGTAATATAATATATTTTATTATAAATTATTAGAATTATGGAAGCATAGTAAAATTTAAAGTGAAAAGGGACTTTAAATCTAAATTGGATCATCTTGATAAAGTCCAATATTATTTAAAATGGGGCCAATTCTTATAATACATATTCTAGATTTTCTGACCAAAAGAGGAAAAAATCAGATCAAAACAGCCCAAATCGGAGGCCCATATCTACCAGCCCATCTACTCTATTCTACCTCCATGTAGGCGCCATATAAGATCCATGTCAGCAACACCTAGGCTACCAACAACTAAAAACACATGCCTAACACACTATCTCCTCATCCTTTCACACTTTGACCCCACATCTTGCCATATGAATTCATCAGATCAAGTCATTTTTAAATTAATGGTCAAGATCAAATTTCTCCTATCTTCTAAAGAATTCCAAAATAATTGCTAGCAATTATTTATTTTATTGTTTATTTTTTTAATTAAGTTCCATCCCTTTTCCTCTCCCATGTCACTTTCAATCTCTGCCATTTTGACTTTTCCTCCATTTTTTGGCCAATTCTTGATTTTCAAATCCCTGTGTGTTGGAGCATATCCCACCATTTTCGGGTGTAACCTGAAGCATATCACTCAAGAATCCCGAAGATCGAATCCATATAAAAAAAGTTTCAATGTTAAAATTCAAACGGATCCATTTGATTTCTTTTGAAATCTGAACTTTCATGTTCCCGCTCAAAGGAACCAAGAACCTTAATTTTACACCTATAAATACCAGAATTTGTGGCTATTTTCAGCATGTTGGACGCCCCCTCCTACACCGTTCGGTTGACTTCTCATAGTTTATTTTTGTCTTTACTCTATTAAAAATCTAGCTTTAATCCTCTCTACCTCTTGGTCTTTGTTGTCCTATAGCCATAAAAGAGCCTTCATTTTGTTTGTGTCGGAGTTCGATGATTATCTGAAGTAGTCAAATCCGAGGTCGAAAATAGTAGATTTAGTTGACATGCCCCAGTTCCTGCACCACAAAAGGTCAATGACTGAATTTTTTCTTCTCTCTCTGTCTTCAAAGTTTTAAAATGGCTGTATGTTCTTTTGAATGAGTTTTAGTTGGTGCTTGTTAAAATCATGAATTTGAGCCAACTCGTTTAGAAGCCATGGAGTTATAGATATCTTGTTAAATCAAAATAAAAGTCCAATAAAGTATGAATAGGCTTATGGCAGTTAATACATTAGTAGTTGATGAAATGGCCTTTTATTTTATGTATGTTATAATTTTCTCTTTTCTTTTGTCAAAATTACGTTGTTGCATTTTGTCTAGCATGTACCAAATTTCGCTCTTCACTCCACGCATTAAAGTTACAGCTTCTACTCTCTCTTTTCATGTCTCAAAATATATTCCAAGTTTTATTATTTTTTTTAGAGTAAATGCAACAGAAAATATATTGTTAGAAATTAACTATTTGGGTGCTTAGTATAAATATTTTCATGTTTAGCAATAAGTTTTAAAAGTGGTTTGCTTCATTGAGCTTGTGTCTAAAAAAATAATAAGATTTAAGACCTTTTATATAGATACTACAAGTATAAAAGTCACTGCCTTAAGATAACCTTTCAAATTATTTTCCTTTCCTTATTGTTACTATTGAGTGTGGCATTAGTAGAGCATGTGCTAAGAAAGCATGTACTAACAAAGGATATTATTTGTCTTACAAAAGTCTGCTCTGCTTTGTCATTCCTTTTTTTTTTAAAAGCATACTACTAGGACTTTAATATCCAATTTTTAAGACATAAGATGGAAGTAGGACCATATTGTTCTAAGTTTTAATAATCATGTTGGCTATATTAATCTGTTTCATCTTTAGATTTCTGTTAATTCAATATTTAGACTAAGAAGATATGCCTAAACTTAGATATTAAAGAAGTTGTTGGTATAAGATTACTCAAAAAAAAATTTAAAAGGAAATATTTGTTTTATGTGAGCTAACAATCCTGCTATACGTTTAGAATCCGATTCAAAGTTTACTCTTCTTTTATATATCTCAGTTTATTGTCAATATCTTTATTTCTAATTCTCATATTTTCTTTTTTGTTTGACATATTCACTTGGAGCAATATGAGTCTTAATGCAAGACTCAACCCATACCTTGCACGGAGTCATTACTATTGAGCCTTAGACTATGATGGACATCTAGAAGAAGAATAAGCAAAAGCTTGGGGTCGCTTATGGCGGACTTCGTGATTTACATTTTACTCTATTTCAAATTTTTAATTAATTTGATTATATTCCTTTGATTAGTTTAGTTCTATACTTAACTTGGGATTGTTGATTTACTTTGACCTCTTCACTTAGTGTTCTCACTTAGTTATTGGCAAATATTATCTATTTTATTTAATAGTGCTCTTAATTTTTTTTTTTGAAGAACCTTTAAGCTTCAGGTTTCTATTATATAAGTTCGGAATTGAATCATTTTTAAAACAAAAGACGCACTTCGATTGAAATTGACAAATTATTTTCTATAACATCATAAAAAATATGAATATTTTTTCTAAAAAAATGCAAAAAAAATAAACGTGATTGTTTTGTTGGTAAACGTCTTTTTTTAAAGGTTATGATGATTTTTCACCTTGATTCTTTTTGAAGATAAGCAAAGCAAAAGGCACCCTTTTTTTATATTTTAATCATCAGCCAATGTCTTTCCCAAATGACTATACCCTTTCAAATTTATATATGATATTAACTAGTTATAAGCTTTGTTTACGTAATAATATTCTTCAAAAGTTTATTAAGGATTGTAAGCTATATTTTGTTAAAATACCTCAAATAATTTTTTTTCATATTTTTATACAACTTATTAACCTGAGCTTGGTCGGTTAACCGTTATTAACGGATGTTAAAAGATGCTTTACAAATCCTTCCTTTTAGAATATTTAAAACCCTAACTTAGAATCTTTAGGTTAAGACCATAAGATAGAGTTTGACTTAATCTTTAAAAATAGGTGTCCTAATTCACCTTAGAATAATTAGGTGGCGACTCTCTTTGATTAATTAAACCCTTAGAATTACCAATATGTTATATTCTAGTTTGACCCGTGTTACAATAGGGTATAACAGCTTGGCGACTCTGCTGGGGAGAAGATGTGTCAGCTTGGCAACTCTGCTGGGGATTTTAGGTTTTAAACCATAACAAACTTAGGTTAATGAAAATGGCTTTTGTATTTTGTGAATGTTTTTGTTTGTTGCCTTATTTGAAAATGTGCTACTTCTTGTAAAATGTAAATACTATCTTTTATAAACTGTCATTCCATTTTCACTTCCTCCACTTTTGGAAACTTCACACTGAGCACACACCCAGCGGTTACGTGGTTTGCGGCCGTGCACTTTTTCAAAAATACCTTTTAGGGGAAAATTTGTGGGTGAGTCGATCAGCGGTGCAATCGACAGTCACATCTTTCCACTCTCAAGTTGTCCACTTGGGAAAAGACCAGTCTAGAAAACCCATTCTTAGCCGACCTAGGATAGAGCTAAACCAAATCCCTTCTTAGGGGCATGCATCACGCAACCTTAGGAGGCTTAATACCCTAGGTGTATTAAGTCCATTAGTTAGCCTTATCTAAATGTCCAATCGGGTTTATAACCTCGAGTGACACCTATTCATCCTTTATGTGCATTATTTGAAAGATAAACACAGTGATTATGTGGACCATTTACTCCTAAAAGGGGAAAACATGTAGGATTAACCTTTTCTGTAATGCAGGAAATCATGAATCAAGTTGTTTACCCAAAGATTGGCATGGTGTTGGACATCCCTCCCAAACTAAAGGCATGGTGGAGAAACTTAGGAGAGACTGCACAGTCCAAAGTACGAAAGAAGCTGGGTCACCTACCATTACTTATGGAAGTTACAGCATGTAGGGAAATTATTGAAGCATCAGTCACCTTTTGGGATGAAGAAAAAGTCTTATTCAGATTTGGGGAAAATGAGATAACACCATTGTTAGAAGAAATTGGAGGCTTCATAGAGAATGTGAGTTTGTTATGGAAAGGCAGACATTCTTGGCAAAGCGCTGGCATGATTATTCCAAAAAATCCCTCGATAAAAGAGTTCCTTGAAAAGTTTGGTTTTGAGAAAGAAATTGGACTAGATAATTTGAAAGAATCCAAGATACCCCTGGACTATCTATTCGACATCTTTGGATGTTCAGATGCTTTTCTACGACATCGAGAGATGTTCTCCTCACATGCTTCTTGGAGCGAAAAGAGGGTATTCGTTTTTTCGGTTTGTTTCTTCGGACTCCTAGTATTTCCCCGAGGAGCAAAACAGGAGATTTATACCCGACTTGTCATGGTTACTGATGCATTATTTAATGGCATTGATGGAAAGCCATATACCATAGTGCCAATGGTTGTTGCAGATATATATCGAGCTTTGGGCCTTTGCAAGAAGGGATTTAAATATTTTGAGGGATGTAATTTGTTGCTGCAGTTGTGGTTTATGGGGCATCTCCAAAAGATCAATGGAAGCCAAGAGCTTTACAAGCAAAATGGTGCTAATCACATCATGTCATACGCGATCCCAGTGGTTGCATTCAAGCATCCAAATAGTGTTAAAGGATGGGGCAAGTTACTTAGCAAGCTAAATGACACCACGATTCAATGGATGTTTTCTTGGTATCCTTCTGAGAATTTTGTAATCCGTGGAAAAATGCTACCTTACCTGGTTCTCATCGGGCTTTGAGGACTTCAGCCATATGCTCTATTACGAGTTATGAGACAAGCCGTAAGAACGCAAGTCATACCGCAAGTTGATAACATGGATCATTATCTAATCGACTATGATAATGATAAGATTCATTTTGCGAAGGAAATTCTCAGGATGTGGAGAAACAAGAGAGCTGTAGTCAAGGATACAATCGCACCAGATAGGTATCAAGCTGGATGTGATACTTTTTACTTAGAATGGTTACGCGCCAACCTTGAAGGTTCTGTCACAAAAGGAATTAACATGGGAGGTCGAATCAAAGATAAAGCAGCCGAAGCAAAAATCAAGTATCGTTGGCTGAAAAGAAAGGTGCCCGAGTTTGAAGCAAAGCACAGGGAACAACATGAGAAGGACAACAAAGAGATTGAAATGTTGAGACAATGAGAGGAAATGCAGAAGCAACAAATAGAAATGTGGAAATAGCAAGCTGTGAAAATGGAGCAAGGACTCAAAAGTTTGGATGGAGACCTCGAGGAGCAATCCATAGAATGCTATTGCCGAGGACTCAATGAAGGAGGAAAGTTAGCCATGGTTTACCTTGTGAAGAATTGCCATAAAATCGACGAGGCAATAAGAGCAGCGAAGAGGCTAAGGGGAAATGGAGAACCATCCTGAGTCAATTAGATTAGAACTATATTGTAATCTTTATTTTAATTAAGGCTATGCCATTGTAATCGTTTTAGACTAAGGCGATGTTGGTATTCAATGAAAGTTCATTAAGGAGCAATGGAATGATATATAATGGTGTGTTTATCTCTCAAATTTTTGCTAGGCCTACCTCTGGCACAAAGAGGTCCCGTGCATACCAGGAAACGCTTAACATTGCTTGACTTGTTTGTATTATTACGTGATTTGTTTGTTATGTGATATACTTGCTTTTATATCTAATCACCACTTACTAACATTTTCTTTTATTTCCTTTTTAAAGGTTTTCTATTTTATTACTCCCCAAGGTTGATTTGTGTTGACTGTGAACTGGCTGAACACCCATACTTCACGAGATCCAAGGCACGAGCATCTACCAACATGACTAGTTCAAACACATCTAATATGACAGGCTTGGGACTTGTCACCATTCAAAGAGACGAACCTGAGGCTTCGGAAGGACGGGAGGTTACCCTTCGTGATGAGCACATCGCCCAGCTGTCGCAACAAGTGGCTAACCTGCAAGGTGAAATTGAAAGGCTTCGGAACCTTACCAATCTTTCTATCAGCCTCAACACACCACTTCCTGAAGAAAGGACAAACGCACATATCCCCCCATCTTTCCCATCTTTTGACTCACCTATCCCGGAACACCTTCCACCAAACCCTCCTCTTCACAACTACAAGCCAACATCCACTAATGCACATGCTAACCCGCAACAAGCCAACCCATCGACTTTCAACACATCATATGTTTCCCAACCACTACTAGCCCAAAGCACCCCGCTCACTCAAAACCACCATGTAACCCAACACCTACCGATGGCACACGTTGCTATTCCTAACATGCAGCATGTGCCGTCGGTATATGCAGTGGAAGCACAACCTTTTACTACCCCTATGCCTCACCAACTTCACCCTGAAATGTATCAGTATCAGGAAGCAGAAAAAGAAGTAAGAGACAAAGCCGACGAGTATATGGCGAAGGAGATCCGTGAGTTAAAGGAAGCATTCAAAAGTCTGAAAACCATTAGGAGTATGGAAGGTTTGGAATATGAGGATCTATGTGTCCATCCCGATGTCGATTTACTCGCAGGATATAAAGTACCAAAATTTGACATGTTTGATAGAAAAGGAAATCCACGAGCTCATTTGAGGTTGTATTGTGATAAGTTAGTTGGAGTGGAAAAGGATGAAGCTATCATGATGAAACTTTTTATAAGGAGTCTTACAAGGGAAGCCCTTGATTGGTACACAAGTCAAGACCCACAGAAATGGCGCAACTGGAGAGTTATGGCACAAGAATTCATGGACAGATTCAGATTTAACACAGAGACCAACCTAGATAGATTCTATTTGATGACGTTGAAGAAGAAAACAACAGAATCCTTTAGAGAGTATGCCATGATATGGAGGGCAGAAGCAGCAAGAGTCCAACCCCCGATGGGAGAGGATGAGATGACAACTAACTTTATTCGATCTCAAACGGATGCAACATACTATGAGAGATTGATAAGCATGCTAGGGCAGAAATTCTCGGAAGTTGTTAGGATGAGAGACGTTATAGAGGAAGGTCTCAAATCTAGAAAGATTACAAACTTGGCAGCACTACAAGCAATGAGTAAGGCAATCCAATCAGGAACTATTGGAGGAGCAAGTAAGAAGAAGGAGAAAGAAGTATCTGCCGTTATGACCATCCAAGACCGCAGGCCCAACCAAATATTAACCGACCAAAACCCGTTACCCCAGCCTTCATACTATAGCCCATACACCCAAACTCCTCAACCTTATTACCAGCCTTCGCCCATTCCCTATCCTGTTTATAATGCCCAACCAAACTATTATCCACCCCGAGCACCCACACACCTGAATCCATCATATTACCAACCCACATATCCATCTCAACCCCGCTACCAATCACAAAATCGTCCAAATGCACCTAGACCTCGCCCGAGCTTTGAAAGAAAACTAGCCAAAACCTATACTCCCCTAGCTGAACCTTTAGCCCAGTTGTATGAAAGGTTGAAAGCCGCAAGAGTACTCCAACCAGTCCCAGGAAGAGTTCCTAACCCTCTCCCAGAATGGTATGATGGGACCAAGCATTGTGCATATCACTCTAGTGTGACTGGACATGACACAAAAAATTGCCTTACTCTCAAATATAAGATTGAAGAGTTGATCAAAGCAGGAACCATTCAGCTTAAGGGAGCTCCCCCGAATGTGAACAACAACCCTCTTCCAAATCACGATGATACTGGTATTAACATGATATCTACCGATGAAGATTGGAATTTGGAAGGAACAATTGTACCAATTGAAGACGAGAAAAAGGCTGTGTCATCTACCTTCATTGCTCCTGTCATCACAGTGCAAGTGCGAGCACCAATTGAGGTAGAAGTACTCCCTCCGAAACCCAAGATCATGGCACTAGTTGCTCATACACCCTCATTTAGAACCAAAGTAGTTCCTTGGGACTATCAGTCTGATGTAAGGAACAAAGGAAAGGTAAAATTAGTTGTAGAAGTTGTTGCTGCAGGTATGACGAGATCCGGTTGGTGTTATGTTCCTGAAGAAGCATCACGAGAAGCTTCAAGTAAGGATAACAACCAGAAGAAGTCCGTGACAGAAGCTGAAGCAGAAGAGTTTTGGAGAAAAATGCAATGTAGCGGATACTCTGTTGTAGACCAACTGAAGAAGACGCCGGCTCAAATTTCCCTCATGTCATTATTAATGAGTTCCGATAGCCACAGGAATGCTTTGGTAAAATTACTTAATGAAGCATATGTTCTAGCCGAGACAACTAGTGAACATTTGGAAACTATGGTAGCCCAAATTCTAAAAGCCCACAAGATTTCTTTTCACGAGGATGAATTGCCCCCTGAAGGTCTAAGTCACAACAAAGCATTGCATCTCACTGTCAAGTGCAGGGATAAGTGTGTTTCTAGGGTTTTGATCGATATTTGTTCTGCACTCAATATGTGTCCTATCAGTAACCTCAAAGCTTTGGGAACTGCCATTGGAAAAGTTCGTGAAAGTCGTGTGAATATTAGAGCTTTTGATGGAGCGCAAAGGAGCGCTATTGGTGAAATTGACTTAGCATTACAAATTGGGCCTGTAGAGTTTGTCATTGAATTTCAAGTGTTAGACATATCTGCTACTTATAATTTGTTGTTGGGAAGGTCGTGGATTCACATGGCTGGTGCAGTCCCTTCCACTTTGCACCAGAACGTGAAGTTTGTGTGGAATCACCAGGAAGTTGTGATTCATGGAGAAGCAAACAACCTCATTTACCTCAGGAATTCAATCCCTATCATTGAAAGTGTGGAGAGGCTGGATGGAGCCACTTTCCACATTGAAGAAATTGTGACTATTACTCGAGGTAAAGAGATAAAGTTGCCAAGTGTGTTCGTGATAGTGGCATCAGAAATGTTGAAGAATGGTTTCGATCTTGGTCGAGGACTTGGAGCAAGGTTGCATGGAATAGTGGAGCCAATTCAGTTACCGGGGCAGAACAACACTTTTGACCTAGGATACGAACCCACTCCAAAAGAAGTTTCGGAGGCTCGCCTCAAAAAGAAAAGTGACATTGTCCTATCCCGCTGCTGGGCCAGTCATTTCCCAAGACAGTTACTATTCATGAGCTAGATGAAGATGCTGAAGACGACCTCGTTGAAGGAATCAGGGACCTATTCATTGCCGATTGCAATATGATTCTGAAAGATTGCTCTGAGACGCCAACTATTTGGGATGCCGCACCTGGAGATGTTTTGAACAATTGGACTTGTACCCTGTCCCCGGTTCGCCGGGAGTCTTGGTAGATGGATTGTATTAGTACTTTTTAAGCAACATGATTCAAAATTGAGGCTTGAATCGTGTCAATGATTTTTATGTTGTTTGCCTCAATCTTTTGGAAGCTTAAATGCAAAATCTGAATATGCTTTTTCGTTTTACATTTAAATTTTTTTTATCTTTATTAATTTTCTTTCTTTTTTATTTTATTTTTCAGCAAACAAATTAATAAAAATGCTGACACCGTGAATGTGACATGCAATGAAATAAGTGAACAAAATAACAAGCAAGATCTTGAAGAATATGAAGAAGATGTGCCGCCTGCGGAATTAACTAAAGAACTTGAGCAGTTTGAGAACAAGTCAAAACCAAATTCGGACGAAACAGAGCTTATAAATTTGGGGAATTCAAAGTCTATAAAAGAAACAAGAATTAATGTCCATTTGACACCTTCAAAAAAAGAGAAATATGTGGATCTTCTGAGAGAATACGTCGATGTGTTCGCTTAGTCGTATGACGACATGCCTGGTTTAAGCACTAATATTGTTTCCCATAAGTTGCCAACGAATCCATCTTGTCCCCCGATATAGCAAAAAACAAGAAAATTCAAAACGGACTTAAGTTTGAAGATCAAAGAAGAAGTCTCCAAGCAATTTAAGGCAAATGTCGTCTGAGTCATGAAGTACCCCACCTGGTTGGCCAATATAGTACCAGTACCAAAGAAGGATGGGAGGATCAGAATATGTATGGATTATCGGGATCTCAACAAGGCTAGTCCAAAGGATGTTTTCCCACTTCCAAATATTCACATACTCATGATAATTGTGCAAAGCATGAGTTGCAGTCATTCGTTGATTGCTTTGCCGGTTACCACCAGATTTTGATGGATGATGATGATGCTGAGAAGATAGCGTTTATCACACCTTGGGGGTTGTATTGTTATCGGATGATGCCTTTTGGACTCAAGAATGCAGGTGTTATATACATGAGAGCTATGACAACTATTTTTCATGACTTGATCCATAAAGAGATTGAGGTCTATATGGATGATGTCATCATCAAGTCACGGAAGAGTTCAGATCACTTGGTAGACCTGAAGAAGTTCTTTGATAGGTTGCGGCGATACAATTTGAAGTTGAATCCCGCAAAGTGTGCATTCGGAGTTCCAGCTAGAAAATTATTAGGTTTCATTATCAGTAGAAGGGGCGTAGAGTTGGATCCTTCAAAGATAAAGGCTATCCAAGACCTGCCACCTCCAAAGAATCGGAAGGACGTGATGAGCTTCCTTGGTCTCCTCAACTACATCAGTCGTTTCATAGCCCAATCAATAGTGATTTGTGAGCCGATATTCAAGATACTGAGGAAACATGCCACTACCAAATGGACAGAGGAATGTCAATGAGCTTTTGATATGATCAAGGAATATTTATCTAACCCACCGGTGCTGGTACCTCCGGAACCTAGAAGGTCGTTGTTGTTATACATGTCTGTATCAGATAATGCATTTGGATGTGTTTTGGGGCAACATGATGAAATTGGGAGGAAGGAGCAAGCTATATACTACTTGAGCAAGAAGTTCACACCATATGAAGCAAGATATACTTTGTTGGAACACACATATTGTGCCTTTACTTGGGTTGCACAAAAGTTGAGGCATTACTTGTCAGCATACACCACTTATCTCATTTCCAGAATGGACCCACTCAAGTATATCTTTCAGAAACCTATGCCTACAGGGAAGCTGGCAAAGTGGCAGATTTTGCTAAGTGAGTTTGACATCGTGTACGTTACTCAGAAGGCCATCAAAGGACAAGCTTTAGCTGACCACCTCGCAGAAAATCCTATGGATGAAGAATACAAGCCACTTAGGATGTACTTCCCAGATGAAGAAGTATTGTTCGCCGGAGAAGACCTTTTAGAAGCATATTCTGGTTGGAGAATGTACTTTGATGGAGCCGCAAACTTCAAAAGAGTCGGAATTGGAGCAGTACTAGTTTCAGAATCTGGACAACATTATCCAATCTCAGAGAAACTTCGATTTCCATGCACCAACAACATGGCGGAATATGAGGCTTGTATACTTGGGCTTAGAATGGCCGTTGATATAAACATCCAAGAGTTATTAGTTATAGGTGATTCATACTTGCTAATTCATCAAGTACAAGGTGAGTGTAATACAAAGAACACAAAAATCCTACCGTACTTACATTGTGTAAAGGATTTGTGTAAGAAGTTTATCAATGTGGACTTCAAGCATGTTCCAAGAGTTCAAAATGAGTTCGCAGATTCTTTAGCAACTGAACTGCATAGACCCCATCAAGGTGAATGTGCAGGATGAACCAGCTTACTGTTTCCATGTGGATGAAGATCCAGACGGAGAACCATGGTATTATGACATTAGTAGGTATCTCAAAACAAGGGATTACCCTAAAGGAGCAACCAGTACCCAGAAGAGAACGCTTAGGAGATTGGAAAATCACTTTTTCCTAAATGGTAAAATCCTATATAGGAGGACCCCAGATTTAGGACTGTTGCGGTGTGTAGATGCAAGGGAAGCAACCAAGCTGATTGAAGAGATACATGCATGAATATGTGGGCCTCACACGAATGGGTTTACTTTGGCAAAGAAAATTCTACGAGCAGGTTACTTTTGGATGACCATGGAAACAGATTGCATTTGTTTTGTACAGAAATGTCATCAGTATCAGATCCACGGTGATTTGATTCGAGTCCCACCAAATGAACTCAATGTGACGAGTTCTCCTTGGTCGTTTGCAGCTTGGGGCATGGATGTCACTGGCCTTATTGAGCCGGCCGCCTCTAATGGGCATAGATTTATCTTGGTAGCTATTAATTACTTTACAAAGTGGGTAGAAGCCTCTTTTTACAAGTCAGTTACAAATAAGGTGGTAGCAGATTTTGTCCGCAACAACATCGTTTGCCGATTTGGAATTCCTGAGTCAATCATTACCGATAATGGAGTCAATCTCAATAGTGACTTGATGCAAGAAATATGTGATAAGTTCAAGATGACTCACTGAAATTCCACTCCCTACCGACCTCAGATGAATGGATCCGTTGAAGCAGCCAACAAGAACATAAAGAAGATATTACGGAAGATGATTGATAATTACAGGCATTGGCATGAGAAGCTGTCATTTGCTCTCCTTGGATATCACACTACAGTCAGAACATCAACTGGGGCAACGCTTTATATTCTGGTCTGTAGAACTGAAGTCGTATTACCAGCAGAAGTTGCAATACCATCTTTGAGGGTCATCCAGGAAGCCGAGCTGAGCAATGCAGAATGGGTGAAGAATCGGTACGAACAACTAATGCTTATTGACGAAAAGAGAATGAATGCAGATTGTCATGGTCAACTCTATCAAAACAGGATGGCCAGAGCCTTCAACAAGAAAGTGAAACCACATTAGTTCAAACCGGGGCAACTGGTTTTGAAGCGCATATTCCCACACCAAAATGAAGCTAAAGGAAAGTTTGCACCAAATTGGCAAGGTTCGTACATGGTGCATCGAGTATTGACTGGAGGAGCACTGATTCTAGCAGAAATGGATGGAGAAGTGTGGCCCAAGCCCATCAACGCAGATGTAGTCAAGAGATACTACATCTAGAGGCATATCTAGCAACGCCTTTCTTTTTTATGAAATGCTTCTTAAATGTAAATGAACTACGTTTGACCTGATTCCCGTTTAAGAAGGGATACGTAGGCAGCCATGTGGATTCAGTATAAAATTCATTGTTCCCCCCAAGTTGGAAACTGGGGCAGTTTTTGAAAGCATCATCATGAGGAGGCATCAATCATCGACAAAATATGGTCAAACAAGATGAATACAGGAATTCAGATGAGGACGCTCACTTTGTTTCACAAAGCATGTCACAATGCAGAGTTCGACAACAATTTTATTTTTATAAAATCGTATATTTATGCATGTTTTATTTATTAAAATTTATTTTTCATCAAAATCTCTTAACTATTCGTTTGCCAAGATTCTGTATTGGGCGGAGGGTGCAATTCCAAACAAAGTTGGAAGCACAGTATTATTAAAGGCCAGAGCATCAAAGTCAACACAAATCAACCTCCCCCCAAACCTCACAATTTTTCTTTGAATGCAGATTTTCAAGATAGATAGATAGCGGAAGCAAAAAAAAAAATCAATAACGAGTATAATTACCAAGACCATTGGTCAAGCGGTTTGAATTTCTTTATATTATTTTATAGAAAACTACACCTACGGAACGATGATGACCCTGAGATTACAAGATTTTATTTTACACTAACGGTCATTACTCTTCATCCACTAACATTTGAATGCAAACTGCATCGTACATGGCTTTAAATATATTGCACATTGACTTCCAAATACACCGCACCATTGCTTTCAAATGCAGCACAAATGTACTCCACCACTGCTTTCAGATGCACTGCACCAATGCTTTAAATACATTGCACCATTGCTTGCAAAATGCACAACATAAATGTTTTCAAATGCACCGCACCATTTCTTTCAAATGCACCACAAATGCACTGCACCGCTGCTTTCAAATGCACTGCACAAATGCTTTCAAATACATTGCACCATTTCTTTCAAATGCATAACATAAATGCTTTCAAATGCACTGCACCATTGCTTTCAAAGGCACCGCAAATGCACTGCACAAATGCTTTCAAAAGTACTATATCATTGCTTGCAAACGCACAAAGCAAATGCTTTCAAATTCACCTAAAATGCATCATCATTTGGTTTAAATGCCTCATTTTCATCAATCATTGGCTTAAATGCCTCATTTTTATCATCATGCGGTTGAATGCTTCATTTTCTAATTCATCGTTGAATTTTATAATTTTTTATATCTCGCTTATTAAACAATTTTACCTAGTCTATTGAGCTTAGCAGGTTATATAGCACAACGTGAAACTCTATCTAAGCAGTGAACTGTGGCAGTTTGTTGGAAAGAAAATCAGACTCGCCAGCAAAGTCAAAGATCTACTTTCGGATTCCAATCTGCTTGATTACCAAAATCTTAATCAAAAATCTTTATTTTCGAAACATTTTCTTTCAATCATGACTCCCAGTGTTTAACACCCTTTGTCTCCATAATTTGACACCGGGGCAACATTTTAGGATCAACATCAATCGTTAGGTCCTACTCTATGGCAACATCAGTCTAGAACTATATACGACCTGATCCTCCTAAAACCCGAGGTATGTGGGCGATTCAGAAATCAGAGTTCGACCATAACTCTTTAAAATTTCTTTTCATTTCATAAGCTTTCCAAATTTCTTTTTTTATAATCCTTTCAACACTCTGATCCATACTTACAAGTCGGGAAAAAATTGTCCATTAAGTCAATATCTTTGCCCGAAGACTCTTTCATCGTCCACGATCAAAGAGGGGCAGTTGTTGACAACCAATTTTGGCCCTTCGTTTCCTAATCTATTTCTCTATGCTTCCTAATTCTTAATAATTTACTAAATATATTTATCCAAAATATTTGTTATATATTTTTTTTCTAGACTCAAGATGTTTAAAATAAAGTACAATTATTAGTGTCACACCTCCTTTTTGCGCGCCCCGCCCCGAAGGGTAAGAATGCGCGAGGGGAGTTTTTCCAATTTAAGTGACAATATTCGAAATGGGATTATTTATTTAATTCAGAGTCGCCACTTGGGAAAGGTTTGGCTTTTGGTGTCCCAAGTCACCGGTTTATCTTGAATCCCGAATCGAGGAAATTTTCGACTTTTCCAAATGAAGTCTGCGAACCAGAAATTCTAAGTAAGGAATTCTGTTGACCCGAGGGAAGGTGTTAGGCACCCTCGAATCCCGTGGTTCTAGCACGGTCGCTTAAATTATTATAATGGCTAATTACCTGATTTAAATACATGTTGTGACTTACGTGCTTTTATTAAGTTTAAACCGCTTTTATTATCATTTATTTTATAGAATTGCAATGTCGTGAAAATGTATCTCGAACCACGTCGCAATCAATGCACCCGTAATTGTTAAACACATTTCGACTCCGTTGAGATTCGGATTTGGGTCACATCAATGTGCACCCGTGTTTAAGAAGGTTAAATTATTAAAGGTGCGCCTAAAGCAACTAGCGCATTGTTATTTTGGGAAGGCCGTAAAATTCGCTAAACGGCCTGTCCCGAATTCTAAGTATTTTAATATAAACATTTAGAGGGCCCCGCAGCTTGTGCATTTTTGTTTGTCGAGGCTCGTCTCACTTTTATTTAAAAGGATAAACCTACAGTGACTACATTTTTATTATGTTCAGTCTAAAATAGAAGAAGAAAGATACATGTTAATTCAAGTATATGCTTTGGCCTAATTCTTATCAATTTCTGATTAATTATTTATAAAGTAAAAAAAATGTCATACTTTATGCGAAATGTTCTAATTTGACAAAGAAATTACATACGAGCTGACAAAATGCTATGCTTACATCCGAAACATTTCTTGAATTAAATTTAAACTAGACTCATTTAGGCTAGATTAAGGGAATTAACCACTAGGCATTATTACTAATGGGGATTCGAACGTGCTCCTATATACTGCCTAGCGGGTCCTGATAAAAGAAACTAAAATAAAACAGAACATCATTGTGTAAGGTGGAAGTATTCTATCCTATGCATATCATTATAGCTAAACAGGAATCCGGTCAGTCGCTATGTCAATTATCCGTACATTCTACGTACTGTACCATTACTCACCTCATACCAACAAACAACTATAAACTAAGATGCAAGAGGCTAAAACTCAGTTAAGTATTGACTAACTAATTTTTTTTGCTATTGAATTACACACTAATCAATTTATACAAAAGAAATCAATATACCATGAGCATTACAAACAGACATTTAAACTTCTTCAAACTCCTTTCATTTCATGCTTTCGAACTGTTACAGTTAACACCAACATGGGACTCGAAATGTGTACCTGAATACTGAAATGCAAAGAAGAAGTGGAAGCAAAAGGGTCAGCAGCAGCAGAAAGCAGAATAGCAGCAGCAACAACAAGCGAAGCAAGTAGAATCAAGAACCCAACTAGACCAAGTTCCAGAGTAAACCAACAGACAACCAGCAGACTCAATTGGATTTAGAAGAAATCAGTATTGAACAAACAGGTCAAGACTAGTGAAATCAAGACAACAGAGAAGAATGCAATTTCTAGTTTTGTCTGTCTGAGTTATCAAACAAAGTTCTTTTCCAGTTTTCTGTTTTTCAGAACTTCACTCTCCTAAAAGTGTTCCCTCTCAATTCACTCTGTTCTTATCAATGTCTGACTGTGTGTGTGTGTATATCAAAAAAAAATCCCCCTCTAAACTTATGGAAGTCCTCCTTTTATAAGCCTCAAATCAACCCTTTAACAGCCTATTTAGACCATCAGAACACCCTCCCATGTGCTGCCTTCTTTTCAGTTTCCACTTAACAATTAAATAAAAACAAACCCCCATGATATTCCCTGGCAGACTCACTTTTGAGTAATGTTTATTATTTCTGAAACTAAAGTAGAGTATGGGCAGCAGAATGTAGTCTGACAGCATATGCTGTCAAACTATTTTAATTCAAAAAGGGCCTTTATGCACATGTTGTGCACAAGTGCACATGCCATCAATTCAGATTACAATTACATACTACAACTTAGATTTCTGAAATCAAATTGACAATTATAAGTAACTAAACTCAGTTCCTAATTGATTCAAACAATGCTTAACAGAAGCAGGTCAATTGGTTATTGTTCGGACAATCGAAACTAATTAACGACATATGTCGACTTGACTATACTAATCATAACATGTACAATCGTAGTCAAAAATCAGACATTTAACAGTATCGAACACATGATTTGAATTGTACTGACTAAACAAAGTTGTACTCGAGGAATCAGTTGATCAGTCAAAGTTTGAAGTTCAATTGTTCGCACAGCACATACACATATACACATTATCAGTAACAAGTAGGAGAAAGACTTAATCAAACACAGAGGTTCAGGCAAGGTGGACAGGACACAGTTGGTAAAATTCAAAAACACGAATTAAAACAAAACATGAACAGACCTTTAATCAGCACATGGAATAAAGAAAAGAAAACAAAACAAAACTCACCTTAAATCCCGAAAAAATCAAAGAGCCTCAGGTTGGATTCGAACAGGCCTTTCTTAAGGCTGAACGGACTTTAATCGAAGTGTTTCTCAGATGAGAAACACTTCGATTAAGGTCCATTAGACCTTAATCTCTTTGGCTTAAATAGATACAGAACAGGCACGAGGAAACCTAGGGTTCAAAAAATCAGATCTGGGATTCGTGCTTCCCTGGTTAAATTCGGACCAAACCAAGCATGGTTTGGTCACGAGGGGGTCTGGGGACTGTCTGGTGTGAAGTTGAGGTCGATTGGTGTAAATCGGGTTCCGACTCGAATCTTCAAATGAAGATTCGAGAAGGTTGGAAGGGATTCGAACTAAACGGCCAACAGATCAATGTTCAGGGCGGTGAGGGGGTTCTATGGTGTTCAGGCGGAGGTCACCGGCGTTTATGCCGCCGGCTTTCATGGTGAAGAATACAGGGGCGGCTAGGGTTTGGAGGGGAAGGGGATGAGGACGAAGGTTGGGGTCTTGGATAGGGGGCAGGGTATGGTAGGAGGCTTATATATGGAATGGGTGGGTTGATCTCAGCCGTTGGATCAATGAAGATCAACGGCTTGGATCTGAAGGCTTAGAAGAGACGGTGTCGTTTCATCTAAACGGGGTTTGGGTTGGTCCGGGTGGAAATGGGTCGGGTTCATCATGGGTTATGGGGAAGTGATCTTGGCCGTAGGATGAGGAATGGATTAACGGCTGTGATTAAAAGGCCTCATACGACGTCGTTTAAGTAAAGGATTGGCCAGATCTGGGCCGTTCCTTTGAATCCATCAACGGCTCACAGAGATGGCGCATGTACGACGTCGTTTAGGCGTCTTGCAGAGGGCCTGGTGGGACTGGGTTGTTTTATTGGTTTTGGGCCTAATTTCATTTGAAATTATTGGCCCAAATCCAATATTTCCCTTTTTTTATAACTTAAAAATAAAATTCCTAAAAAATAAAAAATAAAATCATCCAATATTAATTAATACTCAAAAATAACAATTATCACTTGCATTGACATTTAATTATACTAAACACTTAATGGCAAAATACAATGAAGGATGCACACATTTTATTATATATTTTACGACATATATATTTTTTTTGTTTTTTTTTTGTTTGAATAAAACAATCGTGGGAAAATCACAAATAACTAACAACAAAAATGCCACGTAAAAATCCAACAAATGTACAGCAAGACCAATTGCTATTATTTGTTTCTTTTGGAGCGGTTGTTGCGTAAAACAAAAATCACGTGCTCACGGCTGCCCCTCTTTGTTCGGAAACACGAAGGGTTTTCGTGCAAAGATAAAGTGAGCGGATATGAGCGATTTTTGCCTATGGACTACTCCGTGTGAAGCATGTTTTGAAAGATCTGGCCGAATCTTTGCTTCAAAGATTTCCTACATATCCTGGGCTAAACAGGAATCAGGTCAATGTAGTTCGGGAAGTTCCGGTAGCTGGGACTACCATGGGACTGTAATGCTTGTTGTTACTGCTGTTGCTGTTGTTATCATTGCTTTACTGACCGCCTTATTACAACCAAAGAAATATTGAAACTGAACTAAATACTTATATGCATGTCAACTGCTAGTTACAAGATCCCTATCTATGATTCTTTTGCGACTTGATCTTGGGTCTTAGCTGATTTTGCTTGTAGACTTCGATCCGAACCTTGATGCTTGCGAGTTGTAGGTACTTGCTTATTCTTTGGGATGCTGAGCGAGGCGTGACTGGCAGAGTTCTGGATCTTAATCAAATGTTGGAGTCGATCCGCCTTCCATTTACTCCGATATCTCGGGACATCTTCTTTTTTTTATTTTTGTCTTTTTCTCATTTGATTCTGGGTTGAGACTCATTTCGTGGGTCGTTTCGATCCGTGTGGCTCGAGGTTAGACCTGCGGGAGAAAACAAACAGACGAACGAAATTTTCTGCCCCAGTTTCACTAGGAAAATTTCGTGAATTATTCGCTAGGAAGTTCATAAAATTGATTAAGGAAGATAAAAATGCTCAGTTCAGGGTTGGAGCCCTAATACCGACTAGCTGGGGAGAAGTTCAGTTTTAGAGTTGAAACTCTAATACCGACCAACTGGGGAGAAGTTCAGCTTAGGGTTTTAAAACCATAATGCTGATTAAGAGGAAAAGTTCAGTTCAGGGTTTAAAACCCTAATGCTGACTGAAGGAAAAAGGTTCAGTTTAGGGTTTTAAAACCCTAAGACTGACTGAAAGGAAAAAGTTCAGTTTAGGGTTTAAAACCCTAATGCTGACTAAAAGGAAAAATTCAGTTTAGGGTTTAAAACCCTAATGCTGGCTGAAAAGAAAAGTTCAGTTTAGGGTTTAAAACCCTAATGCTGACTAAAAGAAAAATTCAGTTTAGGGTTTAAAACCCTAATGCTGATTGCATGGAAAAGCTCAGTATAGGGTTTAAAACCCTAATGCTATCTGAAAGGAAAAGTTCAGTTTAGGGTTTATGATTGCATGGAAAAGCTCAGTATAGGGTTTAAAACCCTAATGCTGTCTGAAAGGAAAAGTTCAGTTTAGGGTTTAAAACCCTAATGCTGACTAAAAGGAAAATTCAGTTTAGGGTTTAAAACCCTAATGCTGACCAAAGGAAAAATTCAGTTTAGGGTTTAAAACCCTAATGCTGACTAAAGGAAAATTCAGTTTAGGGTTTAAAACCCTAATGCTGACCAAAGGGAAAATTCAGTTTAGGGTTTAAAACCCTAATGTTGATTGCATGGAAAAGCTCAGTTTAGGGTTTAAAACCCTAATGCTGGCTGAATGGAACAGTTCAGTTTAGGGTTTAAAACCCTAATGCTGACTAAAGGAAAAATTCAGTTTAGGGTTTAAAACCCTAATGCTGATTGCATGGAAAAGCTCAGTTTAGGGTTTAAAACCCTAATGCTGGCTGAATGGGAAAAGTTCAGTTTAGGGTTTAAAACCCTAATGCTGACTAAAAGGAAAATTCAGTTTAGGGTTTAAAACCCTAATGCTGATTGAAAGAAAAAAAAATCAGTTTAGGGTTTAAAACCCTAATGCTGATTGCATGGAAAAACTCAGTTTAGGGTTTAAAACCCTAATGCTGACTGAATGGAAAAAAGTTCAGTTTAGGGTTTAAAACCCTAATGCTGACTAAAGGAAAAATTCAGTTTAGGGTTTAAAACCCTAATGCTGATTGCATGGAAAAGCTCAGTTTAGGGTTTAAAACCCTAATGCTGGCTGAATGGAAAAAGTTCAGTTTAGGGTTTAAAACCCTAATGCTGACTAAAGGAAAAATTCAGTTTAGGGTTTAAAACCCTAATGCTGGCTGAATGGAAAAAAGTTCAGTTTAGGGTTTAAAACCCTAATGCTGACTAAAGGAAAAATTCAGTTTAGGGTTTAAAACCCTAATGCTGATTGCATGGAAAAGCTTAGTTTAGGGTTTAAAACCCTAATGCTGGCTGAATGAAAAATTTAGTTTAGGGTTTAAAACCCTAATGCTAATTGCATGGAAAAGCTCAGTTTAGGGTTTAAAACCCTAATGTTGGCTGAATGGAAAAAGTTCGGTTTAGGGTTTAAAACCCTAATGCTGACTAAAGGCAAAATTCAGTTTAGTGTTTAAAACCCTAATGCTGACTAAAAGGAAAAATTCAGTTTAGGGTTTAAAACCCTAATGCTGACTGGAAGGAAAAGCTCTGTTTAGGGTTTAAAACCCTAATGCTGGCTGAATGGAAAAAGTTCAGTTTAGGGTTTAAAACCCTAAGGCTGATTAAAGGAAAAAGTTAAGTTCAGGGTTTAAAACCTTAATGTTGACTGCATGGAAAAGCTCAGTTTAGGGTTTAAAACCCTAATGCTGGCTGAATGGAAAAAGTTCAGTTTAGGGTTTAAAACCCTAATGCTGACTAAAAGGAAAAGTTCAGTTTAGGGTTTAAAACCTTAATGCTGATTAAAGGAAAAAGTTTAGTTTAGGGTTTAAAACCCTAATGCTGACTAATTGGAAAAGTTCAGTTTAGGGTTTAAAACCCTAATGCTGACTGTATGGGAAAGCTCAGTTTAGGGTTTAAAACCCTAATGCTGGCTGAAAAAAGTTCAGTTTAGGGTTTAAAACCCTAATGCTGACTGGTTGGGGGTAAAGTTCGAGAATGCTAGCTAACCCTTTTTTTGGATTTTCTTGTTTTAGTAGAAGATGAAAGGGAGTCTCGTGGAAACTTACCTTTCGAGTGAGTTCCTTATTGCCAAGATATTTCTTGTACCCATGTACCTCCTTCTTCGGGCGACACCTGCTTCTTGCACGGTTGTCTTGGATTATACATGTTTCAACTTTTCAGACAAAGAACAATTGTTAGTTTGGAAATGACGGTCGGTTCGATGACCTTGATCGTTCCCAGTTGCTTTGTTGCGTCCTCATTCCTGTTGCGAAATCCTGCCATTGATTTGATTCAAATGGCGAAACTCTTTTGACTTCTCTGGCTTTGTATTTCCAGATTCTGTGATGATTTGCCTCGTAAGGCTCTCTTTTTTTTTTTTTGTGTCCCATCTTGCTTGGAGATTCTCAACGGGGATTTTATTGGGGATACTCTGTGGGGATTTGTACAAAAGGAAGCTTTGTGGGGGGGAATATTTACAAAGTGGATTCTTTGTGTGGATTTTTGTACAACGGGGCATGCTGGGGATTTGTTTCAAAGCGGGCTTTCTAGGATTTGTTGGGGTAAGCTTGTTGGGGAATTTTTACAAAGGGACTCGCTGGGGATGTGCTGGGGAAATTCCAACGGGGATTTTTTTATATATATATATATATATTTTTTATATATATATTGGGGAGACTCTGTGGGGGATTGTACAAGGGGAGACTCTGTGGGGATTTGTACAGAACGGACTTGCTGGGGATTTGTTGGGGCAAGCTTGCTGGGGAATTTTTACAAGGGGAGGCTTTGTGGGGATTTCTTTTTTTTTCTTTTTGTGGGGATTTCCTTCGTGGAGGCGATTAACCATGTGAAACCCAAACCTTTCAACTTCAATTGCCTTTATAGGCTGCCATGACCAGTCGAGGTCGTCTTGATGCCCCCTGCTGAGGCTGGGTGCCCTTTGCACATTAGCGTGTATCCAACGAAAGCCCTGTAAATCAGTCTTGCCATCCTTTCTTTGTCTTGGTTTTGGAACAGTGTTAGACCAAAAGGGATTCAAAGAGAAACAAATAATTGAATGGAGAATGAGTTTAAAACTAGAAGTGTCCCTTTCGGGGAAAGGAGAGAAGGACTTATCTGGAGTACATGCGGACTTCAATGAACATGACATGCCTTTTGGACTGGATGCCTGATTTGTGTAAACCGTCTGACTCCCAAAAATTTATCACAACTTTGCCTTGAATACCGAGGAACCTTGCTAGGACTCTGTTGATGACGGTGGTTGTGAGGATCTCATTTTCGGTCATGGGCGCCCTTTGTGGGTTTTCACGAGCTGGCATTTTCATTTCGTTTCTTACCATCTCCTTATAGTGCCCGTGTGGGTGTTCACTAACAAGACTTCTCATTTGATTTTCTCTGCTTACCATCGTCTTACGGTGCCCGTGTGGGTTTTCACCAATAAGACTCTCTCATTTTATTATTCTCATTTTGTTGTATCAGGTCCAAATAACTCCATCCTCCCATTTTGAACCGCTTTGCCGATTGATCAAAGGACTTAAACAAGGTTTGGGGTAAAAGGAATTTGGATTGAACTACAACTTTGGAACCTTTTGGTCGGGATCATTGCCGAACCATTATAACTCCTGCCCCAGTCTCACTTTTGGGGGACTTCTTGGATTTTTGTTTTGGTGTGACTGAACCCCAAGGAGAGGTTGCCTACGTATCCTTTCGGAATCAAGTCAAACGTAGTTCAGGCAACTTTTGTTTTGGGATTTTTTTTTTTTGCTTTTTTGTATATATATTTTCTTATTTTTCCAATTCTTTCTTCTTCTTTTTTTTTTCATTTTTCTTTTTCATTTCAATTTTTTTTTCATTTTATTTTCAATAATATTTTCAGGTTTCCAAAGAGGGTAATCAAAGAAGAGTAACCAGCTCAAATGGGTTTTGCAAAGGGTTGATAGTGTTTGGGTAGCGAGAATGAAAGCCTTCGTCATCTCAACCGGAAGAGATTTTATTATAAAAAGGATCCAACATAGTACCTTTTGACTGCACTTGCATTGACAGTTATTTCAAGGACGTTTCCTTCGATGTGTCCCAAGTACAACACACTCTTTCTGGCAGTACTCTTGTTGTAATGTATGGACCTTTCCAATTTCGGGAGTCAATTTTCCTTGGGTTGTTCCAACTCTTTGTCTTGTTTCCTTAAGCTATTCTTCATTGCAACCCAATTCTTGATTCATTATTTCGAGGTCTGACAGAGTTTTAAGATCCGGGCATGAAGTCCGCAAGCATGTCATATTATTGAAATCTGCATTTAACAGAACTAAAAGAGAATGAGAAAATTGACAAGATTTAAGAAAAGAGACATTCCGGGAAAATGAAATATCAATTTCATTTGATTTTTTTTTTTTATTTTTTTTTTATTTTTTTTTGATGATTTTTTTTTGTTTTTATTTTTTGAAGATAGAAGGGTTTACATTGGAAAGTAAGACAATAAAGTAAAACATCTGGATCACATCCTGAGACAATCCAGATGCAGAAAGGATAGCAAGACTGACTACCGAGACTCCCGTCTGATGGGGAACTTTCAAGCTTGACAATCGTTTTTTTTTTTTGCTTTTCTTCTATCTCGGCAATGGCTGCAATAGCCTACAGTGTCGGATCAAATTCCTCAGCTTCACAGATCATTCCATCTATTGGCCCATTTGTGAGAGTAGGCAGGGGAATGTTCATCATATTAGGAACTTTTTCGTCCCGGGGAACGATTCTTTCAGCTTCAATCAAGTCCTCAACTGCCATTTTGAGGGTCCAATGACCAACAGTCCTTTGTACCGTGCCCCACTGCTCCACAGTGGCATTCACATCTAGTATCAGCTCGATGCGGGGAGGGGGGACTCGGTGTTTGGCCGATTTGGGGCCACTGGCTACAGCAGACTTCGCCTGACTAGCTTTTGGAACAAGCCTGAGTATGATACACCAACAGAGGTAAACTGATTCCTTTTGAAAGACTCTCTTGGGTGAGGATTGTACTGAGGAACATTTGATTGGGGACTATATGGAGCTTGGTAAGGATGGGCGTTTCTGGGAGGTGGAGCTCAATTTTGTGTATAATGTTGTGGCCGCGTGCAAGGCTGCTCATCACTGCATACCAACAAAACCAATCACCTGAACAGAACCTGGCTAATTTACTCACACACACAACCTTGTTAGTTTTGAAGCATATAACATATAGGAAATCGCAAGATGGGATGCAATGCACCTAAACAGTTAAACGCTTTTACCATGTGTTTGAACGGGTTGCATGTTTCATCACGACCCTAAACTAGCCCTCTTCACTATGTACCTCTTTTCTTTTATTCTTGCCTCTCTTTAGTCACGCTTGATCTTGTTTTTGCCGCTCTTTTATTTTTTGCACTTTTTTTCTTTCTTTTTTTTTCTTTTTTTCTTTTTTTTTTATTTTCTTTTTCACTCGATTTTCTTTTTCCTTTTCTTTCAGTTTTTTTTTCAATTTATTTTATAGCTATGATCGAATCCGATGGAGATTGCCTACGTATCATGACCCCGCATGAATCAGATCTTGCGTAGTTCGGGCCGAATGAAAGGTAAAAGCATGAAACATTTTTTTTTTCTTCATAATAAAAAATTGGGTTTCAACACTCACAAAATGCAATCGAATGGTTATTTTTGCAAACGTGGCCCCTTCCAAATTTCACATGAATTTTGAGGCCGGGGAGGATCATTTTACAAACTTGTCCGTTCTTTTACGAAAATAACCTTTCGACAACTGAAAGATACTCTAAGGCTACTTCGGCAAGAACGGTTTAAGACGCGACCGAAGCTGGCTCGGCTTATTATGACAAAATTCAAACGGTATTCACCCGACCGCTGACTCTTTATTTTATTTTTTTGGTTTTTTTTTCAAATTACAATAAAAACCTGGTGTTGCAAACACGGCCCTTCAGCGCCTCGGGGCGAAGGTTTTTAAGGCTGTGTGGGTCAACTGGATAAAAAATACTAAACAAGACCCAAAGGTGGCTGTTTATGCAAAGTCAGCCTTCCGGCGTCCCTTTCGGGAACATTCGGCTATTTATGACAAAACAGCATCACCTGACTTATTTATGACTCTTTTTATCGTTTTTTTTTCAAATTAGAAAACTCAATATTGCCAACACGACCTTTCAACGCCTCGGTGACGAAGATTTTAAGGTTGTGTGGGTCAACTGGACCAAACCTTAAAAAATGACCCAAAGGTGGCTGTTTATGCAAAGTCAGCCTTCCGGCGTCCCTTTCGGGAACATTCGGCTATTTATGACAAAACAACATCACCTGACTTATTTATGACTCTTTTTATCGTTTTTCAAATTAGAAAACTCAATATTGCCAACACGGCCTTTCAACGCCTCGGTGACGAAGATTTTAAGGCTTGTGTGAGTCAACTGGACCAAACCTTAAAAAATGACCCAAAGGTGGTTGTTTATGCAAAGTCAGCCTTCCGGCGTCCCTTTCGGGAACATTCGGCTATTTATGACAAAACAACATCACCCGACTTATTTATGACAGATTTAAAATTTGACATATATTTTTGGCTATTTTTAGCAAAAGGGAAGGTTGGACACCACCCAACTTATTTATGGCAAAATTTAAAATTTGACACGTTTTTATTTATTTATTGATTTTTGGCTATTTTAGCAAAAGGTGGGGTTGGACCCGATGAGGGTTGCCTACGTATCTCACATCCGGTGAGAATCAAACCTGCGTAGTTCGGGACTCGAAAATGGAGTAACTAGACTAACCCTTTTTTTGGAATTTTTGAAAGAAATGCTTTAAAAGAAGAAAGAAAATTTTGTTTATTTTGATTTTTGTTTTATTTTTTTAAAGAAAGACTTCTAAAAATTTATTTGCTTTTGACTTGAACTTTGGAAATGTTTTTTTTCTTTATTATTTTTTAAACAAAAAGAAAATGTGTTTGGTTGATTTTTTTTGTTTGTTTTACCTTTTCTACGGAAGAAAGAATGTATATGATGTTGCCTCTTAAATTTTGAAAGAGGGACTTTTAAGAAAATGATATGGAATTCTGAGTTTTATTTATTTACAAAAGCACTTCAAAAGAAAAATCCTAATATTTTGAAATTCAATTTTTCAAATATTTTTTTTGGACATTTTACAAAAAAGAGACTAAAAAGCAAAGAGTATTTTTTTTGGATTTTTGTTGCTGCTTTTTAATTCTTATTTCATTTTTTCATATGAAAGAATTCAAAAAGAAGGAGACTATTTATTTTTATTTTTTTTATTTTTTTTTATTTGAGTTTAAAGAAAACTTCTATATTATTTTTTATTTCTTTTTTTTTTTTTGTATTTTCTAAAGAAACATTTATAAAGAAAGAACTAAAGAAAAATATATTTTTTTGGATTTTTAAAAATTGGGGCCGGAACCGATGAGGTTTGCCTACATATCTCACATCCGGTGAGAATCAGACCCGCGTAGTTCGATCGGATCAAAATAGGGAAGAAAAAAAAAATCCTTTAAAGAAAAGAAGAATAACCCTTCTTTTTTTTTGAAATTTTGTTATATGTTTTGTTTTTCATTTTATTATTTATTTTTGAAAAGAGACCAAGGAAATATTTACACATTTTAAACTTCCTCTTTTTTTGAAATTTTGAAAATCTTTTAAAGAGGTACTACAAATGAAACAATAATTTTTTTTTGGTTTTTTATTTATATATTTTTTGGATTTTGAAGAGTGATTAAAAGGAAACTGAAAGGCAAGCTTTTTTTTCATTTTTTTTTATTTCAGAAAATTCCGGTTAGGTTTGACATTACTCGGACATGGTTTTTTTCAAAAGACTAAGTAATTATCTCCCTACCCTGCTATTTTTTTTTTTTGACATTTTTCGGAAACCGGTCAACATGCAGATCCGAAGCAAATAGATGCGCACAACAAACGGGATGCAGCAGGATGGTCTTTTCATTCCAGGTTGTCTGTCCTAGACGGACCCAACCCCTGTGTTGAGTCCCCTATGTCAAATGCAACATGATGCAGATAAGCGTTCCTACTAGGGATCAGGCATGAGGTTTCGTTATACTAGGTTTATAACCTGGGTAGATGTTCTAGACTGTGCACCCGAGCGGACAACTCGAGTCGAGGAGGGGCAACTTACCGGGAACCAAAAGGTCGTCCGGCTTCGTAACTTATCCGTCCTCTTTCTTATTTTAGGTATCGACACTAACAGAATAGGGAGCCTCGACCAGCGAGCTTCTCCCCGGAGGTGAAGATAGAAGGGTTCGGCACAGTTTATATACAGTTCAGATAATATTAAAGCGGTAAAAGACAACGGTTAGCACGTTATGTCAAAACAATGTAATAAATATCATATAATAAAGCCAAATATAACAATTATTCTAAGCTCGAATTCTTGAACCCTGAACCAGTGGTTCTGGGTTCGATTTCCCCAGCAGAGTCGCCAGAGCTGTCACACCTCCTTTTTGCGCGCCCCACCCCGAAGGGTAAGAATGCGCGACGGGAGTTTTTCCAATTTAAGTGACAATATTCGAAATGGGATTATTTATTTAATTCAGAGTCGCCACTTGGGAAAGGTTTGGCTTTTGGTGTCCCAAGTCACCGGTTTATCTTGAATCCCGAATCGAGGAAATTTTCGACTTTTCCAAATGAAGTCTGCGAACCAGAAATTCTAAGTAAGGAATTCTGTTGACCCGAGGGAAGGTGTTAGGCACCCTCGAATCCCGTGGTTCTAGCACGGTCGCTTAAATTATTATAATGGCTAATTACCTGATTTAAATACATGTTGTGACTTACGTGCTTTTATTAAGTTTAAACCGCTTTTATTATCATTTATTTTATAGAATTGCAACGTCGTGAAAATGCATCTCGAACCACGTCACAATCAATGCACCCGTGGTCGTCGACACATTTTGACTCCGTTGAGATTCGGATTTGGGTCACATCAATGTGCACCCGTGTTTAAGAAGGTTAAATTATTAAAGGTGCGCCTAAAGCAACTAGCGTATTGTTATTTTGGGAAGGCCGTAAAATTCGCTAAACGGCCTGTCCCGAATTCTAAGTATTTTAATATATACATTTAGAGGGCCCCGCAGCTTGTGCATTTTTGTTTGTCGAGGCTCGTCTCATTTTTATTTAAAAGGATAAACCTACAGTGACTATATTTTCCTATTAAGTTCGTCTCTAAAATAAAAGAAAATCTCTTAATTAATTACATGCTAAAAACGTAACTTATTAATTATTAGTTTACGGCTAATGCGAATGGAAAATTGCGACCGAGTTTGTACAAAGAAAAACTGCTTTCATTCTATATTCTATTATTCAATAATACTAAAACGTGAGATTGACACACCATAATATCAAAACAGATTAACTATTCTTTGATTAATTTAAACTAACATTATTACTAATGGGGATTCGAACGTGCTCCTATATACTGCCTAGCGGGTCCTGATAAAAGAAACTAAAATAAAACAGAACATCATTGTGTAAGGTGGAAGTATTCTATCCTATGCATATCATTATAGCTAAACAGGAATCCGGTCAGTCGCTATGTCAATTATCCGTACATTCTACGTACTGTACCATTACTCACCTCATACCAACAAACAACTATAAACTAAGATGCAAGAGGCTAAAACTCAGTTAAGTATTGACTAACTAATTTTTTTTGCTATTGAATTACACACTAATCAATTTATACAAAAGAAATCAATATACCATGAGCATTACAAACAGACATTTAAACTTCTTCAAACTCCTTTCATTTCATGCTTTCGAACTGTTACAGTTAACACCAACATGGGATTCGAAATGTGTACCTGAATACTGAAATGCAAAGAAGAAGTGGAAGCAAAAGGGTCAGCAGCAGCAGAAAGCAGAATAGCAGCAGCAGCAACAAGCGAAGCAAGTAGAATCAAGAACCCAACTAGACCAAGTTCCAGAGTAAACCAACAGACAACCAACAGACTCAATTGGATTTAGAAGAAATCAGTATTGAACAAACAGGTCAAGACCAGTGAAATCAAGACAACAGAGAAGAATGCAATTTCTAGTTTTGTCTGTCTGAGTTATCAAACAAAGTTCTTTTCCAGTTTTCTGTTTTTCAGAACTTCACTCTCCTAAAAGTGTTCCCTCTCAATTCACTCTATTCTTATCAATGTCTGACTGTGTGTGTGTGTGTATATCAAAAAAAAATCCCCCTCTAAACTGATGGAAGTCCTCCTTTTATAAGCCTCAAATCAACCCTTTAACAGCCTGTTTAGACCATCAGAACACCCTCCCATGTGCTGCCTTCTTTTCAGTTTCCACTTAACAATTAAATAAAAACAAACCCCCATGATATTCCCTGGCAGACTCACTTTTGAGTAATGTTTATTATTTCTGAAACTAAAGTAGAGTATGGGCAGCAAAATGTAGTCTGACAGCATATGCTGTCAAACTATTTTAATTCAAAAAGGGCCTTTATGCACATGTTGTGCACAAGTGCACATGCCATCAATTCAGATTACAATTACATACTACACCTTAGATTTCTGAAATCAAATTGACAATTATAAGTAACTAAACTCAGTTCCTAATTGATTCAAACAATGCTTAACAGAAGCAGGTCAATTGGTTGTTGTTCGGACAATCGAAACTAATTAACGACATATGTCGACTTGACTATACTAATCATAACATGTACAATCGTAGTCAAAAATCAGACATTTAACAGTATCGAACACATGATTTGAATTGTACTGACTAAACAAAGTTGTACTCGAGGAATCAGTTGATCAGTCAAAGTTTGAAGTTCAATTGTTCGCACAGCACATACACATATACACATTATCAGTAACAAGTAGGAGAAAGACTCAATCAAACACAGAGGTTCAGGCAAGGTGGACAGGACACAGTTGGTAAAATTCAAAAACACGAATTAAAACAAAACATGAACAGATCTTTAATCAGCACATGGAATAAAGAAAAGAAAACAAAACAAAACTCACCTTAAATCCCAAAAAATTCAAAGAGCCTCAGGTTGGATTCGAACAGGCCTTTCTTAAGGCTGAACGGACTTTAATCGAAATGTTTCTCAGATGAGAAACACTTCGATTAAGGTCCATTAGACCTTAATCTCTTTGGCTTAAACAGATACGGAACAGGCACGAGGAAACCTAGGGTTCAAAAAATCAGATCTGGGATTCGTGCTTCCCTGGTTAGATTCGGACCAAACCAAGCATGGTTTGGTCACGAGGGGGGTCTGGGGACTGTCTGGTGTGAAGTTGAGGTCGATTGGTGTAAATCGGGTTCCGACTCGAATCTTCAAATGAAGATTCGAGAAGGTGGGAAGGGATTCGAACTAAACGGCCAATAGATCAATATTCAGGGCGGTGAGGGGGTTCTATGGTGTTCAGGCGGAGGTCACCGGCGTTTATGCCGCCGGCTTTCATGGTGAAGAATACAGGGGCGGCTAGGGTTTGGAGGGGAAGGGGATGAGGACGAAGGCTGGGGTCTTGGATAAGGGGCAGGGTATGGTAGGAGGCTTATATATGGAATGGGTGGGTTGATCTCAGCCGTTGGATCAATCAAGATCAACGGCTTGGATCTGAAGGCTTAGAAGAGACGGTGTCGTTTCATCTAAACGGGGTTTGGGTTGGTCCGGGTGGAAATGGATCGGGTTCATCATGGGTTATGGGGAAGTGATCTTGGCCGTAGGATAAGGAATGGATTAACGGCTATGATTAAAAGGCCTCATACGACGTCGTTTAAGTAAAGGATTGGCCAGATCTGGGCCGTTCCTTTGAATCCATCAACGGCTCACAGAGATGGCGCCTGTACGACGTCGTTTAGGCGTCTTGCAGAGGGCCTTGTGGGACTGGGTCGTTTGTATTGGTTTTGGGCCTAATTTCATTTGAAATTATTGGCCCAAATCCAATATTTCCCTTTTTTTATAACTTAAAAATAAAATTCCTAAAAAATAAAAAATAAAATCATACCAATATTAATTAATACTCAAAAATAACAATTATCACTTGCATTGACATTTAATTATACTAAACACTTAATGGCAAAATACAATGAAGGATGCACACATTTTATTATATATTTTACGACATATATATATTTTTTATTTTTTTTTGTTTGAATAAAACAATCGTGGGAAAATCACAAATAACTAACAACAAAAATGCCACGTAAAAATCCAACAAATGTACAGCAAGACCAATTGCTATTATTTGTTTCATTTGGAGCGGTTGTTGCGTAAAACAAAAATCACGTGCTCACAATTAGCCTTAATATAATTTGGCATATTAATTTATTGTTACTATATTGTTATTATTTTAGTTACTTAATCACCATCATATTATGCTAATGCATCGTAGTAATTAATACAAGTATTGTTTGCCAATTATAATTTAGTTCTCTATTTTCTATTCTATATAAATGCATACATACTAAATATTATTTTTATAACAATGTAATATAATATATTTTATTATAAATTATTAGAATTATGGAAGCATAGTAAAATTTAAAGTAAAAAGGGACTTTTAAATCTAAATTGGATCATCTTGGTAAAGTCCAATATTATTTAAAATGTGGCCAATTCTTATAATACATATTCTAGATTTTTTGAACCAAAAAGAGGAAAAAAATCAGACCAAAATAGCCCAAATCGGAGGCCCATATCTATTAGCCCATCTACTCTATTCTACCTCCACGTAGGCGCCATATAAGATCCATGTCAGCAACACCTAAGCTCCCAACAACCAAAAACACATGCCTAACACACTCTCTCCTCATCCTTTCACACTTTGACCCCATATCTTGCCATATGAATTCATCAAATCAAGTCATGTTTAAATTAATGGTCAAGATCAAATTTCTCCTATCTTCTAAAGAATTCCAAAATAATTGCTAGCACTTATTTATTTTATTGTTTATTTTTTTTTAATTAAGTTCTATCCCTTTTCCTCTCCCATGTCACTTTCAATCTCTGCCATCTTGACTTTTTCTCCATTTTTTGGCCAATTCTTGACTTTCAAATCCCTGCGTGCTGGAGCATATCCCACCATTTTCGGGTGTAACCTAAAGCATATCACTAAAGAATCACGAAGATCGAATCCATCAAAAAAAAAGTTTCAACGTTAAAATTCAAACGGATTCATTTGATTTCTTTTGAAATTTGAACTTTCAAGTTCCCGGTCAAAGGAACCAAGAACCTTAATTTTACACCAATAAATACCAGAATTTGTGGCTATTTCCAGCAGGTTGGATGCCCCCTCCTACACCGTTCCGTTGACTTCTCATAGTTTATTTTCATCTTTACTCTATTAAAAATCTAGCTTTAATCCTCTCTACCTCTTGGTCTCTATTGTCCTATAGCCATAACAGAGCCTTCATTTTGTTTGTGTCGGAGTTCGATGATTATCTGAAGTAGCCAAATCCGAGGTCGAAAATAGTAGATTTTGTTGACACGCCCCAGTTCCTGCACCACAAAAGGTCAGTGACTGAAATTTTTCTTCTCGCTTTGTCTTCGAAGTTTTAAAATAGTTGTATGTTCTTTTGAATGAGTTTTAGTTGGCGCTTGTTAAAATCATGAATTTGAGCCAACTCGTTTAGAAGCCATGGAGTTATAGATATCTTGTTAAATCAAAACAAAAGTCCAATAAAGCATGAATAGGCTTATGGCAGTTAATACATTAGTAGTTGATGAAACGGCCTTTTATTTTAAGTATGTTATAATTTTCTCTTTTCTTTTGTCAAAATTACGTTGTTGCATTTTGTCTAGCATGTACCAAATTTCGCTCTTCACTCCACACATTAAAGTTACGACATCTACTCTCTCTTTTCATGTCTCAAAATATATCCCAAGTTTTATATTATTATTTTTTTTTAGCGTAAATGCAACAGAAAATATATTGTTAGAAATTAACTATTTGGGTGCTTAGTTTAAATGTTTTCGTGTTTAGCAATAAGTTTTAAAAGTGGTTTGCTTCATAGAGCTTGTGTCTAAAAAAATAAGATTTAAGACCTTTTATATAGATACTACAAGTATAGAAGTCACTGCCTTAAGATAACCTTTCAAACTATTTTCCTTTCCTTGTTGTTACTATCGAGTGTGTCATTAGCAGAGCATGTGCTAAGAAAGCATGTACTAACAAAGGATATTATTTGTCTTAGAAAAGCCTGCTCTGCTTTGTCATTCCTTTTTTTAAAAAAAGGATCTACTAGGACTTTAATATCCAATTTTTAAGACTTAAGATGGAAGTAAGACCATGTTGTTCTAAGTTTTAATAATCATGTTGACTATATTAATCTGTTTCATCTTTAGATTTCAAATGAACAAGGAAAGTTTTTTTTTCTGTTAACTCAATATTTAGATTAAGAAGATATGCCTAAACTTAGAGATCAAAGAAGTTGTTGGTATAAGATTACTCAATTCTTTTTTTTTTAAAGGAAATATTTGTTTTATGTGAGCTAATAATCCTGTTGTACGTTTAGAATCAGATTCAAAGTTTATTGTTCTTTTATATATCTCAGTTTATTGCAAATATCTTTATTTCTAATTCTCATATTTTCTTTTTTGTTTGACATATGCACATGGAGCAATATGAGTCTTAATGCAAGACTCAACCCATACCTGCACGGAGTCATTACTATTGAGCCTTAGACTATGATGGACATCTAGAAGAAGAACAAGCAAAAGCTTGGGGTCGCTTATGGCTGCCTTCGTGATTTACATTTTACTCTATTTCGAATTTTTAATTAATTTAATTATATTCTTTTGGTTAGTTTAGTTCTATACTTAACTTGGGATTGTTGATTTACTTTGACCTCTTCACTTAGTATTCTCACTTAGTTGTTGGCAGATATTATCTATTTTATTTAATAGTGCTCTTAATTTTTTTTTTTTTGAAGAACCCTTTAAGCTTCAGGTTTCTATTATATAAGTTCGGAATTGAATCATTTTTTTTAAAACAAAAGACGCACTTCGATTGAAATTGACAAATTATTTTTTATAACATCATAAAAAATATCAATATTTTTTCTAAAAAAACGCAAAAAAATAAATGTGATTGTTTTGTTGGTAAACGTCTTTTTTTTTAAAGGTTATGATGATTTTTCACCTTGATTCTTTTTGAAGATAAGCAAAGCAAAAGGCACCCTTTTTTATTTTAATCATCAGCCAATGTCTTTCCCAAATGACTATACCCTTTCAAATTTATATATGATATTAACTAGTTATAAGCTTTGTTTACGTAATAATATTCTTCAAAAGTTTATTAAGGTCTTTCAAATTTAAACTACTATATTATAAGCTATATTTTGTTAAAATACCTCAAATAATTTTTTTTCATATTTTTATACAACTTATTAACCTGAGCTTGGTCGGTTAACCGTTATTAACAGATTTTAAAATGTGCTTTAAAAAACCTTCCTTTTAGAATATTTAAAACCCTTACTTAGAATCTTTACGTTAAGACCATAAGACAGAGTTTGACATAATCTTTAAGAATAGGTGTCCTAATTCACCTTAGAATAATTAGGTGGCGACTCTCTTTGATTAATTAAACCCTCAGAATTACCAATATGTTATACTCTAGTTTGACCCGTGTTACAATGAGGTATAACAAGTATAATATATAAAGTATATATGAAGTATTTTTAAAATAAATATAATTTTAACTAATTTGTGATAATTTTTAAATTATGCGGGTAATTGATTAATTACCGGGTAACAGAATATTACCCAGTTAAATAATAAGCGGACAAAACTTAATCAATTACAAAAGAAAACGTGGCACAAGGCTACTATTCAAGAAAGGCGAGTCATTATAACATGGGGTAGGTGTCTACCTAATAATTAAAGTAATTAACCAAGTCATGACTTAGTATTAAAGTTTTAGTAAGACTTGTAGAATCTAAAGACAATCTGTCCTTAAGCTTCAATTCATTGTTTGGCTTGAAATCAAGAAATTGGAAACAGAAATTCATTTTCGTCCAAACTTTAGCCAACCTTTCGATTAAAGTTTCAAGAGCAACCAAATTTCATTTCAAGATTTCAAGCAGAATTTTGTCCATATTCTGCAAAAGCAGATTCGTTCAAATAATTCCAGGAACAAGTATGTTAAGGCCTTCCCTTCTTTCTTTTGGTATGGTCCAAATTATAGTGAAGAAACGAGCAAACACACAGTTTTCATAAATTACTCTATTCATAGAAATAGTAAGGGTGTCTATATTCTTAATTCCTTATGAAAAATATTATTATCTTCTGTTCGTGGGTCTCAGAATAATACGCAGCTGAAAAAGTTTATCCGGAAGGAATATTGAGATTATTACGTATTTTTCATGCATTTCACTCATTTATACATGTGCATTGACCCATGACCAGATGGCGTTATATACGCGTATATATGTAAATATATGTATATGGGATGTGGGAAAAGGTTACGGCGTTATATACGCACCACCACCTGATCAGCTGGTATATGTTGATGCTATTGCCCACAGTGGCCGAGATGATATGATGAGATGCCCTCAGTAGCTTGATGATATAATGTACACACATACCTATGCATGGCACAACATTTATACGCAACGTGCATGACATTATAAACGTTTTAGAATTTACAAAGTTATTCAGATTTAAATATGTGTTTCTGTATTCCATGTTTCATTTATGTCTTTTATGTACTAATTTTCATGCCTTACATACTCAGTACATTTTTCATACTGACGCCCTATTTCACGGGGCCTGTGTTTCATGCCCGCAGGTGCAGGTAGGCAAGCTGACGGTCCCCCTTCTTAGGATCCCTGATCAGCGAGAGTTGGCGTGCTCCATTTGATCCGGAGCTACTTTTGATTTTGGTACGATACATTTGTATATATAAATGTGTATGGGTATGACGTGGCTCAGTCCCGTCTTTGTACAACTACGTTTCTATTAGAGGTCTGTAGACAGTATGTCTAGTTGGGTTGTATGTGGCCTTGTCGGCTTTCAGTTTTAGATGTATAGTTGTCTATAGCAGCCTTGGCGGCTCGCCCACTGTATTCTGCATGTATACGTACATATGGCTTAATGACAGGTTTCCTTCATGTATGTTAATTTCGTAATGCAACAGATGTTATTCAGGTTCATATCTTAGACGCATGCTTAGGGGTGTTTGAAAGGTAGGACTCAGGCACCCGTCGCGACCCATCGGTTTGGGTCGTGACACACATAAATAGGGAAACTCATAGACTCACAGGATATACCCAAATATGGAGCAAAATAAGATGACACATAAGAATAAGTGGAGCCCAGATCAAATAAGACTGATGCATTTCTATGACAGACCGAAACAATACCTATAATATTAGAGTCGGATGCAACTGCCTCCGTCCGAGCAGGAAGAGCATAATATCTGGCCTGACCTCCTCCTTTAGGGCGACCTCTACCTGTCCGACCTCTACCTCTAGCTCGCTGAGCAGGTGGGGTGGTAGCTGGTGCGGTAACCATAGCTCAAGGACCCGGTGGAGCACATAGTGCCTGAAAAATCTGTAGAGGTGCACCCCTCTCGAGTCTAAGGCAACCCCTCACCACATGATGAGTGTCCCCGCACTCAAAATAAGCTCTCGGAGGACATGACTGTTGGGGCTGGCTCGGGCCTGATTGGCTGGACTGACCGTTGAAAGCACCCCGCGCAGAAGGTGAACTAGACACCGGTGGTGCACAATAGGGAGCCTATGGCCTAGAAGTTGCAGGAATACTGATGGTAGTTGGAAGCTCTGAATGAACAATGCGACTCACATAGCCCTTGCCATGACGAGTTGTAACTAGGGCACGGGTACCACTTTATGTGCCAGACTCTCGAGACCTCTTGGCCTCGCTCTCCTCTCTCTCCCTCCAACCTCCTAGCAATCCCCACAACCTGCTAGTATGTGATGTCCATCTCAAATTCTCGGTCCATACTTAGTCTGATGTTGGGGTTGAGCCCCTAGATAAATCGACGGACCCACTCTCTAACAGTAGCAACCAAGGCTGGTGCATGCCTAGCCAAATCACTAAACCGAACCGCATACTCTGACACGGTGATGGAACCCTAGCGCAACTGCTCAAACTATGCGCGCCATGCAACTCTAAAACTCTAGAGAACATACTCCCTCAAGAACATATCCGACAACTGAGTCCAAGTGAGTGAAACTTCCTCGCCGGACTACCCAACTCATATGCACGCCACAACTTATAGGCCGCTCCTCTAAGCTGAAACGTAGTGAACGAAACCCATTCGACTCTACAACACCCATAGTATGGAGGAAATGGTGGCATTCCTCAAGAAAAACCTGGGCATCCTCTAACGCCAAGCCACTGAAAGTAGGAGACTAGTATTTCTTGTACCTCTCGAGCCTGAGTTGCTCCTCCTCAGAAACTACTGCCCTAGCCTCGGGCCGAACTGGGGCTACAAGCTGTACTGGTATGACCTCTAGAACCTAGTCTACCTGAACCCGCTGCTCTGGGGTGTAGGTAGTTGGATTCTGTGCTTCTTCCCGGCCTGAGATGTGGTGGGAGCAAGTGGTATCAACCCCGCTTGAGCCAAAGTGCTAAACATGCTCAGAAATTGGCGAGAGTCTCCTGAAGGGCTAGTGCAGTAACACGTGTCTCAGGTGCCTGCCCTCTAATTGGAGCTATTGGTGGCTCATTTGTAGCAGCTCGTGCGGGTGCTTTGGTTGCACCATGCGGACGTCATCGACCTCTACCCCGGCCCCGATCTCTCGCTGCTCTAGCAGGGGGCGCTTGTGTATGGTCATCTGATCCAGATGTACGTGTCCTTACCATCTGTGAGAGAATAGAAAGACAGAAGTTTAGAATCCTGAAGTCAATAATTTCGCACGATAAGGAATCAAGGAAGTGAAACTTTTCCTAACAGTTCCATAGCCTCCCGAAAATAAGTATAGACGTCTCCGTATCGATCCGCGAGATTCTACTAAACCTGCTTGTGACTCATAACATATATGAACCTAGAGCTTTGATACCAACTGTACGAAGTCGATCCTAAATCACATTAACCTTTTCCAGTGCATCCTGTACCTAATAGCCTAGCCTCGCCCTACTCGAACTAACCCACTAAAAACCGGCACCACCTACCATACAAAGCATCATATGGTGCCATCTGAATGCTCGACTGATAACTATTATTGTAGGCAAACTCCACAAGTGGCAAAAACTGATCTTATGCACCCCCAAAACCCATGACTCATGCACGAAGCATATCCTCTAATATCTGAATAGTGCGCTCGGACTGTCCGTCCGTCTGAGGGTGAAATGTTGTACTCAACTCCACTCGAGTACCCAACTTATACTGTACAGCTCTCCAGAACCAAGATGTAAATCGTGTGCCCCAGTCAGAGATGATAGATACCAGTACGCCATGAAGTGTGACAATCTCGCGAATGTAAAACTGAGCTAGCTACTCTGAAGAGTAAGTAGTAACCACAGGAATGAAATGAGCTGACTTGGTCAATCTATCCAAAATCACTCAAACTGCATCGAACTTTATCTGAGTCTGCGGGAGCCCAACAACAAAATCCATAGTGTTCTGCTCCCATTTCCACTCTGGAATCTCTAGCATCTGAAGCAATCCACCTGGGCGTTGATGATCCTGCTGACAATTTAGGCACCGAGCTACATACTCCACTATGTCCTTCTTAATTCTCCTCCACCAATAATGTTGCCTCAAGTCTTGATAAATCTTTGCGGCCCCTAGATGAATGGAGTATCACGAACTGTGAGCCTCCTGGAGGATCAACTCATGCAAACCATCTACATTGGGCACACATAACCTACCTTGCATCCTCAATGCACCATCATCTCCAACAGTGACCTCCTTGGCATCACCGTGTCCCTATGGACGAGCAGATGGGGGGTCATCATACTGACGCTCCCAGATACGATCATAAAGAGAAGACTGGAAAACCACGCAAACCAAAACTTGACTCAGCTCATAAACATCCAATCTAACAAACTGGTTGGCCAAGGCCTTAACATCCAATGCAAATGGCCTCTCTGCTGCTGGTAGATATGCTAGACTGCCAAAACTCTCCACCCTACAACTCAGGGCATCGACCACCACATTGGCCTTCCCGGGATGGTACAAAATGGTGATATCATAATCCTTAAGCAGCTCTAACCATCTCCGTTGATGCAAGTTGATATCCTTCTGTTTGAACAATGCTGCAGAATTCGGTGATTGGTGTAGATCTCGTAAGGGACAACGTATAAATAGTGTCGCCAAATCTTCAAGGCATGAGCAATAGCTGCTAACTCAAGGTCGTGGAAAGAATAGTTCTTCTCATACACCTTTAGTTGTCTAAAGGAGTAGGCAATCACCCTACTATACTGCATCAACACCGCATCGAGACCAATCCGCGATGCATCACAATATACAGTATAAGAACCCGAACCTGTTGGCAATACCAATATTGGGGCTATAGTCAAATCTGTCTTGAACTTTTGAATGCTCTTCTCACACTCGTTTGTCCATCTGAATGGAGCACCCTTCGGGTCAGCCTGTTCATAGGCACTACAAATAAATGAGAAACCCTCTACAAATCAATGTAATACCCCGCCAAACCAAAAAAAACTCCAGATCCCCGTAGCTAAGGACGGTCTGGGCCAAAACTACACTAGTTCAACCTTCTTTGAATCCACCTTGATCCCCTTACTCGACACTACACGACCCAAAAATGCCACTGAATCTAGCCAGAATTCACACTTTGAAAAATTTCGCATATAACTTCTTTTCTCTCAAGGTCTGAAGCACAGTCCTCAGATGTTGCTCAGGGTCCTCCAGACTCTGGGAGTACATCAGAATGTCGTCAATAAATACAATGATGAATGAGTTAAGATAAGGATGAAATACATTATGCATCAAGTGCATGAATACTGTTGGGGTGTTGGTCATCACAAATAACATCACAAGGAACTCATAGTGACCATACCGAGTCGTGAAAGTAGTCTTCAGGATATCTGGCTCCCGAATCTTCAACTGATGATAGCCTGAACGCAAGTCAATCTTGGAAAATACTCTGCGCGCCCTGTAACTAATCAAATAGGTCATCAATACGAGGCAATGGGTACCTGTTCTTCACTGTAACTTTGTTCAACTGGCGATAATCAATGCACATACGCATAGAACCATTCTTCTTCTTCATAAACAAGACTGGAGCACCCCAAGGCGACACATTGGGTCGAATAAAGCCCTTATCAAGCAACTCCTGTAACTGCTCCTTTAACTCCTTCAACTCAGGTGGAGCCATAAGATACGGAGGAATAGAGATGGGCTGAGTGCCTGGTAAAAAGTAAATATCAAAGTCGATATCCCTATCGGGCAGCATGCTCAAAAGATCCACTGGGAATATATCTAGATAATCCCTCACTACCGAGACTGACTTAACGGTAGGCGTGTATCAACACTGGCATCCTTCACATAAGCTAGATACGCATCACATCCCTTCACAACCATTTGCTGAGCCTTTAAAAATGAATAAACTCTATTAGAAACATAATCTAAGGTACCTCTCCACTCTATCTAAGGCAGTCCTGGCATAGCTAGCGTCACGGTCTTAGCGTGACAATCAAGAATAGCATAATGGGGAGACAACCAGTCTATGCCCAAAATAATATCAAAGTCTACCATACTAAGCAATAATAAATCGGCTCTGGTCTTAAAACTACTAAGAATAACCAAACACGACCAATACACACGGTCAACAACAATAGAATCCCTCATAGGTGTAGACAAATAAATAGGGGAACTTAAAGAATCACGGGATATACCCAAATACGAAGCAAAATAAGATGACACATAGGAATAAGTGAAGCTCGGATCAAATAAGACTGATGCATCTCTATGACAGACCAGAACAATACATGTAATGACAGAGTCGGATGCAACTACCTCCGTCCGAGCAGGAAGAGCATAATATCTTACCTGGCCTCCCCCTTTAGGGCGACCTCTACCTGTCCGACCTCCACCTCTAACTGGTTGAGCAGGTGGGGTGGTAGCTAGTGCTATAACCATAGCCTAAGGACCCGGTGGAGCACGTGGTGCCTGAGAAATTGCTGGAGGTGAACCCTTCTCGAGTCTAGGGCAACCCTTCACCACATGATGAGTGTCCCCACACTCAAAACAAGCTCTCGGAGGACGTGGCTGCTGGGGTTGGCTCGAGCTTGATCGGCCGGACTGACAGCTAAAAGTGCCCCGCACAGGAGGTGCGCTAGACACTAGCATTGCATAATAGGGAGTCTGGGGCCTAGGAGTGGCAGGAATACCGTTGGCGGCTGGAAGCGCTGAATGAACAGGGCGACTCACATAGCCCCTACCATAACGAGATGTAACTAGGGCACGAGTACCACTATATGTGCCACACTCTCGAGACCTTTTGGCTTCCCTCTCCTCTCTCTCCCGGATCAGCATACCCTCCAACCTACTAGCAATCCCCACAACCTGCCGGTATGCGATATCCATCTCCAACTCTTAATCTATACTAAGTCTGATGCTAGGGTTGAGCCCCTCGATAAATCGACGGACCCACTCTCTAACAGTAGCAACCAAGGCTGGTACATGCCTAGCCAAATCACTGAACCAAACCTCATACTCTAACATGGTCATGGAACCCTAACACAACTACTCAAACTCTGCGCATCATGTATCTCTAAGACTCTGGAGAACATACTACCTCAAGAACATATCCGAGAATTGAGGCCAAGTGAGTGAAGTTGCCTCGGCCGAACTACCCAACTCGTATGCACGCCACAATTGATAGGCGCTCCTCTAAGCTAGAACATAGTGAATGAAACCCACTCAACTCCACAACACCCATAGTACGGAGGATACGGTGGCACTCCTCAAGAAAACCCTAGTATCCTCTAACACCAAGCCACTGAAAGTAGGAGAGGGGTATTTTTTGTACCTCTCGAGCCTGAGCTGCTCCTCTTTAGAAACTATTGCCCTAGCCTCGAGCCGAACTGGGGTTATCGGCTACACTGGTATGACCTTTAAAACCTAGTCGACTTGAACCTGCTGCTCTAGGGTGCAGACGGCGGGAGTATGTGCTCCTCCCCTAGCTTGAGATGTGGAGGGAGCAAGTGGCATCAACCCCGCCTGAGTCAAAGTGTTGAACATGCTCAGAAACTGGGCGAGAGTCTCCTGAAGGGCTAGTGCAGTAACAGGCGTCTTAGGTACATGCCCTCCAACTAGAGCTACTGGTGGCTCATCTGTAGAAGCTCGTGTGTGTGCTTTGGTTGCACCACATAGATGTCCTCGGCCTCTACCCCAGCCCCAGCCTCTCGCGGCTCTAGTAGGGGCGCGAGTGTCTGGTCATCTGATCCGGATGTACGTGTCCTCACCATCTGTGAGAGAATGGAAAGACAGAAGTTTAGAATCCTAAAGTCAACAATTTCGCACAAAAAGGAATCAAGGAAGTGAAACTTTTTCCTAACAGTTCCATAGCCTCCCGAAGATAAGTACAGACGTCTCTGTACTGATCCGCGAGACTCTACTAAACCTGCTTGTGACTCATAATACCTATGAACCTAGAGCTCTAATACCAACTTGTCATGATCCAACTTTTCTGTCTATAAGATGTTGTGACGACACCTAGTCTCAAAGACTAGGTAAGCCTAACAATTTCGGAATAACTGAAATGATAAATGAAATAACGACTGAACTTCAACAGATATATATATAGTTGAAACTGTCATTCAGAATGTACAAGTAAAACCAACAGCTCCGAGTAAAAAAACTCCCAATACCCGGTGGTCACAAGCCACAAGGTCTAAGGGATGTACTAATTGTCTCTATACATCAACATCTAAGAGAATAAAGAAAAAGACAACATAAGGATAGAGGGGGACTCCGAGGTCTGCGAATGCTGGCAGATATACCTTGAAGTCTCCAAGTAGCAGCACACATACTCTACTTATATCGGGGCTTGTTGGAGGTACCTGGGTCTGCACACAAAACATGTGCAGAAGAGTAGTATGAGTACACCACAACGGTACCCAACAAGTGCTAAACCTATACTCGGTAGAGTAGTGACGAGATCATGTCAGGGACCTACTAGATTAAAAAGGAAACATGGCAGAAGATATAATATTAAAATAAAAGACTGAGAATTTAATAATGAGAAATTACATGAAATAACAACATTGCAAATAGAGGTAAACAACAGGGGCGCTACCGAGGTACCGCCTTGTAGTCCCAAAAGTAATTACACAACAGGAGAGCTCCCGAGGTACCGCCTCGTAGTCTCAAAATAAATACATAACTCGTAATCGGTGGAACAACGAATTTATAGCAAGGAATCGTACAATAAGAGGCTAAATACAAAATCAAGAAAACAAAAATTCAACTAAGCATGTTGCACATATTGCAAGTAAGAATTAAGATATGTAGACATGCGATATTAGGCTAAACATGATAACTACACATGCTAAGGCAACTAAATTAAGGAATTAAAAGGAGACAACTCATCAAGAACCGGATTTTTCAACATTTAACTCGAGTACGCACTCGTCACCTCACGTGCACGACCTTCTTGTATTTCAAATACCATAACAATACCAAAACTTAAGGGGAATTTTCCCCACACAAGGTTAGACAAGTTACTTACCTCAAACCAAGCTCAATCAGTCAATAAGAATGCCTTTCCTCGACTTTCCCACTCCGAATGGCTCAAATCTAGTCAAAATCAATTACACAATATAAATATAACTATAAGAAACTAATCTAATTAAAGAAATTATGATTTTAACAAGAATTTAGAAAACTCCCCAAAATTTCCACTTGGGACCACGTTTCGGAAATTAGGAAAAAGTTACAAAATCCGAACACCCGTTCAACCACGAATTCACCCATATCAAAATTATTCAAATCCGATATCAAAATCTCGATCAAAACCTCAAAATTCGGCCTAAGAGCTTTTCTCAATTTTTCCCAGTTTTCTACCCCAAATCACTAATTTAATGATGAAATCAAAAGCATAATGATGGAAATTAACTAAAACTAGGTAAGAACACTTACCCCAAACACCCACGTGATAATCTCTCAAAGAATCGCCTAAATTCGAGCTCTCTAGGTTCCAAAATTGAAAATGGGAGATAAACCCTCGGTTTGAACTTTAATCTGCTGCCCAGGTCTTCTCTTCTTCACGAACGAGGAATGTGCCCCACATTCGCGAAGCACAAAAATTCTCAGCTGCCAGATTGCTCTTCGCGAACGCGAGCTCCTCTACGCGAACGTGATGCATACTGAGCCTAGGCCTATGCGAATGCGACTCCTTATATGCGAATGCGGTGAAAAACTTCCTACACTTTCGTGAACGCGTCTCTTCACGAATGCGAAGAACAAACTTCACATACCTCCCAGATACCCTTCGCGAACGCGAGACCTCTCTCGCAAATGCGATGAAGGAAACCAACATTAGAAGCATCAGTGATTTTCTGCAATTAAACAAGTCCCAAAAATTCCGAACATAATTCAAATCGCACTCGAGGCCCTCGGGACCTCAACCAAATATACCAACAAGTCCTAAAACATCATACATACTTAGTCGTGCTCTCAAATCACATCAAACAACAACACAAACACAAATCGCACATCAATTCAAGCCTATTGAAACTAAGAAATTCCAACTTCTACAAACGATGCTGAAACCTATCAAACCTATCAAATTTGGAGTCACGTCCGATTGACTCCAAATTTTCACACAAGTTACATTTGACATTATAGACCTGCTTAAACTTCCGGAATCGGAATCCAACCCCGAGATCGAAAAGTCCACTCCTGGTCAAACTTTCCAAAAATTCTAAAATTTCCAACTTTCGCTAAATAAAGCCGAAATGGCCTAGGGACCTCCAAATCAACATCTGAACGCGCTCCTAAGACCAAAATAACCATACAAAGCTATTGGGACCAACAAAACTCCATTCCAGAGTCATCTTCACACAGGTCAAACTATAGTCAACTCTTACAATTCAAACTTCACACTTAGGGACTATGTGTCCCATTTCACTCCAAAACTCCCTCGAACCCCACACCAAACACCTCAGCAAATCAAGTAAGCATAAAATAAAACAGAGGGGACAATAAATAGGGGATCAGAGCTCATACTCTCAAAAAGACTGGCCGAGTCGTTGCATCCCCCTTAAAATAATCGTTCGTCCTCTAACGAGCATAGAGACATACCTGAAGTGCTGAAAAGATGAGGATAACGGTTGCGCATATCATACTCGGACTCCCAAGTTGCCTCCTCAACCGGATGAACCCTCCACTGAACCTTCACTGAAGCAGTGTTCTTTGACCTCAACTTTCGAACCTGTCGTCCAAAATGGCCACTAACTCCTCAACATAAGACAAATCCTTGTCCAACTGGATTGAGCTGAAATTTAACATATGTGATGGATCACCGTGATACTTTCGAAGCATGGAAACATGGAATACTGAATAAACTTCTGATAGGCTGGGAAGCAAGGCAAGCTCAAAAGCAACCTCCCCAACTTGCCGCAACACCTCGAATGGGCCAATAAATCTTGGGTTCAGCTTGCCCTTCTTCCTGAACCTCATAACACCCTTCATGGGCGAAACCCGGAGCAAGACCCACTCCCCAACCATGAATGCAACACTGCAAACCTTCCGATTCACATAACTCTTCTGACTGGACTGGGCTGTACAAAGTCGATCCTGAATCACCTTAACCTTTTCCAAAGCATCCTGAACCAAGTCTGTACCCAATAGCCTAGCCTCAACCCGGCTCGAATCAATTCATTGGAGACCGGCATCGCCTACCATACAAAGCCTCATATGGTGCCATCTGAATGCTCGACTGATAACTGTTGTTGTAGGCAAACATCGCAAGTGGCAAGAACTGATCCCATGCACCCCCAAAATCCATCACACACTCACGAAGCATATCTTTCAATATCTGAATAGTGCAATCGGACTGTCCATTAGCCTGAGGGTGAAATATTGTACTCAACTCCACCCGAGTACCCAACTCACGTTGTACGGCTCTCCAGAACTGAGATGTAAACCGTGTATCCCGGTCAGAGATGATGGATACCGGTACACCATGAAGCGTGACAATCTCGCGAATGTAAAGCTGAGCTACCTGCTCCGAAGAGTAAGTAGTAACCACATGAATGAAATGAGCTGACTTGGTCAATCTATCCAAAATCACCCAAACTGCATCGAACTTTCTCTGAGTCTGCGGGAGCCCAACAACAAAATCCATAGTGATTTGCTCCTATTTCCACTCCGGAATCTCTAGCTTCTGAAGCAATCCACCTGGGCGTTGATGCTCCTGCTGACAATTTAGGCACCGAGCTACATACTCCACTATGTCCTTCTTCATTCTCCTCCACTAATAATGCTGTCTCAAGTCCTGATACATCTTCGCGGCACCTGGATGAATGGAATACCGCGAACTATGAGCCTCCTAGAGGATCGACTCATGCAAACCATCTACATTGGGCACACATAGCCTGTCTTGCATCCTCAATGCACCGTCATCTCCAATAGTGACCTCCTTGGCATCACCGTGTCCCTAAGGACGAGCAGATGGGGGGTCATCATACTGACGCTCCCAGATACGATCATAAAGAGAAGACTGAAAAACTACGTAAGCCAAAACTTGACTCGGCTCAGAAATATCCAATCTAACAAACTGGTTGGCCAAGGCCTGAACATCCAATGCCAATGGCCTCTCTGCTGCTGGTAGATATTCTAGACTGCCCAAACTCTCCACCCTATGACTCAGGGCATCGGTCACCACATTGGCCTTCCTGGGATGGTACAAAATAGTGATATCACAATCCTTAAGCAGCTCTAACCATCTAAGTTGAAGCAAGTTGAGATCCTTCTTTTTGAATAGAAGCTGCAGACTCCAGTGATCGGTGTAGATCTGACAAGGGACACCGTGCAAATAGTGTCACCAAATTTTCAAGGAATGAACAATAGTTGCTAACTCAAGGTCGTGGACATGATAGTTTTTCTCCTGCACCTTTAGCTGTCTAGACGCGTATGAAATCAACCTACCGTTCTGCATGAATACCGTGCCGAGACCAATCCAAGAAAGACAAGACTATGAATGAAGTTATTAGGGACAAGGTAGGAGTGACCTCTGTGGAAGACAAGTTGCTGAAATCGAGGCTGAGATGGTTCGGGCATGTTAAGAGGAGAGATATAGATGCACCTGTCAAGAGGTGTGATAGGTTAACCATGGTGGGTCCGAGGAAGGATAGGGGTAGACCAAAGAAGTATTGAAGAGAGGTAATTCGGCAAGACATGTCATTGCTTCAACTTACCGAGGATATGACCCATGATAGGAATGTGTGAAGGTCGAAGATTAGGGTTGAAGGTTGACAGGTAGCAACGTGTTTCTCCTAGGCTTTTCTAGTAGTACTAGGAATATTCTTGTATTTTCTTATTTATAGTTCTTTATTATTAAATTTCATTCGTATCCGTTGCCATATTATAATATTGTTACTATTGTTTGTTACTTGGTTGTTTTATTTTAACTGTTCTTTGAGTCTAAGAGTCTATCAAATACAGTTTCTCTATCTTTATAAGGTAGGGCTAAGGTTTGCTTACACACCACCCTCCCTTTTGAGATTACATTTGTATTTGTTTTTGTTGTAGTTTTTATAGTACAGTACGACCAAACTAATAGCAAAAATATTACTCCATCCATTTCAATTTATGTGAACCCATTTGACTGGACACGGAGTTTAAGAAAAGAGAGAAGACTTTTGAACTTGTGGTGTAAAATGAGTCACATATATTTTGTGTGGCTATAAATTATTGCATAAAAGTAAATTGTTTCTAAATAAGGAAAATAGTTATTTTTTTGGCACGAACCAAAAAGGAAATAGGTTCAGCTAAATTGAAACGGAGGGAGTATTTAATAACAATAAATAATAAAATCTATTCAAACATTAAATTCCTAAAATAAAAGAGTGCAATACAAATACATATAACCAACCTGCCCGAGAGATCACACTCGAATGCAAAAAATAAAAAAATGTACAAACAATTTGGCATCAGAAAACTGAAACAGGGTGTCAAAGATCTCACATTCTCACTCTCCATCACTGAACTTCCATAGATTCTCCATTTTCATATCCTAATTCAAGAAATAAAATCCTTTTCCCCTTTCTTATCTTTCAACTCTTTTGATCATTTCAACAAATTCCACTATTAATTTCCCAAATGTCAGCCCCCAATAAACCACCTTCCCGTGGTTTCTCATTCTTTAACATCACCGCCGGCATCGGCAGTGGCGGCGGCGGCGGCACTGGCAGAAAATCCAATGCGACGATGGATCTACCACAACCCCAGCTGAAGCTGGAACCGGATAGAGAAGTGTATAGACCGGGTGATCCGGTAACCATTACTGTTGAAATCAAGAATCCGACTACTTCTTGCTCTTTGCTTATTGAAAAACTTAGTTTTGAGATTAAAGGGATCGAGAAATTGGATACCCAATGGTTTTCAACTCCTAAATCTTCTCCTGATTCTAAGCAACGCAGAGGTTTGATGTGCTTTCTGAATTTTATTTACTCAAATTCCATTTTTATTGTCTTAGTTTGACCAAACTTAGTACTGTAGTTTTTAAGAGAAGAGTTGAAAATGTTACTCATTCTCTGTCCCAATATATGTGATGCAGTTTCCTCTTTGTCTAAAGGAGTGATACCTTTTTATACATAAAAATAATTTAAGTCATATGGAAGGAAAGGAATGCCAGAATTTTTGATGATAGGCCAAGCTCTTACCAGAAAATTAAGCTCTAACTGCTTTTGTTATTTCATTTTTGGAGCAAAGAGAGCTATAGGGAGGATGTACATTCATTACTAGACTTGCTAGAAGAAATGTAATCAAACAGAATAGGCTAGGCGGTCTCAGTTCTTTTAGGTTCTGATTGTGGCTCACACAATCTCTTGTAAATATTTTACTCAGTTATAAAATTTGTTACCATTATCAAAAAAAAAAAATTTACTTTAAATTTACATTTTAGTTAAGATGATTTATAGCTACACAAATGCATCTGACTTGTTTTAGACCAATAACTTCAGAAGTGATTCATTCTTTCTTAAACTCCATGTACGGTCAAACAGTGCCACGTATATTGGGACGGAGGAAGTTGTAGTTAAGAAATTAGCTACTTCCTTTGTCACAATTTATGTGATGTACTTTCTAGTTTGTCCAAAAAGAATGATATATTTCTATATCTAAAAGCAATTTAACATTAAACTTTCTATTTTACCTTTAGTGAGATGATTTATAGCCATACAAATATCTACAACTTGTTTTAGACCACAAGTTTCAAAAGTCTTTGTTTCTTAAACTTTGTGCTCAGTCAAACAACATCACATAAAATGGGATGCAATGAGTAATTAATATCAAAAAGTCAGTTTGGTGCGAATCGTATTAGTTAATTTGAATATGAACTGTTGGTACTTGCTTGATATATAACACTACTCCCTCCGTATCAACTTATGTGGCACCGTTTGACTGGACACGGCGTTTAAGAAAGAAAGGAAGATGTTTAAAACTTGTGTCCTAACATAAGACATCTGTTTGGCCAAAAATCATCTCATTAAGGGTAACATATGAATTTCAAAGTTATAATTATTTCTAAATATAGAAATGTAACATTCTTTTTGGACATACTAAAAAGGAAAGTGTACCACATTATTATGATAGAGGGAGTATATTGTTATTGGAATGGATATTAATAAAATGGTTAGTTAGGGAGATAAAATTTCCATCTCTCTAGTGTTGTTTTAACCAAATCAAAATATGCATAGCATTTATCTTGATTTAAGAAACATTTCCGCAATCTGGGTTGATTCAATAATACAGAGTAACATAAGCCTCGTGCATGATCAAGGGAAAGATAGACTCAAGGTCGTAATGAAAGCTAGACTGGTTGGCCATGGAACCGTGAGATTTTACAGGAAGAAGCTTGGCCAGCATTTCCCTTGAGGATGAGTGTCACTGGAGCTATGAAGGAAATGAAGATTTGTCTTCACTGTGTAAAGAGAATAGAGGGAGAGTAGAACATAGTTCTTGGGAACCTTCGTTGTCAGATGTTCCAGTTATAATTAGCAGACGGGAAGGGATCACAGGTGGAAGGTGCTACCGAATACTTCAGATGTATCAGTGGAACCAATTGCAATGTGATACAACCTAGGGAGAACCATACCCCAAAAGCTAGTTGGGAGAGCCCAGGGCTATATAAACCCCACATCAACAATTTATAATACAGATGTGGGACTCAAGTCCCCTTCCTTGCAATAGACCATAACAAATCACCACGCTCCGCATTCGTTGTCCTCGACAGCTGTGCGCTAGACATTTCTAGCCCCGGGCGAACATTGCAAAACCGACGTCACCATCCAAGGGACGGTGGACACATAGGATGGTGGGTGGCTCTAACACCATTGATACAACCTAGGGAGAACCATACCCCAAAAGCTAGCTATTTAGGTGGGAGAGCACAAGGCTATATAAACCCCACATCAACAATTTGTAGTACCGATGTGGGACTCAAGTCCCGTTCCTTGCAATAGAAGGAGAACGCAGAGGGGATACATCAGGCATTTTATACTCACTATCATCATGCAATCCAAAATAATGTCGCAGAATACGCAGGGTCTAAATGATCCCCATAAAATGGTGTGAAGGCAGTGATGAAAATTGGAGGCTGTATGTGTATTGCTTACCAGTTACAAGAAATCAAGATGGGTAGGCAATTGAACATGTGTCATGATTTTCTTTGAACCCAAGACTGGCAGCTGAGGGTTTTTCAATTTTATGGGACAAAAGGAGATGTCCCTAAATGAGGAGATCCTTTCATCATGGAGTTTCATGCCTTGTCCTACCTGCTCAAATGCTTGGGGAAGATTTTTGGGTGGGTCTTGTCTGGAGTTTATAGGGAATGCACAAAGATTATCTAATACAATTCAGAAGATGTCAAATTGTTTAGATCGCATGGGATTTTTATGCTGTTAGATTTGCAGAAGAGATGGTCATGTAACCGTAAGTTCTCAGAATTTAAGTCCAGTTGTGATGTTATTGGTTTACCAATGGTATGGTTAAATTAACAGAGCTGCGTCTTGCATTAATAGGATAATATCTCTAGTAATTGGGAGGAGAACTTTCCTAGTTTGATTTAAGCAGTGAATATGTGGCTACAATTGGGGGGGAGGGGGGTTATTGGTGAAGAAATGGTAAGTGGTGCAAGATTTTGATTACCTGCATAGCTAAAATTGTTTAAAGAAAAACTTGAAACTGTAGAAGATGGAAGTGTTCTGGAAGGGACACTGACGTTGCAAATCTGATGCAAGAACTAAGTAAAGCTAAAGTTGTTTAAGAAAAACTAGAATCAAGATGGATATGTTGGATTGTATTCTTCTTCTTTGCTTTTGGTGTAAATCTTAATATGTAGATGATCCTGAGGATAGTTTGGATGTACTAGGTTCCTTGTAAGAAGAACAAGCATGTAGGTTTTTTACTATTTTGGCACTCTGATGTAACATCCTATTTTGGTTTCCAGCAAAATCTTTATGCTGATGTCTTAATAAATATACAGAAACATGTTACCTTAAAAAAAAAAAAAATAGAATCTAGGTAAAGACAGAATGGCTTCGAAGATGCTCTACCTTGGTCAGTACTGAACCTGGAAGGTAACTTCCAGAAATTGGATGCTGTCAAGGAACCAAGTTTTAGGCTTTCAAACGAGCACATCCAGAGGAGGAAGAAAATTTCTGAACACTTGTTTGGTAGGGAGCTTTGTAAAGTGTGTTGGCTCAACGAAAGCAATCAGTAACTGGGCTGCAGAGATATGGGGGTTAAACGCATGTTGAAGGTGTCCCCTTTAGAAGACACAAGATTTCCATCTGGTGAAAAAGCAACTCAAGTTCTAAACAATGGACAACAGTTGATGGAGGGACGTTTTTGAAGATGGAAAGGTAGTTTGAAGTGTCTGGCTGTGTAGACCATGTTTGACCACAAAATCTGGTCGGTATACCAGTTCATACATGGTGCTTTGATTTTTTCAAAGATAAATGTGGGCATTGTGGGTGCCATTATGTAAAGTTCATCAGCTGATAAGGCACAATCCAAATTTATAAAGGACTAAAAGCAATATGCTACATTAGAGAAATGCTTTATTCCCGATTATCACAAAATTTCTTATAGCTAGTAGGATGACATCATAGATCTTATAGAAAAAGAAAAGTTTGTTTTTGCTCTTATTCTTTTGATGAAGTAATAAAATTCATTAAGGGCATCAAGCAGATGCAAAGCATTACATGGATGAACAAAAGAAACAAAAAGTGAAGATTTGTCAGTTCTGGTAACTAAAACTAGGCTATGACTAGTGAACTGACAAAATCCAAAAAATCTTCTATGTCTCTCTAACCAGATGCACTAATAAATAGCTCCACGGACCATCTTCTGTTTTTGCTCTGTTGTTATTACTAAAGATTAATGTTCTTATATGTTGTTATGCTTTACGTGATGCTTTCATTATTATGTTTTATACTCTTCCAGGTGAGTATGTTTTCATGGATAATGTGACTCCTGCATTAATTTCAAATCAGATTGTCTCTGCCGGTAGCTCCAGACAATGTAAGTTTAACCTTTAGCTTGACGTTATCCGCCTGTTTCTTACTCATTCTAATCATATACTCTCGCTGTTTCAATTTATATGGCATAGTTTGACTCGACATGGAATTTAAGAAAGAAAGCAAGACTTTTGAAATGTGTGGTCTTATACTATCATAATATTTGTGTGGTTATAAAAATATTAAAACTTGTTTTTTTTTTTTTTTTGATGAAGTAATAATAGATTTCATTGCTGGCATCACGAAGATGCATAATAATACAAAAATTATGGAAGCAAAAAAGACACTGTTAGCTCAATTACAAAAAGACTATTCTAGTACCAGGGAGCTAACGAAGTTCAAAAAGTTGTCAGGAGAATCTAAGGGGGAAAGGTATTGCCAACTATAAAGATACAAAAGACATCTAGCCTTGAGGGAATGATTTGGAGTTGATAAACCTTCAAAACATCTGTTGTTCCTTTCTGACCATATACACCAAAAAATACTCGCAGGAATCATCTTCTAGATTGGCCTGATGGCCTTACCAACTCTCCAGTTACACCAGCACTCAAAGGCCTCTTTAGTGTTATGCGGCATTACCCAGTTAATACCAAAAATACACAAAAACATATTCCATAAGTCAGCAGCCATTGTGCAGTGTAAAAATAGATGGTTGTTAGATTCAAGTTTCTGTTGGCACATGTAACATCTATTGACCATCTGGAAGCCTCTTTTCTTAAGATTGTCTTGTGTGAGGCATGCTTCATAGAGGGCTGCCCAGCTGAAACATTCGATCTTTGTTGGGAGATTAGTCTTCCATATCAACTTCCATGGCCAGTCATCAATCATGTCATTAGGAGCATATGAGTTTGTATAGCCTGCTTTCACTGAGTATTTACCATCAGCACTGCTCCACTTTATCTTATCTGCTGCCTGGGCATTCATCATGTGGCTTTCTAGTCTGGAAAGCAGGTCTGTCACTTCTTCAATTTCCCAGTGTTGTAGGTTCCTTCTGAAAAGCATGTCCCAAGTGTTGTTTGCCCAATTCTGAGAGACAGAGGAGTTTGGCTCACATGCTAATAGAAAGAGGCTTGGGAATTCCTCCATCAGAATGGTGTTATTCAGCCACTTATCCTTCCAAAACCTGATATGCATACCATTGCCTGCCACCAGTTGGGTATTCTGGAAGAATTCATCTTTAAGTTTGCATATACTTTTCCATAGGCCAGCACCATTTGGGGATCTAGACAGCTTGGAGCACCAATGATTTTGTACCCCATGTTTTGCCTTGATTACTTCCTTCCAGAGAGTTTGGTCCTCTTGTGCGTATCTCCATAACCATTTCATGAGTAAGCATTTGTTGTGTAGAGCCAAATCCTTTATGCCCAGTCCTCCCAAGTGCTTTGGTAGCACAACATTAGCCCATTTAATCAGATGAAACTTGTGATCCATGTTGTTACCCTCCCATAGGAAGTTTCTCCTGATCCTATCCAGTTGTTTCAGAACCTTGTTGGGAATAGGAAATAGTGTCATGTAGTAAGTTGGAATGCTGTCTAGTACACTGTTAATCAATGTTAATCTTCCACCAATTGACAAATATTGCATCTTCCATGATGCCAACCTTTTCTCAAACTTCTCAATCACCCCATCCCAATTAAAATTTGTGGTCTTAAACATGTCATAAGATTTGTGTAGGAATAAAAACTTCCTTTTATGGTAAAATGGGAAGTTCAAAGTTAATTGTTTCTAGATATAGAAATGTGTCATTATTCCGGAACAGGCTAATAAATAAATAGTGTCACATAAACTGGAATAGAGGGAGTATAGCGATATTCATTTAGCTATCTGTTGTTTCTTTTAATGGAGACACATGCAAAGAATTTTGTATAAACATGCGAGCAGTGGGTGTAACCACGGTGCTATACTAGGTAATACAGTAGAAAGAAAATTTATGAGGCTTTGTTGCATGACATCAATACAAAAAAGAATGATATACTTTTTGTTTTCATAGTCAGTGTTTGCTTGCAAAACAGGGAAACTAAAAAAACATTCAGTAAAATCTCAACCGATTGGTTGAAGTTGATAACGACTTCATTAAGCTTTTTAGTTTGCTCTGAATGATGAAACAGGGGTGTAATAAGGACTATACTTTGAATCATGTTGAAACCCTACGAAGTTGAAGGGAAATCAAGCAAAAAGCCTACGACGGGGCTTATTTTAGCAAAACTAGAAATTCTTGAAAGAACATGAAAACCACAAGGCAAAATACCATTAATCATTTGAATAACTCACACAGCTGAATTGCATGATGATAATGAGTATAAAATGTTACTGTCCAGAAGAACTGTATGTTGCATGATGACCATTATTTGTATAATATTTTAACCTTTTCCCATTGACCCTTAGGTTCCTTCATTACTGGGTTTTGGTTACCCAATTAAAATACCGTATTACCATCTAGCTTTATAGTTTATTGCAAAAATTGGGTATTACCAACACCATTATGGAATTCTCGGTATTTCTCCATAGTTTGTATTAGTTATCTCCTTATTAATTTAATATTACAATTTGATTTTGTTGTAAAATCCTTCTTTTGATATCATGATATGTATGTTACTTTACATATTCTTTTTTTTTTTACCTATCGGATACAGCATCTTGCCTACTATATAGCTTTCAGTTCGTCTTAAAAATAAAGCAATGCTCCAGTTGTCTTTATAAATCCTGATTATTTTTGTGAAAATTCAATTTGAACACACTCTAAGTTGCTCGGACTCGGGTGCGTGTATCCGATACGGGGACGGATCCGAGTATCGGATTCGGCAAAATCTAAATTTTAAGCTTCGGGAGCGCGGATCCGGATATGGATACGAGTGCGAGGATTCGGCTAATAAAAAATAAAGCTATAAAAATATTGTAAATTTTGAGAGATATTCTGTGAAATCAAAAACTTACATGAATATTGTAGAATTCAATCTTTCATTCTCCAAGATGGACATTATACTTTCATTCTCCTAAATCTGTTTTATTTTTGATTTTGAGAAATCAAAATCTCAATTTTTCTCCCAAATTTGTCGATGGACTCCGGTCAAAGTGTCCGAAGTCAGTTGACTGAATCTGGGACGTATCCCACTCCCGCTCCCTTCCCCATATCGTATCGGGACGGGGACGGCACTAACATCGAAGAGTTCGTGCAACTTAGAACACACTCAACTCCGAACCATCAAAGTCTCTTTGACTTACTCCCTTTGGTATAGTTACTTGATATGACTTATAAAAAAATGTAGTTGCACGATATTCATTCGATTTTGGAATGTTTCACATCACTAATGCTATTTTATTAACAAGACTATTTTATAAAACCTTCACAAATTTCAAGAGTTTAAACTCATTAACTTTTTTTTTTGAATTGGTAACTATTGTATATATTATAAAAATCAGTACATAGGTTGCACTGAAAACCAAATTTACATAGAGAGAATTTGAAGATATTCTAATTTAAAACCTAGCAGGATCCTAGTATGTCTATGATTGTCAATGTATCTTCTGTGTACATCTGTTTGCACCAAAAACAAAATAGAAGAATACAATTGAGTTTGATCTTCTGCAGTGGATTGCTTCTGTCTTCAAAACATCTAGTGTTCCTTTCCCTCCAGACTGTCCACCAAATACATGCCGGAACAGTCCTCCATCTATCTTTGCTAGTTGCTTCAGCTCCAGCTTCTTCCCAACTGTAAATGACATCTTTAATCCTGTATGGCATTGACCATGAAATACCCCTAAGACTAATAAAGATTTTCCATAGTTGGTCTGTAATCTTGCAATGTAGAAACAAATGGTTGACAGTTTCTGCATTTTCCCCACACAGAAAACATCTTGAACACAGAGATATTCCCCTTTTTATGAGATTATCCTGGGTTAAAACCGCCTCCTTTGCTAGTAGCCAAGTGAAGCAAGCTACCTTGTATGGAATCTTTGTTTTCCATATATGTTTCCAAGGCCATGTGTCTACCTGTTGATTGTCATGATTCAAAATCTTATATGCATCCTTCACTCGGTAAACCCCTCTGTTGTGCCTCTTCCACCATATTGAATCCAACCCTTCCTGTAATCCTGTAAATGCTTCCAGCTCTTTGTAGAGGTCAGTTAATCTTATTATCTCCCAGTCATTCAGCTGCCTTCTTAGAGCTATTTCCCATCCTTGACAACTCTTCATTTCAGCTACTGTCTTATGCTGGTTTTGTGCTAAACCGAACATATCTGGGTATCTTTCCTTTAAGCTTCCAATTCCTAACCAGTTATCATTCCAAAAAGATGTGTTCCTTCCGTTGTTTACTCTTATGGAGGAGTGATTCTTCATTATTGGCCAAAGTTCTCTGATGGATTTCCACACACTTACTCCATGTGATGTTCTGACTTTTTTTGACACCCAGTTGTTTTCTTCACCATACTTTGCTTTGATCACTTTGGACCATAAAGATTGGGGTTCTTTAGAGTACTTCCATAACCATTTAATTCTAAGAGCCTTGCTTTGGTTCTTCAAATTCCTTATCCCCATTCCACCTTGTTTTTTATCCATTGTTAGCGTCTTCCAATTGACTAAATGGAAGACCTTTTTCTCCTTATTGCCTTGCCAAAGGAATGTTCTTCGGAGTTTGTCCAATCTCTGTAAAACGCCTGCTGGAATTGGGAACAAAGACATCATGTAAGTAGGTAGAGAGTCTAATACTGAGTTGATTAGAACTAGCCTACCCCCCAATGATAGGTACTGCGATTTCCATCTTGACAACTTCTTCTCACACTTTTCTATGACTGAATTCCAGATTTCTTTTGATTTGGATCTTGCACCAAGAGGCATCCCAAGGTAAACAGTTGGTAGGGACCCAACTTCTCCTCCCAATATCTGAGTCAGTTGCCCCATGTTGTTAACTTCATTAATGGGAAAAATATTGCTCTTTCTCCAGTTAATGTGTAATCCTGATACTCCCTCAAATAAAACCAAAATGATCCTTAAGAATCTAAGTTGGTCTTTTTCAGCATCACAGAAGACTAGAGTATCATCTGCATATTGGAGATGTGTGATCTCTAGACTAGACTAAACTCATTAACTTAAACTTTGATGAAATGTTGTTCTATCAAGCTAACATAGCACCTTATCTTCTTTTGTTATTTCTTTGATGATATACAAGTCAATTGACATCTTGAACTCATTGACCAATAAAATAATGTCATGTAAATTGGGACGTAGGGAGTAGTTACAATTTTGAACTCAATGGTTTCAAATTCACAGTTTTGATTTACCTTTAACTAATCTGGGTCTCAAATCTGGTAAAAGAATCTATGTATAAGTTGAGTTGTAGCAACATTTGGGTTTCAACCTTTCCCCAAGAAATTAATACTCCCTCCTTCCCAAGGTTCAAATCATACTAACTACCCAAGGATGTGGCTAATGGTTAATCCGTTAATGAAGGTGGAGTAGACCATGAGACCAAGGTTCAAATCATAGCAGAGGTAAAAAAAATACTAGGTGATTTCTTTCCATCCGTCTGAGCATTGTTAGACATAATGGGTGTTTGGATTGGCTTAAACGTTGAGCTTGTTTTGGTGTTTGCCAAACTTAAAAATACTTTTAAGCCAAGTGCTTTTAAACTAAAATAACTCAACAAGCCAAAAACTATAAGTTGGTTCATCCCAACTTATTGCTTTTTGGCTTAAAAGCACTTGGGGATTTACCAAATAAATTACAGTTTTATCCCTTATCTTTCTTCTTCTCCACCTATCTCTCCGACCATAGATAATGATTATACCTGTCATTGCCGCAATTACGATCACATTGAGTACTCCATTTTGTGAAGCTTTCTGCAACTTCTTGGAATGACTATCCGCAAGATCTTTAGTAATTTACATCATCCTTCAATATATTTGAACACCATATCCTAGCTTTTGGTTGAACTTTTTGATTTTGGCTTCTCACCATTCCATTACCATTTTTTATCATTTAATAAAAGCAATTATCTGATCAAAGGGAAAAGAAACCTCTAATCAATAAAATTAATTTTATCTAATAAATTTTGTGACGTGATATAAAATGCAACCTAAATTGACTTGTACTAAAATTGAAATTAGTACAATATCTTTAGAATTAAAATTTTGCAGTAATCAATTCATTTTTGGTGTTGACATCTTTAATGGAATTTTAGTCATTTTAATAGAAATAAGTGTTGATCAGCACTTTTTCACCAACCACATCAACTACTTATTTCCAACTTCAACATTTCTAACCAAACACGTAACTGCTTTTTATATTCAGCCCCAACACTTCAAAAATGCGTTTAAGCCCAAGTGCTTAAAGCTAATCCAAACGGGCTCACAGTTACCTGATATGTGAATCGGTGGGAGGTGTTGAAGATATAATCAAGGAAACAAATATTTACTTTCTTTGACAATTTAAACTTTTCGATGAGGTGGTCACACAAATCAACATGGCATTAGAGCAATCGGAGGTCGTGGGTTTAAGTCTCACCGCCCATTATCATAAAGAATTTTCACTTGTTTGACCATGAAAAATAATCATGTGCGCATGTGAGGGAGTGTGTTGATGACATGTGAATTTTCACGTGTTTGACCCATGAATTATATCAGGCATGCTAGTGAGGGAGGGTGTTGATGACTTAATTATGTATGTGTTCTCTCTTACTAAGCGTTTAGATGAGGTGGTCACACAATTCAACCAGAAGTAGCAGGTACTTTGGTGAATTAGATGAAGTGCACGCAAGTTGGTCAGGAACAGACCATCATTATAAAAAGAAAGTCATACTAACCAAAGACAAGACGGATACAAAGTGGAAGAATTAATTGAGGAAATACCAAAATTATCCCTAGAAGGTCCGTGCCATTTGTATAAATCTTTGTTGAATGACTTAGGGATTTACATGGCATTTCATGAGATACATGCTTTTTCCGTCACTTTTCACATGCAAAATTACGTTGTCTGCTGCCCACTCTCTGGTGGTTAGGTTCTTCAATTTTTACTTAGATGTACAGGTTAAACCTGTATTGCAAAACAAAGTGGATTGGTAGAGAATAGCCCAGGCCTCATTTTCTGGGACTAACTTAGCTGTTATATAGGCAATAATTGATGTGATTGCATCTTGTATTTATGTGCAACCAGTGTCTATTTTATGTTCAGTGATCTGAAGATTTTGTTCATTTGTGGGACGGACTCTTAACAAAGTGTTCAACTTAAAAAATGCTCCGAACAGTACTGCTTTTAAGGCATTCTCCTTGTTTTGACATGAATAAAGAAAGGATTGCTTTTATTTTGCAGTTATGGTACGAACAATTCTACCAAGCACCATACCACCATCATACAGGGGTGCAACCATTCGTTACCTTTACTATGTTAGAAGTATTTTATCTGGACAATATTTGATAATGGAAAATGGTCACTTCCGTGAAGAATCTATACGAGATCTTGATGAGCTGGTTAGTTTGTTGCTGTTCTGTTCATCATTCATTTATACTTATCATCCTTGTTTGATTTGATTTTCATATTTTGTCAGCTTTCAGGAGCATTACCCTGCTCTTTTGTGGCATGCTCTTGTAATTGCATGTCTGACTTTTCTGCGTCTTTCTCAGTCATCCCAGCTTTTCCAGAGTGCTATGTGGTCATGTGCTTTACTGTTTAATCATTTTTCACGCTTCTGACAGCTCTACAACCTTTTGCTTAGCAGCTTGTCAATCTTGAATTAATTAAGAATGCAACTGTGTTACTGTTCACATTGATGGACATTGTACTTTGTTTTCAGTTTCTTTTACCTCTGGTAATAAATCAGAATGGAATTAAGAGAAGGTGCTCTTATCTTAAGCTTCTGTTTCATCTGTATGCAAATCAATGTCTAGAAAAATCATATTCAATTGTGGAAAAGAGAAGGAAAACCGCTGTCCACCTGAAATACGAATAATACATTGAATCATTTAATACGAAGATTTTATTGCTTATAATGTATCCGTTAGCAAAACGATAGAGAAAAGCGCTACAACTCACAATTTTTTCTCTGATTCTTCTTCTTTTCGAAGAAAAAGAGGATTTGATAAATCTGTATTCCTCTATATTCCACTCACAGAAGATGTTAAGGCTTGAGTTTTAGTATCAATACAGATGTGCAATAAAGCCTGAGTGCTGATAATAATATATTCTTACCATTTCAACAAAAAAAAATGCAATAACTGTGCATAAGTTTTTTTCTGCTTTTGGATTCTACTATTTTCTGAATCTCAACCCGTGCAGGAAACGAGAATACCACTGCAAATATGGGTAACTCAGAAGAGTAATGGCCTGAAAAGTGAAGAAGGCCGCACTTGTGGTAATATTTTCTTGTTTTAAACTTTAAAACTTATATCATCTGCTCTCTGGTTCGTGATTTAGCAATTGAATTTTGCGTAGAAAGCTTTAAGTTTAACATCCTGATGAGGTCATTGTTTCGTTGCAAGATATCTTCAGTAACACGGGAATACTGGGGGGTGGCTAAAAAGATAGAGACAAGAAACAAAGTCGGAATATTTGTTTCCTTTGAGGAGCCACAATATATCCTTGTACTGTTGCATACATGGTTACTACATTATAATTGAAGTCGTAAAATACCTACGAGCCCCTTCAAGAAAAACACTGTTTTACTAGTATTATATAAGGACTTTTCTGAAATCTGTTTATCTGGTGGAACTTTCTTTTCCTCTGACCAATCTTAAATAATCCTACTGTGATGACAAGTCAAATGATGTATGACTATTCTTACTTTGAATTACCTAACATGATATGCTGAAATAATCATTTTTTAAAGGTTGTGTAAATGTTTTTTCATTCTTGGTTTCTCTATTCTGAAAATTCCACTCTAATTATGTATTTTGGGGAATACTTATTTTTACTTGACCAGTGGCATGATCACATTATGCTTTTCGATTTAACAGGGATTGTTCCTGCTTCAACTCTGCCTTTGGATGTTTACTGGAAAGAGATGGATGCAGATTCCGATTGGGTAAACCATTCTGTTGCCAGTTATCTTTGTTATTCAGTATGCTTCTTGTGATTAAAGAAAGATGGTCCAATTTGTAAAAGATGATATTCCAGGGAATATTACTACAACAACAACTACGAACAGACCCAAATGTTTCCAGGGAATAGTGGACCTGAGTATTTTCATCCTTTTTTCATTCTTCTCCTCCGTTCCAATACTACTACAACAAACAACTACGACTCTATACCAAACAAGTTGAGGTCGGCTATATGAATCTTCACCATGTTGTTAGTCCATTTAAATCATCTCATACAACTAAACATGAATAGCATAATGTCCTTCCCCCAGACTATTGCTAGCCATGCTTAGGCATATATTCACTTTCATTGTAACTTTTGTTCGCTTTGTCTCTCTCTATGAAGGTATGTAGTGTGTTTAGTGCTCTCTCTTTTTGTTTTCTTTTCTTTTGGGGGTTGAGAATTGTGTGTTTCTAGAAACTCCTATGTCCAAGTCACCTATAATGGCGAAGACAAACATATAGTGAGAACTTTGCTTCTACAATAATATAGCTAGTGCCTCTCTCTACATACAGATGCTCTTAGGCACACTCCCCGAGGAGCCTGAGAACCCGGAATCCTGAGTTTCTACAAACACCATAGGAGAGCCACCAGTGACGCGAGCCTATCCCTGAAAACAGCTCCGGCAAAGACCCTCACACGCGCTGCCACGCGCGGCCAAGCTCCGGCGAGCCCTCCACCACGCGCCGGCGCGTGAGCCAATTTCCGGGCCAGATTTTAACTTTTTTCTTTTGGACAACCTCTTCGTCCTCTTATTCCGACCCTACCCATCCATGAAGTTTTAGATTCCGACCACTTTTCTTTTTTCCGGCGAAGGGAAGCATTTTTCCGGCCAGTTTTCAATCACTTTTCAGTCAGTTGCCAAAAAAAAAACTTCTTTCTCCTTCTTCTTAAGATTGCAGAATTCCTTCCCTTGCTTCATTCTGTTTTTCACCCGCTCTGACTGCTGATATCTCTAACCTTTGAGGTTTTTCCGAACAAATCTCACCACTTCTTTTTTTTGGGGCAGCAACATCTAGAATATGATGGATTATACAGAGAGAAACTCCTACTTCTCTCTAGAATCTAGAAAATTGGGAAACATGAGTTTCATCAAAGCTGCCTCTTGGCCAGCCCTAGAACTTGGGGGAAGATGCCATCGAAAGCTTGACATAGGGCAGGAGCCGCACTTCTCGCTATCTGAGGAGCACACTCTCAGGCGCAAGGGCTTCTTGAAATCTTGTCTGATTGGGTCTTTCTCCAAATGGGTGGTTCTCCCGAGGCGTTAGGAACTGGGCAGCAGGGGCATGGAATGTCAAGGACGGGCTGAAAATATCGCAACTGGGGGACACACAATATCTCTTTCGTTTTGTCGACGAGTCTCAAGCTTCAGAAATTCTTGTTAGAGGAAACAAGTGGTTCGATGGGAACTTCTTAAAGCTAGACAAATGGGTGGAGCACGATGGGTGTCTAGACCCTCGTTTCACCGGCGAATCATTGGTGTTCAACATGGTGGGTCTCCCGGTGCATCTTTGGTGTCTTGACTTATTGAAGATTGGGGAAATCTGTGGGGGTTTTATTGATGTCGCTTGCAGCTTACACGATCTCTCACGAGTGAGGATTGTGGTGAGGAAAGGGGGCAAAATCCCTGTCTCCACTATGGTGGAAGATGGCTATTTGAGTTATAGGGTTTGGTTGAGCCCTGAATTTCGCCCTATCTTTATGCCTGAGATAGTGGCGAAAGAAAAGGGAAGGTCAAATAGAAGGGAGGGGAGGGGAAATTAGTCTCTGAGGGGAGGGGAGGGCTCACGTGATCAGTGGACTAAGCCGGAATCAGACGTTAGATCGAGAAGAGACGGGTGGTATGATTTTAGGAGAAAAAGACAAAATTTCAACAGGAGGGAAAGACTGAATGGGTTAGTGATGCGGGCTGGAAAGGTAGAATGAGCCGGTCATCTTCTAATTATCCTAGAGCCCGGCAAGTTTTCAGCAAGTATAGGCCTGAGCCTTCTCACATGGGACCAACAACTTTTCCCAATTCTATTAGAATTGATCCTAAGAGGCCCAGATTATTTCAAGCTGCGTCTGTTAAGGCTCCTAAGCATATGGGAACAGTCGTTCTTCCTTCTTCTGTCAATGGTGCTACACACAGTGGCATTTCTGCACCAAGCTCTAGTGACCTTCGCCCTTCTTCGATGGACGCCGCTTCAGGGGCGGCACCGGCTATAGATGGTGCTGTTATTCCACGGCCTCCCCCCTCTGATAGACCCAACTCCATCGCCCCCTCATCTGCTCCTGGGCTTAGTTGTGTTGACGCTACACTTCAAGCTTCTTCTTTTTCTTCTGGGAAGATTGTTGAGCATGCCCCATCTGATGTTAGTGTCGGACCAGTATTTCCAGTTAAGATGCCACCAAGGGCTCTATGCTCTCCTCCTTCCTGCTACCCTACTGGTGTTTCTGGTCATTCCTGTAGCAGCGGGGTGCTAATTTCAGAGATTGATACCCCTCAAGGAAATGGCGAGATCCTTTCAGCACCTAAAGTCCCTATTGCTACCAATGCTATGGTCTTGTATTCCTCCGGTAGAGGCAAGGAAATGGTACATATAGAAGACGCCTGTCCAATCTCGTCACGGATTGGAGGAGGCGGTGTCTTTCTGGATGGAGGATAAACTATTAAACCTTGGGAAGTTTCTAGGTGTTTCTTTTGAAGGGAAGGAAGATAGGGTGTTAGAACCGTTGAGGAAAATTAAGCAACAATCTTGTTATGATGGTGCAGGGAGGGAATTGGGTCAAGGTGTTAAGCAAAATAATTTAGGGGATGTAGTGGTGTACCAGAGAAGGGGCCGGGTGTGTGACAGGGAGGAAGGGAGCTCAGTTAGAGGGGGTGGGGAGAAGGGGGATATTGTTTCTTCTGGAAGTTAAGATTCTTTCATGGAATGTGAGGGGGATGAATGACCCAAACAAAAGGGCCATCATCAAAGTGGGAGTTAGAGAGTGGGGTGCTAACCTAGTTTGTTTTCAGGAGACAAAAATGGAAGTTTTGTCGGATGTGATTGTGAGGAGTGTCTGGGGAGGTAGTTGGGTAAAATATGACTAGGTTCTAGCAGCGGGAAGTGCCGTGGGCATTCTTCTAATGTGGGATGATAGAAGCTTGGAGGTAAAGGAGATTAAGAAGGGAGTTTTTTCTTTAGCAGCTCTTGTCAAAGATAGAGTGAGTGGGGATTTGGGGGAGTGTACGGACCAGTAGGAGAAGGGTCCAATGTGTTTTTCTTGGAGGAACTGGCTAATATGATGGGGGAATGGGACATTCCATGGGTTCTGGGGGAGACTTTAACACTATTAGATTCCCGGAGGAGAGATTAGGGTGTAGTATGATTTCGAGGGCCATGGAGGAGTTTTCTGACTTCATCAACGATCACTTTCTCATTGATCTTCCTCTGTCAGGGGAAAGGTTTTATTTGGGCCAGGGCGAAGGATTCCAACTCAAGGTCTAGACTTGATAGATTTCTGATATCGCCCTCCTGGGATGAGCTGGTGCCGAACGTGCTGCAGATTCCTTTACCTAGGCTGACTTCGGATCATTTGCCTATCTTGCTAGATGGATGCAGAGGGAGGGGGGTGCGTGCTCCTTTCCGATTCGAGAACATGTGGTTGAAAGTGCCAGGATTTGGTGACAAGGTGAAAGAATGGTGGACAAGCTACGGGGTATCAGGGACACCTTTATTCCGCCTTTCGAAGAAACTCAAATTGCTCAAGAGAGATATTATTAGATGGAATAAGGAGGTTTTTGGGAGGGTAGAGGTTAAAATGAGGGAGCTTGTGCATGAATTGGAGGATCTAGAGAGAGGGGAAGGGGCGGGGGAGTTAGATGAATCTAAGAAAGAGAGATTGGGGGAGGTTAAGAGGGAAATAGTCGAGTTAGCAATAGCTTAGGAGACTAATTGGCGGCAAAAATTGAGGGCGCTATGGTTAAAGGATGGGGATTCGAATACCAAATTTTTTCACAGGGTGGCGGTTGCAAATCGAAGGAGAAACTTCATAGAGTCCTTAGTTATGGATGGGGTGAGGATTGAGGGAGAAGAGGAGGTAAAAGGGGCGATAGTGGGGTTTTATGAGAACTTATACAAAGAGGAAGTTAGTTGGAGGCCGACTTTGGGGGAATAGAGTTCAACCACATAGGGGAGGGAGACAGTGAGTGGCTAGAAAGGGCTTTCGAGGAGGAGGAGGTGCACGAGGCTGTGTCAAGTTGTGCTGGTGATTAGGCCCCCGGCCCTGATGGTTTCTCCTTGGCCTTCTTCCCGCTCTGTTGGGACACCATCAAGGGGGAGTTGATGGAAGCCATTGAATACTTCCATGTGAATGGTGTTTTCGAGAGAAGTATCAATGCTTCTTTTATTACTATTGTGCCTAAGAAAAAAGGTGCATCTTGTATCAGTGACTGCAGGTCTATTAGTCTCGTGGGGAGCATTTACAAGATTATTTCTAAAGTGCTTTCCAATAGACTCAAGAAGGTTCTTGACGTATCTGTTTCGTCCTCCCAGAATGCGTTTGTGGAAGGTAGGTAGATCCTGGATGCCGCTTTAGTGACAAATGAACTTGTAGACTCCAGAAGGAAAAATAGAGATCCCGGCTTACTATGCAAGTTGGACCGCTTTCGACCATGTCAATTGGGAGTTCCTGGATTTCATTATGATGCGGATGTGGTTTGGGGCAAGATGGAGGGGATGGATCAAGTTCTGCATTTCCTTAGTCAGATTCTCTCCCCTGGTTAATGGTAGCCCGTGTGGTTTCTTTGGCAGTTCCAGGGGTCTCAGGCAAGGAGACCCCCTATCCCCCATGCTATTCATTTTAGTGATGGATGCTTTGAGTAAAATAATGGATTGTGCGGCAGGCGGAGGCTTCTTGAGAGGATTCTCAGCTCCGATCGGGATGCCCAGTGCCCGAAGAGTCTCTCATTTGTTTTTTGCGGATGACACCCTGGTTTTCTGTGATGCCGATATGGATCAGTTGACCTACTTGAAGCAGGTCCTACAGTGGTTTCAGATAGTATCAGGTCTTAAAATCAACCTCGACAAGTGTGAGATTTTCCCGATGGGTGAGGTTGCTAACATTGATGCTTTGTCTTATGTTCTCAGATGTAAGGTGGGCTCCCTTCCCACTACTTACCTGGGTCTCCCATTGGGTGCTTCGCATAAGGATACTACGGTTTGGAATCCAGTGATCGAAAGGGTTGAAAAAAGATTAGCAGGCTGGCAGAAACGGTACTTGTCAAAAGGCGGAAAGGAAGTGCTCATTAAAAGCACTTTATCGAGTATGCCTACCTATTACTTGTCCCTGTTGCAAGCTCATGTGAGCATCACAGAAAAATTGGAGCAGCTTCAAAGGAATTTTCTTTGGGATGCATCAGATGGAACTAGAAAATATCATCTAGTGAATTGGCAGACAGTCACTTCCCCAAAGAAGTGGGATGGACTCGGAGTGAAAGATCTTAGAGTATTCAACAGAGCTTTGTTGGGGAAATGGCTGTGGAGATTCGGGGTAGAAGAGCATGCTCTATGGAGAGATGTCATAGTAGAAAAATACGATTTCACGGGAGGGGGTTGGAGGACCAAGGCAATCACAACACCTTTCGGGTGTGGCATGTGGAGGAGCATCATGAAGAATTGGGAATCCTTCAGTGGCAACATATCTTATAGGGTGGGAGATGGAAGGAGGATCAACTTTTGGAATCATAGGTGATGTGGAGAGGATACTCTGAGGGTCTCCTTCCCCCACGTCTTCAGAGTTTCAAACCAGAAGGAATTGATGGTCCAACAGATTCGTAAGGAGCCTGAAGGGGAAGTAGTATGTGACCTCTCATTTAGAAGGAACATGCAAGATTGGGAGATTGCTGAGCTCTAAGATTTATTGACAGTGCTATATGGGCAAGACAGGCCTCATCCATCTTATGATTCTTGGAGATGGGGTTTGCGTGGCGATGGTCTGTTCACCGTAAAGTCCTTTTACCAGAGTATGCTGGTGAGAGAGGATGTCTCTTTTCCATACTCCTCGATCTGGATTCCTAAGGCGCCCACGAAGGTGTGCTTTTTTGCATGGCTAGCGGCGAGGGGAGTGATTTTGATTGTTGAGAATCTTCGAAAGAGGGGGATTACACTTGTTAGTTGGTGCTATATGTGTAAAAGCTCAGGGGAAGAAGTTGATCATCTTTTGTTGCATTGCCCTGTGTCCTCGGCTTTGTGGAATGCGATCCTGAACCTTTTTGGTGTTCAATGGGTGATGCCAAGCACTGTAAAGGAAATGCTATATACCTGGGCCGGTTTCCGTTGAAGAAGAAAGCAAAAGGCATGGAAGTTTGCCTCGTTAGGTCTCATGTGGATAGTTTGGGGGGAGAGAAATAGGAGAGTTTTTGAGGGGATTGAGTCTCCTTTTTCACATCTTAAGAATAGTCTTTTATCTTTGATCGCTTTTTGGTGCACTCATACAGCCCCTATTTGTATAGAAGATTGGGCGTCTTTTGTAGAGAATCATGTTCTGATGTAAATTCTCTACTTTTTGGTATACTTCTTGTATACGGGAGATTCTCTCCCTTTTGATTAATACAATTTACCTTATCACAAAAAAAACTTTGCTTCTACAGGTAAGGTTTAGCCCGATTTGTGTTGCCTTAGACCTATGCCTTTGGAAAAAATATCCACACGGCTATGAGATTATATGCCCTCGTGAGACGTTGCCGACAGCTACACCATGAATCCTCTACATGAGGCTGTCATCATAAGGCAGTGGGAGGCGCAGAGGAGTGATTATATAGCCAAGGCATATGAGCAATAATACCGGTGCTATTGTCCCCCTTATTTGTGCTTTTCCTAATTGTTGTATTTTCTTTTCTTTTTTATTAATAAAAAACTAGCCCTAGGCACTTGCCTAGTGGATTGCCAAAAAAAAAAAAGCTACGAGGCGTGAAAGTGAAGTAGAGGACTTTTTGAATCTTCTCTATTTCTTTGTCTTTTTAAATAATTAAAAAGAATTTTTATTAAAATAGATTAAGAATACAGAGAAGAGGACTGTCAGGCTAGGAAAAAAATAAATTACATATTTGGAGCTCTCCACTCTTGTTATTTGATTGTGAGGTTTTATCGGATTTTGTTGCACTGTCTAAATATCAGGCAATTTGTCAGGACTAGAATCCCTTGACGCCATAGGCCCTCCTAGAAATGATTAATCCAATTAAAACATTTTTTGCCAATAGGGTTCAAATTAGGAGGATAACTGAAACAAAACTTGCTTTGTTCAGCATAAGTGCCCCAACATTATAGCAGTCAACAGATCTAGCATTAACACTCTAGAAGTAGATTTACTTAGATTTGGTTAGCCATTATCATTTAGGAATAGAGCAAGGTCTGATATTGCATGAAATGTAAGAAGATTAAATGAAAGAAATGGAATGGTGGCCTTTTAATTTCCTGGAGACTTCAGAATTTCAATATCCGCTATGTCGTGGATGTACACCAGGAAGAATGGATGAGAGAGGAAAATCTCTCTTCTTCAAAATTGTACTTGTCAAGAGAAAACAGTGTTAGATTCTGGACAAGCAGACCCCTCTTTAATTCCTTTTTTTTTTTTTTTGAAGAAGGTAACATATAGCAGTATATTAATAAATCTTCAGCACAAAACTTATGCTGGAAGCCAGAAAGATGTGTACATGAAAATCAAAAAAGCACACAAATTACAATCCTTGCTCTTCTTGCAAGGAATCTAAGACTTGTTGATTGATTCTAATTCAACACTATATTCTGCTTTGCGCTTTGCACCAAAAACAAAAAAGAAGAATACAATTCATCTTAATCTTCTGAATAGGGCTGATTGTATCCTCAAAGCATCTTGAATTCCTTCTTCTTTTTGGCAATTCCTTCTCTTTATTTTGTTCTGCTTCTTCTTGTTTCCTGTTTCTTTTTCCCTGGCGGGATTGGATTATGCCAATGCAGCACTTTTAGTTAGTAGTTTATTGCAGGATAATCAAAGAGATACGAGCACAAAGAGGTTAACTGGATAGAAGTTGTTGAGTTGTTGACGAGATTTTGTGTGTTCTGCAGGCTAAAATAAATGAAACTTTTGATGGTGTGGAGGAAGGATATGAAAGTTCAAGGGATGAAGTCTCGTCAGTTTCCTCCTATAATCCCATGAAAGATAATATACACCAAACATTTGGAAGTTCATTATCCTTGCAGTCTTCCTTAGCAAGGTCTTCAAGCAAAGATCTTCCACATCTTGAAGGACGGTCGAGCATATCTTCACAACTGGCACTTCCACAGATAGCTGTGGCTGATGTCTTGTATGATTCTAATGGGGGTAAGACGAACACACACAAATCTACATGCATATGAAGCGTCGTTTACCACTGAAGTAGTTTCAGAGAATAGCATTAGTCTTAGAAAATTTATTCTCCCTCTGTCCCATTTTATGTGAAGGATTTTGACTGCCCATAGAGTTTGATAAAACTTTTGACACATAAGCTAAATATATGTGAAGTACCAAAATTGCCCTTACTACAAATAATCCCCCTAGTAAAATAATGAACTTTTATATTAAGTGGGTCCAAACAAGTAACGTCATTAAGGGTAAAGTTTGGATGCTAATTTTAAATAGTTTACAAATAGGAAGGTGTCGTTCTTTTTTGGATAGACTAAAAAGGAAAGTGTCACATACAGTGGGATAGAGAGAGTATGTGTTTTCATTGTCCAATAGGTATCTTCGAGGAAATAGGATTTTTTATTTCTATGCCTTTTTTAACAAAATGGAAATGTTACAATTCCTCTTAGTCAAGCTGACAGTTTTATCTTATTTTAAGCAAAAAAGAACTGAGGGTTTTATTTTATTCTTCCAGCAGATGTTTTGTCCCCTAGCAAGTCTTCTGCTATTGTCTCTCCAAGTCAACAGCTGAAAAATACCAAATCCTTTTCCAAATATGATGATTCAACAGTACCTTCTGTCTCAGGCATGGGTGAATCTGGAGCATGTAAATCAAGCTTGCACTCAGATCTAAATATCTACTATTTGTTCCCTCCATATACTCTTTAAGTGATAAAATATCCTTGATGATAATCGTTTAGCAACATTTACTGCAGCAGAAGGGTTTATTCGAGGGAGGTCTTACAACATCAGACTAGATGACCAAGTGCTTCTAAGGTTTTCTCCAAAAAATTCTGAGTCGACATATTACTTCAGTGATATGGTAATTGTATTATTCAGTGTATTGGTCCTTCCATGTTAGTGCTATCACCAATGCCTATTTGCATCAGACTGGCTGGAACCATTACCTGTATTTCATTTTTTTGCAACAGATAGGTGGAACCCTGACCTTTTTTCATGAAGAGGGTTCTAGAAGATGCCTTGAGGTAGTCTTATATATCAAAATACATGCTTGGAATAAGCCTTAAGACATATGGATTACTATCACTTTATTGTGCTCTCTGGAGTTTATTTTTCCTTTCTGTTGCCTTCTAGCTTTTAATAACACTGGAGATGACCGAGACTATAAGCCGACGTTTTGTACATCCTTCACGGAGACATGCTCCTTCTATTACCAAGGTATTATTTTAGTGATACTAGTAATCTAGTATTATATCTGTTGATGATTCTTTACTACTCTTTGCATTTGATAGAGCAAAAGTTTTTTGACGGATTTTATCTGGAAAGAGATAAACGCTTGAGCCCCCCTTCATTTGGTGATTAGTAACCAAAGCATTTTGAATTATGCAGGTTCATAGTGATCATCATGAAGTGGTTGCTGATTTAATTCAGACAAGCTTTATTTTTTCCATTCCGATGGATGGTCCTATGTCTTTTTCCACTCATTATGTCTCCGTACAATGGGCTCTTCGATTTGAATTCTTTACCACTCCCAAGAATGTTGACTGGTCAAGGTATGACCGTTTTTTCATGTAACAGGAATGTTTTGCTGGATTGATAACATTGCATGAGTCATTGATTAAAGACTGGAGTTCTGTTTTGAGAGGGTGCAGATAAAGAGTAAAGCACATAGCAGAACAGTAATCATACAAAAGAGGCTTGTAGACTTACTAAAAGCTGAAAAAGATCATGAACAATCAAAAGGGGCTAGAAGTACATCAGCTCTTCAACTACTTAAATGGCCTCTTATTTCCACCAAATATAAGGGATATGAGAAATTTGACAGTGATTTTGTGCACAAAATTTTTCTGATTCCACCTTTTATTTCTTTCATGCCTGTGAATCCATGTAGAATGCGTGAGCTGTTGAATCAAATTGCAGACCATTAGTTATGTACTACTGATCTCCATTTTAGTCAAGGGAAATCATGAAGAAGCTAAAGGCTCAATTGTGCATGGTATAATCCTTCGGAATAAACAAATGCCAGATTCTCTAGGAAACTCGCATTGGAGAAGAATATTTTGTCACTTGTTCCCTCAAACATAAGTAGCACTGGGCGTCCAATATTGAACCTCTTCTCTTAATATCATTTGGGTAATGGTTCATGAAGCAGTGCCCAATAGATGAAATGATCATGATGATGGTCTCCGTCTTTTCTCAATTATCCTAGGATATTCAGTATTGCTAGGATGGGTCTTAACTCTTTAAGTTAGAAACCTTTAACTGGAAATACTCTCTTGCTATCAGTATCCAAATCCAGTGAACGACTTCCATCAAAGTGGATAATCAACGACACCTCGAGATTCTACATGATTAAACTCCAATCTTTTCTATGTCAAAGTGCAAACTCTTTGACATAATTATTTCTAGTGAATCACGGAAGGTTGAAGCATGCTCTCAGTTTGTTTCCTTAAATATAGTTGATTCAATTTTAAAGAGAATATGTTAATGAAAGGAATTTATATGGTCTAATCAATTGCGCCATAGTTGTAATCTTGATGAACTCTTCTCCCCTCTTCGTTCGCTATGTCCTGATTCATCCGTGCAATGTCTATCTGATTTTGTTTGTAGACTTTCCTTCTTAATTTGGTATTTGTTCCTCGAATTCACTAAATTCTCAAATTTATCCCTCTTTGTTTCTGAAAGTGCTTCATGTATAACATATCAGATATGAGCATCCTCTTTTGGTAGAGGGTAGAGAGAAGTGTGAGTGGGTACTTCCAATAACTGTGCATGCACCTCCAGGAGGAGCTGCTGCAGCTCAGACACGAAATGACAAGTCATTCTCTTTGGAACCCCTATGGGTCCACACATAAAAGGTAAATGGAAATCTCATCTTCTAATCGAGCTGTTTTAACTTCTGATTGATATGTACTTTGTGAGATGTTGTTTGTTCTAGGTTTCTCTTTTCCATTGTCTGATGTGCGCATTGACTCGTATTCACCTGGAAAGAAAAATTTCTTGTCGTTCACAACTTTAAGATATGATCTAGTCATAGTTTTCTTGATCAACAAATGTACGTGTAGTTTCATATAGCCATTAAGATGATTGTTGTATTTGCCATTTAGGGAAATATTGTGCTAATTGCTCTGAAATTTGAGAAGTAGCAGCAGTTAGATCCTCTATCTTGCTTGACACACGTAATGTTTTAACTTCTAAATGGTGCCGTCTACATTGGGATGTTTGTAAGCATTACGATTATATGCTGGGGAATTTCAGGTCCCTTTAGAAGCCATACTTTTGAAGACTTCTTTGCATTTTGTACCCTCTCCCTCTGTTTTTGACAGGTGAGGTAATTACATATTCTAGCAAATCTTGAGAGCTAATCTCCCTAGAGATGTTTCTACACGTGAGACGACACTCCTAATTTTAGCACTTTATATCCGTGAAGTCAACTTGATCTTGTTAGAAGTCGAGGTCTTCGATGCCAACATAATAAATGTTCCAGCGGTGCAATAAATGCACCATCATCTTTTATTTATTGTGTTCGAACTTTCTTTATGTATTTCCTTGCATAGCTATATATAGGCCAGTTCATTTGAATCAGGTGAAAAATACACGAAGTTCTCTCTATTTTCTCCTTCAACTTTTCACATATCTCATCTTTACTCTTTTTTTTTTTTTTTTTTTTTGGGTGGACGGCTAGACGTCGCAAATGCTAGACTACAGTTGAACTAAAGCTGTCATTACAAGAATGCGTTTATTTTCTACTCTCGTTAGAGACAGCAACTATGTTCTATTATGTCTGGAGATGTGGGATTCACTTGATTATGTTTAGCCATTGTTTGCAAATCTCTTCTGCAATTAATATTAAAACACTTTTCCCTTTGAATCTTATAGGTATAGACATTGCTAGACGTCAAAATGCATAGCTCCACAACTGTTGAGAGAAAGCCACCCCTGGTTCTGATGTCAGAAGAGTGAATGGTGATTGAGATTCAGTATTATTGTATTTTATTCATCAGTAGATATTTCCCAATTCCATTTTTTGGCATGTTGTTCGTTCTATTTCATATCATTTTGATGTGATTAGAAATACTGTTTTAACTTTTTTATTTTCTTTTGATGATATTCTTAGAGGATATTGTTCCGGGAATCTTTACGTTAAATGTCATTATGTATATGATTAGAAGAGTCCAGTGAGGTAGGATTTTATTGGAAATACCATGCAAATTATATTATAATTTGTAATTCATGGATTAGCATGTGATGTTTGAGAATTTACTATTGCTTTAAAGAGGAAGCCTTCACCAGTTACATTTACACTGAGCGGTGAAATAGGTCTTCTATAACATACAAGCAAAGGGATATCAAAGGTCAAAATGCATTTCAATTCCAAGCTTTTCGAGCCGAGGGTCTCTCGAAAACAGCCTCTCTGCCCCTCTGGGGTAGGGGTAAGGTCTGCGTACACTCTACCATTCTCATACCCCACTTGTGGGATTTTACTAGGTGGTTGTTGTTATTTTTTGGGTCCAAACACTTCGGTTTTATTTTTATTTTTGAAATTAAAACATAATAATCAAAATACAACGTAAATTCTCTTACAATAATTCCAAAAGTACTCCATTCTTGATCTTTTTAAAATTCTTAAACCACCGATCTTTCCCCTTTCGTCCAGATTCTTTTCTTAGACTCCACAAGAAAAGAATGGTTAACTTGGATAGAAGGCTTTTGGTTCACGTATTCTTTTTCTTGGATAACCTAAGTCGATGATCTGAACATTTCGTTAAAATTATGTATATCATCCCTTGGTGGATTGATTCGAGGATAAATTGGTAGAGGCATATTTATTTTCTGTCAGAAAAAAGCGTGTACCATTTATTTGTGGCATTTATTAAAGATGAATATCTTGACATTTGACGTGTTAAAGATAGATTAAATAATCAGCTCTTTGCTAAATGCAACTGTAAAACCTCAGCTTACTGGTGATATTATTTTCTTTGGGCTTAGGTTCGCATGAGCATCACTAGGGTTTATTGTATTAGCAACATCATTCGCGTGTTTGGTGTAACATAAACCCCTCCCTAGGCACTTAGTATCTTAGCTGGGGTTTGGTCCATCATCGCTCAAGGTTGGATGCGAGTGGCTCTGATATCATAACAACCCAACCCACTAGTAATATTATCCATTTTTTGGCTCTAGGCTTGCATGCCTTTAAACTACGTTATTAGGACATGCTTTCTTATATAACTAAGCATGTCTTTCATATTTTGTCGATGTAAGATTCGCCTGAGGTGTTACTGTGCTAACTAATCACTCTATTATTATATAGAAATCACCAGTAGTAACCTTTTCTTTCAATCAATGACTAAGCAAGCAGTACTGTTTTTCCATAGCTGTTTACTTCTTAGCAAATTAATGATTATTAAATAAACAAATCAAACGATTCACAAACCTCATGTACAAGTCAAAGCGATAAATATTAAAATTAAGCAGTACTAACCTTTGTAAAATTGGAATTTAGTTGTAAATAAAGTTTATATCTTAATTCCCACTACTACCAAATGTATAGTCCAGAAATAAAAAATAATTTATTAAGAAAGTGCAAAAAATAAATTTTCTTCATATATGTCTTCACGTACATCATTATTATTATTATTATTATTATTATTGTTTGACTAAAAAGTGTTAAGTCTTTCTATAAATTAATTAAATAGGAAGATTTGAGGTAGATCCTAGTCAACGATAATTCATCCTAGATATGAGACAGATGATAAGAACAAGCAAGCATAGTTGAACATAAAATTTAACCATAGCCATAACTGAATCCCGTAATATAAAAAGAAGATGGTGATTTTCATAATATTGAACAATAATGAAGAATATATAGATAAAAATGGTCACCGATCTTTAACAAGATTGACCCCCATGCATTTGATGTGATGAGACTAACGTTGTATGCTGAAGATCTGAGCTTCCTTGATTCTTTCTCTTTAGCGAGGAGAAAGAAATGAAGATCATTCTTCTCTGAAAATATGTCTCTGTGTGAGTTTGTTTCAGCCCCCTTTTCTTCTTCTTCTTCTTCTTCTTCTTCTTCTTCTTCTTCTTCTTCTTCTTCTTCTTCTTCTTCTTCTTCTTCTTCTTCTCACTTAGATTATATACTAGGTATCCTCATTTACCCAACGGTCAAAAGCCATAGTACCTAAACCAATGGACTGTATTACTGGTTGACCCTCTGAAATACCGTAACATCCAATTCGTCGTTCAATCATTCTGAATACACGACCTCGTCCATGGCTGAGGTGCGTGTCGTTTTAGCATTGTATGGATACGACGTTTTAGTGTTGTATGGATACGACTTTGGCCCGAGTGATTTTTTGTCGTTTCTCTTCACGCGGATTCTCGTCTGATTAGATTTCTACACATATTATTAAATCATAATTAATTAATTTTCACTTAATCATAATAAATTACTATATATTTGACGTGAAAATTAGGTATTGGCAAGTGTCTATGAACGAAAAAGCCTGAATACCACCGTTATTTTAAAAAAAAAAAATGTTGTATTGACCAGTAGACCTGTTTCTAACATTTGCCTTTTGACAGCCATCTCATCCATTTAAAGCCCATCTGTATTTTTCCTTTCTGCATCAATCGCTAATTATTACTATATTCAATCCCCATTTAAGAAACAAATCCACCATTAAAAATTCTGCAACAAAATCCATAATCTTCGAGGCAACTTGGGTAATAAAGCTAATCTTTGCGGACACCATTGAAGCTTCAACCACTCTTTCAGGTCAGTATTTTATGAAATTCTCCTTTAAAAATGTAATATTTCATTTGGGTATACTTCAAATCTGAGTTTTATAATTTATTTATTTATTTATTTGGCGATTCTCTTGTATTTTAAAGATTAATTGTGTGCAAAAATATAAACTTTTATGTAGTTCTTAAACAATTCCTAGTTTTTGTCTTCATTGGTCTGTATTGTGGTTTCTGAGGATTTTAATGTAGAAATCTTGGATCAAGGTTGTGATCCTTTGGATCAAATCTGAACTATGGTTTGATGGAAGGAACCAAAGTAGTAATTTTTATGCTTGGATTTATTATTGGTGTAATTCATATTTCCATTCTATAGTCTTATTCAAATGATGAAGTGGAATTATAGCGAGTTTCATTTAACTCTTTGCACAAGTTAGGAGCTCTTTATGTTCCCTACTACAGAGATGAGATAACAACTACTAGTCACTATGTCCCATAATTTTTGTTCCTTTTTTGCAGAGAAATGATCTTTAACTAAGATTTATCTTTTTTTTGGGAGTTAGATGTACTTTTTGGTGTAGGTTAACAGCTTGTTTGGATGGTTGTTACCTGTTGTATTTTATTGTATTGTTACTTTAAATACGATGTTTGTTTTGATTGTTAATTAAATTTTAATGTATCGTGCCATTAAATCCGTCGTTACGTAACAACGAAAAGTGCCACTTTATGTAACGACCGATTTGGTGTGGTCGCGTTGTTACCTTATTTTTTTTCCTTTCGTTTTGCCCTTATTATGAAATAATTACATTTTATCCTTTACCTTACCTTTTTATATAATAATTTTATCTCGTACCCTATTTTTTCTTTGTAATATTGCAAGTTTATTCTTCATATTGTTAGCGCATGACATCACGAAACGACAATAAACAATAACATTGTATACATCAAAACGATACGATACAATATAATACAATATGATACGATACATAATGAAACGTTACATAACAACCATCCAAACAAGCTGTAAAAAATTTATTTCCAAAGAATGAATTATCTATGTCGGCTTGTCTGGTTCAAGTCTAACATTGGTCACTTTTACCATAAAAAAAAGGTACTATGATTTTAGGTTCTGTGCTAAGCATCTTGCTTATGCTTCATACTTTAGTTTATATTGTTTTTTGATAAGGTAAGTCAAGATTATCTTTCCTTGGTTGCATAACTTGTAAAGAAAAAGCCTTCCGTCAAATGTGTTAGGAGTATCTTTTATACAAACATTTATTTATGTACTTTAAGATAATTCAAGAAAGAGAAGTTAGTTTTTTCTGGCTGTGGCCAAATGGTTGAGGTCTTCTGATCTGACAGAGTTGGAATTGCATCTTCACACATTTCTTTTAAGCTTTGATCATACTCTACCGATCACATACATGCTCAATTGTCCAATTTGGTTGATTTCATAATTCCATAATTCATGAGCTGTGTGATGGACATGCTGAGTGTGGAAGGCAAATAGACACGTTGGACAGTAAAACAAGACTGAATTTTCATTTGTTAGTATAAAGCAGTTATAGGATAAATTTTCTAGTTTTCATCTGTCAGATGTGATTCTGTCTTCTCTGCCAAAAAAATGATAATGTTTTATGTTCTTTAGGACCATGCAATTCCTCAAGACGAGAATGCATTTGTTTTCTGGATGAGTTTCTGACAGTATAATATTATTTATAGTTGTGTGCCTATTGTATAATGTCTAACTTATCATTTTCTTCAATACAACACCTGAGTTATGTTTTGTTACACAAAGGAATGATTAAGTATAACTTTTTTTAACAAAATAACTAATTGTTCATAACCACCATAGGACTGGCAACATTTTTGAAACTTATTGTGAAGCTGTTAACGTGAAAAGATATATAACAACATTATGGTTGATGGTCAATGCTCATTTTATCTAAAAATGTGTAATGTTGATTCTCTGGCACTTTAAATGCTTATCTTTTAGTCTCTTAATTCCAGTCCCTTTTATGATTATACATGAACTCTTGGGGTATCATAGAATACCAAAAATTATGTGAATGGAACAACTTCTTTTCCATATAGATAATGGATGCAACAATATCAGTTGTTACAAATACGTTGAGAGATGCATCTGATTGGGTGACGTGGATATCCGAGGCTCCATTTGCAAGAGCTGTGGTGTTTGGAGTTAACATTGGAGGTAATTTCCCTATCCATGAAAAATTGCTACTGCTGTTAAACTAGATGGGAGGTATTTTCCCTATCCATAAAAGAATTGCTATTGGCTGTTAAACTAGATGATGACTTGTGGGAAGACGTACTCTTGATCCTGCAGGGCATCTATTTGTGGAGGGTCTTCTCCTTGTAGTCATTCTTTTCCTACTATCGCAGAAAAGTTATAAACCACCTAAAAGACCATTGACAAAGAAGGTTAGTCCCTTGTGTTAGTCCACCAGTTCTATCTTTGTTTCTCTGTCAGTCCATCTTTTGTTCTTTCTCGTTCACTCTCTTTGATTTTCTCATACTTTTTGGGACTGAGGCGTAGTAGTTGTTGTTTTTGTTTGTTTGATTTGCTCATTCATATGAACAGAATTGCCTCCATAGTCAAGGAATGTATTTGATTGCTCTTCCTCATTACCAAGACGATGATATGCTTAAAAGGGAAATTATTGTATTTATGATACACTCCCATCTTCCAGTTTCTGATTTATGTAGTTAAATGATTATCTTATTGGAAAGTGATCAAGACAGGGTCTCACACTTTAGCCAGCTCTTCTCTTTAAAAGTTGCAGAAAGTCCTATGCTTGATGTAGGCCAGAAAAGATAATAAACTTAAAAAAGTTTTACATTCTTAGAAGAATAGAATAAAAAGCTGCTGCTTTAATGCTCTCTCAAAGTAGAACCTAACTTAAAGATGTCCAACTCTGCTTTCTCCATCCTATGCTCTAAGCTGTAAGGTGCTTGGGCAATGACCTTCAACTTGAAAATTAAAGAGCTCCAACATTCTATTTTTTTTAGGAATCTTTTATCTTGACCATTGAATAGCGGTTGGTGCCAATATATAATCTCCATATTTTGGTGTTCATACATAGGAGGTAGGCTTCTCACTTACATGTGTACAAATCTTTCCTTGGCGTTACTATTAATGCTGGGTCCATCCATACTTTATGTACTGTTTGATAATATTTTCATATTTATGGGCCTCAGTGATTGTTAAAATTAAAAAAAAAATGTTATTGTTTATAGCTTGACAGCATTTGTATGTAAGTTTTCTATCTTCTATGCAACATGCTACATTCAAGCTGATGATGTGTGCTTTGGTTTTTAGGAAATAGATGAGCTATGTGATGAATGGGTCCCAGAACCTCTTATTCCCACCATTACAGATGAGATGAAATCGGAGCCTCCAGTACTTGAAAGGTGGAAATACTCTCTCTTTTTTTCATTTGAAAAGCGAAGCATATGCATTCTCGTTAGACAAGTCAGTATTCTGCACATTTGTCTAATTATGCCTTTTACCACTGTAAGATTCTATTCTCGCTTAAGTGATAGAAACCAGCCAAAGAATATAGGAACTAATTCAAATGCCATGCCACTGACTTTGGAAGCCACGTAGAGAATCTCTTTTTCTTATGGTCTGGTGATCCTGACTGGTCCTAAGAATTATGTTAGGACTTCAACGAGGGTGTTCGAAGAACTCTGAAAATTGATTTAAGGCTTTGATTCCTCCTATTAAGGATTGGGACTCAAGCTTTTTAGGTCCAAGAGGACGAGACCCAAAGGGATGGAACTCAATGAGTTGATTGGGATATCTTGACACTAGAAAAGATCCACTGAACCTGAGTTCACAAGAGGAGAAAAATCTGGATAAGCGCTAATTGTGTAACACATCTACCTATGCCCTTTTTGGTTTTAAAAATTAAAAAGAGAATATATGCAGGTTTGGCTTGTTATTTTGATCAGTACAAAAAGTTAATAACTCCTGTACCTCCTATTTCATTCAATAAGCATCTGGGAGGATGCAAATCAGTACAAAAAGTTAAAACATATGCAAGTTTGGAGCGAGACTAGCTTATTTGCTTCTTCTACTCGAACTTACTCGGGCTATAAAAGTTGTAAGTCAAGTTTATGAAACCCCCATATTTCTGTGGTTGTAGTTTCTATTTACTTGAGTTCTCTCATTTTATCTAATTGCTTACAAGTTTTATTAATGCAGCGCTGCAGCTCCTCATACAATTGTTAATGGCAAGGAAGTTGTAAATTTTACTTCAGCCAATTACCTTGGATTATTAGGAAATGAAAAGTTACTTGTAAGAAACCCTTCTCTCTTGAACATTTTGAATTGTAATTTGGTTCAGGTTTATCATTTCCTAATGTCGTATATCAGGAGACATGCACCAGGGCGTTGGAGAAATATGGAGTAGGTTCTTGTGGTCCTCGTGGATTTTATGGAACAATTGGTATAATTTGTGATTTTCATAAATAAGGAATTTAGTTAATTTTCTTCTCCTGTATTTGCCATCCTCCCTCTTATCATTCTTTTTCTCATACATACAGATGTTCACCTTGATTGTGAGGCCAGGATAGCTAAGTTTCTTGGGACTCCTGATTCAATACTCTACTCTTATGGGCTTTCTACCATGTTCAGTGCAATTCCAGCATTTTGCAAGAAGGGAGATGTCATTGTTGCGTAAGTTAATTCACTCTTTGCACGTTGATCATAGATATTATTTGTTTGTTTTTTTACAAGATGAGCTCAGGCTGTAGAATAGATATATCCTTACACAGGATGAGATATCTTTTATTGAGGGTAGGAGAAGGGGATTATGGAGGAACCAGGTAGCATTTCATGAATTAGTTCTCATTTTCAACCATGACTTTTGCTTGCTTAGGGATGAAGGTGTCCATTGGGGAATACAAAATGGACTTCAGCTCTCTAGAAGTACAATCATATACTTCAAGCACAATGATATGGAGTCCTTGAGAAATACATTGGAGAAAATCACTCAAGAAAACAAGCGAGCTAAAAAACTTAGGCGATATATTGTTGTTGAAGCAGTATATCAGGTATCTTCTTTTTTATTGTTTAATTGTCAAAGCTGTACATCATAGCACTACCTGGACCTCACCTCTTCTTAATTCACCAAGAAGATTATTCTTTAATTTCATTTGTTTCTTCAACATCTAGAATTCTGGTCAAGTCGCTCCATTGGATGAGATCATCAAACTGAAGGAAAAATACAGGTTCCGGGTATTGTTGGATGAAAGCAATTCCTTGGGTGTGCTTGGCGGCTCCGGTAAAGGTCTAACAGAACATTGCAATGTTCCGGTAATGCCATTCAATTGATAGCCATCTTGTATTATTATGGATTTGAATTTTCTGTATGTATAACCTTAATCAGGTTATCCTTTTTGCAGGTCGACAAGATAGATATCATTATTGCTGCCATGGGACATGCATTGGCCACAGAAGGAGGATTTTGCACCGGGAGTACAAGAGTCATTGACCACCAGGTATTAAAATGTGATTGTTATAGTCACACTTCCCTTCTCTCCCAAAAAAACATCTTGTCACGGTTTCCTGTTTGTTTTTTCCCAATTAAGCTGGTTTTCTTTTGTTTGGCAGCGCCTCAGTAGTTCTGGTTACGTGTTTTCTGCTTCTTTGCCTCCATATCTAGCAAGTGCTGCAATCAAAGCCTTTGATATCCTGGAAGAAAATCCTGACCTTATCACAAAATTGAGGGAAAACATTAAGATACTGTTTAAAGGTATTTTTCCCTTATACCAAGTAATCAGTGGTTGCGGGAAGATATCAACTTATCACCTTGTGTGGTTGCAGGTCTATCCGATATTAAAGGGCTGGAAATAGTGAGTGATCCACTCTCTCCCATAGTTTTTCTAAGACTAAAGAAGTCCACGGGTTCCTCAAACAGTGACCTAAAACTGCTAGAAGATATCGCGGATCGTGTAAGTCATAATCTGTGTTCTACTTTCAAGTTGTAGCCGTAATTTCTTCTTATTCTCATACGCATCCTATAGATTCTCCACAAAATATTGTCATTGGCAGGTATTGAAGGAAGATTCTGTTTTTGTGGTCACTTCAAAGAGATCGACACTTGATAAATGTAAGTTGCCAGTGGGGCTTCGATTGTTTGTCTCAGCAGGGCACTCAGAATCTGATATGAAGAAAGCTAGTGAATCATTGAAGAGAGTCGCGGCTTCACTATTGACAGATCAGAGCTAGCAGTGAGGTTCGTCGTCTTTTAAGCGTCTGATATGCGAGCTGAAGGGAAAATAGGGCAGAAACATTCTAGTATTCAAATAGGTGAACATTCTTTTTAACTTTTTTTATGTTCATTAGACTCTGCATGTCAACTATAATATAGATGGATCAAGATTTACTTCTTGAGGTTGCCATGTTGCAAGGCTACAAGGCCTGAAAAGTCAGCTCTCTTGATTAATGTTGTGCTTCCTGTAGCTGTGTTAATCTTCTTTTTTTATCTCCCTTTCTTACTGATTATAAAGAAAATAGAAGAGGATAGAATGTTGGGATCTTGTAGTTGACTGTATAGACATGTTATTTCTTATTGTATTGTTAAGATATACAGTACCTTTTTGGTCTAGTAGGGATGTTCATGGTTCGGTTTGGGTTGGTTTTCCTCTAAAAAGAAACCAAACCAATTAAGTTTTTTAAATATTAGAACCAACCAAATCAATTAACTTGGTTTTTTCTAGGTTCGGTTTTTTGGTTATTTTGGTGTTTTTTTGTCGGTCTTTTAAAATTAAATGAGATATTTGCCAAGCACATATTCCTTGACTATATTCTAACATAATACTATCAAACCAATTATTCTTTAAGAAAATTTATCATTTACCAAGATATATTGATAATATATGATTGAATTAAATAGTAATGACTAATATAAGGAGTTAATTAAAGATTAAGTTATTTTTAACATGAAATAGAGTTTTGTACTTATTAGCAAAATAAAACTACTATCAAACTAGAATGAGAAGGCAAAGAACTTGATTATTATAATGCTAAAGAACTAGACTACCAACTAAGAGTGCAAACGATTAAATATCTACCATGAAATTTTAAAAACATTATATAAAAATATACATATATGTGTACAATAATAAAGTTTTAAATAAATATTTTTATAGTCGGTTTGATTTGATTTTTTCCGGTTATTTTTTGATTAAAACCAAATAAAATTTGGGCAATTTTTTAAATTCAAAACTAAAATCAAATCAAACCAAAATATTATCGGATTTTTTGTGTCGATTTGATTCAGTTTCGGTTTGGTTCGGTTTTTTATTTTTTCATGAACACCCCTAACTAGAAGTGATTAATCTCAAATTTTTATGATTTGAGCTGAAAATATGGTAATGTGGTCGCTATGTTATCGTATAGAGGAAGTAAAGTAGTAAAGGGCAAATATTTTGGAAATATTGAGTAAATACCATCTGGCCTTTACTGAAGCATAATTATATGACTGGAAATATCGGAAAATGACTTATTTTATTAAAATATTTTTATTAAAATATTTTTTGATGTTTGGTTGGAGAGTAAAAAGTATTTTTTGAAAATTATTTAATAAAGATTGATAATAAATATTAACATATCACATAGCGTTTTGGTGAAATTTTCGAGTATTAAAGCTTGATAATAACATCGAATTTTTCATTCCTATACACTATATGAAACTATATTTACCTTCCTATTCAAGTTTTACTATAATTACATTTTATATAATCAATTACCATTTATGTACATTTTAAGGGAATTAATGATAATAATTAGTGTCTTAAAATCACTCTAATGTATATTCCACTCCCCCCACGTTTCTCTCTCCACCTCCCACCCCCTCCCCCCACGTATCTTGTACAAGAGAGCAGTAATTCCACCATTGACAACCATTAAAAAGCTTTGAAGCTTTGAATCAATTTAATGCTATGAAATTTAAAGCTTTGAAGTTCAGTAACTGATGGTTCGAAGATCAATCAACAAAAATGTTTATTAGTTATTCAAAGTTTTGTAAGTTCACTGCAATATTTTGCGCAATCTAGCTAGTTACCTACACATTTGAAGTTAGAGAAAAAGTTTAGCTTTTTGTTTCGTTTGTTTCCCTTTAATTCGAATTTGGGTTTTCGAAAAATATTATTTGTTTGAATTGGATGTTGTTGCAAAGAATTGAGATTCTCTCTACGTCCCTCTCTATCTCTCAATCCCTAATTTCAATAATGTAAAGCAAAGGAAAAGAGATCAGTAATTCCACCATTGACAACCATTAAAAAGCTTTGAATTCGAATATGGGTTTTCAAAAACCATTATTTGTTTGGATTGGGTGTTGTTGCACACAATTGAAAATATGGTTTGGAGTTTATATCTCAATTTTTAGGGTGTTTTGGTGAAGATTAGACTTGATTTTGGTTGAATTTCAGATTGAAACTCGAAGAAGAAGACATGAGATACATTATATTTACGAAACTGTAGAAAAATTATTCTATTGTTTATATATATTTTTTATTTAACTATTGTATGAAAGTTGAACAATATTGTATAAAAATTATATTTAAGTTGTATGTTATTGTAGTTGTATATAATTGAGTAGAAATAATGTATGAAAATTGTAGATAAGTTGTATAACATATAATTAGTTGTATGAAATTTATTTTTACTATGTATAAATTAGATACAAAATATACAAAAGACATATTGTATAAATTTTGTATAGTATTTGTATTTAAGTTGTATGTTATTGTAGTTGTATTTAACTGGATAAAAATAATGTATGAAAATTGTAAATAAGTTGTAGATTAGTTTGTTTGAATCCTAAAAATATGCTCAGCTTGTAAGCAAACAGAATAGTACGTACTCTTTAATTTTGATTTTGTATATACAGATTTTTTTCTCTAATCCCAGATTCAATGTCAATCGTTTTGCTCAAAATTTGTCCCGTGGAGGAAAGTCTTCCAAATAATGGACCCATGTCAAAATTTTGTTAATAGTGATGAGATGTTTTTGTTTAAGTTTAGGAAATTCTCAAGTCCTTTTCTTTTCTTTCTTGGCACCTTCCATTTTCATCGTACATGGGAGAAAAAAACCACGTAGCAGAAATCATTTAGCATTCAAGTATTATTATTATAAATTCCCTCCTCATTCCTAATAGTTTAATTAACAGAATAATGGGGGAGCTTTGAGGGGTGGAGCAAAATAGTACTGCTGATGATCTTGAGGGTTGGAGCTGGTGGTAGCTGCATAACTATTTTATCAGTAAAATAGTTTAAATAATGGAAGATCTGGAGAGAAAGGGGAGGGAGGAGGGAAAAAATAGTTTAGTAAGACTAGAAATTTATTTTTCTTGTGGTTTTCTTATTAAAATGAGTACATTGTTCTATATCAATTATTCTCATTGTCACACCTCCTTTTTCCGTACCCGAGAGGGTACAAGGGAGTTTTTTCCAATTAAAGGACAATCGAAATGGGATTTGTTTGTTTATTTCAGAGTCGCCACTTGGGAGATTTAGGGTGTCCTAAGTCACCAATTTTAATCCCGAATCGAGGAAAAGAATGACTCCATATTACAGTCTACGTACCAGAAATCCGGATAAGGAATTCTGTTAACCCGGGAGAAGGTGTTAGGCATTCCCGAGTTCCGTGGTTCTAGCACGGTCACTTAACTGTCATATTCGGCTTATTTATCTGATTTTAACACAATTATGAACCGTTGTGCCAATTTTAACTTTTAACCACTTTATTATTATTATTTTTAAAAGAATGTGAACATCGCTTAAAACATATCTTTGGACTGCGTCACATGAAATGCACCCACAATCCGGAACACATTTTATTTGATGTTTTGGGATTTGGATTCGGGTCGCATAAAATGCACACCCAAGTTTAAGAAAGTAGATTATTAAACACGCGCCTAAAGAGACTATCGTGTTAGTATTCTGGGAAGGCCGTGAGATTTGCTAAACGGCCCGCCCTGGAAACTAAGTGCTTTGATATATACATTTAACGAGGGCCCCGCAGCTTGTGCATTTTTATTTGTCGAGGCTCATCTCATCTTTATTTTAAAGGGATGTCCTATAGTAGCTACGTTTCTTGTCGCATTTGTCTCTACTAATTGAAAGCAAAAATGATCCTACTTAATTACATGCTTGCAGGTTATTTATAGCGGGATTCCGAATGCTTTCACAAAATCAGAAACATGGCCACGCACACGGGCAGCTGATCGAATATTATGGGCCCAAACCCAGCTCATGCAGGATTGGCCAGGCCTGGGCCACTGTTTTTCCGATGAAAGCCTGCCTAGTTCGTTTCGACTTGGGCTCGACCTTCGTGAGGTTGAGACCGTAAACTTGTGTTCTTTGTTCTAAAGGTGTGGTCTTCCAGTTATAACGAGGCAGTTTATCAAAAGGGAAGGAAATTAACTAATAATGGATAGTTTTCATACTTAACATGGATTAAAGGACATGCTAATCACAAACATGGCTAATTTCTAAGATATAGCCTACTACACTGTCAATCCTTTTATCTATCAGCCTACATACACAATGGGATATCAAGTTACCATACATTGACATTTACTATGTATGAGGGCTACCTCCAGTATCCAAGCAAAAATGTAAACTATTATACATCACATGATATTCAATATACAGGCTATGTATGAAAATAAACATCTTCAACTCTTCTCTTTTGTATTCATGCTCAACTTTCAAGTTACATTGACAGTATTAGTCGTGTACCTGGTATAGAAAACCAAAAGAAGAAGGAGAATGATCAGCCGAGTAGTATGCAACAAATACAGCAACAGCAGCAAACAGAAGCACACTCAGTCGAACAGCAACAAAATCTCAGCCACAGATCTTTATAACCCAGGTAAGAGAATCCAGTTGCAACCAATGATACCAAACAATTGCAGGCAAAGCAATGAGGGGAAAAGATGCAAGAAAATGGTATCATTTGGTTGCTATGATGCAAAACCAGCACAATCCTAACTCTATCTTACTCTGAAAACTAGACTGCCTTCCTAAGATTGAAAGACCAGCCCCTTTTCTTTTTCTCTGAAGACTAAAAAATGTCCCGCCCTTTAATTGTTCTGAAACAACTTATTTATAAGCCAATGCAGGTCAGTCCAGCTGCCCGGACCCCTCCAGGTTTTTAACCTGCCCATACCCCTTCATTCCCCATGCCTAAGTGCATTTTTCTTGAAGTAAGCTCATCTGCTCCCCATGCTTGTCTTATTGCTCTAATCAAGAGTTATGGGTGTATTAAAGTATTCAATTTGAACCCATGCCCTTATGTTTTGTCCCCCATTGTCATTAAGTTAATAGTATTTTAATTACCACTTGACATATTCTTAAGTTAATCCTTAATCAGACTCTGCCCTATGCCAAAACTACCCTTAATCCTTGCATATTACTATATTACCCTAACTCCTAATGGTCAGTATATAAACCTCTCTGAATTCAACTAATCACTGACTACTCAGTAATTAACTTAAACTCAATGCTAACTTCAAGTTGATCTGTTAGCTTTCCACAGCTAATAACCAATTTTTCAGCCTAAATTCAGTCAATGATTCAGACTCAATCAAACAGGGGTGCCAATTAAAGGGTATGAGTTGGTCATATTGGGAGCCAAACCTGACCAACTCAAGATCAATTGATCCTATAGGCAGTTGAGGATGCAAACTATGATTGAAGTGCTACTACAACAGGCCTATTGATACGAGTATCACCATAAATAAAAGAACAGGCATAGTAATCACAATGAAATGCAGACTCCTGATTTTCTAATCTTTTAAGTGAATTCAGTTGACGACACTTGTTTAAACGACTACACAAACTATAATACACAGTAAACAATCAGTAAAACCATAAAACAAACTAAACATTAACTCAAAATTCACACATATGGGCAGAAAAATCAAAAACAAACCAAAACAGACACGAAAGACCGATAGAATCCACAGGAGGACAAAAGAAAAGGGAAAATTGCCTCAAGGATATGAAATTAAGACTGACTCAAGCTCGAACTCGGACCAGGTCATTTTGGGGTCGAATGGACTTTAATCGAAATGTTCTCAAATGAGAACACCTCGGTAAAAGTCTATTAGACCCTGATCCTGTTGCTGATTCGGACAGACCCCCATAGATCTGAGTTCTAAGGTTCTTGAGGTTCGAGCCTCTTTGGTTAGATTCGAACGAAACCAAAGCCATTCAGGGGGTGAGGGAGGTCAGGAGGTGCTGTGGTGTGAGTTTGGGGTCGGTGGGTGTAGATCTGGTTTTTTGCTCGAATCTTCGATTGAAGATTCGAGAAGCTACGGGGTAATTCGAGGTGAATGGTTAATGGATTCGTGTTCAGGGTGGTTGGGTGCATCAGGGGTGTTATTTTAGTGGTCATCGGAGTCCGGGTGGCCGGGTTTACGGTGGGGAAACCTAAGGTTGCTAGGGTTTGAGAGGAAGGGGGTTCTGGGACGAAGGGTGAACAGTGGGCTAGGGGGGTTTGGTTTGGGGCGTGGGGTAAGAGGTTAGGTTTATATACGGGTTAAGGGTTTAGATCCTGGCCGTTGGATCAAGTGAGATCGATGGCCAGGATCTATTCATTCAGGAGGGACGGTGTCGTTTGGGTGTGATAGTGGGTGAGACCGGGTAGGGGAATGGATCGGGTCAGCTTTGACGGGTCTAGGGGAGGGCCTGGATCTGTTGGATCAATGGGATTGGACGGCTCAGATCAACTTCGCCTAAAACGGCGTCGTTTCGACTTAGCAGGGGCTGCATTGGACCGTTTGATTGCAATGAATCAACGGCTCAGATTGAGGCGCTGATACGATGTCGTTTGGGACGTGCCCGGGCAGCCTGTGTTTGGACTGGATCTGTGTCCTGGTTTTGGGCCTGATTTTTTTTTGGGGCCCAATCCGTTTTTTTCACAATTCTTTTCCTTTATTTAATCACCAAAATTAAACTAAACTCCTAAATAAATTGTAAAAATTAAAATACAATTACACACATATTGGTTAACACCTATAATAATTAACTCAAAATTTAAAACAAAAATCACTCAATGACAAAAACACCCGTGCATATATTTTTTGATTTTCTTTTCTTTCGGAGTAATTTCCGTGGAGCAAAAAATCACGTGCCTACACCCATGTGTAGTTAAAATTCGCGTTGGTCATATTTGATTTTGACCAACTGAAGTAGCATTTTTCAATTTCAGCAGCAATTCATTAGCAAATTTCAGCAGCAACTCAAATGGGTTAAGTTGTATTATAGGAAGGGAGAGAGGAAGGGAGAGAGGAGAGAAAGAAGGAAAGGATGTAACTAAATCCCTTGATTGAAGTCACAAATAATGGATTTGGAGCCTTTTGAGGTGGATTGTATATATTTTGTAAACAAAACTTGTTTATGCTAGGTAATTAGCTAAACATGAACATTAAGGGTAATAAAGTTTCAAATAGTGTATATGTATGAAAAAATTCCAGGAATTTACGGTAGTGGGCCGCACGGGCAACTAGTTTATCAAGATTGGTCCTAACTCCTTTATTCTTACTAGATTTAGCCTAATTTGTATATATTTTGAATTTTTTTAAGCACTAGTAGAAACCTATTTTCTCTCTTTCCCAGTTATCTCTCTCATCTCTCCCACCCATGCTCACCTCTTTCTTCTTCTTCTTCTTCTTCTTCTTCTTCTTCTTCTTCTTCTTCTTCTTCTTCTTCTCCTCCTCCTCCTCTCTCTCTCTCTCTTCTTTCTCTCTCATTTCCTCTCCACCAAATTTCCTTCAAAAGTGTTAAAATTTCAATCACAATGTCATGTCCTTAGTCTTAAACTAAGTGTATGTACAACACTTGATAGTTCGCTCATGTTGTCGCACAACTTGCTCACGCTCCAAAATCTACACTCCAGATCACTATGGGAAAGCTAGATAAGAAAAATAGGAGAAATTTGCTAAAGGAAGCTTTTTGTATTGTAGATAACTTGATTGATTTGCTTGATGAGTTACAAATGAATGGCTTCCTATATATACTAGTCAACTAGGGACTAGTGTATAAATATAAATATTACTCCCTCCGTTCCAATTTATGTGAACCTGTTTGACTGGATACGGAGTTTAAGAAAAAAATGAAGACTTTTGAAATTTGTGGTCCTAAATAAGTCCAAATGGAGCCCAGAGTATTTGTGTGGTTATAAAAGCTTCATTAAGGGTGGAGTTGTAAGTTTAAGCTAAATTGTTACCAAATTTAGAAAGGGTTCATTCTTTTTGGAACGGACCAAAAAAGAAATAGGTTCACATAAACTAGAAAAGATGGAGTATATAATTTCTTCATGCTTTACAAGATAAGGGCTTCATTTAGAATTCTCTACAAGGCTAGAAGATTTCAAGGACCTTCCTAGAAAATATATAGGAATATAGGGTCTTTCAAGGGAAATCTCCATATTTTTCTAGAACCTTCCCTAAAGTGCTAGCCTTCTTCTTATGTAAGCATCCCGCATGGCAAAAATATATGCCAGATAGAACCTATGTGGCATGATGATATAGTGGGCATGACACTCTTCCCTACCTAATATTGCTATGACTGTGGCATAATACTGCTGGATAAACTCGTGGATCTTTTATTTGAATTGCCACAAGTCTGCGCATCACTCCCATGTGACCTACTCCGGTGCTAGCTCCTTCCAATGGACGAAAACTATGGTGGTAGCTTTTTGTCTTTATTTTTGCCTTGCTTAGTAGTCAGTGATAGCCTCAATCTCCTGACCATATGAGGCGGTGATAGTGATAAGCACTCGATTTCGTCACTTACTCGATTTATCCGTGTATTCATGGTATGGCTTAAGCATATTGGCAAAGAAGACATGATGCGATAGCATGTCAAGCTTGTAAAAGGTTTTTCCCACATTGGCTACAATCTTAAACGACCTCTTATACATGCAAATCAAATTTTGATGCATGCTCGTAGTGCCTTGAACTATCTCGGGTTATACTTCACCATGACCATGTCCCCAACTATATAGTTTCTAGGATGCCACTTGTCGTCTGCAAACTTCTTCATATTCTTAGCTACCACATACAAATAGGACTTAGCAGTGTCAAGATGCTCCTCCCATCCTTTGGCTATATGATAAGCCCCTAGTCTCTTTCTTTTGAACGCAACATGTAGTAAATGTGAAGTTTTTGACTATTGGATTATGGCTAGCTCAAAGGGTGTCCATCCCGTGGACTCACTCCGCTGCAAGTTATAAGACAATTAGACTATTTCCAAGAGTTTTCCCCAATCCTTCTAATGTGCGCTCACATAATGCCTCACGTAGAACTCCAATATGCTATTGACCCGCTCCCTCTGGTCCACCTATTTGAGGGTGGAAGATAGTTGAAAAGTACAACTCCATGCCAAGTATGTTGAATAACTCTCTTAAAAAATTTCTAAAGCGGGAGTCTCAATCACTAATGATATACCTTGGTAAGCCCCAATACCACGTTCTTAAAGAATAGCTTGGCAGCATCCTTAGTTGTGCAACCTGGTATGGAGGCATGAAAGTGGCATACTTAGAAAATCTATCCACGACCACCATAATAGTGCCATAACTATTGGATTTTGTCAAACAAGTGATAAATTCCATAGTCACACTCTCACATAGACGCTACACAATTGGTAGTAGCTCCATAAGTCCTTCGGTCTGCTGCTGCTCAACCTTGTCCTATTGGCACATAAGACAAATTTGCATATGAAACTCTATGTCATCTTGCATGCTCAGCCAATAGTAGACTAACTCAACCATGGCCTAGATGACCAGCCCACATTGTGTCACGAATCTCCCTCGTGATCCACCATCTAATGTCTTAAAACTTATGCACATAAACCTACCGACCAATTGTAAGCAATAGGCCATCTTCCACTTAAAAGTGCCTCGTCTTACCCTGGGTAGCTAACTTCATAAGCTACTTGGTTGTTGATTATGTTTTATGCATTCTCTATAACTTCATGAATGTCACAACTTGTTTAAGTGATGGCAGCAAATTCCCTTCCGACTCAAGGCATCGGCCACGATGTTACCCTTGTCGGCTTATACTCTAGCACATAATCAAACTCGGCCAAGAAATTCTACCACCTAGACTGCTTTGGTATGTGTTTCTTCTGGATTTGAAAGTAGCTAGTGGCAACATTATCGGTATTTCCCATTGAACCTCAACCCGAGCAAGTAGTGTAGCCATTTGTGAAGGCAATGCACAATGCCAATCATCTCATTTTCTTGCACCATACAACATCACTCTGTATCGTTCAAGTTGCAGTTCTTGAATTCTATAGGATACAGATCCTACATTAAGACACCTCCAATGGCAAAATCTGAGGCATATATATGCACCTCGAGCATCTTGGCAAAGCCAGGCAACACCAAGACTAGCTCTTCTTGTCACGACCCAAACCGATGGGCCGCGACGGGCACCTAGTATCTTACTCAACCGAGTACCAATATAACGTATCTTTTCATGTCATACTATCATAAATAACTGAGCTGGAGAGGCTTCCATAAAATAGGTAGAATACCATGGGTATCACCAACTTATACATGAGACATACGGGCCTCTAAGATCAAAATAACTACTTGAACACTAAACATAGGCCGACAAGATCAAACAATCTTTTACGTACATGACATCTATATACAAGCCTCTAAGAATGGAAAGTTCTTGGCTAGTGAGAACGTAGTTGCTTGCGACTCAGAAGGGATATGAAGTTCTCATGTTTATCCTAGGATGGCATGGTATATGCGGTATGTTGTGTAGGATTGAGATTAGCATGTGTAAGGTCACAGTTCAGTTATAAAAGGAAGGCCATAAAATTCTTAGGCAGCATGGGCAACTTCAGATGATTAGGGAAATGATATTACTAATTGGTGTGGCTTGATGAGGGTATACATTTCAGAAAAAGGGCAATGTCAATTAATGATACTTCATTAGTATTGCGGCACTCTCTTGTTGGATCGACTAGTGGTATTCGAGTTTGCTTGGTGGCACAAAAGAATTATAGGAGGACCTCTCGTGGGATTATTGGGCATAAGAGGTGTGTTAGATATTCGGATGGTAGAGTGGGGATCGGATATGGTAATTCGCTTGCTGTATGGTTTTAGAGACTGAGAGTTCTCATAAATAGGTTAGATCATAGTTGTGGACCGCGTATATCTGTCTTGTGTGGTAACTAATGGAGGTTTGAAGACCTGAGTGGATCCTTATTTCTTAGTATGCTAAATTTTTTGTGTGATATTGGGTACTGTTGCGCTAAAGCGGCGACGTTGGCTATGCCGAAAATGCCACGGATTGAGTGGCGAGGTTCGACGGATTATGTTCCCAGTATGATGGTTCCATTTTTGAAGACCCAGTGGATGGCTAGGAAGGGTTGTATTTCTTATTTGGCCTTCGTGATGGATGTCAGTACCGAGACTCCTACCATTGATTTAGTTACGGTAGTGAGGGACTTTCCGGATGTGTCTCCTACTGTCGGGTATGTCACTGGACAGGGTTGTTAATTTTGGTATTGATTTGGTGCCGGGCACCGTATCGTATGGCACCGGCGGAGTTAAAGAAGTTGAAGGAGCAGCTTCAGAAACTCCTTGATAAGGGGCTCATTGGTAGGCCAATATGGATGTGTGTTCTAACTCGAGCCAGCTTGGTTGACTCCGAGTTGTATTGTTGAGGGATGTATTGATTCGATTGTTATTGGGGTTATTAGTGATCTGGGGAAATCTGTGAGTTACCTTTCTTTGTTGTGAGGCGTTGGGATTTGTTGGTTATAGGCACATGTGGTGCAGTTTTATTGGGGTCTCTTAGTGGAATTTGTGCGGAAAGAGTATTGGGTATTGCTCGCCAGATGGCGTATCAATTGTGTCCTTTCGGGTTTGTGTAATGTTATGTCAATTACTTCACCGTGGTTATGATGATTTGTTTTGGTTCTAGACATCAAATTGCGTGTGGTTGTCGATTTTGAGCATAGTAACTTGAGGTGCTTCATGTAGACCAGTGTTTGGATAGGGTCGCACATTGTGGCAAAGTTATGTGGAGGTATGATCCTTCAGATTAGATTCGTGTGTTCTGGTTCTACGATGTGTGACGGGTTCTCAGTATTGTGTGTGGTGGTATTGGTGAGCTTGCGGTACAACTCTCTCATTTGAGTCATTTTTCATGATTTGAGTACATTCGGATTATTGCTTATTAGTGTGCGGATTGCACGAGTTATGGCTTTAGATTGTATTGATGTGTCATGTCAGCAGAGTAGTTGTGTTGGATTAGATGAGATCGTTGGGATCTAGAATGAATACAAATAGATTTGATTTCAGCATGTTGGAAGGATAATATCGATGTTCGGCTTAGAAATTTACTATGGTTCTTGCCAAAGGAGAGGGAGCTTCATGAATGGTTGATTTGAGAAATTATTACGATTCTGCGCGTTTCTTTCATCATTGGCAGTATACAGAAGTATTGGAGTGAGGCTTTAATGATAAGAGGCTTATTATCAAAATTCGGACGTTTTGAGCAACTGATGTGATTAGAAGTTATCGCTACAAGTGTTTGAGTTATGTGGTATATCATGTAATTGTACCTGAGGTTGCAGGCATGGTTTATTATAGCTTGTTCGGGCTTATTCAGAGTATAGATGTGAGATTCTAATCTTGTAGATGATTTCAGAAGTGGAAATGTTGTTCTAATGTTTATGGGCTAGGTTGGATTGCAAAATTTTAGATATATTGTGTTATCAAACCTATATGAGGTAGGGTGACGTGGGATCACCCCTAGGTATGTGCATGGTAAGGTTACTCAGTGATTGATGGTTTTCAGAATAACTTTGAGCATGTTCGAGGACGAATGTATGTTTAAGTGGGGGGAGGATGTAACGACCTGACCAGTCGTTTTGAGATTTTGCACTCCGCTCGCCAATTCTCGGGCATGACTAGCCCCGTGGGATGTATTATGACATGCAAATCGTCGATTTTGGTTTTCAGGGCAATCAGAATGGATTTGGAAGAACAGTTCTCAGTTTGAAGCTTAAATTTGAAAGGTTCGACCAAGTTTTGACTTGTTAGTATATGATCTCGGATTTGAATTTTTATGATTTAGTTAGCTATGTTAGGTGATTTGGGACTTAAGAGCGCGATCGGATGTGTTTTGGAGATCTGGAGTAGATTTAGGCTTGAATTGGCGAAATTGGAATTTTGGCGATTTCCGGTTGATAGGTGAGATTTTGATATAAGGGTCGAAATGTAATTCTAGAAGTTGGAGTAGGTCCGTTGTGTCATTTTTGATGTTTGTGCAAAGTTTCAGGTCATTCGGACGAGGTTTGATAGACTTTCTGATCGAAAGCGAAATTTGGAAGTTTTTGGAATTCTTAGGCTTGAATTCGATGATGATTTGGTATGATGTTGTTTTGAGCGTTCCGAAGGTTGGGACAAGTTTGAATGATGTTATGGGATATGTTGTCAAGTTTGACTGAGGTCCCGAGGGCTTTAAGTGAGTTTCGGGTGGTTAAACGAATCAAGTTCATGTTTGAAAAGTTGCAGATTTTCTGGTTTCAGTTGCAGGCAATTTTGTTCTTCACGATCACGTATGAGTGTTCGCGATCGCGATCGCGTAGACTCAGTTGGGCAGGGGTGAAGAATTGTTCTATGCATTCGTAGAAGTCGGGTCCCGATCGCGGTTGGTTGAGGGATTGTGTTTCGTGAACGCGTAGCCAATGTCGCGTTCGCGTAGAAGAAAGTGAGAAGTGGAAAGTATTGTTCTATGCGATCGCGTGGGGATGGTCGCGATCGCGTGAGTTGGATAGGTTGCGCTTCGCGATCGCGTGTGTTGTTCCGCGATCGTGTAAGGTTATTATGAGGGGCAGTCCTTTTTGTGCTTCGCAATCGCGAGGCAATTTTCGCGATCACGATGAAGAAAATATCTGGGCAGACAAATTATATTTGGAAATCGAAGGTTTAAGTCCAATATCACAAAAACCATTAGAGAGTTCGAGAGAAGGTGAAGTTTGAGGAGATTTTCAGTGGAGCAACTGGGGTAAGTATTCTTCACTCATATTTGGTTTAATTCCATGATTTAGTCTTGAATTTCATCATTTAATTTGAGAAATGAGAGTGGAAATTGGGAAAAATGGAAGAAATGTTTGAGAATTTCTTTTGGAGATTTGAGGGGCCATTTGAGGTCCGATTTTAATGTTATTGGTATGTATGAACTCGTGAGAGTGTAAGGATTCTATTGATGTGATTTTTTATCGAATTCCGAGACGTGGGCCTGAGGGCCGGGTTTGGCCAATTTCGGGATTTTTGGTATAAATTGGATATTTTCGAGTGAGCTTTGTTCCCTTATCATATTTTGATGGTTATGTACTTATTTTGGTTAGATTTGGAGCATTTGGAGGCTGATTCGAGAGGCAAGGGCATTGCATGCTAGAGTTTAGACCAGATTGAGGTAAGTAATGATTGTAAATATTTGTCCTGAGGGTATGAAACCCCGGATTTAATATCGTCGTGCTACTTTGAGGTGATGCAAACGCTAGATGACAACCGTGGGGTCGTGCATCGTTGGGGATTGTGACTTAGTCCGTCTCATATGACTGTTTAGCCGCGTATTTGATTGAAAAGGATTTGCTATCATCATGTTTTAGGCTGAATGCCATATTTGGGCCTCGTGCCAACTGTTTTGGACCCTTAGGGGATTTTTACTACTATTCTTCACTATTTGGACTTCATATTTGTACTTAGTCATGTTGTATTCTACTATTTCCATAACTCAGCCATATTTACTTGGTTTTTGATATTTTTAAATGATATTTTGGGTTGAGCATCATGTTTTACTGTTGCCCGAGTGGCATGAGAGATTTTTGACTGAGTGAGGCCGAGAGCCTGTGTTGTGAGGATATTATGGGATCGGGCTGTGCGCCGCAACATTGTGGTACCGATTTATGATTATGAGGCCGAGGGCCTGATTTGTTACGCCACGAGGTGGCTTGATATGAGGCCGAAAGCCTGTTTGATTACGCCACGAGGTGGCTTGTTATAAGGCCGAGTGCCTGTTTGATTATGCTACGAGATGACTTGTTATTGAGCTTGAACCGTAAGGGGCCCCTCCCGAAGTCTGTACACCCCTAATGAGCGTGGGTAACAAGTGTGAGTGATATGTTGTAACCCGAGTGGCTGTTGTTGTTTCATATTGATGCCCGATGGGCTATTGTTGATTCATATTGTTGCCTGAGGGGCGATTCTTGATTCGTGTGAAGCCTAAGGGGCTAATTACGAGTGATTGTGAGATAGCCCGAGGGGCTGATTCTGTTTATATTATGCCCGAAGGGAGGTTTATGATACATGTTTTGCCCAAGGGGCAGTTTATGTTTTCTATCATTTTTACTCCATGTTTTTATCACTCATTTGAAACCATCGAAAGTTTTTTAAAAGGTTTTACTGAAACTGAGCATAATTTTTCGAAGTAAATGCTTTCTGTACTGTGTTGGAAATGTCCTGCATTTGTTGTCGCATTTTGACGTGGATTTTCGTGTTTTCTTACTGCTCAGCTTTCATTTACTTTTATTACTTACTGAGTTGGCGTACTTACATTACTCCTTGCACCGTGTGTGTAGATTCAGGTATTTCTGAACCCGATAGCGGGTGTTGGTTGCTCAGCGGCAGAGTCATCGAAATTAGCAAGGTAGCTGCCCGACGTTCGCAGTACTGCTTTTTTCCCTCTTGTCTTCCTTAGACTCTTCGTTGTATTCAGACCTTAGTAGATGCTCGTGACTTATGACACCCCGATGTCGGGCTTGTGTATTTATTCCGCATTGTTCATTTAGACTTACATTATGAGATATCTGGTTAATCAAAGGCTTAAAAATGATTGTTATTGATTAAATGGTTAATTGGGGAGTTGTGTTGGCTAGCCTAGTTTCACGATATGCGCCATCACGACCGGGTCGGTTTAGGGTCGTGACACTGGCCTTAGTTACAGCTTACTTAGATCGCACCCAAGGTTTCGTTATCCCTAATCCCACCTTTAAACCCTTCGCATTGATCCCTCATATAAGTTAGGAGTGGTGTTGTTCAACAACTACCTAAATACACTCTCTCCCAAGTAATGCATACTAAATAGGCATAACCATTGAGGGCCCTTCAATCAACTGCAATCACAACATAGTGGAACAAACAGAAAAATTATTAAGGCAAATCTATATTAACATATCAGAAATTCATCCTCCAAGAGGTTCCAGCAAAACCCTAGATTAAATGTTTAGCTATGCATAATTGTTTTCACAATCACAACGGTAGAATTCATCATTAATGATCAAAACAAGAGGAAGAAAGGTAAAACTCTGTGCCGAATCTTCCGCCTTGCCTCTTGGCTCTTCTTGCCTTCAATAATCCTTCAAAAATCTTGATATCTTCTTTTTGGGCGAGCTGGGCTTCTTATAGGTTAAGGAGAATTGCCCCAGAACTTATAAAATTACCCCTGAAAATAATGTTCCTCAGAGCGACGAGCGCGGCCGCGCTTGGGCCGTGCATATCGCGTTCTATTCTGCCTGACGAGCGCGGCTGGAGCGCGCCCGCACTTGGCCCGCGCTCATGAAGTTCAGTTGTTTTCTAATTTTTTTCCTTCTGCTTCCAAGTGCTTTCACCTCCGATTGGCTTTCATTGCTCCAAATTGGCTCCAAACACTGTTCAATATCCTCCTAATCAAGACTTGCTCGTGCAAAGCATAAAATTCATAATTAGAGCCATTTGTTGTCATTTAGCCTTCATATAACAATAAAGCATAGCTAAATTGAGGCGTAAATGGTCGCTAAACTACATGAATATAGCCTATTATCAACATTCAAGCGTGCACTTATATTTATAATCAAGTAATTATCAATTATTATTTCCTTGTACAAGTCTTACATTAAACATGTGCTTCGCTGATGCTTCTTATGGTAATGATAATCTTAAAAAATAAAAGGAAACAAACAAAATGACGGACGACATAAATACACAGATACAATCAAAATCACAATCAAACTTAAATCGAATTTATAACTTGGAATGGGGCCCAATATATCAATTTGCACTAAAGTCCTTTATTTTCTTTTCATTCTTCTACTTGTTGACACTCCACAACTACTGGTCCATAAACAATTAATTAACAACTTCGTCATGCAAATAAATTATTGTAACAAGCTAGAAGGACAGTTCTAATTAGATTAGATTAGATTAGATTAATCCAATACCCTCTTGGAGGTGCAAGATATTTATGGATCAATATTCGAATATTATTTTAAGCCAACAAGGTTCTTTTATTACAGCTTCATCTTCTATTAAGGGAGAAATTTAAAATAGCCAGATTTACAAGTGATCATTCAAAAATAGTCACGCTTTCAAAAGTAATCGAAATTTAGCGACTTTTTATATAAAGATAAATTTGAGCGAAAACACTGTTCAAAACCCGAAAAATAAGCAAGTATATTATGCTGGAGTTCTAGCATAAGTATACTTAATTCCAGCATATTATACTGGAGTTCCAGGATAAGTATACTGGAACTCCAGCATAATATAGTGGAGCTCCAGCAAAGTATATTGGTCCAGTATAATATGCTGGAAGTTCATGCACAAGTGCTCGAATCTCCAATATATTATGCTGGAACTTTCCGTGTGTTGGAGTTCCAGTATAATATGCTGGAAGTTCATACACAGGTGCATCGAACTCCAATATATTATGCTGGGCCGGTCTCTGTTGTAGCAAAATAGTAGTTATTTTCCAATGACTTGGCAAACACTGGCTATTTTTGAATGACCAGTCCGAAAACTGGCTAGTTCGTGCTATTTTTACTTCTATTAAAGATGCCACATGTTTTCTATGTTTATTGGATATTCTCGTAAAATGACCATACTACCCTTTACTGTATACTGGAAAAAATGGTTACTTTGACAATACTTTTTTTGGCTGTTTTTTTAAAAAAAAAATTGAGTTAACGTTTAAGCCGGATAAATACCAAATTCAAATTTTGTTGTGAGAGGAGATTTTTTATGCAGGAGTTCCAAAATTCATATATTACTCGCTATACTATATTTGTGGAACTATTCGTCACTATACTATTAAAATCAAATTAAGATACATATATTACTCGCTGTTCAAGTCATTTTCACTAGTATTTTAACTTTTAAGACAACATAAATATCTAGGTTTTGACTTTCTTTGGCAACAAAGCTGGTTACTTAATTTTTTCTTTTTAATGAATTATTTGTGATGTATATCACGGTTAGTTGGTGACACAAAAATTTCTACTAACTTTATAGGATAAAGTATGCTAATAATAAGGAAAAACTTTCTATTGTTAAAATTGATCAGTATGGTCGATAAGATTTATTTACGTCAAAAGACAAAGTAATTTTTAAAATTTTTAGATAGTTCTAACACGTTTAGAATTGAGAAATATTTTATTTTTAACCTCTTTAAGAAATAATAATTATATATATATATATATATATATATATATATATATATATATATAGGTGTGTGTATTATATACAAAAGGAATATCCTTATCTGAAATATTGTCATTATCTTGAACAATATTTGTATGAGGGTTAATCTTAACCCTTTCAACCCTCTTAACCTTTTGATCAGGCTTATCACTAGCAATAGTGTGTAAAGAAGCTGCACGATTGCGAGTTGGACCGTAGACTGGTTCAACAGGGGAAATATGTTGAATAGTAGGTAGGAGTCTATGATTAGAAAATGAATGTCTATTATAAATAGTAGACTTATCATCAAATTGAATACAAATCCTACCATCCGGATTTTGAGTGATATGCGAAATTCAGTATTTGACAAGTCGTTCGTAATCTGACTTGGGGATATAACCGAATTTAAAGTCCAAGTAGTTGGAAAATTAATTTCCTCCCACCCAATAGGTCTCCTAGTGGTGACCTTGGACCTTGCAAAATTGGTTTCTACCAATATGGTCTGATCCGTTGTATCGTATAACTTACATCTAGGATTCAAAGTAGATAATAATTTGAAATAAATCTTATAGGATAGACATATAAGTTCAGAACCAGGTGCATAATTATAACCATGCGTTTTCACATTTAAAGTCAAAGCATCAAGAATATTAATATCATAAAGAGATAGTTGCAGATTGGGTTGAGTATTAAAATATACCGGACCATAGGCCACTGTGGATTCTATCGAACCCATCAGAGACTGTCTGAAATTCAGATTTCTAGCATCTCTAAGAGCTGCTAAAAATGTCTCTGGTAATCCTTTAAGGGTTAAAGGTTTAAATGCAATTTGAACCATGCCAATATGCAGATAATGGTAATGATGCTTATATAAATCTATATCATGTTTGTTTAACAAACGAATAGTCTGTTCAGACGAATTTAATGCTAATGACTGCTCAGTCGTTTTTATCAATTGTTTGGAAGAAAGTTTATCAAACCAACCATAATCATAAATGGGTTTTATAGAAACTTTAGGAATTGTCCATTTATTCAATAAATCAAGGTTTTGAGGTATATCTACCTCTTCAAGTCTAGTACTTTTAGTATTTGTTTCTCCCAGATCCGGATTTACTTGTTTTAAAATCCCTCCATATCCAACATTAGACGCATATGTCTCGATAACCTTTTGCCAAGTAGGATTAGCAAGGGTTAAACAAGGTAGAGATTTAACACGCTGTTTAATACTTTTGACTAATTCAGTATGTTGGTCAGTCCAAGGGTGTCTATGATCCTTCTTGTGCCTATCGTATAGAGGAGCTAGATCTCGTGATAAACTTTTATAGAAAGGGGATATATAATTCAGACTTCCCAAAAATCTTTGTAATTGAGTCCTGTCAATAATAACATCAGGAAATTTCGAGGCAAAATCAATTGATCTTTGTATTGGGGTAATTTTTCCCTGGCAAATATTATGACCTAAAAACGAACATTCGTTTGGAATAGACTCATCTTTGGTTTAGAAATTACTAAACCGTTTTGTATAACAATTTTCTTGAAAATACTAATATGTCGTCAATATAAACGATGATAAAATCTAAATAAAGGTTAAAAATATCATTCATAATTTTTTGAAATTCAGAAGGGGCATTTTTCAAACCAAATGGCATAACATTTCATTCATATTGCCCAAATGGAACATTGAAAGCAGTTCTATAAGTATGCTCTTTAAAGATTTGAATTTGCCAATAACCAGATTTTAAATCAAAATTTGAAAATATATTGGCATCATATAACCTAGATAGCAAGTCCCTTTTATTGGGAATAGGGTATTTAATCAATTTTAGATGTTTATTTAATGGTTTATAATTTATAACTAAGCGAGGAATACCTCGTTCCTTTTCTGCCGCATTATTAACATAAAAGGCAGAACATGACCAAGGAGATTTTGAGGGTTTTATCAAACCCTTTTGTAACAAACTATCAATCTCGTTTTTGCAGAATTCAACTAGTTCAGCATTCATCTGGCAAGGTCGAGATTTAGTAGGAATATCATCCTCAGAGAAGTTTTCTTCGTAAGGAAGAGTTACAATATGCCTTTTCCGGTTCCAAAAGGCACTAGGGTGATCGGCGCAAACATCAACTGCCATCTTTTCAGCAATTAATTTAATCTTTTGCTGAACTTTAGCAGACTGTAAAGTATCGAATATATTCATGCTAAGAATTTCTAATTGTAATGAATCAACATGCCTTTGTTTCATATTAATCAAGACATTAATATCTCTAGTTACGGGATCTGTAACAAAGGAATAACTTATCTTTTTATCTTGATAAGTGGCAGAAAAACTATGTTCATCTATATTATTGAACGGATAAATATCATTAATAAAAGGGGTTCCAAGTATAATTGGAGGGTATAACTGCTTTTTTACCAAAAAGAAAAAAATGAGGAATACAGACTTTATTTTGGCAAATATGAGTATTTGGCAGTTTATACTCTATATCTAAAGCATGACCAGAAACGGATTTAACCAAATGGGTGGTCTTTTGAAAATATTTAGTTGGAATTAATCATTCCTGAATGCAGCTTACATCTGCACCACTATCAATCATAGCTATATCAGTTATAGAAAAATCATTATTGATCAAAATAGTACATTTAATATACCATTTATGTGCAGTAATAATTTGCATCATACCTAAAAACAAGTCAGATTTTTCTGCAGTTGGATCAGAAGTTTCTTTTCCTTTATCATTAGAAAATTCAGAAATTTCTTTAGTCGAAAATTCAGGTAGAGAATTAATTTTCTCAATTTGAGTAATTCGGTGATCGCAGATCATTTGATTTTGCTTAAGAGACTTAATATCCCTTTTCAAATTTTCAATTTCTTCTTTTAAATCATTAAAAGAAGTATCTCTACTAGGCGTACTGGACTTTTGAAGTCTTCTATTTATTTCAGATAAAGAATAAGGTGCAAAATGTTCAAATTCGTTCTTGTATTTTTCAACAGATTTTGAACTACTATAACTAGAACTTGCAGCTAAATTAATAATTTTTTCACAAAGTTTTTCATCAGTAACTTCTTTTAAAAGTTCTATTACATTATCAGATGTAATAGTTTTTATATTTAGATTATCAAATTGTGATTGCAATTTATAAAATTCGTCACTATCACAAGTACAAATATCATCTTTGCAAGCAGTGCAAGAAGTATCAATATTTTTATTATCAGAAAAATCAATTAACTCTTCAACATAGATATGAATCCGTTTAGCCGAACATAGTCACGGTTGGGGAGAGAAACTAAGTATCTTGTATACTAAAAAGAAAATAGAATAAATACCTTGAAGGCTGAGAAGCAAGGCCCTCAAGATGAACTGAACTTCAAAACTTTTATTAATCTTCAACTGATTTACAAACTAATAAACTAAATCTTTACAAAGGGAGGTGAGAGAGAGAGAGTGTAGAGAGAGAGTAGAGAGAGGGGGGGGAGGTTCCGACTCTTCTTTCTTCAAATGAAGAAGTCTCTTGATATAACAAAAAAAGAATCTAAAATAGTAAATTGGGTCCCACATCTAGGTCCCTACACAGTGTTTTTACTGTTGATGAACAGTGTTTCTACTGTGGATGAACAGTGTATCTACTGTTGAGTGGGTCTTGGTGGCCGGTAAGCTGTCAAGTCTTCTTTTTGTCCAAATTGTGCATTTGTTGGAGGAAATATTCCACCTTTTCTATATCTCTGTCAGATAATATTATTTCTGGCTATATTGGTTGTGTATCTTCCATAAGGTCATCACCACTTGTCTCACTTCGCATTGAAGTGTCTGATTTTTCGCACTGATCTAGTGACTGAAGCAAGTTTCTCTTCACTTCTTCCAAGTATTTATTTATCAAATCAATTTTATCTCCTTCTTGAATTGATATTCTTTGAGCAATATGTTTAACTGTGCTCTCTTCTATCATCTTCTTTTGAGGGGTCGTTACATATAATTGGATTTGTGTTTTAATGGAATCCAATAATTCTTGTCCATATAATGTTTTTGTTTTGGGATCAGTCTTCATCAATTTGTCCCAAAAATTGTTCTAGAATACTCTATATAAATAAGGGATTTGTTCTTCCGTATAACCTAATTCAGGAGTCCATTTATGGATCCAGGGGATAGAGAATTCAATAAAGAAGTAGATTTGATCAATTTTTTCTAGGTAGCAGATATGATTTGCGTGATATAACTCGGTTAGGAACGACGAAACTTTTGCCCATTCTTTGTATAACTTAAGGAATGGTTCAGACAGAATTTTTGTTGTGGGACCGTGGTATGACCACCAGTTTAAAAACCAGTTAGGGATAGGTCCTGTAAATACCTTTGCACATACTTTGATAAACCAAGTATGTTTATGTCTCTCATTATTATAATAAAACACCCTATCAAATGCTTGGATATAATCCCAATAAGTAAAATTCATAGGTGATTTATTAAGGCTTATATGCCTTTCTTTCATTGTTGAAATACCCCATTCTTCAACATATATAATCTGTTTGATAATGACTTTTGAAAAGTTATAAATGTTTTCGTTTGTGTTATAACCCGAAAAGTGCTGAAATTCTGCACTTCTTGTACTGATTAGGATAGTCTCATAATAAGTGCGGGTTTTATATGATTCGCCCGGGTAGTATAATCCATTAATCAGATATCTCTGGAATATTTTTCATGGTTCTTCTTTTCGGAATCTCAGAGTTTTCAAGGAGAAATATCATTTCTCTCTTTGGTAATTTTTTGTATGACTTGATATCATCGTTGTCTTCTTCTTTAGCAATTGAAGCAAAAGTATCACTTTGCTTTTTGGATGCCAAATAAGCTTGCAGATGTCCATATAAAGGACTATCTTCTGGAATATCTTCCAGATGTATAGAATGTCCTGATGATTCACCTGTATGCGGTACCTTTGAGTTTATCAAACTCTTTTTTCCTCTTTGTATTACTGGGGAATTTGATGAGGATCTGTATGACGATCCCTGAGAATAAGTCCTACTCTGCCCCTGGTGGCCCATGAAGGGTTCATTCTGCATAAATAGCAAGTCATTATTAATTAAAAAAGATATCATAATTCTATCGCCGATATAATCTTGGCTGGGAAACTCATTTTCAATTAACTGAAGAATATTAATAACTTCATTAGAATTAGAGTAATCTTCTTCAATATTATGAATAGTGTGAGCCATAACTTTTTCAAGTATGGGTTCCTTTAAGTCTCTGTTTAATTTAATCACTTTAAGAATAGTGATCAATACCTTATCATCAAATAACATGGTATAATAATTCATAAATTATTCTAAATAACCCCAATAATATTTAATGATTCCACACCAAATAGATTTTAGCCCCGGTTCTCGGGCACGTAATTATATTCAAAAGGAATTTTTTAGTAATAAGCGGAACCAGTTTAAAACATGGTTTTTTGATACTTATAGCAATGATGATTTGAACAATATATCTCAAGAATTTTATGAAACTTGTGCCTTGCATAATCAAATTATGTATTTTGTTCCTTGGTTTATAACAACTTATTTACCTCTTTATATAAAGGTATTAGAAAGATCTTATAAAGACGGAAGTGGTAATATTACTAAAGCAATTTATCCTCCTCAAACTCCCTTTATTCTACCTAATAATACTGGTATTACTTTCACTGCCTTTCAAAAATTTATTGATGATAACGTGAGAGCTATTAGTATTGCAGAAATTAATAAATTGATTTCTCAAAACAATTACTTGGGTTTGTATGTAAAAATTTTAGGAGAACATATTGGTTCTCTTGATAAAAAACTTGATGATTTGACTATTTTAATAAAAGAAATGGGTAATAAGAAAGGACCAACTGATATTGCCTCAATTTCAGGAAGTAAAACAGTTGATCAAACTATTCATACTCATATTCAAAGACCTCATGAGATATAATATTCCATTGGTTTTAATGGATTGATCAGTTTTATATTTTGCCTTTATTATATATATATATATATATATATATATATATATATATATATATATATTGTGTATTATATACAAAAATATAATATTCCATTGGTTTTAATGGATTGATCAGTTTTATATTTTGCCTTTATTATTGTTAGGCCCGATATATTTCCATTAGGAAGGATCTTTGTAATCTACTTCAAATGAAAGATTCTAACACAACAACATTATATTCTTTTTCATCCACAATTGCAAACTATTATGCAATAGTTATCCGGAGAAAATTGATCTTGTAGTATTTTCGTTTATGGTTTTGATGGTAGTCAAACTTTGGTAGTATTTGAATAATGAAAAAAAAATTAAATCTGGATGCGACTGATGCTTCACTGCAATATAGATTCAATCCGCTCCTATTCACTTCGGTGTATCATAATATATCGGGAATAAGGGGATATACGAGATGTAACAATTCCCTTGATTTGGGAGTTGTGCCACCCTATCTTTGAATGATATACAACTGAAGAGCCTAATCACGGACGCTATAGATATGGGAGAGCGGAGCATAAAGAAAAAATTATCTCAAGAAAAAAACCCTTTTAATTTCATAAGTTTGTAATAAAAGAAATATATCAAAATTTCTGCTAGTTTAAAAGCACTAACATTCTTTTTATTTTTTATTTTTTAAGAAAAAAAGAAACTGGACGTTGAAGTCTTTTCAAAAATAGTGGAGGTTACTTTCTCAAAGTCATTTTCCTTTTTGGTTTTTGCAATTTGCAGTAATATTTCCCCCCTCCTTTTCCTTCCCTTTTTATTGTTTCCACATCCCCCCCCCCCCCGCGATCGGGTAGTTCTTTTTCTTGTCTTTTTAGCTTCCAGATAATTATCACAGCACAGTGAGCACACCATAGAGACATATCTATAAATGGCAAAATAAGTATTTTCTTCTTCTGTTGAAATACTCACTCGAAAATTCCCAAATCCTTCCAAAAATTTCTCCTTTTCTCTCCATTTCTAGACACCAAAAAAGGGAGAAAAAGAACCAAAAATTATTCACAATCGAATGTTTCATTCTTTCTGTATAGAGAATGGAAGCTGATGTTTCTATTCTTTCATCAAAGTAAAGAGTGATTTTTTTTTCCTTTTGAGGGGGTTTTTTCTTGAAAATTGGCTAAAGGGGTTGTGGGGTTTTTGAGATTTGGGACTCAAAGATGGTGAATTGATACTTTTTTCTTCTTTTTATAAGCTATTTATTAGAGATAATGAATTTGTGGGTATTTTGGTACTTGAGTTTTGTGTGTGTTTTGTGTACTAGAGTGTTTGGCAATGTGGTTTTGATAGGTAGGAACGTGACTTTATCATTTGAAGACATTGAAGCTAATTTTGGTGAGTTAAAAATCTTAACTTTTGCTTTGCTTCTACCCACTATTGATTTGTGTTTTAATTTTGATCTTTCTTGTAATTGATGTTTTTGTTGTATGATGGAATGGTCTGGTTAGTTTGTTTAACTTTAGTGCTTGACCTTTATTTGCTTATCAGTCAAATTTTAGCTGGTTCTCTTTTGGGGTAGTAGTTTTTTTGCTTCTGTTTTGGGGTAGGTGTTGTTGTTGTTGCTTCTGTTTATTTTCTTCCAATTTTGGGCAAATAGTTTACTGTGGCGTAGGTAAGTTAGAAAATGTGGATGGGGTATGGTTTGGTTCATGATAATTTAATGCTGGTACTATCATTGAAAAATTAGTCTTGGTGTTTTATTTTCTTTTAACATATGTTGTTTCTTTGATGCTGTTGTAATTTGTACTAAATATTTAATATCAGCTCCGTCAGCGAGGGAATCAGGCATGTGCGGGACGTTGTATGTGGCAGAGCCTTTAGATGCCTGCTCGACCTTGACTAATAAGGTTGAACCAGCTAAAAACAGCACCCATGATCCATTCTTGCTCATAATTAGGGGTCGATGTAGTTTCGAAGATAAAGTCAGACGAGCCCAAGCTGCAGGTTTCAAAGCAGCCATTATCTATGACGATGAATATGGTGATCTAGTTGCAAGTAATGACTCTTCCCTTCCTTCTGATATTATTGATTTTCAACTTACCTGCAATTTTAGATTTTACGCACATACACCCTAGTACATGTTCCTCGACACTGAGGGCACCCCCGAAGAGCGGGGGATTTCCTGACATTTTTGATTGGCTGTCTTGTATTTCTAATAAGTTGTTTAATAGTTGGCATGTTGTATCGTATACATAATATGATGGGTTGGTTTAGATTGATCCTAACCGAATGATGATGAATTACTTCTATTTAATAGAATATTCAATTCGAAGATAAAATCTCAAAATCCCAGATTTGCACAAAATCCATGTTATTTTCCTTTAACCGCTGCAAGATCAACAATTCCATAAGCTTGGGCTTCCGTTGCTAACATAATTAGTTAAATAAACTGATTCAGCTCAAACTCTCTGGTTGAAATGTGTTATTTTACTTGATACTTAGTTATGTAAGTGGCAAGAGAATGACTTATGGGTAATTTAGTAAATGGAATATCACTGAAACTGATTCAAGTCGAATATCATCTCAGTTAATCTTGATATGTTGAGGTACAAGTAAGGTGGTGTTTTGGAAAGGCAAACAGAGTAAAGAACTCACATTGACATGGTGTACTCGCCGCGGCCTCCACAAACTTGATATGTAACATTAGGCAATCTCATCAAGAAAATGCTCGAGCTTTGCTATAAAATGTTAGGCATAGTGGAAGAAGTTGATCCATGACGAAGAAACTTTAAAGCTTTTACCTGTTATCAAGTTTCTTATAGTATTTCTTATAGGTCTATGGAGTCCTTTTTTTTAAACTTTTTTTTTGATAAAGTAATGTATTGTATTAAAGGCATCAAGAAGATGCAAAAGTTACATAAGAGAGTCTTGGTTAACTCAGTAGGACAAAAAACTATTCTAGAGCCTTTAGATAACCAAGAGCAAAAATCAGAGGTTACTAAACCAATGAGAGAGAGCTAATGAAGTCTAGGAGGGGAATAATGTCATTTACAGGGGAGAGGTTACTCCAACTAAAGAGACTCATTAGACATTTAGACTTCAGGTGGCCATTGGAAGTTGAAATGCCATCAAAACATCTACGATTCCTCTCAGTCCAAAGACAACAAAAAATACAGGATGGGATCATTTGCCGGATCTTTTTGATGGATTTTTTTTTTGAGAAGGTAACATATTTATATATTAATAAAAAGACTTCACTATAAAAGTGAAGTCACCCATATTTACAAAGAAAGTGCCCATAAAACCTTGGTCATCTCACAAGGAATCTAGAACATTAAAAATGGATTCATGATCCTCCATAAACTTTCCTTTACACCAAAAATAGGAAAGAGCCAAACATTTCATCTTTATCTTCTGGATGTTACTGGACTTGTCTTCAAAACATCTTTGGTTTCTCTCTTCCCAGATTGTCCACCATATGCATACTGGAACTATTCTCCATCTCTTTTTATAGCTAGAAATGTTGCCCTCTTTATTCCAGCAAGTTAGAACATCATTAATTCTTCCCGGCATTGCCCATGAAATTCCCCTTAAGCTGATGAAGATTCTCCATAGTTGTACTGTGAGTTTGCAGTGCAAAAAAAGATGGCTAATTGTCTCTGCCTCCTCTCTACATATGTAACATCTAGAACACAGGTGGAATCCTCTTTTGATTAAGTTGTCCTGTGTTAGTACTGCCTCTTTTGCTAGTATCCATGTAAAACAAGCAACCTTGTATGGAATTTTTACTTTCCATATCATCTTCCATGGCCAACAACCAACCTGGTTGTTAGACAAGTTGAATTCCTTGTAAGCAGACCCAACAGAAAGCCTCCCCTGCCTATTCCTTTGCCATACGATAAGATCTTGATTAAAGTTGGTACCACTGAATCGCTCCAAAGTATTGTAAAAGTCAGTTACTCTTTCAATCTCCCAATCATTTAGCAATCTTTTGAATGTAAGATTCCATCCCCGATTAGTCCATGCCTCGTGTAATGTTACTTGTTGTTGCTGATTCAAGGAATATATGTCAGGAAAGAGATCCTTCAATGGTCCTTGTCCTAGCCAATTGTCATCCCACAGTGAAATTTTCCTACCATTTCCTACTTTGAACTTGGATTTGTTAATCAGTTTTGGCCACAGATTCCTAATTGACTTCCACACACTGACACCATATGGAGTTCTCACTGATTTGGTTGTCCATTTTCCTTTCGTTCCGTATTTCTCCGTAACAACCTTCGTCCACAGTGATTGTTCATCTGCTGCAAACTTCCATAGCCACTTCATCATCAAACTCTGATTTTGAATTCTTATGTTTTTTATTCTCAGTCCCCCTGCCTTTTTGCTAGTAGTCACAGAGCTCCAATTAACCAGGTGGAAATTCTTCTTCTCACTGTTGCCTTCCCATAGGAAATTCCTTCTTAAGGCATCAATTCTCTTCACTACATTGACTGGGATTGGAAAAAGAGACATCATATAAGTAGGCAAGGCATCTAGTACAGAGTTAATCAGAGTTAGTCTGCCCCCATAGATAGATAATGATTCTTCCAATTTGCTAGCTTCTTTTCACACTTCTCCAACACTCCATTCCAAATTCCTTTTGACTTACTCTTGGCTCCCAATGGCATCCCCAGATATACAGTAGGCAGTTCACCTACATTCCCGCCTAGAATATCAGCAAGACTTTGTAATTCCATTACCTCATTTACGGGATAAATGAAGCTTTTGTACCAATTTATGCGTAGTCCAGAAGTGGCTTCAAAAAGAATGAATATCACCCTTAGTACTTTCAGTTGTTCTCTATCAGCTTCACAGAACACCAAAGTATCATCAGCATACTGCAAATGTGAAATCCTCATGTTGCTATCAGCCCTGCAATAAACCTTGAAGCCTCTGATCCAATTGTTTGTCTGTGCTCTTTTTAGCATATCGTTCAAAACTTCCATAGCAATAATGAATAAGAAAGGGGAAAGGGGATCCCCTTGTCTCAGACCCCTTTTGGGAAGGGAAAAAACCAGCTGGGGCTCCATTGATGAGTACAAAGAAGCTTACAGTTGAGATGCAGTATTTTATCCAGTTAATCCATCTTCCACTAAAGCCCATTTTCCTTAGTGTTTCAAGCAGAAACTTCCAATTCAAATGATCATATGCTTTCTTTATATCCAGTTTATTGACCACCCTTTTTAGCCTCTCAGTCAGTAACTTGGAGATAGTTTTGTATATACTACCTATCAGACTGATAGGCCTGAAATCTCTCAGTTCTTTGGCCCCAGCTTCTTAGGAATCAGAGCGACAAAAGTGGCATTAAGGCTCTTTTCAAAGATTCCATGTTCATAAAAAATCTGAACAGCAGCTACCACATCCTTTTTAACCACTTCTTAGCAGGTAGTGAGAAAGGCCATTGTGAAACCATCTGGACCTGGTGTTTTGTCACCTGCACATGCCTTAACACTGTCCCATATTTCCTGCTCTCCAAATGGACTCCAGCATTGAGTTATCCTCTGTTGTGATCATCTGGTTGTTTCTGATGGAACCTATTGGCCTCCACTCCTCTTCTTCTGTGTATAGGTTTTGATAGAATCTAATCACCTCCTTCTTGATGTCTTCCGCGTTTTGCAGAGATTCCCCTTCTACTATCAACTGAGCTATATTATTAAATCTCCCGTGAGCATTGGCTGTTCTGTGGAAGAAATTGGTGTTCCTGTCTCCCTCTTTTAACCAAAGGGCCCTGGATCTCTGTCTCCATGCTACTTCTTCATGATTTGCAATCTCCTCAAACTCCATGGTCAATGTGGTTTTTGTAAATATTTCCTCCTCTGTCAAGCTTCTCCGGTCATGTAACTCCTCCAGCACTACAAGTTGGTTGAGGATACTTGCTTTCTGTAATGCTAAGTTGCCTTGTAGAGTTTTGCTCCATTCCTTTAACTTTGTCTTCAAGTATTTAAGCTTCAAAGTTAGAATGAAATCTGACCTTCCTTCACAGGTGAAAGACTTCCACCATTCTTCAATTCTGTCTTTGAATCCTTCAGTGTCCAACCACCAGTTCTCAAATTTAAAGTATGATTTAACTGGATCCCAACTACCACATTGCAGCATCAATGGGAAATGATATGAGGTAACTCTCTGAAGCAGTGATTGCTTTATGTTTCTAAAATCTTCATTCCAGTCAGCAGGAATCAAGAATCTATCCAATCTGGCTGCTATTATATGTCTGTCGCCTTTTCTCCGTGTGTACTCTCCTCCCGATAATTGGATGTCTATCAGTTCCATGTCTTCAATGAAGTTTGAAAAGTCAGTCATAGCTCTTGTGAATCTGGAACAATTTTTCTTCTCTGATGGGTACCTTACAGTATTGAAGTCCCCACATACCACCCAAGGTCCATTAAAGAGACCTCTTGCACCTGCTAGCTCCCACCATACTTCCTCCCTCTTTTTTCTATCATTAGGAGCATACACAGCTGACAGATGCCATGTATATTCCTGAGTCTTGCCTGAAAATTTACATGTAACTGTATGTGATCCAACACAACATACCTCGCCATCCCACATTACTACAATACCGCCTCTAGTCCCACTAGCTTCCAGCTTAGCAAATTTCACCCATCTATGACCCCATAATTCTTTACAATCTCCCTAATATCCCCTTCTATTTTAGATTCTTGGAAGCAAAAGATTTCTGCCTTCCAGCTGAGTATCAAACTTTTAATCAATCTCCTTTTCCTGACTCTATTAAATCCCCTAACATTCCATGATATGATATTCACTGACATTGGCTATGGCTGATGATGCTTCCCCCTGCTTCTAGTTCCATTGCTCTTGAAATTACTTCCAATATCCAGACCTTTCAGCTCTTTGAATCCCTTCTTCATTATAGTCTGGACAATCTAAGTAACTTCTTTCCCTTTGTTCGCTTGCCTTCTATTGTCAATTTTCATGTAAAGTTCCAATGCTTCTCTCTCACATCCACTAAAATCCACCCCAAATTCTTTGCTCAATCTGATGATATTCTGATGCACCCAAATTGATGCTTCAAATTCCAGGTCTTCTTCTGCCTCTTAAGTTTTGATGGTTTAGAGGCACAACTTCTTCAATTGCCTAGTTCACAAACATATCAAATTCTTTTGACTGCATGTGCATGTTGTTGTATTCCTCTGAATTTTGTCCCTTCCCTTCGTGCTCAGCAAGAATCAACATTGCATTATCTTCAGGAGTAGCTTCTTGTTGATTTTCTTTATCTCCATCATCCTCCCTCTCTTTTTCCTCTTCTTGTGAGCTGACGATGTTGTTGCTTTCCTTTGGTTCCTCCAAAACAATGGTTGTTTAATTTACCACAGAAGGTTCAAACTGAATAGATGTTATCTCTTCATTAAAGGGATCTGGCATGTGTTTTGTGAATGGTGTTTTAAAAGCCTTCTCTTCAGATATAATTTGAGCCAATGAATCTGGGCCCAAATCCTTTTTGTTGTAGTGCTGCGAAGCCCTATTAGTACTCATTAAAGAGTCACATGACTGGTCAGTTGCTCTTTTAGGGATAGGCTGGACCTGCTTTGAGCTACCCACATGTTCCATCAAAACACATGTAGCTACTCCCCCTGCTGGCTGCTTGACTGCAGCACCGCCGTACGTACTCACCGAAGCTTCACACCAGATCTGAATCTAAAAGACTACCCCTTCACATTCTATTTTCACTGTTTTTGGTACTGCAGATCCATCTCCTCTCATCTTTATTCTTGCCCATTTCAAATGATTTTTTAGTTCTGTTTCCTCCTTAGTTTCAATCCAGCCACCACAAAATTCCCCAACTTCTTTGAAAACTTTTTGAGACCATAGACGTAGTGGAAGTCCTACTAGTCTAATCCATACATGATTCATCATTTTATTTCTTGGAACAGACCCCACCATCGGATTCCACCATTGGAGCTTAACTTTGTGTTTCTTCCAATACCATTCGCTTCTCAGTACATGGTCAGCGATTAGCTTCGAAGGGAATTCGAAGAGAAACCTATTTTGGTGCATCTCGTAAATGCTGATACCATGTGCTTGCTTCCAAGAATTTGCTGCCTATTTACGAACTTCCGATAAGGTTGCAATTTCGGAGCTTTCTTCTGTAATGAATCCCACCAGACACCTACCTAGCAGATCGTTGTGTGTTAAATCTCCAGAAATGTGTATAATATCTCCTTCTTGTTGGACCTCCGCTTCCTTCATTTCTCTGCTTGCCCACTTATGATTTCTGACTGTGTTTGAATACAGAAGTCCTTCAATGACTTTTGGAGCGATAATTGTATTCCTCCATACCCCGCCATTCATTAACCTTTCTATTTTTGCTGCAACATCTGACCAACTTGAATTGAATGCCACCTCCGGAACATTAATAATTGACCTTCCCCTGCCTTGGACTTTAATGATGGATATATAACGACCATGTTTGTTGTAGTTCTTCGCACAACTTATTTCTGAGAAATTTTCCTTGATTTTCCATCTTTTCACATGATTTCCTTTCACCTTCGAAGCTTCCTTCAGATTTTCACACAACCATACCATCGTCTTCCTGCTGAACGTCGATCTTCTAATTAGGCTTCTCCCTCTCTCTGTCCATTCAAACCATTCTTCAGCATTTGTTGAGCATCTCCCTATTTCATATGACTTGAAGCCCATTGCAAAATAGATGATGTTGTTCTCCCTCATTGTAGGATTTTCCCGTTGGATAGGATGAGCAATTGATTTGTCAGCAATAAATGCTGTTAGAAAGTCCCCGTAATCTTGTGTTCCTTTGCCGGAAAATAGAAGTGTTCAGAATTTGGTGAAACTGGAATGGGTCTGGTCGGACACGCCTAGTGATTAGGCTGAGTGGAGAATTTTTTTTGAAAAAGAGGCCTGGAATCTGGTATTTTGTCGCCGGAAAATAGAAAAGTATTCATATTTTGATGAAAAAGGGATGGGTTGGGTCGGAAAAGGCTGTTGAGCAGGCTGGTTGAAGAAAAAAATTTGAAAAGTGGTCGGGATTAGCCACATGCGCCGGCGCGTGGCTCAGATCTCGCCGGAAAAAGGCTGGACTGTTTCGCGCGTGACGGCGCGTGGAGATCTTGTTGCCGGAAATAAGTGCTGGGGTTTGGTCGGTTTGGGGTTGGTTCTCGCTGAGGGAGATGAGGTCGTCGGAAAAAGTATGTAGCAAAGCATCTCCGATAGCTTTACATATCACTGTTCTTGAGAGAGTTTGAAACATCATTTGCCAGATTTTTTTTAACCTTTTTTTGGTGAGAAGGAGCCTATGCAGGCTTCTAGTTGTCTCTGTAAAAAGTAGTGTTGTCTATGGAGTCCTTTTTTTTGGTGAGAAGGAGCCTATGCATGGCTTCTAATTGTCTCTGTAAAAAGTAGTGTTGTCTAAAAGTATTCTTATGAATAAATGGATATTTTGATGAGTATAATCATTCCTATCTTCTTAATAGACCATAATGATTGTGTGGCTTGAACTGGATATCTTTTTGAGGAGGTCTATAAACCTTTTATTTTGTTGCACTTTCTTCTTGCATAATGTAGGCATTAGTTGATAGAATCGATTGAAGAATAAATAAGCAGTAACTCATATGTTTCCTTTTCAACTAGGATAAAAGTTTTAGAAACAGCAAAAAATGGCAGGATAATAGTTCAAGTTTCTTTTTTTTTTTTTCCGTTTGATAAGTGATGATCATATGTTATGTCTATTTTCAGCTGAAGACTTTTGGTTAGTAACTGGTAACTGGGTGAAAAGTGCATTTTGACGAATTAGCAAATTTTCGCTAACACTGGCTAGTGTTTTTTGCTAGGCTGATCTTTTAGATAAGGTGATAAGTTATTGACTTTCTGAGACTTAAGTCCCATGTGCACAAAAAGTAGACAGCCTACATGAAAATGTGGTTCTCTACAAATAATACCCGGTTAAGAAGGCAATGTCTCTTTATTCAAAAAGGAAGGCAATATGACATCATAAGGCAACACTTTTCTAAATGTTATGGACTTTTGGTCATTGACGCAAGTAGTATCCTATGTTGAACTTCTATAGATGTCCCTCTCTCTCTCTCCACTGGGTGGGGGGATGGTGTCTTATAATAAAGCTGTCGTGAAAATGAGATTCGAGCTCAAGTTACAAGGTTTCTCAACTGTTTTTTGTATAAATGGATGCCATCCTCTCACTAAAAGAATTAGCTTCAAGATATTTGAAGCCGGCTTGTTTGTTTATGTTTGAATTGTGTGACCTTCGTATCTAAAGCTTAAGTTGTTGGAGATATCATACTTTTGATTATTCTCAAATCTCCCCCTCCCCCCCCCCCCCCCAAAAAAAAAAAAAAAACCCTAAATCAAACATGTTTGTTAATTTGGTAGCTATGGATTTGAACCTAGTACCTCTCTTGCTTTAATACCACGTTAAATTGTCTGGTCATTCATCTAAAAGCTTATGTTGCTAGAAAGAGCATATTCTTAATTAGTTGTATTATGTCGCAACAGTTTATAGCAAAGCTCAAACAAGTACAATGTGATCTTGGTTGGCAAGTGTTTGAATTGTCAGCGTTACAGATACATCTTCTGGGTTTGGCTTAGCCTGTAGTTTTTAGTGGTATCATAAATTTCATTCCTGATATCTAGGAACTAGGAGACAATTATACCACTGGTCCTTTTTCATCTCTTGCTTCCTTTTGCTAGTTTTTAGAACTGTTGAAATCAAAGTGTTTAACTTAACTAGTCACATGGTACAGTGGCAGGAAACTCTGATGGTGTGAAGATACTCGCGGTGTTTGTTTCTAGAGTATCAGGAGAAAAAATTACAAAGTATGCTGGTGACAGTGATGTGGAAGTATGGATAATCCCGAGCTTTGAAAACTCTGCCTGGTCGATCATGGCTATATCATTTATTTCGTTGCTCGCAATGTCAGCAGTACTCGCTACCTGCTTCTTTATCCGTAGACATCGGATACGAAGAGAACGCCCCCGGGCCTCACGTGTTCGTGAATTTCATGGAATGAGTAGTCGTCTGGTGAAAGCAATGCCAAGTTTGATATTTACATCAGTTCTGGAGGATAATTGTACATCTGTAACATGTGCTATATGTCTTGAAGACTATAGTGTGGGAGACAAGCTTAGAATTCTTCCATGCCGCCACAGTAAGTTTATCTCTCTTCCTGACGTCATCATAGTTTACATCAGGGTTGGTGCTGTGCACTGTTAGTAGATATTTCATCTTTTGTGACTTTTTTGGGGAATTTAAATGACTTCCCCCTCATCTACGACTTACAGCCAATCGCAACCTCAGCACAGGCAGCATTTTGATTGATGTTGTGTGCGTAGGTCTTGATGGTTAACTGCTAAAATTGCTTAAGGATTTTTTTTGCTTTTTGGACGAAAACTGTATTACTCAATCCCAGTACTGTTAGTTGCTTTGGCTATTAACCTGTGTGCCTCAATCCCAATCCTGTTAGTTGCTTTGGCTATTACGGACAAACGTTATGATGAGATTTTGCAGATTTATAACTCTACCAAACTTCATAATTTTACTTTATAAAATAAATAGATATTATTCTACCACAATTTTTGGATTGAAGGAATTGTATATAGCATTTCCACTCCAAGGACTTTCTTAAATCGCACAAAACGTTGCATTTTAGTATATATTCAGATCTGTAAAACATTGCTTCAGGAGCGAATTGGAATTAGTGGTGTCAAAGTGGATCAGAAAACCATAGTCTAAAGCCGTTGCAATATATCCTGTTTCTGAAGCTTTCCTAACCAAAAAAAAGATTGTGGAAGTGGTCGGTCACCTGAGTTAATTTCTTTGGGAGGTATCACAAGTCACTAAGCTGCCATTTTATCCGAGTCTCTAACTAAGGCAGCCGAGAGAAGCATTAAATTCTGATATGTTAGGTAAATTTGTATTTTCTATAAGTAATGCAATTACATCGAAGAAACATTTCCAGGAGTGTTGTTGCTCTTTTGTGCTTTTCACTTTTGAAAGAAGTTAAGAAATGGACCTTGGACCTAACTCAACCCCAAAAGCTAGCTCCATGAGGTAAGAATTGCCGAAAGACCATATAAGGGGACAATCCATTTCCTCCTCCACCAATGTGGGGCACTTAAGACGACAAAACATGGGGGCCCAACGAATAGGAATGGGTTTGGCTCTACTACAATGTTAAGAATTGGACCTTGGGTCTAACTCAATCCAAAAGCTAGCTCATAAACTAGGGATTGCCCAAAGATTCATATAAGGAGACTTAACAATTTAGGATACTTAACAAAAGTCTAGAGTAAATCTCAAAATTTATATTCTGGGTCTGTTTGGCTTTTTTTATGAACATTATGATTATCATTGTCAAGATGCTAGCGGAACCTGATATAAATGTTGTTGCCTGTTGCTACCGAATCTTTAGGAGCATTTTAAATTTCTATCTCGTAGGAAATGCACTAATTTAGTATGTTTATGGGGGATTTACGTACTCTTTAGTTAATAGGAAAAACTTTAGGCAGTAATTTGTTGATATTTGCCATCCTGTGTGTTTTAATAGATTTCCTCTCTATTGGAATTTTGCAGAATTTCACGCTATGTGCGTTGATGCTTGGCTTACATCATGGAGAACATTTTGCCCTGTCTGTAAACGTGATGCAAGAACCAGCAATGGAGATCCTCCAGCATCAGAATCCACACCATTGCTTTCTTCCAGTCTAGCTTCTCTATCTTCATTGTCATCGTCTTTAGCTTCATCATCATCAGCAATACAAATAGGCCCAGGAGGATCATTCCGATCCCCTTCAATTTCTCGTCCTCAATCAATCTCTACTACTCCTTATAACCTCCAGTCACTTCAGTCCTACCATCAGTCTCCTCATCTTACTATAAGTCGCAGTTCACTTGACCTTCAAAATGCATCTTCCCAGAGATCTTGTGCGTCTGCTTTTTTGATTTCCTCTCACTCATTGGGGCTATCTCCTCTTAATTCAAGATACATGTCTCCATATGTTCCTAGTCCAGGAAATGCCTCGTCGAGTTATATTGGATCCTCAAGTCGGTATCCAAACCCTCTACGTCATAGTGAGTCAACCACTAGCTTTTCACCATTTGCTTCAGCTCAGTCTCTTCCGGGATGTGAGTCATGATCTGTTGAATCTGGGGTCAAGCTTGTGCTACCCTGTTTACAGGGATCAATGTGGTTGGGTTGTTTGCACCTCAAATCACACACCTAAAGTCTTTAAAGATCAGCAGCTTTGACACATTGGCAGATGGAGGAATACGGACAGGAACCTCTAGATTTGTACATTATCGCGTGACATTCCCTTATGTTGGTTAAAGGAGGGATATATTCGGTTTTTATTTTGAGGTATTTATGAGTGTACACACGAAAAGAAATGGGTGTTCATACTGTATGCAGTTTGCCCCCTTTACATATCCTTCTTGTTTGTTGTTTTGCTTTTTGTTTATCTAGTGTTATTGATGTTCTTAGGAGTCTCCTTTGCTAGATGGTTTAGGTCTTTTAGTTGAAACATCTCGCTTAGAGCTCGAGCTTGTATGTAGATAAATGTTATGGAGGTGACTTTGTTGTATGTTTGAGCAGGATACTTTTGTTAGGTCATGAATTCAGTAGAATACGTGTTTTTTGGGTGTGGGTGCTGGGGGATTAAGGGTGGCCTTTTGAAGAGAATTCAGTATATGTGGTTTAAATTTTTTTCCCTATTCTTGAATACAAAATATTGTTATTTGTCTATTTACGTGCAGATCCTGGAAACAGCCTCTCTACCCTTCGGGGTAGGGGTAAGGGTCTGCGTACATATTACCCTCCCCAGACCCCACTTGTGGGATTATACTGGGTCGTTGTTGTTGTTGTTGTTGTCTATTTACATGCAGAAGAGATGCTATCAGATGAAGACAGAACTTTTACTTATCTAAATAACAATTAAGTGGCGAAGTTACATGTCGCGTCGAAAAATTACATTGCGTTTGTTAAGTAAAACTATTACTTTTAGAGGTATATAATATATATTGAATATCCTTTGTCGGAGAATTTTTTCACATTTTTCAAGTTTGAACACCCTTGAGGAAATTTCTAGTTCCGCCACTGTGAAGCAGTATCAGTATCGACCAAGAATTTCTTTAGATAAACAAATCCATTTTGCAAGTTCATTATTATATAAAAAACAAAAAAGTTCATTATTACGTGTAGTTTCTACAAGAAGAATTAACCTAAATAGCCGCCCACCCTACCATTTAAACTAAAAATAACTGGTGAATGTATAATATATGCATAATTTATATATTACATGTGTATAATTATGTATAATCTATGTATATTGCTAGAAAAAGTAAGCAATTAATATGACCAGCTATTTGTATAAAGATCCGATGGACTATTTTCCAATCTCTTCCCTTTTCACTACAATTTTTGATGTAGGATCTTCTGTAAAAATTGTGTGGGATAGCCACTTTTAAAGTGATATTTACTTTTTATTCAGCATTTTTAATGCTGAGCAAAAATAGCCACTAGTCTATTAAAATTAATATGAAAAGACGGTATTACCCTTTCTTCTATCTCTTGACCCCACCTTGGCCCAACACATCTTCTTCGCTTCAGTGTCAAAAGTCCTTGCTCTTTGTTCCTTTTCTCCTCCTCGAGATCGCCGAGGTGAGCTCATATCACTAGCTAACCCAATTCTTGCTCGGAGATTGACAGACTATACAAGGAAGGAGACGAGACGACTGTAAATAGGAAGAGGGAAATCCTCAACAAATTATCTTCTTTTTCCGTGACTTTGGAAGTTTCCAGGCCTCTCGTTCGATAAAATATAACCTAGAATTTTGTGCATTTGATTTGAACAGAATAACTGCATATGTTTTGCCGTTGTCCTGAACTTAGAGTTCCAAATTCAAAAGATAAGGACATGTAATCCTGAACTTAGAGTTACAAGTTCAATAGTTAAGGATAGATAGTCCTAAACTTAGAGTTACAAGCTCAAAAACTAAGGACAGGTAGTCCTTAACTTAGACTTACAAGCTCATAAGTTAAGGACAGCTAGTCCTGAACTTATAGTAACAAACTCATAAGTTAAGAACACTTGGTCCTGAACTTAGAGTTGGAAGTTCAAATATTAAGGACACTTGATCCTTAACTTAGAGTTACAAGCACAGAAATTAAGGACAGGTAGTCCTGAACTTAGAGTTCCAAGTTCAAAAGTTAAGGACATGTAGTCCTGAATTTAGAGTTACAAGTTCAAAAGTTAAGGACAGGTAGTCCTAAACTTAGACTTACAAGCTCATAAATTAAGGACAGCTAGTCCTGAACTTACAGTAACAAGCTCATAAGTTAAGGACACTTGGTCCTGAATTTTATGAGCAGAAGGGTATTTTCATCCGAGCCGGTAAAAGTTTATTAAAGCAGTGACTAAAGACTAAAGACATTTTAAACAATGGCTTAAAAGTAAATACATGTCTTATTACGGGCTAACTGTACACTTCCCCCCGATCTTCTTAGCTACCAATTTTCAAACCATTACTGATTTGCAACAAAGAAAAAGTAAATTTTAGTATCAAATTTGTCTGCGTTGTAGCATAGATCTCATCCTCTGTATCAACCTTACGGCTACATTAAAATCTTCAATATCTAGCCTGATCTACAATAGCTTCTAAATAAATATTCTTATTATAACAGTGGACAAGCTGCGAAATAGAACTCGCAGCATTTTTGTTTTTCGTCTTGAACTCATTTACACAGAACGAAACAAAATTTGTCTCCATTTTCAGAACCGTTACTGTCAACAAATCCTTGCACTGAGTATTCATTTCCTATCACTGGATGCAGAAAACGCTAGAAGCAATCTTACAACTATAGTTGCTCGTATACTGGCTTACGATGATTATGGTTACCAACATGGTTGAACCACTCAGTGACTGCCATGTCGATTGCTCATCTTTTCAAAGATTTCTCAAGCAACTTATCTCGGTCAGATTGGGATTGACGTTCACCAAAGTGAAAATTTTAGTCTATCTTGTCTTCTTTGTCTCCAGAGCGAAGTGCTTCTGATGGAGATGCAGAACTACTTGGATGATCTACGTGGTCTCTTGAGGGCTCCTCTTTAAGAGACTGCATGACCGTAACCACCAGTAGCACAACGAGAACAAGAATAACTGCTCCAATCCCAATCATTGAGTTTCTGAAAGCCTTATAAGAATCTGAAGTGATACGTTTCTGTATAATACTTCCTTCCTTGTATCCTTGAAGAAACTGCGTAATTTGGGACCCCTGATTTTCCTCTTCAACACTGTCTGAGCCGATGACCTGTTGTTTGTGTAAAATGTCAATATCAGTATATAAAAATCAATTCGTATCACTATCACCTTAGTCCTAAAGTTGGAGAAGTTACAAATGTCTTTTACAGTATGGTGTCTAGTGTTAGAAACATAATAACTGAAGGATGAAGTGTTTAAACCTAAAGTATGTTTCCTAAGACTGCGAACACTATGCAATACATCATAACGTCATCTCAAAAATAGATAAAAGACTCAAAATTTTCTTCAAGGTGCCTCTATGGCTTCACCATATGCATCCATTCTTCCAGAGAATAGGAGCATATAAATCTTAAAATCTATTGAAATATGTTTGAACTAGGTAAACAATAAGAATTCAAGATAAAATCAACTTATGATTTTCATGTAGTGCTTTATTAGTTTATTAAAACCTAAGCAGGCATAAAATCTACTAAAAGTTAAAAGTGACTGGTACTCCCCATGAAGCAAATTAAACATGCTCATAGAAGAAACAAAGACAAATTCTAAATTCATGCAAAACTAAGGTCCAGAATAAGATCATGCCGAAAGCAATTGCCAGAGTTCTACAATATTTGTGACCTGAAACTTCTGGTGGTATCCACTACCCAGAGAGTGGATAAAAATCCAACTGCTGCATTTCTGACAGTATTTCATTTGTTTGGGCTTTCCATTCCTTGTTTCTCTTTTTCTTCTAGTACTTACATAGGCTAGCAATGTCTACCAAATCCATCAGGTCAGTCATGGTTCATGATCATTTGTTGAAAATGCAGACCTCTGAAACTCGTATAAGACTCATGAATAATTAGTGTTGTATTTCCTTTACAAGCTGGTTAATTGATAGATGAGAAATTGGCAAAAAAGGAGACAAAGTCTGAACAGCAATCTAGGCTAACTACAGATTCATGTCTCTATATATACTTATAAAATGAGAGAGGACATGCTTGTCGCTAACTTAACTGACATGATAAAGGAGCATGCAAGAAAATGTTATTAAGAGCAGTAAACTTTAGGCAAAACTATACTTGCACAGGGAGAGGAACAGAAGGTTTCGAGCTTACTGAAAAGTACTCCTCGTTTCCATCCCACACAATCATCTTTGGTAGTTTAATTTTCTTAGATACTTCAAATGACTCAGCAAAGTCTTGCCATTGCTTGAACCCAACAAAGGCAAACACCAAATCACGGTTTGCAGATGCAGCAGCTTTCAAGAGTTTTACTAATCCTTTTGACCTCTCATCATTCTCATCTTCTACAATTGTTAGAACAATTTTCCTCTCGTCGTCTTTCAACAACTTCAGAGTATCTTGATTAATAGGCAAAGCCAGAGGGAGCAAGCTCTGTTTGATAAAATCTTCAAGGAACTTTTCTGCAACCATAGCAGGAAAACTTAGATTCAGCCATTGTTTGTGCTATAATATTCAAGGCACAGCGTCAGCTAAAAATAGTTCTCAGTTGTTCTTTAATAAGTTGAAGAGCAGATCAATAGCAGAAATGATCAATTATAACGAACTAGGAACACCATATAAAGCTCGTGTGATGGAACTAGAGGAGCTATAACTGACATTTCAAGAATAAATACATCCGAGGATTTGTCATTTGCATGTTCCAAATGAAAGGAGAATATAGCAAGAACAAGGTTGGAGCTACACCAAAATTTCAAGAACTTACTTGCATCCATCTAAAGAACTTATATCGAATAGCAAGCTTTATGTGTTGAAACTTATTTGCGTGAGGTAGGGATATGATTTTAATTAGTTTCATATCTTGGTGAAGCAGTTATGATAAGCTGACCTTCAAAGGGGCCATTAGAAGATGCTCTGTTCGTGGTAGCTCGGATGAAGGGCTATCAGTGCAGGTACTTTGTCAAAATCATAGAATTCCATTGTTTTATCTGAGAAATCTTTTGCCACAGAAAACCATGCTTTTTTCTTGTATTTCACCGCCAAATGTGATATGGCAGACTCGTTCAAGCCAAAGCCTATGAATAAAGGAAAACTTTTGCCCGCTTCTTCAATAAATTCACTAATAGCTGAGTCGGAATTGAGTGCGGCCACATCAGGAGCAACAAACTTTTTCAAAAATCGCACAAGTAAATCTGCCTTTCTTGGTCCATAATAATCTGTTGGAACTCCATGCATGAATATCTTCAAAGTTGGAAATCCACTGCATTGCAACAAAATAAACATTTCAGTGTCTTTTTATCCAAACAACTGCAAACATTTACCAAAAAAACAACTATACTTCAATCCCAAACAAGTTGGGTCGACTATATGATCTACTGACCATGTCTCACCATTTAAATTCATCTCAGACAACAACTGAAAACATTTACTAGTGGTAAATTACCAAAATTTCTAAAATAAACATTGGTATAGTCTATGTCTATTTTGATTTTATTTGTCGCGTGGAAAGTAGCATCTGGTAAACCTTCAGTTCAAAATCTCTTCCTCTGCCTAAAAGGAAAATATGTTTGAATTTCAGCATAAATATATATTGTAGTGAAAAGGGAAGAGATTGGAAAAAATAAAGTTGAGCTTTTACGTGATCCAGCCTCTTGGGGACTCTAGAGAATATCCCCTACAGATTAAACAAGAACCCAATTCCAATCCTCAGGACCACAGAGTCCACAACTCAGCACCACGTTCCCATTCCCACTTGCATTATCTTCTATCCATCAGCACTTCCCTAATTATGCCTGTTACTGCTTATCTGACCTGGCTAACCTGCTTCTGACAAGGACTTACCAAATAAAATGAGTATCCTACATCAGAAAACAGCATTAGACGTACACGAAAATTCTAGAAGTGCCGGAACTACTTAGATATGGGATAGTCTCAAAGAGAGAAGGAACATTGAGATCATGTTCTGAATTGGGATATAAGAAGGTACGATTAAGAAGCTCTGAAGAGGTTAGGGATATGTGTAGGGCAGTGGATGATCATGGCAGCTGTCAGGTGTAGTGAAACAGCAAAGGGGCTCAGGCAGGATCATCAGTGTGATGCGCGCGGGTGTGTGATAGTCTATGCGATTTAAACAAGTATCCTTGTTCATTTTTTTCTGTTGCAATACAAATGGTTTCATACAGGGATGAATATTGGATCAGGAGTTCTTTTATAGGATATGCATCTACACTCTTCGGCAATCAATATAAGCATAACAAATTGATTAAGATCACAAACTGAGAATCCTTTTAGAATGCTAATAGAAATGTTTTACCAAACTAAAGAATACCTTATACTCTTCTTTTGGTTCGAGCAACTTAATTTAACCAGAAAACAAGTTGCATATTGAGAAAATGACTCGACAAAATAATTGTAGTAATAACTTATATGGATAAAGCAGACATACTCAATTTCATGTTTTGAAGCAACACGACTGTATTTGTCAGCATCCACTTTTGCAATTACAACGGGCTGCTTCAGTTCAGCAAGAATGGCAGCAGCTTTGTCCAACTGCGAGGAACTTCTGTCAGAGTGCTTCGTGATGTAACATTTAAAATGCCAATTATCCATAAAGACAAGAACAGGAAATATTGTTCACATGTCTACACTTGTATAGTGAAGAAAACAAAATCATTGTCCCTTTGGAGGCAAAAGAATACTAACATAGAACACAGAGTATGAAGCTTAGTGAACTCAAGTAAAGAGCTTGATAACACGTTCTTCTATTGACGAATATATCGCTACCATCAATCTTTAGAAAGAAACAATTCAACCTCATCACTCAAGCAGTTTCAGTGACCACCAGCAACACACTTAACCCAATGTAGAAGCACCCATAAAGGGAGAAATTTTCTCTTAGAGGACAGGGAACAGCTGATAAAGTAGAAGTAAGCCCATCAGTCGATGACCAGGTGGTAACAATCACTTCTTACTTACGTGGCATATCATGATCTTGTATGACACCAGTGAACTTCCTTTGCAAGAGTACTCTAAGCCAACTTAATCAAATTTCCTTTTCCGATCCCACTTTCCTCTGTTGTTCTCAACTTATTCTCCACCTTTTGTACTGGAGGAATGACTTACTGTCCAAGGTATCTTAGAACCTTTGTTGCTCTCCTGAATGTATATCTAAGTGTGTATGAACCTTTCAAATTTGGTACAAGGAAGAATTTGACCAGTACCAGAAGAGAAAAGAAAGTCACAGCAAATGACGAAATGAGTAATTTCTCACTAGCGACCATAACACAAGCTAATTCAGTTGCTAAAATCAGCCCTCAAATGTGTTCTACTCAGCCTCTCAAACTTTGTTGTTCATGGAAAACAGCTTCTTTCTGGCAGTTCATCTATCATGGATATGAACCTAAAATACAGCATCCAAAATCTTCTTTCGTTATAACTGAAATCATTCTATGTTCTTTAATAGCACGAAGGAAGCTTCATTTTCCCCATAAGTTTAATTACGCGACCATGATAAGCCTTCCATCCCTCGATGATTTCAAATCAAAATCAATCATAAGCATCTATTTCTCTAGTGTCCGTTTTTTCTAGGAATTTCTCGAGTCTCAAATTTTAACACTATCAACACCTTATTAACTACCACAAGAGTGTGCCCATAATTTCATTGTTAAATTAGTAGGTATCAAATTTCCCATAGACAACTAATTAATAAATGAAATGTTTTGGAAATAAAACCTCAAGAAAAGACTAAATTTTAAGATGATATTACTTTTATGTCCTATGGTTTTTTTACCAAAGCAACTGTTTCTCTTATTCCATCATTACTTTTCGTAATTTGTGGTAAATTATCCTTTATTCATTTATTTCATTATAATGACACAACAATCAAGTAAAAGCAAATCCAAACTAGCTCTTTTTAATATAAGAAAATAAGCAAATTAAGCAAACTGAGAGAAAAGAAAAAAAGGAAAGACCTCAGGAGATAGACGTTTACAGTGACCACACCAAGGAGCATAGAAATCGACCAACATATAATCGAAGGTGGAAATTGCAGCGTCCAAGTTGGATTCTTCAAGTTCCAATACTTTCCCATCGACAGCGAACTGTTGCTTCTGCTCCGCCGCCTCGATCGACGGTAATGACGACGGAGATAGGAGGAGGAGGAGGCCGACGGTGAAGATCAAGATGGAGCGAGGAAGAAGCATCTTTTGTTCAGTGGAGCAGTTTGAATTGAATTCTAGAACTGGATCTGGTTTCTTTTTCCTTTTTATAGTTTACGTAGTGGCAAATTTCATTGTATTTCCTCTTATTTTTTCAAATTAAGAAGTGAACATTTGTTTTTCATTTGGCTATATACATAAAATATATAAAGTTGCCACAACTTTCACTTAGATAGATTAAACTCTTTATTGAATACCAATAAAAATATGTCCAAAATATAACCAATTAAACTCTTTATTAAAACTAATTGTAGACATGTGATTTTTGAGCCTTCTCAAGATTTTTCATATTTTAGCGTAAATATTTAGTTTAGGTTTTGTATCGCTCTCTTTACCTTATTTTATCTAAAAAAAAAACTACAAAAATATTTTCCCTTATCCTAACTTATCCTAACTAGTTGATATTTTGTCTAGTTAGTTTTATTTTTGAAAAAAAATACAAAAATAGTCTTGGCATTTTATTTTCCAAAAACAAAAGATAAGAAGAAAAAGTTCAAAAATATTTTGCATTTTAGTATATATTAATTAGTATTTAAATTTTATTACTATAGTAGTTATATGTCTTCTCTAAATATTTTTATTATCTTAAATATACTAGTATCTTTATAAAGCTATTTTTAAGAGAAAATAAAAAAAAATTAAAAGAACAAGAGTTAAACAGAGAGGAAAAACAGAGAGGAAAGAACGGATCTGTAGGATTAAAAAGTGAGTCACATACCAGACCTGGGTCTTCTTCTTCAAGCTTTCTTCCTTAAAATCTCTTTCAATTACTTTGAGCCATGAAAAGCTGAAATCTCAGCTCCAGAAAACGTAGCTACCGTAGCCCCTTTTCACCCCAAACCCGCCATGAAAACTTAAATCCTTACCTCCACAACATTACCAAAGATAGTTAAGGTTTCTGAGTCGAGGCTACCATTCGATATCGTCGAGGTCACCACGATGCTGAGAATAAAGTTGATTCGCTAGAGGTATTTTATTTTTGTATTTTGTCTTTATGACTTACTGAAATTTGTTTGAATAAGCATTAAAGTTTGGAGTAGTATATATTGTTATTTGGAAGATTTGTTTCTTTGGCCCTTTCGTACTTCTTTATTTTTGGAAAAAATGGCGTGATGTTTGGTTCCTTTAGCTGATGTCTTGTTGTTTGGATTTATTATTTTAATTTCTTGACTCATGAATTAATCTTATGCTAGCTATTATTATTTTAGTTTGTTTAATAAAAATAAAATTTCGTAAGTATATAAACAATGACGCGAAGAGCAGTGTGAACTGAGTTTGGTTATTAGTGTCAAATGGCTAGATTTCAAAAGTTGTTTGGAAGTATTAGAAATACATAATTTCGGATCCTTGATGTATCTAAGCGTTGGGTGTTGCTGGACTATTTTCAGGTAACCGTTCTTGTTGCATATGCTTCTCCTTTATGTCATGCCACTTTCTTGCCTTCTATAAGTTTTTTTGACAAGAAGTCTTAATAATGTCAATCTAGCAAGTCCTTTGAAACGATGTGCTGATTGTTTGAACTCTTTAGTACTAATCCAGCGCTGGAGCAGTGTAAGTAAATCTTAAGAAGTTCTGAGATGGTACAATTTACCATAATATATTGGCACCATTAAATTAAATCATCATCCTTATACATGGAATGCGATATTAATGTGAAAACACAATGTGGTTCGATTTACTGGTAAAGAGATAGCACATTAGTATTTGTGGAATTCGATTGTGTTCGATTGTTATAGTTGAATACAAATATCTACTTTAAAGAAATTGAGGCGCACCATTCACACAATTGAATCACATACCTTATGGCCCTCATATTAATTTTACAACTTAGTGTAGAAAGCATTTTGAATTCTCGTAGTTTGCTTTAGGCGCGTTAATTAAATAAAGTGTCATAGCTACGGGTACGGTTCCCGTGACGTAGTTGTGATGCTTAACTTCCTAAACTCGGGTGTGCATTTATGTGACCCAAATCCAAATCTCAACAACGTTAGATGAAATGTGTCGTAGACCGCGGGTGCATTTATGTGACGTGGTTCAAGACGTGTTTTATATGATGTTGAAATCTTCCCCAAAAATAATTAAATAAAAGCGGTTTAATAAGTTAAAATTGTACCATAGGTTAAAACATGTATTAAAATCAGTAAATAGGCCAAATAATAACAGTTGAGCGACCGTGCTAGAACCACGAAACTCGGGAGTGTCTAACACCTTCTTGTTGGCCTATTCTTGTTGTATTCACTATCAACAAGAATACAAGCTTGAACAATTACTAACTTACAGATATTAAGATTTTTGTATTTAACTAACTAACTAACAAATTAAAATAATAAATTAACACTAAAGGTACTCCAGGTGAGAGAAAATATTAAGGAGGTCTAGAGTTATGATTTTCCTAATTATCGGAATCCTTCCCGCTATGTCTTCTATAATTTTGCCTAAGTATTCTCTACCGATCATGAGTGCTCTGCGTGTTGTAATTCTCTCCCGAGTAATTACGACAATTTACTAGACATACTTTCCCGAGTTACGCTAGTTGGCTTTAATTACAGCTCACTTAGATCGTACCCAAGGTTTCGTTATCCCTAATCCCACCTTTAAACCCTTGGTTATTGATTCCTCACATACGTCGTGAGTGATGTTGTTCAACAACTACCTAAATATGCACTCTCTCCCGAGTAATATATACTAAATAGGCACAGCTAATTGAGGGCTCTTCAACCAACCACAATATAAACGTAGTGAACAAATAGAGAAAAGCTACGGCTCAATTATATAAAAATATAACAAGAATTTATCCTACAAAAAGTTCTATCAAAACTCTAGATAACAATTAGTTATTCATAATAGTATGTAAAACTACAATACTAAAAGTCATAACCAACAACGAAAAATAAGAAGAGGAAGGAAAAACTCGTAGAAGAATTCCCCGCCTTGCTCCTATTGTGTCTCTGCCTCCTTAGGTCAAATCTGTGTCAAAAGTATGTCCAACTTCTTCAAAATACCGTTTTCCCATGTATATATACCAAGTAGGGTTGGGCCCAAACAATTATACCTTCTCCTAGATGAAAAAAAACACTTTTCCCGGATTTGACTAGTGCGGCTGCGCTCGTGACCGCGCATATTACCCAGTATTCGGCCTGAAGAGCGCGGCCGCTCACTTGACGCGTACTTTTCACCCTGTTCTGTTGGGATTTGGAAAAACGTAAAACTTGAAAGTTGTATCCCTTTGAGTTAGCTTTTCAACTATATATTGTAGATCCTAAATGGAGTTCTGAGCGAAAAGTTATGTGCATTTTACTAGACAATGCGCAATATGTCTATTCGATTCTTCGTTCGCTCTTAATTATCATCCGTTGATCCCTGAACACGATCCCGACTTAATTCCTTGAGCTTTTACTCAGACTTCAAAGCTTCAAATTACTTGAATTCATTCCATAACATCTACATAGCTCGAAATCACTCTTACAAGGCATAAAACACACAATTAGTGCTAGACACTAGCGATTAAAATTCAAACTCAACTAAAGTGCAGTAAATTAGAGTGTAATAAGCGACTAAAATACGTAATTATAGCCTATCAGCAGTGTATAATATGCAATAGTTGTTAGTTGAACCAGTTCAATAGTTTTTATCTCAACTTATCTCGATCTTGCCATTTAATCCAAATATATGCAAATACATGGTCAATTAGTTTTGTGACTGTTTACAAACTTGTTTTTAGTTTTACGACCCTACCTCTTTTTTACACATAAGACATTTACTTTTACACGTAAGAGATCTAAAAAAAGTCATTTTCTTAATTTTAAAATTGTAGAGGGCCATGATCTACAAATAGCAAAAATACATTCCGCAACAAACAATCTACATTCATAGTGGGATTATTACTAGGTTGTTGTTGTTGTAACAAACAATCTACATTCATATTTATTAATAACAACTCGAGTCAATTGGTTTTTTGGCTTTTTACAAACCTGTTTTTAGTTTTATGACCCTACCTTTTTTTTTTACACATGAGAGATTTACTTTTACACGTAAGAGATCTGTCTTTTACACATAAGAGATCTAAAAAAATCATTATCTTAAATTCAAAATTGTAAAGGGTCATGATGTACAAATAGCACCTCATAAACTCATTCGCATACGAGAAATTAAAAAATAGCCAGATTTGCAACTGGTCGTTAAAAAATAGCCCAGTTTCAAAAGTAATCGAAATTTAGCCACTTTTTATGTAAAGATAAATCTAAGCAAAAGCACTGCTCAAAATCCGAAAAATATGCCAGTATATTATGCTGGAGTTCCAGCATAAGTATACTTGAACTCCAGCATATTATACTGAAGTTCTAGGATAAGTATGCTGGAACTCCAGCATAATATGATGGAGTTCCACCATAAGTACACTAGAACTCCAGCATAATATACTGGAGTTCCAGCAAGTATATCTATCCAGCATAATATACTGAAGTTTGGAGCACCGGTGCTCCAGTCTCTAGTATATTATAATGGAGCCAGTAAAGTATACCGGTCCAGCATAATATGCTGGAGTTCATATACAGGTGCACCGAACTCCAGTATATTATGCTGGACCGGTCTCTGTTGCAGCAAAATAGTGGCTATTTCTCATTGACTTGGTAAATGTTGGCTATTTTTGAAAGACCAGTCCGAAAATTGGCTATACCGTGCTATTTTGTTGTTATGCATAATAGATAAAGTTTAAATTGTGGAATTACCTCTTCAAGTCAAATCTTAAAAATTTATTTTTTGTGATTTTTGAGTCATTGGAAGATTTTATGAAAAATCTATAGATTTGTATGTCAAAGTGATGTTCGAGTCTATATATATTGACTATAATAAACTCGAATTAACACTTATAACATACCTTGGTTGATAAACTTTGTGTAAACCAAAATTGCCACTTTGAGTTCACCCTAAAAACTTTATTTGCTGTTCTGACTATGCAGTATATATAACCTAGGGAGGCAAGGGGCGGATCCACCTTGTGACCTATGGATTCACGTGAACCCAATAGTTTTTGTTCGAATAGTGTAAATATGTTTAAAAATTTCAATAATTATCTATAAATATTTAAATGTGAACTCAGTTATTATTGAAAATTTACTCGAGATCGTTACAGGAACCCATAAACATTAAATTCTGAATTCGCCTATGAAGGAGGCATGCACCGAGCGCATCGCGAACTCCTTGGACTTGGGCATTTTCTTCTCGTGATGGAATGCTCAATGCTCCTTGCTACACTGTCCACTCATTTTCGGCGTGAGCTTGCTCTAAGAGAACATTGTCTACCCAAGCTTGGGCTTCTCATCCTGAGCTCGCCCGTGAGAGCTCTCCCATCACTACTAGAAATTCGGCAAAAATCGACCAAGAAAAAATGACCAACTTTGGTCGGTCAAAAAACCGGCCAAAAACCTACCAAAGTTGGTCGCTTTTTCAAAAAATTTTAATTTTTAATTTTTTAATTTTTTTTTACGAAATCGACCAACTTTGGTCGGTTTTCTTTGGCGCAAAATGCGGGAACCTATTTTTGAGTCCCGCGAAATTTATTTTTCAAGAAATCGACCAACTTTCATCTGTTTTTGCAATTAAAATAAATAAAAATTAATATTAAAAAAATCGACCAACTTTGATCGGTAAATTTGGCCAAGTCATTTTAGAAAACTGGGTCGGTAATTTTATATTTTAATAAAATCGACCAACTTTGGTAGATTATTTTCGTGCGAAAATACAATTAAAGAGTAATAAAAAATAAGACAATCTTAAAACAAAATGCACCAATGGTTTAGTGGTAGAATAATATCCTGCCACAGTACACACCCCAGTTCGATTCCCAGATGGTGAATCTTTTGATTGCATAATTAAAATACCGACCAACTTTGGCCGGTTTTTTTTGCGACCAACCTTGGTTCTTTCACCTTTGCGACCAACTTTGGTCGGTATACAAAAACAACCACTAAAATAGCGACCAAGCCTGTTTGGACGGGTTTTGGTCGGTATTTTGCATAAACAGACCAACGTTGATCTTTTTTGTGGTCGCTAAAACCCGAATTTCTAGTAGTGCATGTGCCTAGTCTTGGCTCAGGAACCTTCCTCATGATGTGAGGGTAATGCGAGAAGGTCCTAAACTCTTTACTCCACCTCCGATCACTTTACCATATCAATGCAAACTTTCACTTATTGTACAACACCCATTTCATAGGAATTCTTTTGCCATTTATTAATGTTATGATTTTATCCTGATTTTCTTACTATATATGAATTTTACCTTTTTATGAAGGAAGAGCACTTTACCATAATTGATTTTACTTTTCTTATAAGGAAAATATAGATCCCTTCTATATCTAACAAATCCCTTTCTTTGAGGAAAATGTTGTGACCTCCATAAATTGAGGATCCCTCCTTTATACAAGAAAACAATAGCATCCAATGTAGTTCTCTCTATAAGTTTTTCCTTTACATTAGTAAATTGATATAGGACACTTGACCAAACCATATTAAAATATTATGTCTCTTTTAGTATATTCTTTTGTCATCTGATTTATCATCGCCAAGGTTTCCTTTGTTAGCTTCCGCATGGTGATTTATTTTTCAATCCCAACAAGTGATATTAGAGCCAATAATTCAACGAGGTTGGAGACTGCTTCAATGAGGTTCAGATCAAGTTATAACCAATCTGATGATAAAAAAGATTCTTATCCAAAATCAAAAAATAGTGTGAGTACTACATGTGGGGACACACTTTCAACCATATATTTTCAAGAGAAACTATCAGCTATGTCCATTTATAAGTAGTTTATTATAAAAATTAACCAATTCATTAAATATTACTAATATTAGCCAAATATTACCAATATTAGTCAATTAGCTATTTGTAGCCAAAAAAATTAAATTTTTGCTTTCTTTTGAGTGAGTGTTATTAGAATAGATTGGGTATATCTTAAGGAGTTTGAATCTCAGTTTTGGAATGATTTGGCGGAGTTTTGAGATGGTTTGAATTGAAAATTCGAATTAGAGGATGAAACATGAAAAAAGTAATATATGTATCATACTGTGTATCATTTGTGTATCACATATGTATCGTATTTGTATCAAATGTGTATCACACACACACACACACATATATATACACACATGCACACACACACACACACACACATATATACATATATATATTCATATATACCTATGTGTTTGATACACGTGTCAAAGAAGAATTTTTTGAACTCGATTTTAACTATGAATTTTGATATCAATCAGTCCAAATCACCTCCAATCTTCCTCAAAATTTGTATATTGACTCATCTATATGTTTTCAATGAATTTCAACCTTACCCATTGTAAAATGTCCTCTTTGCTAGATTTATTGGAACTTTTTGTGTGTGTGTGTGTATATATATATATATATATATATATATATATATATATATATATATATATATATATATATATATATATATATATTCATATTTCATCACCTTGTTTGCTACCACATCCATAAAATTTTCTTTCCGTCTTGCATTTAATATTGTTGATCACACTTAAAAATATGAAAAGAGATCTTTGCGTGTGATTCTTGGAGAGAAAAAACCTTATTTATTTGAGTTTTCAATTTTTATGTGTGTTTCGCTTGTTTTGGTAAGTCTATGATTAATAGCTAGAGGTTGGTAAGTTGGAACTTATTTGGGACATTATGTAGGATTCCCTATTTTCAACATATCCCCTACTGCATCTTTAAAACAAAAATTATTTTTAGCCCATGCTTATGGCCTCCAATTTTCCACTCATGCTTACATTTAACGCATGAGCTCCACTTTAACCATGTTCATGACTTTAACGCATGTCTTCAATACTTTTAACACATGCTCACTTTTGACACATGAGATCCACTTTAACCTTGTTTACTTTTGATGCAGGGCTTAAATACTTTTAACCCGTACTCACTTTCAATACACGAGACTCTAATTTTTAATCCATACATATTTTTAACCATGACAAGCAGCAATGATGAAATTATGTGAAGAGGGTAGATCATGTTTGTCAAAAGAATTCAAGTCAAAAGGGGAAAATTGTTAGGATTTTATCCTGATGTATATGAATTTTACCTTTTCTTGAAGGAAGAAAAAAGACTTTACCATAATTGATTCTACTTTTTCTATGAGAAAAATACATATCTCTTCCACATTTAAGAGATTCCTTTTTTGGAAGAAAAGGCTGTGACCTCTATAAATTGATGATACCTTCTTCATTTTTTTTACACAAGACTGTAGCTGCAACAGCCTTAAAAAAACTCATGAAAGAGCTAATCATATACAACTTCTCTTCCATGAGGAAAGAAAATATATAAACTTACAAAAAAATTAGCTTTATCAAATCTACTTCTTATGCTAGGCAACTCCCATTTATCTAAGCAAAAAGGACCCTTAGCTTCTCGAGGCAACTGCTGGAATGTGTAGCATTATGAGCTATTGCCACTGTTTGCAACTCTTTGGCAAGATCAGCCACCTGGTTGGCTTCTCTATAGCAATGGGTAATTTGAACTTCTGCCTGATCTAGAATCTGTGTATCTTCATGTTGTTGGTGTTCCTCTCTTTTAACATATTGGTCCCTATAAGAGAGTCAAGCTCTAAGCAGAATTTGGTATATCCCTGTTGAATGCACCACTCTCCACCAAACTTGGCTGCTACTGCCCCTGCTTCGTTGTTGCTTCTACAGTGGATTGGTATGGAGAAGGCCATGATGAGATCTCCATGTGAATCTCTTATTACACCTCCTATACCTGCCCTACCAGTGTCAACCAAAAAGCTCCAATCTGTATTTGCCTTAATCATATCCTATGATGGTTTATCCATGTTACTTGCCAATATCTCACAATAGGTTTCATTGCTTCCACCTCTTCACAAAGTCTCACCCAAGGCCAATTCAGTTTGCAGTTAGGATATGCTACAGTAACAACAGCTTGAATGGTCCAAGTGATTTGCTGCTCCATGTGAATATAGGCAAACCTTTTGTGGTCTCCAAACTTGCAAGAACTCCAACTTTTCTAAATTTCCCAGAAGATAATTACTGGTACAATCTGCAGCAATAATTTATTTTATGCTCGACTTCTCACCACTTCTTGAGAATCATCCTAACAGGCCATAGAGGCATACCAAATCTATTCCAAATGTATCTAGCAGCATCACCTTCACTTAATGTATGATGAATGGAATCACATTTTGGTCTTTGACAACAATTACATCTAAAAACTGGCCGGTTACCAAACTTGGCGATTATCTCATCAAAAGGTAATTTACTACGGCATAATCTCCAGGACATGAAGGAAATTTTGAAGGGAACGCACTTGTTCCATAGCCTGTAAAGTGCTTCATTTCTCTGCCTTTTGCATCTAGTGATCTGCCATGAAAATTTATTTGTGTATTTTTTATCCTCTATAAGGCTCCAGATGGCATAGTCTTATTCATTCTGCTCCCCAATCCTAAGGTTAGCTATATGTTGCACAGCTTCATTAGCTAGGATCATACCAAGTTTTTCCAGGTTCCATTGACCTTGTGTAATGTATTCCTGCACCTTAGCCTTTCTACTGCCCCCTGAATTAGGAAACATATTATCTAGAGTACCCTTCTCTGTCCAATTATCGAGCCAGAAGTTGCAAGTACCTGCATTTATTTTCCAAACAATATTTGCCTCCACTTGCTTCCTAACAAGAGTCATATGCTTCCACGATGGGAATCACCTGATACCCAAACTTTAATGGTTGGGTGAGCTCTAGCACAGTATTTTGCCTCAAGGAAAGAAGCCCACAAAGATGGTTGAGTTCTGAACCTCCACCATCTTTTTATAGCAAGAGTATTACTGATATCCTCCATGGTTCTAATATCAATACCTCCCTCATCCTTAGGAGTACATAAATTCTTCCGAGAACTCTAGTGATATTTAGTTTTATCACTTTTGGAGCCCCAAAAGAAATTAGCAAAATGCATCTCGAATAGGTTCAAAGTACCCTTAGGTGGACTCATAGCTGACAAAGTATACACAGGCAACGACTGCAATACACTTTTAATCAGCACTACTCTTCCTCCATATGACAACATCTTTCCCTACCAACCATTTAATCTTTTTACCACTTTAGTAACCATGCCATCAAATAATTCTAACTTCTTCCTTCCAATGTACAGGGAACAACCAAGGTAACTGAAGGGGAAATTTTTTTCCAAAAAGCCAGTACACTCCCTCATTCTATTAATTCTGTGTGCACCAGTCTTACGATCTGTGAGGAAGAAGCTCTTATCAGTGTTTACCTTTTGTCCAGAGGAGGCTTCATAGTTACTTATTTGCTTCATTATGAGCTTTACTGACTTATTGTTACTGCTGGTGAAGATGACTATATCATCTTCATAGGCTAGATGGTTAATGAGAGGGCCTCTGTGACTCATGGTGAAAGGAATTAAATCAACATTGTCATGAACAACATTAAGAGATCTAGACAAGACCTCAGCGGCCAAAATAAAGAGAGAAGGTGATAGTGGGTCTCCTTGCTTAAGACCCTGTGAAGAGGTAAAAAAAACCTCTTCTAGTACCATTGATAATGATAGAATACCAAACATCAGCAATCACCCTCCAAATCATATCGATCCAAAATTCCTCAAAGCCAAACCTTTTTAAGACCTCTAGTATAAATGACCATGACATCCTATTTTATGCCTTAGCCATGTCAAGCTTAATAACCATATTTCCTCCCATGTTGGTCTTGGTGATATTTTGAATAATTTCTTGTGCTAATAAAATATTTTCGGTGATGAGTCTACCCTTGACAAAACCACTTTTGGTTGTCTGAAATCAATTTGGGAAGAAGAGGGTTGAGCTTATCATCCAAGATTTTAGAAATGATTTTTTTGTTAAAGTTGCTAAGGTTGGTTGGTCTCAACTCAGAGAAGCTGGTGTGTGATTCAACTTTTGGAATTAAGACTAAGCAAGAGTGTGAGTAATATCTTGTAAGCTCCTTTCCTTTAAAAAATGCCAAAATAAAATCCACCACATCCTTCTTAATGATCTCCCAAAAGGGTTGGAAAAATGTTCCACTATACCCATCTAGTCCAACGGTACTCTCTGCACTCAGACTAAATATTGTATTCCTGATCTCTGATTCATCTGAAAGCTCAGAGAGCATAGCATTTTCATCTTCTGTGAGGCATTTTGGTATACAACTAAGCACATTGTGATTGATCTCAGGTTGAGGAAGATTGAACAACTTGGAGTAGTGTCTGGTTGTTGTTCTTGCAATCTTATCATCACCCTCCACCCATCTACCTCTGTTGTTCTTTATTCTATGAAGCTGAAGCCTTCTTCTCCTTTATCTCAACATATAATGGAAATACTTAGTATTGCAGTCTCCTTCTTAACCACTTAGTTTGCGTCTTCTGTTTCAGAAGATTCTCTTGTAATCCCAACCAATTTGTGTATTCTTCATGAGCTTTATTTATGTCCTCCCTACTGTGTTCTGAATTCAGCTGAATATCAAGATCTTCCAGTATGTGTACATTAGCTTCCCATTCACTTACTTGCTGGCGAATATCTCCCACTTTATCTCTGGACCATTGATTGAGATTTTTACCAAGCTCCTGAAGTTTGCTCTTCAGCCTCCATATAGCATTCCCAGTAACTTGCACATCCCAAGCTTTTTGAAAAACCTCTAGGAAGTCCTGTTGTTCAGTCCAAAAATCAAGGAATCTGAAATATTTGATGACTTCTTAATGATCATTGTGACACTTCAAAAGAAGAGGTCTATGGTCAGAGCCAGTCCTTACCAGGTGTTTCACACAATTATGTTGAAAGACCTGACTCCATTGGTCATTCACAAGAATCTTGTCTAATCTTTTCTAAATCCTTTTCCTAAGTCCCCTATTGTTGCACCAAGTAAATCTGGGACCAGTGAAACTGATGTCACTAAATCCACAAGCTTCCATAGTAGTGATAAAGTCAAAAAATTTATAAGCTCTATGAGGTTTTCCACCTAATTTCTCTTCTGGATCCATGATAACATTGAAATCACCTCCAATACACCATGGGCCATCTATGAGCAAATTAATATCCACAATACTGCTCCAAAGATCTTTCCTTTCCATAGTTGTGCATTTAGCATATATTGCAGTAACATAAAGACCCTTGTCTTGCATATTATCTTTAATATTAAGAGTGATTTGTTGATCATCTTCTGCAATAACTATAGGATCACATTGACTATTGCAGAAGCACCAAATTTGGCCACTAGGATTAGTGACACCATGTTGGAATCCCAAAAATCTCTTGTAACCTTCAATCTTGTTCTTATCAATAAAAGGTTCCATGATTGCAACAAAGACAACCTTGTTAATGTCAATAAGATATTTTAATCTATGTATGGCCTTTTTAGATTTCATCCCTTTATATTCCAAAATATTGTATTAATCATGGAATACTAGAGGAGTTATAGCATGTGTCTGAACCATTCCTCTATGATGAGGTGTGGTTCTGTCCCTTGTTCTTCTTCCTCTTTTTCTTTGTTCACTTCTTCCTCTTCTTTCTGACTCATTTGGTTCCTCTTGCTCTTTGTTTTCCTTTTCGTTGATTTGTCTATTTTCAGTGTTTCCCTCCCTGCTTTTTGAGTTCTTGGATTCAGGAGAGGTAGTTTCTTGGACTGATTCTATGTCCTTGTCAACATTCTTCAATTGAAGATCAGTATTTCCCGCATATTGATTATACTGGAGGTCCACACACTGATGGTTTTTTATCTCTGGGGCAAGGCTAGTTGATTCTATGTTCTGTATACTCTCTGCAACTTGATTCACTTCAGAGTTTTGTTCCCAGTCTTTTTCAGTTTTTACTGCCTGGTGTTTCTTCTTCTTTTCCTGCTTTTTATTATTTGCAATATTTGCTAATTTGATGTCTTCAGTGAACTGAATTGAAACTTCCATTACTTGAGCACTGGTATTTGATTTGTTGCTACTTCTATGTTGTTCATTATCATTTTCCTGTTCGTCATGTTCTTCCATCGCCAAGTAACTACTTTTGTTATCTTGCTTGCTATTAGAGATACTCTTGTGAGTTGCCTGGTGATCATTTGTGCCCTCAATTACTTGGACAGGGTGAAGTGAGCTACTGGCACTCCTTGGTTTCCTACTACCACTCTAGGACATAGCAGGCTTGAAAGTTACTTTACTCTTTTTTCTGGGCATCTTCTTCTTTTTTTGTTTCTTCAGCTTTCTGACTTGGTTCACTCTTTCAACAACTCTAAGCTTATTATCCACTTCCTTCACCTTAATATTTTTCCTGGACTCAAAGATAGTCTCACCATGTTTTCCTGAATTTGCTATTACTTCTTTTTCATTTCTCTACTCTTTTCCCTTTTGTTTTTGCCCCATCCATGTGGTCTGCATTCACAACTCCTTATTTTATATCATTGTCTACCACTCTAGGCTTGTTGGTCATAGTATTGTTTGTGCTGGTACCTGCTGTGTTTTTTAGTACATTATGTTTGTTAATCTTAGCTTCAGTTCCATATTCGCAGAATTCATCCCTTCAGCATCGATTTTCTTCTCAACAACTCTACATTGAGTTAAAGAGTGTCCCAACAGTCTGCAATGAGTACAAAATTTAGGAACACCCTCATATTCCAGCTTCTGTGTGAATCTTTTCAGCGGATTCTGCTCATCCTCTTATCCTACCCAAACGGAGTTTAGTTTAGGTTTGGTAAGATCAACCTCCACCCTGATTTTAGCCATACTAGGCCGAGTTCTGTAGTCAGTTGCAACGTCCATAGATAGAGGTGTACCTAGGATTTGTTTAACATAGTGCCACGTATGGAAGTGGAATGGCAAACCTGGAGAAACACCCACACTAGAATTATAGGAGAGTCCTCCTCAGGTTTTAAGTCGGGAGACTATTTTCCCAACCATATTATTTGCCCTTCTATCTCTATTGATCGTCTCTACCACACATTTTTACGATAATCTTCATTTGAGAAATCAATAAAGACTGCGAAAATCATAAGCCCCAATCTTCATGCTGCCTTTAACCAAAATTTTCTCAGCAAAGCTAGATCGAATTTTTTCAATTTGAGGACGAATTCTTAAGAATTTACCAACAATTGTTAGTCGGCATTCCTCCGCCATCACTCCGTATTAATCGCTTGGTTTGAAAATGATTGCCGGCATTCCATTATGGGTGGAGTAGCGAGTTTTCACATATGGGTTGCCATGGCGGCTCGGGGTAGGGCGCAAAATGGTCGGGGCTTTCAGAGCACTGACATATTTTGATTTTGACGGAGTCTCTTCTCCTGTTGTAGTCTTTACGTCTAAAAGATCTTGAATCTCTGTCGGACGCGCCGTTGGAGGCCGGCCGGTGTCCCCATCAGGCTGTGCGTGAGCACCAAGCGCCCAAGAGGGAGATTATTTAACTGTTGGGAGCTAACGTCTATTTTTTTTTGTACGGACAGTGTTTTAACACATAATGTAATCCTTAACAGAGTCTTATTTAGGGCAAGATTATTCTCTCTATAAGTTTTCCTTTATATTAGTAAATTGATGTAGGTCAATTGACCAAATTATATTAAAATATTATATTTTTTTTAATATTTTTTCTTTGTCATCTAATTTATTATCGTCAAGGTATATTTTGTTAGCTTCCGCATGACACTTCATTTTTTCGATTCTAACAATTAAACCATACATTTTCCAGTAACAGTTTTCGTTCTTTTGATCGCTTGCATGACAATGAAAGTGATGTTTTAATGAGAAAATATGGGGAAGAAAAGCATTACTAATTTCTTTATCTATTCGTTTTCTTGTACATTGGAACAACTTTTTTGAATGTGATAAATTTTGTGGTATATTCATATCACAAAACAACATAATGAAGGAAGCATGGGCAGAATCTTAAATATTTTAAAATGTGGGTTTGAGTTCATATCACAAATTTGATTTTGGGATCTCGGTTGGAGGCGATTCTTGGGAATATTTTTAAGGGAGTGATTGGGGTAAGTGGTTCTTACTTAGTTTTTGGTTAAATTTCATATTTATGTATTTGATTTCATCATTTAATTAGTGGTTTGAGTTGAAAAATTAGGGGGAAATGGAGGAAAGTTCATAGGTTGAATTTTGGTGATTTGATCGAGATTATGGTATCGGATTTGAGTAACTTTGGTATGGGTGGACTCGCAGTTGAATAGGTGTTCAGATTTTATGACTTTTATCGGATTCCGAGACGTGGTACCGGGGGCCGGCTTTTGAGTTGACTTTTTGACTTTTGATTAAGAACTTAGTAATTTCATATGAAATTGATTCCTTTAGCTTGGGTTAATCGTATCGATTTGTTTGTGGCTACATTCGAGTCATTCAGAGGCCGTTTTACGAGTCAAGGGCGTGTTGGAGTAGATATTTAAACGGTTTGAGCAAGTAACACTTCTAAGCTTGGTTCTGAGGGTATGAAATCCCTAATTTCGTGCTACGTGATTTGTTGAAGTGACGCGCATGCTAGGTGACAGGCGTGGAGGCATGCACCGTTGAAATTGTGATTTAGTCTATTCCCTGGAACTATGTAGCTATTTTATCGGAATAATTTTTGTTGTACTCTATGTGTTAGCACATTTGAGCTGTGATTTATGCCAGAAATCAAGTTTAGGCTATAAACTGGTACTATTGGGACCCACAATGGTTGTTCTTTGCTGTTGAATTATCTGTTTAATTGCGCGTGCGTACTCAGTCAGATTCATCATTAAGTGTCATATCTCAATCTTTATTATCGTATATTGTCACATCTTGTATCATTGACTAGGGTTGCTTAGCATGAGTGTCGTGAGCCCGAGAGACTGGAGAGTTTGGTGATCGAGTTGGGACCTGAGTGTTGTGCTATTAATGATATCTATCTATCTATCTATATATGTGGATCGGGTTGAACGTAGCAACGAGCCTTATGGCTATATATATGTGGATCGAGTTACATGTCACAACGAGCCTTATGGCTATATATATGTGGATCGAGTTGCACGCTTCAATGGGCATTATGGCAATATATGGATCAGGCTGCACGCCGCAGCAGGTATCGTATAGTGTTGAGTGACTGAGTGGGGCTAGCAAGAATTGGGACGAGCAGATTAAGTGCTCTGAGAGTGTGAGTACTTGGGATTTCACTATGTTACATCACATACAATATTCACCTTTGTATGTAGATATAGAGATGTCATACTCTTCTTATCAGCCACATTTGGCCTATTTTACCTATGTTGAACTTAGCTGTTGAACTAAGAAGCATGCCTACTTTTCTACATTGTTAAACTCTGTATTTTTACTGTATTATTGAAGTTGACTACAAGTTAGACTTGTTACTTATTGAGTTGATTGTACTCATGCTACACCATGTACTTCGTGTGCAGATCCAGGTGTTTTCGAGCACGGCGGTGCTGATTCCTGACATTTCATCAGTTTGGAGATTATCGAGGCAGCTGCCTTGGTGTTCGCAGACCTTGACTCTCCTTCTATATCTTTTAGTCTTGTTTATATTGTTCTACTTTCCTAGATAGTGTTCTATTGGTTAGATCGTGTCGTTATGTTGATGCTCATGTATTCCGTGACACCGGGATCTTTTGGCAGAATTTTATACTGAGTTACGATGTTATATCCAGTTTTACTAGATTCATACTTATTTAAATTTAATTTTGTATCTTTGGGATTTGAAAATGTTGGTGTATGTGAGGTGTCGGCTTGCATAGTATCATGATAGACGTCATCATGACATGTTGAGTTTTGGGTCCGACAAGTTGGTATTAGAGCCTACGTTACATAGGTCTCACGGGTCATGAGCCGGTTTAGTAGAGCCTTGTGAATAGGTACAAAGACATCTATACTTATCTTCGAGAGGCTGCCGAATGCTTCGGAAAACTTCACATTCTTGTATTCTTGTCGTGCGTATTTGTGAACCCGGGAACTAAATTCTGTTATTATGTTCTCTCACAGATGGTGAGGATACGAGCTACATGTCATAATGGACAACCACCAATACCACCAGTTAGGGCCACGAGGGGCTGGGGTCACGGTAGGGGTGGAGGTATAGCTCGTACAACAACTAAAACATCACCTACAGATCCACCAGTTGCCCTAGCTCAGGAGCACGTTCTAGATGTGGTTGAGCCGGTAGGACCATCTCAGGCACCGACTGTGCCTATTGTGATTCCAAGACCTTTAGGATGCTCTAGCCCAGATATTGACTATTTGCACTGGCCTCGCTCAGGCGGTCTCAGTTCCGACCACAACAGCCACTTCTTAGGTCGGAGGTGGTAGTCAAACTCCCGCCGCCCGTACTCCAGAGTAGGTGATGTAAGGACTTCAGACACTAGGGGTACTATCGGCCTAGCTGGTTATAGTTGCTCAGGCCTAGGTGGGTCCCGTTATGACCGATGATGAGTAAATGAGACTAGAAAGATTTAGGAGACTCTGGCCTCCATCATTTAGTGGGGCTGAGTCTGAGGATGCCCAGGACTTCTTGGATAGGTTCCAGTGGATTCTTCGCACGGGGGATATCCTGGAGATTAGTGGGGTCTCATTCACTACTTTTCAGTTTATTGGGGCTGCCTTCATATGGTGGGAGGCTTATGAGAGGTGCAGGTTGGTCGGTGCAGTACCGTTTATATGACATGAGTTCTCCGTTCTCTTCTTAGAGAAGTTCGTGCCACAGTCTTGCAGGGAGAAGCTGTGCATACAGTTTGAGCAGCTATGTCAGGATGGCATGTCTATGACCCAGTACGAGATGAGGTTTTTAGAGTTGGCCCGTCATACAGTTTGGTTGGTTCCGATTGATAGGGAGAGGATTAGGATATTCATTGATGGTCTCACCTATTAGAGATAGTCTGTTGTCAGGAGAGTGAGGAGAGGGAGGCCAAGAGGCCTCGTGGTTCGGATGGTTTCGGTGGTGTTCCTTCTGGGAGAAGTTCCACCACAACAGGGGTCGTCCTTATAGGCCCGCTCAGATGACTCGTCCAGTTCATTGTGGTGCATTATCTAGCCATGGTTCATACAGTGTCCATCTGGGTCAGTCATCTCTTAATGCTTTTCCAGCTCAGAGCTCATCCCATGCTCCTTCAGTCTACGGTTCATTTGCACTAGGCTCTTCTAGCAGGTATTCTAGTTCTCGGGCCCGATCCAGTCCCCGCCACCATTTTTGAATCGGGGTTGCTACGAGTGTGGGAAGCTTGGTCATATTAGGAGGCAGTGTCCCTACCTCTTGGGAGGTCTAGTTCAGTAGAGGGGCCAGACTATGATTTCAGCACCAGTTACTTCACCACCCACCCACCCAGCTTGGGGTAGGGCTCAGGCAGCTAGGGGTTTCCCTAGAGGGGGAGGCCGATCAGGTGGCGGTCAGGCCCGATTCTACGCTATTCCTACCAGGCTAGATGTCGTTGCTTCAAACATAGTGATCACATATATTGTCTCGGTATGCCACATGGATGCTTCTGTATTATTTGACCCTGGTTCCACTTATTCATATGTATCATCGTATTTTACACATTATCTGAATACGCCCCGTGAGTCCTTAGTTTTATCTGTTCATGTATCTATGCCAGTGGGCGAAACTATTATTGTGGACCATGTATATGGTCATATGTGTCGACTATTGGGGGATTAGAGACTATAGTTGATCTTTTATTGCTTGGTCTGGTTGATTTCGATGCGATATTGGATATGGATTGGTTGTCTTCATGTCATGCTATTCTGTATTTTCATGCAAGACCATGACGTTGGTGATGCCGGGTTTGCCAAGGATCGAGTGAAGAGGTTCTCTAGATTATGTTCCTAGTATGGTGATTTCTTATTTGAAGGCCCAGTGGATGGTTGGGAAGGGGTGTCTGTCGTATTTGGCCTTTGTAAGGGATGTGGATGCTGAAACCCCTACTATTGATTTTGTTCCTGTGGTATACTTTCTGGATGTGTTTCCTGCAGACCTGCCAGACATACCGCCCGACAGGGATATTGACTTGGTGTCGGGCACTCAGCCCATTTCTATCCCTCCGTATCGTATGGAACCAGCTGAGTTGAAGGAATTGAAATAGCAACTTCATGAACTTCTTGATAAGGGATTTATTAGGCCTAGTATGTACCAGTTCTATTTGTGAAGAAGAAGGATAGTACAATACGGATGTGCATCGACCATAGGCAATTGAATAAAGTTACAATCAAGAACAAGTATCCTTTGCCGCGCATTGACAATCTATTCTACTAGCTTCAAGGAGCGAGGGTATTCTCTAAGATTGATTTGAGGTCTGGGTATCACCAGTTGAATATTCGGGACTCGGATATTCTAAAGACAACATTCAGGACCTATTATGGTCATTATAAGTTCCTTGTAATGTCTTTTGGGCTGACCAACACTCCAGCAACATTCATGCACTTGATGAACAGTGTATTTCAGCAATATCTCGACTCGTTTGTCATAGTATTCATTGATGATATCTTGGTGTACTCCCGTAGCTAGGAAGAGCACGCCCAGCATTTGAGGATTGTATTACAGTGGCTGAGGGAGGAGAAGCTTTATCCCAAGTTCTCCAAGTGTGAGTTTTGGCTTAGTTCGGTGGAATTCTTGGGGCACGTAGTGTCCAATAAGGGGATTAAGGTGGATCCAAAGAAGATAGAGGCGGTTTAAAGTTGGCTTAGGCCATCCTTAGCTACTGAGAATCGGATCTTTCTCGGCTTGGCCGATTATTATTGTTGCTTTGTGGAGGGTTTCTCGTCTATTGCATCACCTTTGACCAAATTGACTCAGAAGGGTGCTACTTTTAGGTGGTCAGGTGAGTGTGAGGAGCTTTCAGAAGCTCAAGACTGCCTTGACCATAGCTCCAGTTCTAGTTTTGCCTTTAGCTTCAGGCTCTTATACAGTATATTATGATGCTTCTCGGATTGGCATTGGGAGTGTCTTGATGCAGGAGGGTAGAGTGATCCCTTATGCTTTACGTCAGTTGAAGCCTCATGAGAAGAACTACCATGTTCATGATTTGGAGTTGGCTTCCATTGTTTATGCATTGAAGATTTGGAGGCATTATCTCTATGGTGTGTATTATGAGGTATTTACGGATCATCGGAGTCTCCATCACTTATTCAAACAAAAGGATCTAAATTTGAGGAAGCGGGGATGGTTGGATATGCTAAAGGACTATGATATTACTATTCTGTATCATCCCGGGAAGGCCAATGTGGTGGCCTATGCCTTGAGTAGAAATGCGATGAGTATGGGTAGCCTTGCATTCATTCTTGTTGGGGAGAGGCCACTTGCAGTTGATGTTCAGGCCTTGACCAACTAGTTCGTGAGGTTAGATGTTTCGGAGCCCGATCGGGTCCTAGCTTGTGTGGTTTCTCGGTCTTCCTTATTTGAACATATCAGAGAGCGCTAGTATAATCATCCCCATTTGCGTGTCCTTAAGGACACAGTTCAACATGGTAATGCCAAAGATGTTACTATTGGGGATGATGGTGTGTTGAGGATGAAGGGCCGAATTTGTGTGCCTAATATAGATAGGTTACGTGAGTTGATTCTTGAGGAGGCTCACAGTTCGCGGTACTCCATTCATCCAGGTGCCGCGAAGATGTACCAAGACTTGACGCATCAATATTGGTGGAGGAGGATGAAGAAGGATATAGTGGGGTTTGTAGCTCGGTGCCTAAACTATCAATAGGTGAAGTATGAGCATCAGAGGCGGGGTGGATTGCTCCAGAGGCTTGAGATTCCAGAGTGAAAATAGGAGTGTATCACCATGGATTTTGTAGTTGGGCTCCCTCAGACTTCGAGGAAGTTTGATGCTATTTGGGTGATTGTGGATCGATTGACCAAGTCCGTGCACTTCATTCCAGTTGGGACTGCTTATTCTTTGGAGCGATTGGCTGACATTTGCATTTGCAAGATTGTTCGCCTTTATGGTGTGCTAGTGTCCATCATCTTGGGATCAGTTTCTGCCGCTCACAGAGTTTGCCTACAACAACAGTTATCAATTGAGCAGTTAGACGGATCCTTTTGAGGCTTTGTATGGGAGATAGTTTTGGTCTCCAGTAGGATGGTTGAGTCGGGTAAGGCTAGACTATTGGGTACTGACTTGGTTCAGGATGCTTTGGACAAGGTTAAATTGATTCAGTATCGGTTTCGCACGACGCAGTCTAGACAGAGGAGTTACACCAATCAGAAGGTTTGTGATGTTGCTTACATGGTTGGGGAGAAGGTACTACTTAAGGTTTCACCCATGAAGGGTGTTATGGAGTTTGGGAAGAAGGGCAAGTTGAGCCCTCGGTATATTGGGCCGTTTGAGGTGCTTTAGAGGATTGGAGAGGTGGCTTACAAGCTTGCCTTATCACCTAGTCTGTCGAGTGTTCATCCGGTATTCATGTATCTACGCTCTGGAAGTATGTTGGCAATCTGTCTCATGTTTTGGAATTTGGCACGGTTTAATTGGAAGGTGATTTGACTTATGATGTGGAGCCGGTGGCCATTTTGGGTCGGTAGATTCGAAAGTTGAGGTCAAAGGATACAACTTCAGTGAAGGTGTAGTGGAGAGGTTAGCCAGTAGAGGAAGCTACTTGGGAGACCGAGCGGGAGATGTGGAGCAGATATCCATGCCTATTTGAGACTCCAGGTACATTCTTAGACCCGTTCGAGGACGAACGTTTGTTTAAGAAGAGGAGGATGTAACGACCGGGCCAATTGTTTTGAGAGTTGTAGCATCTTTTCCCCATTTACTGCTCATTTTTATGCTTATTAATTACTATGTGAATTTCTAGGCTAGTTGGTTCGGGTCCGGAGAGGTTTCAGAATAAGTTGAGACACTTAGTCTTAAGGTTAGAAACTTAAGTTGAAAAGGTTGACTGTATGTTGAATTATGTGTAAACGACTCCGGAATGAAGTTTTGATGGTTCTGTTAGCTCTGTTGGGGTGATTTTGGACTTAGGAGCGTGTTCGGATAGTCATTTGGAGGTCCGTGGTTGATTTAGGCTTGAAATGGCAAAAGTTGGAAATTTAGAAGTTTGACCGAGAGTGGACTTTGTGGTTACCAGGCTCGGATTGGGTTTCTGGGAGTTGGAGTAGGTCCGTTGTGTCATTCGTGACTTGTGTGCAAAATTTGAGGTCAATCGTACGTGGTTTGAAAGGTTTCAGCATCGAATGTAGAAGTTGGAAGTTTATAAGTTCATTAGGCTTGAATCGATGTGCGATTCGTGATTTAGCGTTGTTTGATGTGATATGAAGGCTCGACTAAGTTCGTATGATGTTTTGGGACTTATTGGTATGTTTGGTTGAAGTCCCGGGGGCCTCAAGTGAGTTTTGGATGGTTAACAGATCAATTTTGGACTTGGAAGACTGCTAAAGAATTTCTGGTGTCCAGTTCTGGTTTCCTTCTATGCGATCGCATGGGTAGGTACGCGATTGCGAAGGCTTGTTTGGGGCAGCTGGGATTTTACTCTATGCGTTCATGAGCTGGGGTATGTGATCGCATAGATTAGCCAAGCAGAATATCACGAACGTGTGGGCATAGCCGTGTTCACAAAGAGGAAAAGAGGCAGGAGTTGGGGCATGCACGTTGCTTTATGCGAGCGTGGGGTGTGGTGCGATCGCATAAGTCTGAGGGCCAAATCAAAGCATCGCGTTCGCGTGTAGGACTCTGCGTTTGCTTAAGGTTAATTCATGGTGTAGCATAGTTGTGCTTCACAATGGCGAGGGTTTTCCGCGATCACGATGAAGGACGCCTGGGCAGAAACTTAAATATTTCAAAATGAGGGTTTGAGTTCATATCACAAATTTGATCTTGGGAGCTCAGTTGGAGGGGATTCTTGGGGAGATTTTCTAGGGAGTGATTGAGGTAAGTGATTCTTACTTAGTTTTGGTTAAATTCCATGTTTATGCCTTTGATTTCATCATTTAATTAGTGATTTGGGTTGAAAATTGGGGGGAAATGGAGGAAAGTTCTTAGGCCGACTTTTGGGGATTTGATCGAGATTTTGGTATCGGATTTGAGTAATTTTGTTATGGGTGCGCTCGTGGTTGAATGGGTGTTAAGATTTTGTGACTTTTATCGTATTTCGAGACATGGGACCGAGGGTCGGCTTTTGAGTTGACTTTTTGACTTTTGATTAAGAGTTTAGTAATTTCATATGGAGTTGATTCCTTTAGCTCATGTAGATCATATCAAATTGGTTGTGGTTATATTCGAGGCATTGCGAGGCTGTTTCGTGAGGCAAAGGTGTGTTGGAGTAGAGATTTAAATAGTTTGAGGTAAGTAACACTTCTAAGCTTGGTTCTGAGGGTATGCCACTCCGAATTTCGTGCTATATGATTTATGTTTAGGTGACGCGCATGCTAGGTTACGGGAGTGGGGACGTGCACCATTGAAATTGTGATTTAGTCAATTCCCTAGAACTGTGTTGCTATTTTATCTAAACTATTTTTGTTGTACCCTATGTGTTGAGGCACATTTGAGCTATGATTTATGTTAGAAATCATGTTTAGGCTATATGCCGGTACTATTGGAACCCACAATGGTCGTTCTTTGCTATTGAATTATCTATTTAATTCCAATTGCCGGTACTCAATCTTTGTTATTGTATATTGTCACATCTCGTATCATTGACTAGGGTTGTTTAGCATGAGTGTCGTGAGCCCGAGAGACTAGAGTGTTTAATGACTGAGTTGGGGCTTGAGTGCTGTGTTGTGAGTGATATATATATATATATATATATATATGTGTGTGTGTGTGTGTGTGTGTGTGTGTGTGTGTGTGTGTGTGTGTGTGTATATCGGGTTGCACGCCGCAACATGTATCATACAGTGTTGAGTGACTGAGCACGGCGAGCGAGAATTAAGACGACAAACTGAGTGCTATAAGAGTGTGAGTACTTGGGATTTCACTATGTTGCATCATATACAATATTCACCTTTTCATGTAGATATACAGATGTTATACTCTTCTTATCAGTCACACTTGGCCTATTTTACCTGTGCTGAACTTAGTTGTTGAACCAAGAAGCATGTCTACCTTTCTACATTGTTAAACTCTGTATTTTTACTATATTGTTGGAGCTCATCAATGCTTTCAGACCACAGGTTAGACTTGTTACTTATTGAGTTGGTTGTACTCACGCTACACCCTACACTTTGTGTGCATATCCACATATTTTCGGGCACGGCGATTGCTGATTCTTGACATTTCATCAGTTTGGAGATTATCGAGGTAACTATCTTGGCATTCACAGACCTTGACTCTCCTCCTATATCTTTTAGTCTTGTTTGTACTGTTCCACTTTTCTAGATAGTATTTTATTGGTTAGACCGTGTCGTTATGTAGATGCTCATGTACTCCGTGACACCCCGATCTTTAGGGAGAACTTTGTACTGAGTTACGATGTTATATCCAGTTTTACCAGATTCTACTTAATTAAATTTAATTCCATATATTTGGGATTTGAAAATGTTGGTGTGTGTGAGGTGTTGGCTTTCCTAGTATCATGATAGGCGCCATCACGACATGTTGAATTTTGGGTCGTGACAATTTGCTTCTGTTTTCCTTTTCTAGAGCTCGAACTTTGAAATTTCAATATGCTATAAATCATTTTTCTTTTGATATATTTTCTTCTCTTTCTCTTAATTTCTTATTTGTATTTTCTCTCTCTATACATTTCTGTTTTTATTAGTTATTTGAATTATAAAAGTATATATGCTTCTATTTTTCTTTTGTAGATCTCAAATTTTAAAATTTCAGTATATTTTAATTTTTTTATTGAGTTAATGTTATTTTTTCCTTGAAAGGATCAGACATTTTTAGTTTGGTTATCACGTGTATTATGTACCAAAAAACTTGTAAAATGAACCGGATTAATTGAAAAATAGATCGAACCGAACCGAACTAATTCAAAACTAACTGAATCAGCCAAATGTACACCTTAATTCATGTCAACCTCCCTGTCTAGTGGTAGGTTTATGTTCAATATAATGGCACCCATAACCATCAATTCCTAAATTCGTCTCTATACTTGCTTTAATGCTTAAACCAGGCATCTAAATTATTGTTTACCTCGAAAATACGAGTAACTATTATACTTAATTTGTGGTTTTAAAAATATGTGATTTAGTTCAATACCAATTATTAATCAAGAAATATGAAGTAGAAATAAAAGAATTAAGTGAATCAAACCAATGTTACTCAACAGAAGTGGCCTCGAGCTTAGTGGCCTCGAGGTGGGTCTAAAGCAATAACTAAGCAAGAAAAGTAAAGTAAGAACAATAGATCTAAAGGGCAATTTTGATGAACAGTAGGCAATAAGTAAGGAGTATATTCTTTTCTCAATGATTAGATGATGTTACAAATGATTGGAGTCCCCTTTATATAATAGGGGAACCCTAAATAAGAAATATTTCTATTTACAGTAAGGAATATTCTTGGTACAACTGTCTAACCACCTAGTACAGAATTGTACAATCCTATTTCGAGATTTGCGCCATGATCTTGGGGACGTGGCAGGAATCTAGCTCATTCTGCTACAAATCCACAACGGTACTATTTCGAGGTCGGGCATACTTGGCCTTGATTTTCCTCGAACTCCTATCTCTGAGCATTGCACTCTGTCTTCGAGCTCGAGTATGGTCCAACGGTCTCGACCTCGACCTCGCACGAACTTGTACTTAGAACGGACCCTCGAGCCTATAAATAAGAGGCATACGATTTCGACCGCATACAGATAGTCCCCGCGTTTCTTAGAATAAGATGATAAGAAACGACTTGAATCTGGATCTCTTTGATGTCTAGATCATGATGCAATCTCGTGATGTCAGCGTCTGAAGTGATTTAAAGGTCGTGTCTGCACAACTTCCTAGGTCATTAATTAGAGGTGGATGACGGACGCCCTTTTGGCTTTCCCAATACGTTTAAGTGACTTCTATAAATAAGCCAACTTCTCAATTTTGCAAACTTTACTTCTCAATTCATTCCCAAATCTTGTTAGCTCCTTCAACTTCTCTGAGACCACTCTTCTCTCAACTTGTTCTTTACCCCATCATCAACCTTCTCTTCTTTACTTGAATCACAATGGCTAAAACATCCAATACAGTTCCCCAATAAGAAAAATCCTCTTCGTCATCTCGGCCATCCAGAAGTAAACCAGTAGTGCCACCTCACATCGATGAGTGCATTCCCCTGCCGTGTGAAATAACATTCGATTTCAAAATTGAAAAACTTCTATCGACACTCGGCCGATGTGAGCCCATGTCTCGATACATCTGTTTGATAACCAAGGATGAGTTTGAGCAGGTAAAGAAGGATTGCAACTGGGATGATAAAGATGTGGTGATTCCTTCCTCAAAAGAGGACATTACTACCCATAAAGCGAGGTACTTAAGTGTGTACACCTACTTATGTATGCTGGGCCCCGCAAATCCAGCTTTGGGTCCTATAGATCCAGTTATTCTCGACTTCGGCCAACGATACCAAGTGACGCTTGGACAGATCTACCCTTCTTTCTGGCGAATTGTTCATTTGATCAGATTCTTCTCGAGCTAGGTCCGGGGGATGCCATTCACCATCGACCATCTGATCAAGCTGTAGAGTCCTCGACTTTACTGAGGTGGCTTCATAAAACTGCAACGTCGATCCTCAAAATCTCTTTTCTCCAGCATCGATGAGGACAAAGACCGAGGATGGATGAGTTGGTTTGTCCGAGTTAGGACCTCTGACCTGATTCCTGCTGAGAGGATATCATTCCTCGAGGAATGGAACATGAAACGTAAATACATAGTAACTTTATACCCTTCTTCCCTCTTTATATGATTTTATCTTTTTCTCAATATAAGCCATTTCCAATGGTGCAGTTGTCGCTTGTTTTCCTGGAGCGGTCTCGGACCTCGAAGGTTGGGTCCGCAAACTGGCCTTTACTTCTTCTTATGCGGAGCCCTACTGGCACGATTTAGCCAACGACTGATGGGAGGCAAAAACCACGATGAGTTCTCTTATTTATTTACTTGTGTTTCTCAATGAAATATTTACTTTTTCTTTATGCAGGCCTTGGAGACGCTGTCGAAATGCGACTACCTCCACCTGGTGAAGAAGAGATCCCAAAGCCTCCCAAAGAAAAGAAGAGAAAGAGGGGGTTGTCTATAAATACCCCGAAACCGAAGAAGATCACGGTTTGTAAGACTAAGGCCGATACTATGGCCTTATCTCTAGAGACGGCCCAACGCCTCTGGGACCAGGAAGAAGAAGAAGAAGCCGACTGCCTGTTGGTAGCTCGTAAAAGAGGAAGCAATGGTGCTTTGAAGTCTATCGAACCGGTGGTGGTAGATTCAGTTCATTCTAGAACCGAAAAAATCTCCGAGGGGAGCTCAAGCAAAGTCCCCGAGCCATCGGGCAACAAAAGAGCACCTCGTTTTGGAGGTCATTTGGAGGGTGAGACCGAGGGGCTCGATACCGAGCCCCTTCAAATAGAAGAGAACGCCCCGAGTGGATCACTTGGGGTAATTAATGTGGATGATTCGCCGCTTGTCCCTAAGTTCTTTGAGGGGAACATCCGAGATGCTCGGAACATGGGAACTCCCAATATGGGGACGAGTCACGAAGGGCATGATATCTTTCGGGAATGTCTTTCTGGGATCGAGGATGGCCCTGACCCCGATGCTTCTTTCATTTTCGATGAGGCTCGGTGGCTCTTCAAACAAGTAAGTATTTGTCCTTTGAAATCACATTTGTACTTTATCTTTGTTGTTCTGAATCTAACCTATCCCTTTTTGTGAAGGCCATCGTGCTTCATAAGAAAGCATTCTCCAAGTCTCGATCTGAGCTTGCTCGATATGAGGCTGAGCTTAAGAAGATCTCGGAAGAGAGGGACCGTCTTAAAATCCTCTATGTTAAGAAAGAGGGGGAGATCAGCGATCTCTGAGTTAAATTGACGAAGGTTTGTCAAGAACCGACCGAGCTCGTTGAAAAAGTAATATAACCTTTGAGGGTCTGCTGTGTACTTGTTTGTTTTGATGACTAATACTTCAATTTCGCAGTTTCAGCAGAAGGGCGAGTTGGTGGAGCAGTTTCGGGAGGAGCTTGAGGTGAAGGAGGCTGAGATCCTAGGGTGGAGGCAAGGCATGGACAGTCTTGCCTTTGAGAAAGAAACTCTTCGAGAGCAGCTGGCTTTACTCGAATGCCAGTTTCAAAGTGTGAAGGAGGAGAGCCTAGCTCGAGGCCATGAAATCGAGGAGCTTAAAACTAAATCCGTTGTTGAGCTGACCAAGGCCAAATCTGACGCTGAGGTAATTACATCTTCGTACCGAGCCTACGCCGAAGCAGCTAACACCTGGGCAAGAGAGATCTCTGTTGCGGCTGAATTCAAGTTATCATGTGCACTCGACCACGCTGGGCGACAGTCCCGGAGAGACACCTTCGAAGAGGTGCATGCTCGCGGCTTCGACTTCTCGGCTGATATTGAAAAGGCAAAGGCTTTGGAAGAAGAGGCTGTCGCTTTGCTTTCTATTGATGAGGATTAATCCAGTGGCTCTGATAGTCGGGGAGACAAAGAAGAAGACCCCGAAGATGAGGCTCTCGAAGGCACGACTCCCGGAGACGTAGCTGCCGAAGATGCGGCCCCGGAGTAGTTTTAGGTTTCTTTATTTTATTTTTGTGTAAGGACCCCTCATGGGTATTGTAAATATTTTTTGCAAGCATCTCTTTGGAAATTTAAAAGGACCTTTTTATTTTAGTTTTGGCTTTATGTTGAATCTCATTTTGTCTTTATTTGTGAAAAAATTTAATTGTGTAACTTAAATAATCAGTCCGAGCATTGGTTTGGACTCAGAACATAATAAACCCTTAGGTTTTTATTAATCAATATAATACCCCTTAAGGTTTTAGATAATCCTTGAGCTAAGCTTAAATCAATTTTATGCGAGCTAGGAACAATGGGACTCTTGGGTCCGAGTTGAGTGAGAACAAGGTCTCAAACTCTTATATGTTTTTGGCCCTTAAGCTCTTTTAAGCTGGCCCTTAGGCTCTTATATATCGGCCCTTAGACTCTTTTTTTAAAATTGGCCCTTAGGCTTTGAGTTGGGCTGATTCGGCCTCTATATTGGCTATAATTGTTTCCTCTTTTCGGCTAAAAGACTTAGTGAACTTTTTTGTGTGCCTTAGCATGTGTTTTTTGTACCCGTTTGGATTTTTTCGAAGGTTCGATGTATCGAAACCTTATTAGTAATTAGTTTATGTTAATATAATCGAATACCTCTTGAGGTTTTTCCAAGGGCTGATGTTTATCGAAACCTTTAAATTATTCGAGGGTTGAATTTATCGAAGCCCTTTATATTTTGCTTTTGCTGAGGATAGCCTGATTTAACCAATTTTTTCAAAGTGTTTGAAGGCCTTTAATTTATAGCGGAGGTCGGACATCTCTGAGCCGCATTATTTCGGCCGTAGCCTTTTTATATGACCGTAATCTTTAACATGGTCGTAGCCTTTAGGTATGCCACTTGGACTTGTTTCCCAATAACTTTTCGAACTTGTCCGAAAGGTTAGTCCCCGAGTATATTGGCCTTGTCCTTTTTTCGAGGGGACGCCTCTTTGAGATCTTATGACTCCAAGTTTTCGATGATTCGGATGTGTTGACTGTCGATAACAGCCCCCGAGTATTCGGGGTGCTTTTGCATTTTGGCTCTTGAGTCGTTTCCCGTAGGATTATAAGTGTAGAGCTCGTATAATAGTAAACTTCTTTGAAACACAAAGTGTTTTTGGCATAAACAGTATGCTTCTTCAAGCAATTGATACATGAGTACATGTTTTACTGTCGGGGCTCTCGACTATTCTATATGGACACGGTTCATATGACCATTTGTCCCATTACAAAGTTCTCCTATCGAGGCCCTCTTAGGCGTGGAGTATTTTCCTCAAAAAATATAACCTCCGAGGGTGATGCCCCCCAGTATTCAAGGTTGATTGAAAAGAAGCCTTAGATACTGTTGGGTTTTCCTTAGGTAGCACAAAATTGTTGCCTCGTTAAAAATCTTGCTGGTAAAACCCATTTGGGATAAAATCCGATCTAAGGGAAAAAGAGTGCAACGCATGCTTTAAAACCTAAGGCCTTCATGTAAAGAGGGCGCCTTCGAAATCGCATGCCTTTGATAGCTTCGATCAAAAATCTATAATAAGTTAGTTTTAAATTCAAATGGACAAAAGGATAAAGCCATACCTTAGCAGTAGTATCATTTGAGTAATGATATGTTCCAATTGTTTGGAAGTTGTTCACCTTCCATTGTGCTAAGTTTGTAAGATCCTTTACCGACAACTTCGAGGACTCGGTACGGTCCTTCCTAATTCGGGCCTAGTTTCCCTTCATTTTGGTCTCGAGTATTGAGGGTGACCTTTCGTAAAACTAAGTCCCCGATTCCAAAATGTCAAAGGTTGGTTCATCTATTGTAGTATCTTTCAATCCTTTGCTTCTATGCGGCCATCCGAACAAGCGCTTCTTCTTATTTTTCGTCTAGTAGCTCGAGGCTAGCATTCATGGCCTCGTGATTTGTCTCCTCCAATGCATGTCAAAACTGGGCACTAGGTTCTCCGACCTCGATTGGGATGAGGGCCTCAGAGCCATATACTAATGAAAATGGGGTGGCCCCCGTGCTAGACTTCGATGTTGTTCGATATGCCCAAAGGACCTCGGGTAGAACTTCTCTCCATTTCCCCTTCGCATCATCTAACCTTTTCTTTAGGTTTTGAATGATGGTTTTGTTTATTGACTCGGCCTGTCCATTTTTAGTTGGGTGGTATGGTGTCGATAATATCCTCTTTATTTTATGTGCGCCGAGGAACTCCGTCACCTTGTTGTCGATGAATTGTTTTCCATTGTCACACACAATCTCGGCAGGTATCCCAAACCGGCATATGATGTGGTCCCATATGAAGTCAATAACTTCTTTTTCTCTGACCTTCTCGAAGGCCTGTGCTTCCACCCATTTAGAAAAATAGTCAGTCATAAACAAAACAAATTTAGCTTTACCTAGGGTCGTTAGTAGAGGGCCGACTATATCGATTCCTTATTTCATGAATGGCTAAGGGGATAGGACCGAATGGAGTTGTTCTCTGGACTGATGGATCATCGGTGCAAATCGTTGGCACTTATCACATTTTTGACAAATTCTTTAGTATCTTTTTCCATGCTATCCCAATAGTAACCTGCTCTGATGATTTTGCGAACCAAAGACTCAACACCGGAGTGATTCCCATAAGTGCCTTCGTGGATTTCTCGAAAAACATAATCGGTGTCCCCGGGCCCAAACATACCGCTAATGGTCCATCGAATTTTCTTCGGTACAATGTTCCATCTTCATCTAATGCAAACCTAGTAGCCTTGGTTCGTAGAGCCCTCGATTCCTTGTGGTCCGATGGGAGCTTTCCACTCTTCAAATAGTTGATATACTTATTTCTCCAATCCCAAGTTAAACTTGTTAAATTTATCTCGGCATGACCCTCTTCAACCATAGACCTTGATAATTGGACGACAGTCCCCAGGACAATGTCATCTTCTTCGACCGAGGATCCCAGATTAGCAAGTGCATCGACCTCGCTATTTAGTTTTTGAGGCACATGATTCAGAGTCCACTCCTTGAAGTAGTGCAAAGTTACCTGTAGCTTATCCAAGTATCATTGCCTTCTATCTTCTCGAACCTCGAAACTTCTGTTTACTTGGTTCACCACCAATAGAGAATCGTACTTGGCCTCGATGATTTCTGCTCCCAAGCTTTTAGCTAGCTCGAGACCTGCAATCATGGCCTCATACTCGGCCTCATTGTTAGTTAATATTGGAGTTTTGATAGATTGTCTAATGGTATCACCCGTGGGTGGCTTCAAGACAATGCCAAGCCCGGACCCCTTCACATTCGAGGCACCGTCTGTGAAGAGGGTCTATACCCCCGATGTTGTACCCAAACTTTGTAGGAGTTCTTTTTCCACTTCGGGTACGAGGGTCGACGTAAAATCGGCCATGAAGTCAGCTAGGAATTGAGACTTGATGGTCATTCGGGGTTGATATTCGATATTGTACCCGCTAAGTTCGACGGACCATTTGGCCAATCGGCCCGATAGCTCAGGCTTATGCAAAACATTTCGAAGAGGGAAAGTGGTTAATACACATATAGGATGACATCGAAAATATGGTTTTAATTTTCGAGATGCGCTTATCAATGCAAGTTATAATTTTTCTAAGTAAGGGTACCTAGTTTCAGCATCTCCTAGAGTTCGACTTACGTAATAAACAAGAAATTGCATACCTTGCTCTTCTCGAACTAGTACCCTACTTACTCTATTTCGGACATTGCCAGGTATAGGTAAAGTTTTTCATCTATCTTCGGGGTGTGGAGCAAAGGCGGTCTCGATAGATATCGCTTCAATTCTTCTAAGGCTTGCTGACATTCCGGGGTCCATGCGAAATCCTTTTTCTTTTTGAGCAAGGAAAAGAACTAGTGACTCCGATCCGATGACCTTGAAATGAATCGACCCAAGGAAGCTATTCGCCCTGTTAGCCTTTGCACGGCCTTCACACTATCCACAATCGTGATATCCTCGATAGCCTTGATCTTATCGGGGTTGATTCGATACCCCGATTTGATACCATGAAGCCGAGGAACTTATCCGAGCCAACTTCGAATGCACATTTTTTCGGGTTAAGGTTCATGTTGTGTTTCCTCAAAATTACAAATATTTCCTATAAATGAACTAAATGGTCCTCTGTGCACAGGGACTTAACCAACATATCATCAATGTAAACTTCTATTGTTTTACCTATTTTCTCTTCGAACATTTTGTTAACTAGGCGTTGGTATGTAGCTCTTGCTTTCTTTAGCCCGATGTGCATTACGTTATAACAATAAGTTCCAAATTTTGTAATGAATGAAGTCTTTTCCTGATCGACCATGTTCATCTGAATCAATTATACCCGGAGTAGGTATCAAGAAAGGTTAGGATCTCGTGGCCAGCCGTGGCATCGATCATACGATCTATGTTTGGCAAGGGGAAGGAATCTTGTTAAGAAATTCATCTATGATGGAGCCTCGGACACCAACAAATTAGTAAAAATTATTCCCTCTCACCTTTTGGATATTGTTACAAAGGTTGATATTGGTAATCGAAATCTCAACGACTTCCCAATCAGGAATATAGCCGATGTCACGACCCTAAACCCCAAACCCGGTCGTGATGGTGCCTCTTGTGAAGACAAGGCCAGTCGACACTTCCCATTTCCAATTATTAAAAGTTAAGCATTTAGAAACAGTCTAAACATGGATAAATAAACCAAAGTTTAAGCAAATGATAGTATAATATACAGAATACAACCCAAACACAGCCCGATACCGGGGCGTCACTAGTCATGAGCATCTAACAAAACGGAATACTCCAAATATATAACTACAGAGTTTAATACAAAAACTAAGAACATAAAGGAATAAGATAGGGAAGAGCTCCGGGCTGCGAATGCCAACAGCTACCTAGAGACTCCTCGGATCCACCTGAGCCAGAATGATCAGCACTCGGGCGTGGGACCAGATACGCCTGAATCAGTACACAGGGGTGCAGGGAGTAAAGTGAGTACTCCAACTTAGTGAGTAATAATCATAAATAAAGACTGAAAGCAGGAAGTCACGTAAGGAACAAAAGCATGCTATAATGAATCAGTAAAACCATAAAAACAGTAAAAACCAGTGAAAGATAGGTAGAAATCCTTTAACTCAAATTTAACTCATGAAAAGCCTTTTTCAACACTTTAACAGGTAATTGACAGTCAATTATGAAAAGTAAACACATAAAGGTTCGCCCGTCGGGCACAATATCAACAATTCCGTCCCTCGGGCAATATCTCAGAACAATACCAGCTTCTCGGGCTCAATCTCACATCACAATGGGTACCCGCGCTCACTAGGTGTGTACAGACTCCTAGAGGGGGCCCTTACGGCCCAAGCGCAATATCAAGCCACCTCGTGGCATCATCACTAGGCCCTCGGCCTCATATCAATCAAGCCACCTTGTGGCGTACATATCTCAAGCCCTCGGCCTCATAATCAGTATCAAATGTTTCCTCACAACATAGGCCCTCGGCCTTACTCAGTCAAAATCCTCACAAGCCACTCGAGAAATAGTAAAACATGATTCTCAGTCCAAAAATATCATTTAAAAGATCATGTAAGTGTTAAAACAGAGTAAACATGGCTGAGTACGAAAACAATGAAATATAACATGATTGAGTTCAAGTATAAAGTCAAAACAGTGAGGAACTACCAGAAAAAATTAGCGATGGCGATCTGAAGAGCTTGTAGCATCTCGAATATCACTTGGAGGTTGATGCCCCCATCTCCCATTCCTCGTGCTCCTTGGCCACCAGATCGGGCTTCCCTGCGTGCATTCCCTCCGGGGTCTGTGCCTGAATCCGCGTTTAAAGCATTATGCGAACTGATATCAACTGACTCTATATTTGGCACTTCCTCAGGGTTTATTAGTGGTATACCGACCTCTATACTGCTGTTTTCTCCAAGACCTTCGTTGTCATGAATAGGTGCATTTTGTGTGCTAGGCATGTTTCAGCCTGAGAATCAAAAAATCTTGTCAAGAAAAAGTGTAAAAACAATATGTGTAATGAGAATCAGTAAAGAAATAATCACTATTATCTTTAGCCCCATGATGGGCGCCAAACTGTTTACCTCGAAAATATGAGTAACAATTAAACTTGATTTGTGGTTTTAAAGATATATGATTTAGTTCAATACCAATTACTAATCAAGAAATATGAAGTAAAAATGAACGAAATAAGTGAATCAACTCAATGTTACTCAGTAAAAGTAACCTCGAGCTTAGTGGCCTCGAAGTGGGTCCAAAACAATAACTAAGCAAGAAAAGTAAAGTAGGAACAATAGAGCTAAAGGACAATTCTGATAAACAGTAGGCAAAAGGTAGGGAGTATATTCTTTTCTCAATGATTAGATGATGTTACAAATGATTGAGGTCTCATTTATATAATAGGGGAACCCTAAATAAAGAATATTTTTATTTACAGTAAGGAATATTCTTGGTACAGCTGTCAAACCGCCTAGTACGGAATCGTATAATCCTATTCCAGAATTTGCGCCATGATCTTGGGGATGTGGCAGGAATCTAGCTCATTCTGCTAAAACTTCACAACGGTACTATTTCGGGGTCGGGCATACTTGGCCTTGATTTTCCTCGAATTCCTATCTCCGAGCATTACACTCTGTCTTCGAGCTCGAGTATGGTCTACCGGTTTCGAACTCGACCTCGCTCAGACTTGGGCTTAGAACGGACCCTCGAGTCTATAAATCGAAGGCATACGATTTCGATCGTATACAATTATCAATGTAAAAGTTAAAATCTACAAACTCGATATATTTTATTTTAGAAAGAAGTGTTTGTTTGAGTTGTTTTGCAGTAAAGGAAGCATTTACATGCTTTAAGAAATGAATATTTGCTATGAGATGGATAGGATCCTCCATGCATAATTGGATTAGAACCCCAAAACACGCACCTCACATCGGGTGGGACCTAAAAAAGAAACTGGAATTGCATATCGCGTTATAGTAAAAGACCTTTAATGAGTGGCCATACGATTGTTTTAACCTTGATTTAAGGAGAATGATTTCCATAAACATCGCCTAAATGCCATATTCAACTACTAGTATTTTGGGACGGCACGTTAGAAGCACCCAAAAGTCCATACAATCATGTGCCACCCCAGAGGGTATTGACTTGTAGGCATGCAGCAATAGCCCTGCAAAATGTCCATGTGGCCCTTGCTCTTAAGGCAAGCACATGGGCTTTAACTCACACAACACCCCACCCCACCCAAATTGAACTTTTTTAGATTTTTCATAATCAAAGCAAAAAAGTAAGGGATATCGAAATATAAAGTTTGTCGGCAACAACAACGATCCAGTAAAATCCCACAAGTGAGGTCTGGGGAGGGTAGTATATACGTAGACCTTACCCCTACCCCAAAGGAGTAGAGAGGCTGTTTCCGGAAGACCCTCGGTTCAAGATAATAAGAAAAACAAAAAGGAGAGAATATTAGTTTTACCACAGAGATCATAGGAAAAATAGGAACATAAAATGCAGAAGAAAAAACTCAAAACAAAAATGATGGCTAGTAAATAGGTCATGCACCGAAAAGAGAAAATAGTAAGACACTGCAACGCCCCTAGCTATTTCAGACAAAACCCTACCAGACTAGGCTCACAACCGTACAAGGTAACGCAAGACTCAGCTACCTCCTAGCCTACAACCGTAATACTCGACCTCCATAACTTCCTATCAAGTGTCATGTCCTCGGAAATATGAAGCCTCGCCATATCTTGCCTGATCACTTCTCCTCAATACTTCTTAGGCCGTCCTCTACCTCTTCTCGTGCCCTCCACAACCAGTCGCTCCTAAAAGACAAAGGTGGAATATGTTTGTTAAGTTAATTTCGGACAATGTATATACCAAGTTGGCTGAACTTAGAAACTAAAATGTCCTAAGTAGCATCGATACAGAATGCAATATGGCTACTGCTTATTGGTATTAATAATATTAGTATTTCAATTTCTCAACAAATATATATATATATATATATATATATATATATATATATATATATATATATATATATATAAACGTATCGAAATATCGACATTTTTTAGTGAACTTTAACTATTTGTAAAATTTAATTTCAAAATAATGAGTGCATATTTGACATTAACATAAAAGTACCAGAAATTACATTTTTGTTGTTAATAGTTTTTCAATACTATTTGAAATATTGTTTCATTTTTCTGTTGTTAAGGGGATTTGATCTTGCAACCAAAGAACCAAACATTTTGAAAGGGAACAAGAAAATTGCAGGTGAAATGTTCTTTCGATTATTAAAATATATCGAGATAGAGTTTTAGTTTTTTAAGGTCGAAGTAATTATTTTCCAAAATAAAATATAAATATGGTTCAATTATTCTTTAAAATACTTAGATTTATATGTCCATAGTATAAAATAGGCAAAATACATAAGTACCCACCTAACCTATGGCCCAAATCCCCTTTACACACTTTCTGAGGATATATATCATATTACACACGCAACTTTTCTAAAGTATAGCTAGTACACACCACTTTTTTCTTGATCAACTTTTCAAAATATGTGTGAGGTCACGCGCCAATAAGGTCGTGACACGTGTCCTAACTCAAGAAAAAAAAGATACTAAATTTACATCAATTGATAATATTTCAAAAAAAAAAACAAACAAAAAAGAAACAAAGCCCCCTCCCCCACGTTTCTCATCTTCTTCTGACCCCCCATACCCGTTGACCTCCTCCTCTAAACTCCAACAGCCATGACAAATGCCCACAAGAACAAAATATTAACATGAATTTCCACCATTTTTGTAGTTTCTAGGTTTTGTTTGCTTTGTTGGCTGTGGAATCACCATTGTTACCGATGGGTTTGCCACTGTAACAGTGGCCGGAAAATGGAGGTCGCCGTTGTTTGCCTTTTTTCAACCAAACGAGACCAGATTTGAACGAAGAACACCAGCTTGCCGAAAGATCTGATAGCTCCACCCACGCTTGAGGTCGTTACATCTTCTTGTTGCTTGGAACTGGCAGTAGAGTTCTCGACAGTGGAACTGGCAATGGAGTTCTCGACTTGTTGCTTGAGGTTGTTGCCGGTATTATGAATTATGACTGACATCTTCTTAAAGGAAATGCAAGAGGGAGGAGATGAGGAGGCTGCGGTTATCGCCAGATTCCGGGATGATAAGGTTTCCAAATGGGGAAGAAGGGCTTGAGTATCTTTTTCTTTTCATTTAATTATTAAATTAACAAAAATAAGTGGACAGATAAGATTTAGACACGTGTGCTTATATAAGGACTTGGGCAGACAATGCATTGGTTTGACGCGCTCATTTTTTTGGTTAAACACGCGCGTGTCATCTGGCAAAAGTAGTGTGTATTAGGCACAATTTTAGAAAGGTTGCGTGTGTAATATGATATATGTCCTCAGAAAGTGTGTAAAGAGGATTTGAGCCATAGATTAGGTGGGTACTTATGTATTTTGCCTATAAAATACAAAAACTAGGCGTTTTCCGTTGGGTCCTCTGTCCTTCCCCTGTTGACTATTCCCCATCTTCCAACCCTCAAACTTTAAAATAAAAATAAGAGGATCTAAAAATAAAAAATAACAGGATTTTACAAGAGCTGTTCCATTTTATTTTCAGACATTGGGGTTGGATGTATTATTAAGGAATATATATGACTTGAATTCACTTTCCTCTTTTGACCAGGATTCAATGTTGCATTGCATATATGATATTCCCATCTAACTGCTTGATATATGAATTTCTTAGTAAAATTATGAATCAATAATTAAACTTAGTTCATGTGACTTGAATCTGCATGTGGTTGCTGCCCTATATGACAACAAGAAATATTGTTCATATCTGTCATGCACAACTCACATTTGGGAGATATTCAAAAATAGCCAGATTTACAAGTGGTCACTCAAAAATAGTCACAATTTTAAAAGTTATCGAAATTTAGCCATTTTTCATTTAAAATAAATCTGAACGAAAACATTGTTCAAAATTCGGAAAAATACTCCAGCGTAATATACTGGAGTTCCAGTATATTGTACTGAAACTCCAGTATATTATACTGAAACTCCAGTCTAATATACTGGAGTTCCAGTATAATATACCGGTCCAGCATAATATACCGGTGCTCCAATCTCCAGTATATTATACTGGAGCCAACAAAGTATACTGATCCAGTATAATATGCTGGAAGTTCATACATAGGTGCACCGAATTCCAGTATATTATGCTGGAGCGGTCTCTGTTGCAGCAAAATAGTGGCTATTTTTCAATGACTTGACAAATGCTAGCTATTTTTGAATGACCAGTCCGAAAATTGGCTAGCCCGTGCTATTTTAATCTCACATTTAGTACATATCCTACTATTAGCATAAGCCCAAAAAAATATTTGGGAGAATTACACTCCTTATCACTTGGCTCAATAACCCATCAAAAAATGACTCACGTTTGAAGCCCTTACCCAGTATGGCCCAGGTTGTATATAATGTGAAAATTATTTTTCACCCATTAGCCCACTCCTTTTATTTTTTTTTTCTTTTTTCTTTTCTTCTTCTCCTCGTGTCCCAACTTTGCATCCCAAACTTTCTCTATCATTGTTATTCTCCATCAACGCTCCTCTAGATTCAAAGCTGATAATCACTATTTGGATGAAGAAGAAAAAATAATACATAAAAGAATTAGTTTTTTGGAGTCATATTAAGATCATTTTCTTCAATGGAGTGGAAAGAACTGTGTTTGCACTAAAGAGGTTCACTTGATAGGTTGTTGGATCACCAAACTAGAAAGAAGGTATTGGCATGATCTCAGTCTTATCCTCATTCCACGTATAATTCAATTCCAATGGTTGATTAAAAACTTGGAGAATAGAAGTCACCATTAAAGGTGTTTCAAAGCTTCGATTTTAGAAATTGCGATTTTTTATTTGTTAGTTGTTTGGATTGAGTGTTGTCCCAATTGATTGGAATCATCAAGAGGAGTTCAAAACTTAAATTTGAAATGATTTGGAGTAGATTTAAGCTAGATTTGAGTTAAATTTAAGAAGATCCCCAAGAAAGAAGAAGAACATGTGAAGCTCCATTGATAGGATTCATCTGTATAATAATGTATAAAATTGTATAAATAGTATATAATAGTGTATAAACAACTCTCATACACAATAATACATTATTTACATGTATTTGGTAAATTTCTCACATATTCTTCTTCTTCTACACGTATTTATATACTTTTATACAACTATATACATAATGTACGTCTTTGTATAAAAATGTATAAACATCTCTGATGAACTTCTTATATGATTTCACTTGCAATTCTTGTTCAAAACTAGTCCAGAACTCCATCAAATGACTTCAAACATTGTATACAACCTACTTAGCCTATTTTTAATAAGTTCAAACAATACCCACTCCAAATTTTTCGCAAAATCATATTTAAAATTTAACAAGATTAGCATTGAAGAAGAAGAGCTTTTACGTTTCCCGCGTCTGTTTTTACATTTTTTTTTAGATAGGATAGGTATGTATAAACTTGAGGAAAAAAGGAGAATGGAAACTCAAGGATCTTTCACGCCGGAAGATCTGGAGAATAAAAAAAAGAAAAAAAAAATCGGATATGAGTTTATTGATATTTGGCTACACATTTGCAAACTTGTAACTGGGCTAAAATACTACAAGGTCACCTTATGGAGTGATCTATTGTGTAATTCTTCCAAATTATTTTATTGAATGACGACCTATGTTCATACATGCATCATCAATTATGGTATAAGATTGAATTCACTACTATTTAAGGGTGTGGCCCAGCTATCAATGAAATAAGTGAAAATCATAAAATACCAATGTTCAAATTTTAATAAAAAATTTAAAAAGGTAAGTGGTCTTCCTATGTCTAAGCCTTGATGGTAGGTGTGGCAAATGAGCATGTTGGGTCGGATATGAGTGGATTAAAACGGGTAATGCAGAAATGAGTAAATTATTTGGCCTATCCCATATTTAATATGGATAGAAAATGGGCTAACAGGCGGATAATATGGATATTCATATTATCAATGGCTTCTTGAATATGATCATTTTGACCTATTTTTAAAATTTTCATTATCCAATCCATTTTTTAGTTGATAATATGAATGAATAACTATTTTTTTATTCATTTTTTCACCACTAGTTATAGGGACGGGTGTCAAGTGTAACTTGGACTAGAAAATTCACTAAATAAGTACAAAAATTGATTTCAAACTCAACTCATAAAGTTTAAATCATGTATTCGCCTTTGACTGTGGTTAGAATGACTCAATATATATATTGGTGGAAGTTAGCAAACGCCCAAAATAAAATAGTCAAAATGCACACAAATACATCCGAGTACCACCGTTATTATCAAAAGAAAGAAAAAAGATAGAATCCACCTGATATTGAGCTGAGCTCTCTCTCTATATATATTCATTTACATCTCCTCTGAAACCCCAACACACTGAAAAGTCTCAATTAATTCTCCAATTAATTTCAATTCCAAATATAGTAATAATGGAGAGTTGCAGTTCTAATTCCAGAAAATTGATCAAGACCCTCTTTCCAATTCTTGTTCTTCTATTCAAAATCTCTCACACACAAGCCAACTCCAATTCAAACTACACCAACTTCATTGAATCCAAATGCACCTTAATCTCAACATACCCTCCCATTTGCATAAAAACACTTATCCCTTATTCATCTTCTATCCAAACTAACACCATAAAACTGTGTGACACTGCCCTTGACATAGCCATAGACGGCGCGAAAAACGCTTCTGATATGGTATCTGAGCTAGGAAAAAAGAAAGGAATTACAAAATATGAAGCTGCTGCCATTAAAGACTGCATTACTGATTTGAAAGATGCAGTGTATGAGTTGAAGGAAACACTTGGTGCAATGAATCATCTTAATGATACAGATAAGGAATTTCAATGGGATAATGCTAAGACTTATGCTAGTGCTGTTATAAGTGATGCAAATTCTTGTTTGGATGGTTTATCTGATAGGAAAGTGAATCCTGTTGTGAAGACTAAGATTAGTGGTACTATATCTTATGTTACTAAACTTGCTAGCAATGCTTTGGCTTTTATTAATCACCTTTACTGAGAAAATTTATATGTTTATAAATGAAGTTTTATGCTCCAATATTTATCTCCGTGTAACCTATAGATTACGAGTTCGAACGGTGGAAACAGTCAGTAACGCTTGCTAAAGGCTTTTCATTTTGTTTTAACGCGAATGGTCCTTCTTTTTTCTTTGTTTTTTTTTTTTGTTGTTTGAAAAAATATTGGAACCTTATGTACACTCCGGATTTTCAACCACTTATGCTCCAACTTTTGTCGCCGTGTGGCCTGTAGGTCACGAGTTCGAGTCGTGAAAATAGCCATTAATGTTTGTGTTATGATAGACTGTCTATATCACATTCTCAAGGGTGCAACCCTTTGTCGGGTCCTGTCGGATGCCTTGTGCACCATGCACAGGATAATGAAAGCTGGTAATGTAGTAGGGTCGATACAAGATAAGTTTTTCCAATTTAAAAAAAATACTCGCGCATGATGTTTACACCAAGCAAATAAATTCAAGATATGTGTCGTGCATATAAATTTTTACCACTTAATCAAAAACGTCAATTGATATGTAATCTCACTTTAAAGTGTCGTTGCTACAATTATATTATTTAATTTGATGTAAATATTGATTGTGTGTCTTTCAGTTTTTATTGCGATCGAAGTAATAAACAAGTAAATGTCTTTCAATGAGGAGGGGCCGAGGGGAACAAATAACAATTTGATCTTTAAATGTTTTAAATTCAAGCATAAAATAAGTTGTATGATTTGGGAAGACAAGGGGCCCCAAAAACCGCTTGAATCAACCCATACATTCGTATGTGGCATGTGATAGAAATAATTGAAACAACAAATCTGTCAAGAATTGTGCTGTGACGTGTGTATCGAGATAGGTAAATTTACTCGCATTTGGTGTTAGCATCAACATATATATATATATATAGTCAAATAAGTAAGAGATCAGCTATGAGAAGATGCCATTGTAGGCAATGAAGCAGTATAATATCATAGATAGACTTTTGTGTAATGTTTCTGTTATTCAGAGAGGAAAGAAGACCTTCCTTTTATATAGAGTAGTTAGTGCTTCTTAGATTGACACCTACTAGTCACGTGTCCTTGCATTGTATTTTAACTTTACTTGTAACTGACTAACTAACTCTAATTGTAATATATTTTCAATACTTCCCCTAAAGTTGGATGATGAAATACATTGAATACTCCAAGCTTGGACAATAAGTGCTGATGTTGCACGGTTCCCAAGCCTTTTGTCAGTATGTCTGCCAACCGATCTTTGGTGCTAACATGTTGAACTTGTATCAGCATTTCTTTAATCTTCTCACTAATGAAGTGGCAATCTATCTCGATATGCTTGGTTTTTTCATGATATATTGGGTTAGAGGCAATCTGAATTGCTGCTTTGTTGTCACAAAAGACCTGCACAGGTCTGGAAACTGACATACCTAACTCTGTTAATAATCCTTCTAGCGAAATTACTTCTGAGATTGCTGCTCCCATGCTTCTGTATTCAGCTTCTACTGAGCTTTTGCTTACTGTCTATTGCTTCTTTGATTTCCAAGAAATCAAGTATTCTCCCAACTTTACCGCGTACCTTGTCACTGACCTTCTATTGTTTGGGCATGTTGCCCAGTCTGAATCACAAAACACTATCAACTAGGCTTGATGATCTCTCTTCAGCAGCAGTCCTTGTCCTGGTGCATTCTTTATGTACTTCACCAGCCTCAATGCTACATTCCAGTGTGAAGTCTTTGGCCTTTGCATAAACTGACTTAGTACTTGCACCCCAAAATTGATGTCAGGCTTGGTGATGGTGAGGTATTGTAATCCCCCAATCAACTTTTGATAGGCTGTTATGTCCTCAAGTATAGGGTCATTGACATCCCAAAACATTCATCATAATCCACTGTTGTGAGCTTCAAATTGACTTCCAATGGTATGGTTACTTGCTTAGCGCCATTGAGTCCTAGATCAGGTATTAGCTCAAGTGCATACTTCCTTTAATTAATTAGTATGCCATTTTTGGATCTCATTACTTCAATTCCTAGAAAATGCCTCAACTCTTCTAGATCTTTTACCTTGAAAATGTTATACAGAGTGGTTCTTGCTTCCTGTATCAATTCCTTGCAGCTTCCAGTGATTAAAAGGTCATCCACATACACCAAGATGATAACTATTTCTCCTCCTACTTGTTTGGTGAATAAGGAATGATCATATGAACTTTGTTTGTAGCCAGCTACTAAGAGTGCATCAGTAAGTTTTATATTCCATTGTCTCGAAGCTTGTTTTAAGTCATACAAGGATTTGATCAATTTACACACTTTATATTCCCCCTGTCATTGAAAACCTTGAGGAACTTCCATGTAAACTTATTCAAATAAATTCCCTTGCAAGAATGTATTATTGACATCCATTTGATGCAATCCCCAGTTCTTACATGCTGCTACAGTGATGATAGTCCTTACAGTGACCATTTTAGCCACTGGTGAGAATGTTTCATGGTAATCTGGGCCCTCCTTTCATTTGTATCCCTTGGCTACAAGTCTTGCTTTGTATTTGTCTATATCCTCATTTGGCTTATGCTTTATCTCATATATCTATTTGGATCCAATGGCTTGTTTGCCTTTTGGTAGATCTACCAGCTCCTAGGTATGGTTGTGTTCTAAAACTACTATCTCTTCTTTTATTGTTGTTATCTAGTTGTGGTCTTGAGATGCCTCAGTGAAATTATTTGGTTCCATTTGGGCTGAGAATAATCCTAAATAGTGCTGATAGTCTAGTGACAATTTGTTGTAGTCCACATAGTGAGATATTGGATATGAACATTGCCCAGAGGGTCTACTTGTAGTTACATCATCCTTGAGCCAAATTTGAGGTCTACTCACTCTCTTTCCCTTACTATTGTCTATTGGTTGATCTACCATACTTGGTTCGTGAATTGGTGCAATTTCCTCTTCAGTTTCAGCTTGAACCTCCAGTGTGCTATCACTAGTTTCATCAACCTCTGCAAGATTTGTGGGAGCTACAGGTTCAAGTTGTCCATTACTAGGGCTAGAATTGTGTGCTTCTATTGGGAGTTTTGTGGCATCTGGCAATTTAGGTTGCAAGACTTTCCCTATGGCATCTGTTATGGAAACAAACAGCAGATCATCATCATATGATTTCCCAGTTTTGAAAGGGAAAATGGTTTCCCTGAAGCTGACATCTCTACTCATAAAGAATGTCCTTGTGTCAAGGTCAAACAATTTGTAGCCCTTCTGAGTATCAGAATATCGTAGCAACACTGCTCTCCTTGCTCTTGCAGCTAATTTGTCATTCCTAAGAAAATTTCTAGCATAGCTCAAACAACCAAACACTCTTACATTTTCCAGTTTAGGTGCTTCCACATATAGCAGCTTATAAGGTATCTTCCCATCAAGAATTGTAATAGGCAATTTGTTGATGAGATACATTGTAGTCTTGACACACTCTCCCCAAAAAGTAATAGGAACTAAGCTCTGTATCTTCAAGGATGTGCCCATTTCTAATATATGCATGTATTTCCTTTCAACCACACCATTTTGTTGTAGTATGTATGGGAAGATGCTTTGATGGATTATTTCATGTGAAGTAAACAACTCATTTCATTGTGAATGGAAGAATTCTGTCCCATTATTTGATCTAATCATTTTTTCAACAGCTGCAAACTGAGTTTTTATCATAGCCAAGAAATTTTTCAACACAACTACAACTTTACATTTTTATTATATCAAACATAACTAGGTAAATCTACTGTAGTTATCTGCAACAGTAACAAAATATTATTTTCTGTCATAAATGTCCCTCTTATAGGGTCCCCAAACATCTACATGGACTAACTTGAAAGCACAACTAGATTTATGCTCACTAGTAAGTAATTTTAATATTCTCTACTTAGCCATAGGACAGACCATGCACTCTTCTTGTATGTCAGTCACTTTGTTCTTCAGCAAAGGGATGTGCATTGCTCTTACTGAAGGGTGTCCCAATCTCAAGTGCCACAATGTTGTCATGTCTTCATTCTTAGTTACTGCTGCTCCCAGTGTTGATTCTATTCCTCTCCTTAGAAAGTAGAGTCCATTGTTCTCTCTACCAATCCACATTACTTTCCCACTATAGAGTGCCTGAAACACACAAAAGGTAGGGAAAAATGCGATTGAACATGAAAGTTCCCTATTTAATTTCGACACTGACAATAAATTAAATTTAAAATTTGGCACATATAACACATTAGTGATCATGTACTTCCCTAGTATCTCTATTCTCCCTGTATTAGCTATGTGTGATCTCCTTCCAGTTGGCACTTGTACTTTACTGTTCTGTAGCTTATCTATGTGTCTAAGTTCTTGTAACAACTCTATGCAAGGTGTAATATGGTGTGAGACACCTGAATCTACTATCCATTCACAAGTATATGTATTGGATAGTAACGAAACAGCACATGCCATGTTGCTACTGCATCCATCTTGTGGGGATTTATTCAACAATCCCATCAGTTGTGAATATTCTTCTTCTGTAAAGAAGTGTCCTTGAACTTGCCTTTCCCCTGCTGTTTCACATAGGATATAAACTCATTGTTGTTTTGACTTGATCCTCTGAATTGTCCTTGTTTGAAGTTGTTGTTATTTTGCCACGCACCACTTTGTTGACCCAACTTTTTCTTGCTTATAAAATCTGTTGGATAACCAACAATTTTGTAGCAATTTTCCTTTATATGCCCTTTATATCCAAAATGTTCACACACCAGTCCTGGGTTTTAGGTCTAATCATTTGTGCCTTTCTTGTCGGTAGATTCAAGGGCTCCTTGTTCATGTCAATTACACCCAAAGTTCTTTGGCTTTCCTCCTATGTAACAATAGCATACGTCTCATTCACTATAATAATAGGTCCCCTTGACAGTATATTGCTCCTAATGTTTCTATAACTCTCATTTAGTCCCATAAAAAATTGCAACAACCGTTGAGATTTTATGTGTTCAATGGAAGGTCTTGCCTCCTCACAATCACAACTAGACAGTGGAGCTAATATGTCCAACTCATTCTAAAAATCTTTCATTTTCGAGAAGTAAGTGGTGACTGAGTTTGTACCCTACCTCATTGTTGCAATCTCTGTCCACAAATGGTAGATTCTCATTAGATTCGATCTATCGAACCTTTCCTGGAAATTATTCTATACTTTCTTCGCATCTGAAGCAAATACTATGCTAGGTATCAATTCACTCGATATTGTACTTCCTATCCATGAAAGCACAATAACGTTATATTTTTCCCACTGTTCAGCTAACTCTCCTTTATATCTACTCTTCACACAATTTTCGTCCACAAACCCTAGTTTTCCTTTACCTCGTAGGGCTAATTTCATAGCTCTACTCCATATGACATAATTCTCAAGTCCAATGAGTTTAATTGGAATTAGAACCAAACTTGGTGCATCTCCAGCTTGGAGGAATAGTGGATGGTTGTGATCGAGCGTCATTACCTCATTTCCTGCAATTTTATTTCACGAATTGAGTCAATTGAGATTCTACACTCATCGATTTCTCTGATTCTCTAAATCGAACTTTCCGGCAGGAATTACTCAGATCTTTACGCCGGAGCTCCGGTCCTCATGAACGCCGCTCTGATACCATGTCAAATTGGTAAGAGATCAGTTATGAGAAGATGCCATCATAGGTAATGCAACAATAGAATATTCTAGAGAGACTTTTGTGTAATGTTTCTGTTATTCAGAGAGGGAAGAATACCTTCCTTTTATATAGAGTAGTTAGTGTTTCTTAGCTGGACACCTACTAGTCACGTGTCCTTGCATTGATTTTAACTCCACTTGTAACTGACTAACTAACTCTAATTGTAATACATTTTCAATAATTCTCACTTTAATTTATCACGTAACTATAATAAATGAGTAATATTTTGATATAAGTATCCGATGGAAATAAATACCCGTTGCAAATTTTTATATTTATAAATATGCTATTAGGGTCAAACTTTAGTGGGCATTGTCAGATACAATGAGAAATTATTGTTGTGTCTCTAGAGTCTCCTAATATTGCTAGCAATTACATTAGACTTAAGAAGTTGTATTATGAGTTAAAACGACTTCTATTTTATCTTATTTGCACCTATGAGGCAGAGCTACAAATTAGTGAGGGTCAAAACTCATCCAATTTCTCACTTGCTTGAATGAGACATACTCTGGTACAAGAAGCAACATTCTTATTATGACTCATGTGCCAAATCTAAGAAAGGCATATTTTGTGTTCTTTCATGATGAAAATTAGAGGGAGATACATATTGTAAAAATATTGAAATAATTTAATGAAGTAAAATCAAGCAAGATACTTACATGCCCTACACTATTGTTTCTCTTTCTATGAGACATGTCTCTAACAAACTCTAATAGTACAAATGCAAAGAATATTCTATTCAATAGAATATTCTCTTTAATATCTTATTACAAAAACTAGCTGTTGTTATTATGCCCTTGGTGTTCGACCTCGACCGTTGTTGACAGCCCGTCCACAAATCTCACTACTTCCTGGTCGACCTCGACCACGTCTTTTTCCTTAATTTCTCTTTTCACTAAATTTCCTTACGGTAGATTTTGGCCTATATAGTTAGTCCCTCCGCTTATTGGGTGTTCGGCCCTGAACGGCCTCGATGAGCGGACCCTGTTTGTCGTGGTTGGGAAGTTTAAGCGAGCAGGTCGAGCAGTGACATTTCAGACGAGTTGGTAACGTGGCCTTTAATGAGTTTCAACCTAAGGTCACATCGATTAAGAGTGTCGTCATGACATAATGCGTCATTATTATGCGTTTCCTCAATGCCTTGCGTTGTTTCCTGCGCCTCTATCGTTTCAATACCTACGCAAGGTAATGACGGTTTAATTTCTCGATCCTTGTGCTTGAACTCTTATAAATAGGAATATAAAGTCATTTATATACGTTTTGCACTCTTCACTTCGAATCTTTGTGTCTTCTTCTTCATTTTTCATATAGAGAATTTTCTCTCTTTGCCTCACTGTCATATATCTGCTTTCCCTGATTCCGGTGATACCGGATGCACACGACTCTTCTACACTTACAACATCCTCTCTATATATAAAAACAAATGGTTAACATATCGTCTAGTTCTGGGAGGGCAAGCGATCTTGTTCCTTTGGCGGTGTGTATGCCTCCCCATTAAGGTAGCGTTTCTATTGCCGTCAAAGTGTACACACCGTACTTTAATATTAGGATAAGTCGTAGTAACCCATATGAGGTTGAAGGGATTAAGACCCCGAAAGTTTAACAACCTTAATACCGTTAGCTATTATGTTAGTGTGGTATTTTCTCTTAAGTTAAGTATTTTAGTAAAAGTTTCATAAGTATAATTTTGGATAGTTACCATTATTAATATTTTCGAATACGTTAAATTCTACACATAATATAAGAAAGTTTATGAGTTTTTCTTTATTGTAAAGATAGAAATTATTTTCTCACAAGAAAAGAAGTTTTTTTTTAAATCATTGTAATAATTAAGCATACGAGAATTTGTACTCTTTATACGAGATTAGCAAAATTAAAAGTTGAGAAAATATATGTATTTTACATGGATGTTTTAACGAAATAATAGTATATGTATTAATTTTATATAGTACCACAATTTATTATTTTAATATTGTAATAGCGGTACTTTAAGATGAAGACAAGACTATTTTTGAGGTTATAGGTATTTATGATATTTATAACAAGTGATAAGTAAAGTCGTGAAGGTGAGAGGGTAAACGGGTTGAAGAAAATGAGGTTGGTCGAAGTTTGTCATTTTGGGATAAAATACGATCCGAGCTATACTACCCGATACTTATGGACTAGTACCATATAAGGTACCATATGACCGTGATAGTATGATATAAAAAGTATATTAAAAATGAGTAGAATTTTAAGTAGTTTGACATAATTATTAATTACGTGGGTAATTAGTTAATTATCAGGTAATGGGTCATTACCTAGTTAATTAATAAAATAGGGGATAAGATTAAACCCCCAAAGTGTGGAAACCAATCCCTTCTCCAGTTTTAAGAGTGTACTGTCAACAAAATATTTAGTTAACACGTGTATTAAAGGCATTTCACAACAAATGTTACACAGCAAGTTCATTTACAACACTTAATCTTTATCATATTTATCTAGTAGAGTTGATTATTTAGTTTGCCATAAGAGAAAGAAGTTGCTCATTTTAGTTTCATGTATATCTGCGATCTTCTCTCCACTTAAGGAATTGGCCATTTTCCAAAACTTGGATGAGTCTTAGGTAGTACTTCCCTTTTATGAATGACCCCATACAGAATTTTTTGTTCGAAGGTTTCACCAACTTATACTTCCCAAAGTCGTGCATATATCTCCAAAGATATAAATCCCACAATTTTCTACTCTTTGATTTGTGTTTAATACTTTTCTTGTTTCCTTTAGTCTAGACTCACTTTATCTTTAGTAGCCTAAATTTCTATACAAGGTTTCTTGTATAGTTGTATGAATATAGATACATATCATGATAGATCATGAAATGACGGGAAGTTAGGAGGTTGAGCTCAGGTATAAACAGGGGTACTGCATTACATAAAGTTCAGGTATGTTAAGGCTAAGCTCTTCCTTTATTTTGGCATGATCTCGTCGTTACACAAGTTTGATAACGAGTCATAAAGAAAAATTTATATTCCGGAATTTACGTATATTTTGCTAGTCTCACAAGTTACGTATAATTTTCTTAAGTTTAATCTAAAAAAATAAAATTCTTCGTAAAATCTGGAAACATATCAAAACTTTATGAAGAATATAATCTCATTGAATGTTCATAATCTTTAACTTTCGACATAACAAAAAGTAGTAATCTTTGCATGTCATCTCATCAAAATATCATGAATCTCTTTCTGGCACTCACTTTCGAGGTAAAATAACAAAAGTGATTTTGGACTTTTTGTTACACTATTTCTCTTGTCGCATTTTTTGAAATATAAGGGGAAGGGAGGTAATATAAGAAGACAAAAAGGGAAAGGAAAATAAATGGGACCTAAATAAATAACATGATGTTGAAATTAGTTTCCAAAAGCCACACAGCTAAGTAATGAGGTCTCTTTTTAGTGATTTGATTTCTCGTACAGTTGAATCTCCATCGATTGGGACTATGTCCAATAATAGAACAATGGTGATATGGGCATTAGTTACAATATTCTTATTATTAGGATTTCATATTCAATTGAGTATTTCTTTCTTCCAGTAAAGAGACCAGAGAGTCTATATATACAGTATTACAGTATTTCATTACCATCGAGCTATAATCGCTAGGCAGGTCCCTATTGGGCAACCTCTGATCAGATGGTAAGTTATATACCGAGCCTACTGTAGCCGAGCGCTTATGAGCGAGGTCAGTTGGTCGAGATATAGAGTCTAGTATGATCGAGCACCTATGAGCGAGCCTACTACGGCAGAGCAGTTATATATATATACCGAGCCTACTGTAGCCGAGCGCTTATGAGCGAGCCCAGTTGGTCGAGATACAGAGCCTGGTATGGCCGAGAGCCTATGAGCGAGCCTACTACGGCAGAGCAGTTATATATATACCGAGCCTACTGTGGCCAAGCGCTTATGAGCGACCCCAGTTGGTCGAGATTCAGATTCTAGTATGGCCGAGCGCCTATGAGCGAGCCTACTACGGCAGAGCAGTTTTATATATATATATATATATATATATATACCGAGCCTTATAGGGCTGGACAACTATTTTACTTACTATATTAAGAGAGTTGAGTCAGTATCAACAGGTAAGCATATGTTCAGATTATCTTTGACTTCCAGCTACTTGCAGTTATTATATTATCAGTTCAGTTTTAACTTTTAGTATATTGCCTTACATACTCAGTATATTATTTCGTACTGACGTCCTTTTATTGGGGACGCTGCATTTCATGACTGCAAGTGTAGACAATCAGTTTGACGATCCCTCATAGTAGACGAGATTGGCATTCAACGAAGGATCGGTAAGACTCCACCTCATTCGGAGTGCAGTCGAGTCTATGAGTCATTGTGTCAGAGTTTTACTACATACTTATGGGTCAGTCGGTACCCTATCCCATTTTATGTCAAATAATCTTAGAGGCTTTGTAGACACAGAAGTTCATTTTGTACAGTATGTCAGAGGCCTTGACGGCCCATATGTATTAATGTTTTATGAATGATGGTTCATTAATATAATATTTGTCCACTTACAATTGTACATTATGAGTTGTGGCCATGTTGGCCCATGATAGTTATAAAAAGAATGAATGAGTTACAGAGTGGTTCGCTCGGGCCAGTACGGCACCGAGTGCCAGCCACGCCTCCCAAGGTTGGGGCGTGACACGAAGATAAGAATTTTCCTACGGTGGAGGAGATAATCCCTCGTAGTGAAAAGGTTAGATCCGATTTTTCGAAGGTGCCTGAGGACGACCCTGAGATTGGAGTCCTTGATAAAAAAGGTTGAACTTGCTGAGTTTAGGGCAAAGTTCAAAATTCTTGCCCACGTCGATTTAATTCCAGCAGACCGCAATGTGGTACAAATACATCGCCCTGGGTATTGCGCTTTCTACGCGTACCTTTTCTACGTCAGGTACTCCTTCCCTACTCTCCCCTTAGCGGAGGAATTCTGCCACTATTATGGTGTTTGCCCAGCACAACTTTCTCCATACATCTACCAAAATTATCTGCATGCTTACGAAATATAAGGAATTAGCTAGGGTTGAGGTGTCACTTCGTCATTTGATGCATCTCTTCGCCCCTAGTTTACATAGGGGGATGATGTTGCACCTTCACCGCCGAGGGAGCAAGTGTTTGGTGGTGAAGATGGACGATAAAGCAAGTCGTCAATTTTGGCTCAACTACTTTTTTGTCAAGACCAAGGACGTGGTGGCCAACATGAACGGGTTCCTTGAGGCTTGGAATTATGCCCGTAAATAATTCTCTTTTTTTCTCTTCCCTTTTTTATCAAGCGTTTGCTTTGCCAGTTTCAGCCGTGTTTTCACATTTCATTCCTTCGTGTAGCTGAGACTGAACCTCCTCCTTTTGGTCGAGGATATTCATGAGTGGGTTAGCCAAGTTTCTTCCTCACACAGTGGGGATCCACGAGTGGCCGGCCTTTTTCAAGAAATTCGGGCCGGCGTCTTCTGCGACCAGTGAGTTCGTGTGTTTTTACTTAACTGTTTTGGCTTTGTGGCTGCTTGCTTGTTATAGCATTGTGTGGGAAGTGAATTTTTTAACTTTCCTTTTTCATCTCGAGGACCTTTGAGGAAGCCGAGGGTTCCTCCTCTTACATTTAGTAAGAGGAAAACTACATCTTCGGAATCCACTCCGGTTGTGACTGCGGCCAGGCCTGCCCAGTTGTCTACTTCCATTCCGCCTTCTGCTGCAACTTGGTTGGCGCGGTCATCGATTGCATCAATAATAGAATTTACAACTTCCCCTTTGCATCATTTAATAGATGAAGAAGAGGAGTCATCGTCGGTGAGGAGGTTTGATTTCTCGCAAAAGAAGATCAGTCGACATCGGTGATGGGACCGTCCGAGCCGTGGATTCGGTAAGGAGTGATCGTGAGCCGGTGACCCGCCTTGCTTGAAGATGACACTGATTTACCGTTTGATTTCTCGCCATCAACGGATACCATAGAAAGCGTGCCCCTTCATGATCCCGAGGTTGGAACTGGGGGGCCATCTGTGGAGGTCCCGGGTGATGTGCAATGAGATGAGCCGTCATCCTTGCGGTCGGTTGACGTTCCTTTTTCTCTGCCAATGGGAAATATAAGTGTGTTGCCAAGGACGACTATGAAGCAGGCTCCGATATTGATGTCGATGAGGTGCGGATGATAAGCGAGAGGTTTACCCGAGTTAAAGTGAGGTTGGAAGGGTCCACGCGGACCATTGTGATCCCCATGGATTGAGACTTACTTGTGAACACGGAGAATGTGGTCCCTTCCTTAGGTCCCTTTGATCGGATGTGGAGGGTAGAACTCTCGAATAATTGAACGATGCTACCCTATAAAGGATCATAGTCGGCCTTGCCCTTAGGGTAAGTTTTTCAACCTTCCTTTCAAATTCTATGTTTTGTACTTCATGCTTACTTGTTGTTTGCCCTTGGTTTTTTTAGACTATGATTCTAGAAATCGAGAGTGCCCACCAAGAGGAGAGGTGCAAAGCCATTTTCCAGAAGATTGAGTGGAAGTATCGTGATTATTGCAACAAGCACCGCGAGATCTGCAGGCGGTTTGGTGAGAGTGGTAACTTCCAGGCTCTTCGAGATGAGCTGAAAGAGAAAGATGACGAGTTGGTAAGGGTCATCCAGAAAATACATCGTTGAGGGATAAGGAGGAAGAGCACGGGGTGAGCAAGGGGGCCGAGGCCCAAAGTGACAATCTTCAAACCTAAGTGGCCTCGTTACGGGCCGAGCTCGAAGAATGTCTAGTCAAGGTGGATGCTCTGAGTAGCGAGGTTGCCGAGAAGGTAGCAGACTTAGAGAGGGCAAAATTGGCTCGATTGGGGGCTTTGAGGAAAGCTAAGGCTTTGGAGGTCTTAATCCGCGTTCTTCATTCCGAGCGAGAGAGTGCTCTGGAAACGGCCAGGCTTAAAGAGGAGCGGTTGGATGAGCGGATAGGTGATAAGTAGGGATTTTGACAGCTTATTTGCTCTCTTTTACTTGCATTTAGACTAAAAAATGCTTAAAGGTATTCCCCAAAACTAAAAAATGTGCTTACTTGCAGGAATATAAGGAAACGAGCCAAAAAAGTCAAAATCAACTCATAAAGGAGTCAAAAGTGAACAAGAACCAAATCAGGGCAAAAAGGCCAGCAGTGTGGACCGCATAATTCTAGTGCGTCCACAGAGGGGAGATTCAAAGTGTAGTGTTTGGGCCAGCTAAAGGCATGCGGACCGCACCAAAATTGTGTGGTCGCAGGAGGTCAAGTGCAGCCACAGTCATTATTATGCGGTCCGCAGGTTTGAAGAATCACACAGCTGTTTCAAGTCCAAAAGTAGAGAGTGCGGCCGCGTAATCAGAAGTGCGGCCGCACCAATTTTTATGCGGACCGCAGAAGCCTTGACGTTCCAAGCCCAAGTTCCCAAGAATGCGGACCGCACGATAATTGTGCGGCCGCAAAAGCCTATTGTGTGGACCGCACCAGAATTATGCGGCCGCACAACCTTTGTAGAGGCATTTTTGTCAGATATTTTCAGCTTAGTATAAGTAGTACTTTTTGTCATTTTTAGGTTAAGATTAGTTTGCGGGGGTGCATTTGAGCCATTTTCTTTGCTGCTTTGAGTAATTTTATACTAGATTAACTTTTAAACATTAGATTTTCTTTGTCTAATCAATTATTATGCATTCTATCTTAATTTCTTCTTGTATTTCTTTATTTTTCATGAGTAGCTAAATCTTTAGCTAGGGTTGTGGCCCAACTCTAGTGGGGGTACTTAATGGGTATTTGATTTAGGGCTTGTTTGTGATTGGGTTAGTGATATTTAACCTTGTTTATGCTTGAATTATAGAATTAATGGTTATAAATATTGATTCATGCCTATTTGACCTAGTCTTTACTTGAGAAAGAGAGACTAAGTCTAGGAAAACTTGGCTAACAAGAAATTGGGGTGAACTCAAGAAATTGATAGCTCCAATTAAAGGGTTAAATCTAGAGATAGTAAGTCCCAACTTGAGCATGTATCACTTGATTTTTGCAATACTAATTTGGACTTGAAAAAGCCAAATTGGGCAAAAATCACTTAAACTACCGAGAGGTATAAAGTGGATAATTGCGTGTGATTGCTATATTACGACCCCGACTAATCAAACTTGCCCTAAGAGTTTATAACCCGTTAGGTAACCACCTAGGTGGAAGTCACGACCCTAGATCCTTTATCATTTGAAAAACAACCAAAAACATTGTCTTCTAGTTTATTACTTGAAATCAATAGCTAAAGTAGAAATAGAAACAACCAACAAAAATGTGGAAGTGCAAATTGAGGCACATTATACAATTACACTATGTGTATACCTAATCCCTTTTCTAACTCCCTGAGAATTCGACCCTGACTCGTATTGGGATTTATTATTTCTTCGACCGCCTCACTACCTATATTTGTGGTGTGAGTTTGGGCGGCATCAATTTTTGGCGCCGTTGCCGGTGAGTTAAATTAGCTATATATCTAGTTTTTTGTGTGCTTTGTCTTCTTTTCCTTCCGATTCACCAATTTTGTTTTTGAATTGATTTTAGGTATGAAAATGGCTCTCAACAACGAGCCCATCGAAAATGTGTCATTAGGGGAGGAAGTGGATGATGATGCTATGGATGAGGTTCCTCTTGAACCTCAAGCTAATAGACGAGGCCGCCCGCCTCACGATAATGTGCCCGCCCCTCCCCCACCTCCACCAAGAGTAGCAGCCTACCGATAATTACCAAACGAGGATTATGCAAGTGCTATAGTCCTATCCCGTATTAGGGCTGGCATCTTCCAAATCACCAATGTGATGCTTACACTACTTGAGCAACGGGGATTCTTCACTGGGGCTTTGAATCAAAAAGCCTACAAGCATCTCAAGGGGTTTGTCGATACTTGTTGGGGATCAAGCAAACAAATGTTTTTGAGGACGAGCTGAGGTTGAGGTTATTTCCTTTTTCTCTACGGGGAAAAGCATTAGACTGATTAGAGAGGTTGCCCAATTATTCCATCCACACTTGGGATGAGTTGGCGGAAAAGTTCATTTCCAAATTCTTTTCTCCGCGACATATGGCAACGCTTCAGGATGAGATTCTTGCTTTCAAGCAAGATCCTAGTGGGCAATTGCACGAGATATAGGAAAGATATCGTACCATGGTTAAAGAGTGCACGAACAATGATATGACTAAGGTCATGATTCAACAGACCTTCTACAGGGGGATCAACACAACTAATCAATGTGTGGTTAACCAACTCACCGGGGGGAACTTTATGAACACGCCATATGCTGAAGCTTGTGAAATTCTTGATAAGATGGCGGATACCTCTACGACATGGCAAAGTAAAGTCAATGTTCCGTAAGGTGGCAGATAACTAGGGATTATGATGTATTTTAAACTCCTTATTACTGGAGTTTTGATTAGAAATGTGTACAAAATTGTCCCAAAGGCCTACATGTTGTACTTGATTGCTGGGTTTGGTCAACAAGGTGACAATTCGTCAAAACCAGCTAAAAAGGAGTGAAACATACACAAGTACCAAGAACAAGTCCAAGCACAGTATAACAGGACCAATGCGGTTGCACTCCATTTTGTGTGGTTCGCAAAGAGGAGGTTCAGAGAGGTGCTCATTTCAGGCATTCAAGCAATGCGGCCGCAAAGCATTTCATACGGACCGCATTGGCTTCATTGCGGCCGCACTCGATTTTGTGCGGTCCGCAAAGCTGGAGTTCAGAGAGTGCTGATATTGGGGAATATTTCCAATGCGGTCCGCGGTCCATTTTGTGCGGACGGTAACAGAAGCCACCGCGGCCGCGGTGAATTTTGTGAGGCCCGCGGTGGCCAAGTTCAGAGAGCAGAAGTTTCAGCCAAGAGCCTCAGTGTGACCGCACTCGATTTTGTGTGGTCCACACTACCCCTACAGGGGTATTTTTGTCCAGAAAATTTGGCCTAGTATAAATAGTTTATTTTCCTATTTTTAGGTCATCAGTTGTATTCTAGACAGCAGCTGCGCTCGTGAATAGTAACCTTTTATCATTTTGAGTAATTATCCAATAGTTTTATCATTGAATATTCAAGTTTTAGTTAGTAATTAAATATTATGTATTTTTCTTCATCTATTTCTTTATTTTCTTCTATTATCATGAGTAGCTAGACCCATTAGCTAGGGTTGTGGCTCAATCCTAGTGTGGGTAATTGATGGGTCTTGTGTTTTAAGGCTTGAATGTCTATGAGTGTCTGATATTTGGACTAATTTATGGTTTTAATGTTGAATTAGTGGTTGTAAACACTAGTTTATGCCTATTTGACTTGGGCTCTTCTTGAGAAAGAGAGCCTAAGTCTAGGAAAATTGGTCAAACAAGGAATTGGGGCGTATTCAAGAGATTGATAGCCCCAATTAAAGGGTTAAACCTAGAGATAGTAATACCCGACTTGAACCTCAATTTCTTGCACAAATTATCATACCCAATTGTTCTTGAGAAAGTCAATTAGGGAAAAATCACTCAAACTACCGAGAGGTATAGAGTGAGAAGTTTCGTGCAATGGTTATATCGTAATCCCCAAATAAGACAACCTAGCCTTAGACTCGAGAACCCGTCAAGTACCCACCTAGGAGAAAGTCACTTCCCTAGTGCCTTTTAACTATTTAGACAACCCTCAATAGTTTGCTCTTAGTTTAACTTAGCATCTTAATAGTATAAATTTAGAAGTAATATCAAAACCAATTACACAACTCCAATTTAGATAGAAACTCAATTCCCATTTCTAGCTCCCTGTGAAAATCGATCCCGACCTTCTCGGGTAAAAGTTGTTTCGACCACTCTTGCTACTTTGTAGTAGTGCAGGGTTGGCTTCGATCAGTTTTTGGCACCGCTGCCTGGGAGCTAACGGTTTTGGTTATCTATCTAAATAGTTTTGTGTATTGTTCTTCTTTCCTTCTGTGCTACTAATTTTTGTGTGTCACAACTTCAGGTACAAAATGACAGCAAACTTAAACAACACACCTCTTGGAGATATTCCGCCGGGGGAGGAGGCAGATGACAATGTTGATGATGAGGTCCCTATTGTGCCTCAAGGAGAAAGGAGAGGCCGCCAGGCCAATGATAATATTCTAGACCCTCCCCCACTACCTCCAAGAGTGGCTCCTCGAGTGCTTCCAAACCAAGGCTATGCAAGTGCAATTGTCCCTCCCCAGATTCGGACGAGCAATTTTCAAATTACCAATGTGATGCTGACATTGCTGGAGCAGTGTGGGTATTTCACAGGCACTGCCAATCAAAATGCTTACAAACATCTCAAGGGTTTCGTGGATACCTGTTGGGTGAGCAAGCAAACTAATATGTCTGAGGATGCACTTCGGTCGAGACTCTTCCCTTTCTCACTTAGAAGGAAGGCATTAGATTGGCTTGAGTGACTTCCCAACCATTCCATCACTACTTGGGATGAGTTGGCGGAAAAGTTCATTGCAAGTTTTTCTCACCGGGGCACATGACAACATTGAGAGATGAGATCTTAGCCTTCAAGCAGGAGCCCACCGAACCATTACATGAGATTTGGGAGTGTTATAGAACAATGATAAAGGAATGCCCCAACAATGATATGACTGAGGCGATGATCCAACCGACTTTTTACCGGGGCATTAACACAACAAACCAGTGCATAGTGAACCAACTTACTGGGGGTAACTTTATGAAGTTGTCGTATGATGAGGCTTGTGACATTCTGGACAAGATGGCTGACACATCCTCCGCTTGGCAAAGTAGAGCCAATGTGCCTCAGGGTGACCCCATGGTCACGTATTTGCACAAAGAGCTACATGACCATGGGCAAGCTATAGCAGAACTGACAACAACAATGAACCAGCTTGCAAAGGCACAGTTACAAAAAGTTCAAAATCCGCGCCAAGTGAATGCTATGGAGGGTGTCAATATGCTAGTGAACAAAAGAAGACAAAGAAGTCAACAGAACCAAGGGAGTTTGGATCAATTTGACAATGATTGTGGTGGATTCCAAGATGATGGTTATGATGGGCAGAATGAAGAGGTGCAATACGTGAACAACTATCAAGGCCAAAGGGGTAGTTCTTCCAACCAACAATAATGGAGACCTCACGGCAATTTTGGCAATCAACAACAACAAGGCAATGGTAATTGGGGGAACAACAACCAAAATTCCAATTGGGGCAATCAAAACAATCAGGGTAATTGGAATGGCAACAACAACAACAACTGGGGTGGTAACAACAATCAGGGAGGTTGGAACAATGGCAATCAAGGAAACTGGGGGCAAGGCTTTCAAAGGCCCCCAATGTATCAATAATCGAACAATCCACCCCCATTTCCATCCCAAGGTCCTAGTTCTTCCAACAATGATATGGGGAGAATTGAAATGATGTTTGAATAGATAATGAAAAAGAATGCGGACTCTGATGCTCAGTTGTCTTCCCACAATACTTCAATGAGAAATTTGGAGGTTCAATTAGGCCAAATCTCACAGTCCTTGAATACTCGCCCTAAGGGGGCTCTACCAAGTGATACGGTAGTAAACCTGAAGGGTGGCAACAATTATGTTATGGCGGTAACTACAAGGAGTGGATGGGGTGGTGATGTGAATGCCTCCAAACAAAAGTAAATCTTGAGTGATGAAGTTGAGTTGCAAGAAGATGAAGTTCCTTTGGTGGTTGAAAATGTGATTTATGAGAATGTGAATGAAGAAGTGAGGATTGATATTCAAGATGCCGAGGTGGAAACTCAAAATGATGTGAACCCATCTAGGAAACACATAATAGACATGCCGGAGTCGGTTGTGCCTAAAGCCAAGGCTCATTTGCCAAGGCCACCTCCACCTTATCCTCAAAGGTTCGAGAAACAGAAAAATGAGAATCAGTTTAAAAAGTTTATTGACATGATGAAGAGCTTATCCATTAATGTGCCTCTGGTGGAGGCTCTCCAATAAATGTTGGGCTATGCTAAATCATGAAAGACTTGGTGACAAAGAAAAGATCCATGGATTGCGAAACTATCAAGATGACCCACCAAGTTAGTGCAATAGTGCATTCAATGGCCCCGAAGCTTGAAGATCCTGGTGCTTTCACCATTCGTTGTACCATTGGGAGTGCGGACTTTGCTAAGGCTCTATGTGATTTGGAAGCAAGTATCAACTTGATGCCCTCCTCAGCTTTCAAGACTTTGGGCATTGGGAAACCGAGGCCGGCTTTCATGAGATTACAAATGGCGGATAGAACAATGAAGAGACCATTGGGTATTATTGATGATGTACTTGTCCGGGTGGACAAATTTATCTTGCCAGTTGATTTTGTGATCTTAGATTGTGAGGTAGATTATGAAGTTCTGATCATATTGGGCAGACCTTTCCTTACTACTGGGAAGGCCTTAGTTAATGTGGAAGCAGGGGAACTCACCTTCCGGGTGGGTGATGAGAAAGTGGTCTTTCATGTGTGCAAGTTAATGAAGCAGCCCAACAGTTCTGAGGTGTACTCTTTTGTGGACCTTGTCACGGTAGTGATAGTTGATGATACAAGTTTAATGATCAATATGGAAGATCCTCTAGAGGCCGTATTGTTGAATCTTGATGTCAACGATGATGAAGGACGAGTGGAGTATGTGAATGCTTTACATGGGATGAGCTCTTACTCTTATGAGCCTAGAAAACTATCTTTGGACCTTGAGAATAGGAAGACTCCACCAACAAAACCTTCAATTGAGGAACCTTCGGTGTTGGAGTTGAAGTCGTTGCCTCCATACCTCAGGTATGAATTTTTAGGCCCTAGTTCTACTTTTCCAGTTATTCTTTCCTCTTGTCTTACTAACATGCAGGTTGATGCCACATTGGCGGTGCTTCAAAAGAGGAAAAAGGCAATTGGATGGACTTTAGCTTATATTCGGGGGTTAAACCCTGCATTCTGTATGCACAAGATCATTTTGGAAGATAATTCAAATCCCTCCTTGGAACATCAAAGGAGGTTGAATGAAGCAATACAAGAAGTTGTGAAAAAGGAGGTGATCAAGTTGTTGGATGTCGGGATTGTGTACCTCATCTCTGATAGCTTTTGAACTTCACTGGTGCAATGTGTACCGAAGAAGGGTGGCATGACCGTGGTTGCAAATTCACAAAATGAGTTGATTCCTACCAGAACAGTCACCGATTGGAGGGTACGCATGGACTACCACAAGTTGAATAAAGTGACTTGCAAGGATCACTTTCCATTGCCTTTTCTTGATCAGATGTTAGATTGACTTGCTGGGCGTGCCTTCTACTGTTTCTTGGATGGGTATTCTGGATACAACCAAATTTTGATTGCTCGGAAAGATCAGGAGAAGACCACATTCACTTGTCCATATGGCACATTTGCCTTTTCTAGGATACCTTTTAGGTTGTGTAATGCACCAGCTACATTTCAGCAGTGTATGATCACTGATATGGTGGAATATATTTTGGAGGTGTTCATGGACGACTTTAGTGTTGTGGGTGATTCAATTGAGGAATGCTTGAAAAATCTTGATAGAGTGTTGGCCCGTTGTGAAGAAACCAATCTTGTTCTTAATTGGGAAAAATGCCACTTTATGGTGGAAGAAGGCATAGTTCTTGGGCATAAAATTTCAAAGCATGGTACAAAGGTAGACAAAGCAAAAATTGATGTGATTTCAAGGCTCCCTCCCCTACCTCTGTCAAGGGAATTAGAAGTTTTCTTAGCATGCGGGGTTTTATCGAAGATTTATCAAAGACTTTTCCAAGGTAATGAATCTCTTATGCAAGCTATTGGAAAAAGATGCAAAGTTTGTGTTCGATGAGAAATGTATGCAAGCATTTGAACTTCTCAAGCACAAGTTGACCACCACTCCTATCATTACTGCACCTAATTAGAGCTTGCCTTTTGATCTCATGTGTGATGCGAGCGATGTTGCAGTTGGGGACGTTTTGGGACAAAGAGTGAACAAAATGTTTCATCCGGTGTACTACGCGAGCAAGACAATGAATGATGCTCAAGTGAACTACACGATGACTGAGAAAGAGCTTTTGGCTATTGGGTTCGCAATGGAGAAATTTTGGCCATATCTTATGGGTGCCAAGGTCATAGTCCATACCGATCATGCCGCACTCCGGTACTTGATGACGAAGAAGGATTCTAAAGCTAGACTGATGTGATGGCTCTTATTACTTCAAGAGTTTGATTTGGATATTGTGGACCGTAAGGGTAGTGAAAACCAAGCGGCGGACCACTTGTCCTGCTTGGAAGAGGAGGGGAGGCCTCGTGATGGCCTAGAGATCAATGATTCATTTCCCGACGAACAACTCCTTTCGGTGTCAGTGAATGGTATTCCATGGTTTGCAGACATTGCTAATTTCCTTGTGAATGGTATAATCCCGTGTGAGATCTTTTCTAACCAAAGGAAGAATCTCAAATGTGATAGTTTGGATTTCTATTGGGATGAGCCGTACTTGTTCAAGATTTTTGCACGGATGGTGTGATCCGAAGGTGTGTCCCGGAGGAAGAGCAATTGAGTATCTTAGAGTCTTGTCATTCCTATCCCTATGGTGGCCATCAAGGCGGGGTGAGGACGGCTTCCAAAGTTCTTAGTTGTGGGTTTTATTGGCCAACTTTGTACAAAGATGCAAGTGAACTTGTGAAGAGGTGTGACGAATGTCAAAGAGCAGGTGGAATTTTGAAGAAAGATGAGATGCCTCTCAATACCATTATTGAAGTTGATATTTTTGATGTATAGGGCATTGATTTTATAGGCCCATTTGTTAGCTCGTGTGGGAACACATACATCCTTATGGCGGTTGACTATGTTTCAAAATGGGTTGAAGTTGTGGCTTTACCCAACAATGAGGCCCAGAGTGTTGTTGCGTTCCTCAAGAAGAGCATGTTTACAAGGTTTGGCACTCATCGTGCAATCATAAGTGATGGAGGGCCTCATTTTTGTAATAGAGCTTTTGACACTTTACTTGCAAAGTATGGTGTCAACCATAAAGTTTCTACTCCCTATCATCCTTAATAGAGTGGCCAAGTTAAAGTCTCAAACAGGGAAATCAAGAGTATATTGTCAAAGACGGTCAATGCAAATAGGACTGATTGGTCAAAGAAGTTGGATGATGCTCTATGGTCTTATAGGATTACTTACAAGACTCCGATTGGTATGTATCCGTATCGGTTGGTGTTTGGGAAAGCTTGCCATCTACCGGTTGAGTTAGAGCATGAGGCCATGTGGGCTTTGAGAAAGCTGAATCTTGAATGGGATGTGACAGCAAATCTTCATGTGGAGCAGCTTAATGAACTTGCTGAATTCTGATTCCATGCCTACTCCAGTTCGTCCTTGTACAAGGACAAGATAAAGTACCTTTATGATAAATATGCTCGTGGCAAGGAGCTCAAAGTAGGTGATTTGATTCTCTTATTCAACTCTCGGTTACATCTGTTTTCGGGAAAGCTTAAGTCGAAATGGAGTGGACCTTTTGAAGTGGTGTTTGTGACTCCGTTTGGTGCACTTGACTTGAAGAACAAAAATGGTGAGGTTTTCAAAGTGAATGGGCACAGGGTCAAGCACTACCTGGGCAAGATTGATGACAGCCACATGGTGGCACTTCTTTATCTAAAATAATTTGATGGTAACATGTGTTGTGCCGCGACGTTAAATCAGGCAACCCATGTGTCTTTCTTTTGGTTCTTCTTTGATTTTTTTTGTAGTGTAGGATTTATTTTTAGACTGACTGGTTGTGAGATGTTGTAGGATTGTGTTGATGCAGTGCAGGACCAAGTTGAAAAATGATCACTCTCTGAAGTTTGCAATGCGGACCGCACTTCATTTTGTGCGGCCGCAAAGGCGTATGTGCGGGGGCAAGAAATCAATGCGGACCGCAGAGTGATTTGTCAAAAGTGGAGAGTCTCTGAAGTTTTCCATCGCGGCCGCATTGCATTTTGTGCGGTCCGCGGTGGACCACGGCGACCGTACTGGATTTCTTGCGGTCCGCAGTGGCCAATTTCCTAGGGCTTCATGGTTTTGAGTGCAGTCCGCGGTGGGTAGGTGAGCTGGGGCCCAGGACCTTTTTCTATAAATAGGACCTGAGGCCCTCCATTTGAACTTTTCGATCTTTTTAATCTCAGAAGCCTAAAAATCATTGTTCACTCTCTACATTACATGAATTCAACTGCTTATTCTTGATTAATCATCAGTGCATCTCATTTCTGGTAATTTTAATTCCTTTCTAGTTATTTAATTTCGCTATTTTCTTTTGATTTACACTGTCTCTTAGTCTTTCTTCTTTTCTTCCTGTTTTTGTTTTAATTTAGTAGCATAGGTTAGTTAATCCTGTTTAATTAGGAATAATTAGTTACAACACTGAGGCAACACCTAGGAAATCATCAATAGGTGAAAATTTGGACTAAAAATGGATAAAACTTAAACCCTAGGTTGGTGTTGCTGCTGGGCACTCAATACGGACCGCAATGGATTTTGTGCGGTCCGCGGTGCCTCTGTGCAGTCCACAATACTATTTTGTGCGAACCACGGTAGATTAAGTTCTAAAAGCTGACATTTGAGGACCACGGCCGCAATGGATTTAGTGCGGTTCGCGGTGCCTCAATGCGGACCGCAATGCATTTTGTGCGGTTCGTGGTGCATAGATTCAGAGAGTGGGTAGTTTTAACCCCACCTCTATATGGACCGCAATGGATTTTGTGCGGTTCGTGATAGCCTTTTTGCGGCCGCACTTCATTTTGTGTGGTCCGCATTTTGCAACATTTGACTGTCTGCAATAATTTTCCTGCAATTGTGCACATCATTAATTCTATTGATACTAACAAAGCAAAACTGAATGTTGCTTGCAGACAATGGTGAAATCACGAGGCAAAGGTGGTAAACAATCAGGAAGAGGAGAGTCCTCCCGGGGTAGGGGACAAGGAATGATAAGATTAACCCTGCAAGCCCGGCAAAACATCAAAAACACCCAGAGGCTCATAAAAGCTGCAAACAGAGCTACTGACCAATCAGGGAGTTAGTATGAGCCTTCCCAAGAGGTATCGTCAGACTCCTTGCCAGAGTATGTTCCTGACTGGCCGGAGAGAAACAGGTTGAGGGATACACCTCCAGCCTCTCCCACTGCCCAAGCATCAGTATGCATATCTTCTGAGTCGTCTGAGGTCTCAGCTGTAGGCAGTGGCAATGAATATTCCACCTCTCCTACAACTTCACTATCCGGGAAGGGGCCCATAGAAGAAGAAGGGGAAGAAGTAGAAGAGGGTGAGCCCCAAGTAGGTGGCGTAGAAAGGACCAGAAATCCGGAGGCATGGCAAGATCAGTTTGTGAGTGAGGTTGCCTATCACAAGTTCAGAGAGTGGTGGCCCGAGAGGAAATTGATACATGAGCGTAAATTTATCACCCGGGACCTTTTGACTCACAACCCCAATGTGTTGAGGCAGTTCAGAGAGAGATCTAGATGGGTCTACTTCATAGGCCATATGGAGGATGCCAATGAGCACTTGGTGAAAGAGTTCTACACAAATGTTGCCCATATCAAAAAGGGCACCACAGTCATCAAAGTGTGGAACTTGAAGGTAAAATTTGATGGCAAGACCATAAATGATTACCTGGGCTTCATGGAGGAGGATGAGTCATTGTACTTGGAGAAGATGGCATTGGGTGAGGCTACTGTCCTTGGTTGGCAGAGTACTTGACAATCCCAGGTACCACCCCAGATTGGTTGACTGCGGGAGTGAAGATCTTGAGGAGAACTTTGAATTTCGAGACTAAGGGGTGGGAAACATTTGTGTGTAGCAGGCTAGATCCCACCACTCACGACAACTCACTACCTATTCACCGGGCTATATTGGTAGCGTCGATCATGGCGGGGTACCCGATTAACATCGGGAATGTTATGTCCCGGGTTATTACACGGGTGGTAAACGAAGGTGACAGATCTTATCCCTTCCCCAACTTCCTGATCATGTATCTGGAGGACTTAGATGTGGAGAAGCGTAAATTTGATATGAAAGTGAAGGCGAAGGCACCGTTCTCATGGTACAGCCTACAAGGTGATGACAACCCTAAAGGCAAGCACTTCAAGGGCAAAGCCACTACTTCAACTGGTCAGTCTGAAGAGCCAGTAGTGGTAGTGGCCCCTACTCAGCCTCCTTCCATCTCAGCAGACATGGCCCCAGGTCCTTTTACTTCCATATCTCCAAAGATACCCTCCTCCACTGCATACTTCCTGACTGCCTACCACCTGAGCCACACCCTTGCCAGCATCAACAACTGGATGCAGATAGCTACATCTAAGTTGTTTGTACTATCTACTATGGTGGCAGCCCAGTCAGTACCCCCTCCGCCACAGGTCCCACAGTTCGTTGAGGACACTCTGAAGGAAATTCTGGACAACTAGAAAAAGCTCATAGATGTCGTTGACTCTCATGGAAAGGCATTGAAGGAGCTTGCTAAGGAGGCGAAAAAAATAAGGAAGACTCGGGCTTCAAAAGAGTCAGTGAAGGAGCTAAGGGTCGAGGTAGAGAGGTTGAAGGCGGATCACCTGCCTTTAGATTTGCTATTGCATGACCCGGCACTAGCAGCCCAGCCCCAGCTAGAGCAGGAGTCCGAGAGGCCACCCAAGAGGAAGATGGTGATTCCCCGTTCTAATGATGTAGTCATACAGTTGGAGGACCTGCAGGACGGTTCCTCCAGCTAGCCCCAAGACTCTGTCCAGGTCCAGGTCCAGGCCCAGTTCCCAATAGAGCCACAGATCACAAGGAGCCCGTCACAGGTTCCCGAGCAGACAGAGGACCCAGGGACCCAGACTCAGGATCCTATGCAGACGGAGGACCCATAGGGAGTGTCTTTTTCCTCTCTTCTCTATTTTTGTGCTTATTTTGGTTAGTTGGCATTGAGGACAATGTCAGCTTTCATTTGAGGGGGTAGCCCTATTTGGATATTTGGATGACTGTATATATGACGGTATTTTACGCTTTCTTTCTTTTTAACTTTGGTATGTATATAATTTTATCATTTCATTGCACTTTTTAATACTTTTTACTTTGGGTCTGTATATAAAAGTTATGTTCTTATGTATATATTCATTCTCCCTATTGTATATTCGATTAAATCCCCTCTTGTACATATTTATTTTACTTTTTGCATTTTTCCTTTCTTAGCTTCTTATTTTATGTTCGTAGCTTCTTGTTTTGAGTTTTTGCAATAAGCCTTTGGTTTTCTTAATGCCACGGTTCTTTCCAAAGGTGGAATTTGTGTGAACCGGGTGGCTCTTCCCGATGATGGATGGCATGACAACCTTCTTCAGGGTTTGAGTCTGTTTTTGTTTTTGTTTTTTAGTAGTTAGTTGGTAAGGGTGCCTCAAGCAAAGCTTCACTTGGGCCTAACACATTTGCCTTTGATCCTATGGTCAAAACAAATCATTGTGTATAGGATGGTGAAAGTTGTGACCTTGAGACTCTTGTGTTGGACGATAATCATCAAGTGGTTTTTCGGGACCATTGTGTTGCTCAAATCTTAGCTAAGGTTGTTGTGGGCCCCCGACTCCGTGTCTTTAGCAATCCTATGGCCTGTGTGGTGAGAATTTGAATTTCAAGTCCAAGTCCCGAGCCATTGGTCTAGAACTTGCCCTGAATGTTTGTCTAAGCAAAATCCTAAGTGTAATTTGACTTGAGATGTGATTATAGGCTCTCCGTGATCCAAATGATATCTTGAACACTTCCATATCCTACCAATGATAAAATTCCTAGTCAATCCTTTTGAGCCATAGACCTTTTTCTTTTAAGAACCACAATACAAGCTTTTACCCATTCTAAAAATACCCTCTCTTGGCACCCGATCTTTCCTTAGCACATGGCAAAAACATAAGTTTGGGGGGAGATACGAGGATTGCAACAACGTGGTAAAAGGTACAATATGAAAAAAAGGAAAGGCAATGAAAAAAGGAAGAAAATCAAAAAGACAAAAAGAATGAGCAATGCAGAAAAGAATGAAGGGATTCAATAAAAGTAAAGAATGAATGGTGTGGAAAGTTGAAAAGGGAGAAAAAAATTTGAAATGAACAAGAAAGAGTGACAGTGTGTCTTTCTAACCCCTTAGAAAGAAGTGTTATGACTTAAAAAGTCAAGTGAATGTGTGCCAAAATGAAGCAAAAGAAGTGCTAAAGGGAAGATGGAACTTACTTAGACCAAACATTTCATACCCTGAACCAAAAGCCTTCACTATGTCTCCACAAAAGCCCTATATGATTTTGAGTTGAATGAAGCTTACATTAGTGGTGACTCACATAAGCGGCAAGCATATGGTACTTAGAGCCGGACTTGTGAATTTTCTTCGAGAGAGATAAGTGTATTTCCATTAACCTCGTTCTGAGCACTACAATCCTAAAGGTGAGGTTTGCTTAGGGAGAGTTGAGGATGTGTGAGTTTGGGTTGACAATGACCAAGAAATGGAAGAACGAAAGTCGTATGGGTTCACAAAGACTCTGTGGCTAAAAAGTAAAAAAGATATATCGAAGTAGTTCTGATGATTCAATAATCTTATTACTTCAATCCGAAGTTCTTAGTTACTTCGACTGGATGAGTCCTAGCGAGGGAATAATTAAGTCATAACTCATTGGTTGATTGTATCATTAACCATTTCTTTTTTTTGGTACGAGGAACTTATCATGAATCCACTGATTTCTGCCGCTTCCGTTATTGCTGCTGGATTGGCCGTAGGGCTTGCTTCTATTGGACCCGGAGTTGGTCAAGGGACTGCTGCGGGTCAAGCTGTAGAGGGTATCGCGAGACAGCCTGAGGCAGAGGGAAAAATACGAGGTACGCTATTGCTTAGTCTAGCTTTTATGGAAGCTTTAACAATTTATGGACTGGTTGTAGCATTAGCACTTTTATTTGCGAATCCTTTTGTTTAATCTTAGCTTAGAAATATGAAAAATAAATACATTTTTCATATTTTATTGCCTTCGACTTGTCGTTTGCTTTTTCAAATTCTATCAAGATTTCCCTCCTCCAATTCTTTATTCTTTGAGAAAAGAACCTACGGGAAGGGCTGATTTGCGGATGAGGAATTAGCATACTGACTCGCTTTCATCCTTCCCGTTCATAGACCAAGGGAAACTCTTTTTAGTAAGTGTTAGTGTTCCAATAACCAATAAAAGGGCTAGTTCATTAGTTCATAATTTATAACTAACTCGAATATTTTTTATTTTTTGACTCAATTTCAGAAAAAATAAAAGAATAAATAAAAAGAGGGGCGAAGTGCTACAAAAAGAACTCTGTTCGATTTTTTAGTCTATCTATAAGAGGAGATCATATGAAAAACGTAACCGATTCTTTCGTTTCTTTGGGCCACTGGCCATCTGCCGGGAGTTTCGGGTTTAATACCGATATTTTAGCAACAAATCCAATAAATCTAAGTGTAGTGCTTGGTGTATTGATTTTTTTTGGAAAGGGAGTGTGTGCGAGTTGTTTATTTCAAGAATAGGCTGGAACGATAAATTTCATTGTTGCCGGTATTGACATGTAGAACGGGACTCTATCTTTATTCTCGTCCGATTAATCAGTTCTTCAAAAGATCTATCAGACTATGGAGTGAATGGTTTGATCAATGAATATTCGATTCTTTCTTCAATGTAGAATCGATTCACACCAATTCTTCTATTTTTTATAGAAAAAATACAGATTCGGGTCATCATTAATCATTTGATTTTGATATAGTATTCAATACGTATGTATATACGTTTATCCTTCACTTCATTCTTTTTCTTTCTGAAGTTTCGATGTAAAGATTCCTCTACCAACGCATTTAACTCCATTTGTTAGAATAGCTTCCATTGAGTCTCTGCACCTATCCTTTTTTTCTGAACCTTTGTTTGTTTTCGGAAAACAGGATTTGGCTCAGGATTGCCCATTTTTGTTAATTCCAGGGTTTCTCTGAATTTGAAAGTGATCACTTAGTAAGTTTCCATACCAAGGCTCAATCCAATTAAGTCCGTAGCGTCTACCGATTTCGCCATATCCCCCTTTCTTTTTGAGATTAGGATCTCGTTGTGATGTCATTCCTTTTTCTTTTTCTTTCATTTATACTGGAACCATTGAATTCATTAGATACCGATTCCTATCTCGAAAACGTGTTTTCTCCTCTTTGATTTTCTTAACTATCTGTCTTGTGTTTTAAGGCTTGAATATCTATGGGTGGTCTTGTGTGGGTATATTAAAGGTTGAAAGTTAATGTTGAATTAGTGGTTGCAAACACTAGTTTATACCTATTTAACTTGGGCTCTTCTTGAGAAAGAGAGCCAAAGTCTAGGAAAATTGGTCCAACAAGGAATTGGGGCGTATTCAAGATATTGATAGCCCCAATTAAAGGGTTAAACCTAGAGATAGTAATACCCGACTTGAACCTCAATTGCTTGCACAAATTATCATACCCAATTGGTCTTGAGAAAGTCAATTAGGGCAAAATCACTCAAACTACCGAGAGGTATAGAGTGAGAAGTTTCGTGCAATAGTTATATCATAATTCCCAAATAAGACAACCTAGCCTTAGACTCGAGAACTCGTCAAGTATCCACCTAGGAGAAAGTCACTTCCCTAGTGCCTTTTAACTATTTAGACAACCCTCAATAGTTGCTCTTAGCTTAACTTAGCTTAATTTAGCATCTTAATAGTATAAATTTAGAAGTAATATCAAAACCAATTATGAATAGAAGTGCAATTAGGAGCAATTACGCAACTCCAATTTAGATAGAACTCAATTCCCATTTCTAGCTCCCTGTGGAAATCGATCCCAACCTTCTCGGGTAAAAGCTGCTTCGACCACTCTTGCTACTTTGTAGTAGTGTAGGGTTGGATTCGATCAGTGGCCCTAATGTTATTTACCTACACAAAGAGCTACATGATCATAGGCAAGTTATTGCCGAGTTGACAACTACCATGAACCAATTGGCCAAAGATCAGCTTCAACAAGCTCAAGGGCCGAAACAAGTGCATGCAATAGAAGGTGTGAATATGATGGTAAACAAGAAATGGCAACAAGGTCAACAACTGCAAAGCCATCCGGAAAAATTTATGCAAGATGATAGCGGTTATGATCAAGGTGATTCATTTAATGAGCAAGACGAAGAAGTTCAATATGTCAACAATTATCAAGGTCAAAGAAACAATGCTCAAGGACAAAATCAACAACAATGGAGGTCATAAAGGAACCAAGGTAATTGGAACAACCAAAACCACCAAGTCAATTGGAGTGGTGGCAATCCTAACCAAGGAAATTGGAACAATCAAGGAAATCAAGGCAATTGGAGTAATAAAGGCAATTAGGGTGGAAATAACCAAGGAGGGTGGAACAACAACAACAATTGGGGGTCGGGTTTTGAAAAGCCCCCGATGTTCCAACAACCAAGAAATCACCTCCCTATCCTTCTCAAGGCCCGAGCTCTTCTTCCAATGAGATGGGTAGAATTGAAAACATATTTAAACAGATGATGGAGAAGAATGCCGACTTCGATGCTCAATTAGCCTCACTCAACACTTTTATTCGGAATTTGGAGGTTTAATTAGGCCAAATCTCACAAGCTTTGAACACTCGTCCTAAGGGGGCACTACCTAGTGATAAAGTTGTAAACCCGAAGAGTGGGAATAATACAGGACATGCTATGGCTGTGACTACTAGAAGTGGAAAAGGTGGAGACGCAACAACCTCAAATCAAAGAAGGATTGTGGATGAAGATGTTATGGTTCAAGAGGATGAAATCCCAAGAAATGTGGTTCAAGCTAATGAAGAAGTGAGAATTGATGTAGATAAAGTGTAGAGGAGACGCAAGAAGAGGTGAACTCGTCTAGGGAACACGTGATTGACATGCCAGAACCGGTAGTGCCCAAGGCTAAGACATCAAAGACAAAGCCTCCTCCTCCATACCCTCAAAGGCTTGCAAATCAAAATAGTGGAAACCAATTCAAAAGGTTTACTGATATGATGAAGAGTTTGTCAATTTATGTATCGTTGGTTGAGGCATTATAACAAATTCCAGGATATGCAAAATTCATGAAAGATTTGGTAACCAAGAAAAGAACAATGAATTGTGAGACCATCAAGATTACTTATCAAGTGAGTATTATAGTGCACTCGATGGCTCCGAAGTTGGAAGATCCAGGTGCTTTCACAATCCCTTGCACTATTGGGAGCGCCTATTTTGCCAAATCATTATGTGATCTCGGGGCAAGTATCAACTTGATGCCCTATTCGCTGTTCAAAACTTTGGGAATTGGGCAACCAAGACCCACATCCATGAGGTTGCAAATGGAGGATCAAACAATGAAGAGGCTTTTGGGTATTATTGATGATGTATTGGTTCGATTTGACAAGTTCATCCTCCCGGCGGACTTTGTGATCCTTGATTGTGAAGTGAACTATGAGGTGTCTATCATTTTGGGTAGACCTTTCCTTGATATGGGGAAGGCTCTTGTTGATGTGGAAGCCGGTGAGCTCACTTTCTGGGTGGGTGACGAAAGGTGGTCTTTCATGTGTGCAAATCAATGAGGCAACCGAATAGTAATGAAGTTTGTTCGTTCGTTGATTTGGTGACGGATGTGATTGTTAATGATACTAGTGCCACAATGAATGTTGAAGACAAATTAGAAGTCGTTTTTCTCAACATTGATGAGGATGAGGAGAGTGATGGCTACGTGGAGTGTGTAAATGCATTGCAAGGCATGGGATCATACACTTATGAGCCCCGAAATTTATCTTTGGACCTTGAAAACCGGAAGACTCCTCCAACAAAGCCCTCAATCGAGGAGCCTTCTACCTTGGAGTTAATGCCATTGTCCCTGCATCTCAGGTATGAACTCCCTGGCCCTTCTTCTATTTTACCGGTTATCCTTTTTTCTTGCTTAACTGCATGTAGGTAGAGTCCATATTAGAGGTGCTACAAAGGAGGAAAAGAGAAATCGGATGGACTTTGGCGAATATCCGGGGCATAAGCCCCACCTTTTTCATGCACAAGATTATTTTGGAGGAGGGTGCCAAACCCTCCGTTGAACATCAAAAGAGACTAAATGAAGCAATTAAAGAGATGGTGAAGAAGGAGATATTGTTTACACCCATTTTTGATAGCTCGTGGACCTCTCCGGTGTAATGTCTCCCAATGAAAGGGGGCATGATTATGGTAACAAATGACAAGAATGAATTGATCCCAACAAGAACCGTTATGGGGTGGAGAGTGTGCATGGACTATAGGAAACACAACAAAGGCACTCAGAAAGATCATTTCCCGCTTCTATTTCTTGACCAAATGTTTGATAGGTTGGCCGGATGTGTTTTTATTGCTTCCTTGATGGATACTCCGGCTACAATCAAATTCTTATTGCTCCCGTGGACCAAGAGAAGATAACTTTCACATGTCCTTATGGTACTTTCTCTTTTTCAAGGATACCTTTTGGGTTGTGTAATGCACCGACAACTTTTCAAGTGTATGATGGCTATTTTCACTGACATGGTGGAGGATATTCTTGAGGTCTTTATGGATGATTTTTCTGTGGTTGGGAATTCTTTTGAAGATTTTTTGAATAATTTGGATAGGGTATTGGCTAGATGTGAGGAGATAAATTTGATGTTGAATTGGGAGAAGTGTTACTTCATGGTCGAGGAGGCATTGTCCTCGGCCGTAAAATTTCAAAACATGGTATTGAGGTAGACCAAGCCAAAATTGAGGTGATCTCCAAACTCCCTCCTTCTACATCCATGAAGGGAGTGAGGAGCTTCTTGGGTCATGCGGGTTTCTATCGCCAATTCATCAAGGACTTTTCCAAGGTGGTGAAACATTGTGCAAACTTTTGGAGAAGGATGCCAAGTTCTATTTCAATGAAGTTTGTATGAAGGCATTCGAGTTGCTTAAGTTCAAGTTGACTACTACTCCTATTATCACCGCACCAGATTGGAGCTTTCCTTTTGAGCTCATGTGTGATGTTAGTGATGTTGCGGTTGGAGCGGTCTTTGGGCAAAGAATCAACAAAATCTCCCACCCGGTCTACTATGCTAGCAAGACCATGAATGATGCCCAAGTCAACTACACAGTGACCGAAAAGGAGCTACTTGCTATTGTTTTTTCCATAGAGAAGTTTCGGACATATTTGAAGGGTATAAGGTGATTGTTCACGTCGACCATGCGGCGTTTCGGTATTTTATGAGCAAGAAAGATTATAAGGCAAGGTTGATGCGGTGGGTAATACTATTGCAAGAGTTTGATCTAGTGATTCAAGACTGCATGGGTAGTAAAAATCAAGTAGCGGACCACTTGTCCTGATTAGAGGAGGATGGGAGGCTAAAGGATGGCCTTAAGATCAATGATTCCTTCCCTGACAAGCAATTGTTAGCCATTTCAATAACCGGGATGCCATGGTTTGCCGATCTAGCCAATTATCTTATGAGCGGCATTGTACCGAATGAGTTCTCTTCAAACCAAAGGAAGAAGCTCAAACAGTATTACTTGGACTATTATTGGGATGGGTCATATCTTTTCTGGATATGTACCAATGGTGTGATCCGGTGATCTGTGCCAGAAGAAGAACAAATGGATATTTTTTAGGCTTGCCACTCTTCACCGTATGGTGGTCATCATGGTGGAGCTAGAACGGCTACAAAGGTCTTGACTTGTGGATTCTATTGGCCTGTCCTCTACAAGGAAGCTAGTGAGCTTATCAAGAATTGTGATTAGATCCAAAGTGACGGTGGGATTTCTAAGAAGAATGAGATGCCCCTTACCACCATTTTAGAGATTGATATCTTTGATGTTTGGGGTATTGATTTCATGGGACCGTTCGTGAGCTCTTGTGGGAACACTTACATTTTGGTAGATGTGGACTATGTGTCAAAATTGGTTGAAGCCATGGCTTTACCCAACAACGAAGCTCAAAGTGTGGTGGCATTCTTGAAAAAGAACATCTTTATAAGGTTTGGAACTCCGAGGGCCATTATTAGTGATGGGGGTTCGCATTTTTACAACCGGTCTTTTGATACCTTACTCACAAAGTATGGTGTCACTCATAAAGTCTCAACCCCCTACCATCCTCAAGCAAGTAGCCAGGTTGAAGTCTCTAACAGGAAGATCAAGAGTATTTTTCAAAGACTAAATGCCAACCGAACGGATTGGTCAAGAAAACTTGATGATGCTCTTTGGGCTTATAGGACGGCCTACAAGACATCAATTGGGATGTCTCCATACAGATTGATATTTAGGAAGTCGTGTCATCTTCCGGTAGAACTTGAACATAAGACCATGTAGGCTTTGAAGAAGTTAAACCTTGAGGGGGATGTCGCTGCAAACCTAAGAGTGGCACATTTGAATGAGCTTGATGAATTCCAGTATCATGCCTACACAAGTTCATCCCTTTACAAGGAGAAGATGAAGTACCTCTACGACAAGTACATCCACAACAAGGAGTTTAAAGAAGGTGATCTTGTGCTATTGTTCAATTCCTCGTTAAGGATGTTTCCAAGCAAGTTTGAAATCTAAATGGAGTGGACTCATTAAAGTGGTGAATGTAACCCCCTTTGGTGCTCTAGATTTGAAAAATAAGAACAATGAGGTGTTTTGAGTCAATGGGCACCAGGTTAAGCATTATCTTGGCAAGGTCGACGATAGACACATTGTAGCGGTTCTCCATTTCAATTGAGTGGTATTCTGCATCGTGTCGCGACGTTAAATCAGGCGCTTCTTGGGAGGCAACCCACGTGTCTTTTTCTTTCTTTTATTTTTCTTCTTTCGATTAGATAGGCTTTGTTTTGTGCTAACTAGTTTTGAAGTGTATGCAGGAATGGATGTGCATTGCAGGGACTATGCAAGAAAATTTGGATAACTGTCAAAATGCATGGTCTCTAAAGTTGGTCTGTCAAAAATTCTTAACAAATTGCAGCCGCACACATTTTTGTGCAGTCCGCACTGATACTGCAGCCGCACTCATTTTTGTGCGGTCCACAGCTGGTCTTCACAGGAATAGGTAAGGAATGCGAACCGCATCAAAATTATGCGGCTGCACTCAGGTCGGTCTGGGCCTGACGGGTCAAGAACTATAAATAGAGCCTTTCTCTTCTTTTTACACTTTACGACCCCTGAACTCCCAATGCCCTTAGCAACTACAGTGCACTCCATTAGCTCTAAATTTCAAGTATTTCATATTCTATATTCTCACCTGCATCTTCATTTCTAGTATGTTAATTTCATCTATAGATTCTTCATCTTTTGTTTTGTTTTGTTCTTTGATTTAGGGTTAGTTACATGCCTCAAAATGTCAATAGTTAGTCCTTTTTGCTTACAATCATGTGGGTAGCATATTTAGTGTTAATTGGGGTCTGGTAAGTAGCTATCCATGTTCAATTGTGCAAACCATGTCTAGATTATGAAAATATTGCATGAACTCTAGTACAGTGCCCATGAAATTTAAATTAAATGGTCGCACACACTTTTGTACGGTCCGCACTAGAGGCTATGCGACCACACACACTTTTGTGCGGTCCAAAGCTCTCTGAGTTAGGGAAATTGTGTGCTTGACTTGTGCGGCCGCACTCATTGTTGTGCGGTCCGCATTGATGAAACATCAGAGACCCTAGTAGTTTGAACATGGGGTTGTGCGGCCTCAGTCAAAATTGTGCGGTTTGCACTCTTGGTTGTGCAGCCACACTCATTTTTGTGCGGTCCGCACTGGGCAGTCTATAGCCGCACTCACTTTTGTGCGATCCGCACTACCCTTTTGAGACTGTTTTACTGCAACCTTCAATCATGCTTATGTATACATTATGAGCTTCAATTATAACTGATTTCTAGTTCTTATGTGTTGCAGCCAATGGTTCGATCATGTGGAAAAGGAGATATCTCAAAAGGGAGGGCAGAACCCTCCCGAGGCCGGGGTCGAGGCAGAGGCAACCTCCCACTAGCAATCCAAAGGGCAATAAGTAAAAAGGCCACAGCCAATAGAGCCCCTAATACCTCTGAGACTAGTGAGTATGTCCCCTCTAGGGAAGCTTCTGAGGGTAACTCCATGCAAGCACAGCTGGAAGCCCAATCACAGCAATTCCCGAGGAGATTTCATTTGGTAGATGAGTCTTCTTAAACTGTCAGTTCGTCTGAAGGTTCGGAAGAGGGTAGTCAAGATTCCGAACCCTCTTCCTCACATGATCCACCTGCTCCAATCAACCTAGACGATGATGATGGTGTCTCAGACGATGGTAGAGGGGGTGATACTGTAGTGGGAGGTTTAGAGAGGTCAAGAGGCCAGAGATATGGGAGGACAGACTTGTCAGTGCTAATGCCTTCGCAAATTTTAGGGAATGGTGGCCACAGAGTTTGCTCACTCTTGAGCGATAATTTTTAATGAAGGATTTGCACAAGCACAACCCCAATGTCCTTAGGAAATTCTAGGAGGGGAAATGATGGAAATGGTTCACCAACACAGCCCATTTCGCATTTTCGATAAAAGGGTCGCATTTGTGACCAAGGCTTGCCCAGGATAGGTTCGCATTTGTTGCGCCTTGGTCGCAATTCCCATGCTTGAGGACTTCACAATTGTGAAGCTTGATCTCGCAATTGCGAGATCAGAGTCCTAGGCAAAAATACCAAGTACCAGCAACTTTTCCTAAGTCCAATTTCACTCCGTGGCCTATCCAAAACTCACCCCGAGCCCTTGGGGCTCCAAACCAAACATGCACGCAAGTCTATAAACATCATAAGGACTTGCTCGTGCAATCAAATTATCAAAATAATATCAACAACTATGAATTAAACCCCAAATTTATGAAATCACTCAAGAACATCAAAATTTCTATTTTCTCAAATAAAGGTCCGATTAATACTAAACGAACTCCGATTCACACCAAACTTAACATATTTAACTTAATTATTATATAAGACCTATATCGGGCTCCGTCCTAGGTGCAAATGAGTACCTGATCAAGAAATTCTACACAAATGTTGCTCACATCAAATAGGGAACTAAGGTGACAAAAATGCAGAATCTGAAAATCCGCTTTGACTCCTGTGCACTGAACAAATATGTGGGGTTTGAAGAAATAAAAATAGTGCAATACTTGGAAAAGCTAGCTATGGGTGATGCAACTCATCCGTGGTTAGCTGAGATTCTGGCAATCCCAGGGTCAACACCTCCATGGCTCACAACAGGGGTTCTAATTGTCCGAGCCACCCTAAACTTCAGTTTCAAGTTGTATCTCATCATTACCTAGCTGAGGGAAAACAGGGTTACTGAGCATCTGGATCATCTCCTCAATAGTGTGGGAGGTCGCAACCGGCTCCTCAGAATGGCCGGTTGTTGCCTCTGGTGCCTTGGGAACTGCTAGTGCTGCATGTGCTATTGGGAATAAAGGTTCCATAAGCAGGTCCAACGGCAAATCTCAGGCAGATGCAATCTTGGCGACCTCCTTTCTCAACTTGTCCACTAACCTCTTTGATGCTTGAGACTTCTTCATCTTTTTGACCTTCTTGCTCAAATCCTCAATGACTTTCCCATGCGCCACTAGAGTATCTGTAATGGTTTTCTAGTTTTCCAGAATCTTCTTTAATGTTTCCTCCACTGACAAAGGTACATGTGGCTCTATTGGGGCTGCGGACTGTGCTAGAACAACACTAGATATATCAGTTAGCTTTGTAGTAGCTGCATGCATCCAGTTGTTAAGACTCGCCAATGTCTGGGAGACTCACATCACAGTCTAAGGATAAGTCGATGAAGCTGGCACTGGTAATGGCAGCAGAAGTAGGTGGTCCGAAAGATGAAGGTGGCATGGCTGTTGTCCCGATGGAAGTACTGGATGCTGTGGAAGGCTCGGCAGTTGAATAAATAACTACTATTGGTGGCACTTCAGACTGGCCAGCAGAGGTAGTAGCTTTACCCTTGAACTTCAGGTTGTCAGCTCCTTGGAGGTGGTACCATGAGAAACGCTTCTTAGCCTTTACCTCGGTGTCATAATGCTTCGGCTCCACCCCTTGATCCTTGAAGTATCTGTGAGGAAGTTCGGGTACGTATAGGATATATCACCCTTCTGGACAGCTAAAGTGATGTTGGTGGACATGACGACACCAACATTTATCGGATACCCAGGTGTTGAGACTCCTAGTACTGATTCAATTACAATTGTGAGAGATTTTCCCGATGTGTTTCCTGTAGACCTGTCGGGCATGCCTCTGGATAGGGATATTGATTTTGGTATTGACCTAGTACCGGGCACTCAACCCATTCTATTACGACGTATCGTATGGCACTAGCTAAGTTGAAGGAATTAAAAGAACAGCTTCAGGAACTCCTTGATAAAGGGTTCATTCGGCCTAGTATGTCACCTTGGGGTACGGTGGTTCTATTTGTGAAGAAGAAGGATGGCACTATGAGAATGTGCATTGATTATAGGCAATCGAACAAAGTAACAATTAAGAACAAGTATCTCTTGCCTCGCATTGATGATTTATTCGACCAGCTTCAAGGAGCGAGGGTATTCTCCAAGATTGATCTCTGTTCAGGCTATCACCAGTTGAACATAAGGGATTCAGATATTCGTAAGACAACTTTCAGGACCCGATATGGTCATTATGAGTTCTTGGTGATGTCTTGTGGACTAACCAATGCCCCAGCAATGTTCATGTATTTGATGAACAACATGTTCCGGCCTTATCTCGATTCATTTGTTGATGATCCTATGTAGACTGAGACCACATAGGGAGTTCTTTTAACTCTTTACCCTTTCCCTGTTCTTATTCCTATTAAGCATTGAGGACAATGCTTATTTTCATTTGGGAGGTGGTCTATTTTGATTATTTTACTTTGACATTTGACATTTGGGTTGTAATAACTCTGATACTATTTTTCTTTCATCTTTATTTTCCTTTTGGTATGTATATATTCTCTCCATTTGATGTAGATATTCATTTTCCTTATGTATAGATTCTTCTCCCTTATGTATATATTCATTTGACTTCGGTTTGTATATTCATTTATCTCGCTTTCCGTAGTTTATTTCATAGCTTATTTTTAAATTGCTAGCTTCTTTTTACGTTTTGAGTGAACAATAAGCCTTTGGGTTTCTTAATGCCACAGTTCTTTCCAAAGGTGAATTATGTGTGAACCGGGTAACTCTTCCCAATGATGGATGGCCTGACAACCTTCTTAAGAGATTGAGTCTGTTTTCTTTTATGTTTTTGGCAAATATAGTAGTAATGAAAAAAAGGGTTCTCAAGCATGCTTCACTTAGTACCAACACATTTACCTATGATCGTATGGTTAAAAATAAGTTGTTGGCAGAAAATAGCTTTAGTGGTGAACGTTTTGACTCTTGTGTTGACTCAAGCAGTCATCGAATGGTTCAATTTGAGCCACTTGTGATTCTCAATCTTATCTAGGGGTTGTTGTGGGCCCTCGACTCTGTTCTCTTTAGCTATCCAAAAACATGAGAGGTGAGATGTTTAGTTAGAAGTCCAAGTACCCGTGCCAATGGTATAGAACTTGCCCCAAATGTTTGTCTAGGAGAAATTCTAAGTGTAGCTTGGCTTGAGAAATAATTGTAGTCTCTCCTTGATCCAAATTGAAATAAAAAATCTTTCATAGCCCACCAATGTGATATCCCTAGTCAACCCCTTTGAGCCGAAACCCTTCTTCTTTCAATAACCACGTTACAAGCCTTTATCCGTTTTGTAATGACCCTCTCTAAGCACCCGATCTTTTCTTAGCATTCTTGAGAAACAATTGGCAAAAACGTAAGTTTGGGGGAGAGACGAGGAGTTTGAAAGTGATAAAAGGTGCAAAGAAGAGAAAGAAATGAAGAAAAGGGAAGGCAAAGAAAAGAAAGAAAGAACAAAAAGAAAAATGCCAAAAAGAAAGTAAATAAAGTGAAGAGTTGAAGAGAATTCAAAAGAAATTAGAAGGAAAGGCTGAAGTAAATAAAAAAAAGAGAAAAATTAATGTAGTTCATTCTATTCCCCGAGGAAGAAGAAAATAACTCAAAGAGTTGAGAAAGTATGAGCCGAAAAGAGAAAATGGAGTGCTTAAGTAAAGATGAAACCATTCTATTCCAACAAGCCCTACCTTGATCCAAAAGCCTTATTACATCCCGCAAAGCCTTATATGATTCCAAGTTGAGTGAGCTTACATTAGTGGTGATTTACATAAGGGGCAAGCTTATGGTACTTAAAACTGGACTTGTGACGTTCTTTTGAGAGAGATGAGCGATCTTTTTACAATCCTTGCTTCAAGTGTTACATTCTAAAGTGAGATTTGCTAATGGAGAGTAGAGGAGGAGGAGTTTGGGATCCACAATGACCTACATGAAAGAGCGAGCTTCCTTGATGAATAGAGTCAACTCTTGATGCTCTAGTGTCACACTAGAACTATTGTACTCAAAAAGTCAAATCATTGCATTATTGATAATTCATATGTGTTGTAGGTAATGGTTGGTCCCAATTGATGCGTGATTGATTCACCTTAGGCCAGCTAAAATATCTTTTTCTAGTGGAGGTGGGAATTGCCTTATTTGCTTGAGGACAAGCAAAAGCTTAAGTTTGGGGGAGTTGATAAGTAGGGATTTTGACCCCTTGTTTGTTCTCTTTTACTTGCGTTTTAGCTCAAAATTCTTAAAGGTATTTCCGAAAACTAACAAAATATGCTTACTTGCAGGAATATTGGGAAATGAGCCAAAAAGGTCAAAATCAACTCATAAAGGAGTCAAAAGTGAACAAGAACCAAAACAGGGGAAAAGGCCAGCAGTGCGGACCGCATAATTCTTGTGCAGCCGCAGAGGGGAGATTTAGAGAGTAGGGTTTGGCCAGCTAAAGGCATGCCAAACCGCACCAAAATTGTGTGGCCGCGGGAGGTTAAGTGCGGCCTCAGTCATTATTATGCGGTCCGCAGGTTTGAAGAATCAGAGAGCTATTTCAAGTCCAAAAGCAAAGAGTGCAGACCGTATCACTTTTGTGCGGCCGCATAATCAGAAGTGCGCACCCTTTTTATGTGGACCGCAGAAACTTCAAGTTCCAAACCCAAGTTCCCAAGAATGCGGACTGCGCGATAATTGTGCAGCCGTAGAAACCTATTGTGCGGACCACACCAGAATTATGCGGCCGCACAACCTTCGCAGGGGCATTTTTGTCTGATATTTTCAGCTTAGTATAAATAGTACTTTTTGTCATTTTTAGGTTAAGTTTAGTTAGCAAAGGTGCATCTGAGCAGTTTTCATTACTTCTTTGAGTAATTTTGTACTAGATTGATTTTTAAACATTAGATTTTCTTCGTCTAATCAATTATTATGCATTCTATATTAATTTCTTCTTGTATTTTTTTTATTTTTCATGAGTAGCTAAATCTTTATCTAGGGTTGTAGCCCAATCCTAGTGTGGGTACTTAATGGGTATTTTATTTAAGGCTTGTCTGTGATTGGGTTAGTGATATTTAGCCTTGTTTATGCTTGAATTCTATAATTAATGGCTGCAAACACTGATTCATGCATGTATGACCTAGTCTTACTTGAGAAAGAGAGACTAAGTCAAAGAAAACTTGGCTATCAAGGAATTGGGGTGAACTCAAGAAATTGATAGCCCCAATTAAAGGGTCAAATCTAGATATAGTAAGACCCGACTTGAGCATGTATCACTTGATTTGTGATACCCATTTAGACTTGAAAAGGCTAAATTGGGCAAAATCACTTAAACTACCGAGAGGTATAGATTGCGTGTGATTGCTATATTATGACCCCGACTAATCAAACTTGTCCTAAGAGTTTACAACCCGTTAGGTAACCACCTAGGTGGAAGTCACGACCCTAGATCCTTTATCATTTGAAAAATAACCAAAACCAAAAATATTGTCTTCTAGTTTGAGACAATAGCTAAAGTATAAATAGAAACAGCCAACAAAAATGTGGAAGTGCAAATTGAGGCACATTATACAATTACACTAGGTGTATACCTAATCCTTTTTCTAACTCCCTGAGGGTTCGACCCCGACTCGTGTTAGGATTTATTATTATTTCGATCGCCTCACTACCTATACTTGTGGTGTGAGTTTGGGCAACATCAATAGGGGAGTTGGAGAGAGAGGCTTTAGGCCTTAATGACCGAGTTGTTGCTCTCGAGGTCGAGAAGGCACAGGTTTTGGATTAGTCATCTTCTTCTCGCACTTCTACTTTTCCTGATATCCCACGGGATCTGTATGAGAGGTGGATCCACGCCAAGGCCCAACTGGATATATTTGAGAGCTGATGGGGGTAGGAACAGTTTTGGAGGCCGACTTTGGGGATGCTCGTGTTAAGGCACGTATAACTCGGATTGCTTGTGGTAATGATCCCGATACACTGGAAGATGGTGATGACGAAGAGGATGTGGGTGTGGATTGGATTGAACATGATGCCTGGTATGAGGATGAGTATCCTGATGGCGATTGCGGAGGCGGAGATTAGTTGTTTTTGGTTCTTTTGTTTGTAGACTTGTGTATTTATTTTTGTAGGAGTCTTTTCTAGCCTTTGTAAAAAGAATATTCTAAGTATGAAATGCCAGTTCTGTTGCTCGTATCTGATTCTTTTCCTTCTATTTGAGTTTGTATGCCTCTTTATTTTGTTTTGCTGTTTGGTCGCCTTAGTTGTAAAAACATCGTTCAAGTATGTTGATCATTGATGAGGGCTAGTAGGTGTTGGTTCGAACGAGGTCGAACATGTCACATGTTTAGTTATGGCCAAGGCCAAGTAGGTGTAAATTCGGACGAGGTCGAATATAACTTATACTTAGTTAATTCAAACGAGGTTGAATGTAACCTATACTTAGTTAATTCGAACGAGGTCGAATGTAACTTTTATTTAATTATGGTCGAGGGGAAAATAGGTGTTAATTCGGACGAGGTCGAATGTAACCTATACTTAGTTAATTCGAATGAGGTCGAATATAACCTTTATTTAATTATGACTGATGGTTGAATAGGTGTTAATTTGAACGAGATCCAATGTAACCTATACTTAGTTAATTCGAACGAGGTCGAATGTAACCTATACTTAGTTAATTCAAACGAGATCGAACGTAACATTTATTTAATTATGGATGAGAGCCGAATAGGTATTAATTCGAACGAGGTCAAATGTAACATATACTTAATTATGGCCGAATATGTGTTAATTCGAACGAGGTCCAATGTAACCTATACTTAGTTAATTCAAACAAGGTCGAATGTAACTTTTATTTAAATATGGCCGAGGGCCAAATAGGTATTAATTCAAATGAGGTCGAATGTAACCTATATTAGTTAATTCAATGAGGTCGAATGTAACCTTTATTTAATAATGGCCTAGGGCCGAATAGGTGTTAATTTGAATGAGGTTGAATTTAACCTATACTTAATTATGGACGATGGCCGAATAGGTATTAATTCGAACGAGGTTGAATGTAACCTTTATTTAGTTATGTCCGAGGGGCAAATAGGTATTGAGGCAACATTGCTTTGGCTGTGCGTTTGGCAAAAATATGGGTGAACTTCATGTATTTGTGCTTTGTTCATATACTTGGAGAAATTTACATATTTTCCAGGCTGGTATTCCAGTCTTAGTCTATCTAGTGTTGGTTGGCATTCCAGTCCTAGTTTATCTAGTCCCTTCATTGGGACCTGGAGAAGTATATTGAGAGGTTAAGCAATGAACTAGCCGTATTGTGCCTTCGTCCGTTCACACTTCAACTTGAAGTGTCCCTCTTGTCTCCTCGTGAAAAACCTCCTTGAGAAAACCCAATTGGGAGAAAACTCAAGTGAGGGAAAAAAGAGTCCGACTTGGAGAATGCTTTTTCTTAAAAGTTGAAGTACTTGAGGTGGGTGAAGACATTTCAATTGTTTGGTAGTAGTTTTCCTTCCATTGTTTCTAGTTGGAATGACCCTTTGTTTGTTGTTGCCGTGATTTTGTATGGGCCATCCCAAATTGTTCCTAGTTTGCCTTCTTGCGGGTCTTTACTTGCTTGTGTTCCCCTACTTTGAGTGGTCTGACCTTTGCCTTTTTGTTGTAATAACGTTCTTCCTGTTGTTTTTGGGCGATCATCCATATATAGACCATATGTCTCCGTTCTTCGGCTTCACCGAGCTCTTGCCTTCTGCTTTCATCATTCCTCGGCCCGCTCTCGTGGGAGTATCTCAGAATGGGATCTCCGACTTCGACCGATATTACCGCATCAGTCCCATAGAATAATGAGTTGGGCGTCTCTCCTGTACTCGTCTTTGGCGTTGCTGGTAGGACCAAAGTACTTCTGGTAGTAACTCCGGCTATAGTCCTTTGGCGTCCTCGAGCTTTTTCTTCATGACATTCAGTATTGATTTGTTGGAGGATCTGTTACGCCCCGCAATATTACGTCCCGCGGTATTATATTATGATAATGTTACGCCTTGTAGTACTACATTACGATGATGTTACGCTTCATAGTATTAAATTATGATGATATTGCACCATGTAGTATTGTACGCTGAATTTGTTGTAAGGAAATTGACATCAGTCCAAGGAAAAGATTATTTGGAGATTATAAGAATTATTTTGTTTCAAAAAAGAGTAAATTCGTGAAGGTGAGAGGGGAAGCAAGTCAAAGAAAATGAATTTTCGTCCAAGTTTGGCATGTTGGGATAAAATACGGGCCGAGCTATAATACACAATACTTATGGACTAGTACCATATGACCACGATAGTATGATGGATTAAGTATATTAAAAATAGGCAAAATACATACTTTACCCATCGACCTTGTCCCAAAACCCCTCTTACACATCTGTTAAAGACGGAAATAATATTACACATCAAAACTTTTAAAGGTGTGTCAATTACATACCACTTCGGTATTTGACCACATCTCCTTAAAGATTGCTATTACACGCGCCAATCAGCGTCTGACGCGTGTCATAAATCGTTAAAAAGAAAAGAAAAATGGGGAAAAAAAACCTCTGCCCCCACCCCCACTCCTCATCTTCCCAAAGAAAAAATTACAGAAAAAAAGAACCCCACCCCCTCCTCATCTCCCCAACCCCATCATCTTCTCCACCACCACCATACTACCACTATCTCTTCCACTACAAGCACCTTCTTCCCCAACTATAGATTCAACGTTCTGCCCGATTTTTAATAAGTTTTAACAGCATCCATCACAAATCCTTATAGAAATTTCAAAATCAAGCTCAAACCCAAAGCTTCAAACTTGTTAATGGTGTTTTTTGAATTATATCAAAATTAATCACCTAAGTAAATTTTTATTCAACAATAATCACGAATTCAAACTAATTTTCTAGGTCATGGAATACCAAAATCAACAAGACCTGATTAATTTTCAAGCTTTTTCTAAAGGTCAATAATGGTGATTTTTACAAGACCCAATAGCTCCTCTTTTCTTCTTCCTTTTCTTTTTCTTCTTAGTCATGGGGGTTGAAGAGACGAAATATGAGAGGGTATACAAAATTAGGATGGAGGTTGGGGAAGAAGACGAAATGGGAGGAGGAATCGCTGTGGTGTGGGTTGGGGAAGAAGACATGGGTTATATTTTTTTTCTTCAATTTGTAAAGAAAATAGTTTAAAAGGGAAAAATAAAAAACTTAATTTCACATGAATTTTGTAGTTTTCACGCGCCTCTTTTATGTGTAATACACATGTGTGACACATGGCAAAAGAGGTGTGTAATTGACACACTTTTAAAAGTTTTGATGTGTAATACTATTCCCATGTTTAACAAGTGTGTAAGAGAGATTTGAGTACAAGGTCGATGGGTAAAGTATGTATTTTTCCTTAAATATAAGTAGAATTTTAAGTAATTTGAGATAATTTTTAATTATGCGGGTAATTGGTTAATTACCGGGTAGCGGGACATTACCTAATTAATTATGGATATATAGGATAATGGCTAAATATGGTAGCCCCTCCATTTAAAATAGATGACTAATCACCTTAACTGAAAGGTGGCATCATAAGTGTAGTACGTGTAAGTCATTTAGCATTTGATTTCATTGAACTTAAAGAAACAAAAGTAGGAGACCTTATAACCATTTTTCTCAATTCAACCATTTCAACACATAACACTCCATCTAGCAAGTTTTTGTAAGAAGTTTTATAATATCTTCCTAATTTAAGTAATTCCAATAGACGCTACAACAAGTGTTCAACAAAAAAATTGTTGCAACAAAACAATTCCAACAAGAATTATTAGCACCTTAGCAACGGAAGTTTTTTTTTTGTTATTCTAAAGGAGTACGATGCAATATTTTTCAAGAATATTATACGGATTTTTCCTTATTCCAGGTATGTTAAGGCTAAGCCCTTCCTTCATTTTTGCATGATCTCGTCATTACACAAGTTTGATAACGACGCATAAATAAAAATTCACATCCCGAAATTTACGTATATTTTTCTAATCTCCCAAGTTACGTATACTTTCCTAGTTTTGTAAGTTACAATATTCTTTTTATTGGGACTTCATATTTATTTGAGTATTTTCTTCTTCCATTCAAGAGAGCAGAGAGTCTACATATACAGTATTACAGTATTTTCAATACCATCGAGTTATAATCGATGGGCAGGCCCCTACTGGGCAACCCCTGATCAAATGGTAAGTTATATACCGAGCCTACTGTGGCCGAGCACCTATGAGCGAGCCCAGTTGGTTGAGATACAAAGCCTAGTATGGTCGAGCGCCTATGAACGAGCCTACTACGACAGAGTAGTTATATATACATATATATACATATATATATATAGAGCAGTTATATATATATATATATATACCGAGCCTTATAGGGTCGGACAACTATTTTACTTACTATATTGAGAGAGTTGCGTCAGTATCAGTAGGTAAGCATATCTTCATATTATCTTTGACTTCCATCTACTTGCAATTACTATATTATCAATTCAGTTTCAGCTTTCAGCATATTGCCTTACATACTCGGTACATTATTTTGTACTGACGTCCCTTTTCTGGGGACGCTGCATTTCATGTGTGCAGGTTCAGACAAACAGACGGGCAGACCTCCTCATTAAGTGTTGCCTGAGTTCAGCTTGATCGTTAAGCTCCATGCCATTCGGAGTTGCTGGGTCTAGAACCTAATGTATATCTTGTATATATATGTATATATGTTATGCGTAGGTCTGGGAGCTGTTCCGATCACAACATATCCATTAGTAAAGGCTTGTAGACATATCCTGTCAGTTATTGGAGTATGTTGGGCTTGCAGGCCTTGTTTGTATATTAGGTTGGTTTGTCAGCTGTAATAATTATGATGGCCTTGTCGGCCCAGTTTTATATTGCTATCTAGTCAGCATTCGCAGTTGTCTTGCAATGTGGTCCATGGCCAAAGTATGATATCATATGTTCAGAGTCCCTTAGTTGCAAGTTGGTATACAAGGATAGGTGAGGCACTGGGTGTCAGTCTCGCCCTAGGTCCAGGACGTGACAAAAGCGGTATTAGAGCAGTTCTGTCCTAGGGATTCTATAAGCCGTGTCTAGTAGAGTCTTGTTTATGGGTGTGTCATGCATCACACTTATAAGCAGGAGGCTACAGGGCATTTAGGACTGTCACCCTTTCTTCTTACTCTAGATTTTGTGGTAAAGCTTAGTTGTAAGAACACAATTTCCTAAACTCGACCTTATTCATAATACGGCGATGCCTACATTTAGAAAGTTGATTGGTAAGGGATTGAATGCAGTTGTGAAAGAGTTGAGTCAGAAGAACCCGTAGAGCTTCTGGAAAAGGAGTCTTAAGGCAAGAATATATATCCACTTTTATGGTGAAAGACAATGAGAGATTCAGAAGATAAATACAAGTTTCAACAAGTCAAGGAAGCAAGGTGAAAGAGTGTACGAGGTACCCAGCTAATGAAGATTATCCTTATTTACCATTCAGGAAGAGAGATATAAGCATTTTGAGTTACCTTCAACAGTAACAGAGATATGTACAATTGGCCACACCGATATAAGTTATGCTCTATGGGAGTTAACAAATATGGTTTAAGAGAAGGACATAATATCATGATCCGGCTGGGGTTAGAGTGACCCAAAATGGTGGATGAATTGTTTGAGTTAGTTGACATTGCCGAAGGATATTGCAAATGTGCTAATAAATCTCCATGTGAGACACCCAGATGGTGCACTCTAAAATAGTATATCTAGATATGAATACTACGAAGATAGGTACTAAAAGCCTGGAAGGGATAAATATTACCTTAGTGTGACTCTCGTTCCTAGTGGAGCGAGGAAGTTGAGAAACCGAAAGAGCCGATGAACGAAGCAAGGGGAGCTAAAAGCAAAAGAATGTCTTGTTAAAGTTTTCACAAGAAAGGGATAGGCAGAAATATTAGTAGAGTAATGAGAAGAGAGATAAGGAAGAATTATGAGTAATATGTGATACATGGATGACAATAATGGAAAAATAAAATGAAATGACAGTATTACATAGTCGATAATCGAGGGAAGGAAAAAATGAGAGGTGTTAGGATTGGAGACAACAAAAGAGTATAGGCCATACAGTCACATCCACATTTTGAGAAATAAGTTTGCGACTCTAACGTGATTAATAGAAGGAAGAGTTAGACCACAGAGTAATAGAAATCAGTATGGACTGGTGAACAGGATAAACTAAACATGAATTAGGAACTGAGTGATTTGATAACAGTCAGCATCATAAGAATTTCAGATTGCGTTCCGGCAGTAATAGAATGGACAATATCCATGATGAATTCAGAGAATGGTCGTTCAAGAAAACGTTTTCCTAAAGCAAGCAATGTGAGCAAAGTTAAGCTTAAGGGACTATATGTGCCAGTTACACTAAGTGTCACCATTGTGAGTAAGGAATTTTATTATCCTTGGTACAGAAGGATTACTGCAAGGCAAGTAAGGGTCATTGATGATGCGAAAGGACGCCAAAGATGGAGAGGAAAAACATCTATAGGCAAGTCTCCATAGCTCTAAGTCTTAGTACTCCCCTAAAGGGGGGAATATGGAATGATAAAGGAAGAATGCGATAAAAATGAGAAAGGGATGGGATTGAAATTATCCAAATCCTACAGATATGCTATGATTCCAGAATGTTATGTAAGCACGACATCAAGAAAAGGAAGTAAGGGTTCCTGCCCGGGATGTTATTGATAGGTAAGGAGCCAGTACGTGAGGTAAGTTAAGACAAGGAAATAACCCAAGAAAGATTATGTGGAATATGGGTATGAGAATGGGCCGACGAGTAGTTAGTAATTGATTCAGAAAGGGCCTAGTCATGACTAGACAAGAGGTTACAGACAAATCAACAGACCATGCAAGATAAATGTAATAAACCCCAACATGGAGAATTCAGCCCTACAGTAATGTCATTATAATACTTGAGATATATTCAAATAGAAGTCAGATTAGTTAAAGGTACCGTATGAGTGTTACGGAGATAAAAGAAAGTGTCACTAGGAAGACAGTCAAAATATCAGTTCAGGAGCAACCCTACAAGCACAAGGGCATGGAGGTAAGCAACTGTGGATGATTATAGGAAAGGAAAGACATCAAAAGGTTAGTAATAAGCTCACAGCTTTACAAGAGTCAAGGGTTCTCCCTAAGTACTACAACGAAAGACCAGCTGAGGAAATAAGGAAGAAGGCTACAACTTACACACAATAACATAAAGAGGAAATGGTCGTGCAACAACAGTCTCACAACAACAGTGTAAGCACTCCAAAGGAAAGTGGCACCTACCGTGGCGAATGAATGGGAAGTAAAATTAGAAGTAATATTCGAGATCATATGAGTTGCATGAAACCTATGGCATGCGTGGGAGATAAGATAAGATAAGTATGCACGCAACAAGGGGACAGAAAGACCAGGAAAAGTAATAGCTTACATTAAAGAAAGCTAAGAAGGAATGAAAGGAATTATTCGATCAATGATCCAGAATTAGTTACATTACGAACGTACTTAAGAGTTCGGATAAGCCATGCAACATATATGTTGACAATCATACAATCGTAGAAGACTCTATTATAAGTTAAAAGAAAGAATTTAGTCCAGGTCATAGACAAAGGATTAAATTGTTAGAAGATTATATCCTGAGCATTCCATAGCGTCCATAAAAGGGCTAAAGTAATATCATGAGCCGCAGATCGGAAGATGGTTTAAGCCTACATAAAGACTGATCAGAAGGAAGAGGAAACTAAAGAGTTACATCAACGAAGTAAATCAGGAGTCTGATTATTGGACCCGAAAAATTATAGAAAATCGTGATTGAGAATATTGTAGAATTACTCTAAATATCAAGGGTACAATAGAGGTAGTACAACAATTTTATTCTATAACCGCTATATGATAAATCCAGTTAGAAGAAGTACCAGCCTCATAAGAAGTCGGTATGAAGCTCCCCGCCGAATTGTGTATGCCTTAGAGGTGCAAGTATTATAATAGAGCTTCAAGTTGTGAACGTGAATTATACCTATGTAGAAGGGAGGTCATGAAGGAGATAGAAAATACGATGCAAGATTTTAAGGTAAGAAAGGTAAATGTGAACAACGTACAAGTTACTCAAATGTAGAAGGTTGTGAATAGTCCATACTGCGGATAAAAGGCTAAAAGCGCGGGGATTCAGTATCCTGGAATGATAGCAGTGTCGTCAGTGGCATACCTTCCAGTCTATGACTTCTAAGTATCGAAAGGTCTAATTAGAGAGTAAAAGAAGAGTTAGAGACGACGCGATGTCCCGCTTGATCTTCCAGAAAAGCATAAGGGAATCGATCACAAGCTAAAGTATGATATAACGATAAGGTTTTAGAAAGACAAGAGTAAGGATAAGAAGAAAGCAAGTGAAAAGGTTGACGAAAATGGATAAGTCCTCGGGATTAAGCCCGTGAAAACAAGGGAGCTGATGGTTCCTCTAAATAATAGAAAGCTCAATATAGCCTGAATAAACTCAAAGGAGACTAAGACTAGTAGTATTTAGAAGAGATGGGATGCTGCCCTGGTAGCAGAATGACGGTGTAATTGTGATAAATAAAGGATGATGTTTGGGCCTTTGCTTGAGTAATGATTTGAAGAAAAAAGGGGGGAAGAGGATTTCATGAATTGTAAAGGACTAAAATACCCATATAAGGTGAGTCACATTGGGATTCTATAAAGTACGATTATAGAAGTATAGTATCACCCCTAGGTAGACTAATCTAATTACTCCAGATGTCCCCGATGAGACGCGAGCCCTAGCGGCGGTGTTACATAAAAGATCAAGTTATCAGTGGTAGATTATGAATCAACATTAAGGTGAATCAACAATAGATAAATAAAAGTTTAATAGTATGAGATGAGATTAGACCATCAGTCTTAAGGATAAGCAACTAGAGTAACCTGGAGTTTGTTGCATACCTTAGTAACGATAAATTGAAGTAAGAATTATGGTATAGTATGACCTACGTAGATGCAGTAAAGTCACACGAATGGATAACCAGATCTATGAAATAAGATATAGACATATTCGCAAGTTATACAAAATACCGAGCGAAGAACTTTGGTACACCTATAGATGCCCAGAGAGGCATCCTATTAAGCCTTGTACATGTTTACAAAGTAAGGCCTAGAGATTGGCTAAAAGTTGAAGGAAAAAGGAGAGAAGAGTCGCATAGGCACACTTACAAGGTCAGTATCGTAGAGGTTGCATGGTAGAAGGTAGCAACAGTTATGAAATTGGAAGGAATTCGATCACAAGTCATGGCATGGGAAAGGGGCCTAAAGGGGGGAATGCCCTGGATTTTGGATTTATTCACAGAACAACTACCTAAAAGGGCAAGGAGAGTATTAAGGTATTCACAAGAACTATAAATTATGAAAATGATAAGAGCATCAGTCAACATTCGAGGACGAATATTCCAAAAGGGGGAATGATGTTACTCCCCGCAATATTACATCGATATTACGTTCGGCAATATTATATAATGATGATGTTATGACTTATAGTACTACATTATGATGATGTTACGCTTCGCAGTATTAAATTATGACGATTTTGCACCCTGTAGTATTGTACGTTGAATTTATCGTAAGGCAATTGACATCAGTCCAAGGAAAAGATTATTTGGAGATTATAAGAATTATTCTATTTCAAACAAGTGATGAGTAAATTCGTGAAGGTGAGAGGGGAAGCAATTCAAAGAAAATGAATTTTCGTCCAAGTTTGGCATGTTTGGGATAAAATACGGGCCGAGCTATAATACCCAATACTTATGGACTAGTACCATGCAAGGTACCATATGACCACGATAGTATGATGGATTAAGTATATTAAAGTAAGTAGAATTTTATGTAATTTGAATAATTTTTAATTATGCGGGTAATTGATTAATTACCGAGTAGCGGGACATTACCTAATTAATTATGGATATAGGATAATGGCTAAATGTGGCAGCCCCTCCATTTAAAATAGATGACTAATCACCTTAATTGAAAGGTGGCATCCTAAGTGTAGTACGTGTAAGTCATTTAGCATTTGATTTCATTGAACTTAAAGAAACAAAAGTAGGAGACCTTATAACCATTTTTCTCAATTCAACCATTTCAACACATAACACTCCATCTAGCAAGTTTCTGTAAGAAGTCTTATAATATATTCCTAATTTAAGCAATTCCAACAGACGCTACAACAAGTGTTCAACAAAAAAATTGTTGCAACAAAACAATTCCAACAAGAATTATTAGCACCTTAGCAACGGAAGTTTTATTTTGCGGTTCTAAAGGAGTACGGTACAACTTTTTTCAAGAATATTATACGGATTTTTCCTTATTCCAAGTATTTTAAGGCTAAGCCCTTCCTTCATTTTGCATGATCTCGTCATTACACAAGTTTGATAACGACACATAAAGAAAAATTCATATCCCGGAATTTACGTATATTTTGCTAGTCTCGCAAGTTATGCTTTCCTAGTTTTGTAAGTTACAATATTCTCTTTATCGAAACTTCATATTCATTTGAGTATTTCCTTATTCCAGTCAAGAGAGTAGAGAATCTATATATACAGTATTACAGTATTTTCCTTACCATCAAGCTATAATCGATGGGCAGGCCCCTACTAGGCAACCTCTGATCAGATGGTAAGTTATATACCGAGCCTACTGTGGACGAGCACCAATGAGCGAGCCTAGTTGGTCGAGATACAAAGCCTAGTATGGTCGAGCGCCTATGAGCGAGCCTACTACGGCAGAGCAGTTATATATATATATATACCGAGCCTTATAGGGTCGGACAGCTATTTTACGTACTATATTGAGAGGATTGAGTTAGTATAAACAGGTAAACATATCTTCAGATTATCTTTGACTTCCAGCTACTTGCAGTTACTATATTATTAATTCAATTTCAGCTTCAGTATATTGCCTTACATACTCGGTACATTATTTCATACTTATGTCTCTTTTCTAGGGACGCTGCATTTCATGCGTGCAGGTTCAGACAAACAGACGGGTAGACCTCATCATTAAGTGTTGCTCGAGTTCAGCTTGATCGGTAAGCTCCATGCCTTTCGGAGTTGCCGGGTCTAGAACCTAATGTACATCTTTATATATATATATATATATATATATATATATATATATATATATATATATATATATATATATATATATATATATGTTATGAGTAGGTCGGGGAGCTGTTCCGATCACAACATATCCATTAGTAGAGGCTTGTAGATATATCATGTCAGTTATTGCAGTATGTTGGGCTTGCAGGCCTTGTTTGTATATTAGGTTGGTTTGTCAGCTGTAATAATTACGACGGCCTTGTCAGCCCAGTTTTATATTGATATCTAGTCAGCATTCGCAGTTGTCTTGCAATGTGGTCGATTGCCAAAGCATGATATCTTATGTTCATAGTCCCTTAGTTGCAAGTTTGTACACAAGGATAGGTGAGGCACTGGGTGCCGGTCTTGCCCCCCAGGTTCGGGACATGACAGGATCTACTTGGCCATTGCCTGCGGGGTGATTCGATGTTGAGAGTATTCTTTTGATATATCACTTCTCAAAAAATTCAGGGACCTTTTTGCTGTAAATTGGGGTCCGTTATCGCAACAGATCTCTTTGGGGAGACCAAAGCGGCATACAATTCTACCCATTTAGAAAAATAGTTAGTTAAAACCAAAAAACATCATACATTACCTTGCCTAGCGGGTGGGGGCCAACGATGTCCATCCCCTACTTGATGAACGGCCAAGGGGAAGCGACTGAGTGGATGTAAAGCCCCATAAAACTTTACCTAAAAATCCCAAAATTTTGTGCTGCCGAGTTAGGCTTATGTGTTAAAGATTATAGTACGGACTTTTCGGGCTAAGAAGTTTGTTGGTAAGCTGAAGAAAATTTCCAGGAGTGCAGGACATTTGTGCGGCCAATTTTGCGACCGCATAACTAATCTGCGGACCGGCGATTTGCCGCGGAGTGAGACAGAGATTTGAGCTAATTTTTGGACCAATATATGGTCCATTATACAGTCGCATAATCATTTTATGGGCCGCATAACCCATCACAAACCCCACATAGAATATTCCGGAGGGATGTTCTGCGGCGCATTATGCGACCTCAGAACATGTCTGCATACCGTAGACCGGCCGCAGACTGAAGCAGAAAATGCCAATCCCTAAGGTCCATTATGTGGCCCATTCTGTGAACCGCAAAGCGTTATGTGGTCGCATATGTGACCGCAGATCTGTGTCGGGGCTCCTAATTTCTAATTTTTAAACTCGATCATATATCTTTAAAACATATGCCATAGTTCATTTTGAGCATATTTGTGATGCTTTAGAGTGAGAGCAAGAGCCCTTGAGTGAGAGAGTGATCTTCATCAAATTACTCCTCAATTCCTGCTTTAGACCTTGAAGATTAACAAGTTCACTATGTCTTCACCTTAAAGGTAAGAATCTATGGCCTAGATCTTAATTTTGAAATTCTTTTAAAAATGGGTAATTAGCAAGACCATCCTTCGGTAAGGGAGTTTTTATCTTGCATGCATGTGTGATGAAAGAGTGTAGGGAGATTGTGAGGTAAAAATGGTGATGAATGGGTTATGGGATGATGAAACCTTCCATAAAAAGGACCTTGAAACCTTAATACACACTTAGTATTTGATAAAATGCTCAAGTGAGCTAGAACCATGATCGTTTTCCTAAATTTTGGTTCAATTTGTTATATTGTTAAAATTGATCGAAGTTGCTAAGAGTTCCGGAATATTGTAAAGTTTAAGGAAGATCAATTAAGGTATGTATGGCTAAAACTCCCTCTTCTTAGAATTGAAACCCCATGTTGTTCATGCAATCCGTGTAAGTCCCAAATTGGTTGTCATGGAAGTTCATATTCCGAATGTGCTTATGTTGAAAAGTATATGTGCAATATGTATTCCAATGCTTTCATCATGTTATTTTATCACTTGAGGATGTGTTCAAATATGTAATATGTGCTAACCAAATTGCCTAGACTTCAAGTCAAATTCGAATAAAGGTTGTTATGACAAATTGCGTGAAAAGTCTCTATGTGCCTTAGACTTTGAATTGCTCACATGTGAAAACAAAGTCTTATTATAGTTGTTGATGATAAAAATTTTGGGATGTGGGGAAAGGACTTGAATTATGAAATGTGGCAAAGAGCCGAGTATGAAATGAGAAAATTGATAGAAAATGGTAATGTCTTGGTCAAGACGGCCTAACCGATCGGGCCGTGATCGGATGCCATGCCGCTCACATGGTGGTGACTATGCTGGAAATTGAAATTGGAAATTGAAATCGAACTTGTGATTGTGGTTGATGTCTCAAAAGAGACAGCCTAGCCGATCGGGTCGTGATCGGACTCTATGTAAGAACGTGGTGATATTGTGAATGATGGTATATTGGCACTCAAGACCTCCCAACCTAAAATCATGGAAATTACTTGAAAACTTATGTGATTCTTAATTTGATGTTATGGTATTGTTTAAGGTCTCTATTGATTTCATGATTATTCCCTCTTATATTATTGTTCATTCTAATGAGATGGTGTTTAGTTATACATACTAGTACCATTCAATGGTACTAACATCCCTTTTGCCGGGGGTGCTACGTCTTAAATGGATGCAGGTGGTTCTATAGCAGATAGCTTTGATCAGCGTTAGTAGTACATCTTCCTTCTGATAGTCTTGGTAAGCCCCATTTCATTTGGGGGTCATACATCTTTTGTTCCTTATGTATTATACTTGAGATATAGTCGGGGCCTTGTTGTCGGCACTTTTGTAGTACTCTTTTGTCTATATATTAGAGGCTCCGTAGACACAGTGTGGGTTGTATATAGGTGCTGGGAAAGTCAAACGAATTATTGTTGTGTTTGAATCATCTATTCTACTTAAAACTATGAAAAATGTGTGTATTTCGGAGACTTTAAAACAGAATAGCTAATGGAAGTGATTTAGTATTATATTCATGACCTTATTAATATCTAATTAATCAAAAGGTGTCTTCTCTTAGTGCATGAGTGAGTTGGATAGAAAGAATCTAATAGGCTTGCTTAGCTAGGTTCACACGGTTGAGCGCCGGTCGCGCTCCCCGACTTTGGGACGTGACAGTGGAGGTGCTCGCCCACCAGATCTTGATTGTCGGAATGAGCTTCGCGATGGTTTTCGTGGACTTCTTCAAGGATGCGTCGTGTCTGATTTGGGCCTAAGCATTTCGCCAGGGGGCTACCATATGTCGTCTTGTATAGGTCATTATGAATGATGTTGTACCTGGCTGCTTACATTCAAAGTTTCTTGGCTTATTTTTTATCATCTAGGAGTACGCCATCCTGCAAATATGTGACAATACGGTTGCACCTGCCCCAAGTTAGGTTTATGGTTCTTACCTCGATTTGATCTATCGATGAGTGGAGGAGAGCGACCATGTTTCTTTCTCCGGTTGTAAGGTTTTTGGTGGTCGCTGCTAATTTAGTGAGGCTGTCTACTTGATGTTTTGTGCTTGGGGAATCTGGTCGAGCTGAAACTCATTAAACTTGGGCAGCGGCTTATAGATCTCGGCCTAGTATTTTTGTAACCTTTTCTCTTTGATCTGGAAAGTCCCTGTGACTTGGTTGACAACGAGTTGAGAATCGCAGTGTAGTCTTACCGTCTTGCCTCGTATTTGAGTGCTAGCCTTAATCCTACGATCACTGCCTCATACTCGGCATCGTTGTTAGTCATGTCTGGGCACCTTATGGACTGGCGAATCACTTCTCCTGTTGGAACATCGAGTACGAGTCCCATTCAGGACCCTGACACGCTGGAAGCGCCATCGGTGTACAAAATCCATAGATCTTGTGTTTGGGGAGGAGGGTAAGCGGCTTCTTTTCTAACTTCGGGCAATATTTTTTGAGCTGAAGTCGGCGACGAAGTCGGCAAGGACTTGTGACTTTATCACCATTCGTGGTTGATATGTGATATCATTCTCACTTAATTCTATGGCCCATTTGGATAACCTGCTCGATAGCTCGGGTTTATGCAAAATACTTCTCAAGGGAAAGTCGTGACTACCGAGATGGGGTGGCACTGGAAGTAGGGTCTAAGTTTTCGTGAAGCTACGACCAAGGCCAAGGCCAACTTTTCAAGGTTAGGGGTACCTCGTCTCGGCGTTGACTAGTGTTTTGCTAATGTAATAGATGGGAGATTGCGTACCTTTATTTTCTCGGACTAGGACTGCACTCCCATCTACTTTAGACACAGCGAGGTAGACGAGGAGGTGCTCCCCGGGTTGCAATTTTGAAAGTTGTGGTGGCAATTACAAGTAAGCCTTTAACTCTTTCAAGGCTTGGGCGCACTCGGGGGTCCATTTGAGGTCGTTATCCTTCTTGATTACTTCGAAGAATTTGTGGCACCTATTAGATGATCGTGAGATGAACCTTGAAAGGGCAGCAATGCGGCCAGTCAACCTCTGAACCTATTTTTTGGTGGTTAAGTGCTCTAGTTGTCACGACCCAAACTAATGGGTCGCGATGGGCACCCATTACCCTACTCAACCGAGTACCAACATAACATATCTTTCGTATCGTTCTATCATAGGTAAATTAACCAAAGTAAAGCATGGCGGAATACAAATTTACACATATGACATACTAGCCTACAAGACCAAAAATGATCACTCGTACACTGAACATAAGCCAACAAGGTTATACAATCTTTCACGTACATGACATAGGTCTACAGGCCTCTAAGAGTACATAAATGTCATAAAGGTCGGGACAGGGCCCCGCCAAACTAATCAATATATGTCTTATTCATACTGACCAAATATGCAACTCCAGAACAAATGGAGCATACCAACACCTTCCGTTGAGCTGATAGCCTACTTGGAGGGCTCTCATCCTGTCTATCCGGACTTGCGGGCATGAAATGCAGTGTTCCCAGGCAAAAGATGGGTCAGTACAAATAATGTACCGAGTATGTAAGGAATAAAAATCAGTAAACAATAGACATAAGAGAAATATGGAGTAAAAGATTCAACATGTATATCTGAATAGCTCTGTGAATCATTTAATATTATAATATCATGCATATGCGTATAAATGGCATACCATGCATGGGTATATGCATTCATAACATCATCAAGCCTCTGAGGGCATCCCATCATATCATCTCAGCCATTGTGGGCAAATCATCAATGTATACCAGTTGATCAGGTGGTGGTGTGTATATAACGCCGTAACCTACATGGGGAATCAAGAATATAGACACCCCTAGTATTTTTATGAATAGAGTCATTTATGAAAGTTGTGTATTTTGCTCGTTTTGTTTGTATTATTTGGATCATGACAAAAGAAAGAAGGGATAGCCTTAACATACTTGAACCGATTCGCTTTACAATTCCTCTAACACGCGTCTTTTACGAAGAACACATAACGGCAGATCGAAGTAGGAAAAAATCCTTATGATATTTTTGAAAAGGATTGTACTGTGCTCCCTCCGAATTGTGTCTCACACTGAAAGAACATCTCTGTAGGACGTCATTGGCAATGGAAGAAAGTTGATTCTTTTCCATGTTTAAGGGTAGACTACGATCTCTTTCCCTATTGCTTTTACAAAAAATCAGATTTTGGTCATGTACATATTTGTATAATGTTTAATTTGATAAGTTCCAGAAAGTCACTTCTTTAGGAAAAAAAAAATAGTTCAAGAAATTGTGATGAATGCTCCTTATACATGAGCTTGGATAACGTTGATGGTCTTCTATAATTCACATTCCCAAAGAAGACCTTTACGTAGCAATTTAAATCTTTTGATTCATCATGTATATTGGTGCCACTTAGCTTGGCTTAATGCCATGTGGCAGCCCCAAAAATATCCTTATCCATACAATTAAGAATTATCTCAAATTACTTAAAATATTACTCACTTTTAACACACTTTATACATTGTACCATCATCATCATGTGGTACCTTGTATGCCGCTAGTCCATAAATATCGGGTATTTTAGCTCAGGTCATATTTTATCCCAATATGTTAAATTTTGACAAAAATTCATTTTTTTTGATTTGCTTACCCTCTCACCTTCACGAATTTACTCATCGTTTGTTTGAAATACCATAATGCTTATAATCTCAAAATAATCTCATTCTCAAACTTACGTCGATTAGCTTACAATGAAACTTTAACGTACGAAAATGCGGAATGTAACATGTCATTTTTGATCTTATATCAATTTACTTATGGCGTACTTTCACGTACTAAAACATGAGGTTTAAACATCATTCCCCCCTTTGGAACATTCGTCCTCGAATGTTGACTGATGCACTTATCATTTTCATGACTTATGTCTTCCGAGTACTTTAGTACTCTCCTTGCCATCTAGGCAACTGTTCTATGAATAATTTCAAAGGCTAGGGCATTCCCCTCTTTAGTCCTCTTTCTCATACCATGACTTATGGTCGGAATCCTTCCAATCTTGTAACTATTGCTGCCTTCTATCATGCAGCATGTACGACTCTGACCTTGTATGTGCACCTATGTGACTTTTCTCTCATTTTTCCTCCAACTTTTAGACCATTTCTAGGCCTCACTTTGTAAACATATACAGATCTTGACTAGATGTCCCTCTGGGCATCTATAGGTATGCTGAAGTTCTTTGCTCGATACTTTGTTGAACTTATGAATATTGTTGCACCTTATATCATAGGCCCAGTTATCTATCCACATGACTTTACTGCATCTAAGTAGGTCGTAATATACCATAACTCTTACCTCGATTTATCATTACTGAGGTCTGCTACCAAACTCTAGGCTACGTTCGTTGCTTATCCCATATGTATAAATATATGTCGTTTAATGCTTTATCATTACTGTTCCTCTTAAGAATTAAGGCCTAATCTTACCTCATACTTTGTGACTTTTGGCGATCTATTGTTGATTCACCTTAATGTTGATCTATCATTTACCATTGATAACTTGATCTCTTATGTAACACTGCCGCTAGGGCTCACGTCTCATCGGAGACATCTTGAGTAATTAGATTGATCCACCTAGGGGCGATACTATACTTCCATAACCATATTTTATAGCATCCCAATATAACTCACCTTACATGGGTATCTTAATCCCGTACAGTTCCTGAATTCCTCTTTAAGTCATTACTCAATCGAAGGACAAAACGTCATCCTTTATCTATCACAATCACACCCTCATTCGACTACCAGGGCAGCATTCCATTTTTTCCCTAGATGTTATTAATCTTAGATTCATGTGAGTTCATTCAGGTTATACTGAATTTTCTATAACTTAGAGAAACCATTAGCTCTCTTATTTTCATGGACTTAATCCCGAAGACTTATCCATTCTTATTACCTTCTCACTCACCCTTTCTCGTTCTTACTCCTGTCATAAAACTTTGTTGTTTTACTATACTTTATCTTGCGACCTATACATATCTATTTATATTATTCGTAACCTTCCTTCAACTTGCTTGCACCATACATTTCCTTGTGTTATTCTGGAACATCAAGAGAGACATCACATAGTCTCTAATTCTTCTTTACTCTCTTGACTAGATCTCTCGATGCTCAGAAACCATAGGCTGGAAGGTACGCCACTGACGACGCTGCTATCATTCCTGGATACTGAATTCCAGCGCTTCTAGCCTTCTATTAGAAGCATGGACTATTCACTATCTTCTGCCTTTGAGCATCTCATACGTTGTTCACATTTGCCTTACTTACCTTAAAATCTCGCCTCGTATCTTCTATCTCTTTCATGACTTCCCTTCCACATAGGTATAATTCACGTCCACAACTTGAAGCTCTATTATAATACTTGTACCTCTGATGCATACACAATCCGGTGGGAGCTTCGTACTAACTTCTTATGAGGCTGGTACTTTTCTAACTGGCTTTATCATAGGGCCGTTATAAAATATGGTTGTTGTGCTATCCCTCTTGTACCTCAGATATTAAGAGTGATCTTGTAATGTTCTTAATCACGATTTCTATAATTTTCTGGGTCCAATAATCAAATTCATGATTTGCTTTGTTGATGTAACTCTTTAGTTTCCTCCTCCTTTTGATCCGCCTTTATGCTTAAGCTATCTTCCGATCTGCGGCTCATGGTATTACTTTAGCCTTTCATGGATGCTATAGAATATCCAGGATCTAATCTTCTAATAATTCAATTCTTTGTCTATGACCTAGACTCAATTCTTTCTTTTAACTTATATCAGAGTCTTCTATATTTGTATGATTGTTAACATATATGTATACTCCGAAATTGCAAGTGCATTCATAACGTAACCAACTCTAGATCACTAATCGAATAGTTCCTTCTCAACTTTCTTTAAACATAAGCTGTTACTTTTCCTGGTCTTCTGCCTCCTTGTTGCATGCATACTTAGCTTATCTTAGTTCCCATACATGCCGGAATTTTCATGCAACTCATATAATATCGAATATTACTTTTGACTTTACTTCCCGTTTGTTGGCTACTGTAGGTACCGCTTTTTTTATAGAGTGAGACTTTTTTTTTTACATGACTAGTTTTTTTCTTCGAGTTACCACATTTAGGTTGAAGCCTTCTTCTTTATTTCCTCAGTTAGTCTTTCGTCGTAATACTTAGGGAAGACCTTCTGACTCTTGTAAAGTTGCGAACTTATTACATCGCATACCCGATGGAATTCTTGATGTTCGTACTCACCTATAATTATCAATAGTTCTTGCCTTCACGTCCTTGTATTTGTAAGGTTTCTTCTGAACTGATATTTTGACTCTCTTCCCAGTGGCACTCTCTTTTATTTGCATTCATACGATACCTTTAACTACCCCAACTCCTATATGAATATTTCTCAAGTAATATAATGACATCACTGCAAGGCTGAATTCACTATATTAGGTTTTACCATGTTTATCTTGCACAATTTGCTGACTCATCTGTAACCTCATGTTTAGCCATGACTAGGCTCTTCCTAAATCAACTACCAACTACTCGTTGGCTCATTCTCATATTAATGTTTCGTCTAGTCATTCTTGGGTTATTTCCTTTGTCTTAACTTACATCTTGTTTTATTATGAGTCTATTGATAGTACTAATATAGTGTCTCTTGTTGCCTCTTTGAGCCGAGGGTCTCCTGGAAATAGCCTAAGGTCTGCGTACATATTACCCTCCCTAGACCCCACTTGTGGGATTACACTGGGTTGTTGTTGTTGTTGTTGTTGTAACTTACATCTTGTATTGACTCTTTATTTATCAATAATATATTGGGAAGGAACCCCTTACTTTCTTTCCTTGGCGTCGTGCTTGTTTTTGTTCTGGAATCATAGCATATATGTAGGAGCTGAATAAGTGTAATCTCATTCCTTTTTTTGTTTTTACCGCATTCTTCCTTTATTATTCCATGATTACTAAAATCACTTAATTCTGACTTTATACCACATCACTCCATATTCCCCCTTTAGGAAAGTACTAAGATTTAGAGCTATAACGATATATCTATAGATGTTTTACCTCTTTATCTTTGTCGTCCTTTCACATCATTGGTAATCCTTACTCGCCTTGCAGTAATCCTTCTGCACCAAAGATAACGAAATTTCTTACTCACCAGAGTGACACTTAGTGTAACTCGTACACATAGTCTATCATAAGTAAATTAATCGAAGTGAAGCGTGGGGGAATACAAACTTATACATATGACTATTGGCCTACAAGACCAAAAATGATCACTCGTACACTGAACATAAGCCGACAAGGCCATACAATCTTTTACGTACACGACATATGTCTACAAGCCTCTAAGAGTACATAAATGTCATAAAGGTCGGGACAGGGCCCGGCCATACTAATCAATATATGTTTTATTCATACTGACTAAATAAGCAACTCCGGAACAAATGGAGCATACCAACACCTTCCGCTAAGCTGATATCCTACTTTGAGGGCTCTCATCCTGTCTATCGGGACCTGCGGGTATGAAACTCAGTGTCCCCAGGCAAAAAGAGACGTCAGCACAAATAATGTACCGAGTATGTAAGGAATGAAAATCAGTAAACGATAGACATAAGAGAAACATGGAGTAAAAGATTCAACATGTATATCTGAATAGCTCTGTGAATCATTTAATATTATAATGTCATGCATATACGTATAAATGTCATACCATGCAAGGGTATTTGCGTTCATAACATCATCAAGCCTCTGAGGGCATCCCATCATATCATCTCAGCCACTGTAGGCAAATCATCAACGTATACCAGTTGATCAGGTGGTGGTGCGTATATAACGCCGTAACCTTTTCCCATATCCCATATAAATATAATATATATCTATATATACACGTATATAACGTCATCTGGTCATGGGTCAATGTACACGTATAAATGCATGAAATACATAAGAAATAACTTTAATAAGATTTTCTTCGGAATGCCATAAATATCAATATGCCTTTCGGATAAAATTTATCAAATATGTATTTTTCTGAGACCCATGATCAGAAGATATAATAATAATTCATATGGGGAATCAAGAATATAGACACCCCTAGTATTTTATGAATAGAGTCATTTATGAAAGTTGTGTATTTTGCTCGTTTCTTTTGTATTATTTGGATCATGCCAAAAAGAAAGAAGGGATAGCCTTAACATACCTGAACCGATTCGCTTGACAATTCCTCTAACACGCGGCTTTTACGAAGAACGCATAACGGTAGATCGAAGTAGGAAAAAATCCTTATGATATTTTTGAAAGGATTGTACCGTGCTCCCTCCGAATTGCGTCTCACATTGAAAGAACGTCTCTGTAGGACCTCAATGGAAGAAAGATGATTTTTTTCCATGTTTAAGGGTAGACTACGATCTCTTTCCCTGTTGCTTTTACAAAAAAAAACAGATTTAGGTCATGTACATATTTGTATAATGTTTAATTTGATAAGTTCCAGAAAGTCACTTCTTTAGGACAAAAAAATAGTTCAAGAAATGGTGATGAATGCTTCTTATACATGAGCTTGGATAACGTTGATGGTCTTCTATAATTCACATTCCCAAAGAAGATCCTTACGTGGCAATTTAAATCTTTTGACTCATCATGTATATTGGTGTCGCTTGGCTTGGCTTAATGCCATGGGACAGCCCCAAAAATATCCTTATCCACATAATTAAGAATTATCTCAAATTAATTAAAATACTACTCATTTTTAACACATTTTATACATTATACTATCATCATCATGTGGTGCCTTGTATGGCACTAGTCCATAAATATCGGGTATTTTAGCTCGGGTCATATTTTATCCCAACATGTCAAATTTTGACGAAAATTCATTTTCTTTGATTTTCTTACCCTCTCACCTTCGCGAATTTACTCATCGTTTGTTTGAAATACCATAATGCTTATAATCTCAAAATAATCTCATTACCGAACTTACGTCGATTAGCTTACGATGAAACTTTAACGTACGAAAATGCGGAATGTAACATCTCATATTCGAGCTTATATTAATTTACTTTTGGCGTACGTCCACTTACTAAAACATGGGGTGTAACATAGTATCCCTTGATAGCTTTGATTCGGTCGGGGTTGACCTTGATGCCTCGCTATGACACTAGGAAACCCAAGAGCTTTCCTGAGGCCACACCGAATGCACACTTTTCGGGGTTTAGTTTCATTCCATATTACCTTAGTATGTCAAAAGTTTTTCTCAAGTGGTCGATGTGGTCTTCTTTTCTTTTGGACTTGACCAACATGTCATTTATATAGATTTTCATTGTCTTGCCGAGTTGGTCCTTAAACATTTTTGTTACTAACCTTTGGTATGTTGCCCCTCTGTTTTTCAGTCTGAAAGGCATGAATTTATAGCAGTACGTTCCTTGATGGGTGATGAAAGTGGTTTTTTCCTAATCCTCCTCTTCTATGAGTAGCCTGAGTAGGCGTCCAAAAAACTCAACAGTTCGTACTCGGCCATTGCGTCGATGAGTTGATAGATATGAGGTAATGGGAATGAATCTTTGGGGAATGCTTTATTTAAATTTGTAAAGTTTACACATATTAACCACTTTCTATTTTTCATTTTTACCGTGACAACCTCGGCGACCCATTAGGGATATTTTGACTCCCTGACAGAACCATTTTCCAATAACTTTTTGACTTCCTCGCGTACTGCATCGTTTATCGCAGAGTTGAACTTACGACTAACCTGCCTCATCGAGGGGTGGAAGGGGTCGACATTCAATTTGTGTGTAGCAATTTCCTTCGGGATACCTGGCATATTTGCATGGCTAAAAGCAAATAAGTCCGCATTAGTAGGGTTGTTCATTTGGATCGAATGCCCGAAATCCGAATCGATCCGCTCAATTTCGGATTTCGGATATCCGGATCGGATTTCGAATTGTGTTTATTAAAATTTCGGATATTCGGATCAGATTCGGATTAGTACAATTTTAACCAGATCCAATCCGAAATCCAAACTTATTAGGGCATGTATAAATACTAAACTTTAATTTCGGATAGTCAGTACTTCCTTTACATCTTCCTCCAAGTTATTACCTTTACAATTGTTGGATTTAGCTATATTAGCACCATAATACTCTCATAATTGCATAAACATGAATTTTTTCTTAATATGTTGCCTCTTTTACAAAGAAAAAATACATATGAGTTTGCAACTTTGAGGCATAATAATCCGATACGAAATCCAAAAATTTGATCTGATCCAATCTTTAAAATCTGATCCGATCCAATATTAATTCGGATCGAATTCGGATTGTACTTTGTAAAATCCGAAATCTGAAATGTGCTAAATCTGATCCATGCACAGCCCTACGCATTAGTAGTTAAGAATTGACAAAATTTACCTGGTTCTTGAAGCTTGCAACCGATGTAAGCTTTCTTCTTATGGCCGTTGCCATCTAGTTGGATGGGGTCGAGTTCTTCTATAGTCAATTCCGCAGCTTCCACCGTATTGGGGTCTCTGATGATGTCCTCTCTCCCATCACAACTTGACCTTGACCCTGTTAAACACATGCCTCTTTTGCTTTTCCCTTCATTTGCTGAGTGGTCATACAATCCAGGATGATGCGGTAGCATTCCCGAGATGTGCGTTGTTCTCCTTGTATGCTGAATATTCCCCATGGAGTTGGATATTTGATGATTTGGTACAAGCTGGAGGGGATGGATCTCATGTCGTGTATCCAAGGTCGCCCTATTATGTCATTGTATGTCGTGTCCTGGTCTATGATATGGAATATGGTTTCTAGAGTGATGCCGCCGGCTAAGATAGGGAGTATGATTTCTCCAGATGTTCGTTCAATTGCATTGTTAAAACCTATTAACGTGATCCAACGCAACACTATCTTATCCTTGAGTTTCATTTGTGCAAGTACCCGAGGGTGTATAATGCACGCGCCGCTCCTATAATCTACCATAATGAGTCTCACATCTGTATCTAAAATTCATAAAGTGGTAACAAAGGCATCGTAGTGAGGAAAAACCAAACAGTGGGTATCTAACTTATCAAAGATGATACTTTCTTAGAGTTCGTTATACCATTTGCGAGTGATCGAGCTTTTGAGCTTATGGGTTAGGGTGAACTTTACTCGATTGATCGAAGTGTTGTCACCACCACCAATGATCATTTGGATGGTGCGGGTTAGTAAGGGCGTCTTCGGCGGTCCCTGATTCTATTCGCTTCCTCTGGCAAAGTTGGTCCTTCCCCGATCGCTCAGTAACTCCTTGAGGTGTCCTTGTCGAAGCATGTTTACAACCTCATATGTTAGAGCGATGTAGTCCTCGATTTTGTGCCATCGTTCATGGTGGAACTAGCAAAATATGTCTTACTTTCTGGTGCTTGGATCTGACCTCATCTTTTGTGGCCACTTTACCTTCGATCTGAGCTTCCCCAATACGTAGACTATTTCTAAATGTGACACACAAAAATTGTGAGCGGATAATAAAGGGGGGATACCTCTCTCATTTTGGTAAGTCCCTGTCCTTGGTATGGGTGGGCCCTCTTCGTAGCGGGAAGGGGGTGCAATAGCGCTTCTGACATATGGTAGATGATGTTCCCGATTGGGTCGTGGAGCCATGAAAGGTCCCTTCTGGTATCGTTTTTTCTATCCATTTTGCACTCGGCTTGCAACGAGGTCAATTGGTGAGTCGGCCCATTGAGGTCATCCTCGTCTACTCTTATCTCTACACAATACCGTTGTGTATTTCATCCCAAGTGGTTGGGGGATAATTCATGAGCCATCTTAATAACTTTCTTGTCGCCTTTGAACTATTCCTACTCAGCCCGTTCCGGAAAGCTGCGATGGCCATTCCTTCCGATACATTCGGTAGGGTCATTCTTACTCGGTTGAATCGGGCGAGAAAGTCTCTCAATCCCTCTCCGGACGACTATTTGATAGCGAATATGTCATTCACTCTTGCCTCTGCCTTTTTGGCCCCGACGTGGGCCGTTACGAATTTATCGGCTATATCTTCTAATATTTTAATGGAATGCACGGGTAGTTGAGAATACCATGTTAATGCTCCTCCAGTGAGGGTCTCGATGAATTTTTGCAACAAAATGAAGGATACTTTTTCCTTGGTGAGATCATTGCCTTTCACGGCGGTGACATAGTGAGTTACATGGTCTTCGGGATTGGTCGTACCATCATATATTTTCAGGTAGGGTGGTATTTTGAAGGTCTTTGGTATGGCATGTGGGGCGGCTTCATCACGGTATGGTTGCTCGACAAACCAACCAACATCTCTCTTTGGCAAGAGCTTTGGGGCTCCGATATTTTGTCGACCCTTTCTTGGTGTTCTCTCATTTGGTCTCGAAGTATTCTGTTCTCATTCTCCATTCCCTCCATCTTTTTGAAAATGGTTGTGAAGGTGTCGTCACCTACACTATTAACAGTGTTGTGAGTAATACATGTTATTGGAGGGAAAGGGCCCTGCTGCTCGATTGTTGTTGGTGTAATGCAAGTCCTTGCATTTTCTATATTTGTATCCTGAGCGGGCTTGAGGAGGATTCTAGTTAACGTGTTAGTTAGCCAAGCCTCGAGGAGCTTTTTTACTACTGGTGGCATCTCTTCCATCATAGACGTGGAAGCTCTTTTACTGCGGGATGTTGCGATACTGCTGTGAGGGAGAGGTGACCCGCTTCGCCTGGGAACGACATTAGTCATTATATCCTCGCCTTCTGTCTCAGAAACCTCATTGATGGTGTTCAAGAGATTGGTTGTAAGGTCGCCCATTATCCTCGTTCTTTCTCCGTTATCTGGATCTGTGCATACAAGGAAAATGAATTTTGTTCTTGTTATTTTTTTTAGCAATCCGTGCTAGTTATAGATCTAGAAGAAACTAAAAATTTAACTAGGAAATCCACACAGACGGTGCCAAATTGTTTGACCAAAAAATATAAACTTTCGATTACACTATTTAATTTTATGTAATGAAGGGTTAAACTTAATTAATGATAATATCTCTAGATTTAGAACTTGACAACATGGATAACGTAAGATAAAGTCGCTAAGAAATCAAAAAGTAATGTATATTTAATATTCCAAACGGTGTGAGGAATAACGGAGTGATATCAAGCAATAAGTAGCAATAAATGACATTAATATAAATAGGGAGAACGATTCACTCAATAATGAATGAGATGGATGATTGTTCCTTCTGACAATGATAAATGACAAACAAATCCTCGAATATTCGAAGTATTCTCGGATTTGATGGAAATATATGGGATAATGTGCGCTAGAATATTATACAATGTAAAGTTTGTATTTTTGTTAGAGAGAAAGAATCTTCTTCCGAAAAGTGTTCTTATCAAGTCAATGTTACATGCCCTACACTACTGTTTTTCTTTCTATTTATATGAGACATATCCCAAACCAACTCTAATAGTACAAGTGCAGAAAATATTCTCTTTAATATCTTATTACAATAACTAGCCGTTGTTATTCTGCCCTTGGTGCTCGACCTCGACCATTGTTGACAGCCCAACCACGAATCCCACTGCTTCCCGGTCGACCTCGACCGCCTCTTTTTCCTTAATGTCACATTACGCTAAATTCTCTTACGGCAAATTTTGGCCTATACAATAGTGCCTACTCTGAAAATCAAAGTTGTACGCTTTAATTTTTTCTATTACAAGAACGCAACCCAATAGGAAAAAATGAAGTTTTAGAAAAGGGCATGAAAAAGAAAATGGCAGAATATCGTTAAGAGGATTGACTCGTTGCCTTGTCATCTCTGATGAAGAAGAATAGACTACTGGAAATATTACATTAAAAGTTAAAACCAGATACTGAAGACTCTTTTACATAGTATAAAAATTAATCTGGCTTTTGATTAAAAGACGCAACGGTTAAAACGACATTTCAAGGGATTAGTTACTGACCCAAGGAACCCAACCTTTAGGAGCAGACACTTCAAATCACGTTAGAGTTCTTCCTAATTAAATATTAAAAAAAAAATATTATTATTAAATATTACTTACAAATATTTGTAAATACAGCAATACAGTCATTAGGTCTCCTTTTCTTTCAAAAGCAACTTCCCTTGCGGACAAATTCACTCCTCTTCTTTGTTACCCAACATGGATAATAAGGTTAACAATTAAAGAGCTAATTTTTGTAGGGAAATGACACCGGAAAATAACAATAATAATAATAATATTGTAATAAAATTATTTGTGAGCGAAAATACACCAACTGACTTGAATCGTGCTAGGCACTGTCCTAAGAAACTATTTCAGCAATGTGAATTGTTTCCTTAGGATTAAACAAACTCATCTATATTTATTTAGAGGATACAGGAATCAGCAAAATTAAATAATTAATTCAGAAAGTTGGAAGAGAAAGAACAACTAATATCTTATGCCAATTAAAATATTATAGAAGAAGAAGTTAGTTGGAGAGGGATGTATATGAGGGAAAGAAGATATAAAAATTTCTTCTTTGCTAATGATTAGCTTTTCTTGGTCTTTGATGATTGAAGAATAATGGCCTAATCATGGCTATATATAGGCTTAAGGGAAGCTTCTACTAGGGCTGGGCATATATCGGGTAAAATCGATAACCCGAACCATTAATTATTTATTAGGTTATTGGTATCGGGTTATTGGGTTAACGGTTCGATAACGGTTTAGAATTTTTTCACTATTGGGTTATCGGTTCGGCCTTCGGTTTGCCAATTTTGTTAATGGATTAACCGATAACCCAATAAGAATTAATAAAATTACGACTTTATCCTTAAACATATACATATGATAGGGCTTCAGTTCATTCTCTCCTATTCTTTCTCAGCCGCACTCTTCAGTTGCTTCATCTTCATTCTTCATAGACCTTACTAGTTACTCCTAGTGTAAGTCTTTAGTCTTATATATTAGGCTTTTAATTTTTACTGGACAGAATGCAGAAATGGGTAGTATACTATATGTGAATTCTTCTCCTTTTTGCTTAATTCCAGTGAACTGTCTTCTCTTTTTTGCTTAACTCTAGATTGAGTTATCTTATCGGGTAAACCGATAACCGAACCGATAATGATCGATAACTGATTAACCAATAACCGATAACTGATATCTTATTGGTTCGGTTATCGGTTTATCAGATTTGTAAACCGATAACTGATATGTTAAACCGATAATATTCATAACTGAACCGACCGATGCCCACCCCTAGCTTCTATACAAGACAAGTGTTTTACTTACTTGTCAAATTTCCTTCATGCAAGATGACACTTGGACAAAATAAGCCATTTGTCCATAGCTTCTAGAAGGGTTGCCACATGTAAAAACTCTTTACATGCATATTGATACTTGGACTCATTTATTTTGAAAATACTACCACAATTTTGAGAAAAAATCAAATGTGGCATGCAAATATTGCAAAAAGGCTGAACATTTTGTTGACAAGTGTTAATTATGTTAGCTAAATTGTATTAATATTTCAAAAAGAAATGTTAACTGGCATTTAACAATTGTCCCCCCATGAAAAGGTTGAAATGACAAATATCCTTACTAGCAAATGTGGTAGTCATTCTTGAAACCTTTAGATAAATGGCAAAATGCTTCGGAAAAGTGACAAATTCAATTAGCCACATTGCTGCCGTTCAGATGAATAGAACAATGCACTTATGGCTAGAAATCATCAACAACACAAAATCTGATAAGGGGGGGCTTGCTCACATGGTTAGCATCTCCCATCTACCATCTTGGATCGTGGGTTCGAGTCACCAAAAAAGCAATAGCTCCAACAAAAAGGGTTAAAGGCAAGGGAAATCCAAAAAAGAAAAAAGGAACTTCTCCGTTATAAGCCTTCTCACTCTCGCTTAACTTCTCTTTGTCTCTATTTTTTCTTTATAATTTTTTATTGTCTTTTAAGGCTGGATTATTGTAATTAAATTCTGCTATTCTTTATATATATATAGGCTTATTTAATTTTAGGGAAGCATTGCATATCGCTGAAATAGTTTTTTTAGGATAGTACCTAGCACGATTCAAACCAATTTATGTTTTTGCTTATAAAAAATATTGCACTGTTATTTTTATATTTCTTTATTGTTATTTCCTATAAATTATAGGCTTCATGGATTCCTACTGATTTCAAATTCACTAAAACAAGATGTTTACAACCTATGTTCTTTGTAAGCTTTCACCGGGGAGGAGACGTACAACATCTATATCTATATTATATTAAAAGCCCTTAGTGAAATGTGCTTTTTTACTCTTTTAACATAGAGTTCACACTGAGCAAAATAATCATTAATTATTTTCCTAATATTTAGATTTTTCAAATTTATTTGAAGTTTAACTATTAAATCTTTCCTTATTTGAGTTAGGTAAAAACTCCTAATACTTAGTGGGAATTATATATAATATTCCTTCCTTATTTAAATTAATTTTTTAAAAAGAATTATTAGTTGAGTTTTTCGATATCTTCTAAATCAATGGTAATTAGATGACTTTAGAAGTCGTTATTCAAGTTTTGAGTTTTTTTTTTTTTTTGAATGGGAAACAAAACGTTTGGACTTGTCAAAGAAATAAAAATATATATACTATAATAGTTATTCTATTTACTTAAACAACATAAAGGTAGCATTTCAGAAATATTGTGAATTTCTGAAAATAATTACAACTCTGTTATATTGGTTGTTGTAACGATCTGACCGGTCGTTTTGCTTTTTAGAACTCTGTTCTCCTAAATAAGACTCCTCGTATGTGCTTTTACTATTTTATGACTCGCGGAGATGGTTAGTTCGGGATTTGAAAGGGTTCGGGTTGAAATCGGAACGCTTGGCTCCTTAAGGTTGGCCAAAAGGGCTAAGTTTGACTGCGGTAAACATTTTGAGTAAACGACCTCGAAATCGGGATTTGACAATTCTAATAGGTTCGTATGATAATTTCGTACTTGAGCGTATGTTCAGATCGGGTTTTGGATAACCCGGGAGCGTTTCGGCGCCTAATAGTGAAAGTTGACTCTTTGAAAGTTCTAAAGTTCTTTAAATGTGGTTTGGAGTAGGTTTTGCTATTATCGAGGTCCAATTGGGATTTCGAGATTGGGAATAGTTCCGGATGGTGATTTAAGACTTGCACGCAAAATTTGGTGTCATTCTGAGTAGTCTAAGTATGATTCGGTGCGTTTGGAGCGATTTGGAAACTTGAAGTTCATAACTTGATTCAATTTGATTTTGGGGTGTGATTCTTGGTTTTGTTGTTGTTTTATGCGTTCCTAGAGTTCGAGAAGGTCCGTGTTATGTTTATATACTTGTTGGTGTAGTTGGACGGGGTCCCGAGGGGCTCTGGTGTGTTTTGGACCACCCGGAGCCAAGTTAAAGAAACTAGATTTTTCAGTTCTGGTTTCCTTCTTCGCGTTCGTGCAAGCACTCTCGCGTTTGCAAAGAAGGATTTGGAAAATGGGGCAATTAACCCTTCACGTTCGCATAGAAGGAAGGAACTTGGGGGAGGGAGGGTTAATGCCATTGCTCTTCGCGTTCGCATAGGGCAGGGCTGGTAAGCCTTCATGTACACGAGGCCCTGGTCGCGTGCGCTTAGGCCAAGATTACCTGGCCTGGGCCGTTTGCCTTCGCGAACACTAGACCTTTTCCGCGTTCGCGAAGAGGAGGGCAGTTGGGCAGAGAGTTTTAAAAATCGGGACTTAGCCATTTTTGGCTTCATTTATTGTACTTGTAGATAATAAAATTGCGTCGAGAAAATAAAATCAAGACCGAAAAATATTGCAACAATCGTAGTATTTTATTTCAAACAATATGAGTGTTACAATCTTTATAAATCCTCTGATTCTTCTTTCCAACAGTAAATAAAGTGCTTTTGAGCTTAATCTTGAATTTTATTTTAATCCAAGTGCTTGATACCTGATCTTGATCTTAACATATTTTAATCCAAGGGTTTGCAGCTTGTTCTTGAATTTTCGTTTTGATCTTTAATCTTTAGAACACTTGAATGCTTGTAACTTTTAGAGAAATCTACAGCATTTGATCCAAGAGCTCCCTCTTGCTTCTTGTTATAACTTCTGGTATCTTTCTAAGTTATTAGCCCATAATATTTTAGTTGGACTAGAATATCTTGAATTTAAAATATAATCCAAATCATTTTATGGATTTAAACTAATAAATTTTGTATGCTTACAAATGTCCCCTACTTCAAGACTTGTACGGGTATGTATTGATTGTATCCTTTGAAGACAAAGCTTGAAGTATAAATTTGACGTTCTCGAGATTACATGCGATGTATTTTAATGTTAGAAATAAAGCATATGTCAATGCCTTAAGCAACATCAATTAAGAATGCTGCATGACATATATTAACTCCATGTACATTGAAATACTTGGTGCAAAAATAAATAATCCCAAGTGTTAAATGGACATAATAATACTTTTATTATTATTATTATTACTATTATTATTATGGTAGCCCTGCATTCTTTCAAATCCTTGTACAGCAACTTCACATGTGGCTCCAACGTTGAGATTATTTGCCTTAAAGGAATGAGATTCTTTTAGATAAAAGTAAATAACTTACAAAAAGATTCATCCATGAATTTATTCTTGCTTACGTGAATAGAAAAACGTGTGCTAGCTATTTGAACTCATGCGACTAACTTTGAGCTGACTACGTACCTCGATAAAGAGGATCAAGTTATACCGTAGTTATAATGGATGATTTTTTTATTTTTTTTTATATTCTAACTTTTGCCTAGGCCTCCTCTTTCGAGGTTTTCAATCTAGCGGACTTTCTTTTTAATGTGATAACTTTTGCCTAGGTCGTCTCTTTCGAAATTTTCAACCTATCAGACTCTTTTTTTTTGGTGGGCCATACACAATTTAGACTCATGCGGGTCAGGAGTGTAGGAACATGTAGTCATAAAATAATTTGGACTGTATTTTAAAATCAAGATATTCTAGTCCAACTAAAATATTATGGGCTAATATAATTGAATTAATTATATAAGTCCAATATATATGGGTTAAATAAATAAGCCTTAATCCATTGGGCTAGCCTAATTAAGTGGGCTAAAGTGATGAGCGCACTTCATTAAGCCCAAGATGTCATTTTCCTAGAGGCTCAGTTTGGTGCCACGTGTCAAATGACGTGGCACGCCAAGTCAAATGGAAGAGCCAATAGGATCATGCCACATGTCAAAATGACAAGGCATGCCAAGTCAAAATAAAAGACCAATGAAACCGTGCCATGTGTGCAGGCGACATGTTCTGGTCAATCAAATGTGATCTTGTCACACTTCAATTTGATTGGTCGGAAAGAGTTTGTTCTTATTATAACTCTTCCCTTCCATAACTATAAATAGGGTCTTCATAACTCAGAAAGACACCAGAAGTTATAAAAAGAAGCAAGAGGGAGCTCGCGGATCAAACGTTGCAGATTTCTCTAAAAGCTACAAGCATTCAAGTGTTCTAAAGATTACAAGATCAAGATGAAGATTCAAGAACAAGCTGCAAGCCCTTGGATTAAAATACGTCAAGATCAAGATCAGGCTTCAAGCATTTGGATTAAAATAAAATAAAATTCAAGATTAAGCTCAAAAGCTCTTTTATTTACTGTTAGAAAGAAGAATCAGAGGATTCATAGAAACTGTAATACTTATATTGTTTGAAATAAAATATTACGATATTTGCAATATTTTTCGGTCTTGATTTTATTTTCTCGAAGCAATTTTATTGTTTACAAATTCTGGCATGCCCAGTGGGATTAAATCTGCCCTGCATCTCTTCTCTCACAGTGAAAAAAATGTGGTGTCTTCTTTGCCGGTACTTCAAGCCTCGTCTACAACGATCTTGTAAATCTACGCCCTAACAAGCCTTGAAGTAGGGGGCATTTGTAGACATCAAAATTTTTATCGCATCAAATCTATATGAAATTTGGGTTTGATCCTAAATTTAAGATACTACAAGCAGAGTCCATCAAGGTTTCTAAGAGGCTACTTTATTTTAAACCCTAACTTGGAGACTACTCTACCTGAAACCCTAGCTTGGAGGGTACTCTACCCAAAATCCTAGCTACACCTATAAAAGGGGGCCACATATTCCCTTTACGAACATCTCGAAATTCCATAAAAATTCATGGAATATTCATAGAGAGATCAAAAACATCAAATATTGTCTTTCTCAAAGCCGCCGAAGTGATCAACAGATGTTCTTCCTTTTCATGGAGATCAAATACATCTGAGGAAGGTCAACATCATCCTACGTTCGAGAAATACGCCGCTAAGGCCCTCGAATCATATAGAATAAATCGGAGGGAAGAATCAAGGGATAAACAGAGTTGTAACATGCAATGTTTATCAATAAAATTCTTTTTTCTTTATAGATGTTTGTGATTGCAGTTATATTTTTCTCTGCATAAATTTGTTGCCAAACAAATTGGCACGCCCAGTGGGACCAAATCTGCCCTTCATCTCTTCTCTCACATTGAAAAGAATGCAGTGTCTTCTTTGCTGGTACTTCAAGCCTCGTCTACGACGATCTTGTAAATTTACGCCCCGACAAGCCTTGAAGTAGGGGGCATTTGTAGAAATCAAAATTTTATCGCATCAAATTCAAATTTAAGATACTACAAGTAGAGTCCATCGAGGTTTCTTGGAGGCTACTCTATCTGAAACTCTAACTTGGAGGCTACTCTACCTGAAACCCTAGCTTGGAGGGTACTCTATCCAAAACCCTAGCTACACCTATAAAAGGAGGCTACATATTCCCTTTGAGAGCATCTCGAAATTCCATAAAAATTTATGGAATATTCACAAAGAGATCAAAGACATCAAATATTAACTTTCTCAAAGTCGCTGAAGTGATCAACGAATGTTCTTCCTTTTCATGGAGATCAAATACACCCTAAAGAAGTTCGCATTATCCTACGTTCGAGAAATACGCTGTTTCAGCCTTCAAATCACGGAGAACGATCTAAAGAGAAGAATCAAGGGAACAACAGAATTGTACCCGCATCATTTTATCAATAAAATTATGTTTCTTCATATTTATATTATGGTTGCAATTTATTTTTGTATCACAAATAAATTTGTTGCAAACAGTACTCTAGGGCGATTTTGGAGCTTCAAAAAGGGAGATTTTAACCTAGCTATTGAGGGTAAGTAATTCCTACATAATATGAGTTTAATACATAGATTATGGGTAGATTTTAACATGTAAATTTGTAAAAATCATGGGTTTAGATGAAAAATCTAGGTTTTCATTAAGAAAAATGAGATTTAACCACGAAAATGGTTATGGAATTTAATGAAAATCATATATTTGAGTTCATGAGGTTATGTGTGACAACTTTCTTCAAAAATTTCTGAAATCCGGGCACATGGGCCCGGGGGTGAATTTGTAAAAATTGCACGGGGGCGCCCTATTTGGTCGACCCCATTTAACCTATACACATTTTTTTTAAACTTTTAACTTGTACCCACTTTTTAAATAACTTCAGCCCCCTTTCTCATCCTTCTTCTCCTCCTTCGTTTTCTTCTTCTTCTTCTTCTTCTTCTTCTTCTTCTTCTTCTTCTTCTTCTTCTTCTTCTTCTTCTTCTTCTTCTTCTTCTTCTTCTTCTTCTTCTGCTGCTGCTGCTGCTGCTGCTGCTGCTATAGAACTTCAGTTTATGGGATGACTGTCATAAATATGTTTATCAGATTATTTATAAATAAATTATTTAAAGCGGCACCTAGATGATTAACTGAACAACCTTTAATTAGTTCTGTGAGAGAAAAAGAAATTAGCTGAACCTGAACTTCAACTCTCTTTCAACTATGGAAGTTCCTTCCTCATCACTGTTTTCTGGACGTTCTAAGCTCTCTTATTTCATATTGTTATCTTTGAAATAAGAAATAAGAGAAACATTCAAATGTATTGTTTCGCTGTTTGCAGGGTCTGTACTTGGTGCCTATGCGTGTATTGTATCCAATGTAGTGTTTTTGTAAGCAAATGTAGACTAGTGATGAACTAAATAACTCCAGCTCTAAAGCTGAAGTTCGCCAGTTACAAAAGAAAACTTCAGCTCTAATGTTGAAGTTCGTCAGTTACAAAAACAAAAACTTCAGCTCTAGAGCTGAAGTTCGATAGTTGCAAAACAAAAACTTCAGCTCTAGAGCTGAAGTTCGCCAGTTACAAAACAAAACTTCAGCTCTAGAGCTAAAGTTTGCCAGTTACAAAACAAAAACTTCAGCTCTAGCCAATTACAAAAACAAAAACTTTCGCAAGTTACAAAAAAAAACTTCACCTCTAGAGCTGAAGTTCGCTAGTTACAAAACAAAAACTTCAGCTCTAGAGCTGAAGTTCGACAGTTACAAAACAAAAACTTTAGCTCTAGAGCTAAACTTCAGGCCCGGCTACTAGAATGCTGAAATTTTGCGTGATTGCCTTTGCTACTTCAGCCCCGTATGCTGAAGTTATGCGAAAAAACGGGTACGCTTGCAATTTTTTTTGCAAAGCGAGCACAAGTTAAAACGTGACACAAAAAGAGGGTATAGATACAATGCCCCAATGAATTTTAGAAATTCTACAATTAAAATTAGGTAATCACTTTAATAGTTGGAATAGTTCCGTTTGGATCTTTTAAAAGGACTTACAATGTTAGTTTAATATTTAATGAAGATCAAAAGTGTGCCTATTTTTAGTAAACTTAAAGGATGAAATATGCTAAAGGATAAATACAAAGAATGATTTTAACCTATACGGGCGGATCCACTGACCACTCTATGGGTTATGATCGTTTGAGCACCTATTACTTTTAGAGCAAAATACTATTACTTGCATAAAAAACTAGTAAATTCATATAAATATATTAATAGAGCACTCAGTTTCAATAGTAATTTTTAGATAAAAAATAGTTGAGCACCCACGATTTGAAAATTATGAATCCGCTACAGTGCTATCCTCACATATAAAGAATTACTTTTTATCATTTTCTCCTATACATAACAAACTGTTTTTCCCTCAAATTATTTTAAGATAATTTTAAAGATCTTCTCTCACATTGCTCCATCATACTAGTCTCCCTCATTGTATAAGATATTACGCTTATCTACTTTTTATTTTTTATTTTTTTAACAATTATTTTTACTTGTTTTTAATTAATCTATATTATATTAAAAGCACGAAGGCCCTTAGCGAAATGTCGTTCGCCTTTTACACCCTTAAAAAATAAAGTTCATACTAGACAAAATTGTCATTTGATAATTTTTCCTAAAATTTAGGATTTTAAATCAACTAATATTATTGTTATTATATATTTCTTTATATACAATGTAAAAGTTCCTAATATTTAGGATTTTAAAAAATAAAATTTGCTAGCGTATACTACATATTTAAGGAAGATTACTAACTATATTGAAATATCTAAAAAACATTTGGGAACTTTTATAAGTGTGACATGCAAAAACATACACGTTTAATAAATTTAGTTTATATAACCGAAATAAATTTATAAGTCTACATGCATATTTTTTATATTGGTTAAAATCTCAAATTATAATTTTCTATTTGATAGTTGTTTACTAATGTTTGATTATGGGTTTGTACTCCAACACTATATCCTACGTTAGAATTTTGCAGCTAAATAATACTCTAACAACGTAGATACTCTAACAATATAAATAATGTTTAAGCAAATTTAACTTATATCATAATGATATAATGATTAAATTTATATCATTTATTTCTTTCTAGAAATAAATTTTGTTGGATTTTAGAATTACTAATCTAATAAAATTCTTTATATATTAATTATATCTAACAATATATGGAGTATCTTATTATTTTTGGCATTTTTCAATTTGAATTCAATAAGATTAACATGAAATTTATATTAGGTACTTTGAGCAAATAGAATTTATTTCTTTAAGGCTATGAGAACATAGTATATTTTACATGATACTTGAATACAAGTCAAAATATTATTCTCTATTTGAGCTATTAAAGCAAATGCACAACTCATGTATCGAAGTTATGTAAAGGCATTAGAATACTTTTGCGTGATATAATTTTTTTCTTTATTAAGTTGGCTAAAAAGGATCAATAGTCTTTATTAAGCTTGTACATTTTAATTTTTTTTCTTATTTTATAATTTATCACATAGCTTGATAATCTTTGTATAATTTCCAAATTTTATATTAATTGATATGGATAACACGCGCAACGCGCGTACTTTAAAGCTAGTATATATAAAATACAATTCGACAAATCTGCCATTTTCAATATTAAGCTTTTCTAATTAATTAATTTTATAAATATTTTTTTGAACGTACATTGGGCTGGTCACGTGACTAGCACAAGCAGATTCTTCATCGAGCTGACCCGACCCGTTTAGCATGCTTAAAAGCGGGTCATCACTAGGCCGTTGGAAAGGAGAAAAAATGAAGGCTTTGAGTATAGCCGTAGCCCTTTCAACATTTAACGCCACTCGCCCTCCTCGTCTCTTCACTTTCCGAAACCCTCCTACTTCTTCTCCCCTTCGTTCATCCCTCCTCCTTCTTCCAGCCTTCAAACTCAAGAGATTCTCAATCTTCTCCGCTCACAAACCGCCGCCGGCGCTAGGGTTTTACGCCGGAGTAGCAACAATGGTGGAGAAGCCAGCATCTCCGCCGTCGTCAGTCCAAGTGAAGGACCATATTGATTTGACGGAACATGAGGAGAAGATATTCAACTGTCTTCTTCAAGTTGTCGAGCAATTTAATCTCAAAACACAGCTTCGTGTTGCTGGTGGTTGGGTTCGCGATAAGGTTTTGGTTCTAATCCTAATCATTCTTTGTTTGTCTCCTGTTATTAAACTGTCCTAATTTAACAGTCAGAATTATGAAATTTTACTATCAAATTATGTTAGTGCACTTAGTCTTAAGGAGCTATTACTAAAACTGATTGATACTCCCAGCATTGAGTCTATCTCAATTTATATGAGACTCCCTGTTTTGGACGTCCCCGCATGTTTGATGCCATTCTTTTTTGATGTACGTTTGACCTATTTTCATACAACTTAAGTTCATAATTATTAAACTATTCAGGTTATTACATGTTTTTTCCTTCTATCAATCTAACTTTTCAACCTGTTGCATTTTGAAATTCGAGCTAAGAACACTAGCTAAACCGAGGAAGAAAGCTACTACTGCTAAGCTAAGCTAAGGAAACTAGGGATAATCTCATTGATAGCCTTCCAAATGTTAACAACCGATGAATATAAGAAAAAGCCTAGCTAACTTACAAGGGTCTAAAAGAAACTGTTGCAATACGAATTTAGATGATATAATTTCTTTTGATAACCAAGGCTCGAATAGATGGGAAGAAATCATCTAGTATTTTTCGAGGTCTTCAATAGATTGAAAACAGAATCAGGTTCGATTCATTTTGGTTTTTAAATTGCCCAGAACAGATATAAGTACAAATGCAGTGTTCATTGCTCAATACAAGGAGAAGTAATCAACATTTGACGCACCTTTATTTTCAAGATCATCTTTTTTTTTAGAAGGTAACATATTTGTATATTGATATATAGTCTTCACTGAATTTGTGTAGACACCTATAATTACATAGGAGAGCCCAAAAAAGAAAGAAAAGCGCCTTTGATCCTTGGTCTTCTCACAAGGAATCTAGAACATCAAAAATGGATTCACGATCCTCTAAAGACTTTCCTTTACACCAAAAATAGAAAAGAGCTAGACACTTCATCTTTGTCTTCTAGATGTTACTGGACTTGTCTTCAAAACATCTCTGATTTCTCTCTTCCCAGATTGTCCACCAAATGTAGGCTGAGACAATGCTCCATCTCTCTTTATAGCTAGAAAGATTGCCCTCTTTATTCTAGCATGCTAGAACATCAAGAATTCTTCCTAGCATTGCCATTCCTTTTAAGCTAATAAAGCTTCTCCATATTTGTACAGTGAATTTGCAATGCAAAAAGAGATGACTAATTGTCTCTGCCTCCCCTCCACACAAGTAACATCTAGAACACAAGTGAAATCCTCTTTTACTTAGATTATCTTGAGTTAGAACCGCTTCCTTTGCTAGTAGCCATGAAAAGCAAGCAACCTTATAGGGGATTTTCGCTTTCCATATCATCTACATGGCCAACAACCAACTTGGTTGTTTGACAGGTTGAATTCCTTAAATGCCGACTTAACAGAAAATTTCCCCTGCCTGTTCCCTTGCCATATGATGAGATCTTGATTAGAGTTGGTTCCAGTGAATAGCTCCAAGGTCTTGTAAAACACAATTACTCTGTCAATTTCCCAATCATTTAGAAGTCTTCAGAAAGAAAGGTTCCAACCTTGATTATTCCATACTTCATCTAAAGTTGATTGTTGTTGTTGGTTCAAGGTATATATGTCAGGAAAGAGTAGCTTCAAAGGGCCTTGGCCTAGCCAGTTGTCTTCCCGCAAGGAAATCTTCCTACCATTCCCAACTTTGAACTTTACCCTGTCACTCACTTTTGGCCACAAGTTCCTAATTGACTTCCATACACTAACACCATATGGACTTCTCACTGGTTTGGTTGTCCATTTTCCTTCTATTCCATATTTCTCCCTAACTACCTCTCTCCACAGTGTTTGCTCCTCAGCCGCAAATCTCCATAGCCACTTCATCAACAGACTCCGATTATGAATTCTCAGATCTTTGATTCCTAATCCCCCTCTCTTCTTGCTAGTGGTAAGAGAGTTCTATTTGACCAGGTGGAACTTCTTCTTGTCATTGTTGCCTTCCGATAGGAAATTTCTTCTTAATGCATCTATTCTCTTCGCTACATTAATTGGCACTGGAAATAGAGACGTCGTATAGGTAGGCATGGCATCAAGAACAGACTTAATCAAGATTAGCCTCCCCCCATAGATAGATATTGGTTCTTCCAGTTTGCTAGCTTCTTTTCATACTTCTCCGGCACACCATTCCAAATTCCTTTTGACTTGCTCTTGGCTCCTAGTGGCATCCCAAAATAAACAGTAGGTAATTCATCTACCTTCCCTCCAAGAATCTCAGCAAGTCTTTGAATCTCCAAGACCTCATTAACTGGATAAATGAAGCTTTTATGCCACTTAATTGTAGTCTAGAGGTGGCTTCAAAGAGAATGAAGATCACCCTTAGTATTTTCAATTGTTCTCTATCAGCTTCGCAAAATGCCAGTGTCATCAGCATACTTGCAAGGAGATCATCATGTTGCTATCAGCCCTAGAGTTCACCTTGAAGCCCCTGATCCAATTGTTTGTTTGAGCTTTTTTCAGCATATCATTCAGTCGTTCCATAGCAATGATGAATAGGAAAGGGGAAAGGGGATCCCCTTGCCTCAAACATCTCTGAGAAGGGAAGAAACCAACTGATGCTCCATTGATGAGTACTGAAAATCTCACAGTAAATATGCAGTATTTTATCCAGTTTATCCATCTTCCTCTAAAGCCTATTTTCCTTAGAGTTTCCAGAAGAAAGTTCCAGTTCAGGTGATCATAGGCTTTCTCTATGTCCAGCTTGCAAAGTAACCCAGGTTCCTTGCTTGTTTTCCTAGTATCAATGCATTCATTTGCAATTAGAACTGCATCCATAATCTGTCTTCCCCTAATGAATGCCATCTATTGAGTATCTATCAATTTGTTGACCACTTTCTTGAGCCTCTCAGTCAATAATTTGGAGATGATCTTGTATATACTGCCTATCAAACTGATAGGCCTGAAATCTCTCCCTTCTTTTGCTCCCACCTTCTTAGGAATCAAAGCCACAAAAGTAGCATTGAGGCACCTTTCAAACATTCCTTGTTCATGAAAGTTTTGAACAACAGCTACCACTTTCTTTTTAACCACATCCCAGTAGTTGACGAAAAAGGCCATTGAAAATCCATCTGGGCTAGGTGCTTTGTCTCCAGCACATGCCTTCACACTATCCCATATCTCCTGCTCTTCAAATGGACTCTGTAACATTAAGTTATCTTCTGGTGTAATCATATGGTTGTTTCTGATGGAACCTAGTGGCCTCCATTCTTCTTCTTCTTTGTATAGCTTTTGGTAGAAACTGATCACCTCCCTCTTGATATCTTCAGGATTCTGAATAGATTCCCTTTCCACAATCAACTGGTCAATGTTGTTATATCTCCTGTGAGCATTAGCTGTTCTGTGGAAGAATTTTGTGTTCCTGTCTCCCTCTTTTAACCAGAGGGCCGTGGTTCTCTACCTCCATGCTACTTCTTCATGGCTTGCAATCTCTTCAAACTCCATGGTCAATGAAGTTTTTGTGAATATTTCCTCCTTTGTCAAGCTCCTTTGGTCATGTATCTCTTCCAGCTCTGCAAGTTGGCCGAGAATATTTGTTTTCTGCAATGCCAAATTGCCTTGTAAAGTTTTGCTCCATTCTTTAAGCTTTGCCTTCAGTGCCTTAAGTTTAGACACTAGAATGAAATCAGGCCTTCCTTCACATGTGAAAGAGTTTCACCATTCTTGCGCTTTGCCTTTGAATCTTTCTGTCTGCAGCCACTAGTTCTCAAACTTAAAATATGATTTGATTGGATCCCAACTGCCGTATTGAAGCATCAGTGGGGAATGGTATGAAGTCACTCTATGAAGCACATATTGTTTTATGTTTCTAAAGTCTTCATTCCATTCAGTAGAGATCAAGAATCTATCCAGTCTTGCTGTTATTACATGTCTGTCACCTTTTCTCCACGTGTACTCACGCCCTGATAATTGGATGTCTACCAGCTCCATATCTTCAGTAATATTTGAAAACTTAGTCATAGCTCTTGTGAATCTGGAGCAATTCTTCTTCTCTAATGGGAACCTTACAGTGTTGAAATCCTCACATACCACCCATAGTCCATCAAAAAAACCTCTTGCACGTGCCAGCTCCCACCACACTTCCTCCCTCTTTCTTCTGTCATTAGGAGCATACACTGCTGAGAGGTGCCATGAGTAGTCCTGAGTCTTGCCTGAAAATTTGCAAGTGATAGTATGTGCTCCCTCACATCATACTTCCCCCTTTCATATTTTCCTATCCCACATTACTACAATACCCTCTAGTCCCACTAGCCTTTAATTGTGCAAATTTCATCCATCTATTACCCCATAGTTCTTTTGCTTTTTCCCTAATATCCTCTTCTAATTTTGATTCTTGGAAGCAAATAATCTTTGTCTTCCACCTGAGAATTAGACTTTTAATCACTCTCGTCTTTCTAATTCTTATAAGTCCCCTGACATTCCAAGATATGATGTTCACTAACATTGGCTATGATTGGTAATGTAGCCCCTCTGCTTTTAGTTCCATTACTCTTGAAACTACTCCCAATTTCTAAACTTTTCAATTCTTTGATTTCCTTCTTCTTTGGAGTCTGAACCATCTGCGCAACCTCTTTCCCTTTATTAGCTTGCCTTCTGTTATCAATTTTCATGAAAAATTCCAGTGCTTCTTGCTCACACCCATTAAAATCCACCCCAAATTCTTTGCTTAATCTTATACTGTTCTGGTGCACCCAGATGGATGCCTCAAATTTCAGGTCCTCTAAGCTTTGATGATTCAAAGGCACAACTTCCTCAATTGCACAATCCACAAACATGTCTGATTCCTTTGGTTGCATGTGCATGTTGTTGTAATCTTCCGTGTCTACTCCCTTCTCTTCATGTTCCTCAATAATCGACATGGCATTATCCCCCACAGTATCTTCGTGGAGACTTTCTTTATCTTCATCGGCCTCTCTTTTTTTCCTCTGCTTCTGGCTTGTCGAGGATTCTGTGTTCAGCTGTGTGTGTTATTAGTTGAGTTTCCCACAGACTGTTTGGAGTGTATCGCTTTTATTTCTTCATTAAGTGGATCTGGTCTGGGCTTTACATTGGGCCATTTTGAAGCCTTCTCCTCCGATATTAATTGGGCCAAAAATCTGGGCCCAATTCCTTTCTATTAAGTTTCTGGGCAGCTTTGTTATTAACCAATAAAAAGTCACGTGACAAGTCACATGGCTTTTTAGATATTAATTGTACCTGATTTGAACAACCCACATGCCCCATCATACTTTTATAACCTTGAGCCCCTCCCCCAGCCATCTGCATGCCTCTTTTAACCGCTTGTTCATACAGTCTTCTTCTCCGTTCTCCTCATCATACGATCTCACCGGAGCTTCGCACCACATTGTGATTTCGAACACTACCCCTTCAAATTTTATCTTCACTGTTTTTGGGACTGCAGAGCCATCTCCTCTAACTTTAATTCTTGCCCATCTCAAGTGATTTTTCGATTCCGTTTCCTCTTCCGTTTGAATCCAGCCACCACAAATCTCCCCCACCTCTTTGAACACTTTTTGGGACCATAAATGTAATGGAAGCCCTAGTAGCCTAATCCATACGTGATTTATCTTCTTATTTCTTGAGATTGACCCCACCATCGGATTCCACCATTGAAGCTTAACTTTGAGTTTCTTCCAATACCAGTCACTTTCCAATACATGGTCAGCTATTTGTTTCGAGTGGAATTCGAAGAGAAATCGATTCTGGTCCATCTCATAGATACTGGTTCCATGTGCTTGTTTCCAGGAGTTTGATGCCCATATACGAACATCCGACATAGTTGCAATTTCAGAACTTTTTTCTGGGATGAACCCCACCAAGCATCTGCCGAGTAATTCATTGTTTGAATCACCAGAGATGCATATAGTGTCGTCTTCTTGTTGGGCCACTGCTTCATTCATTTCTCTGCTTGCCCACTTATGGTTCCGGACAGTATTTGAGTAAAGAAGACCTTTTTCAATGATTTTGGGAGCATTAATAACATTCCTCCATACCCCGCTATTAATGAACCTTTCGATTTTTGTTGCAATGTCTAACCATCCTGCATTAAATGATACTTTTGGCACTATAATAACAGACCTCCCCCTGCCTTGGACCCTAATGATGGTTGTATAACGCCCGTGCTTGTTGTAGTTCCTCGCGAAGAATATTTCTGAAAAATGATCCTTGGTTTTCCATCTTTTCACATAATTTCCTTTCATCTTTGATGCTTCCTTTAAGTTACCTGCTGAAAGTCGTTCTTCTAATTAGATTCCTTCCTCGTTCTATCCACTCGTACCATTCTTCAGCATTTGATGAACATCTCTCAATGTCATATGACTTGAAACCCACTGCAAAGTAGATGATGTTGTTCTCCCTCATAGTAGGATTAACAAGTAGAAGTTGAACTTAATAAAACAAGAAGAATTTTAAACAATGCTCACAGTGGGTGAACACTGGGTTTTGCGAAAGAAATGGAAGATTCCGGTGAGAGAGTACACCGGAAAGATCAGCTCTACCGACCTAGGAGGTAGGAAAGAGAGCAGCTTTGGGGAATGTGCCTGAGAGCATTTTCCACTAGTAAAGTATAGCTGGTGTTTAATTTACGCGAAATTCAAGATCATCTTTCCTGACTTTATTTTAATGGTGGGGGGATAATGTTGTTTATCCAGATGTGACAGTGTATACTCTTAGCCAAATGAGCTTTTTATCAATTGAATTTTTTTAGTTTCAATTTAAACTATGGAATGCTGTGTATGTGAGCAAAAAAATAGCTGGTATCAGGCAAGAATGAAGGAGGAAGCTTGCAGTAGGTTAACCAGCATGGAAATAATTCTTGTGCACAAAAACTTGATTTCTGGACTGACAGTGTTCATTTTAAGAGAATCCCTATAAAACGTTAATTGAAGGGTATAGAAATGGTAACTAAATAGGGTAGACTAAACCTAGATATTGATTTATGCATATTTATTCTGTACACTTTCATAATGGAGCGTTTAATTTAACATTAATAGTTTTTTTCCCCCCAAACTATTGACCCAAAGAAGAAAAACACATATATATTCTTATCATTTTCTGATGGAATGCAATATAAATATTTTAATTTTTTCCCCACAGTCCACACCAGGGACATATTCTATAGATGTAGGTATGCATGTGTCTCGCACGCTACGGCTAAAGACATCATCTTTTGTTCTCTACCCAACTATATAAGCCTTGTATCCTTTTCTAATATCTTGAAGCTTGATATACTCCCTCCGTTTCAATTTATATGTCTTACTTTCCTTTTTAATCTATTTAAAAAATAATGCTTCCTTTTATATTTAGTAACTCTTTAACTCCAACAATCCAAATGACATATTTAATACCACAAGATTCAAGGATTTTTGGTACATTATACACATCTCTTTTGAGACCACAAGATTTAAACGTCTTCAACAACAACAACAACCCAGTATAATCCCACTTAGTGGGGTCTGGGGAGGGTAGTGTGTACGCAGACCTTACCCCTACCCTGAGGTAGAGAGGCTGTTTCCAAATAGACCCTCAGCATCCTTCCCTCCAAGAACTTCCCACCTTGCTCTTGGGTAGACTCGAACTCACAACCTCTTGGTTGGAAGTGGAGGTTGCTTACCATCAGAACAAACCCTCTTGAACGTCTTCCTTACGCATAAATTGAAACGGACGAGTATTATATAAGCTTTACACAAGTAAATAGAAAAAATACATGTCATTGGGTGTGTTACAAGCATCTCTAGATTCTTTTTCTCTTCTTTCTTGTTATTTGCAACATTCGAAACTATGTCACCTGAGCTTATCAACCTAAACTACTTCATTTTTTGCTTCAATTAATTACTAGTATCTTTCTTTCCTTCGGAATTTTTTTTGAATTGCTTTCTAGTTTCTACATGTAGGGGTGGGTATAGTTTGGGCAAACCCGAAATCCAAACCGAAATCCGAATTTTTTGATTTTTTGTTGGGATTTTTGGATTACAGATTGGATTTTGGATTTAATTTTTAAATTTTTTAGATTTCGAATTGGATATTGGATTTGTTACTTCGGATTTCTGGATATCCGAAAATCCAAAATTTTTATACTTTATATTTAGTCAATTATCCATATGTCAATAATAACAAGTTCAATACCCTACTCATTAGATATTATCTCATATATTCAATAAAAATTACTAAGTAACTATCAGAATATTTTCTATTTGGACATGGTTTTACTATTGCTACTTCTTATCGGCCGTATTAATGCCTCTGTTGTATTTTCTTGGTAATAATTCCATTACTTAAATACTTTTTTTGGATGATTGTGGTGAGAATGAAGAACTTTTCAGGCAATTTAGGATGAGTACTTCATTTGGTTATTCGTTTTTGTAAAAAGAAGAACATCAAACATCTCAACTTATAAGCTCAAAACTGAAAATCCAAAATATCCAAACCGATTAATCCAAAACCGAACTTAAAAAATCTGATCCGATCCGAGCTTATTTGGATTGGATTTGGATTGTCATTTCTTCAATTCGAAAACCGAAAATCCAAACCAAAATTTTCATATCCAATCCGAACTGCCCGAACGCGCACCTCTAGCTACATGTATTTTTGTGATTATTAAAGCGGCCAAAGTATTTATTAGTCAAGAAATTAGGTTTTGCTGTTTAATCTAAGTTATTTTCTTTCTGTACCTTTTTATTCTTTGGCTAATACGGAGTTCTATTACTGTAGCTGCTAGGTGATGAATGCTATGATATTGATATTGCTCTAGACAACATGTATGGACGAGAATTCTGTGAGAAAGTGAATGAGTACTTATCAGCATCAGGTCAGGAAACCCAAGGAGTTGGTGTAATCCAGTGGTATGTTCCCGCATTCTTTCCTCAGGAGATGTTTTTTCCCAATTTTTTGGGCAGTTTTCCCCCCTATTACATTAGAGAAGGGGAAGAGGAGGGGAATGGGGACAATGAGAATTGAATCCACATCTGTTGTGTGGAAAACTCCCACCGTGTACCGTTAAAGTCTTGATTTTGGCAGATGTTCGTTATTTATTGTTAAAGGTAGTATATTGATATCAGCATCAAGTAAGTGCTTTGAAGTAATTACAAGTGGTAGCTACATTACATGTTATGTCACGAGCTCCAAAGTCAACCATGACCTCAATGTCATTTGCAATAGCCATGTTACAACAAAAAAAGAGTAAAGAAATATATCTGTATTTAATGCTAGTTACATGTTCCAATTTGCTTTCAAAAACTTTGCAATCCTTTCCTTCCAAACAGTGCACCAGATCACTGAAGGGATGGTTTTGGCAGATGTTACGCAACCAAAATAGGGGTAAAAGTTAGTTTATTTTTAATTTTAAAAGAGGATGGATAAATCTGGTGAATAGTAATTGACACGGATGACAAAACCATGAACAAGCATATTAGTTAAATTGTCTCGCTAAAATGGGGAGTCAAGCTATGTTGTCTCTCATTTAATGTAGGTAACATTTTTAATTCTATGCTCTTTAAGATCTCTGAGTCAGAAAAAATAGTTATTGGCACAGATGACTAGGGCGGATTTACCTTAGCTCAAGCGGCGTCGGATAATTTTTACTAAATACACATATAAATAATATGCAAATGCTATTATATAAAAAAAAATGCAAATACTGAACAAATAGAACGTCTTAGTTCATTGGTTGAGCGCTTCTTCTCCCTAGTTTAGGTGGGGAGTTCGAGTCTCAATTTCGACATGTAATTTAATATTTTTTTCGGATTTCAGTTATTTTTTAAAAAGTTATGCTCGGAAGGGACCGAACCCCAGACCTATTTTAAAGCGAGTAAGAACGAAACCACTGAGCATGTACTGCTTTTTGTGCCTTCCATCGACCGAAGTTACCTAAAGTAGGCTATTATAAATTTCAAAAAATGTAAATTTGTTGAGGCGAGTTGTAGTAATATATTTGTATTATGTTTTATTAATATGATATGGATTATTTTTAAATATACAATATTATTAAAATAATTTGTTCACATGTTTACTATTTCAATATCGACATCATTTGTGTAAAATCCTGCGTACGTCCATGCAGACGTACGCAGATGACAGGACCATGAACTAGCATACTCCCTCTGTTTCAATTTATGTATGTTTACTATTTCAATATCGACATCATTTGTGTAAAATCCTGCGTACGTCCATGCAGATGGCAGGACCATGAACTAGCATACTCCCTCTGTTTCAATTTATGTGAAACTATTTCCTGTTTAGTCCATGCTAAAAAAATGGCCTCTTTACATATTTGGAAGCAATTTACCTTTATGCAATGATTTATAGGAACATAAAATATATGTGTTTTATTTTACATCACAGTTCAAAAGTCTTTTTTTTTTCTTAAACTCTGTGCCCATTAAATAGGTTTACATAAATTGAAACGGAGGGAGTACTAGTTAAATATTTGTTTCTTTGAAATAGGGAGTGAAGTTGTGTTGTCCCTCATTTAATGTAGGCCTAATTATTTAATATGCACTATACGATTTTTAAGTTTGGAAGAATAGTATTATAGTGAGGGTTCAAACACTATTAGAGATACAAAACACTAGGCGATTTCTTCCCATATTGCCTAACCCTTGGTGGGCAGAGTTATTTGGTACCTGCACCGGTGGAGATGTAGATACCCGGTGGACTAGTCGAGGTACACACAAAGTGGCCCGAGCACCACTGATATTAAAAAATAGTGTTGTAGTGAGGTCATGCATTCTTCTTACCGTTCTCCCAAGAAAAAGTGTTGGACATGCATTGTGTTATTGAGAATGGTTGCCAAGTTTTGTCAGGGAGGAAAAAGTGGTTGAACTTGATAAGGTATCAATTAATTAAACCTTGACTTGAAAATAAGTTGATAGATATTACTCTAGTGCAGCTGGTTGCTTTTTGTAGTCCTCCTTTATGTTCAGTGAAAGAGTCTTGTAATAAAGATCCGGCTAAAATATCTGGGAGGCCAAATGCAATCAAGCATCTTGGATAATGCAGAAAATCTTGAAAGCACGCAAATATGTCACACAGGATGGAATGAGTATGGATGAGATGATTAGCATGGATCAATTCTCAATCAACAGCATCTACTGCAAGCTGAGGGGTAATGTGCCAAAGGTGGCTTGGAGAAGACTGACTTGCAACAATCAGAGTGCCCCTAAATGGAACTTCATACTTCTGCTCATGGCTCATGGCTCATGGCTCATGGCTCATGGCTCATGGCTCATGGCTCATGGTAGATTATATACAAGGGACAAACTAAAGAGATGGGGAGTGATACACGATGCAACATGTCCTATGTGTGGAGCGGCTGAGGAAAGTATATCCCATTTGTTCTATGTATGTACGCTATCTACTGAAGTGTGGCAAAAACTGTTATAGTGGCAAGGTCTATATAGGCAGCCTATGGAATGGGCTGCAGAAGTACAATGGGCTATATCACAGCATAATGGAAAGAGTGCATCTGCTGAAATTTACAAGATGGCTATTGCTGGCAGTGTATATCAACTATGGCATGAAAGGAATCTCAGAGTATTTCAACACAGACAAAGATCAGCGGGGAGATAGTTAGATTGATTATACAAGAGATAATCTATAGAGGAAACACGAAGCCGCGACTGATGAAGAAGCTGCACAGTCTAAATTTCTACCCATGAGGCTACATAGAATAGCTAGTACAGAAATGTATGGAAGTTAGGTAGCTAGTTGGCAAGTCACTGAAGGTTGGGACTATGTCTAGCCCAGTCGACAAGTGGTATTTTGTTTTTTTCCTTGAGCTGTAAATATGCTTTTGGTAAATAAAGTTTATAGTTACCAAAAAAAAAAGATCCAGCTAAAAATTATCTGGGAAATAGATTAAAGTAAAGCTCTTTTTGCAGGTCTGCGCCCTCTGAGTGAAGTTTGGGAGGGGTAATAATTTTTGTTTTTCCTACATATTTTAAAAAAGAAGCAAGTTTTTAGTTTTTGTGCCAAAAAGGAAGATGATTCTAATCTTCTGTGCTATAAGTGTTCTAGGATCTTTTATCCTACTAAGAGTAATCTATGATTTGTTCTTACTACTATTAACTTATCTTGATGTGGCACGTAACTTTCTCAGTGTTGTTGGCTTGTAGAGCAATTTTTCACTAATTAAATACTATTTTATAATCTTTATAGCAATCCCGAACAGTCAAAGCACTTGGAAACAGCAAGGATGCGCCTTTATGACGTATGGATTGATTTTGTCAACTTAAGAGCAGAAGACTACAGTGAGAACAGTCGTATTCCAACAATGGTATGTAATTGTTGGATTGGTAATAAAATGTGTATCTTCTCTTTGGTGTTTAAATTAGTTTTCTTTTTTATTTTATTGTAAATGCGAGGGGTGAAAGGCTTAGTAGATTCTACCTAACCTAGATATGAAAGATAACAAAAGGGAGTAAGTGAAGGAGTAAGTAAAGCGAAGGCCTTTGCATGAGTGTACTTTAATGCATCCAGTATCAAGGGCCTCAAATAAGAGAGTACAAGGCTTAGTGTCATCCTTTAAATTAATAATGACCTAGTGTTTAAAGAAAATGAGGTTGCTAAGCGGGATCAATGGGATGGTCATTTAGTGAATGAGAATGCTGAATCAACATGTTACCAGTTCCTGTCCGCTGCTTGCTCAAGATTAATGAAATTTTCCTATATAATACGTTAGAATTGTTCAGTTTAATATCTGAACTTATTTATGTTTCTTTTAACTTATTCTTTTGTATGACCTTCTTTTATGAACCTAACCAACCATCGTTGCAATAATAGAAAGCCTTCATTATATTTAACCATTGATGTCTGTTGTGATTAATCTCCTTTCCATTATTTAATGCTGACATCCTAACAGTTACGCAGTGTTATCAAAGGCTTAAAGCGCGCTTAAGCCCTAAAGCGAGACTCAAAATATGTTGAGCGCTTCGCCTCACTTAGCGGGCGCTTTAGTGTTGTCATCAAGGCTCTAAGGCATACTTTTTCTTGCCAATGAGTGTAATCCTGAAGAGGCAACACCAAATAATTGATATTTCACTTTATCGTAATCTTTAATTTTTTTGTCTGTATATTTGGTATTTATGCTTACAGATATTAGTCTTGGACTATACATACATATATGTAGTTTTTCTCCATTTGCGTCTTTCTTCATTAAAGCCCATGCTTTATTTGCGCTTTGCGCATAAAGCCCCAACAGACCTTAGAGTTTTTTTTGCGCTTTTCGCCTTTGATAACAATGCAGTTACGTCAAATAATTAAATGTCAAAATTTTAGCTGTCATGTACGGATGTTCGGGTGCCATGGATGCTAGTTTCCTCATTAAAAGATTGTCTTTCTCATCTGCTGTTTCTTAGAAATTTGGCACTGCAAAAGAGGATGCAGATCGCAGGGATTTGACCATTAATAGGTACTTTCTTATATCTTTACCTTTCAGTACCCTTTTTAAATATTTGCCACACCTTTACACTTGTAGGCAGCAACTTGGTTTAGTTGATCTATTTTCCCTTCACCCCCAGCCCAAACAACCCAAAAGAGTAAATGAGGAAAAAAAAAAGCATCTTGGGCTCACAAACTCCAGGGAAAGCTTCTCAGTTTCTTTTTCATCTTCTTCTAAGTTTGTATATTTATTTGGTTTCTTTGCATCTTTTTGATTTGTTTATTTTCTCTTGGGACAGGAGGATGTTTTCATATCATTTCATTTTGTTTTCTGAGAATCTTGCCTTTGTATGCATTAATGTATGTGTCCAACTATGTTTTAAGTTAGCTTTTTGTTTCCACATAATAAAAATGAGTTGCCTTGTTTAATCAGCTAATTATTCACTAGAAATTATGTTTTTTTTGAGAAGGTAACAATTTTTATAAATTAAGTAGACTAAACCCTTAGTATAAAGATTATGCCAAGGGTAAAAGATAGTTACAAGACCCCCAAAAAAGTGCAAAACAAAAACCCAGACTTGCGGTAGTTACAAGGACCCAATAATAACCACTATACACTCTACATCCTCTACTAAGCTTCTTTACACCAAAAGTGAAACAAAAATATACAATTCGTCTTAATCTTCTGTTCAATGTTAGCTCTATCTTCAAAGCACCTTGAATTTCTCTCCAACTATATTGACCACCAAATACATGCTGGGATCAACCTCCACCATTGCTTTTGCCTCAGTAGAATACTTGGGTCATTCCAGCAAGCTAACATTTCTGCAGTTGTCCTAGGTTTTGCCCATTTCACACCTTTCCTACTCATGAATAGTTACCACAGCCTGCTAGTTACTTTGCAATGTAAAAAGAGGTGACTGTTTCAATCTTTTTTCCACATAAGAAACATTTGGAAAACATAGGCATTCCTCTGCTCATTAAACAGTCATGAGTTAGGACAACCTCTTTGACGACAAGCCAACAAAAGCAAGCCACTTTAAAAGGGATTGTCACCTTCCAGTGCCATGTCCCATTGTTCATGTGACCAGAGCTATTGAAGATTTCATATGCTTACTTTACAGTATGTACTCCTCCGTTGTTTCTTTCCCATATAAGTCTGCCCTCTTCTGTGATGCCCTTAAAACCATCCAACAATTTGTAGAATTCAATCACTCTGGTAACCTCCCAGTCATTGAGGAACCTTCTGAAAGTAACATTCCACCTCTGCATATTCCATACCTCAGCCACGGTAGCTTGGGGTTGCTGCACTAAAGTGAACAACATACCAGTATAATCCCACAAGTGGGGTATGGAGAAATCTGGAAAAACCTCTTTTAAGAGGTTCATTTCCAATCCAATCATCATTCCAGAAAGAAGTTTTATTACCATTGCCGGCTTTGATACTGACATTGATGATATATCTTAGCCATAAATTTCTAATTGACTTCCATACACTTACACCATAGGATCCAGAAGCTCCTGCTGTAACCCACCTCCCATCTGCCCCATATTTTTCACTGATAACCTTCCTCCATAAAGCTTGATCCTCTAGAGAAAATCTCCATAGCCACTTCATAAGTAAACTCTTGTTATGTTGTCTCAAATTTCTGATTCTCAAAAGTTATGTTTTTGCAGCTTGTTTTACAACATAAACACCAAGTCAGTCGAAGATTTTACAGAAAGAGGTATGCACGAGCTCTGTTTCTCTTGACCAGATTCAGTTACGTGTAGCTTTAAAGATAGGTTATTGCATGTGTCTAACTAATTAATTAATTTCGTGTTTTTCAGGCATTGCAGATCTGAAGTCGGGAAAAATTGTCACCCCACTACCTCCAAAGCAGACCTTTTTGGATGATCCCCTAAGAGTCCTTCGAGCTGTTCGTTTTGGTAATGCATTAGATGTCGACTATTACTATTGACATTATGATATTGGATGATTGGCAGCATGTGAATGTTTCTTCGAAGTCTTAAGCAAACTGAATATTTTTCAAATTTAAAGCAGGATTAGTTTTTTTTCTAGGCAATTATATCCGTTCCCTAGAAGATTACTTATAGAAGTAAAGCATAAGATATATAATTTCTCGAAGTGAGAAAATTGCATTGTGTTGAGGCAGGCTAGGACTATAGGACAGGGGTATATTTACGACATGTTATACAAGTGTACAATAAGCACAGAGCCTACACCAATATATCTTTTTTCGATAGAGAAATAAATTTTATTAAAAGAAGGGCAAAGACATGACCATATACAAAAAGTATACCACAAGATAGAAAAACCTTAAAAAAAATATGATTTTCTATGAAAGACACCAAATTATCTATACATATAGGAACTGCGCTATTCTTTAAGTATGAAAAATCTTTCTCTACTCCATCAAAGGCTCTCTTATTCCTCTATCCATAAAGTCCACATTAAGTACTAGAGGAGCAATATTCCATGCCATGCGTATTCGCTTTTGTCTTCTAAACGTCTAGCTAAGCATTATTTTGTTCACTGCCTGACATTACCTACTCAAGTCCAAACCACCCGATAGTGTAAAAGGAGGTGATTTAAATCTTCTCCTAAGCCTTTACACATGAAGTACCAACAGACGCAACCAATATTCCCCTTCCTCAAGTTTTCTACAGTCAAGATCCCTTCCGCGCAGCTAGCCAAGTGGAAAAATACACAGTTTTGGGAACCTTAAGAGTTCATACTGAGATGTGGGGAAAAGCTGACTCCTCCCTAATTAGGAGCTTCTCATGATATGACTTGGCAGAAAAGATGCTTGTTTCCCCTAACCTCCATCTTCATACATCTTGGCTGTCGATCAAATTTTGAAATTCTTCAACCTCCCTGTCTTTCAAGTTCCTCCTAAACCTCAAATAACAAACCACTTTTCCCCCTTGTAGATTCCACAACCGTTGGACTGGTATCTCATTTTTGCAGGAAATTCTGTATTTTTTTGGAAATGTGATTCTCAAAATGTTCCCTCACAACCTATGTCCCCAAAAACTCACCCTGTTCCCATCACCTACCTCAAATGAAGTATTCCCATTAAACTTTTAGTCTCTTACCATCCCTTTACCTTTTAAAAAAAGAACTCTTACCACCCTTTTACAAAATTCCTCCATAGTCGTACCCATATGTGGAAGTGAAATATTCTTAGTCCTCGATCCCCTTCCAGAACCCTATACTTCTCATTTAGCACAAATCTCCATTACCATTTTCTCAGTAATGCCTTGTTAAAAGCTCTTAGATCTTTAATTTCAATTTCACCCCAACACTTTGGTGTGGTGAGCGTCCCCCATTTTACTATGTGAACTTCCTCTCTCCACTTGATACATCCTATAGAAAATCCTTCCTATAGAAAATCCTTTAACGCTGGTTGGAGCGCTTAACAAGGACATGAGATAAGTGGGAATGCTCAATAGGATATTCTTAATTCACACTTTCTTTCCCCCTTTAGATAAATACCTCCAACTTGCGAACCTCTTTTCTATCCTCCCTATCATCGGATTCTTATTAGGCGCTCCTATCGTTAAACCCATATAAGTGGTAGGAAGAGACCCAACCTTTCAATTCAACACTTGTGCTAGGACCTCAATATTCTTCACCTCACCAATTGGATGACCTGACACCACTTGGAACCAATGTTAACATTTGTCTCAAGTAAGACATGTGCTTTGTCAGCATCATAAAACAACAAAAGTGTCATTTGCCTGTGTTAGCGGAAACGTAAAAGAAAGAACACAAGATTTAACGTGGTTCGGATCAAAATAATCCTACGTCCACCAGAGAACAATTGTCCTTTTAATATTAACAAAGGAAGGGGAGATTTCCCAATTACACTTAAGAGAATTTCTCTCTTAACTCTCTACTCACTACAATGTATTGTATTATTTTGGGATGATTTCTACAAGTGAAGGAGTGCATCTATTTATAGAGGTAAAGACCTCCTCTTGATGTCATTGCTGACATCAAACTACCTCCTCTTGATGTCATGGGTGACATCAAAGGAGGAAGCTTCCTCCTAGCATCCACACCAACTCTTTCCACCAACTCTTCCAATTGGCATGCCATTGTTGACTAAACATAAACCAACATTTTCAGCATGCCATTGTTAACTAAACATAAACCAACATTTTCAATCTCCACCTTGGTTTGCGTTTCGAGCGTGTGAACAACTCTGGCCAAAACTTCTAAGCTTACTGGGCAACCCCGTTGTAAGAAACAAGAAGAATCAAACCATTGTTGAACATACCACCTCCACCTAGCAACTGTTCTCTTCGGAGTTGCATCAGTTGATGCACACCCCCGCCAAGTCCTTGCAGTGTGCAAACTTAGCGAGCGGGACTATCTTGGTCAACATGTCTGCAGCATTATCATCTGTGATAACCTTCACGACCTTGATAGTTCCCTCATCAATAACATCTCGAATAAAATGAAATCTGACATCAATGTGTTTAGTGCGCTCATGAAATCTCTGATTTTTCATTAGATGAATAGCACTCTGACTATCACATCTAAGAGTTGATTCCAGCTGAACCAAACTCAATTCCGCTACTAAACTTTTCAACCAGATAGCTTCCTTTACCGCCTCCGCTGCTGCCATGTATTCTGCTTCTGTCGTAGACAAAGCGACAATCGACTGCAAAGTCGACTTCCAACTGACGGCACTGCCAACGAGGGTAAAGATGTATCCAGTTGTGGACCTTCTTCTGTCAAGATCTCCTGCATAGTCAGAATCCACATAACCGAGAATTGAAATACCTGTACCACTTTTTCGAAAGGTAAGACCAACACCAGAAGCTCCTTTGAAATATCTCAATATCCACTTGACAGCTTCCCAATGCCTCTTTCCTGGGTTGGACATGTATCTACTTACCACACTTACAGATTGAGCAATATCTGGACGTGTGCATACCATAGCATACATAATACTACCAACTGCACTGGCATAAGGAATCTTTGACATATGCTCCACCTCATCCTCGGACTGAGGCATTTGTGACTCTGAAAGTTTAAAATGAGGAGCTAATGGTGTACTTACAGGCTTGCACGTTTGCATATTGAATCTCTCGAGAACCCTTTCAATATACCTCTTCTGAGAAAGATGTACAACATCGTCTTCTCTTGAAATCTCCATACCAAGGATTTTCTTTGCAGCTCCTAAATCCTTCATGTCAAATTCCTTACTCAATAGTTTCTTCAAAGCATTTATCTCTGTAATGTTGTTAGCAGCAATAAGCATATCATCAACATACAACAGTAAATAAATCATTGAGTTACCAGACATCTTCTTGTGATACACACAACTATCAAATGCACTCCTTGAGAATTCATGTGTAGTCATGAATGCATCAAACCTCTTGTACCACTGTCTAGGGGATTGCTTCAAACCATACAAAGACTTCTTTAGTTGGCATACGTGATCTTCTTTTCCCTCAGCTAGGAAACCTTCAGGTTGATCCATATAGATTGTCTCTTCTAGATCACCGTGTAAGAAAGCAGTTTTGACATCAAGCTGTTGAAGCTCCAAGTCAAATTGTGCAACCAATGCTAGTAGCACGCGAATTGAGCTATGCTTCACGACCGGAGAGAAAATCTCATTGTAGTCAATTCCCTCCTTTTGGCTGAAACCTTTTGCAACCAATCTCGCCTTGAACCTAACATCTTCCACTTCAGAAATTCCCTCTTTCTTTCGGTAGACCCACTTGCATCCAACTGTCCTCTTCCCCTTTTGTCTTTTCACTAAGACCCATGTCTGATTCTTGTGAAGAGACTCCATCTCTTCAGTCATGGCTAACCGCCATTGTGCGGCATCCTTGCAAGAAGTTGCTTCAATATACGAGGAGGGCTCCAGATCTTTAATCTCTTCTTGTGCAGCTACGAACGCATATGCAATCAAGTTTGCTTGATTTATAAGGCGTTCCGGTTCTCGTGTCTGCCTCTTCTCCCTCCCCTTCGCAATTGTGTATGGTTCATTGACAGCAAGTTCTTCAACGCCTACATCTTCTGACTCATCTTTAACCTGAGTCTCTTGATCCTTTTCCTTGGCAAGCTCCACCGGAAGCTCCACCTGCTCGTTGTTCTTGTTTCCTGAAAACTCCACGGAAACTTTACGGGGATCAAGTATAGAGGATTCATCGAAGGTGACATCTCTACTAACTATAAATTTGAGTAAAGACAAACACCAAAGTTTGTACCCTTTTACTCCATCCACATACCCTACGAATATGGCCTTCTTAGCCCTTGGTTCAAGCTTTCCTTCATTAACGTGATAATAAGCTGGACACCCAAATACTCGTAAGTATGAATAGTTAGAGGGTTCACCTGACCATACCTCATTCGGAGTCTTAAAGTCAATTGCCGATGCTGGAGATCGATTGACAATATGAGCAGCAGTGTGAACTGCTTCAGCCCAAAATACTTTGGACATTTTGGCTTGTAAGAGCATACAACGAGCCTTTTCAAGAAGAGTTCTGTTCATTCTCTCGGCAACTCCATTCTGCTGTGGGGTATGCCTGACAGTCCTATGTCTTGAGATCCCATGAACCTTGCAGAATTCATTAAACTCTTCATTGCAAAACTCCAAGCCATTGTCTGTGCGAAGATACTTGATTTTCCGCTCCATTTGATTTTCAATCAAAATCTTCCACTCTTTAAATGCTTCAAAAGCATCACTTTTTGCCTTCAAAAAATACACCCAAACCTTTCGTGAGAAATCATCAATAAAAATGAGAAGATACCTCTTTCCGCCCTTCGATGGAAGTTTAGAAGGACCCCATAAATCTGAATGGATGTAGTCTAGCACTCCTCTTGTCTTGTGTTTGCCAGTGCTGAAGCTGACCTTCTTCTGCTTCCCTAGAACGCAGTGCTCACAGAAGTCAAGCGTGCTGATCTTCTCACCTTCCAAAAGTTTACGATTGCTCAACATCTCCAGTCCACGTGCGCTCATATGACCCAGTCTCATGTGCCATAGTCTTGCCTTGTCATCATTAGATAACTGCACTGTAGATGCATTTGCAGAGCCAACAATGGTGCTTCCGGCCAATGTGTAAAGGCCATTCTCCAGCTTGCCTTTCAGCATGACTAAAGAACCTTTAGTCACCTTCATAGTTCCTGCTTCGCTCATGTACCTGTAGCCTTGTTCATCCAGAGTACCCAAGGAGATCAAATTCTTCTTCAGATCAGGAACATGACGGACTTGTGTAATAGTCCTCACGATTCCATCATGGCAGCGAACCCGAACTGAGCCAATGCCAACTATTGCACAAGTTGCATTATTGCCCATTACTACGGTTCCTCCACTTTTCTCGTAGCTGCTAAACCAGTCTTTTCGGAACGTCATATGCAGAGTACAAGCAGAGTCTAACACCCATTTGTTTTCATAACTACTATTATTATTACACGATGTTGTTAGTACATAATCATTATCAAAATTATGTACCTGTTCAACTGTAGATGCACTCGCCTTTTCCTTGGACTTTGACATTGGGCAATCTCGTTCAAAGTGCCCCTTCTTGCCACAACCCCAACACTCTGTATTCTTCTTGTTCACACGAGACTTTGATCTGTGCTTTGATTTGGTCTTTCCCTGTTGGCTAGTCCGGCCTCTTACAAAGAGGCCACTTGCCTGGTCATCTCTATCTCCTTCAATGTGCCTCCGCACATCACTAGAGTTAAGTGTCTGCCGCACTTGCTCAAGCTTGATAGGCTCCTTGCTATACATCATTGAATTCTCAATATCACGATATCCTGAAGTCAATGAGAATAGCAAAGCACATGCAAGCGTCTCCTCCTCCCTTTTAATTCCTGCAATCTGTAAGTCCATGACAAGTTTATTAAACGCATCTAAATGATCTTGTAACGAAGTACCTGGCCCCATCTTAAATGTGTGAAGACGCCGTTGTAACAACATTCTTGTTGTCACTGATCGGTCTTGGTATAGCCCTTCTAGCTTTTCCCACAACTGTTTGGCCGTCTCTTCGGTACCCGTACTCACTTCACAAAGCACGTTAGGTGCAAGGGATAGTTGGATTGCACTCAATGCATCCCCTTCAATCTTCTCCTTGTCGGGAGCTGATATATCCGTAGGATACTTTCTGTCAATAGCATGGATTGAACCTTCCCTCCGCAGTAACGCCATCATCTGGATCTTCCAGATATTGAAGTTGTTGCGTCCATTGAATCTATCAATTTCAAACTTCATGGAACTCATATTTGCTTGTTCTTCCTCCTTGGATCGTTAAAGGATCCTGTCGCTCTGATACCAATTGTTAGCGGAAACGTAAAAGAAAGAACACAAGATTTAACGTGGTTCGGATCAAAATAATCCTACGTCCACCAGAGAACAATTGTCCTTTTAATATTAACAAAGGAAGGGGAGATTTCCCAATTACACTTAAGAGAATTTCTCTCTTAACTCTCTACTCACTACAATGTATTGTATTATTTTGGGATGATTTCTACAAGTGAAGGAGTGCATCTATTTATAGAGGTAAAGACCTCCTCTTGATGTCATTGCTGACATCAAACTACCTCCTCTTGATGTCATGGGTGACATCAAAGGAGGAAGCTTCCTCCTAGCATCCACACCAACTCTTTCCACCAACTCTTCCAATTGGCATGCCATTGTTGACTAAACATAAACCAACATTTTCAGCATGCCATTGTTAACTAAACATAAACCAACATTTTCAGCCTGCCTGCTTTGTCTTTGCCGTAGTCGATGCCCAAAGTTAAGACTGCCACCTTGACAAGCTGACTTGCCTAAGTCTCATGCACTCACTTAGACACACTACCAGCTCCGTACATTGCTTCCCACATCCTCACAAACCCACGTCAAGGGGAAATATACAAACCCTTGACATTGGTTCTATTCGGCATTTGTCATGTACCAACTATAGGGGCTAATAGACCACCCCCGCTAGTTGAATTTGACATTCTCGTCGAGGCTGTCTTCAAGTAGTCCTCCACTTGTTTTTCATACTGCCACAAAGAAGCACCTTTCTACCACATTGCATCTGTCTCGGGGCTTCCCTTTCCATTGAATCAAGAAGTCTGTCCACCTGCTTTTCTAATGTACCCCAAGAACCCGGTGATCAAAGATCTTCTTAATCTCGTCCTCAAACTGTGTGCGCACCACATGAGGAGCTCTCTTAATTTTATGTTGACCCGGATCTTTGGCATCATTAATGTAAGGCTTCAAGAAGCTCATATGGAAAGTCAAATGGATTTTCATTATTTCCGGCAATTTTAGTCGGTAGGCGACCTCATCAACCTTCTCAACAACTTCGAAGGGACCATCATATTTTGAAACTAGTGTCCTATGTCTTACCCTTCTGTCAATTTTCTTCCATATCTGCGGAATAAGTTTCAATAGCACCATGTCGCCCACTTTGAATTCCAATGGGCGTTCGTTTTGATCAACATACTTCTTCATCCTCTTTTGGGCCTTTTCCAAGCTATCTTTTGCCTCTTGAATCATTGCTTGTCTGTCCATGGCATAATGGCATGCAGCTGGGCATTTGCTCATTGTCTTCTATTATGCTATTTTAAGTGGTTGCGAAGGTTGTTCGCCTAAATTAGCTCGAATGGACTCATCTCCGTAGCCAAGGACTTGCGCAAGTTGTAGGAAAACTATGCACTAAATCTGCCCAATTGCGCTGATTTGCCTCACAAAATGCCTCAAATATTCTTAAAGCAGATGCTTGAACTAGATCTTACAGCACATCTACTTAATATTATATAATTAACCCCCAACCCCCTGCCCCCCGGGTGGGGAGGGGGTGAGTGGGTGTTAAAACCTCTTTGAACCATTCCAGAACTTTGCTATCAAAACTGAAATCATGATCATATGTTAGAGCCATGTTGACATGGATAAGTTTGGTTAATGAAATGGAGGATTCCAATTCTTAGTGATTGGGGGGAGTTTCTCCGCTCTATTTGCTGCATATTCTATGGGTCTGCATGTCTTTTGAGCATGCTAAAGTCATATGTAGTGTGAAATTCTTCCTCTTTCTTCCAGTATCTCCTTTTATCACTTTAGGTTTCAATAAAGCTGGTTGGACATCTATTTTCGCAATCCTCTCTCAAAGTGGCATTTTTCCTTGTTGGTTGAACTTTGTTGTGCTGTTCGTCGGATGTCATCATGTCTCGATATGATTTGGTGATTTTAGGTGCAAGGTTTGGGTTTATGTTAGATGAAGAACTAAAGAAGGCAGCTGCTGATGAGGATGTGAGGGCTGCTATTGCTGATAAAATTAGCAGAGAACGGATAGGACATGAAGTATGTGTATCTTATTTCTGAGTGAAGGTTTACATGATTGGAATTAATTTTGACCCCTAGATGGTCCTCTATTAGAAGGAATTCTTTAATGCACATTGCAAAAGGTTGCTGTCCTTTTCTAATTTTCATTTCACTTTGTTTTATTTTGCAGATTGATCTTATGATATCTGGCAAACAACCAGTCAAAGCAATGACTTATATTGCTGACTTGAAATTATTTTGGGCTGTATTTAGTATTCCTACTGATTTTGAACCTTCAATTCCTGAGGAATATGATAGGTAGTGTTTACCGTCTTCCAAATATTCTTTATTTTCGAGAATCCATAGGCTGTGTGCTTGTTAGATGCTCCTTATAGAAAAAAATGTGTTTGGTAGATTCTATTGTATTCCAAAATTCTTGTGGACAAAACGCAGCTAGTGAACAACATTTCTGTATACTTCATCCAGACCTATTTAAAGCATACTTACATAGGATAATGATTACCCAACAAGCTCAGAAAGTGATGTCAACAGCCTAATTCATTCACTGCTCCCTATACTGGACGTACTGCTAGGGACAAGGTCGGTAACACATGTAAGGGGATGATCTTGTTTGCTTTAGCGACAGACATATAGAACCCGACTGTCTGGTACTAGGGATAGGGTAAATGAACATTCCCTAAACTGGATGTTATTGTCCAGGGAGAAGGGTGATATTAGAAGTAAGACATGATCTTGTATGCTTTTGGTGATGGAAATATGAATTTCAATTGCTTGGAACTAGATGTTTGAGGAGAACCAACAGAAAGATGTTCTGAACATTCCCCTGCGTGATGGTTTCTCTGGTCTAAATCCAGTAGATGGTGAGCTAGATCATTTCCAATTTGCTTTTAGCAGTGTCATCTCTGTGACATTTTCATTTTTGTTTTGTTGGAGACAGCTTATTATTCATGTTCATGTAGAAGAACCGAATGACCGTTCTTGAACCCTAAGTTGCTCCGACATGGCAGTTTAAGTGCTGTTCCCGTGTCGACACAACACTAGTATGGGTGTGGGTATGGGATAAACAATTTCGGGTACTTTGACCACGCCGGACGGAAAATTCGAGACGAGATACAATTTGGTTCCCAAATCAGAATCCTAATAATTAGGGTAAAGTTGAAGAAAATAGCATATGTTATCTAAGAAATCAATCATTTACTTATCTACAACTTGAGAATAAAATGGAAATCCACACTTTACCATCTATACTTGAGTATTTCACATAATTTCTCATAATTCAGAGACATGTTTTGTATTTTAATTTTTTTGAATTATTTTTAGCCGGATTCCCGCACCCGTATCCGTACTAGGATCCGTATCCCCGAATCTTAGAATTTACATCTCGAAGGATCCGACCTCTAGATCCGTACCCGTGCTGGACACCCGTACCCATGTCCGAGCAACTTAGCTTGAACCAAGCCAGCTGTCACTTTGGTTGGATCTCTGTTTTTTCAGTGAAATCTATATATTAGTTGTTTCATCTTCCAAACCTATATTGAAGTATCTTAGAAGTAAACAGCTTGATGATAAATGTGGTCATGCTCAGAATTTAGCTAGGGGGATACTGTAAATGAATTCCATTGGCATATGATTAGCTCTTGTGGAGAATTAAATGAGTGTCATTGTCATCTTGTGGTCTATTTTGTTATTGTTAGAGATAGCTATGTAATTGTCCCACATTGGAATAGGAGTAGTATCCCCTTTGTATAGAGTAGCTATAAATAGCACCTCTTGTATTGCATCACACACAATATATCAATATATATCATATTTTCTCCCGTGCCTTCTCACAGTTATAAAACTTTGCTGATTTTACACTTGCTAACGAGTCAATCCTGTATATTGTTCTTTGGAATTAAAGTGTAGTCGACATTGTTGTCAGCCATATTCTTTTTCTAGATGTTTTTTATCACCTTTTCAGTTCATATTTCATATGAACAGCCCGCTGCCCCTGTTGTCCATGACCTCTGGTAGGATATTTTTCATTTCCTTGAGGATCTTTCTGTTTCCCGCTTATCTCTCCTCCTTCGTTAAAGATTTGAGTCAGACAGTATGCTGTTCCTGCATCTTTTTGTCTGTTGAATTTATTATCTTTATGCACTCTAACTTACTGTAGTTCTCCTCTTTTCTCCCTACTTGTTGCTCCAATCAAGGAGCTGGCGGATCCCTTGACCATAGTTCCTAGTTGAACAGGCTATTCATCTTCCATTACAACTGATACTGGTAACATCTTACTTTTTCGAAACAGACCTCGCATCTTAGTCAGATTCCTTCATTTACCCTGATAATAGCCTGAGTGCTATTTTCAACCGGTCATACATTTAGTGAATGCAAGAACTCCGATTCCGAAAATTTATCGAGGCATCGTGGTCAGAGAGGCTTTACCAAAATCCTAGATCTGAAGTTTTCTTCTTCTTTTTTTTTTTTTTTTTTTTTTTTTTTGAGAAGGTAACAATTTTGTATATATATCAACTGCACCAAGGAGGTGCAGTCTTTCAAATTTACAGAAGATGGTATAGGAAGATCTTAAATCCCTACTGTACTACTAAGATCCTAGGACATCAATAATGGATTCTGGATCTTCCATATACTTCTGAAGTTTTCTTCTCTTAGTGGCTTCTTTTCTTATTTCTTTCCACTTTCTGCAATTTGCGCATATATGTCCCTGATGTGGTGTTCCTCCTATTCTCTTGCGCACATTATCAAGGGCTATGTTTTTTTCAAGTTTTATTGGGCTCTCTGACACCCTCCGCAAAAGACCAACGAAAGAGAAAAGCCCAAGTGAAAACTAGCTTGCATATACCTTAGAGTTGGGTTGTTTAGGGGTTTCATTAGGTATATTTAGGTTCATTTTATTGTTTACTCTGTTTACTAGGTTTTTGATAACGTAATTTTTCTAATTATTTGCTCTTTAAGGGTTTTTATCCCTAACATGTTAATCATTTATGACTTACAGGCTGTGTGTTGCTTGCTTGGATTTAGCTTGTGGGCTTTTAAACTTAATTGGATGGTCCTCATTTTCTGTGAGTGTTGTTTCATCATCGTGATTTACCTTATCTTCTCTGTATTTGAGATTTCAACAGAGGGATGAATATAAAAATCCTTTTGAGTTTATCCGAATCAAGGTTCTAATGCATAAAACAGGTGCTCAATGTTTTATACATAATATATGGAGTATAGGGGTCTTTCTTAAACTTCTCATCTCATGTTTTTGACAGTTATCGGTTCTTCTCATTTCTGATTTTTCTATGATGATTGGCGATCACATATTATTGATAACAATCCTCATTGTGTGGAGTGATGATCCAAATTATCCAAAAAAAAAAAAAGAAGACTTGCCATAAACTTGCTGTGTTAGATGTCAAATGCTTCTGTGTATACGCTAATTTAAAACTAACCCTTTCATATCCATTTTTATCTTAGGATGATCAAAGGAGACTTTGCCTGTATGCTGCTTTATTTCTGCCATTCAGAGAGACCATTTATAGAGATAACAAAGCCAAAAAGGTAGAGCTCTGGACCATCAAAGAGTCCATGCGATCTGTTATGTTTGCATTGGTCGATTCCATTCTGCATCTCTTATGTGGATTGAACAAATTTGCTTATGATTCCATGGATGTGTCTTGCTTATGATTGGAGTTGGTCGACATTTGGTTTCTAAGCAGAAGAAAAGAACTGCCTAAAGAGGCTCATTTTTATGTAGTTACTGTTAATATGATATTATCTGCACATGAGCTCCGTGAGGATTTGGGGTTTATTGTGTATAAAGACTTACTTTGGCTGACACTTATCAGATTCCAGTTGTCAACTATATTTTTCGCAATTCTCTCAAGTTGAAGGCCAGTGATGCGGAAACAGTGAGTGATTCTTTTTGTGACTACTATATGTTTCATGCATTTGTTATTGAGCCTTGAATCTTAATCCTATTTTTTCTTATCACTATTTGTTATTGAGCCTTGAATATTCATTTGCAGGTCATAAGCTTGCATACTGCAACCAAGAAGTTTGTCACCTTAATTCCATCACTTGTTTCTAAAGAAGATATCAAAGTTTTAGAAGTTGAATGGAAAAAAGATACCATTGAGGTTCCAATTGCTTCGAGGCTTAGAATATTGGCTGGTAATAATCTTCTGCAAGACAAGTTCTCTACTTCTTAGTGTTATCTTGCAAATTGATGGTTAACTTTTCTTCACAAACAGGACTGCTACTTAGAGAAATTAAAGAATTCTGGCGCGTTGCTCTTCTTCTATCTATGCAATTACATCCCGTTGACATTGTGTCCTCTACAAGCTTCTCAAATGAGAACTTTGAACTGGAGAAGAGAAGTGGATTATTCAAGTCAGTAGAGAATGCAGTGGGAGCGCTAGGTATCATCATTTGTCCTCTGTGCTTCTATTTTTGTGTTCCCCTTGCTATGTGGAATGGGATGAATCAATCATGTCACATAGATATTGAGCACTTAATTTAAGATATGTGAGGTTACAGTAGCAACGCTAGGTAGAGGGAGGATGTCCCTGCAAAATGATTGTCTCCCTTTTATATTTTATTATTTTTCACTATAATTGCTCCTGCCTCCTTGCTCTGTTTAGCCCCAGAACCTGGCTGCTGCACAGCCACTAAAAATAAAAAATAACCCAAGTACCCAATCCTGCCGGTTGCAAATTCTTTTGTATTCAGATCCCATATATATTTGTAAGCTATGATCTTACCTTAATTTCCAGGTCTGGAGAAGGTTTGGGAATTGAAACCTTTGGTTAATGGAAAGGAAATTATGAACATTTTGCAGATTAAAAGTGGAGGGCCAGTTGTTAGAGAATGGGTATGCCAATAACAATTTTCTTCTTAGCCAGTAGTTAATTGGTTTGAAGTATTTACTCATCGTTTAATTTTCCTCTGCAGCAACAAAAATTGCTGGAGTGGCAGCTCGCACATCCTTCTGGTACTGCTGAAGAATGTCTTGATTGGATGAAGCAAACACAGTCAAAACGTGCAAGAACTGAGTAGTTGTATCTGCGCAGTGTGCATCCGGTAGTTGATAGCAGTTCAGAATCAAGATTTTCCTCATTCCCCACATTGTTGTCTGCTGTTTCATTATTGACTTGCACCAGTTTACCTCTAACCCCTTTTTATATCGTAGAATAGCTGAAGAGGATGAGGGAGAGGAAAAGTAGTTACCAATTACCAGGCACTGCCTATGCATTTGTATAGCTTCTAATGATTGTATAGTGATGCTAAAAGACTTGTCAGATAGGAGTCCTTTAAATAGTACAGAACTGAGTTGAAGTTGGTCATGTCTGAAGAATTATCTATATTTATCCGGTGGAAGAAGAAAAACAGTTTACTAGGAGGAAGAGGTTCAAGTTTCGCAGTATGACTAGGCTGTCATTTAGTGGCATTATCAAGATTTTCCTATTTTTGTTACTTGTACTCCTTATTGATATAGCATATAACTTTTGAAGGTAGATAGGGGCAGGGATGGGGGCGTGTTCCCTCCGCCTAAGCGATGACTGTAAAATAGATACAGTAATGCAGTTTGGATCTTCTTCAAGCACATCAGAACTTAAGCTTGCTGGACAAGTTACAGGTTTTGTCAACAACTAGTTTTACTAGGAGTAACTGCATTTGTGATTTGTCTCTGCCGCTAAGGTGAAACTTTACCAAACTGGCCTTTTTGTGTCCTGAAGTTTTTCCTTGGAAAACTAAATTTTGCTGTATTCTGGTGGCTTAGTTTTTTGGTCAATTCATTCATTATGCTTCCATCCTTTGCAACAGTCACTTGTGCATGGGCAGATGCAATTCTGATGCTCATCTTCTTGCCATAAACTTGTCATATGGAGTGGATAAACTTGCCATTTGAAGTCCTTAGCTTGCTCCATGATTCTCTTTAAATGTTGTTTGCCCATTTGCACAAGCTGAATATTGCACGTTCAGGCAGTATGCATTAATGAAAACTCGTTAGGTTGGACTCTCACTAGTCACTAGTATAGTCAGTCTTTTGCTAGGTGTGTTGAATGCTCAGACGGCGAAGAAGTAATTTTCAAGGAGTAGCTAGCCAGGCATTAAAGTTACGTAGCTCAAGGCTTGATTGGAAATGTCAATCAATTGGCAAAAATGTTATTTTCAAAATATAGCTAAAGTGCAGTCATTATGTAGGCTCAATATTTGACATGAGACAAGTGGTGACTAAAGCTAATACCACGGGGGTCGTTAGGTTGGTGTAGCGAGGAGGTTTAATCTCCGCGTAAAATTGAGTGAAATTCAAAAATAGCCAGATTTACAAGTGGACATTTAAAAATAGCCACAGTTTCAAAAGTAATCGAAATTTAGTCACTTTTTATGTAAAGATAAATCTGAATGAAAATACTGTTCAAAATCCGGAAAATACTCCAGTATAATATACTGTAATTCCAGTATAATATGTTGGAACTCCAGTATATTATACTAGAGTTCCAATATAATATACCGGTCCAGTATAATATGCTGGAAGTTCATACACAAGTGGTCCAATCTCCGGTATATTATATTGAAACTTTCCGTGTAGCAGCAAAATAGTGGCTACTTTTCAATGACTTTGCAAATGCTGACTATTTTTGAATGACCAGTCCAAAAATTGATTAGCTCGTGCTATTTTTACTGTAAAATCTGGCATTATTATTATTATTATTATGTAGTGAGTGGTTGCTATGTTTCTTTTTGCTGTAAATGATACCAGCGTAAGTTATCCAAGAATCTATGTATTATATATGTGGAATAGGTTGCCGAATAAGAATGTGGGTGTGAAATAATAGACGGATTAAGAACACTAAAATGATAGAACTAGACCTCGTAATAGTAAACAAACTTTACTATTTTTAATAGTAAACACACTTTACCCTTGCACCATTTTTATACACCAAACTGGTGCAAAGTAACTCCAACCCATTACATTATTTTTTACACCAAAAAAGAATATTTCTTTTATATTCTTTTCTCCCTTTTATATTATACTATTTTCTTTATAAAACAAATCCTTTCTTTTTTCCTTTTTACATATTTATCCTGTATAATTCATATTTCTTTCTTATATAACCATTTAATATAAAATTATTTTATACCTTTAATTTTTAAATAATATAAATTATAAGCAAATATTATACATTATACATATTAATGTATAATTCAAATAAAAATGAAATCATTGGTAAGATATAATTAAATAAATATTACATTATGATAAAATTTAGTTTAATTTTTACATAAATATTCATCTTATAAGATTAGTATGTTGCTCCCAAATGGTCTATTAATGCATTACGAAGAGCAAAATGAGCATTTTTGTCCTTAATTTTTTTGTGCGAGGTAAAAGTTGTTCAAATCGATAATTTTCATCTACTACCATTTCTACTGTTGGAGTTGAACCTTCTCAAACATCTTGAATTAATGCATTAAGATCACGCTCGTCCTCGATTATCATGTTGTGCAGTATAATACATGTAGTTAATATATCATGGAGCACTTCTTTCCTCAAAAAACGTGACGGCCCTACAATAATTGCAAAACGAGATTGCAAATCCAGCCGACGGTTGAGATTAAGATGAAATCTATCCAACGGTTGTTATAATTTTTATACAATTATAACTTATAATAAAATTAACTTACAATTTTATATAAAAATAAAATATACGAAAATTAATTTACAAAAATTATACAGCAAAATTAAAATATAAAATTAATATTATAAAGATATTACATAAAAACTATAATTAATTACAAAATTATAATATGTTAAATTAAAAGACTTATATAATAAAAGATAATATTAAAATAATAGTGAATAGTAACGGTGTTGATGAATAGTGTTACACCAAATTTGGTGTAACACTATTCACACACCAAAATGGTGTAAGAAATAGTGTTGGGTTGGAGTAAAAAAATACCAAAATTTACACTAAATGGTGTTTGGTGTCAAAATTGGTGTTGGGTTGAAGATGGTCTTAAGAGTTCACAATCAAATATTTATGGATGTTTAGTAAATTTTTTAATACATATACATAATATGTGCAAAAGCTACTTGGTTCACGGGAACCCACATGTAATAAGCTGGATCCGCCACTGGGTGCATCTCCACTATACTCCCAACCAAGCCGGCCTCATACTCATGGAGAGGGCTATAGTGACCCAATTGGCTCTCGTTTTGGTTTGACGGAAAGGTGAAAAACAGTAAATCTTTGGTTGGTGTACTAGGGCGAGGCGAATCCCAAACCCCAACTTGGATACGATTTTCCGATCAGAGATCCATTCGATATCTCCCCATGGCCTTTTATCCAGAGGTGAATCCAGGGTTTTTGCATCTATACCCTATTTTGGGCCACAATTGAACTTATACCTACTTTGCAAAAAAATAAATAAATTGCAAGCCTACCCACTTTACAATTTTAAAAAAATTTAGTCTGAAGTGAAAAAATTACACTTCAAATGCACTTAAGGCCAAATAGGTTTGAAGTAAAATTCAAATGCACTTAAGGCCAAAAGGTCTGAAGTGCAACAAACATTTTCTTACGCTTAAGGCCAATAAGTCTGAAGTGAAAAATTGCACTTCAAATGCACTTAAGGCCAAATAGGTTTTCAGTGCAACCAATGGTTTCATGCACTTAAGGCCAATAAGTCTGAAGTGAAAAATTACACTTCATATGCACTTAAGGCCAAAAGGTCTGAAATGTAACAAACGTTTTCCTACACTTAAGACCAATAATTCTGGAGTAAAAAATTGCACTTTAGATGCACTTAAGGCCAAATAGGTCTGAAGTGCAAATTGCCCAGAAACAGAAATTTGTTCTTCGAATTTTAACAATCCAATATATGATTTAATACCCAAATCTACTCCAAATGAGCTCAAATTTGAAACATAACCGACAAATAGCATCAAGAACAAACCCCAATCACCAATAAATCTAACGAACCCATTTTGCAATTAAAAAAAAAGAAGATGAAACCCTAAGCAATAGTAAAAAAATAAAGCGTCACAACAACTCACCACTATAAAACATCATAAACTGCATTAAAATATGTTCAGAAACACTATATAAAATCACTATCTCCCGAAGAAGAAAAAGAAGAAGTATAAGAAGAATAGGGCGACCAAATAGGGCGCCCCGTGCAATTTTACGGCGAATCCAGGATTTCAATTTAATGGGTTCGACTTTTAAAATTTAGAGTGAACTCATTGTACTGTTAAAATTATGGATTCAAATCTTATATTTGTTGAGATTTTATCAGATTTTTATATATGTTCTATACTCTATATTGAAAGTTATCGGTTCAAATGAACCTGTATCACTCAAGGCAAGCTCTATATTCGAACGATTTTTTTTTTAACATACACTAGCCAAAACAAATGAGCAGAATTGAAATGAGCCTAAGTGTACGATAATTAGTTGCTTAACAATGCCAATAATATTAACTAAAAGGTATATTAGACTTTCTTAAAGCAAATGCTACTATGGAATTGTTCCTCAACACGTTCATGGTCTGTAAGCTGCTTACAATGATCATCAAGAGAAAAAATGTAGGGAGATAATGATACAAATAGCATATTATTCATCATGCTATTTCTTCTTGCTTCTTCCTCCCTCAAGGTATGTTCAACTTTTGCAACCTCTGTAAGCAGGGGCGGATGCACGCTTCCTCAAGCGGTGTCATGCGACACCACTTCGTCGGAAAATTTTACTAAATATATGTATTAATACTGTAGGGAAACGGATAAGTAATAAAAAATGACACCACTTGACATAAATTGTGTCTTGGTGTGTTGGTTTTGTGCTTGATTTTGCTCTAAGAGGTCAAAGGTTCAAATCTCAACTAGCACATTTTTCTTTTGTAAATATTTGAGAGAGCCTTTGTAGTTAAAAATTGTGATTAAGTAGAATTGAATTCAAAATCTTTTTTAACTTAAGACTCAACAAAACCAATAAACTAAGGTTATTTCTTGTCTAAAAGTATGATAATCAAAGTAACATTCCAGTTCTTCTATAAATTTCGACACCGCTTACAAAAATTCCTGCATACACCCCTGTCTGCAAGGAGCCGGGTTTCATCGATGAAAGGTAGTTTGGCAATACCCTGTCATGAAAAGCGCTTCCCATTCATGTCCACCTCAAAATCAGCAGGATAGAAATCAATAATGGGCAAGTTTGGGACTGCCATCAATTTGCCATACTGTTCAGGAAGAGTATGTAGGCTGGCAGTTGGAAAAATTCCCAACAACTGATTGAACGGTTTGAATGGCATGGGGACCAACCATTTTTGTTCCTGATGTTATTATGGTTTAAGGAAGGGAATTCTTGTTGATGAAGAGAATGGAAGGCTATGTTGATTATGGTGGTACTTGGAAGATTTAACAATTTGATGGGATTTTGAGCAATGGGGGCTCTAAGTCGTGGCTGAAGTTCTTTTGCTGATAGATTATAAAGGTACTTGTTTGAAACTTATCAGACTTGAAATTCTTGACTATATACAACAACAACAACAACAACAACCCAGTATAATCCCACTTAGTGGGGTCTGGGAAGGGTAGTGTGTACGCAGACCTTACCCCTACCCTGAGGTAGGAAGGCTGTTTCCAAATAGACCCTCGGTATCCTTCCCTCCAAGAACTTCCCACTTTGCTCTTGGGGAGACTCGAACTCACAACCTCTTGGTTGGAAGTGGAGGTTGCTTACCATCAGAGCAACCCCTCTTGTCAAATTCTTGACTATATAGGTACACAATATTCTCATTTCTTGGAGCTTTTTAAACAGAGCACTTAGCAACTTGTCATCAAAGCCTCCATTGGGACAGAGAAGAAAGTTTATCCCAGTCAATGATTTTGGATACAGAGCCATTTGTGGCTTTAAAATGTGAATTCTTCTCGTCACAACCCTTTACTGGGTGCTTCTCTGTTAATGATGTATTACCATCAGAATAACGTTCAACTCTTGCTCAGACATACAAACATTAAAAATGCCAAGAACACTATATTTTTTTATTAGGAAAAGGTAGAATTTAAACATCAATTACATTATATTCAACATAGTTGGAAGAAAATATTGTTTCCAAGGGAATTATCATCAATCCTACACCCCAATTTGGATCTATAAAAAGCCTTGCCTCTAAGCAGCAGACAAATGAGAACAACTCCCCTTGCTTCTTTTTTTGCTCCATTTATGAGTGGCACTACTTTATCCACTCAAGTTCAGGAATATGACCCGCTGCTGATTCCCCCTAGCTTTGTTACATAGGCCGATGAAAAAAGAGAGGCAACCTGATACACAAAGTATTCCGTATTCACGCAGGGTCCGAAGAAGGGCCTCACCCCTAAGGGGTGTGATGTAGACAGCATAAGCCAATGATGGCAACGAAAAAAATACATACTAACTTTTTGTTAAAAGAATGACACCTCCCAAACATAAAATTGCTTCTGCCTTTGGAAACCAATGTAGGCATAGTCATTATATCGAACAGGTAGAGTGCATTTCAACGGATGCCTTTTACTCTAACTATACTACCCGTCCATCTCCCAAACAATTGAGACATCGTTGCACCCTACAAAATTTTACAAAAAAATTATAACTTTTGCAGCTCACATTCTCATTTGCAGATTAACTTTGAATTAATTTATTTCATAGAGGTAACTAACTGTCACACCTCCTTTTTCCGCCCCCGCGTGGGGTGAAGGAGTTTTTTCCAATTAAAGGACAATCGAAACGAGATTTGTTTGTTTATTTCAGAGTCGCCACTTCAGAGATTTAGGGTGTCCCAAGTCACCAATTTAATCCCGAATCGAGGAAAAGAATGACTCTGTATTACAGTCTGCGAACCAGAAATCCGGATAAGGAATTTTGTTAACCCGGGACAAAAATCACGTGCTTACACTAACTAACTATATGAAATTGAAAAGGAAGCAACTCACTTGTGACCATCGCAAGTAGGGCAAACACATGGATTTATAAACACAGGATCATACAATGGAGACCATCTTATTGCACCGTTTCCCTTGCATAGCTTACATATATAAAATCCCTTTCCTCTACAACACCCACAAAACTTCCCAAACTTTTCCTGCATATATAATGCCACACAAAAATAATCAAAGAATGTGAAAATCTTAGATTTTCTGAAAATGGGATTCTAAAATACAGAAAATATATTATCAAAAAAAAAAAAAAAAAACCCAATAATTTACCTTGTTAATTAAGGATTTACGGCGAAGGATTGAAGTGGTGAGGGCAGAGATAGATATAGATCCACCAATAAGGATAATGGAGCCTTTTGCTAACGTGCGCAGGAGTGGTGGAATCATTCGAATGCGCCCTTTGTTTCTCACAGTTTTGCTGTGCACAACAAGGAGATAAGTCTATAAGAAGAAAGTCTGTTTTCCAATTAGTAATCTTTTTACATAACTCACTTAGGTTAAGTGCATATTTATTGAGCTTGTTAATGAAATTTAAGAATTTAAAAACTTATAGAAATAATTTTTAATCTGTCAAAAAAATGTTTTTTTTGAAATAATTTAATCTTAATTTTACATGTAAAAATGGTATAACTTGTTGGAATCTAATTGGTATAAAAGTTATTCCCGCCGTTCCAATTGATGTGAACCTATTTGACGGGATATGAAATTTAAGAAAGACGTGAGCACTTTTAAAATTTATGGTCGAAAACAAATCATAAAATTTTTGTTGGTTATAATTTTTTTGAAACTTGTGGTATTAAATATGTCACGAGTATTTTTGTGGCTATAAAAGCTTTTCAATGAGGGTAAAATTGGAAGTTTAAATTAAATTATTTTCTAATTTTGAAAGGAGATCATTCTTTTTTAAATGGACCAAAAATAAAAATATATTCACACAAACTAGAACGAAGAGAGTAATTCTTTTGTAAAAAGAAAGAAAAGACATATAGAAGTCTCACTATCCCTTGTTTTAAAAATAATTTTGATATTTTATGTTGATTAGCTTATATGTTAAAAATTCCTTTAATTTCTTAAATTTCATACTAAGTCAAACACTTCACATAAGATGGTAGGGAGGAAGTAGCTAGTAAGTCAAGACTCTTTTTTTTTTTTTTTTTGTAGAGTAGTAAGTTGGTAAAAAAATTATAAAGATTGTATTATTTTTAAAAGAAGGTTTGACATGCTTTAAATCAGAGGTGGATCCAAAATTTAAAAGTAACGGGATTATCACTGTTGAAGTCAAGTTATGATTCCCAAACCGATCAATTCAGCTCCCTAACCTATGAATCTTAAGGTACCAATCAAAATATATATTTGCTATTTTAGATATATACACATATATGCATATATTTTTTCCGAAGTTACCAAAGCCGGTGACTTCTCTACCCAAAGGGTAGGTCCACCTCTGCTTGAAATAGTAAAATTATATTTTGAGTACAACAAGGAATACAATTATACTTTAGATTTAAAAACTAATTTAATAATATAACAAGTCATAATTTTCTATTATAGAGAGTCTTTAGAAATATTTGAAAACTGATATGAATGATTTGAATTTAAATCTTCATTAAAGTAAAATAGATGGAGCCCAAAATGCTAAATCATTGAACTTTTTATTTGCCCATGCTGGCTGATAGTCAATTGACATCGACAAATAAAAATTAATCCACTTGAAATACGACTTTGAGTAATCTTGGGAGCTCTAAAAAAAAGAAAGTAAAACTTCAAAAATAAGTGAAATAAAATAGGAGTACCTGTTTGTATAAAATAATAATTCAAACAACTGTCATGGACAATATAGAAAAAAATAATTAAAGAACATATAAAAAGGAACTCTACCCTCTAGACATGAATATATTCTTAACTTCAACGCCTTAAGCTTGAAGTTAACCATAGAGAACAACTATCTTCCTCTTACCATAGAAACGGATTGTACGGAACTCATTAATTTAATTGATAATAAGAATTGTTCCTATAATCTAATTGATGATTGTAGATGCCTATTGAGTAAAGCAGGGGATCCGTTACTACAACACGTATACAGAGAGACTAATCAGGCGGCTGACTCAATGGCGAAGAATGGAAGCGGTTGACTCAATGGCGAAGAGTGGAAGCAGCTTACCAGTTCTTGGAAGCTTAATGACTTATCTAATTGTTAAATTCAGTGATGAACACATATTAAGTGTGTGTGTGTGATTGATTAAGCAAGTAGAAGAAAGAATTGGGTACAGAGGAAATGAGTTGTAACAGAGTTGCAGAAGGAAAAATGATCTCTCTTACATTTACAATATGAGATACAAGTATTTATACAATTGACTAACTATGGTTTACTTTAACTAACAATTAACTACCTGGGTTAAGTTATCAACTAACTATGGTTGAGTGAGCTAACTAACTAAGTACCATGTGTACAACTAGCACTATCTTCTACAGTAATTCCTCCTACAAGCTAGGGGAAATGAATATGTTCTTCATCCCTAGCTTGGAAAGCAAGTGATGATGTTGCAGACGAGGAAGACCCTTAGTAAGAACATTAGCAGGTTGTTCGGCAGAGGCTAGATAGATAATCTTGAGCAAACCTTGTTGAATCTTCTCGCAAATGAAGTGACAATCGATATTAATATGGTTGGTTTGTTCGTGGAAAGTAGAGTTGGCAGCAATCTGGATAGCAGATTTGCTATCATAATGAAGAGGCACAAGCAGATGAATCTCAACATTGAGCTCTTTGAACAAGTCATGAGCCAAGTAATCTCACCGACAATTGATGCCATACTCTTGTACTCTGCTTCAGCAGAGCTTCTTGAGATGGTGGACTGCTTCTTCGACTTCCAGGATATGAGAGAATCACCATACATGATAAGGTACCCTGTGATGGATCGTCTAATGTTAAGGCATGAGGCCCAGTCTGCGTCACAAAATGCATGTAGCTGGGCTACACTAGAAGCAGAAAAAAGGATACCCAAGCCAGGAGCATGCTTGATGTATCTAACCACACGACTAACAACCTCCATGTGAGATGCTTTGGGGGAATGCATAAATTGGCTAAGAGTTTGGACTGCAAAATATATGCCATGCCAACTGATGGTAAAATATAGTAAACGACCAATCAGTCGTTGATATACACTGGGGTCAGTAAGCAATTGATCACCATTTGCCCCAACATGCTGATCAAAAACAACTGAAGTGAGTTTCAAATTAGGTTCCAATGGGATAGCTAAAGGCATAGAACTAGTCAATCCCAAATCAGAGAGGAGCTCTAGAGCATACTTTCGTTGATGCATCAATATGCCCTCCTTACTTCTAGCAAATTCCAGCCCAAGAAAATATCTTAGCTCACCAAGATCTTTAATTTTGAAACTAAGCTGCAACATGTCTTTAGTTTCCTGGATGAGTTCAGAGTCATTGCCTGTGATCAAGAGATCATCTACATAGATCAAAACTATGACCATTTTGTCTAACACCTTTTTTTGTAAGTAAGGAGTAATCCAGATGACTCTGAGTAAAGCCAGAAAATACTAAAGTAGTGGTCAATTTGATGTTCCACTGACGAGATGCCTGCTTAAGTCCATAGAGAGACTTAAGCAGCCTACAAACATGTTGCTCCTCATGTGACTGTGTGAAGCCAGAAGGTAATTGCATATAGACTTCCTCAGTTAAATCACCTTGTAGGAATGCATTAAACACATCCATCTGATAAATTTGTCACTTGTGAGCTGCTGCTAAGGATAGAACTGCTCTCACTGTCACTATTTTCACCACAGGTGAAAAGGTTTCTTGATAGTTAATTCCCCCCTTTTGACCATAACCCTTTGCGACAAGCCTTGCTTTGAACCTTTCAATATCACCTGAATTTATATATTTTATCTTTTACACCCATTTATATCCGATGGCTTTTTTCCCAGGAGGAAGAGGCATGATGGACCAAGTATGATTGTCTTCTAGTGCTTGTATCTCTGCTTTCATAGCATCAACCTATCTTGGGTCCTTTGCAGCTTCAAAGTAAGTTCTTGGTTCAACTTTTGTGGAGAGTTTAGCAACAAAACTCTAATAAGTAGGTGCAAGAGCCCTGTAGTTTAATACATAAGTGAGAGGATATAGGCAAGTATTGGCAGTCCTCTTTTTTTTTTTGTCTAGTTGAACATAATCTTGAAGCCAAATTGGAGTTTTACTAAGTCTGCCTAACTTTCTTAATGGTTCTGAAGGAAGTATTTGAGGTTGAGAAGAAGAGGGAACTTCTGATGCAACAGGAATTTTTGAGACAATATGAGAAGTTGATGTAGACAATGTAGGAGCAACATGAATTTTTGATGTAACATGAGAAGCTGGTGCAAACACTGTAGGAGTTATAGGCTCAGATGGGACATGTTGTCTCAGTTCTTAATAGGAGGGAAATCCAGAAGAAGGCTGAGGAAAAACTGGAGTCACAGTGGTCATGTGCTGTTGGAAAGGAAAGACTCCTTCATTGAAGACCACATCTCTCCTTACAAAAATGGACTTGTTGTCCATTTCATACAACTTATATCCTTTCTGAGTAGAAGCATAGCCTAGAAACACTGACTTGATTGCTCTAGACCCAAACTTGTCTCTCCTAACCAAGTTGGTGGCATAGCATAAACTGCCAATGACCCTCGTATGTGACAAATTAGGTGGTCTATTGTATAACACCTCAAAAGGAGATTTATTACCTGTACTAATGATGGAACTCTATTGATCACATAGACTGCTGATTCTACACAGTCTCTCCAGAATCTAAGAGGTTAATGCCCTTGAAATCTGATAGCCCTAGCCATTTCTAGGATATGTCTATGCCTCCTTTCTACCCCCCCCCATTTTGTTGTAGGGTATATGGACAAGAACTCTGATGTAGGATACCATATTGTTTAAACAATGTGTTGTAGTTTCTATTAATGAACTCTGAGTCATTGTCTAATCTGAAGATCTTTATCCTCTTGTTAAACTGATTCATAACCATTATTATAAAATCTTTCAACATAGTCATTACATCAGACTTAAGTTGTAACATAAAAATCCAAGTCCATCTAGAAAAGTCATCAACCAATGTTAGAAAGTATCTCATTCCATTATAAATGGGCACCTTATATGGCCCCCAAACATCCATATGAACCAAATGAAAAGAATCATTTGTCTTACTACAACTGACTGGAAAAGGAACTCTTGTTTGTATAGCTAAAGGAAAAATGTCACAATGACTTATTATAAAACTAGAATTATCTCTAAAAACACTAATTTTCTTGATCACTATCACAGGCACATGCCCTAAGCTCTTGTGTCAAATAACTGCATTCAACTCTCCAGAAACTGCTATTGCTTTTGGTCCTTCAGTAATTGGTTTCTTTTTCCTTGAATTTAGGACATATAAGTCATCTTCTTCCTTACTAATCTCCTTCACCCTCCCAGTGAAGAGATCCTTAAAGACAAAGAAATTGGAAAAAAATGGCACAACAGTTCAAAGCCTTTGTTAGCTTAGACATAGAGAGAAGATTAAACTTAAAGTCTGGTACACAAAGCACATTATCAATCAAGTCACCTCTTGCCAAGTGACAATCTCCCAATTAAGTAATACTTGTTGATTCTCCATTAGACAACTGAACCTTCACAGAATTTCCTACTGACACACCATTTTTTAGTGCAGATTCATCATTAATCATGTGATTTGTTGGCCCTGTATCTACTATCCATTTCAGTACATTCAAATTATCAGATAAAATTTTACCTTCCATGTTAGCACTAGCCTCAGATACTTGAGACTTGTTTAGCAGTATTAATATTTGGTTTTACTGTTTTGGATTAAAAATGGAGCTAAGACTTGTCTGTTTCCTTATTGTTGTCTTGTGTTAATCATATGTTGAGCCTGTGCAGTGTTTTGTTGTTGTTGATTGAGAACAATATCAGTTGCATGATTACCTCCTATGATTGCATTTGCTTTATTCTTCCCCTTGAAATCAACCGAATAACCTATTATCTTATAACAATTTTCTTTGAGATGGTTTTTCATTTTACAAAACTCACAGTGCATGAGCTTGTAACAATTCTCTCTGTTATGTTCTTTCATGTTGCAATAATCACAAAACATAGGAAAATTCCTTCTAGGTTTCTGAGTTCCTTTTGTAGTAAAGAGTGATGTGGGATCAATGTGTTCACCTAACCCATAACTACCACCAGATACTAGTTTTTAACTCTCATCCTGAACAATCATGGCATATGCTTGGTTTACTAATGGTGTTGGTGACATCATTAGAATTTGACTGCGAGCTTGACTATATCCATCATTTAAGCCCATTAGAAATTGCAATAACCTTTGATTTGTCAAGTGAGTAACAAAGTCTTTGGACTTATCACAGCAGGAAGACACATGCATAATGGAATCAGTTTTATCCCAAAGATCTTTCAATTTTGAGTAATAAACAGAGACAGCTGAAATACCTTGAGTAAATATAGCAACTTCCTTATAAAGATGATAGATTCTAGTGAGATTAACCCTATCAAATTTCTCCTTTAAATCATTCCAAACAGAATAAGCATCAGGACGAAAGAGTATACCGCCAAGGAGATCCTTGCTTACATTGCTCATAATCCATGATTTCACCAAAGCATTGCAGCGATCCCACTGTTTCTCCAAATCCTTGCCAACATTAGCTCGACGAATGATGTCGTCGATAAATCCGAGCTTGTTTTTGCATTCCAACGCCAGCAGCGTCGCGCGACTCCAAATGCTATAATTTTCCATTTTGATGAGCAATACTCCAGTTTGTACCACTCCCGGCGAATCCTACGACTGTAGATAAAGCGGATGGTCGTGGTCAATTGTGTTAGAACTAGATTCAGTGCTAGAATTCACCATAATTGCAAAATTAGGTTTTCAGCGAACTTCGAAGATGAATAATTTCTCGATTTCCTTTTAAAATTGACGAAGAAAATTCCAAAATTCTTTCAATTAGAAGCTCTGATACCATGTTGAATTATGTGATGAACACATATTCAGTGTGTATGTGTGATTGATTGAGTGAGTAAATGAGAGAATTGAGTACAAAGGAAATGAGCTATAACAGAGTTGCAAAAGGAAAAATGATCTCTCTTACATTTACAACATGAGATACAAGTATTTCTATACAATGACTAACTATAGTTTACTTTAACTAATAATTAACTACCTGGGTTAAGTTATCAACTAACTATGGTTGAGTGAGCTAACTAACTAAGTACCATGTGTACAACTAGCACTATCTTCTACAATAATTCCTCCTACTTTTGTTATTTCTATTTTGGAGAGGGACAAGGTAGGAACTATGTGTCCTAGAACAATTCCCGTATGTAATGAATTATGTAATGACTCCTAGTATGAGTTTTTAATATATGTCCTTATTACCAAAAAAAAAAATTCCTTAAGCTTAGCTACCACAACTACATAGCTAGCAAGAAAGGAACCATATCTAAACTCCAAATTCAATTAACCCTATATTACATGACTGACATAAAGTATCACAAATACATAGCTAGCAAGAAGGAACTGTGTCTAAACACCAAATTCGATACATCATTTACTACCTGACTTGACATGCATATGCAGTACAACAAATATATAGCTAGCAAGACAGAACCATGTCTAAACACCAAGTTTAATAAACCGTATACGATATAACTCGACATATACACGCAGTTCCACAAACACATAGCTAGCAAGAAGGAACCATGTCTAAACTCTAAATTCAATAAACCATACTCCCTCAGTTCTAGTTTATGTGAACTTATTTCCTTTTTGGTCCATTCCAAAAAGAATGACCCCTTTCTAAATATGAAAACAATTTAGCTTAAACTTCCAATTCTACCCTTAATGAGAAGATTTTATAACCCCACAAATACACTGGACCCCTTTCTGACACGTCTAGGACCACAAATTCTAAAAGTCTTCATTTTTTCTTATACTCCGTGCCCAGTCAAACATGTTTACATAAATTGGAAAGGAGAGAGTATATTACATGACTCAACATACACATGCAGTGCCACAATACATATATAGCTAGCAAGAAGGAACCATGTCTAAACTCCAAATTTAATAGTAAATCGTATACTATCTAACTCGAGATACACACGTAGTACCACAAATACTAGCTAGCAAAAAGGAACCATGTCTAAACTCCAAATTCAATAAATCGTATATTACATGACTCGGCATACACGTGCACGCATAGGTGGAGAAACTAGCATGCACAAAACTAGGATACATTCACTCACATCCACATTTAGGGCATATGACTCTTTTACAATGGGCTTTTTTCTTGGCCTGGAAATGGTTTTAGATGGATGTTTACAAGCAACTATATAGAGGTGAAGATTCTTCATTACTACACTTGAACAGAAAGACATTGTAGATGGAGATAATGGCTCTGCCATTGCAGCAAAACATTTCCATTAGCATTAATTTCAGATTGCCCTATCTTTGTACAATATCCACATACCCAAGTTTCTCTTTAACAAACGAAAACACAAAAAATAGGAAACTACAAAATCCGAAACAGACTCGGGGAAACCCAAAAACCCACATCAGTCTTCCAAAATCACGACAAACCCAGCTGATTTTCAATCAAAGAAGCCCTCCCAAAACCAAAATTGAAGCTCTTGAAACTGTCATCAGTAAATTAGAGTCTACAGTAAGCAATGGCACTGAGGTTAATGACCCACAAATCTTCGCTTCCCTTTTAGAAACATGCTTTAATTTACAGGCTATTGATCACGGTATCCGTGTTCATCGGCTCATCCCCGAGAAACTTTTACGTAAAAACGTTGGCATTTCATCGAAACTGATAAGGCTTTACGCTTGCAGTGGACAAACCAAGAAGGCACATGAACTGTTTGATAAAATGCCAAAGAGAAATGCCTCAGCATTTCCTTGGAATTCGATTATATCTGGCTATGCTGAGAATGGCTTGTTTGAAGATGCGCTGGCAATTTATTTTCAGATGGTGGAGGAGGGTGTGGAGCCCGATTGTTACACTTTCCCACGTGCGTTGAAGGCATGTGGAGGAGTTGGATTGATTCATGTAGGAGAGGAAGTTCATCGGCATGTGATTCGTCGTGGGTTGGAAAGTAATGGGTTTATTTTAAACGCGCTTGTTGATATGTACGCCAAATGTGGTGATATTGTTAAGGCTCGGAAACTCTTTGATCAAATTGGGACAAAGGATTTGGTTTCTTGGAATTCAATGCTCATTGGATACATTAGGCATGAGCTCATTAGTGAGGCGTTCAACTTGTTTCATCTTATGATACGTGAAGGAATAGTACCTGACTCTGTCTCTATATCAGCATTACTTGTGGCCAGATTACCTTTCTCAATCGGTAAACAAATTCATGGATGGGTTCTTCGTCGAGGGACTAATCAAGAATTGTCTGTTGTTAACTCTTTGGTTGACTTCTATGCGGACCAAAAAAAATTGAAGCAAGTGAGATGGTTGTTTGAACATATGCACGAACGAGATGTGGTATCATGGAATTCGGTCATTTCAGCTCACTCTAAGCACCCTGAAGCTCTATCGTACTTTGAGAAGATGGTGAAATTTGGTGCCACGCCAGATGGTGTCACATTTGTGTCATTGCTGTCCACATGCGCTCATTTAGGGAAACTAGAGGATGGGGAGAGGTTGTTTAGAACTATGAAACAGAGGTATGATATTAGTCCAAGGATGGAACATTATGGCTGTATGGTGAATCTATATGGAAGGATAGGATTGATAGACAAAGCTTTTGATTTTGTAATGAAGGGAATGGAATTTGAAGCTGGACCAACCATTTGGGGTGCATTGTTATATGCTTGCTACAAGCATCGCAATGTTAAAATTGGAGAGATAGCTGCACAACATCTGTTCGAGTTGGAGCCAGATAATGAGCATAATTTTGAGCTTTTGATGAAGATTTATAAGAATGCTGGTCTACTAGAGGATGTAGAGAGAATGAAGCTAATGATGGTAGAACGAGGATTAGATAGTTCGACACCATACAAAAGATGTTAAAGTTTCTTGAAATGACATTTTGCTGATGATTTTTCAGCAAGAAAAGTGGAAATAAAATTTTTTCAAGTAAATAGATATTTTGGGATGATGAAGTTTTGTGATATATGGAGGAACTAGTCAAATTTACCTATATATATTGGCCAAATCTGATATTTTTAACAGTTTTGCAAGAAAAGAAATAGCTAAGAAGCAACCATATTAATTGATCAATCAACTACACTCCAATCCAAAACAAAACTGGAGTCAACCAGGAATATATGAATCCTCTGAAGAAAAAGGAAATATTCACAAGATTCAGGAAACACTTACTCCTTCCTGAAGATCAATTGGAACAGCTTCTGTACTATCAAATTTTTACAGAATTCTAATTTTCAGCTCAGCGACATCAGGTATTTTGAATGATCAATTTGCTATGGAACTGTCAAAGTCTTTGTTTCAATGAATGTTAGTTGATTCATGTTTAACCATAAGAACTCGTCTTCTTCGACCAATCAACGTAGAATTCCATAGAGGATCACTTGAAACTACACTGTACCCTGCATTTGTATACAATTGTCGAGCACCAAAATCACCCTCATATGCCCTTAGGACGAGATAATCGAAACCCCAAAATCTTGCAAGCACATCACAGGCCTTAAGCAAAGCAGTTGCAACTTTCTCCCTCCTGCAATTGATGCAACATTTTAATGTCTCAAATCAACTACCATTCTTATGTGACAAAATAATGTTGTATGAAAGACTTTCATTTTGGTAATTGGAGGAGAGAGTATTGAATCTTGAACCTGAATTGGTTCAATACAGCTATCCCAGAAATGTACAGGTATTCCTCAGCTCCAGGAAAGTAGTGAAGAACATCTTTATCTCTTAAAACTGTAGCGTTAACGACCCCAACAATATCTTGAGGACTGTCACTTGAGGGCTCCGCAACCAAACATGCATACCTGTTTAATCAAGAATTTCATAACGAATATTTTCAGTTTAGTATAAACAGGAATCACATTGATCTAGTTGGAACTCATCAGATATGAAGGAACTCAGACGCGATAATTTCATTTCTTTCAACACAAAGGAGGTTCCACCTTCTCCTATTAAGATCTAAACAACTGTCACATATCCATTCTCGAGTTCTTGAATTGGAGGGTAAAGAACCTACTGATTTTTCTGTAGTTTTGAATAATACATCCATGTTGAGCACAACGGCGTACACATAATATTTTATAAATGGTGTCACAATTTGAAGAAGTGGACTAATGAACAAATCACTATTTTTTTTTCCAGCAATCCGCTAGGCAAGCGCCTAGGGCTATTTTTTTTATTAATTAAAAAAAAAAAAAAGAACAGAAAATACAACAATTAGGATCAGTACAAATAAGGGGGACAATAGCACCGGTATTGTTACCTATATGCCTTGGCTATATAATCACTCCTCTGCGCCTCACATTGCGTTATGATGGCAGCCTCATGTAGAGGATTCATGGTGTAGCTGCCGGCAATGTCTCACGAGGGCATATAATCTCATAGCCGTGTGGATATTTTTCCAAAGGCATAGGACCAAGACAACTCAAACCGGGCTAAACCTTACCTTACTAATCCTATTGAGGCAATGAAAAAGCCTCACCTACTAGCACACATGTAAAAAATAAGAACTGGAGAGTACCAAATATTCAATGATCATCACAGAGTTTATAACATACTCTGTGATGATATTACAAATGAGAATACTAATAAAGTGGTATAATAGAATGAAGTACCAATTTGGTTCATGTCCCTTCTTTTCCAAACATGTAAAATTTTCAAATCACTATAATAATAAGCATTATCATTTTTTTTTATATATTTATCCTCAATATTTTCATTTTCCCTATACATATCTAGTAAAAAAGTTTGACGAAGCGGTGTCCCGTGACACCGCATGCAACAAGGTACGTACGCCCCTAGTTGAGCATATAAGAATAGAGACATCAAGACGAATGAAGAATTCGTGTAACATGAACATCATAGAGAATGAGGTCATTTTTCTCTAAAAATACAAACAATCATAGTGATACATTTGGATTTTCGTAAAAATAAGGCAAAAAAAGAAAGAAAGGAAAATTAAAACAGAAAAGAAAAAGTTGATGTTTACCTGTCTGGTGGTGAATTCCTTAGTCTTTTAACAAGTCCTGAAAGTAGTTTAGCCTGCATAATAATCATAATTCTCATTTTATTATGTGGATATAAAAATGTATGTCACTGATGTATAAACCATAATATTTGTAAAATTTCAACAAATATATTACTATAAATTTTAAAACCATTATTTCAGAAATCCAATTTATTCAATGTTTCAAACTAAGAATGAAAACATGATACATCTATGAAGCTCAAATCCAAGATAGTATATTTTTCAGATTACCAAAACTACCTATAACATACTAAAACAACAATAACAACAACATATCCAGTATAATCTCACATAGTAGACCAATAACATAATGTTTAACGATTTCTTTAAAAAAAAGGACAGCCCGGTGCACGAGACATACCGTGTTCACGCATGGTCCGGTGAAGGGCTGCACTCTAAGGGATACGATGTAAATAACAGAGACCTAATGCAAGCATTAATAGCTACTTCCACGACTCGACCTTATGACCTATAAGCAACCTTACCGTTGCTCCAAGACTCCCCTTCTTTCTACTATATAACGACTATTATCTTTCCCTTCTTCTAGTTCTGAATTATAATGCAACCATATTCTTCTGTTTCTCTTGCAACCAACCAATCATTGAATTATAATGCAGAATCGATAACTAGAAAATGATACAGAAAAGTACCACAAAGCAGAGAATCAAGAAAAAGAAAAATCAAGAAGAGAAATATAATGGGGTTTTGAAAAGAACCTTAAAGAAATCAAAGGAAGCAGGTTTATGAAAAGCTTCAGCTTGAATTGCAGCAACTTTCCTCATCTCTTCTTTAGTTTCATTCATTCTTCTCACTTTCCAACCATTCTCATTCACAAAACAGTCAACCTCATATTCTCCTCTTCGTTTTCCAACATTTCCAACCTCAAGCTTCAATCCCACTTCTTCTTCCCTTGTTGTTAATGACACTGGAAATGATGAACTACTACTGCAACAGCATTGTACGATCAATCTGCCAATTTTCTTGTTGCTTCTGTTAATGTAAAGTACATTAGATGGTTGTAGGATTCTGCATTTCAAAGAAACATCTTTCTTGAAAATACTGTGAAATTTTGGTTGGCACTGAATTTGCGCCATATTTTTTTTCTTTTTCCTCAGTTGAATTGTGGGGTTCAGTTTTTCAGTTGAGATTTCTGCATGCTTTTATCTACTGTGCTCTACTGATTCTCCTCTGTTGTCTAGACTTTTACATTACATACTTCAAATTTTTTGGGGGGTAAAGACGGTTACATAATAAAAACCACCTACTAAAAAATAATTCTTTAAAGGGAAAAGGTTTGAAGAACTCATGATAAACGGAGAACAAGTGGGCGTGGCAAAATGGATTTTAAAAAATTTAAATATTTATCCATGTTATCCACTAAAAAATAGGTTGGACAATTAACTTTTTAAAAATAGATCAAATATGAATAATATTAATATTAAAATGACACTATATAACCGCTTTCAAAATAATAGTCGAATAATTTTTGTTTTGTTTATATATACATTTCTGGTTCATAGTATCGGGCTTTATTCACTGCTTTTTGTTATTATTTCTCATCTATTTTCTGGTTCTTATGATGTTGTTATTGCTCATATGGTTCTGTGGATGGTACTAACATTTTGTCTCTCTTGTCTCTTTTCGTTTTCTTGATCCGAAGGTCTTTCAGAAATAGCCTCTCTACCCTTCGGGGTAGGGGTAAAATCTGCATACTCTACCATCCCCAAACCCCACTTGTGAGAACTCACTAGATTGTTGTTGTTGCTGTTGTTGTTGTTGTTGTTATTGTTGTTGTTGTTGTTGTTGTTGTTGTTGTTGTTGTTGTTATTGTTGTTCATATATCCATTTCTGCATGTTATATACATAACACATATAAATTTTATATACTTTTACGACTACCGAATGCAAATAATTTCGGCCACGGGCTAAAAATGATTTTGACCCTTGAAAAAATGGATCTTAATGAATAACCAATGAGTTTTCCTTTTACATTTGCAAAGACTCAAACTGATATAATTCCTTCTATAAAAATCTTGGAAAGATTTATTATGTAGAGTTGATGTGGTAGGGGTCGGGGTCCGAAAGTTTTTAATTGATTGATCGTTTTTTAAGTATATTTATTGTGTCGATACTAATAGAAAGAATTACAAGAAAATACACATGAATTCACATCATTACAAAAAATGGCCCATATTTATAAGTTTTACTATACCTAACCCATATTTTACATATTTTGAAAGCACTGGCAAATTCAAAATAAGTGTTCTTACAACTATTGCTTCTAAAAGTCATGGAGTTAAATATGTATTCTCACAACCATTGCTTTCACTCTCTCTTCTTCTCACATCTTCTACATATGCTTCAAGAGGTCGAGTATTTTCTGCTTCTCTCCCTGTGTCACCTGGTTGCAATGTAAGAAAATTGAAAAGTAGAAGTTCACCATTGAAGGCCATTCAAAGCTTTGCTTTCGAAAATATAATTTTTTTAGTTCGTTAGTTGTTTGGATTGGGTGTTGTTCCAATTGATTGCAAATATCAAAAGGAGTTCAAGATTTAAATTTGAAGTGATTTGGAATAGATTTGAGCAAGAATTGAGTTAAATTTCAGAAAAGACGCAAGGAAGAAGACGAAGACAGTTTTTTGTATAATCTTGTATAATAGTGTATATGAGTGTATAAACACATCTTATACACCTTTATACAAACGTCTGTAGACGAACTTATTCCATAATTTTTAATTGCAATTCTTGTTTAAAACCAGTCTAAATCTCCATTAAATGACTTCAAATTTTATATACAACCTCCTTATACTATTTCTAACAAGTTTAAACAGTACCAGATCCAAAATTCTCACGAAATCAAATTTGAAATTTAAACCCACATATTTAAGCTTGTTAAAAATTTAATTTTCACTACCCAAGTAGATTTGATTTGTTGAACTAATATTTCAGTCACGGTTGCTGGTTCGAAAGTTAACTTAAAAGCTTGAGCAATTTTTTAAAAAAATTAAATAGAAATTTCGAGAACTTATTGGAGTTGAATGGCGAGTATTAGCCTATTATTTTTGAACTAATTGGTTGTAAACTGAAATATGAGCTATAAAATTGAAAAGTAGGGAGCTCAGCTGTTCTTATATGAAATTTTTCCATATTAATAAGGCTTATGGAGTTTTTAATGAAACATGTATAACACAGTAAATTTGAGTTATTTTGTCTGGTAGTCAACTATCTCTATGGAAAATATGGATAATTATATTATTTGTTATTCTATACATTCTATACACGTATCAAGTATGATTGGGTCAAGTATGATTGGGTCAAGTATTAGGATCAATAATTTTTAGAAACTTACCCTTTTGTGACTTTAAATATAATATTTATGTTATAAATAGAATTGTATTTAAGGTGAATGTTTATATTTTAGAGAGATTTTAATGTTTCTTACTTGATGGCTAAGCCACTTTTCTTTTATAAATAGAGGGGTTCTATTTCATTGTAATTCATCCCAAAATCAATAAGAATTCTCTCTCTCTACTTTTCTCTGCAATACTCTTCTTCTTCTTTTATTGTTTTATAACATATTATCAGCACGAGACTCTAACCAATTGAGTGGAGGCATCTACTTTGGTCACCAGGCTTTGGGGTATGTGCACAAGGCTTAACTTTTACATGATATTGAGCATAATAATTATCAATTGATACTTGAACTTCCTTTAGTAATAAATTCTGGATTGAGGTAAGTATTTTTACCTATTTTTTTCTTTTAAATTCTTGAAATTCTATAATTTGATTTTAAATGCAAGCAAAGACAATAAATTTTGATTATAACTCTAATAGAATTTGTAAGAGATTATAACCATCCGAGGTGGTAAAATTTTTATGTCTTGCCATGATCAAAATCATGTATGATTGTAAGCATAAAAAGTAAAAATCCGTCCCATTGAATTTGCTTCAAACTCATTTCCTTAAGAGAATGTGGTAGCACTATGTAATAAATCTGAAAGAACACAAAATTATTACCGTGGACGTAACAATAGATGAAATTATAATTATCTTCATTGTAGTAGTGAGAACAATAAGGATTCTCAAAATTACCCTTCACTTTGTGAAATTATGTTTGTCATCGATTTGACATGAGATTTTGTAAAGCACACCTAGTTGATTATGGTCCAGTCATAATGTGAATGTGACAACATGTAATTTTTGAATACATATTCATTCTTGGAAGAATATGAACGTGCTAGTGGTAATGAATATACGATACTACCTCTAGAAGGGGGTTTGAGATGAAATAAAAAAATAATATCTTTATTATGGCATGAATGGTCATTGGTCAGGTACATATTGTACGCCAAAATATTTTGGCAATGTGATTATTAAAGGACAACAATAATGCAACAAACAAATCTTGCATATAATTTTGACCATGACCATAATGGTATAACTTTCTCTTTAAAAGAGATATTCACCATATAGACATTGATGAATATATGCTACTACAAAATTAATTGAGAGCTCTGGAAGAGCCAATTTTGAGGAATAAAATTGATTATCAATAAAGGCATTGTGTTGTAGTAAGTCTCAAAGAAACTTATTGAATTTTTAAAGTATTCACGAAAGCAGTTGGTTATATTGAGACTATAAATAATTAGAAGATTTAATATCACATTATTTCAACAACTGTAGCGGGGTAATATGTATATGAAAACTACCCGCTTTATTGTCTGATTTGTACTACACAAATAATAAAAAATGATAAAATTACATGACACAGTAAACTAGAAGTTTATTGATATAAAAACCTATATCATAATAAACTTGGAGTTTACTAATAATTGCACATGTCATGGTGTAAAATTGAAGTTTATCAATATTAATAATTTATCCAGTTGACATAATTGGTTTAGCCATATCAATTTAAGTATAATGTGCAAAAATAAAAGAGAATTCACATGAGTAAATATTAAAGAACTAGAAAGTTTTTTATGAATTCTCTTGTGTTACTTGTTCTCAGTAATTGATAGACCAACTAAAATTGGGATTGAATCAAATGAATGCTGGAAAATATCAAAGGTGTATATGGGCCCATTTACCTGCTATGTATACCGCATAAGATGCATCTATGAGATGGTTATATGTGCGATTATTATTAACTCACAACATGGTATTTGCGAGGTAACTTGCTCAATAATTTCGAGCATAATTTCCAGACTTTCTATTCAAGACAATTTATCTTGATAAGTTGGTTTACATCACAGTTAATTTAGCAAAATGATTTATTTAGTGCCACCATTTAATAGCTAAATTATTGCTTATAAGAACAAAGTTATTTATATTAGTTTGATATATATTATATACGAAAGTATATTACATTCTCCCCTCACAACTGGTTCAGGGTCAAGAACTAAATAATTTCATCTTATTATTATTGATGTGCGGTGTATATTTTGATTAACACTATAATGCACAAAGATGGGTTCCCAAAGTTGAGAAAGCAAGTTAATTTTTCTAACATGAGGGGGAGAGATGATAAACAGTTGAGAAAAAGTTACGTGGAATGAATTCTCATTTCTACATATAGATCCTCGAATAAGATAATATGAACTTGAAGATCATAAAAAAAATAATTCATCTGCAATATATAGCAAAGCATGTCAGACGCATTTGCTGACCCAAAGAAAGTAACTATATTCTCACTGCAAATGCTCCTATTAAAATAAGTCCTAGAAGGACAAAGTCTAAGGTACGCTTAAAGCGTATAGACAAATCGGTTTCAAATAAAATTTTTGATAAAGAAGATGAGTAAATGATCATAATAAGGAGGTAAGTGATCTAGAAGATCACATGACATAACACTTCATAAAATCTCAGGAAAGGTTCAGGTACCTGAAAATATAAATAAAGAGATTTCTATGTGTGTCTTTATGAAAAAATATTAGAACCGATATAAAATGTTCATTGACGACATCTATCATAGCGCTAAGTATAGATGAGGACCTCAAGTCAGTCGAATACAGACACAAAAATATTAGCCAAACGGAAGAGAAACAATTCAAGTAGAATTGGTTTCTTATGAAAGACATATAGTTTTGGGCCTGCAGTTCAAACACTCGAAAGTATAAAGTCAATGGTATGTGCAATCAGTTTCCGATATCTTATTTGTCTAACATGGCATGAAAACTTGATAGGCATCTAAAGCCTATTTAAATGGCTTATATGGCTTAACTTATATGACAATCACTGAAGGATTCAAATCGCTTAAAGCATATACAATTCTTGATTTTGAAGTACCACATCCTAAGTGCAATTTGTGCACATATGTATCTTGCTATAGCTATAAGCATGATAATATGATAGCGAGAATCTCTATGGGGATATTGAAAAGGCCATTCGACGACATTTTATGAAGACATTGCATATCTCTCAAAAATGATGATTTCAAGGTGTAACATATTCATTCAAGTTAATATGGCTATTTATTTATCAAATCTCTACCAACGATCTTTTGAAAATGATGCACATGATTGGAATGTGAAGGCTTAAGGATGTGAATTGATGCTCTCATCAGGGGGAGCTAATATGCGTTGTACTCTTTTTTCCTTACAAAATTTTGTCCCACTGGGTTTTCCTTGCAAGGTTTTTAATGAGGCAACCACAAGGCGTACTTCTAAACATGTGTACTCTTTTTCCTTCTCTAGAATTTTTTTCCATTAGGTTTTATTCTAGTTAAGGTTTTAATGAGGCACATTATCTGTTGAATAGACATTCAAGGGAGAGTGTTATAAAAAGAATTATATTTTAGGTGAATATCTATATTTTAGAGAGATTTTAAGGTTTCTTACTTGGTGGCTAAGTCACTTTACCTCTATAAATAGAGAGATTCTATATCCCAAAATCAACAAGAATTCTCTCTCTACTTTTCTCTGCAATACTCTTCTTCTTCTTTTATTATTTTATAACAATTTATGTATTTTTAAAAATTTGTATTCCTTGGGGTAGGGGTAAGGTCTGCGTACACTCTACCTTCCCCAGACCCCACTTGTGGAATTTTACTGGATTGTTATTGTTGTTGTTGTTGTTGTTGTATTCCTTGAAATGGGTACACGTGTAATGCCCGTATTGTAAGACTAGTTAGTCAAAAATGATACCGGGAAGAGTCGCATTGGCATTTGCGATTTAGAACTAGCATATGCGCGATTTATAATGGCATTTAGCATTTACAATTTATAAGTCGCATTTAGCATTTACAATTTATAAGTCGCATTTAGCATACGCAATATATAGGTCACATTTGCAATTTATAAGTCATATATGGTATTTGGATTTATAATCGTATTTGCGATTCATAAGTCGCTCGCATTAGCTTTTACGATTATAAGTTGCGTTTGACAATTTTTGTAACTGTCATTTGATATTTACTATTTATTAGGGGCATTTGGCATAAGATTTATAAACGTATTTGGCATCTGCGATTTTTTAGTTGCCTTTCAATTTGGGATTTATAAGTAAGCTATTTATCTATGACCTTCTTTACTCTTGGGGCTGTCATCAATACTCCTATGTTTATCTTTACACTTTGCACCATATTCTTGGGTTTTCTTAATAAATGGCATCATAAAGACACAGAATGGGACTGGGCTTACTGAGATAAAATTACACTGGAAATTTTACCTCATATAGCAAAGGTATACACCCTATTTATTATAAACCAAAATCATTTTAAATATTATTTTCTATAGCAACCTTTTATATTTTTTAGCAAAATAAATATTTATGGTATATACTACCATTGAGACATGAAATACGCTATTTATGTTTTTCCTCTCTCATAGACAGCTGGACATACCTATTTTTAAAGTGATTGTCGTTACTTATGAATAGATGACGCGAATACATGTGAATACATGCGCGTATAGCTGTACTGCCCTGATTTTAGGTGCTTTTTACTGATGTATTCATGAATACATGGCGCGAATACATGCACGTATAGCTGGACTGCCTGATTTAGGCGTTTTGTTGCTGTATTCATAAATATATGACGCGAATACATGTGAATACATGTGCGTACAGCTGGACTGCCCTGATTTTAGGCACTTTTTATTGTTGTATTTGATAATAGGTGAATTTAACTATAATTAGGCCCTAAATAAGCACCTTCTTGTATAGTTTGGATGATAAAAGTGATAACAAAATGCTCTTAGTAGTGTTTTTCATGCTTTGCAGGTTTTATATGACCAGAGAAGGCTATGAAGTACTTTTGGGATCAAATATGGAGAAAAAGAGGGCGATCGTAAAATTCCGTCCAGTAAACCACACGAAACAACTCAAGTCAGAACTGAAAGAGGACTGTCGCGGTTCCACCGCGACCGCGGCAGAACCGCAGTAGAATATGGCTGCAGACAAAGTGAGAATCAGAGAGCATGTTTGGCCGCGGCAGAACCGCGACGGAGGCGGAGAACTTCAGGGACTAAAGTGCAAAACACGGGAGTTTTAGCCCAAAACCCTATTTTAAACACTAGGCTCCGCCCAAGAGAGGCATGTATTGTTTTTAGAGAGTATTTTGGCAAGAATAACAAGTGTGAGAGATCACCCAAAACATCTTGGTTTCTTCTTCTCTTTATTTTTCTTGCAAGTTTTATGATGAATATTGTTTTAGTTTATTTACCCATAGTTATGAGTAGCTAAATCCTTTGTCTAAGGTTTTGATGGAACCTATTTGGGGATGAACTTCTTGTTTATGTGAATACAAATTGCTAGTCTCAATCTTTATTTGTTCAACTTTGTGTATGTTGTAGTTAATTGACAGGATCCTCAATTAGCTGTGCCTATTTAGTGTGCATAACTCGGGAGAGAGTGCATATTTAGGTTATTGTTGAACAACACCACTCCCAAAGTATAAGAGGGATCTATAACTGCGGGTTTAAAGGCGGGATTAGGGATAACGAAGCCTTGAGTGCAATCTAAAGTGAACCGTGTTAATTAGAGCTAGCTAGTGTATCTCGGGAGAGTGCATTGAGTATATTACTGTGATTACTCGGGAGAGATTTACGGTAAGATGAGCGTTCATGATTGATAGAGAGGTGTTGGTCAATTTGTATGAAGCATAAACAGAAGTGATTCCATCAATAGGGGAAGTCATTACCTTAGCGTTTTCTCATTATTGTTTACAACCTTAGCATCCTTAGTTTACAACTGTTTATTTACTTGCAATTTTAGTTATTGAAGACACCATCTACTGTGATTCAAACGTTTGGGGAAATTGGTTCTCAAGAGTTTAGTAGGTCTAAAGATAGTGATTGATAGGTTAATTCTCTGTGGATTCGACTCTGGGCAGAATACTCAGGTTATATTTGCAACGTCCGCATTGTCCTTTTTATAAGGCATAGTTGGGCGTGATCAAATTTTGGCGCCGTTGCCGGGGAACTAACGGAATTATCAATTACCATTGATAGAAATACAAAAATTCTTAGTGTAGTCAGTTTTCTCTACACCAAATTTTTGATTGAAATTTTTTGACGGTTGTTGATGTGGTTGCACAAGTGTATGCCTAGAAACTCTACGAGGACTGGAGAACTACTTAAAGGACTCTCAGACCCCGAGAAAATATTCCGGGTATCGAACCGTGCCAACAAAAGACTTCAACAACCTCATCAAACACACAAACTCGAAATTGACATGGGTGATGTAGACAACGTCAACGGAAATGTCAGAGATATGGCACTCTTATGCCTAAGGCTGCACTATATGACTGGGCACAACCCACAGCTGACAATCTGGCCACTGCTATTGTTGTGCCCGCGATACAAGCTGAATCGTTCCAGATCACGAACAACATGTTGCACTTGCTGCAAAACAAGGGACTATTTTCTGGGACACCAGCCGAAGATCCTCAGCAACACTTGAAGAACTTCCTATCGATTTGCAAAACTCAAAGGCAACCTAACGTAACTCCGGAAGCAATCAAGCTGTTATTATTTCCATTCTCGGTGACAGGAGCTGCTCAGGTCTGGCTAAACTCACTCCCCATAAACTCTATAGAAACTTGGGATGAGTTAGTCAAGCAATTTCACATCAAGTTCTACCCGCCCAATAAAACAGCTCAACAAATTGATGAGATCGAGAGCTTTAAACAGAAACCAATGGAGACACTGCATGAGACATGGAGCCGGTTTAAAGGAATGTTGGTTATATGTCCACACCATGGTATTCCAGATCAGATGTTGGGACAACGGTTTTACATGGGATTGTCAAATAGCATGAAGAACATTGTAGATGCCTCAGCTGGTGGGGCATTTTTTAGCAAAACTTGGAGAGAAGGTCAAAGTCTGCTTGACAAAATGGCTCAGAATTTGGGGTGGACGACGAGGAATGCACTTATCACTCCAGTGGTACACTCAGTATCTTTTGACCCATCAAATTCCATGGCTGAAAATGTGGCGACCCTTTTGACACAGATGAGCATACTCACCAAAAAGGTGGAGGAATCAGGGCAGAAACAGCAAGTGCACATTATAGATACTACCAATGGGGGCTTGTGTACATTGTGCATTAGTCATCCAGTTGGTAATCCTTGGAATGCAGAACATGATCATCATCAGCAGCACCCTGAAGACATGAACTATGTGTCAAACTATGGAGGCCAGAGACAGGGCAATCAGAACTGGGGTCAGCAAACTCAGCAGCCACACAGACCACCTCAGCCACAGTACAACACTGGAAACATGGGAGGTATGAGACCTCCCAACAATATGGCACCTTATCCAAGGCCATACGGGTACAACAATCAGCAGCAAGGGTATCCCCCACCTCAACAACAGCATGATGGAAGGCAAAAAGATGGGTTCACGAGACTTGAAGCAATGATGTTGCAGGTTATTGGGTCCAATGCAAAAATAAATGAAAGAGTAGATGCACATGACGCAACAATCAAAAATATTGAAGTGCAATTGGGCCAATTTCAATGTCTCCGAACAATCGTCCTCAGGGGATATTACCTGCAGAAACCCAGATTAATCCAAAAGATCAGGGCCCAAAGCAGCTGATGGCGGTGAGTCTCTGTAATGGCAGGGATCTAGATGTAGAACAAGAGAGAGCTCAAGAAAATATACAGGCCGAGACATTCATTACAGTGCCCATTGAGTTGGATGAGTCTACGATACTGACAGAAATGACAGTCCAGCCTTCTCAGGAAGAAAAGAACATTCAGCAGGAGACCGAGAAAGTAGCTGAGCCAGTTGAAAAGCCAGTAGTTGAAATAGAATCTGATAAAGAGAAGTCCCAAGTGATTGGGAAGAAGAGACCTCTTGCACTCTTTCCACAGAGGCTGGCCAAGCATCAAAAGGAGGAGCAGTATAAAATGTTCTTTGAAATGCTCAAATAAATCCAGGTAAATATTCCACTGATTGAAGCGTTAAAAGAGATGCTTGGGTACGCAAAAATGATGAAGGACTTGATGTCCCAAAAATTTGATTTTCAAGACTTGGCTACAATTACACTTACTCAGACCTGTAGTGCAGTGGTGACGAGACCTATTGCTGAAAAGCTGTCTGATCCAGGTAGCTTTACAATTCCATGCACTATTGGGAATTTCGCCTTTGCTAAGGCGCTCTGTGATTTAGGGGCCAGCATTAATCTTATGCCCCTGGCTATCTATAAGAGGTTGGGCATTGGGAGAGCTAGACCCACCTCCATGTTGCTGCAGCTGGACGACAGGACTGTGAAGCGTCCATTCGGTATCCTTGATGATATGCTTATTCAGGTGGGGAAATTTGTGTTCCCTACAGATTTTGTGATCTTGGATTGCAAAGTGGATGAAGAGATTCCTATAATCTTAGGAAGACCATTTTTGGCCACGTGGAGAGATCTGATTGACTGTGAGACTGGGGAGCTCAAAATGAGACTCAATGATGAGGAGATAACGTTCAATGTACAGAAGTCTATGAGGCGACCAAGCGAGTTCGCCAATTGCTCTCTTATTGATGCCGTGGATGTAATTGTAGAGTTTGATGATGAGGTGTTGACAATTGAGGACCCCCTTGCTGCATGTTTGATGAACTTAGATGAAGTGAATGGTGAGGATTTGGCGGAATGGGTGTTAGCATTGGAAGGTAGAGGGTTCTGGGAGAGAAATCTAGAGTTTGAGCCCTTGCACTTAGAAAAGAGAGAAACTCCTCCAGCTAAGCAATCCATTGAGAAACCACCAAAGCTGGAGTTAAAGCCATTGCCAGCCCACCTCAGGTATGAATTTCTGGGACCTGACTCCACATTACCTGTTATTATCTCATCTAGTTTGTTAGATGTATAAGTTCAAAAACTTTTACAGGTACTAAAGGAGTGCAAAACTGCCATAGGGTGGACCATGGCAGACATCAGGGGGATCAGCCTCGCCTACTGCATGCACAAGATTCTGCTGGAAGAGGGGCACAAACCTTCCAGGGAACATTAGAGGAGGTTAAACCCCAACATGAAGGAAGTGGTGAAGAAGGAGGTGATAAAGTGGTTGGATGCGGGAATTATTTTCCCAATCTCTGACAACAGCTGGGTGAGCCCAGTGCAATGTATTCCTAAAAAGGGTGGCATGACGGTTGTGACAAATGAAAACAATGAATTGATCTCAACAAGAACTGTCACAGGCTGGAGAATTTGTATAGACTATCGAAAGTTGAATCTAGCCACTCGGAAAGACCACTTCCCACTTCCCTTCATTGATCAGATGTTGGACAGATTGGCAGGGAGGTCACACTTCTATTTTCTGGATGGGTACTCAGGGTACAATCAGATCTCCATTGCACTGGAGGACAGAGAGAAGACCTCCTTCACATGCCCGTATGGCATTTATGCCTTTAGACGGATGCCCTTTGGCCTATGCAACGCACTTGCCATATTCCAATAGTGCATGATGGCCATATTCATTGACATGGTTGAGGACATAATGGAGGTGTTCATGGATGACTTCTCAGTGGTGGGGAATTCATTTGATGAGTGCCTGATAAATCTGACGCGTGTGCTGAAACGGTGCATCGAGACTAACTTGGTTCTGAACTGGGAGAAGTGCCATTTCGTGGTACAAGAAGGCATAGTCTTGGGGAACCGGGTGTCAAGCAAGGGAATAGAGGTGGATCGCGCGAAAGTTGATGTAATAGCAAAGCTGCCTCCACCAACTTCAGTCAAAACCATTAGAAGCTTCCTTGGACATGTCGGTTTTTACCGGAGGTTCATAAAAGACTTCTCCAAAATCGCCAACCCCCTCTGTAAGTTGTTAGAAAAAGATCACCCGTTTTTGTTTTCTAATGATTGCAGGGTAGCATTTGAGGAGTTGAAAAAGAGACTAGTCACAGCACCCATCATTGTTGCCCCCAACTGGGAGCAACCGTTCGAACTAATGTGTGATGCCAGTGACTATGCAGTGGGAGCAGTGCTGGGCCAGCGGAAAGACAAACTGATGCACCCCATCTACTATGCTAGTAGAACGCTGAGTGAGGCCCAGTTGAACTATACTGTGACTGAAAAGGAGATGTTGGTTGTAGTGTTCGCGTTTGACAAGTTCTGATCCTACCTGATAGGGTCCAAGGTAATTGTATATACTGACCATGCAGCTCTCAGGTACTTAATAGAAAAGAAAGAATCTAAGCCATGCCTGATTCGTTGGGTGTTGCTATTGCAAGAGTTCGATCTTGAGATTCGTGACCGTAAGGGCACTGAGAATCAAGTCGCTGATCATCTATCACGACTTGAGGGAGCTGAAAATGTAGTTGAGGTTGAGGAAATATTGGAAACTTTTCCAGACGAGCAGCTGTTCACCACCACTCATCAGGAAGCGCCTTGGTATGCAGACTTTGTTAATTACCTGGCCAGTGGTATAGTTCCTCACGACCTTTCATCGGTTCAAAGGAAAAGATTTTTTCGTGAAAGCCGCCAGTATTACTGGGATGAACCTTATCTGTTTAGAATATGCCTTGATAATATGATCCGGAGATGCGTCCCCGAGATAGAGCAATTTTCTATTTTGCAGGCCTGTCACGCATCGGCGTATGGTGGACACTTTGGAGGGGTTAGGACAGTAGCAAAGGTGCTAGAGGCTGGATTCTTCTGGCCGACAATGTTTAAAGATGCGCACCTATGGGTAAAGGGCTGCAATGAATGTCAGCGGACCGGGAACATTTCCCGACGCTACGAGATGCCCATAAACCCAATTCAAGAGGTGGAAGTGTTTGACGTCTGGGGGATTGACTTCATGGGTCCCTTCGTCAGCTCCTATGGCAATAAGTACATTATTGTTGTTGTAGACGATGTGTCCAAATGGGTGGAAGTTGCGGTGCTACCCACCAATAATGCAAAAGTGGTGGTGGGATTTCTAAAGAAGAACATATTCACCCGTTTTGGGACACCACGAGCAATTATCAGTGATGGAGGCACTCATTTCTGCAACAGGGCCTTTGAAAAGTTGTTTGCTAAATACGATGTGCGCCACAAGGTGGCTACTCCTTACCACCCGCAAACTAGTGGACAGGTTGAAGTGTCCAACAGAGAAATCAAGAGTGTGTTAACCAAAACTTTGAATGCCACAAGAACTGATTGGGCGAGGAAGCTAGATGATGCACTCTGGGCTTACAGAACTGCCTTCAAAACTCCAATTGGTATGCCACCATACAAGCTGGTGTTTGGGAAGGCCTGCCACCTGCCAGTGGAACTTGAACATAAAGCGTGGTGGGCATTGATACAGCTGAACTTAGACATGGAAGCTGCCGGCACGTTAAGAGTCACTGAATTGCATGAGCTCGAGGAGTTCAGATATCTTGCTTTTGAGAGCACAAAATTGTACAAGGAGAGAATGAAGAGGATGCACGACCAGAACAATGTTGAGAGAAATTTCAAACCCGGGGACATAGTATTGCTATACAACTCAAGACTACGTCTGTTCCCAGGTAAACTTAAGTCACGATGGTCTGGACCATTTCGAATAGTTGAAGTTTTCCCTTCAGGAGCTGTTGAGATTGCCACAGAGAATGACTCTCGTACATTCAGAGTCAATGGTCAAAGATTGAAGTCATATGTGGGCATGAGCGAGAGAAAGGAAGTGTCTGAGCTGCACCTGACTGACCCACCGAGGTCGAGCGAGCCTTAAATGCACTCATCCTGCGTCGTGCCGCGACGTTAAATTAGGCGCTGCGTGGGAGGCAACCCACGAAATTATTGTAAGTGTAACACATTATATAAAAAAAAATCAAACAACTGCCCAGACCACGGTTCCATCGCTACCGCGGTCAAACCGCGGTCAGAGACCCTCTCTGAACTTCGTTCACTGCGTTTCCACCGCGACCGCGGTCAAACCACGGTGGGAACCCCTCTCTGAACTTCATCTACCGCGGTTCAACCGCGAACGCGGCAGAACCGCGACAGACCCCGTCGGGCCCAGGTATGCAGAATTTTTTTTTTAATTCACCCCCCTTTTTCTAATTCACCTAATCCTTCAGCCACCCCAAAACAATTATTCTCACTCCCTATTCAGAAACAAAATGACCCCCCCCCCCCAAAAAAAAAAACCCAAATCCTCTCTTCTCTTTCTCTCTCAAATCCCTCTTTCACTCCCAAAAACAGCCATTGTTATCTTCTCCACACCTCCCCTCACCACCACCCACCCCTTCCAACCTTCATCAAGTAAGTGTTCTCTTCTTTTTTATTCTATTTCCTCTTCTAATTAGTGTTATCTAGTCTAAACTAGTTTAGTTAAACCCTAGGTAGGAATAGTGTAGATTTCTTTTCAATTTTTGCTTCTTCTCTGTTTTTATTGTTGTATTTGTTTCTTGTGGATTTGTTTGGTGCTAAAATGGTTGGGTATTTCTTATACTTCAATTGTGGGGGTTGTTTAGATGATTTGGAGGCCTAGAAATAATTTTTGCGGTGTAGTTTGGTGGAGGGCCCTTTTTGGCCGAAAATTTGGGGCTTGTAGTGCTATTTTGAGGCATTTTGTGCCTATCCTAGGTTGTGGTGGTGTTGTATTTGGTGAATGGTGGTGTTATATTTAACGAGAATCACTTGAGGGAGTAAGTGTGGGGTGTTTTATGCCAAGATTTGTAAGAAAGTTGTGGGGCCATTGTGGAGGTTGTAACCTGGAATACCTCATTAGTTGGGGGTTTGGCATAGTGTATGAATGGAATAAATAGGGGCTATTATTTGATTCCATCGGGTGGTGAAGTCTGAGTAACCATCCGGCTGGCCTATGTTGGATATCTTTGATGGTTCTCTTGTATTCTTTGCAGGTCATATGGCTCGTAAGAAGCAAAAGAGATCGGCAGGCACGTCTCAACAGCCTACATATGATGCCTCAAGGTTCGAATCAGAATTGGCAGAGGACGACTTTCATGCCAAGGCCTCAAAGAGCTTCATCCCTGAGATTCCGATTGACAAGGCGGCCCTCCATGCAGAAAAGGAGGAGATGAATGAGGAAATCCGGCGGAGGAAATGGAGTTCTTATTTGATGAACCTGAAACGGTGAACAGGATGCTTGTAAGAGAGTTCTACGCGAACTACCCATCACATACGTTGCGGGAGGTGACTGTGCGGGGAAAATTGGTAGATGCCTCAGTTGAAACTATTCAACAGGTGTTGCGGCTGCCCCGGTTTACTGGTGACGTAGACTATTACCAGGACGCACCAGGAGTCACTTGGGATATTATGACTAATGTACTCTGCACAGGGGGCAACCAATCTGGATACGTGACCATATCACCCTGAACTCCAATTCATTCACCCATTTGGCTAAGTGTTGGCTCACTGTCATTTACAGCCGGTTCTTGCCCTCAGGCAACACGACTGACGTGAACTTCCAAAGAGCCCTCTTGACGTGGTGCTTCGTCACAAAGAAAGATTTTGATGCGGCAAGACTTATTGGTGATGAAATGATCATACGGTCCCCGCTGAGGTCAAAGGGATTCTACTTCCCCTCCCTGGTGACTATATTGTGCCTGCTTAAGAATGTCCCCACCCATCCTACTGATGGGGAGTTGCCCCCTAAAGCAGCTTTCAGAGCTTCGGGCATCAGAGTGGGCAGGAGTACCCGCACCACCATTCAGATCGATGATGAGGATGATGACCCGGTTCCCATGGCACCATCTAAGAGATCCTATGACAGTGCCGGACCCTCTCGGTGCCCCCATGTTGGGGCAGGCTTATCCAGATCATAGTCCACCCAGCCTATGTTACGTACTATGGAGGACGAGGTCGCGGATCTTCGCACCTCGGTGGAGGGCCTACACACATGTATAGATGACATGTCTCAGCGGCAAGCCAGGTCTGAGAGCCGGTTCATGTCCTGGTTCTGTGCTTTGGGGAGAGCTTGTTATATGGACCCCAGCACCGTCTCCGACTCTGGTTGAGGCTCAGGGAAGTCTTCTTACCCTTCTGCTCATTATTTTTGATATGACATGGGGACATGACATAATTTTTAAGTGTGGGGTGTGATACTTGCTCGGGTAATGTATTGTAGTGTATATAGACATGGTGTATATTGTAGTATTTGATTGGTGTTGTTATGTATAATTGACTATACTCACAATAGAAGTAACTGACTTGGCCCAACGACGGACACTTGTCGACGGGTCTCTTGAGGGTCAAAGTCGGATTTAAAAAAAACAGTTGCACCTAAAGAAAAGTGGGGGTCCCTATGAACTAAAATGTGGAAGAACGAGTGGGCTGAGCATGGAAATTGAAATAAAAGGAAGTTTGTAGTAAAGGTTCTTAGGGAGGTTAGTCACTATATCCAAATATATCCTACCCGTCCCTTAGCCTACATTACAACCAAATAAATACCTCTTGATCTTTGACTGAATAGCTCGATTAGTAGAGTACTACACTAGGGGCAAGCTTATGGTGTGTCTGTATGGCATGTGAATGTTCTTTGCTAAGAATGAGTGAATTCTTCCTATCTTTGGTTACTTGTTGCTTGAATTTTATGTGTGTGGAACTTCTCTCAGAATTATGATGTGAGGGCATATGACTCAGGAAGAAAAAGTGAGTTTTCACCTCTGTTAGAGTAACTAGAGTGAGCATGAGTGTGTCACGGTGCTAGAGTCTTCATCTGAGGCGTGATTGTTGCACTGCTTAGGTTGTTCCTTCGTAAAGTGGGTAATGCATCGAACGATTAGGCCTAGAAGTGTTGTTTAACTTGCTCGAGAAGAGCAAAGGTTTAAGTGTGGGGTGTTGATAATAGGTGAATTTAACTATAATTAGGCCCTAAATAACCACCTTCTTGTATAGTTTGGATGATAAAAGTGATAACAAAATGCTCTTAGTAGTGTTTTTCATGCTTTGCAGGTTTTGTATGACCAGAGAAGGCTATGGAGTACTTTTGGGATCAAATATGGAGAAAAAGAGGCCGATCGTAAAATTCTGTCAAGTAAACCACGCGAAACAGCTCAAGTCAGAACTGAAAGAGGACTGTCGCGGTTCCACCGCGACCGCGGCAGAATCGCGGTAGAATATGGCTGCAGACAAAGTGAGAATCAGAGAGCATGTTTGGTCGCGGTTTGACCGCGACCGCGGCAGAACCGCGGCGGAGGCGGAGAACTTCAGGGACTAAAGTGCAAAACACAGGATTTTTAGCCCAAAACCCTATTTTAAACACTAGACTCCGCCCAAGAGAGGCATGTATTATTTTTAGAGAGTATTTTGGCAAGAATAACAAGTGTGAGAGATCACCCAAAACATCTTGGTTTCTTCTTCTCTTTATTTTTCTTGCAAGTTTTATGATGAATATTGTTTTAGTTTATTTACCCATAGTTATGAGTAGCTAAATCCTTTGTCTAAGGTTTTGATGGAACCTATTTGGGGATGAACTTCTTGTTTATGTGAATACAAATTGCTAGTCTCAATCTTTATTTGTTCAACTTTATGTATGTTGTAGTTAATTGACAGGATCCTCAATTAGTTGTGCCTATTTAGTGTGCATAACTCGGGAGAGAATGCATATTTAGGTTATTGTTGAACAACACCACTCCCAAAGTATAAGAGGGATCTATAAATGCGGGTTTAAAGGCGGGATTAGGGATAACAAAGCCTTGAGTGCAATCTAAAGTGAACTGTGTTAATTAGAGCTAGCTAGTGTATCTCGGGAGAGTGCATTGAGTATATTACTGTGATTACTCGCGAGAGATTTACGGTAAGATGAGCGTTCATGGTTGATAGAGAGGTGTTGGTCAATTTGTATGAAGCATAAACAGAAGTGATTCCATCAATAGGGGAAGTCATTACCTTAGCGTTTTCTCATTATTGTTTACAACCTTAGCATCCTTAGTTTACAGCTGTTTATTTACTTGCAATTTTAGTTATTGAAGACACCATCAACTGTGATTCAAACGTTTGGAGAAATTGGTTCTCAAGAGTTTAGTAGGTCTAAAGATAGTGATTGATAGGTTAATTCTCTGTGGATTCGACTCTGGGCAGAATACTCAGGTTATATTTGCAACGTCCGCATTGTCCTTTTTATAAGGCATAGTTGGACGTGATCAGTATTCATGAATACAACAGCGCGAATATATATGAATACACGCACTTACAGCTGGACTGCCTTAATTTTAGGCGCATTTTGCTGTTGTATTCGTGAATACAGCAGCGCGAATACGTCAAATACACTATCATAACAACTGAATAGTAGCTATAGAAAGTAAATTATGTATATAGTAGCTATAGGAAGTTAATAGCCACTAAAAAATAGTGGTTTATGAAAATTCCTCAATTACATAAAAGAGAGAATTTGCTCTATGGGTTAGTATTACTCTCTTGCCATTGTCAATTGGTGAGTCAGTGGTGACGACTCAGGGGCGGATCTACCATGTGTCATACTAGTTCACGTGAACCTAGTAACTTTTGCTCAGACAATGTATATATGTGAAAAAATATACTAAATATTGATAAAATCTTTACTGTGAATACAATTATAATTGTAAATTTACTTAAGGTAGCTATAGAAACCCAAAAATTTCAAATCTTGGTAACGCCTTTGGGCCAAAATGTGGTATTTTACTAGTATAGCAAGAAAAGACAACTAAATCTGGTTAAGGTATTTGATAGCAGCAATCAGCTAGGTAACTCTTAAAAAGAAAAGGAAATATTGACAAGATTCAGAAAACAGTACTCTTTCCTGAAGATCAATCAAAATAGTTTTATACAACTACATTGTATTTACAGAATTCTATATTTTCAATTCATAGTTACTTTGAGTGACTGTCAAAACACTTGAAGCAAAGTCTTAGTTTCAATGAATGTTAGTAGTTGATTCATGTAAGACCTGTTTAACCATAAGAACTCGCCTTCTTCGACCAATCCACGTAGTTGTCCATGGCGGATCACTTGAAACTAACCTGTACCCCGCGTTTGTATACAATCGTCGCGCACCAAAATCATCCTCATATGCCCTTAGGGCGAGATAATCGAAACCCCAAAATCTTGCAAGCACATCACAAGCCTTAAGTAAAGCAGTTGCAACTTTCTGCCTCCTGCAATTGATACAAACACTTTTAGTTTCTCAAATCAAATCCCATTTCGACGGAAAAATGCACACATATATGACTCATCTGTATTTGCTGCATATCTGATAAGATTCTATGAAAGAACAACATCATCTTGCTAGTGTTTGGTTGAAAGTTAAAAAGGAAAAAAGGGCAGCCCGGTGACGAAGCATTCTGTGTTTATGCAGGGTTCAGGGAACGGCCGCACCCTAAGGGGGTGTGATGTAGGCAACCTACCCTGATGCAAGCATCAGTAGCTGAAACTTGGTTGATAATATGGTAAAAGGATTTATGTTGTATATTATGCAGTAGCAGCAAAGAGAGTTAAAGCTTAATAAAGTGACTCGAACCTCAAATGATGTTAGTTATTCTCGCAATATCTGTTTAAGATGTTTCCATGACATTAATTTTAAGATATTTGTAACAACTCGGGATAATGAACAACAAAAAGAGACTGAGAGTATAACCAAAAGCATTTTAATTTGTGCCATATCAAAGAAAGCATCAATCTAAAGTAATGGACCTGAATTTGTTCAATACAGCTATCCCAGAAATATAGAGATATTCTGCTGCTCCAGGAAGGTACTGAAGAACATCGTTATCTCTAAACGCTGTAGCATCGACGACCCCAACAATGTCTTGAGGATTGTCACTTGAGGGCTCCGCAACTAAACATGCATACCTATTTAGTCAAGAATTTCTTAATGAATATTTTCAGTTTAGTACAAACAAGAATCACATTGATCTAGTTGGAGTAGTTGTAAAAACACTGAATTTGTTTATCTTTCTTTCATAGACAATCTCAATATCAAGAATTGGATGTCTGAACTATAACTAGCAGCCTAAACTTATCAACCTACATACGTGGATAATAAACTAATGAGCTTGATTTTACTTCAATACAGGGTAAGACTGCGTATAATAGACCCTTATGGTACGGTCCGCGCATAGCGGGAGCTTAGTGCACCAGGCAACTTGATTTTACTTCATTAGTAACAAAGGAACTCATCCATCCCCTAGTTTAACTCATAATCTACCATTATCTCATTTCTTTCGACAGAAAATTAAGGGGGTCTCACCTTCTTCTATTTAGGTCAAAACGGGGCACATGTTCATTCTCAAATTCTTGAATTGAGTGGAGGGTAAAGTACCTTTTGAGCAGTATGAATGCTTTACTGTGAATAGAGGCGAATCCAAGATTTAAACTTTATAGGTTTAACTTTTAAGGTTTTTAGTATTGAACCCATTATATATTTAAAGTTATGGGTTCATATCTACTATTTTTGAAATTTTAATGTACTTTTATACATAGAATTTTACTCCGCGTCGAAAGTTATGGGTTCAATTGAACCTGTTCCTAACAAACTACATCCGACCCTGACTGTGAACTAAGATTCTTGTGTAGTTTGAAGTATACTTACATCTGAAGTCCCAATATTCAAGGCGAATGAAAAATTCATGTAATATGAACCTTACCTTAGCAAAGAATGAGGTCATGTCATTATATTTCTAAAAGTAGTAAATGATCATAATTTTTTTTTAACAATAAGGGGAAAACAGATATGTTTGATGTGTTTACCTGTCAGGTGGTGAATTCCTTAGTCTGTAAAGAAGTCCAGAAAGTACTTCAGCCTACATAATCATGATTCTCATTTTATTGAAATGGAGATAAAAATACATGAACCATAATATGAGATGAAGCAGTTCATTGCTAGAACTGGTGCCACTGGGATTACAGAATACTACTAACAGATAGCAAATGCTGACAAATTCATTTCCTAATATACTGATAAGAAACATGAAACTGAAAACAGAAATACAGAATGACACAGAAAATCATCAATGGGATTTTGGGAAGAATAAAGAGAAAACTACAAAGCATAAGCCGCTTCCAAAAATAATAGCCAACAAAATATATACTTTTTGTATATTAATATAATTAGACAAGAGGGGTTGCTCTGATGGTAAGCAACCTCCACTTCCAACCAAGAGGTTGTGAGTTCGAGTCTCACCAAGAGCAAGATGGGAAGTTCTTGGAGGGAAGGATGCAGGGGGTTTATTTGGAAACACACTACCCTCCCCAGACCCCACTAAGTGGGATTATACTGAGTTGTTGTTGTTGTTGTATATTAATATAACATACATCAATATATACATTGATGGGAGCCTTGGCGTAACTGGTAAAGTTGTTGTCATGTGACCAGGAGGTCACAGGTTCGAGCCGTGGAAACAGCAGAAAATGCAGGGTAAGACTGCGTGCAATAAACCTTTATGGTCCGGCCCTTTTCCGGATCCCGCGCATAGCGGGAGCTTAGTGCACCGAGCTGTTCTTTTTTAATATATAACATACATAGATCGAGCAGCCCGGTACACAAGGCATCTTGCATTCACGTAGGGTCCTGGAAGAGTTGCACCCCAAGGGGTATGACGTAAACATCTTGCCCCAATATAAGCATTAGTGGTTGTTTCAACTGCTCGAACTCGTGACTTATAGTCATGTGGATATGGATATAACTTACCATTGCTTCAAGGCTCCCCTTCTAATGTATAATATACATATTTTTTGTATATTTAACTAGTGAATATAATTATTTTTGGCTGACCGTAACTTGCCCGAGAATAAATCATTGACAATAAAAACAAGTTCAAAGAAAAAAGAAAATAATCAAGAAAGAGAAGGATAAGGGGTTTTGTCAATTAGAACCTGAAAGAATTCAAAGAAAATATCATTGAAGATGAGAACAGGTTCATGAAAGGCTTCAGCTTGAACTCCAGCAACTTTCTTCATCTCTTCTTCAGTCTCAATCATTCTTCTCACTAACCATCCATTCTCATTCACAAAACAGTTAACCTCATATTCTCCTCTTTGTTTTCCAACATTTCCAACCTCAAGCTTCAATCCCACTTCTTCTTCCCTTGTTGTTGATGACACTGGAAATGATGAATTACTGCAACATTCTACTCCTCTGATTCTGTTAATGGAAACTCTGTTAGATGGTCGGCATTTCCAAGAAAGATCTTTCTTGATACAAATACTGTGAAAATTTGGTTGCCATTGACATTGTGCCATTTTCTTTTCTTCCTCGAATTTCTTTCTCAATGAAAAGTTATCCTAGTGAGGTTTGGTTTCCGTTGTGATTTCCCTATGATTTTGTAAATTTTGGTTGACTGTTAGTCTGCTATTTTGGTTGGCGCCTGCCTAAATGCTACCTAACAAAGATGGCTCCATACTCAGGGTCGAACCGAGACCTCTGATTATGGATGATGGAGTACTTAACACTCCAGCACAACCCTTGTTGGTTTCTTTTTTGGGGGTTTTCTTTTCTCTCCCAATTTAGGAGGATCTATAGTATTTTCATGCTTTTACTCTAGTGTGACTCGAACCGAGAACCTAATAATGATGTGTGGAGATCTGAGCAAGCCTCACTTGTCTTTTTTTTAGATTACATTATAATTAACAACCAAGAACTTTAAAAATAATTTTCTACAAGAAAAAAAGTTTGAAGAACTCATAAATATGAACCATAAGTTGTCAAGAATCAAGTTTCATAATATTTGAATTCTTGTTGTTATATCATTTGGGAGTTATTTATTTATATTTAAATAAAATTCTTGTTGAATTTTTCCATTCTCCATTTAGAACTCCCTAACTTCTATCGTTTGACCCTTTCACTGTATAAAAAATAAAAATGAGGAGAAAAATAAATTTTGTCTTTGTTTGTGGCTATAGGTCCACTTATGGATTCTGCTCATAGTGACAAGATTACTAGTGAATGGTTCTAAATTCATGATTTCTCTTGTGCCTGAAACTCTTGTCCTACGTGGATACCAATTAGCCTAACACGTGTCCTATATTGGAACATTGTAATTAGTATCTCTTTTTATTTTTTAAATAAAAAAAACACATACTATAGTAATTATCTGGAGTCCTATTTATGCTTAAAATAAATATTTCCATCCTCTTCTCCCTCTCTACCCTCGCCGGGTCGGCCCCAACCAGGGGCAAAGCTAGCATGTCGCCTACAGGTTCGATCAAGAAAACCTTGGCACCATATCCATCTTTTCTACTCCCTCCATTTCATATTAAATGAGGTACTTTCCTTTTTAGTCTGTTCCAAAACAAATGACACATTTTTAAATTTGGAAATAATTCAACTTTAAACTCTTTCATTTTACTCATTTACCCTTAATGAAAAGCTTTTATAAACACACAAATGTTATGGCTCCACAAACTTTTTTACCCCTTAAGCTTTTAAGACCACAAGTTTCAAAAATTTTCTTCTTTTTTCTTAAATTTTGTGTTGAGTCAAACTACCTCGTATAATATAAAACGGAGGGAATACCTATTATAACTACTTTTCTCAAAGCCAAAGAATTTCCTCTCCATCCTACAAATAATTGATTAATTTCTAAGGATTGACTGTTAATCAATAGGGGTATATTTGTGCCAATTTTATAACAACGGGACATAGCTGATCCCAACTATTAACGAAGGATAAACATAAACAATTTTGCATAGTACAAAGACAAATTGACCATTTTCTCTCTCTCACATACACACATATATTTTATATATAAATATATACACGTGCATTCTACAATTATAAAATTTATGATAAAAAATAATATATTCTTATGTAAATATAAGTCTATAATAGTGTAGGATTATGTCACAACCCTAAAATCGACTCGGTCATGATGGCGCATATCGTGAAACTAGGCCAACCGACACAAACCCCAAATCCAACTAGTATTTCATAAAAGTCATTTTTAAGCCATTAATTAACAAAATCTCATAACATAAGTCTAAATAACCAGTGCGAAAATATAACACAAGCCCGACATCGGGGTGTTACAACTCACGAGCAACTACAAGATCTGTCTAAGTACAAGAAAAGCTATCATAGTCGAATAAAACACTAAGAACAATCTAAGTAAGGTAAGAAGGAGAAGTGCAGGGTTGTGAACGCCGAGCAACTACCTTGCCAACTCCGAAGACCTGCTGGAAGAACAATCAGCACTCACTATCGTGACCCGCAACTCCTGGATTTGCACACAAGGTGCAGAGAGTAATGTGAGCACGCCAACTCACTAAGTAATAAAACAAAATGAAAGCTAAGCACTAAGAAAACAGATAATTCTACGTCATAGCACTACAACAAATACTGTACATTTCCAAAACAATACAGAACTCAATTATCTTGTAAAACAAACTCAGTTTCAGTAAAACCTTTTCTTTTAAAAAAATCTTTCAATAGTTTCAAACAAGTGATGAAATGGTGAGTAAAAAATGATAGAAACGTAAATGGCCCCTCGGGCAAGACATGTACCAAAACCGCCCCTTGGGCAAAATATCAACAGAACCAGCCCCTCGGACTACCTCATAATCACTCGTAATCAGACCCTTGGGCAACAACATGAATCAACAACAGCCCCTCGGGCAATATCACATCACTCACACTGGGTACTTGCGCTCACTGAGGGTGTTAGACTCCGGAGGGGCTCCTACAACCCAAACGCTATAACAAGCCATCTCGTGGTATAAAAAATCAGGCCATCGGCCTCTCATATATCACAAATCAGTACAACATGCTGTGGTGCGCAGCCCGATCCCATGATATCCTCACAACACATGCCCTCGACCTTACTCAGTGAGAAACCTCTCAAGCCACTCGGGCTAATAGTAAAACAGGGTGCTTAGCCCAAAATAATTTTTACATGTATCAAAACAGAGTAATAAACACTGAGTTATGAAACTAGTAAAACACTGCATGACTGAGTACAGATATTAAGTCAAAATAGTGAGGGATAGTAGTAAAAAACCCTTAAGGGTCCAAACAGCTTGGCACGAGGCCCAAATATGGCATTCATCCCAAAACATAGTAATACTTTCCAAAACACAATGATATCAAATAGTTTTCAGTCAAATATGCGAATTATTAGTCGTACGGGACGGACCAAGTCAAAATCCCCAACGGTGCATGCCCCTACGCTCGTCATCTAGCGTGTGCATCACCTCAAAGTAGTGAAACAATGTGAAATCCGAGGTTTTATACCCTCAGGACAACATTTACAATTATTACTTACCTCAAACCGATCCAAACTCTAACCCGCGATGCCTTTGCCTCTCGAATCAGCCTCCAAATGCTCTGAATCTAACCAAAATCAGTATATTATCATCAATATACGCTAAAGGAACAAAGCCTAAGAGAAAATAATCAAACTAACTCAAAAATCCGAAATTGGTCAAACCCGACCCTCCGGTCCACGTCTCGGAATCCAATAAAAATCACAAAATTGGAAAACACATTTGCTCACGAGTCTACCCATATCAAATTCACCAAAATCCGCCATCAAATGGACATCCAAATCCCCAAAATCAACTCTCCAAATTTTCTTCTATTTTCCCCAATTTTCATCCCAAATTTCCAAATTAAATGATAAAAAACAAGACATAATCATGAGATTTAACCAAACTTGAGTGAAGAACACTTGCCCCAGTCAATCCTCTGAAAATTCCCTCCAAAATCGCCTTCTTCCGAGCTCTCTAATGAATTTTGAAATTATGGACCAAAACTCTCGTTTTTGAACTTAAACATTCTGCCAGACATTTCCTTCTTCGCGAACGTGACCGTCCTCTCGCGTTCCCGTAGACCAACCCAGACTGCCTCTCTGCTTTACTCTACGCGAACGCGCTGCTTTACCTGCTCAAACCTTAGCGAACACGGCCATTACCTCGCGAACGCGTAGACCAAGGACCTGTGGTCCCCAACTGCCTCACTCTTCTTCCCGAACGCGTGAGTGGCCCTACCATTCGCGTTCACGTCCTCTTCTTCGCGAACGCGAAGAACAAAAATACCATCTCAGAGAACACTCTTCGCGAACTCGGGACACTCTTCACGTGCACAAAGAAGAAACCTTCTGCAATAAAATACCAGCAAAATCTGCCATCTCCCAAAACCAAGAATTGGTCCGTTAATCACCCGAAATAAGAGGCCCTTGGGACCTCAATCAAACATGCCAACACATCCCATAATATTATTCAAACTTGTTCCAACTTTCGGAACACTCGAAACAACATCAAAATATCAAATCACCCTCGGATTTAAGCCTAAGGATTTCCAAACTTCCAAATTCCGCAAACGATGCAAAAACCTATCAAACTTCATCCGAATTACCTGAAATTTTGCACACACGTCACAAATGATACAACAAACCTACTCCAATTTTCTGAATTCCAATCCGACCCCGATATCAAGATTTAAACTACCGACCGAAAAACGCCAAAATTTCAATTTCACCAATTCAAGCCTAAATATACCGCATACTTCCAAATTACATTCCGAACACGCTCCTAAGTCCAAAATCACCTAACAGAGCTATCAGAACCATCAAAATTCACATCCGAGACCTTCTACACATAAGTTGACATCTGGTTGACTTTTCCCAACTTAAGCTTACTCAAAAGAGACTAAGTGTCTCATTTCACTCCAAAACCACTCCAAACACAGAACAACCAACACGATATGATGAAATACTACTGAACAACACATAAAGAGGCAGAAATGGGGAAAATGGAACAGTAACTCATAAAACGACCGGCCTGGTCGTTACAAATTACTCCCTTAGGACCCTTACATCTTATTGATAGTGCTGGTAAGACAGTCATTGGCAATATCCTTAACACTATTTTTTGGATAAATTACTATACTTGAAGCCCTTATGACACTAAAATGATTTTAAGAAAAAGGGCCATGATATTGGTAAAACTTTTCTTCAAGGGGGCAGCCTCCAGCTGAACAACTAATTTTTCAGATCAAATTATATTCAGCCCAGATTCAGTAATTGTATAACCTGAATGTTCCAGGAAAAAGAACTTTATTTTTCATATATCTAAAATTTATTGACAAAAGAAGGCGAAATTTTACAAAGAGAGCATGCTATAATGTACATTTAACGCCCCAAAATACAGGCTAACTATCTGCACAAACTAGAATTTCTTATCTACATTAGAAAACAAATGAAACAAATTACTATTAAAAGAGAGCTTTTGACCCAGTAACAATTAGGGGTATACATAGGTCGGATTGGTTTGGGTTTTACAATTACCAAACCAAACCAATTATGTCGGGTTATTAAATCTAAAGACTAAACCAATAAAACTCGGAATTTTCAATCTCGTTTTTTTTTTTCCAGGTTTTTCAATCTCGTTTTTTCTCGGGTTTTCGGGTTATTCGGGTTTTTTCCGCTAAAATCTTCGCAGCACAAAACATATAACTTGTGCTCCAAATATTTCTTTAATCCTAGTACGATACAACTATATAAGGTATTTTCCAAAAAAATAATACAAAATATGAGATGTGTCATGGCATTATCCTAAAATATTCAACAATAAAGACAATAAAATCACATAATATAAATAATGCTAATTAAAAAGCCATAATAAAAATAACACACAATTTAAAAGTACTAAGTCATGCTAAAATAAGTAGACTAATAAGGGAGTATTAATTACATGACTAAACACTAAAGAAAAAATAAAAATAGGTTATGCATTTTTATCTAAATAATTGCAAAACAAAAACTAGACATTCAATACATTGTCATTCCTAGTATTGAATTGAATGTCCTTTGTTAGCATTAGTATTATTTGATTTTGGTTTGGGATTTTGTTAGTATTATTTGAGTTACTAATATTAATGGCTATAAAACTTATTGGAATATTCAAACGTTCAAAGTCCAACCTTGAAATAATACCTTAAAAGATAAAATTATGAAAAAGTGTAAGAAATATTTATAAATTACATCACAATTAGTATATTTATATATTAAATATATCTAAAATTTCTATATATGTAATGGTTTGGTTTCGATTTGACTTTCTTTAGTTAAAATCAAACCAAACCAATTATGATCGATTTTTTTTATTTCAACACCAAACCAAATCAAACCAGCCATAGTCAAAAAATTTTCTCGGGTTGACTTGAATTATTGAGTTGGTGTGATTTGTCTGTTTCCTCTGTACACCCTCGTAACAATATATATTTGGCTCCTTCAAACAGTTCAATGGCAAGAATATGTTGACAAAACTGCTTACATAGTCACTCAATATTCATAGTACTACTCATACTCATTGTTTCGAAATATAGTACTTGAAATTACGACCTATTGGAAAGGGTGCTCTAAATACAAATTGAGACTTTAAGATTTGGTGCTTGATTTTAAAATTTTGTTCTGAAAATATATTTTATTTGCCTGGTCTATATATTGGGAAGAGTATATGCCAGACAGAATCAGTGGTCTTAGACCAGCTGCATACATATCTATATATAAATATAAAGTTGGGCAATAAAAGTTTGATGGGGCGCTCTCACAATCTAAGATTCTAATTTATCTTATTTCTCTTGGGTTTTTACTATTTTTTAATTGTTGTAATATATTTAAAAAACGGAAAAGGGTAAAAATTGCCCTTGAATTATTAGAAATAGATCGGTAATACCCTCCGTTTACCTTTTGGGCCAAAAAAACCCTTACCATTAATCAATTGGAGCAAAAATGCCCTTTCCAACTAACGGAGTACCACTTCACATGAAAACAAAATTAAAAATATTATAATATTGTTGATATGGAACTTCACCGTGAACAGACGTCATTCTTTTATCATGCACATCATTTTCCAAAAATTAAATCATTACTAGTGACTGTCATTCAAGTCAGTGGCAGACCCAATATTTTTATCAAGCGGGTTCAATCTAAAACATTAGAGGTCATATGTGAATAGCTGGTTTCGAACTCAGGACCATGTGGAAAATTTGAACCCTCTTTACCAACAGGCTAGGCATTTTACTTGTTTCAAGTGGGTTCAAAATTATATTTATACCTTTACGTGTCAGAAAACAGCAAAAATATACCTATATATACAGTGTTATTTTTCGATGAAGCGGGTTCATATGAACCCACTTGACTCCACGTGGGTCCGCCCCTGATTGAAGCCACTAAAAGTGTTGAAGCTCCACTAAAAAAATTGTTGCATATTTTTTTTGTTTCTTATTCAAATATTAGATTCATTTATCTAAATTTTGGTTTCATCTGTCGGATTTTTGCTCTGAACTTCTTACAGACTGTCATATGCCGATTTAAAGCTTCTTCTCTACCAATCCTTCTCTCTGACGACGACGATCTCACCATCTTGTCCTTCACCGCCTCCGTGCCAGGGGCAGACCCAAGTGGTGAGAAGTGGGTTCAACTGAAACTGCTTCGTCAAAAAATAATACTGTGTATATGTATAAATTATAGCTAAAACAAGGTAAATTTTGTATAGAAATTGTTTTTGAACTCGCTTATACGGCTTATACGGCTTATACCGCTTATGTTAGTTATGGACTTCTCCGACTGAACCCGCTTGCACAAAATTCTGGGTCTGCCACTGCTCCGTGCACAGTCCGCATATCTACCGCCCTTGATTTCGCTCCCGCACTCTCGCTATGCATGCCTCCGTCAATCCGCAGCACCCGCACTTCGCGAATTGCACTTCATTTAGTATCTTCCCCGTCGCCGCCGCCACCACCACAGGTGACTGAGATTCAATTCCGATCACATTCGCCGCCTCTTTCCTCATCATCGTTGCCGACATTGCCTCAATTCTCTCACCCGAGACAATACTCTTTTCTTCAACAAAATATATATACACACGTAGAGAACATAACCGTTTCGGAAATTCAAAATTTAAAAATAATTAAGTATCTCATGAATAATTTCAGAATCAAATATTGTATAATAGAAACTGCAAACCTGGAGAGAATGCTCCGTCAGTTGGGAAGGGCATTTTTGCTCCCATTGATTAACGGTAAGGGCTTTTTGGGGCCAAAAGGTAAATGGAGGACATTATTGATCTATTTCTAATAGTTCAAGGGCATTTTTGGCCTTTTTCCGTTTAAAAAAAATCCAAAAATTACCACATTTAAGGAAAGATGAAACAACTCATTTTTAATGACTTTTCTATATCAACCGTAACTGTTGAACGACCCTTCAAATCCCGAATGTTACTTTTTCTCATGCATTTAATTCTGCATTTCATGTGTGTGGTTGTTTTAGAATACATTTGGTCATACTTTGACAAAATAAGTATTTTAGAGTGAAAGGCATTGTTATCTATGAATTGTGAGTTATGAAGCATTTTAATAAAGCATATTCGAAGCAATTCTCAAGGTAAGCAAGTATGATCTTTTTGTTTGTGTTTTTATGTTTTCAAGTTTGTAAGATGTTTTTTCTCATAAAATCATAAAACAAATCATAAAACCTTGAATATGTATTTCGGTATTCTTTTACTGAAGATTCCTTCATACAATTATAATGAAGAACATGAAGGAATTAGCTAAGAAGATTAGAAAGAAGGAGAAGAAGAAAGCAAAGGTAAGGCAGAGAGAAAGAGATATCAGGCGGAGAGATAGAGAGAGAAATAATAGAGTATTAGTTTTTCATTATCTCAAAAAGTGTATTGTACATATTATGATACATGTATATATACTAGTGAATCAATTATGTAGTTAAGTAACTTACTAACTAACTAACAACTTCCTAACAGCTATTAGTTGGTTATTTAACAGCTTTTAGCTAAAAGACTAATCTGCCCTTAGTTACATTATTTAACACTTCCCCTCAAACTAGGTGGTGGGAAAATATTAATTACACCTAGTTTGGATTTCAAATACTCATGTTGAACTTTGGTTAGGCCTTTTGTAAGAATATCTGCTGGTTGATCTGTTGTTGTAATGTACTTGGTGTTGATAAGACCTTGTTGAATTCTTTCTCTCACAAAATGGCAATCGATTTCAATATGTTTAGTTCTTTCATGATAGACTAGATTTGCAGCAATTTGTATTGCTGCTTTACTGTCACTATAGATGTCAATAGGTAGCTGAATCTTTGTATCAACTTCAGTCAGTAGACCATATAACCAAATTAGTTCAGCTACTGTCGTGGTTAGGCTTCTGTATTCTGCTTCTGCAGAGCTTCTGGATACAGTAATCTGCTTCTTAGACTTCCATGAAACCAATGAATCACCAACCTTGACTAAATAACCGGTAACTGATTTTCTAGTTAGAGGACATGCAGCCCAGTCTGCATCACAATAAGTTGTGATTGTGTTACTTTGAGAGCTTGATAATAGGATCCCTTCGCCTGGCTGATTTTTCACATATCTTACTATTCTTAATGCAGCTTCCATGTGAGATCTTTTAGGCTGTTGGAGAAATTGACTAAGAGTCTGAACTCCAAATGCTATATTTGGCCTTGTCACTGTCAAATATAACAGTTTTCCTATTAATATTTGGTAGGATGTTTGATCAACTGTACTGTCTTCATTTCTTGAATACTTTGCCTTGCCAATGTGATCATCATACTGTTTAGAAGTTAGTTTGATGTTAACATCTATTAGAGTTATTGCTGGTTTGGCAGCAGCTAATCCAGCTTCTGAAATCAACTCTAAAGCATATTTCCTTTGATGCATATTAATTCCTTGACTGGACCTGGCAAACTCAATCCCTACGAAGTATTTGAGCTCCCTCAGATCTTTCATTTTGAAGGCATTTTGCAGTAGAGTCTTTGTTTCTTCAATTATGTGCAGACTGTCACCTATAATTAACATATCATCTACATAAACTAGAATTAGAGTAGTACCTTCAGTTGTCTTTCTGATGAATAGGGAGTGATCATATTGGCATTGTTTGAATTTGAACCTCAGCAATGCTTCACACAGTTTTGTATTCCATTGTCTAGGTTCCTGTTTAAGTCCATATAGGGATTTAACAAGTCTACACACAGTTTTCTCCCCCTGACTTTTAAATCCCTGTGGTAGGTCCATATAGATTTCATCAAATAGATCCCCTTATAGAAAAGCGTTGTATACATCTATTTGATGTATATGTCATTTCCTTGAAGCTGCTAGTGCTAGAATACTTCTTACTGTTACCATTTTCACTACAAGTGAAAAGGTTTCTTGATAGTCAATTCCTTCCTTTTGGCTATATCCTTTAGCCACTAATCTAGCTTTGAATCTTTCAATCTTTCATGTGGCAGTATATTTGATTTTATAAATCCATTTACATCCTATAGGCTTCTTACCTTCTGGAAAAGTCACAATTTCCCAAGTATGATTATTTTCAAGAGCCTTTATCTCTTCATCCATAGCTTGAATCCATCTAGGATCTAAAATAGCTTCAGAATAGTTATTTGGTTCAGACATTGTTGAAGTTGTAGCTAGATATAACTGATATTTAGATAAGAGATGATCCTAACTGATATATTTATTTAAAGCATAAGGAACATTCTGATGAATATTTAGAGATACAAAGTCCTTCAACCATACTGGAGGGTGTTTGTCTCTGCAGGATCTTCTTCTGTTTTCAGCTAAGGTCTGATGTTGAGCTTCAATAACACATGGTGTTTGTGAGCTATTAGTTTGTGTAGCATCTGAACCTAGCCCTTCATCTGTTTGAGCTTGAACTACATCTGTGTAGTTTTCTTCAATGTTGTGTTGCATACCATTTTCACTATAGTCTGTAAGCATATCCGTATTGTCACCTTCTGTATTCTGCTGTATATTAGTTCCACTAGGTTCTGAGTTGTCACCAACATTTGTAGTTGTATTTGTATTTCTGTTTTGAGATAGTATTGGATGATCATACATCATTCTCAATTCTGGAGTTATATCTACAAACACCTGTGAAGGACTATTGTCCTTTTTGTGAATGGATACATATCTTCTCTAAATATGACATCTCTACTTGTGAAGAAAGATTTGTTAGTTGGATCATATAAAATATACCATTTTTGGACTTCTGAGTACACCATGTGAATAGCCAGCTTAGCTCTAGGCATTAACTTGTCATGTTCTTGTACTGTTTTTGCAAAACACAGACATCCTATTATTCTAAGATGCATAAAAGATGGCTTTCTTTTATGTAGTCTTTCAAATGGAGATATGTTGCCAATAACAACACTAGGCATTCTATTTATTAGATATACAACAACTAGAACACAGTAACCCCAAACCTTAATAGGTATGTGAGCTTGAAATCTAATAGCCCTTGTAACTTCCAATATATGTCTGTGTTTGTTCTCAGCTACACCATTCTGCTGAGGTGTATACACACAAGTTCTTTGATGTATGGTTCCTAACTCTTTAAACATCTGTTCACACACAGAGGTCACAAACTCTGACCCATTATCTGTTATTATGACTTTTACTATTCTATCATACTGAGTTTTGACATATTTGAAGAAATGCTGAATTGAAACACAAGCATCAGATTTTTGTTTTAGCAGAAATATCCAAGTCATTTTTGAAAAATCATCTACAATAGTCAGAAAGTACTTATTTCCATCTATAGTAGGCACTCTATAAGGCCCCCACAAGTCTACATGTATAAGATCAAAACACTTGCTACTTTGTATACTACTTGTAGGAAATGGTAACCTAGTCTGTTTGGCACAAGGACATACAATGCCCTTATTTATTCTATTTCTGATAGTATCAGTATCTATATGTAGTATTTTCTTACGAGTCTGGGTGGACACATGACCACATCTTCTGTGCCACAGCACTATATCTGATTGTTCACTCTTATTTGTGTCATTTTTCTTTGCAGTCAAAGCTATCATTCTGTTCCTTTCAGCTGTATTAGTGTACAGAAGATATAATTCATCATTCTCTTTACCAATCTCCTTCACCTTCCCAGTGAAGAGTTCCTGAAATACACAAAAATCAGGAAAAAATGTTGCTGAGCATTGCAACTCTTTGGTTATCTTAGAAAGTGATAACAGGTTATACTTGAATTTTGAGGGACATAAAACACATTAGTTATAACACCATTTTCTAATATAGAACTTGCTCTTGCATGAGTGACAGTTGTAATATCTCCATTGTGAAGTAAAACTTTCTTTGGATTGTTTGATTCATTTATTGTCCTTTCATCTATTAACTTTTTGTCAGCTACCATATGATTGGTTGCCCCTGTGTCTATAATCCAGTAACTAAGGCAATCAGAAACTAGTAAGGCTATATCCATACCTGCCACATTAGCTGCAGTAGTTGAGCTTGATACACTAGTGTTATTCAGCATTTGCAGAATCTGTTCATACTAAGACTTTGTAAGAGCATAGTTTTCAAGACCTGACTTCTTCATATTTGGATTAGGTCCTTGAGCTTGAGCATTAGTCCCTGGCTTTGTCTGATCTTGCACATTTGTATTTTGCCCATAATTAAACATAGGCATTGAGTTTGATTATTGATCATTAGGCTGATTGGATTCTGTCAGTAAATTCACATTATATGCTGCATTTGCCCCATCATTCATTCTCCTCTTGTTCTTGAAATCTGCAGGATATCCCACAATCTTATAGCAGTTTTCTTTACTATGTCATTTCATTTTACAGTAGTCATAGTAAACATTATAATTCCTTCTAAATCTCTGATTCTGATTTGCACTAGATTTTGAGTACATAGCAACCTCATAGTTTCCTACTTGACTTGTAGGGTTAGATCCCAAGATTCCTGAAGTTGCAGCAACAGATTTTTGACCTTCCTCTCTCACAATCAGTGCATATGCTTGATTTACTGTAGGAACAGGACTTCTCATCAGAATTTGACTCCTAGCCTGTGAGTATGAATCATTCAGCCCCATTAAAAATTGATATAACTTTAATTTCTACAAGTAAGCTACAAACTCCCTTGATTTTGGACAGTCACAACTAGATGCTGGTACTAATGCTTCAAACTCTTCCCATAGATCTTTCAATTTCGAAAAGTATACTGATACAGATGATGTTCCTTGCGATAGAGTAGCAATTTCCTTGTGAAGATTGAAGGTTCTTGAACCATCTATCTTGTTGAACCTTTCAACCAAATCTTCCCAGACCACTTGTGCACTAGATGCATACATAATTCCTCCAAGAAGCCCTTTTCCAACTGAATTCATAATCCAAGAAAGAACAATTGTATTTACTCTTTCCGAGTGATTCCACATCATTTCTAAGAATCTTTCTTTTCTGTATGTGCCATCAACCATTCATAGTTTATTCCTGCCCAACAAAGTCACTCTCATAGACCTGAACCAAATTGAGTAATTCTCCATTCCAGTCAATTGAAAGAGATGATTTGAATCCCACTAATATTTGCAGGAGACAAGAATACCATTACAATAGTCAGGTTTCCACTCAAATATCACCAATTGCTGAAATGTTCTTCCTGTTGGATCCATAACAGTAATTTCATCTGGTAGGGGATTAGTAACATTAACCTCTATTAACATCCTTGCGAATGAAACTCTAGTCTGTTTTGCAGTACATTCATCAGCATATTTTGGCACTCCAATTGCACTGGCAATTCTACTTAGTGAATCTCTGCTCCAACAATTCATTGGTAGGCTAGGGAATCTCACCCACAGAGACAATTCAGTTAAGAATTCAACATTAAAATCAAATTCAGGGCACCATTGCTTTATAATCATCGGTTTATTGTTAATGCTATATGGCCCAGCATATTGAACTTCCTGCAGATCCGCAATCGACTTGAATTTTACTATATACTAACCTTCCTCGAGGTAATACACTTCCGGTTCAGCAACCATGTTCCAGTTTTGAATTATAAATCTTCTCATATAGTTATATCCTGGTATTTCCCCAATCACATAAACCACTAATGCTGCTTTCCATTTATCAGTTTCCCTATTCGTCTCATCCTTATCCAGTTTTACCATGACATTTCCATCAATCATTCAGGTGGTATGTAATCAAGTGACATACCGTTATTTGCTGCTCGATTGCGATTGAAAAGCCCAGACCATGATTTGCTTGTCTCTTGCTCCTCCACTGTTTGATTGACTTGCTTCACTTCTGGCTGTGTGATATGAATTGCTTCTGGTAATTGCATCTTTACAGGTTCACTTGAATTCAATTTCCTTGGTCCAGATGTCGATTTCCCTGATAGTAGTGGAGATAGAAGGGGAAATTGGTTTGTTAATGGAGTAACTACTTTCTGTTCGTTTCCATTCTCTAGTGTTTCTGCTATAACCCTAGCACTGACTGAGCTTCCTACTCTAACTACTGCATGTTTTTTGGGTCTTCCTCGCCCTCTAGCCATGGCCGCCGCTAACGGCGAAGATTAGCTTAACGGTCGCCTTAGTCTGGAGAGAGAAATTTTTCTTTTAAAGGCTAATATTATTAGGATGTAACAACAACAAGCCAGCGTAATCCCACAAGTGGGGTCTGGGGAGGGTAATATGTACGCAGACCTTATCTCTACCCGAGGGTCAGAGAGGCTGTTTCCAGGAGACCCTCGGCTCAAAGAGGCAACAAGAGACACTATATTAGTACTATCAATAGACTCATAATAAAACAACATAAAATACCATAAAATCCATAACATAACATAAATACCATAAAAACAAAGTAACAGCAATATAAGAGATATAGGAAATACGAGAAAGATGTAAGGTATTAATACACAGCAGATAAAGCCCATCATCAGTAGTTGATCAATAGCATCCTAAGACTAACTCCTAACTGGCTAGTCTCACTCTAGTGCGCTGTAAAAAAGACATCACAATTTCCCCTAACCTACAACCTTAATGCTCGATCTCCACAATTCCCTGTTTAGGGTCATGTCCTCAGATAAAACTTAAATGAGTTATATTGGTAATATATATGTAGTTAACTATATATACACCACATATGCGTATTTAATATAAATAAACAAATTTTATGAATTAAACCAATTCTAAGCTTTTTTATAAGTGTATTATTTCTCATAGTAAAGAGGAAACAATATCTAATCCATTATCAGTTGCTAATATTTTCGTAAGTTATTTGATATTTCTTAAGACTTTATTAACTTATTGATATTTTTAAGACCGCGCGAAGCGCGGACAATTTTACTAGTAACATATTAAGAATAAGCAAAATACATAAGTTATCCCCTAAACTATGGATCAAATCCATGTTATACATTTTTTCCGGAAAAATCAACTATTCCGAAGTGTGGTTAAGGCACCTCACTTTTGACCAAGTAAATTACACGCAAAAGGGGCACGTGAAGAGGTGAAAAATGAGCATTTGAATTTTTTTTGAACGGTGTAGATTCGAGCAAATTGATCCAAAGGTCTAAATACTTTTTACCTTTTATCCTTTTATTCTTTTACCATTATACACAAAATACAAAAGAAAAGAAAAAAATAGCTAATGCTAAAACCTTCGTCCCCAACCTCCTTGCTCACTGGTCTTGTTCCCACGATAAACCTCATCCAAGCGCTCCAGTAAATCCAAGTAGGAAGAAAAAAAGAAATAATCTTTAGATTTAATATCTACTCTCGTGTTTTTCTCCAAAGCCATGGAGTTATCAATGAAACCCTTATCTTTTTGTCTTTTATCAGCCGAAAATGGAGTTCTTCTTGAAACTCCAGCCGGTGAAATAGTTTAAATTCTGCTTTAAGTTGAAAAAAGAAAGAAGTTAATACAGTTGGGTGCTTCATTTATATGAATATGACAGTAGCACAAGAAGAGAGTTAATGAGTTTTTCCTTGTAGGTTCTATCTGCCATGACTGCTAAGGATTTAGAGGAAAAATCATTGCACACTTTCACTACAACTTAACTGGTGCAAAATCAATAATCCATTTTAGATATCAATCAAAGAAATTCTGGGTTTTTCTTAAAGAATGGGAGAAGCAAGATGTTTTATGAGGGAATTTTCTGATTAATCGGAGAGGAAAGTGGACATGGGGAGGGGATGGGAAAGATAAGAGACGGGTGGGGTGGGGTTTGTTTTCTGATTTCTTTTTCTTATTTAAAAATTAATATCAATTGGGATGCAAATTATGCATTTTCTTCTCTTTTTTTTCCTTGAGTTATGACACATATTACGATTTAATTAGCGCGTGTGATGCAATCTCGAAGAAGAAGTGGTCAAACATAAAAAAGGTGTCTTAAGCACACTTCGGAAAGGTTGAATGTGTAAAGTAATTTTTGTCCGCAAGAAGTGTGTAACAGAGATTTGGTCCATAATTCAAAGGATAACTTATGTATTTTGTCTTAAGAATATGAAAAATATTTAATACAAAATTTATGATGTAGCATGGCTTTGTGTTATGGTGTTGGAGCATAAGAAATTATTTCTTTGTTGTCGTAATATATAGTAAGGTACCACAATACATTTAGGGCATTATGTATGATGTCATGGACTCGTCATGGTATTTCGTTAATTTCTTTTCCTTCACTATTGTTTGTGATAAGTCCTTCGTATATATTGTGAGATATATAGTATTGTTGTTGAATATTTATTTGTACCTTATGGAGTAGTTATATTGTGAAATAATTTATGTACATATTATTTTTGTGCTTGTTGTGTTTTTTGATCTTTTTAACATTTATTTCAGTAGTATTCAAAGTGGTGGGTCGAGAATATGACTGAGTATATTTATATATAACTCACTCCTTATTCAGTTATTGTGATGAGCTACTGCCTTAGTCATGGAGACTGCCAAAAGAGTTCTTTATTTTTATTTGTGATTGATTCCTTTTCTCTTCGGGTCTACACATCTCTTAGATGGTCTAGTGTGACTTTAAATTAATTTTGGGATATTAACATTCATGATTAATTATCAATATTAATTTATTAAATAATGCTAATTAAAGGTTAAGGTATATAAATATGGTTTTCCTGATAGTATGTGCTAGGGACCAATCATATTTATAGCTCGTTTGGCCAAAACCGTAAAAATCAGCTATTGTGAGAAGTACTTTTGAAAAAGTACTTTTGGCTAATTAATTTGAAAATTACTTCTAAGCAGCCATTAGTGTTTGGCCAAATTATTAAACTATTTCTAAGTGTATTTTTCTCAAAAGTGCTTTTGGAGAAAGACTATTTTTTTCTGCTCCAAAACTGCTTTTGTATCTCCTCGAAAATACCTTTTTTTTTTCAAAAGCTTGACCAAACACTTTAATTTTTTTTTAAAAAAAATGCTTCCGAGATCAGAGAAGCTTGGCTATTAGATAGTTTAGGACGTGATAGAGCCCGTTTGGATTGGCTTGTTTTAAGTGTTTTTAAGCCAAAATAGCTTTTAAGTCATTTTGTAGTGTTTGAATAAAGTAAAAAGGTACTTTTAAGGTACTTTTAAGTAAAAAGGTACTTTTAAGCACTTGTTTTTAGGCTAAAATAACAAAAACAAGCCAAAAGCGAAAAATTAAAATTCATAACTTATGGCTTAAAAGCTATTTTGATTTGGATAACAATTAACTCACCAATTTCGCAAAACGTTAAATTGAAGTTTGTGTTGTCTGCACCAGAAGCTCCTGGACTTTCCCACAATTTTCCGCAATCATTCACATGAATATACCAAAATCCAAAACTCAAGACAAGGACCTCGTTACAACACTGTCCAACAACAACAACAACAACAATAACAACGCAGTGTAATTCCATAAGTGGGATCTGGGAGGGGTAATATATACGCAGACATTACCTCTACCCGAGGGGTAGAGAGGCTGTTTCCAGGAGACCCTCGGCTCAACGTTACAACACTGTCCAAAACAGCAAAATCTTGATCCAACGGCCATTAATCCCCTTCTCATCCTACGTCCCTGGACCCTTCTAGAATTGTCCTTTTACCAAAAATGTTCTCCTCTCTATATATAAACCCCTTTTCGTTTCAAGTCTTCACGATCATCGTTGGCTAGTTTGTTGCACTCTTTTTCAAGAAACGAACCAGACACCTTTTTTTGTTAAATTAGGAAAGTCTCAATTTTTTTTCACTTTGTAAGAAAATATGAGCTCAATTATGGCTGCAACTGCAACCCACCAAGTGAAAATCCCCGGATTTTCCGGGCTTAAACTCGACAAGAAAACACCATGCTTTGTATCAAGAGAGAAATGTTACAGCAACAAAGGAGTATTGAGGCAAAAGTACAGACCCATGAAAATAGTGAACGAGAAGGTGGTGGGGATAGATTTAGGTACAACAAACTCAGCAGTGGCAGTAATGGAAGGTGGACAACCGACAATAGTGACAAATGCGGAGGGACAAAGAACGACGCCGTCTGTGGTGGCGTATACGAAAAACGGCGATAGATTAGTCGGGCAAATAGCGAAAAGGCAAGCGGTGGTAAATCCTGAGAATACTTTTTTCTCGGTAAAGAGATTTATAGGGAGGAAGATGACGGAGGTTGATGAAGAATCGAAGCAGGTATCGTATAGAGTGATGAAGGATGAGAATGGGAATGTTAAACTTGAGTGTCCTGCTATTGGTAAGCAGTTTGCTCCTGAGGAAATTTCTGCTCAGGTATGTGCATGTTAATTATGCGCCCTATTTTATTTTTCAATAGTCCGAAATTTTATAATAATATTTCTATCTTTGTATTTTTTCAGTATGAATTTAAAGGGGGGGGGGGGGGAAGAAAGATTTTAGCTTTTCGTGGGAGTATGGCATGAGTTACTTCAACATCGTGATAACAAATTATAAAAGTTGGGCATCTTAACTTCTATACTAGAAACAAATGGTATCTCCAATTATAGTCCTGTGGGATGTAAAATATATCTCTTCTCACCGTCCGTATAGTGTATAAGACAAATGTATGCATTTTGATTAGGGTCGTATTCTATGGCTACGATTCTACCATATATGTCTTTTTCATTCCGTCGAAAATCGATTTTATGGTATAGATGCTTATGACTTATCCCTCTATACCTTGCGGTAATGATTATTGACGTAATTTTTCTACCTTGTGTACATTCCGATAATGATGGTATTTTTCCAAAATCAAACTTTGTTGTTAAGAACCTCGAACTAGCCATCACTTAGAAGGTAATTTTAAAGATCATCAATTACTAATGAAATGGATATAGCAGTAGCTTGTTGGAATCCCAGAGTTTTTACTTGATCTAGGATATGTGATGTATGCTATTCCAAAGTGATCTATTAATCTACTAATAAGTTGTTTCATGACGGTTCTGTCTATCGCTTTATTGTGAAAGACCGGATTGGCCCGTTCTACCGTAAGTACCTTCATATTCTGCTGAGTAGAATTCGACAATGGGTTTGAGTCAATGAAGTTGGGTCATTCTATTTTGGAACCGTCATAAATTGGGGATAGAAGGAGTATTACATTTGAACGCTGAAATATATGTATTATGAGTTCTGCTTGAAAATTGGTCAAATTGACCCTAGGAATAAGTGTTTTTTGCTTTTATCAACTTTGGCGCGAGAATTTAGGTTGAGGTTTCTGCTTGATATTTGAGTGATTTTGGTTACTCTGTTTTGTGCAAAAATTTTGTTTAGTGATTGTGCTTATTTAAGCATTTTTTTTCTACTATATTCTTCGGAAACCATATTTAGTTTGGGTTATTTCTTATCATGTGTAGGCTGGTAGCTTGGAATTAGTAATTTGTTAGACAGCACTGAGAAAATCAATGCTGATTATGAAAGGTTGTTACTGTTGTCTGCAAAATATATGTTTGTACTTTTTATTATTCCTCAATCTATGAGTTAGATTATTCTGAGGCAGATGGAGTTATTAGACATCTGCGGTCAGGGAAGGAGCTAGTATTTGGTTTACGGGTTCGGCTTAACCCAGTCACTTTGGTCAAAGTCTGATTTGTCTATCTATTGAATATGTACAAATTATTAGTTTAGAACCCAATAACTTGAAAGCTTAGAATTCTGAACCCATAAGTTTCAAATCCTAGCTACGCCTTTGTCTGTGGTTACCTGTTTCAGTAGTAATTGAATCCACACTTTCATGCTTCTTTTCTTGGTATTCTGAAGAGAGTTCGCTTTGCTTCTGGCTCCCAGGTCTTAAGGAAGCTTGTTGATGATGCCTCAAAGTTCTTGAATGATAAAGTTGCTAAAGCAGTGGTTACAGTACCTGCATACTTCAATGACTCCCAGAGAACTGCAACGAAAGATGCAGGTCGCATTGCCGGATTAGATGTTCTCCGCATAATTAACGAACCCACTGCTGCTTCATTGGCTTATGGATTTGAGAAGAAGAATAACGAAACCATTCTAGTGTTTGACCTGGGAGGTGGTACTTTTGATGTGTCAGGTATGTGAGGAGACTTTTTGATTGAGGCAAGATCTGGTTTGAATCTCATCTCTTCTATATGCAGTAATTGGCTTCTTTCATATAGCACTTAGGGGTTGTTTGGTACATGGGATAATGATAATAATCCCGGGATAGAATTTGGAATTGTATTTATCCCACGTTTGGTTATAAGTATTAGTTAATCCCAAGAAAAATTTTACACTAAAATGGTGGGATTACCTATCCCATAAACAAGGCGGGGTAGCTAATCCCTTGGGATATCCCACTATATTGGATATCCGGCGATATCTCACCATTGTACCAAACGACTACCAAGAATATAAAAAGGGCTGATCATATGAACCTTTGCTTTTCCAGAGAGTTATCTTCCTCCCTACTAGGTTTTGAGTTGCATTAATGTTTCTATTTATGTACTTCAACGTAGAACCTCAGTATTATGGAGTAGAAGGAAAACAAGTTCGCACGATGTAGGTAGATTAATTTCTGACTTCAAATGTGCTTTTGTATCTGCACTAACTCACAAGTTAATGCAGTTCTTGAGGTTGGAGATGGAGTATTTGAGGTGCTCTCTACCTCAGGCGACACACACTTGGGAGGTGATGATTTTGATAAGGTATTAATTTAGCAATACCTTCTCTTAGCTTATATGCACCTTTTCTGTCTGTACTGTGCTTACATGTCTTTTTATCAAACAGAGAACTGTCGACTGGCTTGCTGAAAATTTCCGAAAAGAAGAAGGAATAGACCTTCTGAAGGATAAACAAGCGCTTCAACGTCTTACTGAAGCTGCTGAAAAGGCAAAGATAGAATTGTCAACCTTGACTCAAACTAATATCAGGTATGTGTCTGTGTTAGTTGTGTCATGTGTGCACAAAATAATTGCTTCTTTCTCTTTCTTTGCTCCCCCTTCCTGGAAAAAAAACAGCTGCTTCTGCCTTAGCAAGCTTTCATTGAATGTGCCTTCCCTTCTTGTGCAGTTTGCCATTCATCACTGCTACTGCAGATGGTCCAAAACATATTGAGACAACACTTACAAGGGCCAAGTTTGAGGAGTTATGCTCAGACTTATTGGACAGGTAACGATTTTTTCATAAATTACCTGTCATTTAGTATGGGGATGCCAATATGATTAGATTTATTTTTCAAGTGTGCAATAGTTCAAAGTTTGATATTTTGTTTTCTGTAATCTAAGATTGTAGTTAACTCGCATACTCGAGCTTGTTTCTTAAATTTCAGTCTTAACCTTCTGACTTGACAACTCCACTTGGAATGTATCTTCACAGGCTTAAAACACCAGTTGAAACTGCCTTGAAGGATGCCAACCTTTCCTTCAAAGATATAGACGAAGTAGTTCTTGTTGGTGGATCGACACGAATACCAGCTGTTCAAAACCTTGTCCGCAAGATGACTGGTAAAGAGCCTAATGTTTCTGTCAATCCTGATGAGGTAGTTGCTCTTGGAGCTTCAGTTCAGGTTTGTGGCTCTCTCTCTCTCTCTCCAAAAAACTCTTTGTGCAAAGTGGGCTTGTATGCATGATGCATCCGTCTCTATGACCTCGCCTTAGATTTCGTGCATACTGCTGCAATGTTGTGATGCGGTTGTGTTACCTCGCCTTAGATTTCGTGCATACTGCTGCAATGTTGTGATGCGGTTGTGTTCTTTTTCATATTCTCAGGCTGGTGTCTTGGCTGGAGATGTTAGTGACATCGTGTTATTAGATGTAACACCATTGTCACTTGGTCTGGAAACTCTAGGTGGAGTTATGACAAAAATCATCCCACGAAATACAACACTACCGACTTCAAAGTCAGAAGTCTTCTCAACTGCGGCAGATGGGCAAACCAGTGTTGAGATTAATGTGCTACAAGGTGAAAGAGAGTTTGTAAAAGACAACAAGTCTCTTGGAAGGTTCCGTCTGGATGGGATTCCTCCAGCTCCTCGTGGTGTTCCCCAGATTGAAGTAAAATTTGATATTGATGCCAATGGTATTCTCTCTGTCACGGCTACTGATAAGGGTACCGGAAAGAAGCAGGACATTACTATAACCGGTGCTAGCACTTTGCCCAAAGATGAGGTATATCTCTTTAGATCTGTTACTCCCTCCGTTTCATATTACATGAGGTAGTTTGACTCTGCACGGATTTTAAGAAAAAAGAAGAATACTTTTGAAACTTGTGGTCTTAAAAGCTTAAGGGGTAAAAAGTTTGTGGGGCCATGATATTTGTGTGGCTATAAAAGCTCTCATTAAAGGTAAATGGGTAAAATGAAAGAGTTTAAAGTTGAATTATTTCCAAATTTAGAAATGTGTCATTTGTTTTGGAATAGACAAAAAAGGAAAGTACCTCTTTTAATATGAAACGGAAGGAGTACTTCCCATGCTGAATAGAGCACATTCTTTTAATATTGGTATTTTATCCAACTTACTGCTACCATAACTTCAAGTATTAAATAGTGCGATCTAATGCCTGATAAGGCACAGCCACAGACCCTGATTTTTTCTCACACCTTGATGAAGTACTGCCCTGTAGCTTTAAAATTGGATCCTTAAGTTGCATGTTAAAATATGTGAGAATATTAATTGTGGGAATAACTTTCAATGCTGTATGTCAGTAACTTGTAGTATTTGTTTAAATTAAGGCTTGTGGTTATTAGTCAATCTAATGACATATTACTCATTGGTCCACCTTTTGATAAAATGATTTTTTCAGGTTGATAGAATGGTTCAGGAAGCTGAGAAGTTTGCTAAAGAGGACAAGGAGAAGAGGGATTCCATTGACACAAAGAACCAAGCAGAATCTGTTGTATATCAAACTGAGAAGCAGCTAAAAGAGTTGGGAGACAAGGTGCCAGCTGATGTTAAAGACAAGGTGGAATCGAAACTGAGAGAGCTCAAGGATGCCATAGCTGGCGGTTCAACACAAACCATTAAGGACACAATGGCTGCGTTGAACCAAGAAGTCATGCAGCTGGGACAGTCTCTATACAGCCAGCCAGGTGCTGCTGCTGGTCCTGCTGGTGCTGCTGCTGGTCCGGCAGGGGCATCTGGTTCCAGGGGCAAGGATGATGGAGATGGAGAAGTAATCGATGCAGACTTCAGCGAAAGCAATTAAGAAACAGAATCAAGAGTTCACCAATGCATTAGACGGCCTTTCTGTATAAATCTTTTGGCAACCACACCTAGATGATAGAGTAAAGGTATATATTTGTGTGAATCACAGTGGGAGATGACAAAAATTGTACATGTGTGACTAGCTTACTGGAGTGTAATGAAGTTGAGAAAATGGATTTTCTGAGCTAGTATGTTTCCAAAATCTGAAAATGTGTAGGGAGGTTAGGATTACTTTTAGGATTACTTTGCTGCCGGCGCCGTCTGAATTATGCTCCTCAGGCAGCTTAAGTATGAGTGTGTATGATTGTTAAAGATGTAACAATTCTGTATTTGCCTTGAGCCTGGAGTTCACATCGAGTCGAGAGGGTTAATAATAGGGGAAGATGAACAACATTGCTCTCTCTTTAGCATATGTAGAGCAAATGCTCTCCATTATGCAAAATTTGGAGTCCCAGCAAGTAATGGAGGAGACATAGGCCTTAGATTCTGAATAGTGAGTCAAGAAGTATATTGACAGCCTGCATCTTAGCTTCATCAATCATCATATGAGTGAGTTAAGCACATATAAGCAAAAGGGTAATTCGGTACACAAAGAATCAATTGTTACTTCATGGCTTGAACACCTGATCTATATAGGTCACACGGAGATAACTTTATCGTTGTTCTAAAGCTCTCCTTCAGTAAGCGCATATAAACTAGGGAATTTATATAATCCTAGAAGACATATAGGTGAGCTCATGGGTAGGGATTTGTAATCAGAAGAGTGAAAGAGTGAATTTAACCTTATCTATAACTCCATTGAGGTGAATGCATGTAAATTCTAGGAATGGTGTTCTAGGAACTGAATGGTGTTATAGAAAAGGGAACATATAAGGGAACAAATGGGATCAGTTCTCTTAACTGTCGTACAGTCAACTCTACAGTTGTAAAAATTGTTTCACTGTACCGACTGGAAGCAGTGCAACGGCTATTGCTAAAGGCGAAACCAAAAGCTGAAATGTCTCTATCCCTTCGCACATACTCTCTCATATATAAACAACATGATACAAGGTTTAACCTACACTTGAGAATTTGAAAAAACTCTATCATTCAAGTGCTAGCCGCCACTGTTTTCTCCATGTGCACTCAAAACAAAGCTGCTACAAATCAAGGACCAGATCCTAACACTGAAGATATCTTGAGTCCTTATGTTTGTTGAGTCTTTGACTTTTGTTCTTTACTTGTATTCCTAGACAACTTTTTAGAAGTATTTCGTAGGACAATTTTTAACCATTATTGTTTTGGTTGTTGACTAGCGTTAGTCAAGAGTGTTACTTTGTAATAGAGTTATTGCAAATGGCTTACAATAGAGTTATTGTAAGGGGTGAGGGATTAAAAGTTTAATTCCTAGATTGTAATAGGTTGTAATATGAAGTTTGCTCAGTTTTGATGGAGTTGAAATCCTGTTGGGGTAGGTTATGGTTTTTAATCCCTTAAGCAGGGAGTTTTTCACGTAAATATCGTGTGTTCTTCATTTACTGCTTCTTTACTGTAGGAACATAGAGAACATGTGTCTCTATACTGTTTGGTGGACCCTTAGCATCTATCAAAATACATGTAAGCTGACTTGAACATCACCGTTATAAAGCAAAACGGATCAAAGGTAAAATTGAAGATCAATTTTGGACAAGAAAGAGAAAGAAGTGGTGCATTCTCAGAATCGTGATTAAGTGTCGTTTTCATAAATAACTATAAGTTCCACAACTAAACAATGTAGGTGTCATCTCTAACAAGCTACAACTAAACAAAGGCAAAACCTTAGTAAGTAATTAACCTATGATTATATAAATTGTATACAGCAATGAGTAATTAGATTGTACACTGGCAAATAAATGTAGTAGTAAAGGATAACTTCGTCCAACATAACTAGGCGTGGAAGCAGAGGCGGACCTATGTATAGAGAAAGAGGGGTAATCGGAACCCGTTAACCTCACAAAAATTATAGATATATAAGCTGCACTAACTATATAATAGAAGAATAAAAAGTGAAACTTTGCCTAACATTTTCTAGCTAAGTAATAGTGCAATATACTAGCAAGTCTTTTTTTTTTTTTTTTTTAACTCTCTCATTTCTGTTACATCACTGACTTGATTAATCTAGAATCGTATTCCTAAAGTGGAAGTGTTCCTTACTAATAGTTTTTCTACTCTCAGTGCTCAAACCAAAATCTTAGTTAGAACAAAATAATCTTTTTTTTTTGTCAGAAAGATAACATATATTACTAGTGAATACGTACAGAGAGTTGGGGCCTAACTGACTCCCTATTACAAGCCGTAGTGCTAGATTCAAGCACAATCTACAAGTTACTATTCATCACACCAATAATATACTATTCCTTCTATCCCAATTTACAAGGCGGAGCCCGGATTTTGAGAATCAAATTTTTAAAATTTTGACTGTGAATTCGGACATAAAATATTTGAGTTCTTTTAAACAAAATTTATCTGTTTAGAAACTACATAAAAAGTATTATAAGTCGTAATAATTAATAATTCAAAATATTTAAAAAGAATATAAAAAAATCGCAGTAAAAAAGAACTCGTTCGACTCTGAAAATCGTAACTCCGCTACATAAAATTGGGACGGAAGGAATAAGAGCCCGTTTAGATTAGCTGATTATAAATAGCTGACAAGCTTGAAGCGCTTAAACGCATTTTAAATGCTGAAACTGATTTTTAAAATAAGCATTTACGTGTTTTGATAGAAGTGTTGAAACTGATAATAAGCAGTTGATGTGTTTGATTAAAAAAAATTATTAGCTATTTTTTTGTTAAAATGATTAAAATACTCTTGAATTTTTTTCAAAAGATTACAAATTTTAAAGAAAAAATGTAAAGAAAAGAATAAACAACGAATATGGAATGAAGAGAAAGTTAGAAAATTTATTTTGGGAAAAGTATTTTGTAAATTAGAAAAAATTTCTCCCTCTATTTCAAATTAGATGAGTACTTTCCTTTATAGTCCGTTCCAAAATAAATGATACATTTCTAATTGTGAAAATAATTTAACTTTAAACTATTCATTTTACTCCTAATGAGAAGCTTTTATAACCACACAAATGGCATGGGCCCACAAAGCTTCTAAGACCACAAGTTTCAAAAGTTTCTTTTTTTTTTCTTAAACTCTGTGCCGAGTCAAACTAACTCATCTAAATTGAAACGGAGAAAGTATTAAGCATAAACGAATAAAGGTGTTGGTCAAACTAAAAGTACTTGTAAGCTGAAAAGCCATAAGTTGGGGGTGACCAGCTTATGACTTATGACTGATTTTAACTTATAAGTTTACCAAACGCGTAGATAAGCCAAAAAGTGTTTATAGATCGATTTGACCAACTTATAAGCTTACCCAAAGAACTGCTTGCTTTCAAGTGTGATCATCAGCTTAATTACATACTCCCTCCGTTTCAATCTATGTGAATCTGTTTGACTGGATACAGAGTTTAAGAAAAAATGAATACTTTTAAAATTTGTGATCCTAAACAAGTCAAAAAGGGGCTCAGAGTATTTGTGTGGTTATAAAAGCTTCTCGTTAAGGATAGAATTGTAAGTTTAAGCTAAATTGTTTGTAAATTTAGAAAGGAATCATTCTTGTTGGAACGGACCAAAAAGAAAATAAGTTCACGTAAATTAGAACGGAGGGAGTACTTGTGTAAGTTTATCACAAATTCACAATCATCTTACTTTTCAAAAAGACATAGGGAAATTTAAAGGTAGAAGAAAGAGAAAGGGGAAAAAAAAGAAAAACCAAAGGAAATAATTGTTAAATCTTACATAGAGAATAACTACTAACAAACACCCCCTGCAGCTAAATCCAAGATCCTAAAATCCCAGCAATCTCATGCAAACTCTAAGAATCTTGCCTTTCTCCTTCTTCCTCTGTTTGCTGTGCACAACATTAAAATTCTCATGAGTTTCTTCATCAGAAATTGGATAATCATTTTGATGATGAATTCTGCAATATCCTCCAGCTGATGAAACTGATGATGATCTTTTCATTGAACATGTCCTCTTAACTTCCTTCTTCTCTGCCATGGATTGAACAGAGCGACTTCTGCTTAAAAGAACTCCAAACATCTCTCCATTCTCTTCTTCTCCATTTTCTTGATCTTGAACTGAACCATATTGGAAATTCATAGACTTTTTGGAAAACTCATTTTTGTTGGATTTTTCTTCATGGGGTTTTGATATTTTTGGTGGGGTTTGAGTTTGAGATAATGGAAAAGAAAGATTTTGAGAAAGAAGTATAGATTCTGATTTGCCTTTGCTGTTGATTCTGGAATATTTGTTCATTCTTTCTTTTCTTGCTGCAGCAAATGGTAATGTTATTTTTGCAGTGTGTTTTGTGGAGTTTCAAATAGTAGTTGGAAGGTGAAAGAGAATTGAGTGTTGAAGTTGTCAAAAGGGAATAAGAAGAAGAAAAAAAGGGATGAGAAGGTAAGTCAATGATTGTGTGAAAATGTGTGATTGTGATCAGAGACTTCTCGGACTCAGAATTTGAAAGTTGCGGATGCACTTGATTTGTATATCGTGTGCCACTACTACTAATTTGGACGAGAGGGGTTGCTCTGATGGTAAGCAACCCCCACTTCCAACCGAGAGGTTGTGAGTTCGAGTCTCCCCAAGTGCAAGATGGGAAGTTCTTGGAGGGAAGGATGTCGGGGATCTATTTGGAAACAGTCTCTCTACCCTAGGGTAGGGGTAAGGTCTGCGTACACACTACCCTCCCCAGACCCCACTAAGTGGGATTATACTGGGTTGTTGTTGTTGTGCCACTACTACTAATATATTACAAGACATATACATGTATACATAGAATTTTTGCCGAATTATCCGGGTACCGGTGACCCCTCCAATTACTACATAGGTTCGCCTCTAATTGTGATGTAAGGAAAATTGGATGTTATTAGGAGGGAAATATGAGTTCCCTAGCTCTTAGGATATATTTTATAAGTATAAACAGTCTCTCTACCCTAGGAAAATTATCCGGGGATCTATTTGGAAACAGTCTTTCTACCCTAGGGTAGGGGTAAGGTCTGCGTACACACTACCCTCCCCAGACCCCACTAAGTGGGATTATACTGGGTTGTTGTTGTTGTTGTGCCACTACTACTAATATATTACAAGACATATACATATATACATAGAATTTTTGCCGAACTATCCGGGTACCCGTGACCCCTCCAATTACTATATAGGTTCGCCTCTAATTGTGATGTAAGGAAAATTGGATGTTATTAGGAGGGAAATATGAGTTCCCTAGCTCTTAGGATATATTTTATAAGTATAAATTGTATTATTGACGGTGTAAAATAATATCTAAACAATTCGATATTTGTAAGTTAATTGTACGTAAATTTTTATAATTAACATTAATTGGTAACTTGATAAAAATAATAATTTACTTGCTGTCAATTGCACTAATAGTGTAAAAAACTAAACAATATTATTATATAGAATTTATTAGTTATCTTTGTCCATTCCCTATCCTTTTCCCATTTCACAGTATTAATGGATTATTGGTGGTGCTTAAAAATTTAAGTTCATAAAGCTGGTAATTGTGCATGATTCTCTAGCATATAGAGGTATATATACAACAACAACAACAACAACAACAACAACAACCCAGTATAATCCCACTTAGTGGGATCTGGAGAGTGTAGTGTGTACGCAGACCTTACCCCTACCCTAGGGTAGAGAGACTGTTTCCAAATAGACCCCGGCATCCTTCCCTCCAAGAACTTTCCACCTTGCTCTTGGGGAGACTCGAACTCACAACCTCTCGGTTGGAAGTGGGAGTTGCTTACCATCAGAGGTATATATAGTGCTTTTAAAACATTCTTTAAACTGAAAATAAGGTGGTGTATGGCTTTACTCGTTGGTAGTTTCCACAAAACCTTTTCTTGAAAAAGTTTTTTTAAAAAAAAAAAAAAATTAAATGCCAGTCTTTGCTATTAGCAAATTGAAATTCAAAAATAGCAAGATTTACAAGTGGTCATTCAAAAATAGCCACAGTTTCAAAAGTAATTGAAATTTAGCCACTTTTCATGTAAAGATAAATCTTAACGAAAATGTTGTTCAAAATCCGGAAAATACTCCAGTATATTATGTTGGAATTTTCCATGTTACAGCAAAATAGTGGCTATTTTTCAATGACTTTGCAAATGCTGGTTATTTTTGAATAACCAGTCCGAAAACTGGCTAGCTCGTGCTATTTTTACGCAAATCCACCATGTTATCCCTTTGACTTCCAAATGTATTAAGGATGATAATGGCGTGGTGGTGGTGGTAGTTGAGTATAGTGGTGGTGGTGGCATGGTGGTAGTTGATAATGGTAGGTGGTGACGGTAGTTAATAATGAGTATGTGATAGAATCTTAATGAAATTAAGTCTGTTATAGATCTTAATCATACATACCTATTCAGACTCATTAAGTGGTTGTGAAGTAAAAACAACAAACACACTTAATGATTAAGATTTGAATAATTAAGATTCAGACTTTAAAAACAAACGCACTTGATGTTTGATATCGAATAATTAAGATTCAGACTTCCACTAAGTACAAACAAATGAGAATACTTCTTCAATATGTACACATTTACATCTTACACTTTCTCTTAAGACTTTCTTCCCCTTATGCACCAATTTCTAGACTTTCTATTTGACAAATTAAAGAACAGGACAGAAATTAGGTCGTTTCAATTTAAATGACACGCTTTCCTTATTAGTTCTGTTAAAAAAGAATGATATATTTCTACAATTGGAAATAATTCAAAGTTTAAACTCTTTATTGTACCCATTTTATTCTTAATGCGAATTTTTTATAATCACACAAATGGCATGGCCCCACAAAAATTTTATCTCATAAACTTTTAAGACCACACGTTTTAAAAGTCTTTCTTTTTTTTTCTTAAATTTCATGCCGAGTCAAACTAACAGACGGAGTATTTCACAATCTCCCCTCGGTATTTGATATTACATGCTGAGTTCACATTGATATTTCTATAGGTAGGTTGATTTTGCAAGCTGGGTATATTCAACAATATTTTTCAGTTTTTGTAATTTTAATAGTGTGAGGAACGTGTATCTTTTCAACAACAACAACAACAACGATTCAGTATAATCCTACAAGTGGGGTCTAGGGAGGGTAATACGTTTATTTTTTCAACAACAACGATCCAGTATAATCTCACAAGTGGGGTCTGGGGAGGGTAATACGTTTATTTTTTCAACAACAACGATCCAGTATAATCCCACAAGTGGGGTCTGGGGAGGGTAATACGTTTATTTTTTCAACAACAACGATCCAGTATAATCCCACAAGTGGGGTCTGGGGAGGGTAATACGTTTATCTTTTGGAGTGTATAAAATAAGTTGTCGCACAAGAAGTCAACAAATTTGATGAGATTTTCCACCAAGAGTCTTGATGGAGTGTTTGAAAATTCACTTGATGTTAAAGATGGGTAGATGTACTAATTTATTGAATTGAAGTAAGGACACAACACAAAAAACAAAAATAAATAAATATAGGGTACTGATATAGGGTATGTGGTACAATTAATTGATAAAAGCTTATCCTAATGTGTATTTAAATTAAATCATAATTTATCATGGTTAAGTGATAAATTAAAATAACAATATATACTTAGTAACTATAATTTAATGAAAATCATGGTTGTGAAGATATGTGTCATGTATTTATTGGACTGATGTAAACTCCTAGTTTATCCTAAATTGTTTATCTATGTTACAATTAAATTGTTAGTTCATGTGTTGAGTAAAAAAAACCGACATATAAATATATAAATTTTATTTATATTTTTAAGACTTTATAGTGAATTTTCTTTAGAAAATGTAGAAATATTTGGGATCCTCTTATGTATTAACCTTGAAAGCGTAAATTAACGAAAAATTATTGTTAGACGACTAAGAAAATAACTATCACGTGTTACTAAAAAAATTCTCCTAGTAGAATATTTTAATAGATCATATTTTTCTATATTTACTAAACATATATTCACTTATCAAAGCTTTATCTATAATTTTAACAAAATAAGATTGAAATAATATTCATGTAACAAAAAAACCTGAAAACCCGAAAAACCCGATAAAACCGAACCAATCCAAACCGATATTGTTGGTTTGGTTTGGTTTTGATAAAAACCGAACCAACTCGGTCCATGTACACCCCTAGTTTGTAGTACTAGTTTATTTTTTAAGTTATAACTCCTTATTTTTTGTTGTCCTATTATTTTTGTAAACTAATAACTTTGTTATTTTAAATCTATTAGAGTCTAATAAAACTCTAAATTGAGTAAATAGATTCTTTTTTGTTTAAGTTTAAATAAAAATGTAAATTTAAGTATATGAGTTGTTAACATATTTAGCTAAAGTAATTGGTTTTTGTTAAATGTTTTATATTTCGTGCCCTATTTTTTTGAAAGAAGAAAATAATTCGAACCTTATTTTAAGGTAATATTATGAATCCAAAACACAAGCGCTGGACAAATTCTGCTTATCGGTACAACCCCTATTGTGGATTAGTGTAGTTTTTAGTTGAACCCGCTTACGTAAAATTTAGGGTTCGTCACCGATCTTTCCTCGAACCCTGAGAGATTAGTGCACTGAGCTGCCCTTAAATATTTGCACGTGTCATTTACTTTAAACGACATTATTACACGTCAACATTTTTTTCACAAAAGTAGAGTAAATTTTTAAAAAATATTAATTAGTTTAGGAAATTGGATGCTACCTTTTTTGGTAGGAGAGAAAGATTTTATGATCCGATCCTACCTAGGATCCCAATAACACCACTTCCCGTCCGACTTGCAACCCCTCTCGATGATTGTTGACTCAACATTGATTTCGTGCTTGAGTTGGAGGGCTCTCCCTCCATCCATCGAGTCAAGTAATTCGCTATCGGAAATTAATCCAACGCCTATCTCATGCCATGCTTCTTCTTTCTCCGAATCGGTTCCTCGTGTCAGTCATTGAAACTTTGGTAGGATCAAACACTTTCCTCCCCCTTCGCAATCACTCTCTATTTGTATCCTAGGTGTCACGAAAAGACTCAATTCAAATAATAATATTTGTTTTTTTTGGTCATAAAATAATAATATTTAATGTATGCAATGTTGATCTCTTTTCCTTTTTCTATTTTTTATAATAATGATTTATGGGTGTAAACCATTAATATCTTACAAACATTTGCACAGATAATTAATGCATCATTCCTCTGAGTCGAATACAACAACAACAACAATAACTCAGTATAAATCCCACAAGTGGGATCTGGGGAGGGTAATATGTACGCAGACCTTACCCCTACCCCAAAGGATAGAGAGGCTGTTTCCAGGAGACCCTCGGCTCAAAAAAGCAACAGGAGCCGATATATTAGTACCATAAAAATGCATAATAAAATAGCAATATAAGAGATATGAAATACAGAATATGAAATACGAAATACGAAATAGATGGCTGGTATAATAAAACTAGCAGGTAAAGCCCTGCATCAAAAGACGACCAATGACATTCTTAGTCTAACTCCTAACTAGCTAGTCTCACTCTATTGTGCTGTAGAAATATTCACAACTTTCCCCTAACCTACAACCTTAATGCTCGACCTCCATAATTCCCTGTCAAGGGTCATGTCCTCAGTAATCTGAGTCGAATATCTATTGAAAACGGTCTTTTTTATCTTCACAAAATAGAAATAAGGTTATATACATACTACCCTTTTTGAACCGTACTTATAAAACTATATTGAGTTTATTATTGTTGTTGTTATTGTCGTAGACTTATTCTCGGTGAGACAATAAAGTCATTGTCATAATTGGGTAGTTGTATTGATTTTAAAAGCTTCATTCATAGAAACTGACTTTGAAAAAAGGACACCACAATTTACCAAAGAAAAAAAAAGACACCACCAAAAAAAAAAAGTTATAATTATAATTTAAGAAGACATCAATGTGTGTGATAGTACTATTTTAGGTGACTATGGTAATGTTGATAAGATGTCTATTCTTTTCTATGTTCCTCATGAGTTTGATTGTGTACCGAATGTTTACGCTAAATTATAATTTATTATGATTAAGTGATAATATATATATTAATTAATTTTAATCTAATAATAATTATATTTGTAAAATACGCTTCATGTATTTATTGAATTGGTGTAAATAATAGGAGTAATTTTTTATCATTAAATGTGTCTATTTGTTGAAGTTTGGCAAATTGTTGAAGTTTGACAAAATGTCAAAGTCCCACATCGGTTGGGAGAAGATTGAGGGGATTTTTCCCCCTATAAAAGAAGGCCCAATGTTTAGGATTTAAACACGCCTCTCATTTGCCTTTTCATCTGTTTAAGGCATTTGTATCTTCTCTCTTTAGTATTATTTCACTTGTATTTTTGGAGTGGAATAAAATATTGGTTGTGTCCGAGGAGTAGGCAAAATTAGCCGAACCTCGTAAATTCTGGTGTTCTCTTTATTGTTGCTTTATTGTCTTATTTATTATTTAGTGGTTGTCATAATTTTTGATATAGTAGTTGTGACTTATTCACACTATATACATTTGGCTTCCGCAACAATATGTGTTAGCTCAACGTGGGGAATTTAGGTTTTATACCTACACAAAAACTGGGCGGTTCCTTCTTTTTTGTTTGTTTCTTTTGAAAGTGACTTGAAATGGGAGTGCATGATAGTTGGTTACCCTAAAATCGGATAATAATTGAATTTATAGTTGGTTTTAAGAATATGTGGTATAACTTGACACAAATTAAGAAGATATACAACAACAACAACAACAACAACAACAACAACAACAACAACAACAACAACAACAACAACCCAGTGTAATCCCACAAGTGGGGTTTGGGGAGAGTAATATGTACGCAGACCTTACCTCTACCCGAGGGGCAGAGAGGCTGTTTTCAGGAGACCCTCGACTCAAAGAGGCAACAAGAGACATTATATTAGTACTATCAATAGACTCATAATAAAACAACATAAAATACCATTAAATCCATAACATAACATAAATACCATAAAAACAAAGTAACAACAATATAAGAGATATAGGAAATACGAGAAAGATGTAAGGTATTAATACACAGCAGATAAAGCCCATCATCAGTAGTTGATCAATAGCATCTTAAGACTAACTTCTAACTGGCTAGTCTCACTCTAGTACGATGTAACAACAACAACAACAACAACTTAGTAAAATCTCGCTAATGGGGTCTGGGAAGGGTAGTGTGTACGTAGACCTTACCCCCATCCCAAAGGAGTAGAGAGATTGTTTCCAAAAGACTCTCGGCTCAAGAAAACAAAAAGACAAAAGAAGACAATATTAGTATCACTACAGAAATCATAGAAAAAATTTGAAAGTGACTTGAACTGGGAGTGCATGATAGTGATATTTGTTGTGAAAGTTAAAAAAAAATTACTAAGAAACAAAAAGGAGAAGAAAACAAGGTTTCATAATTGTGTAAAACTCTTTTGGAAAGCAAGTATAAGATTAAACATTTGGCTTTTAAAGTTTGTGATTAAGAATATTCACAAATTGGGACAAGCTATTACATTAAGAATTAGATTAATTGCTAATCCTAGGTGGATAGTTTAATTTATTCAAGACAAAAATAACCTTACAATAAATTTATATTTTCCAAATTATGGCTCATTAATATAATATTTTCTTTTCCTTTCCTTTTTTTTTTAATTTCTATTATACATTTATTCTCTTTTTTATTTTAATCATATTTTTATTTTCTTTTTTCTCCTAATATTTTTTGACATATTTAAATTATCATATAAATAATAAGTAATACCTAACACTCAATAGTATTTCTTTGGAATAACTATATTTTATATTAATTAGAATTTTCAGTTTATATTTTTACTTTACGTTTTATATTTTAATTGAATTCTTTTCTAATAAATGTTTAAATTTATTTTTCTTTTCTAAATAATACAACAACAACAACGTACCCAGTATTATCCCACACCGTAGGGTCTGGGGAGGGTAGTATGTACGCAAACCTTAACCCTACCTTGTGAGAATAGAGAGGTTGTTTCCAATAGACCCTCGGCTCAGGAAAGCATAAGTACCACAATAATGAAAATATAAACAAGAAGGGATAGTATCAAAAAGCCATATAAAAGCATAATAAAAACAACAAGACAGTAAGGTGTCAACAATGAAAGAAACAACGATTAGTCATAAAAAACTACTATCAACAAAAAGCGAGATTGTGCGTCAATAGTACTGTTATGAACACTCAAGACTACCTACTCTACTACCCTAATCCTTAACCTCCATACCTTCCTATCAAGGGTCATGTCCTCGGTCAGCTGAAACTACGTCATGTCTTGTCTAATTACCTCTCCCCACCTCTTCTTAGGCCTACCTCCTCGTAGGCACTCCAATCTCAACCTCTCACACCTCCTCACCTTTTCTAAATAATAATAATCGCAAATTGAATATTAACTATCTTTTTTCGTAATTTGATACTTAAATGTACTTTTTTTAAAGATTGACCAAATACAATGAGCTTGCAAAAAGTACTATTCAAACGAATTGGTCAAATACAAACTGATATTTTGCAAAAGTACTTTTTCAAAAAACATTTTTGAATAAAAGCGTTTTTCAAAATAAGCAGTTTTTGACCGTCTGGTCAAACGGGCTCTTAATAGTAGAAGATCTAGATTAAAGTTGCAGTCTAATAATTGCAATTCCACTATACTTCATCTTAAGTACACAGTAATAATGCCGCCAAAAGTCATTTCATCTTCTATTTTCCACCTAACCCAAAAATGTTTTTAACTCGTGTGACAATCTCCTCATTAAGGCCTTCATAGCTTATTCAAGTGGCAAAGGTTAAGGGACTGATGGCTTAGGTCTTCGAGCATGTTGCATGGCTTAGGTCTTCGAGCCGTGCATCATGCGAATTAAGGTTGTATTTAAGTAGAAAGGCGTAGATTGGATGGGCCCATTATCCTCGAGCGTCGAAGAGCTTATTCAAGTGGCAAAGGTTAAGGGACTGATGGCTTAGGTCTTCGAGCATGATGCATGGCTTAGGTCTTCGAGCCGTGCATCATGCGAATTAAGGTTGTATTTAAGTAGAAAGGCGTAGATTGGATGGGCCCATTATCCTCGAGCGTCGAAGAGCTTATTCAAGTGGCAAAGGTTAAGGGACTGATGGCTTAGGTCTTCGAGCCGTGCATCATGCGAATTAAGGTTGTATTTAAGTAGAAAGGCGTAGATTGGATAGGCCCATTATCCTCGAGCGTCGAAGAGCTTATTCAAGTGGCAAGGGTTAAGGGACTGATGGCTTAGGTCTTCGAGCATGATGCATGGCTTAGGTCTTCGAGTCGTGCATCATGCGAATTAAGGTTGTATTTAAGTAGAAAGGCGTAGATTGGATGGGCCCATTATCCTCGAGCGTCGAAGCCTGCAGTTGGTCCCAAGTCTTGGCCCCAAACAGATTTCTCGGACACAAAAGAGTATCAATCTCCTCATTATTATTCAGTGAATATCACATAAATAATCCCAGTAAAAACCGTCGTATAACTAGTATGTGAACCAAACGACCTCTAATAATTTATTTATCAGGATACTTGTGTGACAATACAAAGATAAATATGAAATGTAAAGAAACTACATTCCTCAATGGCAAGAAATGTAAACACAAGAATAATTCCCAGGCAATGTTTCTTCGTTACTAATTGGTTCAATTGACAATCTCTATTCCTGTAAAAGGTTCTCCTGCATGGAGTTGAAGAGCAACGTCCCCAACAACCTGTAATTCAACCATTTCCATATTAGAAGATTAATTTCGACAAGATGTTCTAACAAATAAACTTTAGCCTAAATTATTCTAGTTAAATGTATCAGGCAGAATGACAGCACTGTGTATGCTTTTCAGCCTACTGAAGAAGCATACGTCCGCAGAAACTCTAGGGGTGTGTTTGGTATGAAGGAAAATATTTTTTAGTTTTCCCATGTTAAGTTGGCTTAAGTGCTATGGAAAATATTTTCCTAATGAACTCATGTCCCTCCATTAATTCACTTACTTCCCTCCAATTGCGAAGGAAATGAGTTCGTTAGGAAAATATTTTCCAAAACTCTCTTTCAACCTTTCCACCCCGACTGTCACTCCCCCAATCCACGCCCTCGCCAACCTGAGCCCTCAGACCCCAACCTACCACCTTACACCTTGACCTCACCCTACACAGCCTCGAACCACCCCCACCCCAACACCCCCACCCAACCTCCAACCCTACACCCCGGCCTACCTCCCTCTCCCTAGCAACCCCCAACCAACCGACCCTCGACCCCCCTTCCCCCGCCTCGTCCCACCCGTTCCCTCTGCCACCGGCCTATCAACTCCTGCCACCCCTCCACCGCCCAACCAAGACTTCGCGGCACGAAACATGAAGGTTGAGGGCCAAGTGTCGGGTATGGGGGTCAGGGACCGGGGTCAAGTTCGGGGTCGGGTGTTGATGTCCAGGGTCCGGGATTATAATATTTGTCTAAATTATATTAAAATGCTCTTGGGACAATATTTTTTCCTTACTAACCAAACACCCTCCGGGATAGGGGTAAGGTCTGCGACTCTGCGTATACTCTACTCTCCCCAGACCCCACTAGTGAGATTCTACTAGGTTGTTGTAACCAAACACCAAAAAATAAGTAAAAAAATCACTTGTCTTCCAGAAAAACATTTTCCGTGGAAAACATTTTCCATCATTACCAAACACACCCTAAGTCCGTAAATGGATACAAAAAGACTCTTTAAGAATAGCTTGGTTATTTGATGAGCTTGAGTAAACTAGAGAAATCTACGGATTTCAGTTTTTTTAGAAAGTCGCTTGCATGTACATATATAGGCTTGACAATGATATCTATTTGCCGAGATGTTTATACTATGTTACTTGTAATTTGTTTGTTCTACAAAAGTTCATCTAACAGAAAACACAGACACTTCGTAAACCTAACTTTCAGAAATATGAAAAGATATGTTATTAAAAATAAAAGGAGAGAGATCAGAGAAGGGCATGAACAAAACGTTTTAACATTTTAAACGTGGATCAAAACACAGACAAGCCAAAGGTTTTTTAGTAAGCGAACAATTTGAAACTAGTTTCCCACCAATGAAATGAAATTGGCCCGAATAGAGCAAAATATATAAAAAGGGATTCATATCCCGATCACAAATAGTTTGGAATTGAGGCATTGTTGATTTGATTGATTGAAACATGTCATCAAGATAGCTCAACTTAGGACTTACCTTGGCCATGTATCTGTAGGACTTTTCCGTAACACCAGCAACATGGGGTGTGATTATAACCTCTGGAAATTTAAGGATAGCATCATCAGGATCAAATGGTTCAGCCCAAGCAACATCAATTCCTAAACCGCCCAAATGTCCCGATTTGAGATGATTAAAAACAGCATCATAGTCCAAGAGACCACCTCGAGCAATATTAATCAGAATTGCACCCTGCAGCAAAAGAGTGTTGATTTATCTAGTGTGGATTTTTGCTTTCTTGCAGACACCACTCCCACTAACAGCTCCTCAGCAACACTATCATTCTCGCGAGTGAGATCCAATGTGGGATCTTTCTCTTTTTTTTTTTTTTTTTTTTGGGGGGGGGGGATAAAACCTTTGTTTGCACGTACACTGATATCAAGAACGACTACAATAAATTGGATTGGGAAACTTGATAGCTAGATGGTTGCTATGGTTCGTAGGATTGCCAGGTTCAAGAAGACATTCACCTTTTCCTGATCGGATAAAATGAAAGCCAGAGGCTTGTGTTATGTTAGCAGAAAAATACTCAACCATGATAGCCTAACCTCGAGCAGAATTACAGTAACATACACCGTGATGCACTAGCAACATATTCTCATCTCACATGATTTTGACTCTACAAGGAAAGCATCAGATTTTTCTCAAAATGTAGTGGTTGATGACACAGTGGATGAGAGAATACACTACACTAAATAACAAAAGTTTTCAAAACATAGAAAACTTCCTTTTACAAAGAAAACTCTTTCAAACAGTTTAGCCGTTTAAAACTGCAAAACGAACCCAACTTTGGATGGAACATGCCTAAATAATAGGATAAGAAAGTGAAATGCCAAATAATGAGAATGCATCTCACTTAAGATACATCATTTGTGAATGTCTCATTAGCAATTAATATATTATGGGATTGCAAGTACGCAGCAAAGATGAGTGAGCTCTGAAGGACAGAACTCTTCTGGTATATGAACTGCAATTGTGGATATATAAGTTGTGTGTTGTCATGGGCGGCTTTCCAGCCATGCCCCATAACCCCTTGGACGCGCCCCATGGCATCCTCGCAAGCCTCCCAATGCCTTGGACGGCCTCGTGGTCTTGGCCACGCCAAGTGACAAGCGTGTCTGTGCCTATGTTGCCTCATCAATCGCCCTCACCAAAGCCCAGCCACAAGCAGATGCCAACAACGCCACGGGCGCAGAGTCTAATGCTAAAGACAAGGTTGTCGCCAACGGACCTACTGCTACCTTGTAGGAACCTAAGTCCATTATATTGTAAATATAGAGTAATTTTATTTCCTATATTTCCATTATGTCTCTCTAGTTTAGTTATGTCAAATCCTATAACTTTGGTTTATTTTTTCTAAGCGTTATTAGGGGGATCAAGTAATCAAACTTTCAAGCAAGCAAACAATTCTCTGTACTGGTGTCTCTCCCCCTCGACACCGTGTTGTATTTCTGTAATAGCTTTTATTAATGCAATCAAGCTTTTTTTCATTCTCATTCTCTTTTCTGTTCTCTCAATTGCTCTTGACATTGGTTTTCCCATGCGGAACTGACAGTCTCGTCAAGCGTACGGAGGGGACCCCAGTTGGCGGATTGTAATTCTGAGATTCCTTGGAAGGGCGATATAAGGCTAAGCAACCGATGTATGTGTGATTACTATCTGCCAACTGGAGTCCCCTTCGTACGCTAGACGAGATTGTCAATGTCGTACAGGAAAATCAATATCAAGAGCAATTGAGAGAACAAAAAAGAGAATGAGAATGAAAGAAAGCTTGATTGCATTAAGGAAAGCCATTACAAAAAAGCAGCGCGGTGTCGAGGGGGAGAGACACCAATACAGAGAATTGTTTGTTTGCTTGGAAGTTTGACTACTTGATCCCCCTAATAATGCTTAAAAAAAATAAACCAAAGTTACAGGACCTGACATAACTAAGCTAGAAAGACGTAATGGAAATACAAGTAAAACTACTTTATATTTACAATAAAAAGGACTTAGATATCTACAAGGTATAAGCAAGTCCGTTAGCGGCAACCTTGTCTTTAGCATCAGAGTCTGCGTGTGCGACGTTGTTGGCATCTGCCTGGGGCTGGGCGCTGGCGAGGGTTATCGGTGGGGCGACATAAGCCCAGGAGCACTTGTCACTTGGCACGGCCGAGGCCACGGGACCGTGCATGGCGTTAGGCGTTGCGAGGCTTGCCAGGACGCCATGGGGCGGGTCCAAGGGGTATGGCTGGAAAGCCGTCAATGACATTCTCCTCCACCTGAGTAGGCGACATCCTCGGCGCCTTACTTGCAAGATAATCATCGATCAGGCTTTGAGGTTTATTCCCCTCTCTTCTGTATCACAGCCCTGCCATTTCATCAAGAACTCTTGGTGATATTTTCTTGAAGCATGAATCACTCGATTATCGAGAATAGCTTCTGCACGCCTTTTCTCGATTGAATTCGGACCTCGAATACTGTGTATTGTGAGTTGGCTCTGTGATGGATCATCCATGTCTTCCCGAAAAGGTTTCAAAAGGCTGACTAGATGAATCTTACACCAGGCTGGGGTATCTACCCGGTATGCAACTTTCCCAATGCGCTTCTCAATAGACAATGGTCCAATGTACTTTTGTAATAGGCGGGGGTCATGGACCCCTTCAAACAAGTATCGCTTTGAGATTTTCACCATCAGTGTCTCCTACTTGATATTCAACAAAGCGACGATTTTGATCAGCATGCTTTTTCATCCGCTCTTGGGCTTTGACAAGATAGCCCGCACTATCTCTAAATTTCGCTTCCATTCCTTCAAGAAGCTAGCAGCTCGAGGAGATTTCGACATGTTTGGGGCATTCATAGTGTGTGGGAGTAGGGGTTGTTGTCTGGTAACAATTTCAAAAGCGCTTCTGTTTGTGCTAGAGCTCTTTTATGAATTGAAACACAGTTGAGCAGCATCCAGAAGCTTCACCCAATTCTTCTGCGATCCGATAACAAAATGGCGGACCTTGGGCAATTGTAAGATCTCCGACCTTGGGCAATTCGCTGATGTGACACGCTTTACCAAGGTCTCTTTGGAACAGGCAATGGCTCCAAAAGTCCCGCTTGTGTCAAACGGTCTGACGTGTCTTTCTGGCATACTAGGCAAGTCTTCACATACTGAGCAACATCATCAGCCATTTGAGGCCAATAATAAGCACGACGTAACAACGCCATGGTGCGTTCTTCATCTGGGTAGCCGGGGTACAAAGTATCATGGCATTCCATTAGACGAGTTCTTCGCAGATCTCCTACTTTAGGAACATAAAGTCGGTTCCTTTTCACCTTCAGGAACCCATTTTCCATGTACAATCGGCGACTCTTGCCTTGTCCAACCAAATACTGTGCAGCAGAATCCTTGGTGAGCAGATCCCGTATCTGATCTTTTATAGTGGGGGCCACTTCGCTCTCCTTTAGGGTGGCAAGTAGGCACACTGATGCTAGGTCAGCCCTCCGACTAAGTGCATCAGCAACTTGGTTCGTCTTCCCACTTCGGTACTCTAGGTTGAAGTGAAATTTTGCTAGGAGCTCCTGCCATTTGGCTTGTCGGCCATTCAGCTTTGGCTTGGGTAACGAAATGACTAACAGTCGTGTTGTCCGTCTTGACGACGAACGGGGTTCCTAACAGATAGTGCCCCTCCAAAGGCGTAAGCAGTAGATGACAACCAATAATTCTTTTTGGTGGGCGGCGTATCGCCGTTCTGCATCCTTTAACTTCCGGCTTTCATACACAATTGGATGCCCCTCTTATAGCAAGACTCCACCCAAAGCATAATCAGAGGCATCCGTTTGTACTTCAAATGGCTTGGCCAAATCAGGAAGGGCCATGATGAGACTACTAGACATAGCCGATTTCAATGCTTTGAAGGCTTTCGTTCACCTGGGACCCCAATCCCATGGCGTGACTTTCTTTAGGAGTTCTGTCAGCGGCACTGCAATGAGAGAGTAATTTTTTACAAACCGCTGGTAGAAGTTGCAGAGGGCAAGGAACGCCCTCAAGTCGTGTATATCCTTCGGCGGCAGCCAATCTATGACAGCTTGAATTTTCTATTTGGTCCATCTTGATTCGCCTTTCCTCGATGACATGTCCGAGGAAGTCAATATGTTCTTGGGCAAAGGAGCACTTGGATAGCTTTACATATAATTTGTGCTCCCGCGGCCGGGCTAGGACCTTCCGCAGGTGTTCCTCCAATATTTTGCTATATACCACAATGTCGTCCAAGTAGACCACTATGAATTCGTCAATGTACTCTCGGAAGACTTGGTTCATCACGGTGCAAAATGTGGCTGGAGCATTAGTCAAGCCGAATGGCATGACTAAGAAGTCGTACGACCCATATCTTGCCACACAGGTCGTCTTGTTTTCGTTTCCCTCAGCAATCTGGATTTGCCAGTAACCTGTCTTCAGGTCTATTTTGGTGAACACTATAGCACCACCCAGCCTATTGAACACGTCTACCATTAGCGGGATAAGGTACTTGTTCTTCATGGTGATTTTATTTAGGGCCCAATAATCCACACAGAGTCCTAGGGTGCCATCCTGTTTCTTTTGGAATAGCACAAGGGACCCATAATAGGACTTGAAGGGCACAATGATCCCCGTGTGCAACATTTCCATCAACTGTCTCCGAAACTCGGCGAGTTTGGGTTGTGACATTCTGTAAGGTGCCCGGGCGGGTGCCTTAGCACCCGGCATCAACTCAATCTGTCCACAGTGCGCCTAGGCGGGAGTCGCTTTGGCATGTCCTATGGCATGACTTCTTCAAACTCCTTTAGCAGCTCCTTCACGGGAGAAGGAATGGGACCCGAAGAGCGTTCAATATCTTCAATACAGAGGGTAGCCAGGAACGTAGGTTCATGTCTTTTGACTCCCTTCTTCAACTGCAAGGCCGAGATGTTCTCCGCGGCTATCTTTATGGTTGTGCATGGGATAATGCGGGGCTTGGCCCCGTTGGCTCCCATCATCAGTAGCATATCTACATAAGGTATAGGAATGGTGTTGGTTTGCCTCATGAATTCCAATCCAACTATCAGCTCGAAGTCATTTATGATCATCACACGGAAGTTGGATTTTCCTTCATAATTCACTGGCATTCCTTTGGCTATTCCACCCACTAGCTGAGGCGGTGAGTTGATAGCCTCGACACAACCTCTGCCCTTTCCCATAACTAGACCAAGGCGCTCTACCTGACAGTAACCATGCATTAGCAATACATATATATGCACAGCTATTAAACCAACTCTTAATACACAATGTATAAATGTCAATTTGAAAATTGAGAGAGGCACAAACATATGCACATGTACACTCTATAATTGGATGATATACTAAGAACCTATATGACTTAGTGAAAATGACAAAGGTAGCATTTGTTGACTGAAATATTATGTAACTTAATAGCTCCAACAATTTTCCTATATCTTGCATCAATATAGTTTCATAACCATAGCTGTTAATATCAAGCATTTAATCAGAGCTAGTGCGCTGACTTGCATTGTGCAAGAAATAATGGGATAAATCATAAATGTCCTAGAACACAATCAAATGACTTATGAAAAAGAAAAAGGGATGCCAGTATTTTTTCCTGCCAAACTGAGGTAATCTGACAGTCTCTTCACTGATTCCCACCGTGAGAGAATAGAATAATAATACAGCTCCAAACCCCCACCCCCCCCTGTTTCTGGAAAGAGATGTCCACTTAGCAAAGTGAGGAAGAACGCAAACCTTTTTCATGACAGATATAAAATCATTGTTCACGATGCCAGCCTGCAAGTGACCAGCATATCTTTAAGTATAAGCTTGACAAAAAATATTGATAAAGCACATGATTGTGTAACCAGTCAATAAGAAAGGGGGTCTTACAGTTTCTTTGTTCATAACTAAACAACATACAACAATATCAGCTTTGCTGGCAAACTTCAAGATATCATCATGGTTTCCCCTCTCATCAACCAGGTCATCATAGCTACCATTTTCAGCAGATGGTGCTGGAAAGATAGCACGCATAGTAATATCAACATTTTAGAAATAAATAGAATTCACAAGATTTTCTTACCCTCAGATTTGCTTGAGTCCCGAGCATGCCTGGACCAACTCCGTTTGGTAGCAAGTATTTTCACGTCAAATGGACGTAGACGCTTTGCCAAATGTATCCCGATATTGCCAAACCCCATGATAAACACCTATGTGATGATGCAGAAAATATCTAAGACGTCGTCAAAGTGCAACTCTTGCACAAGTTTTTAGCCATGAAATATATTCAAGCCCACAACAATGCCATAAAAGTCTCCATTTGTGATATTACAGAGACTATTAGGCCAATTTATTCATCCAATAGAATTTCCACTTGATGGTAGCAAATTTGAATATGCACTATGAGTTTGCCCCGTAAGAAGGATGAAGGTGAAGTTCTGATTAGGCAGGATTCTGGAACCTTTTTTTATTGGATAAGTAGGCAGGATTCTGGAACCTAAACAATTCAGATATACAGGCTCACTCTTCCTGAAAAAATGACATGATAGATGAAGGTGCAACGCATAGAATCGAATATGATTGGTTCAAATGGAGGAGTGTTACAATGGTGCTATGCAATAGGAAGATACCTACAAAATGAAATACAAGTTTTATAGGTTTATAGTACAAAAAAAGTTAGCTACATCTCTTTCCTTCTTTTTTCCCTTTTGATGAGGAAGTTAGCAACATTTCTAAAATTAACGGCTCAAGTTTTATTAATTAATACCACTATTATCTTTCTAAGTACCAAATTTTAGATACTTGTATAAGATACCCGTATGCAAAAAATTGTGAAATAGAAAAAGTTTGAACACCATATAGGTACTTAATCCTAAGACCATCCTGGGCCTCTTATACCATCATCACAGCCATTATTATATATATGCAACTTAATTTTAGCATCGTCACTTCATATTACTATATATATATATATACCCATTTACCTTAATAATAAGCTAATTGTCAAGTAAACATGTTTGAATGAAGCATTTGTAACTACTGTATACAAATTAGTTGATTCTATCGAGCGTACCTTTCTATTTAGTTCAAAAGTTTTAAGCACTTTTATATCTTGCAACGGTATAAAAACAAAAACAAGAGGTGAGATGAAAATGGGAACAAAAACACATCTAGAGCGCTCCAAATGCCAGATAACAGATAAATAGGAGTAACAAAAAGTGAAACTCACCGTTTTCCCTTCCAGGTTGTCACCAATTGGCTCCCCTAGCTTTTTCTGCTCCACAGAAATTTTCAGTTGATGCTGCAGCATTTGAGGAATACAGGTGAAAAGGGAAAACAGAGTAGCTTATATGAGAACAAATGGTACTCCGTAGTACTCATATACATTAGCTATACGTATATACTTTCACTTCTAGAACCAGAAAGATGAATTAGCAAGCACAATTAGGTACTCACACCCCACTTTTTGGACCACTAAATTAAATTCACTTCATATATCATGAGATTCCAGGTTGTCTTATCCATCCCATTGAGTTCATTTTCATTAGCAATATAAACAAGTTTCAAGCAGACAAGTACTAATGAACAGATTGCCGACCAAGCTGCAGTAATTATTCTTACAAATGGCGATTATACATTCAAAATTATCAACTTTATGGAGAAAGAAAATAAAAATTTATCCTACATGTTTATCCTCAAAGAGTTCAGAAGAAGTAAAGCCTTTTATTTATAAGCTTAGAATCTACCAACTTGCTTACGCAGGAGGCCCAAAATGAGATATATGGCCATTTCAGCACATGAAGCAGCATTTCCAGTTGCACCACCTGGAATTCTGGCAACTTTAATGCCATGCTCTGTAGCAGCATTAATGTCAACACCTGCATAACATCAAATATTTAGGCAATTGGAAACCTCAAAATATGTTCATTAGAATGAACCAGCTGCCAAAATAATATCAAGATAAAAGAACGAAACAAAACAAAAGGCAAAAGGCAAAAAGACAGACTAAAAAGATAGTTGACCTTCTAGCCCAACTCCAAATTGCATTATGAGTTTCATGCTCTTTGCACGAGAGAGGACATCGGAGTTCATCCGGAAGCTTTTAACCACGCAAATTTCATAGTCACCAATCACAGCAGGCACATTTTCAAGTGGAACATCATCAACCTACAAAGGAGGCATATAATCATCAATGAAGATTAGTTTAATCACTTGTAAGTTGGACCGTTTTAAGAAGACCTTACGAGGAGGTATTCTCAGATTCCACTCAAAGAATTGAAGAGAAGGAGCTGTAGCTTTTTCTATAAGTAATTTTTAGCTGTAAGTAAAGGAACAAACACTGCAAATCAAATATTAAATGGAAGAGAAGATAAAAACAAACTAACTTTAAAGATTGCAAGTTTTGTAGTTACGTAGCATTTTATTATGTACAAAGTTTGCACAATCATAATTAGCAGCTCTTAGTATATTCAGAAAGTAACAAAGATACCTCTAAACAATTTTGTCTCTGTTTCCTTTTTCTTTTGATAATTGAAAAGTAGTTTTATAAATGTCACAATATACATGTATTATATAATAATATGTAAATCCATTACTGTATTTGATAAGTGTATGTACAGTCGTTTACTAAACATACAAAAAATCTATGCAAACTGGAATATGCTTATCACCTCAGAAATACAAATGAAATAAAAAGGTATACTCAACTTTGAGATGAATTTCCAATTTTCTCTAAGGTTCTACTATCCTTTCTCTCCAAAATGTCCAAATATTACACAGGTGAGTTGTCTTCCAAATGTAATTTCCCTTGCCTTCATGCTTCTAAAAAGTCGTGTTTCTTGACTGCTTTATCTTTCCCATTTGTCTTATGTAAGCACTTCAAGTGAAAAACATAGAGAATTTTATTTCTCCCTGGAATTGTGACCTAGTGTCGCACATACCAGCAATTCCTGTTGTGGCTCAAGTTCCTTGTTCATTGTCAACTTTTCCACCCATATCAAATCAACTGTTTGCCTCTTCAGTTGAGTTCTATGAAAATAGTGTCTACTTTTTCTAAAGAGGAAACCTTTAGTGCACATTTTTTTGATAACTGAGAATTTCCCTAGGACCAGTGGTGCACGGTTCAAACCTTGGTAGATAATGGATCTGCCCCTCTACCCTTCTCCACTTAAATACCAAGCTTTTGTATGTGGCAGGGTTCGAACCCGTGACATAAGCCTAACCCACACAACACGTGCTCTTATCATTAGACCAAAGCCCTGGGGCTAGAAACTTTTAGGGCACATTATAACAGAAAACACTGCATGGAACTCATATTTACTCTTCCCAATTAATTTTTCACTCCATATTTCTATACCAACAACGTAAGCAGCATACATTTTACACAAGTAATACTAAAGGATACATTGTTTTCAACTCTTCCCTAAATAACCATGTGAAGTCTGGAAAAAAATTCATTTCAGACAAGAGTATGAAATAACTACCCTCAAAATAAAGGGTCAAAAAGAAATTTTTATTTTGCAAATCACCATCAAACGTCTATCTCTCTCCAAATAGCATTATCAAGTTTTTAAAGAAATCTAAGAAAATAAACAACAACAACAACAAACAACCCAGTGTAATCCCATAAATGGGGTCTGGGAGGATAGTGTGTACGCATACCTTACCCCTACCTTATAGAGATAGAGAGGTTGTTTCCGATACACCCTCGGCTCAAAGAACGGTGGAGATAAAGCAACCAAGTAACAAACAATAATAACAACGTAATATGCTAATGGCCGCGAATGAGGCAGCATGTAATAATAAAGAACCATGAATAAGAACAACAACAACATACCCAGTATAATCCCACATAGTAGGGTCTGGGGAGGGTAGTGTGTACGCAGACCTTACCCCTACCTTTGTGGAGGTAGAGAGGCGGTTTCCAATAGATCCTTGGCTCAGGTAAGCATAGGTACCACAATAATAACAAGAAACAATACGGGACTGTTAGTTTGATAGTTAAATATTAGTAAATAACCCTAATCCCATATGTATTAGGAGTAAGACATGTATTATATATAAATAGGGCTCATTGTATCATTGTCATAATTAATCAATAATATTTTCTCCCGTGCATTCTCACATGGTATCAGAGCTTCAGTGAGAAAATTATCGTTGTGCATTATTCCAGTGGCCTCCGGGAAGAAAGACCTCGTTGCCGTGCAATTTTCCGGCGACTTAAGAGGTTGTCCATAACAAAAAGCCACTTTTCTTCAGTGTTGTGCAAAAATCAACACCACCACGAAGTATATCGGCCTCCGACGACCACCCCATAAAAAATTCTCCGTCAGAAGACCCCCCACGCGCCGCCGGAAGAAATTTCTTGGCGAAGCTCCGACGCCCACGCGCTTGCTTTAGGACCGCTTGCTCTCCTCACAATTCCGAGTCTACCCATCTAGTTCAAATCAAAATCCGACCACTTTGAGTTTTTTCCGGCAAGCTACAGTGATTTTCTGGCGTGAACAGTGATCCCCAGAAAATTTCTGTTTTTTCCGGCACGATATTATAATGGCATTCGTATCGGAAACCTTTAACTCACAATCCGTTGGGTCCAATGCATTGAATCCCATCCAGATGGTTTCTTTACCGGATTATATTGAGTTCCTTCAGTACAAAGCACGTAAACATCCATTTTCAGGATTAGCCTTCGTTGTTCCAACAAATAGTAGCATGACTTGTGTCTCCCAATCTTCACCTGCTGAGTCTTGGGTCATTGATTCAGGTGCATCTGATCATATTTCTGGTAACAAATCTCTTTTCACTAGTATTTCATATTCTCAATCTCTTCCAACAGTCACAATGGCCCATGGGTCTCAAGCCATGGCAACTGCAATAGGTCAAGCAAGTCCACTTCCTTCCTTACTTTTAGACTCCGTTCTTTATGTTCCTGGTAGTCCTTTTAATCTCATAGTCGTTAGTCGCTTAGCCAAATCCCTTAAATCTGTTGTTTTATTTCTTGATGACCTTTTTTTATACAAGAACGCAGTACAGGGCGGATCATTGGTACCGGACGTGAATCAGATGGACTTTATTACCTTATCGTTGCAAAATCACATGGACTCGCATCTTGTCTTCCTCTAATAACTTGCCGCGTTACTGATTCACCAGATTTATTACATAAACGGTTAGGACATCCCAGTTTATCAAAACTTCAGAAAATGTACCTGCTTATCTCACTTGTCCACTCTAGAGTGTGAGTCATGTCAGCTCGGTAAGCATACCCGCTCCCATTTCCCGCGGCGTCTTGATAATCGAGCAAAGTCACCTTTTACTTTAGTCCATTCAGATGTTTGGGGTCCTAGTCGGGTCAGTTCTACCTTAGAATTCCGCTACTTTGTCAGTTTCATTGATGATTATTCAAGGTGCACTGGATATTTTTGATGAAAAATCGATCCGAGTTGTTTTCTATTTTTCAGACCTTCCACGTTGAAATTTAGAATCAATTTGGGGTTTCTATCCGCACATTTCGTAATGATAATACCCTAGAGTATTTGTCTTCCCCATTTCAGCAGTTTATGAACTCCCATGGGATTATTCATCAAACATCTTGTCTGTACACATCCCAACAAAATGGGGTAGCTGAAAGAAGGAATAGACATATTATTGAAACTGCTCGTACTTTACTCATACAATCTCATGTTCCGCTGCGTTTTTGGGGAGATGCAGTTCTTACATCTTGTTATCTTATTAATCGTATGTCATCTTCAGCTATCCAAAATCAAGTTTCATTCTCTGTCCTGTATCCCCACTTACCTTTGTTCTCTCTTCCACCCCGTGTCTTTGGGAGTACGTGCTTTGTTCATGACCTTACTCCAGGAAAAGATAAGTTAGCTCCTCGTGCTCTTAAGTGCATATTTCTGGGTTACTCGAGAACGCAAAAGGGATATCGATGTTATTCTCCGGACCTTCAGCGATTTCTTATGTCTGCTGATGTTACCTTCTTTGAAACTCAATCATACTTCACAGGTCCAGTTAATCACTTAGATATTTCTGAGGTGCCACCAGTTCCTTCTTTTGGAGATTCAGCCCCTATCTCCCATTCATCTTCTTCCATAGCTCCACCGCCTACAGTTCCAGTTGCAGCTCCACCACCTATAGCTCCAGTGCCACCACCTAGTCCAGTTTAACCTTCTACGGCTCCACCACTCCTAACTTATCATCGTCGTCCGCACCCAGCATCAGGCCCAACTGATTCACGTCCTGAACCTGACCCTGCTAATACTGCGGACTTGTCTCCTCTTAATCAACTGATTGCACTACGAAAAGGTATACGGTCCACATTTAATCTTAATCCTCATTATGTTGGTTTAAGTTACCATCGTCTCTCACCATCCCATTGTGCATTTGTGTCATCTTTGTCCTCTGTTTCCATCCCTAAGTCTACAAATGAAGCATTGTCTCATCCCGGATGGCGATAGGCTATGATTGACGAGATGTATGCTTTACATACGAGTGGTACTTGGGAGCTTGTTCCTCTTCCTTCGGGTGAATCGACTGTTGGTTGTCATTGGGTGTATGCGGTCAAAGTTGGTCCAGATGGCCAGGTTGATCGACTTAAGGCTCGTCTTGTTGCCAAAGGATATACTCAGATATTTGGACTCGATTACAGTGATATTTTCTCTCCCGTGGCTAAAATTGCATCAGTCCACCTTTTTCTATCCATGGTTGTTGTTCGCCATTGGCCTCTCTATCAGTTGGACATTAAGAATGCTTTTCTTCACGGTAACCTTGAGGATGAGGTTTATATGGAGCAACCACCTGGTTTTGTTGCTCAGGGGAGTCTAGTGGCCTTGTATGTCGGTTGCGTCGGTCCCTCTATGGTCTGAAGCAGTCTCCTCGAGCCTGGTTTGGTAAGTTTAGCACAGTTATTCAGGAGTTTGGCATGACTCGTAGTGAAGCTGATCACTCTGTATTTTATCGACATTCTGCTTCAAATCTCTATATTTATGTGGTCGTTTATGTTGACGATATTGTTATTATCGGCAATGATGGTATTAGTAAGTTGAAGCAACAACTTTTTCAGCACTTTCAGACTAAGGAACTGGGCAGATTAAAGTATTTTCTGGGTATTGGGGTCGCTCAGTCTAGCTCAGGTATTGTGATCTCACAACAGAAGTATGCTTTAGATATTCTTGAGGAGACAGGAATGACAGGTTGTAGACCTGTTGACACTCCGATGGATCCGAATTCTAAACTTCTGCCAGGACAGGGGGAGCCTCTTAGCGATCCTGCAAGATATAGGCAGTTGGTTGGTAAATTAAATTATCTCATAGTGACTAGACCTGACATTTCTTTTCCTGTGAGTGTTGTGAGTCAGTTTATGGATTCTCCCTATGATAGTCATTGGGATGCAGTTGTCCGCATTCTTCGGTATATAAAATCAGCTCCAGGCAAAGGTTTATTGTTTGAGGATCGAGTTCATGAGCAGATCGTTGGATACTCAGATGCTGATTCGGTAGGATCACCTTCTGATAGACGTTCTACGTCTGGATATTGTGTCTTAGTATGAGGAAATTTGGTGTCTTGGAAGAGCAAGAAACAGAATGTGGCTGCTCGGTCTAGTGCAGAAGCAAAATATCGAGCAATGGCTATGGCGACATGTGAGCTAATTTGTATCAAACAGTTGCTCAAGGAGTTGAAATTTGGTGAGATTAGTCAGATGGGACTTGTGTGTGATAATCAAGCTGCTCTTCATATTGCGTCAAATTCAGTGTTCCATGAGAGAACTAAACACATCGAGATTGACTGTCACTTTGTTAGAGAAAAGATACTCTCGGGAGATATTGCTACAAAATTTGTGAAGTCGAATGATCAACTTGTTGATATTTTCACCAAGTCCCTCATTGGTCCTCGTATTAGTTATATATGTAACAAGTTCGGTACATATGATTTATATGCACCAGCTTGAGGGGGAGTGTTAGTTTGATAGTTAAATAGTAGTAAATAACCCTAATCCCATATGTATTAGGAGTAGGACATATATTATATATAAATAGGGCTCATTGTATCATTGTCATAGCTAATCAATAATATTTTCTCTCGTGCATTCTCACAGGACAACACCGAAAAACCATGTAGAAGCAGGGAAAAAAACAGGTATTCAAATAAGTCTATTACCAACCAAATGCGAGAGTAACTACTAACACTACCGGTATGAATAATCTCGACTACCTAACCTACTATCCTAATCTTAGACCTTCACCTCTTCCTATCACGGGTCATGTCCTCGGTCAGCTGTAGCTACGCCATGTCATGCTTAATCAGCTCACCCCAACTCTTCTTCAGCCTACCTCTACCTCTCCTAAGGCCCTCCAATGTCAACTTTTCACACCTCCTTACCGGAGCGTCTGTACTTTTCCTCCTCACATGTCCAAACCATCTAAGCCGAGCTTCCCGCATATTGTCCTCAATAGGGGCCATACTCACCTTGTCCTGAATAACTTCATTCTGAATCCTATCTAATCTGGTGTGCCCGTACATCCATCTCAACATACTCATCTCTGCTACCTTCATCTTCTGGACGTGAGAGCTCTTGACTGGCTAACACTCAGCCCCATACAACATAGCTGGTCTGACCACCCCTCTATAAAACATACCTTTAAGTTTTGATAGTACCTTCTTGTCACATAAAACACCGGAAGCAAGTCTCCATTTCATCCATCCCGCCCCAATACAATGTGTGACATCTTCATCAATCTCCCCATCCCCCTGTATAATAGACCCAAGGTACTTAAAACTCCCCTTCCTAGGGATGACTTGTGAATCCAGCCTCACCTCCTAGTAAGCCCAGGAGGAACACACTATTATCTATCAACTTACAACCTTAATCCTCGACCTTCAAACCTTCCTATCGTGGGTCATATCCTCAGTAAGCTGAAGCAATGACATGTCCTACCTAAATACCTCTCCCCAATACTTCTTAAGCCTACCCCTTCCCTTCCTCAGACCCGCCATAGACAACCTTTCACACCTCCTGACCGGAGCATCTATACCTCTCCTCTTCACATGCCTGAACCATCTCAGCCTCGATTCCCGCAACTTGTCCTCCACAGATGCCACTCCTACCTTGTCCCTAATAGCTTCATTCCTAATCATGTCTTTCCTGGTATGCCCACACATCCATCTCAACATCCTCATTTCAGCTACTTTCATCTTCTGGACATGGAACTTCTTGACAGGCCAGCACTCAGCCCTATACAACATAGTCGGTCTAACCACCACTCTGTAGAACTTGCCCTTAAGTCCAGGTGGCACATTCTTATCACACAAAACGTCGGATGCGAGCCTCCATCTCATCCACCACGCTTTAATACGATGAGTAACATATTCGTCAATCTCCTTGTTGCCTTGAGTAATAGACCCAAGATACTTGAAACTATCTCTTTTGGGGATGACTTGAGTACCAATCTTCACTTCCACTTCTTCTTCATGCATCCCATCACTTAACTTGCACTCCAAGACTCCAAGTACTCAGTTTTTGACCTACTCAACTTGAAACCTTTAGACTCCCGCGTCTGTCTCCAAACTTCCACCTAGTGTTAACTCTGCCTCGTGTCTCGTCAATCAAAACTATGTCATTAGCAAATAGCATACACCACGGCACCTCCCCTTGTATGTGTCGCATCAGCACATAGTTATGCAATTGCTTTTCAACCACTCATCAAGATTCCTTTGTTGCTTTATGAACCTCCTGGCCAACAAGATTTTAATTCAACCTGTCTTGCTTTTTCCCTATGGATGCCTGAAGAGTCACATTTGCTTGAATAACTTTGAATTGGAGTCAATATTATGTCTCATGCAAAGAAGAAATAAGTAAAAGCAAGAAAGTAATACCTGTACAAATGGATAGCCTTGCAAATATTCTCTTGTATAATTGTGAGAAGCAGGAAAGTGAGGCCCACAAAAAAGAACACGGGTAACGTGACTGCTACTATTATCACCCATTTTCTGAACCTCTGGCGATGCGTTTGCACCTAAATGAATAGGCAAATGCAAGTATAAATATATTTCGCTCTATATCCATAGTACATCTGAGATTGAATATTATACACATTGTTTGAAAAAACACATTATTATCCTAGCAGCATATTGTAATCAATCCCTTTCCAATAACTGGAAGGACATTGTAAAAGAGAGGGAAGGTAAAAAATCCTATCAAAGCATGTATACACGTCATGATATACAAGAGAATGGAGACAGAATGTGATCAAGTCATATGCTTGTTCAAGAGCAAAGACTGAGATCAAAGTATAGATCTCACAGATTGCTTCAACTAACTGTGTATTCCACAATGACAAACGAAACGGTTACACCAACATGCCATAGACTCAATTGCACTTTTTGTTTCCTAGGCTATTGTTTTAATCTCTCTCGTCAGTTTTTCTATGTTATGGCATTTCCGATTAATCTGTATTTATGCATCTTTGATCTACATGGAAATGTAATATTCCACATAATAATTTCAATAAAACTAGTGAGACTTGTGTCCTACTTATAGACTTTCTTACATCACAACTCTATAGATAAAGAAGATCTTATTAAACGAGAACCAGAAACCTAAGGAGACAGGATTTTCTCATTCAACCAGAGACTTAAAAAAGAACCATCAAAAGTTTAGAAAAAAGAGCCCTTTAGTCTAATTGATTAGATAGTAAGCCATGACTGAATCCTTGTGTCTTGCTTTCTGTTTATACAACACATCTCCTGCCCCCAAGGCTTTGGTCTAGTGATAAGAGTACAACATGTGATATATGGGTTAGGTGATGTCACCAGTTCGGACCTGCCACAGACAAAAGCCCGTATTTAAGTGAAGAAGAATAAAGGGGTAAGTCCATTATCCACAGAGTTTTGAACGGTGGATCATCCAAAAAAAAGAGAGAGAAGAAAGTGACACTCTTAAACATCTTCCAGAACCACAGACTCCCTTCCATTGCCAACCGAAAAAAAGGCAGTCCGATACACTAAGCTACCAATATGTTGTTTCGACGGCTCGAACCAACCTCCTCGTTACATGAAACGACGACTTTACCGGTTACTTCACTTCCAACCAAAAATGAAAGACTAATAAATCATGCAAAACCAGTTGGACCAACGGGAAAAGTCCATCATACAACCAAAACAACAAGTTCAATCAAGAAAACACAAAAGTTCCTCCAAGAATATGAACAGAAACCATTTGGGCAGAAATTTAAACAAAAAAGAAAAACAAAAGATTGTGAATTTGTGAGTATTCTGGAAATGGGGGAATACCAGCTTGAGCTACGAAACAGTGTTTCTGCTGCTGCAGCTTAATACAAGTGTTACCAAGAACCTCGGAAGTCAGCAGTGATTTTGTCCACGTTTTGCAGACCTTTAAAACTAATGCAGAGGTGGTCTTACGGTAGTAGTACATCTATGGAGAGAGAGAGAGGAGATCATCAGACTACCAGAGATTAGAAAAATGTACTCCAATTATGATGGGATTTAGGTTGATTTTGAAATGCCAGGTCTAAATAGCTCTGTATAATGAAGGATGGTACTTTTGGCTTGACGGCTGGTACATGTTCTTCTTTGTCTTTTTTGCATTTCTTTCCATGGGATGGGAGTAATTGTTTAGGCTTTAAATATAAATTGACACCTCTACCTGAATATTAAGGGCATACATTTGTATACCTAAAATCCCCCCTTAAATTATTTATTTTTTGTAAGTTTAATGCTTTAAACTATGAGGTGATACTAACGTTAGTGACGAAACCAGAAATTTTCTCAAAGGTAAAGGATATTTAATATTGTTTACCCGTAAAACGGTACAGTTAAATTATACGTTATTTATAGATAAGTGAATTAATTTGATCCTAAAATAAATAGATGAATTAGTTAAAAATATGATACTTAGCCTTGAGATGGAGATAAAATAGCAAAAATAGTAATTGCGGGAGCAGGGCTTCCGGGTACAATATCAACGATATCATAAAACAAGAAGATAAAAATTATATTGAGCTTTGAATATAATGTAGCATGTATTTGCCAGAAAATTCGTGTCATTTACAATGATGATAGAGCTCACTATTTAGAGCTGCTCCTAGGGAATAAGGTCCTAGGATCAAGCCTCTCTTCAATGTCAATTATGAGGGCCATTGAAGAATGTGTAACGGCATGCAGTGAATGACATATTCATTGTAACTGGTCGTGTACTTAATGCTATAAAATATTCCTCATTAAATGCTACCAGGTGGCAGGCATTAATTTCATCTCTGTGAGTATCATTCTCCCTAGTAACAGACGGGTCGCCTTCGGATTCAAATATCTTCTGTCTTCGGCTCCACATGTCACTTCCTCATGCGATCATTTAATATAAACATATTTTACCCTATACAGATAGTCCCCCTGTTTTCCGGTGGCGTAACTGTCACCAGGAAGTTGGTAGAAACACCTTCTTTGGTGGGAAATTCATTGACCCTCTCTGAAAAATTTTCTGACGGTTGATTAGACGCACGTCTCTCCGCATTTAATGCACCGAACACGCTTCACCCCATGATTTAGCATCACTTTTGATAGTTATCGAGGTAATTATGGCTATGATTTTAGCCATCTATATCTTTACTTATACGCATCAAACTCCTTCATTTACACTTCTTAATTTATCGAACTTTCTCAAACCCCTCTTTACTCAACTTCGTACTTTGTCTTCAACCCTTCTTTGATCTTCTTTTTGAGAGAAAAGTTTCCTCCCTTTCCAATAGCAAATGGCTTCTTCTTCCAAAAACTATAGTTTCTAAAAAAATAAAGGTAAAGTCGACGAGGCTCCTCCTCCTACGGTGAGCACCTTCATCCCCAGAAGTCTTGTCACAACTAAAGACTTCGAAGAGAAATTTCCTTCTGCTAACCCTCGTACATGGGTCGTTGGTAGATACCCTTCTTCCATCTGTCCTTCTAACATTCCTGCTGTGAAGGAAGACTGTCATTGCCAAGATTTAGACATTATCGCTTCTGATCTGGTGGAGCAGGTAACCTTGCCCAAGAAGGGTTTTACGTATTTTTATACGTGTCCCTTCACTTTGGGAGCGTTTTCTTTGAGTGGAGAGCTTGACTCCATCATCATGGAGCTCTGCCTCCGCTACTAGATGTGCCTGGCACAAGTAAGATGTTCTGCGTGGAGGACAATCGCTTGTCTTCGGTGCTTGTGCCAGGAGATAGGAGAGGAGTTATCCCTAGCTCGAGTGATGAACCTCTATTCCCCCAAGATCTTCCGTGGGAATGGTAAATTCAGCAAGTATGGCCATCATGCTTTACTATCTAGCATGGATGATGACAACGACCGTAGGTAGATGGAACGGTTCATTGCAGTCGCCACTAATGATATCATTTTGGCAGCGGCTTCATCCTTTATGGAATCATAGAACCGCACTCGTAAGTTCCTCGTTTAACTTTTCTTTTATTAAAGATCATCTCATATCATTATTGACCCTTTTTCTTTCGTATGTTTCATCAACTCGATGGGTACCACCTAGGGTAAAGGCTTGGACCAGTGGACGTCACTACGCTCGAGACCTACGCGTGGAAAGAATTGGCCCTTAAATACGGGTGGAATGCTAAAAATCATGGTAAATTGGACTCATCTCGCCTTTAATTTTCGTGTGAGAAAGTTGATTAATCCTTTCTCTTTTTGCTAAATTCCACAAGGCTCAGTTGTTGTCCCCAAGGAGGATATTTTGGCTAATCTTGCTGATGCGATGAGGTTGCTTCAAGAGGCGTTTACTCGAACATGCGTCTCCGGGCCTACTTCGGGTGCAAGTATTTCTTTTCAGAGTCTAAAGCCGAAGAACAAGCAACCAAAAAAGAGACGTTCCTCTGCGACTAAGGGAAAAAATAAAAGGGCAAGGAGTGTCGTGCCCGAATCGTCTTCAGATGATATGGAGTCGAGCTTTGTGCCCAAGCCAACCATAGATACGTGGTTAATGATGATGATGAAGAAGCTAGTGATGAGGGGGTTTCTCTCCATAGAAGACGGTGACCTTCATCAACTACAGAACGCTCAATCTGTTGAGTTAGTTACACTAACCGAGGACGATGCCTCGGTGCTCTAGGGGTGAGTTTGAGATGGTGGAAAATGCCAAATCCTGTTTTTGGATCCTAGTCGTTGCACCTGGTACCGTGAGGCTGAGTACCGGGTTCCTACCCTCTTCGGTTGACGAGCAACCAACAACCAGCACTGTGTTTTCCGCAACCACTTCTCAGCCTTCAACACCATCAACATTATCTCCTTCTTTACCAACTCTTCCTTTACCACCAACACCTGATATATCATCTCCACCGGCCACGTCTGTCCGAAAAGAGGATGTTCATATCTCCCCCACTCCCTAGTACATGGGAACTTAGGGAAAAATTATGCCGCCCCTTAGAAGATCCGCAACGGAGGAGGAGCATTACTCTCTTGGTTTCCACCTGATGCAATCTGTTGTCCCGACTGGTGGAACTTGCTAACTATCTGAAGCCCTTGTCTTCAGAAAAGAATAGGGAAAAGATACAAGCTCTCTCGGGAAAGTGTTTGTTGAACAATGCTATGCATAATGCCGCAACGGTATATTCTTCGTTCCCTTCTTTATCTCTTCTATCTTTGATATAGTAGTATTTTGAGTTTGTCTTTTTTGTTTCGAAGGCCAATTTCCTTGCTTCTGAGGGCCTCCAAAGGTTAATTCGAGATAAGGAGGAACTTACCTCCGAGCGGGATCAACTTTTGGTCTAGCGGGACCAACTTTTGTGTCGGAGGCTCGGTTGAAGCAAAGTGAGCAAGATGTAGTGAGCCTTGGCCAAGAGACTGCCCAGTTTAGGGTGCAATTTGAAGAAGCTAAGGCCAAACGAGTTGTGGTTCAAAATGCCATTCTTACTGCATCCGATCGTGAGGCTGCTTCCATAGAAAGATTGAATAATTTGGAGGCGGCCTTACACTATATAACTGAAGAAATTATTGTTGCTGAGGATAAATATGCTCAGTTGGAGGAAAGGCATAAGAGGATCACATAACATAACAATGTTTTTAGCCCAACTGTTGGTGACCTTGATGTTAGCCTCCGGACCACCAGATCTATGCGGGACAGTCTTTCTGCCGAGGTTGACCAACTTAAAAAAGAACTTCAGCACCGAGCGGCTTCCCTCATTATTGAGAAAACGCATTCTATGTATAGCATGAGGAGAAAAACCTTGAAAAAGACCAAAGCGGGTATTATTGACTTTGTCGCCAAAATCATTAAGGCTCTTGAGACGAAGTTAGCTGCAAAAGGAGGTCTACCGGCCTAGCCCAATGCTACCAATTCTTCTGGTTCCGATTTTGAGTTCTCGGGAACTGAAGAAGAAATGGAAAGTGATGACGCCGAAGGCCAAAATGATGAGCCGACAATGGATCCATCCACTTCTCTTGAGGGTGTAGATACTTCTCTTCCTCTAGGTCCCAGAGATGCAGTAGCTTAGTTTTTTGTTTTGTTTTCCGTGATTTTGTATCCGTATTGCTTTTGCTGTGAATAGGAGCACTTTTTTGCTTAAGTATTGTGCAAATTTTCCTCTTTGCACACTTTTTATTTGTGCAAGTCTTTGCGTACTTTTCACTTAAGTATTTGCGCAAGTTTATTTTTTGCCGTTTATTGTTTAAGTGTTTGCGCAAGTTTGCTTTTTGCAACTTGTCGTGCAAGGCTTTGGGTGTATTTTCCCCGAAATAATTTGGATTTTGGGCATAGGTTCTTCCGAAATCATCCCTTTAACGTGAGGGTTTTTATAAGAGAGGGCCCTCTTATGTTTATGGTGCTTTTGAAGAGGACATCTCTTGTTCATTACGACACTAGCATTTGAAGTACTTGTTTAACTTTCAAATGATAAAACTGATTAATCGTTCAGACAAGAAACAAGATATAAATAAAAGGACTTTACTTTATTCCTTCCATTTTCAAAAGTAATAAGTATTCGTTGTGCTAAAAAGAATTGCCATTTCTTCTGGCTAACTTGCACAACTTGTTTCTACAAAGTTGGTCGCGCAGTCCTCGGTCCCAATGATGCAACTATATTTTCGGGTTTCGTATTCCGATCGAAGCGGCAGTCATTGCTGTCGTATCCTTATATCATTCCCCCCAATGTTCAACTGCGACGAATGTGTGTTTGAACACTGGAAGTTTTACACCTTCGAGGATCTCACTAATGAATTACTAGATAGTCTTCAGTTCGGTAACAAACTTCACTTCCCCTTAGAAATTTATGTTATCGAGCCAAAGACTGTCTAACAATCACCTAGCGTCTTGCACTTGTAAACGGTCGAGTAATCTTTGTTTGATAGCAAACTTAATTTCCCGATATGAACTTTGCTACCGAGAAAAGGATTATCTAACTACTTTGTGGTGATCCTTTGCTTGTCTGCCCTGTCATAAAAAAGATCTTATTCTTGCTGTTGAAACTTCCTTCATAGTATGCTTTCTGTTGCTGCCTCATTAAAAGCTTGCCAGAAAAACCCAATTGGGAAAAAAACTGGACAAAGGAAAAAAGAGTGCAGCGCATACTTTCAGTACAAGTGATGTTCATCGGCAATAGTATCTCTTGAGGCGTGCCAAGTTCAGTTGCTTGGCAGTTTTTCTCCATCTTGATTTTTCAACTCGTATGATCCTTTCACGATGACAGTTGAAACCCGGTAGGGGCCTTCCCATGTTGGACCTAGCTTCCCCGTATTGAGTTCCCTGGTGATTTGACTTACACTCCTTAAAACCAAGTCTTCTACTTTAAAATAACGGAGGTTGGCTCTTTGGTTGTAATAGCTTTCTATTCTTTGCTTTTGAGCTGCCATCCTTATATGTGCCATGTCCCTACGTTCATCAAACAACTCCAAATTGACAAACATTACTTCATTGTTTTCTTCTTCATTTGCTTGAGAGTATCTCAAGGTAGGCTCCCCTACTTTCACCGGGATAAGGGATTCTGCTTCGTACACAAAGGAAAAGGGAGTTTCTCTCATGCTTGATTTGGCCATTATTCGGTACGCCTATAATACACTGGATAGCTCCTCGAGTCATTTGCCTTTAGATGCTTCCTATCTCTTTTTGAGATTTTGTATAATCACTTAGTTCCTTGACTCCTCTTGACCATTTACGCTCGGATGATAGGGCGAAGATGTGATCCTTTTGATTTTCAAGTCTTCGAGGAACTTTGTGACATTTGCGCCACTAAATTGCGACCCGTTGTCGCAAGCTATCTCTTTTGGTATCCCGAATATGCAAATTATGTTCTCCCATAAGAAATCCACCACTTCACATTCGCCGATCTTCGGATAAGGACCTGTTTTAACCTACTTAGAAAAATAGTCAGTTAAAATCAAAAGGAACCTTACCTTACCAAGGGCCAGTGGTAGTGTCCCAGCAATATCCATTCCCCACTTCATGAGCGGCCATGGAGACAATACCGAGTGCAATCGTTCCACTAGTTAATGTACCAACAGTGCATAGCGTATACACTTATAACATTTTTAAACAAAAGCTTTGGCGTCTTATTCCATTCGGAGCCAATAATATCCTGCCCTTACCAATTTTAGCACTAAGGATTCTGCGCCCGAATGATTTCCATAGATCCCTTCGTGGACTTCTCCCTTAACATAATTAGCTTCAGAGGCTCCAAAACATTGGGCTAGCAGGCCTTGGAAAGATTTCCTATATAATTGGCCTCCTTTTAAACTATACTGTGCTACTTTGGCATGCAACGCCCAGGATGCCTTAGGATTTTGAGGCAACTTTCCGTGCTCGAGGTAATCAATGATCTCATTCCTCCAGTCCTAGACCACATTAGTCGCGTTTACCTCGGAATAGCTATCTGCGTCCAGAACTGAGTGCATAAGTTGTACAACCGTACCGGAGTTCGATACCTTCATTTTCGTATGTGAGCCAAGGTTAACTAATGCATCCGCTTCTGCATTTTCTTCCCTCAGGGTATACATGATTGACCATTCCCGAAATCGAGCAAGTAGAGCCTGAACCTTCATTACGTATTACTACATGTGTTCCTCTTTGGCGTCGAAGATCCCGTAGACCTGATTTACCACCAGCTGGGAGTCGTATTTGATTTCAATGACCTCAGAATCTAGTCCCCAGGTCAGTTCGAGCCCTGCAATCAAAGCTTCGTACTCTGCTTCGTTATTAGTTAGAGGAACCGTTCTGATAGTCTGCCTTTGGGTTTCTCCCGAAGGCGTGGTTAATACTATGCTGAGCTCGGACCCTTTTACGTTGGAAGCTCCGTCCGTAAATAGGGTCCAAACTATTGATGTCGATTCTGACACCATTACAACTTCTTTTGTTGCCAAAGATAACAATCCCAGATTGAAATTGGCCACAAAGTCGGCCAAAACTTGTGACTTAATTGCAATCCTAGGCTTATATTCTATGTCAAATTCACTCATTTCGCTGGACCATTTGGTCAGCCTACCTGAAAGTTTGGGTTTATAAAGGATATTGCGTACCTTCGTTCTCACGGACTAAAATAGCGCTTACCGCTACCTCCGAGACTGCTAGGTAGATTAACAATTTTTCGCCTTCCTCCGGCTTCAACACAAACGGAGGACTTGACAAGTACCTTTTCAAATCCCTCAAATCCTGTTGACATCCCGGGGTCCATTAGAAGTTGTTCTTCTTTTTGATTAGTGAGAAGAAATGATGGCATTTCTTGGAAGACCAGAAAATGAACCTGTTCAAAGCGGTCAATTGCCTTGTGTGCCCTTGAACCTCTTTTACTCTTGACAACTGGTCCAGGATGTCTTCGATGGCTTTAATTTTATCGGGGTTGACATCAATCCCACTTTGTGACACCGGGAATCCCATGAACTTGCCGGAGCTGAACCCGAACACACACTTCTCCAGGTTAAGCTTCATGTTATGCTTCCTCAGGATGTCAAAAGTTTCTTGCAAGTGTTTAAGATGATCACCTCCATTCAAAGACTTAACAAGCATATCGTCTCTATAAACTTCCATGGTTATCCCTATCTATTTTTCAAACATTTTCTTTACGAGCCGCTGATAAGTGGCTCTGACATTCTTTTGCCCGAAGGGCATTATATTATAGCAATATGTGCCGAAATTCGTTATGAACAAAGTTTTTTCTTGATCCTCCGGGTTTATCTTAATTTAGTTGTACCCAAAGTAAGCATAGAGGAAACTCATTAACTCATGCCCGGCCATTGCATCAATCATTTGATTAATGTTTGGCAATGGGAACAAGTCCTTTGGGCACGCGTTATTTAAGTCTTTATAGTCTATGCACATGCGAATTTTATTCTTCTTCTTTGGAACTACTACGTTAGCTAGCAATTCTGGATACTTTACCTCTCGGATTGAACTGATATCAAGTAGGCGAGTAACCTCTTCTTTGACGAATTTGTTTCTCGCATCGGCAGTATGTCATTTTTTCTGTCTTACAAGAGGAATGCTGGGATCCAAGCTGAGCTTGTATACAACCACTTAGGGTGGGATACCTGTCATATCCATATATGACCACACAAAACAATCGATGTTAAATTTAAGAAACTCAATAAATCCGTACCTTAGTTCAGGGTGCAATCCTATCCCTATGTGGAATTTCCTCTCCAAGAATTTTTCGAACAATACGACTTGCTCAAGCTCTTCCGCTGTGGATTTTGTTGCGTCAGTCTCTTCTGGTAACTGGAAATACCCTGGAACTTGATAAGATTTTAATGCCTCTTCATTTTGGTTGACTTTTCTTGACTCGGGAGCAGGCGCCGATTCCTGTAATTGCTATGCCTCATGCTCTTTCTCTTTGCTACTGGAGACCGAAATTGCATTCATCTCCCTTGCTGCCAGTTGGTCACCTCTTATTTGTTTAATTACTTCGGGAGTCAGTAATTTCAGCAACTGGTGATATGTCGATAGCACAACCTTCATCTCATGCAACCATGATCTTCCCAGGATAATATTGTAGCCCATATCACCATCTACCACCTCGAAAAGGGTCGTCTTCATCACCCCTTTGGCATTAGTAGGCAGTCGGATCTCTCCTCGGGTTGTCATGCTTGCTAGGTTAAACCCGACGAGGAGTTTTATGGCCGGAATGATGCTTTCGGTGAGCTTGACTTGCTCCAACACTCTCCATTATATAATATTGGCTGAACTCCCTGGATCCACCAGAACACATTTAATATAAAAATCTAATACATTTAGAGAGATTACCAATGCATCATTTTGCGGTAGCAACAATCCATCTGCGTCCTGCTCTATGAAAGTGATGTCGTCTTCGACGACTTCTCGAAGTCTCTTGGTTTGGGTTATTGATACCTTCGTATTTTTTCTGCCTAGAAAGTAGCCTCGTTAATCGCATTCCCCCCGAAAATCATGTTGATCGTCAGAAGCAGGGGATCTTCTTCTGTTTCTGAGGGCTTCGTATTATCACGATTCCGATCGTAATTGTTTTTAGCCCGATAACTTAAGAATTCCTTGAGATGGCCAATTTTTAGTAGTGTTGCCACTTTTTCGCGCATGTGCCAGCAGTCCCCAGTCCGGTGACCATTCGTCCCGTGATATTCGCACCACAAATTAAGATCGCTCTAGATGAGATCAGATCTTATTGGTTTTGGAAATCGTGCTTCTTTAATGTTCCTCATAGCCAACACCAACTCTACTACACTGACGTTAAAGTTATATTCTGAAAGTCTAGGATAAGAAGAATCCCGAGAACATGACGTTTCCTTGTTTGGTAATGACATGTTGTTCCAAACACGATCAATTATTCTATCGGTAACGAACCTGTCAGCCGACCGGAAACTTCTATCGCGTCCTTCGGCCTGTTTATAGGGAAAAAACTGGCTCCTCGAAGACTGTCGATCTGTATCGAAATCGTCTTTTGACTTCTCTATTCTTCTTCTGGTCACGACCCTTAACTAACGTCGGAAAATCGAGTGATCATCCTCAATCCTTATCTTCGACTCATATCAGTTTTGAACATCCACCCAAGTTGTCGCTTAGAACTTGAGTAAGATTTCTTTTAACTTCTAGGAAGCATCAGAACTTCTCAGATTCAAACCCTTGGTGAATGCTTCAGCCGCCCATTCATCCGGAACGCTCGGGAGCAACATCCTTTCCTTCTAGAATCGGGTTACGAATTCCCGCAGCAACATCCTTTCTCTTGCACATTTCTGGTCTCAGCATGGGCCTTAATGAAAGAATTTGCGAGGATCTCGAAAGAGTCTATGGAATGCTCGGGTAAAAGCGAATACCACGTCAAGGCTCCCTTCGCGAGAGTCTCTCCAAATTTCTTCAGCAAAAGTGATTCAATATCGTAGGGAGCTAAATCGTTCCCCTTCACCTCCATTGTGTAGGTGGTGATATGCTCTTGAGGATCTGAAGTCCCATCATATTTCAGCATGGTTGGCATTTTAAATCGCTTCGGGATCAATTATGGTGCCGCGATTAGTTTGTACGACAATTGAGTGTACTTCTTTGAATACAACCCTTTCAACACTGGTGGTGCGACCGGGATTTGGTCCATGCGGGCGTTTACTTCCCTCATAAATCGTAAGAGTTTGTTTTTTAAAGGATCACTCTCGTTATTGTGACCGAAACCGTTTGCCCCGGCCTTATCGAAGCTGACCTCGCCCCTCGAGGTATTGTTATCGACCCTTTGCGTTGTTTGATTTGTGGGAGCACCGGGAGGAACTGGACCCCGTATATTCGCGTTATTGGAAGCACCCGATAACCCCTGCTTTATTTCTGTCATAACCTTATCTTGTCGTGTAAGATGACCTAAAATGGCTTCCTGTTGCTCCTACAATACCCTTACCGCTTCGACGACGTGCTCTTCTTCAGCATCATCACGAGTCGCTTCCCGAACATGTCATGGGTGCCGCCTATCGTGGACTGGAGTGGCCTCGTTCCCCTCACTGCGGGTATCACTGATTGAATCCTCGTGCCACGGCTGATATCTTTGGGCCTCGAGGTTGTGTGTTATTAACACCATTATCTGCCATTTTCTATGATATTTTGCTAAGAATAAATAATCAAACACGTCAGTAAAAGAGGCAAGGGCTAACTTAATTACACAACCGTCTAAGCCTCACTGAGGGTGCCAAACTGTTTACACGTAAAACGGTACAGTTAAATTTATACATGATTTATAGACGAATGAATTAATTTGATCCTAAAATAATAGATGAATTAGATAAAATATGATACTTATCCTTGAGATGGAGATAAAATAGCAGAAATAATAATTCAGGGAGCAGGGCTTCTGGGTACAATAGCAACGATATCAATAAACAAGAAGATAAAAATTATATTGAGCTTTGAATAAAATATAGCGTGTATTTGACAGAAAAGTCGTGTTTACAATCAATAGAGCTCGCTATTTATAGCTGTACCCAGGTAACACGGTCCTAGGATCAAGATTCTCTTCAATGTCAATTTTGAGGGCCATTGAAGAATATGTAACGGCATGCAGTGAATGCCATATTCCTTGTAACGTGTCGTGTACTTAATGCTATAGAATATTTCTCATTAAATGCATCCATTTCATCTATGTGAGTATCATTCTCCCCGGTAACAGACGGGATCGTCGTTTTTGAATTCAAATATCTTCTGTCATCGGCTCCACGTGTCATTTCCTCATGCGATCATTTAATATAAACATATTTTACCCTATACAAATATATGTGATATGCTTTTAAAATATAGTAATATTTTACCTACATATACAATATAATTTTTCGACGAAAGATGACCAATTGATCACCCTTACTAGAGTATACCTTCGCTCCGGGGTACTATTACCTCTAAAATGTAACATTTCCTATCTAAAATCTCCATGTAGTGCCAACGTGGCATGGAGAGTGGCTTCATTATTTTTTATAGTGTGTTAAAGCGAGAAATTAGGCAAAATATCCATAGACATTTTTTTCATTCATTTTTAAATTGTTATTTTTATTTCTTGTCTTGTGTATTTTTCTTTTTCTTTCTTATTCGATTTTTTTCTTATTAAATTATTTTTTTTCAAATCTTTTGCTATAACAATAAATTAGTTGAAACGTATAATATATATATATATATATAATAAAGCTTGGAAAATGAAAGATGATGTGGCATTTTTCTTTGACCAAGGATCACATTTGTCTTTTTTCTTATATTTTACACATTTTTTCTTATTTTTGCATTTAAAATATCTAACAATTAAGTATTCCTTACTTATTTATTTCATAATTTATATACTATTCATCTCTTTTCCTAAAACGTTTCTATACTTTTTTACCGTTACATGTTTTCCTTCACTTAAACCTCATCATTATTGCTATTTATTTCTTTCCTTTAAATCTTTTTATTTTCTTTCTATGCATTGGTTTTTTTCCCATAACTCAAAAATATTTTCAATGCTCAAGGACTGCTCCAATAGAAGTATTTTGCTCTCGAGACATCTAATTCTAATCCTATATTATTTTGTAACTTTATTTGTTTTACTTGATATCATCCGAAATTATAGTTTGTGTAACATTTTTATTCATGTTTGATTTCCTCAATTGTATTTGAATTTGGAAATGGTAGCTTCAGTCTTTCTTTGTTTTCCTGCCTCCCAATAAAAATAGAGATCAAAGGACTATGGTTAGCCAGAAATTGGTAGAAAAATAAAAGATATATCACTATTTTTTTTATAAATAAAAGAATATTACCCTATTAAAATGGAGTCATGATTATGCACCAATAAATTGACTTCTTTACCATTCTCCTATTCTGATTTTTGATTCTCACTTCTCCCAAATTCTTTTCACATAATTCTTGAAGTTTATTGGAAGGATTAAAAGTTTTTATAACACTTTATTTTTATATTTTTTTTTCTTTTGATTTACTTTTAATTGTTATACTGTAAGAAAATTATTACATTAATATGGTCTACAAATTTCCTGAATAAATTTAATGAAATGTAGTAAAACTAAAGAATTCACATTTTTAAAAAATCAGCTGATTATTATTTATAGATGTAAATGTTATGGGAATGTTGTATTTGCTAATACTTTTGGTTTCCTGGTCATACCTTCGAGCCATGTTTACGAGCATCCCGACGAACTATTTACTTTTTGGTCCGTTAAAAAAAAAATGACGTGAGAAGTTTCTATAACCACACAAATACTTTGAGCGCGTCTTTTGATTTATTTAGGATTTTTTCTTAAACTCCGTGTCAAGTCAAACATTCAAACATGCGGAGTATAAGATTAGAATCTAGTATGTAAATGCCTTAATGGAAGCCAAAAAAAACATTAAAATTGGTGTTTGGATTAGGAAAAGCTTTATTTTGAGTCTTGTACGGTGTTGTAAGAATTACTCCAATATGACAACAACAATAACAACAAACCAGTATAATCCCACTTAGTAAATGGTCTGGAGAGGTTAGTGTGTACGACTTAGGTCAGAGAGACTGTTTCCAAATAGACCCGGCATCCTTCCCTCCTCCAATAACTTTGCTAGACTCGAACTCGCAACCTCTCGGTTGTGTCACACCAACCTCCAACGTGAAAACAACAGAATTGGTTTTAATTGATTTATTTTTTCCTGAAAAACGAGAAAGGTGTTCGACCCATCCGTCAATTCAATCTCCTTCGGCTGCGAACTCATCGGCATTCTCTTTCTCCGAACGCAATCGACTTGTAAGTTTGGTTGTAATACTTTTAAATGTATAAAAAAGACTTCAATCCTACTTTCTGTAGTTCAAATTTGCACTTCCATTTATGGGTTGAATCAAACTTCTATTACAGCAAGGGATGATGCTGAACCTAGGTGAGCTTTCACGTTTGCTACCGAGGATCAGTGCTTGAATGTGTTATATTTGATGAAAGCTCTCACGGGTTACTTAGAAAATATCATCAGGAAAATGCTGAGTTATAGTCTTAACTGTTTATTGAAGTGCTTGTTGTTGGATTTTGACCAAATGCCATTCAATTTATGATTATTTTTTTTGATTTTGCACCGGGTGTCCGAGTCTCTTCGAGACCCGACTATTCCCGGGGGTGCACAGGCCCTCGGAAAGGAGTTTCCCGCAAGTGCACCACGGTTAATTCAGGTTTTACCCAGTCCGATGGCCCTCAAAAATTGTTTGCACCCAGTGAGTTTCGAACTTGAGACCTTGAAAGGGAGCAAACCCCAAGGCTCAAGTCAATTGCCACCAGGCCAACCCCTGAGGGTTCATTCAATTTATGATTATGCCACCTACAGTTTGAGCTATCTAGAATTTAATGTTATATACATTTAGACCTAGAACATGCTTAAACATTGAGCTGTGGCTAACACTAAACACCCTTAGAAAATACCTTCTAGCCATAAACCTAGTATATGAGTAACAAAAAAGGCTATGTGACTTCTTTCCATTTGGTTAAGCCTTGGTAGATAGAATTAATCGATGTATGTATTGGTAAGAGGTAGCAGGCTATGTTGCTCGGACTCTTCGAAAATGTTGCAGAGTGCGTGCCGGATCCTCCAAAAATAGTGCATTTTTGGAGGATCTGACATTGGTACGACACCATTTTGAAGAGTCCGTGCAACATAGGTAGCAGGTACCTGGTGAATTGGTTGATGGGACATCCAAGTCTAAGTATAGAGCATATCAATTGAGGAACTTTCTTGAAAAGTAGGTTTAGAAATGTAGTTCCATGACGTAGATAAGTATAAAGAGCTCTGTTATAGGTAGAAGTTAAAGTGCCTATGGTTGGGGAGTGATGGAGGAACCACAGAGAGAGTACCATTATGCTTATGGTTCAAACGGGGGTAAGAATACAAAGTTCTTCAAACATGCTTCGGAGGTTTAATTACATTGACAAGTTGATTGGACAACAATGTTTTAAAATGTGGAGGGGTAATAATACAAAGTTTTTCAAACATCCAAGTCTAGAGCGATGGGACTGTTGTATTTGCTAATACTTTGGTTTCCTGGTCATTTACTAGTGCAGATGCATTCTTCCGATGTCAAACCTTATTTTTACACCTTCCAGCCATGTTTATGAACTTCCTGACTGTTGGCATGGGACGATTGCATAAGTTGTGAAGTGGCAAGTTGGTTTTCTAGAATCTGTCACCTTGAGGACTAATCCTGGCCAGTAAAAGATGGTTGAAGATGATGGTGCCATAAAAATAGGCATAAGCATGGGAGAATGAATCTGTCAGTAGTGGCTGTTTAGGTGTTATAAATTGCTTATCAAAGGTTCCACACTAGGGTATCACTGCACCTGTGCACCATAAGGATGGGATTTTTTTTTGTTTTGACAGAGAGAAGCCAAAAAATAATAAAAATTAATAATAATCTTTTTGAGAGAAAGGATGAGAAGCTTGTTTGTTCGCCTTTTTAATTGTTGGTAAAACTTCCGATCTAGTTGGATTTTACCCTTTCATTCCTTATTCTTATTTATGAATATTCCACAATGTATCCCTCTGATAAGCTTCATGTTCCTTTCTGCTGGGCTGGTTCTTACACATGCAGTCAGGAACTGCTGTGGTGTCAGTTTCACTCAGTTTCACTTGCTTTCTGTAGTACTTTGGATTGTTTCTAACAGGATCTCTGTGCTTGATTTGTGCATGGATTTTTATTTTCTGTTAATCGGGCATGAAGCTATTGTTGGACTTGCTGTTCTGCTGATAAACTTTCTCCTGCATTATTCCTAATTTGGTCGGATACACGTGCGGGTATCCGATACGGGTGCAAATCTAGAGGCCGGATCCTTCATGGTCTAAATTTTACGATTCGGAGATACGAATTCAGGTATGAATACCGGTGTGGGAATTCGTCTATATCTAAAAATAGATCTATAATAATATGCCTAAATTATGAGATATCTTGTGGAAAACTTACATGTAGCTTGTAGAGTGTAGTAACTCAATCTTTTATTAGGTTGCTATCTAGAAATCTATAGTAGCTTTTGTCTTGAGAAATCGATGCCAAATCTTATTTGAATGATGAAGAATCCATTTTAGACGTTATAGAATCCTTGTAAGAAGAACAAGGATACGTTTTTGCTTCTTTTGGAATCTGTAAATGGTTACTAGTACAACCTTGTGCTGGGCTTTTTTAACACATTAATGTTACCTTTGTCAAAAAGAAAAATCAATGCCAAATCTTATTTTTAATTTCCCTGTAATTTGTGGTCAAAATACCCAATGTTAATTGACCAAATCCGGTACGTATTGCACACCCATACTAGTGTTGAAGTGGTGTCGACACGGATGCAGCACAACAAATGAAGAGTCCACGGAACTTAGTTATTTTCCCTCTTACAACAACAACATAAACAACATACCCAGTATTATCCCACACCGTGGGATCTGGGAAGGGTAGTGTGTACGCAGACCTTACCGCTACCTTGTGAGGATAGAGAGGTTGTTTCCAATAGAGCCTCGGCTCCGGATATTTTCCCTCTCTTATTGTGCTTAAATATTTACTCATCAGTGCGCAGACTCTGTTCTCTTTTAAATTCTGATGTAGATACTGAAGCATTATGCAATCAAGAATGGCTGAACTCGAAGAGAAATAGGTAGACATAAAAACAGTCTCAGGACTAGTGCAACAGCAGTCTCTAAGGTGTAGTGCTCATGGCTACTCATCGCTAAGGCTGTTTTTTGGTACTAAAACTTTGGCGGATACCTGTTAACTTAGTTAGAGGTAGTAAATGCTCATTTTTTGTTCGTATTGCACAAGATTATTTTCTTAAGGTTTGCCCAAAACTGGAATGCAGGCCATTTATTTGTATGTTATTTTGTACAGGTTATTAGAGTGTTTCAAACTGCTCCTGCATTCATGTCCTGCTATTCTCTTTAGTGGTGATGGATCGACAAGCTCATGATTATGCTGCTATGGCTTTTTCTCAGCAGCAGCACCAAGCAGCTAGCATGCAACAGCAACAACAGTTTGGTTTTCATCCCCAGCATCAACAATTTCCTCGTTCAGTTCATGGTCCTCCATTTCTGCCTCCACATTCTTCTCTTCAACAGTTCCCTTACCCTCGCCCCATTCAGCAACCACAACTCCATCCACATACACTGCCTCCTCAACTTCAGCATCAACAGCAGCCACCTCCTGCGTTTCCTCTACATATGCCTCCTCATCATGCACCATCACCTTTCCACAATCCCTATGATTCTCCACCGCCTCCAGCTCCTCCACCATCTGATCCTGAACTCCAAAAGCGTATTGATAAATTAATAGAGTATGCTGTCAAAAATGGTCCCGAGTTTGAAGCAATGATCCGCGAAAAACAGCAAGATAATCCAGCTTACAGTTTCCTCTTTGGTGGTGAAGGCCATTACTACTACCGCTATAAGCTTTGGATGTCTACTCGCCCACCTGGTGGACCTTTTAATGCTCCTTTTCCATCCTCTTCTTTGCCCATGATGCATCCACCAAATCCTATGATCAGTCCATCACCTTTAAGTCCCACATATAGTGGCTCCAATACCGCTGCTGGGGCTTCTGCTGCAGTGTTGGGTCCACCTCATTTACATCAACCTCCTTTCCCACCATTCTTTGCACAGCAGTCCTCTCAGGCTTTCGGCTGCCCAGATTATGATAATTCATATAGGTCTTTCAAAGGTTTATCAAGGCCTCTTCCATCAGATGTTGAAATGGAATTGAATAATGTACTAAACACTCTTAGTGGTACCAAAGAGTCAATTAAAGGTGCAAAGAGTTGGTTCATGCAGAGGTCTCCATTTATACCTGCTTTGGCTGAGGCAATCAGAGATAGGGTATTTTCTGTAGATGACCCTGAGAGACAGCTGCATATAGTCTATCTTGCCAATGACATCCTATTCGAGAGGTAATATATCATTTAGTTACCTGATAATTTACTGCACAAGTAGATACCTCTGCCTGAATGAATTCTCTATCTTGCCCGAAATATGAACTAGACTTCCTTTATTTCCTTTTCACACACACAAAAAAAGAGAAGCTTTTTTCAGTTTAGCCTTTTTCTAGAAGGAAAAAAATGTCATCTTTTCCTAAAAAGTTGTGTCACTTTGGTGCATCTTATTGATTTCTTGTTACAGCTAAGCAGTATTAAACATGCCCTTATAATCATAAAGAATTAAAGAAACTGAGTACCTGAAACACTCTTAGGCATCTGAAGGCAGCTTTATATCACAGATCTTTCTCTGTCTTTCGATTCCCCCGTCCTCCCAAAGTCCGGCAGTTTGATAAGGTTATACTTGATGAATGTGAATTTGAGTTATATGAACTTTAATATCAGCCCCACCATCACAAGCTGATGCCAGCTTTGAATTAAGCAAGGAAAATGGGTGTACTCCTAAAAATGGTAGGAGGTATAGAACTTGGAAGAAAACTATTTTATCAAAGTGGAAGGTAATCCTAGCTATGATGCTCATCTTATGATTTTATGGTCTTTTCTTTAATTTGGGGGAAGAGCAATGCCGAAATGTGGAGATGGTACACCCTTAGATAGTGGCCAGATAGACACCTCTACTTGACGAAGATGTGTCTCGTAAACTTCCATATCTTGCCTGGCATATAGTGTGTCTCACACTCAATATTAAGCGAGTAAAGTTTTGATTGTACTGACAAAGTTTAAAGATATTAATTAAAAAAAAATCCCCCCCCCCCCCCCCAACCACCAAAAAAAAACTCTATTCATTGCAGATTACCCATTGCCGCCATCAACAACATAAAGAATCATTGGAACATCGATCTCTTGAAGAAACTTAGGGTTGCAGGAATACAACCAAAAGCAAAATGAACTAATAAAGCAGTAAAAAAGTAATACGGAAAGACAAATAAGAGAAACCAAGAGAGGCCGCAAATGAGAAGAAGAAAAAACATATGGGTGAGCAGTAAGGATTACAGATGGACATTATCCAAGCAAAATTTGTAGTATCTAGTTGAGTTTTGAGGAAGAAAAAAAAAAAGGATCCAGCGGTTATTCCAAGTTCATCATTGTTTGTGCTTGAATTAGAAGACAATATTGTTATTTGAGAGAAGCTTCAGTTTGATGAATTGCTGATAGGAGGGGGCTGATGGAGGAGAACAGAGTACTCCATTTGTTCCATTTTATGTAGCAACATTTCTTTTTTAGTTCGTCCGGAAAAGAATGACAACTTTCTAAATTTGAAAATAATTTCATTTAAACTTACCTTTTTATCCTTAATGAGAAGCTTTTATAGCTGCACAAATGTTATGGAACATTTTTAAGACCACAAGTTTCGAAAGTCTTATTACCACACAAATGTTATGGCATGTTTATGACCACAAGTTTCAAAGTCTTCTTTTATTTCAAACTTTGCCATATAAATTGGAATAGAGAGAGTATTTGATAGCTTACATGTGAATTTGCAGAAGAAAAATGGAGGGTAAAGTTTGCCTATTTTTTTCTTCTGGGAAGAAGGAGATGGGGTTGGGTGTGGAGAGGGGTTTTTATTTTTCATTTTTGCATTTTTTCTTCTAATGACACGTTTCTATTTTTTGATGTGTCTCTTTATCTCATTCGTCCATTGACACATCATCGGCATTTAATTTTTACGCGCTTGATTTTGCTGGCCAGTGTATTTAAGAAAGACACTTCTGTCAAATATAGGTGTCTATCTGGTTACTAGCTAAGTTAGAGTGTCTAATTGAGAAAATCGTGCCAAGTTTGAGGGGCTATCTGTGTATATTTTTTTGGCAATTAATTTCCTTTTGTATTAATCACCGAAGATCAAGCTTTACTATTCCATAGTCCAGCATAATACTCCGCTGACTATCTCAAGTTGTGAAACGTACTGCTAAGTTACAGAGAAATTAACTAAATTACTCTTCTAACAAAAACTGCTGCATTTGATTCCTAGCTCTAGGAACTACTCTTAACATTACAAATGTAAGCTATTTCTCTTGCTAACACATCACTGTTACAATATCTTTGGTCAAAAATACGTGTGTTCCTTTCAATCCATAATGCATATGAAGTTTCAGCATATACCATTCTGAAGATACTGGCCTTGTTTACTTCCCTTTGCCTTTCTTGATAACCCATTGGAGATGCTGATCCCAGTTGTGATTGGTCATTTGATCCTCTTGAATCCATCTCGGTACTTTCTTCCACAAAGCTGCTAACGAACATAGTATAAACAAGTGATCTCTTGTTTCCATATGTCCTTGGCACAGAATACATTGCTGATTGATATTCGATCCCCAGCTAGCTAACCTGTCCTTGGTAGGCAATCTTCCTTGAAGCATTAACCATAAGTTGAAAACAGCCTTTGGTCGAGCAGAATTCTGAAACAGTATACACTTCCAACTTATTTTTGGTAAGTCACCTAATAACTGTAAGTATAGTTGTCTTATACTGCCAATGTGACCATTTGATTTCTGAGCATGCTGTAAAAAACTTCTTGAACCAATTATTTTCCTTACCATCCAACTAGCCTGTTGTGGGATTGGCATGTGCTGTAATTGCTGCTGCTTGATGTAATAAGCATTAATCCACCGGATCCACAATTTATCTTCTTTATGGGCTATATCCCAGTATACCTTAGCAATTGCTGCCTTGTTCCACAGAGATAAGTTAATGAGGTTCAAGCCACCAACAGATTTAGGAGTACACATCTTCTCCCAAGCCACAAATGCCTTCTTAGTAATAGTGTTACTGCCAGACCACACGTAACTTCTGCAAAGAGCCTCAGTCATCTTTAGAACTATAACAGGTAGGATGAACAACTGAGCCCAATAGGCTTGGATGCCAAATATAACTGATTATACTAGTTGCACACTACCAGCATAGGATAGCTTCCTGGCAGTCCATGAGGAGATCTTGGTTGTGATTCTTTCAATCAAAGGCTGCCATTGGATCAGTGCTATTTTCTTAGTGGACAATGGGATGCCTAAATATTTGAAGGGTAAGGTTCCTTGCTTAAATCCTAGATGATCCAGGATCTGCTTCCTGAGTTCTAGCTTCACTCCACCAAAGTAAACTGAGCTTTTACCTAAGTTAGCTTGTAATCCTGAAGCCTCAGAAAATTGGGAGAAATATTTGTACATTGTGACTATAGAAGGCAGATCACCTCTGGCAAACAAGAGTAGGTCATCAGCAAAACTCATATGAGTTATGTCTAGTTTCTTGCATCTGGGGTGGTATTGAAAATTGGTTTCCTTTTTCAATTCATTGAGAGATCTACTCAGGTATTCCATCACAATAGCAAATAGGAAAGGAGATATAGGGTCTCCTTGTCTAAGCCCCTTAGCAGCATTAAAATGTTCAGTTGTTTTTCCATTCACAAGGACAGTATAGCTAACTGTTTTGATACACTCCACGATCCATTTGATGAATCTATCAGGGAAGCCAATCTCCTCCATCACCTACTGTAAGAAGATCCACTCAACTGAATCATAAGCTTTTTGGAGGTCAATCTTCACCATGCACCTAGGGGATATTTGGGCTCTAATATAAGACTTGACTAGTTCATGAGCCAAAATTATATTGTCTGCTATCTTTCTGCCAGGGATAAAACCAGCTTGGGCTTCACAGATTATACTTGGCCTTTCTGTAGTCTGGCAGCTAAGATTTTGGAAATTATTTTGTATAAAACTGTACAACAGGCTATTGGTCTGTACTCCTTGACTGTGGTGGGCTTATGTACTTTAGGTACTAGAGTAATGGTAGCACAATTCACTGGTTTATACATCTTACCAGTGGAGAAGAATTCTTTGACAGCTCTTTTAATTTGATTGCTGATGATGCCCCAAGCCTTCTTGAAGAATACTGCATTAAAACCATCAATCCCTGGTGCTTTGTCATCCCCAATAGTTTTAAGACTCTCCATAATTTCTTGATCTGTTACTTCTGCACATAACTCCATTCTTTGCTGATGAGACAGAACAGGACCATTTTTCATGTACAGTCTATTTATGGCAGTAAGTGAATTGGCTGCTGAACCCATTAGTATCTTGTAAAACTCCATAATCTCCTTTCCAATAGCTGTAGGATCAGTCACCTTATCCCCTAAACGTTCTTGTAAAACTCCATAATTTCCTTTTCAATAGCTGTAGGATCAGTCACCTTATCCCCTAAACCTGCTGTAATATCTGTAATCTGCTTTCTTTGAGCTCTATCTTTCATAACTGCAGTAAAATACTTAGTGTTAGAGTCACCCACTTGAATCCACTTTGCTCTTGCCTTCTGCTGCAATGCACTCTCCTCTATTAGAGACCACTTCTCAAGGTTGAGTAGTGTTTCTTTTTCCCTATGCAGCAAGCCATCAGTATAGGAGTTTGTAAGCTGCTCCTGGATATCCTTCAATTCTAGCCTAGCCCTTTCAATTCTCTGAGTAATGCCCTTGAATTCCTTAGCATTCAAAGCCTTTAAAGGAGCTTTCAATGCTTTTAATTTTATCCAAACTGATTTCAACGATCCATAAGTACTTGAAGAGTTCCAGATGTTTTCCACAATCTGATAGAAATCTGCATGAGTAGTCCATATGTTGAAAAATCTGAAAGGCACTCTTCCTGTCCAAGATGAAGCTGCTAATGTTAGTAACATAGGAGTATGATCTGAGATTTGGGGTAGATCATAGATAGTCTCCACATGTCTCCAAGACATCATCCACTCATAGTTGCCAAATACTCTGTCTAATCTGCTACTCACCCTATCTACACCCTACACCAGGTTGTTTATTAGTCCATGTATAATATTCTCCCTTCCAAGATAATTCTGTTAATCCTGCTTGTTGAAGACAGTGACCAAACTCTTGAATCTCTGAATAGCTAACAGGGTTACGAGAAAGTCTGTCATTAGGATATAATACTGCATTGAAATCCCCTGCAATTAACCATGGGCTTATAATGCTTGTTGATAGTTGCTGCAGATTATCCCATAAAGTTCTTCTTTGCTCTATCCCATTAAAACCATAGACAACAGTAAGATAACAGTCTATATCCTCCCTTCTACTTCTTACTTGACAATGAATCATTTGGGGATCATCTTTAAGTCCAGTCACAATGAGATGGTTAGCATCCCACAGCAGCCATTACCTACCATTCCTAGCATCTTTGTAATTAGCCAGCATACTCCATCCAGGAACAAGTGCTTTTGAAATTCTTTGAGCATTTCCTTCTTTGACCTTGGTTTCTACAAGTCCTACTAACTTTATTTTATTGCTTCTAATATACTCCCTAACCTCCTTCTGTTTATATCTTTTATTTACACCTCTAATACTCCAGAATAACCAATTCATTATTGATTACTGGTTCCACCTCTATCCCCAAGTGGTATGTGAATCTCATACTTACTATTAGACACTGCTTCAAATCTGTTTCTCACTGGAATGGGAGAAAGAGGAGGAAAGTTGATGAGATTCAGTTCTAGACTTTGCACTGCTTTGCCTTTATCCTCTTGTCTTTCAGCTATAGTCACCACACTAGGCTGAACATTGCTTTCCTTAGGACCCTGGATATCATTTACTATGTTGATAGTAGCTTGTTGTGGCTCAGCTGGGGCTATTTCACTCTGCACAGGGCACTGTAGGCATTGGAGCCTTGGTCCTCCATTCCTGTGTGATGATCTTATTGGCTTTTGGTTTCTTAGTTTGAACAGGCTGTTGTGTCCCAGGTTTCATTTGGTTTGAGCATTTGTGTCCCACCACTAAACACTTCTCACAATAAGTAGGTCTCCAATCATATGTGACATTCTGTAAGAACTTCTTCCCAGTTGGATCCATCACCCAAATTTCACTTGGCAAATCTGTGGAAACATTAACCTCAATGAGCATCCAAGCAAATGATACTCTAGTCTTCTTAGTGGTGCGCTCATCAGCAAATATAGGTCTCCTAATCACACTAGCAATCCTGCTCAATGAACCTACTCCCCAACAAGACATAGGTAACTTGGGAAATTTAACCCATAATGGAATAACAGTAGGAAATTCCTTAGTGAAATCAAAATCAGGTGTCCATGGTATTAGGATTATAGGCTTATTAGCTATTGAATAGGGACCAACACACAGAATTTCATGGGCATCTTCAATGGTTTTGAATCTGATTATGTAGTAACCTTCATCATGATAGAATAAATCTGGCTCAGGTACAACCAATGCAAATTGATGTATCTCTTCATCGCATTGTACCCTGAGCCATCTCCTAAAATATAAGCAATCAAAGCACATTTCCATTTGTTTTCTTCCGCTTCCACTTCTAATTTGTCTAATTGAACCATAGGTTGTCCATCTACAATTGCCCATAGATTACCATTTGTAGCAAATCTGTTCTTCTGAAATAGTGTTGCCCATGAAGCTTTGGATTCTTCTACCTTTTCACTGACTTTCGCTGCTGAGCTTACTTGATTCTGAGCTGGTTTGTGCAAGTTCACTATTCCATTGGTTGGAACTATCATCGCAGCTGATATGGACCCAATCCAGCTTCTTAGAGACATTAGAATGGCTATCTGTGTATTTGCTCAAACCTAAACCAATTGTTTGAACAACTAGCAACAAGATTACACAATGTACGTTAATAGAGTAGTGAAGATAGGAGAAGCAAGATATAAGTTTGAGAAACAATCATAAGCAGAGGCGTATGTAGTGTTATAATACCGGGTTGATCTGAACCCAGTACTTTTGACGCGAAACATAAATTAAGTTAAAAAATTCACTAAAATTGCAACTTATAGTGTGTCTGAACCCATAACTTTATAAATACAATAGGTTCAATATTCAGAACTTTAAAGTTGAACTCATAGTATTTAAATCCTGGATCCACATCTGATCATAAGAAACAACAAAAAACAAAAACCTCCAAAGATAGATGGCCTTTTGTTGAAAAAACATATAAATTAGGTTATATAGTGTTTGTTAAGGCTCACCTAAGGTGTGAATAAGCCTCTCGGTCTAGCATGGGTTGGAAACTAGCCTCACTCAAGCGCACTTACTGCAAGCACTAAGATGCTAAGACATGCATATGATCACCATTGGGTTCCGTCTTGATGATGGCAATAATGAAAAATAAACTTAGTTGACAAAGTAATTTGTTAATTGGAAAGAGAACGTCAAGAATATGTGTGATAAAATAGGAATTGGAAATTAGAAATTTGGTATGAGTAAACAATTGTTGTATCAAAATTAGAAATTTAAAAGCATGTGAATCAACACTTTAACATGGTTTTTCTATTTGATTTACATCAAATTTATTTTACATGTCTCACTTAATTGCAATTTCTTCATTCGTTTTTCCATATAGCCATTGTTGGAGTTAACCGTATTCTTTTCTTTCTATTACCCACACGTATATACATTATATTGTATTCTAAAACGAGATCAGTATTTCAATTTTTTAAATTAAATGCAAAAACAATCTACACTAAATTAAACCGGTACTTTGGGTGCAATATGATTTGGATTGGTTAGTAAGCGGTTTTTAGAATTTTTGCTCAGCCCTACTTGCCTCTACTTGCTGTTGCTTTGGTGGTATTCACATGACAGCTGTGCTCAACTTCTGTTTGTGTATCACCTACATGAGGGTTTTAGGCTTTGTGGTCTTAGGCGCTTATTGACATGCACCAGTTGCATGTGCCCTTGACTTTCTCAAAAATAGCGAATCAAGTGAATGGATTAACAGCAATTTGGTTGGCTTAAAAAAATGTATATATTATTTCTCCTAAGTTTTAATGCATTTCCGCTTCCACAAAACTCCGACATATAAGTACTGTGTATGTGTGTGACTGCGTGTAAAAGTGTGTGTGTGTGAGAGGGAGAGACACATAGTTACTCATGTTGTTTTTGATATTTGCAGCTTGCAACGGCGAATCAATCCGCATGAGCTTGACAATGAGGCACTTGTTTTTAAGCCTGTTTTGGGTCCCATGCTTGCGAGGATATATCACAATCCTCAAAACAAGGAAGAAAATCAGTCTCGGCTACAGAAAATTTTACAGTTTTGGGGCTCCAAGGAAGTCTATGATCAGGATACAATTCGTGCACTTGAAAATGAGATGATGAGTAGGCTGCCTGCAAATTTTACTGGTCCTCAAAGGGAACTACTGGCGACAGATCCTCCTTCTGCTGCAGGTAGTTGTGCTGCTAATCTAGCTGTAATAACTGAAAGACTGTTTTTCGATTGTTATCTATTTCTTTCGGCCAATCTGAACATTTACTCATGGTTGATTTTCTTATTATTCTTTTCTGTACGGGTTTTTAGGATTGTCACACCAGGTAGCTAACCAGAGTGCTTTACAGTGGAAGCCTGACGAGCAGGTGCCTCCTATTCCTAATTTAGCCAATCAAGATAAAGCAGTTCCTCCAATGCCATCTGTGGCACCACATCAATTTCATCCTGGTGTAGTTCCACCCACTAGGTTTCCTGGGTTGATGCCTGTGCCGTCCTCTGTTCCACAAGGAAATCTACAAGCTGCAGCTCATCCCATGCCAGCATCAACTGCAAATGTAGGCGGAAAGTTGCCTCCGTACCCATTGTTTCCTCCTGGTCTTATTCCTAGTATGGTCAGGAAGATGCAGATTGGTAGTGGGGTGCCTTACTCTCCCATGAGCCCTTTGGATATCCCCACCATTATACCACCCTCCACCGTGTCAGAGTCTGAGATTCTGGAAAGAGTGTCCAAATTTTTTAGGGAGATTGGAGAAGTTAATCCATCAGAAGGTCCTGTTAAACCATCTGATTCAGCCAATAATTATGACGACTATGAGAGAGAGCCTCCTGTTCGTAAGGGAGGAGCGTGCATCCCTCCACCTCAGAATCTCCAAGTTGACCCTGAAACTGGGACTTACCCTGATGGAAGTGTGGAGCAAAAACCTGGATTGAATAATTCCGTCCGGTTAGGACTTGGAGCCACAATTAATCCAAATGAGTCAAGTCAATACGGTGATGTTTACTATTCCTACAGAAATGAAAGAAGCACCAACTACCATTCGTCGATGAGTGCAAGAGCTACGAGGTAAATTCCTCATCATTTTGACTAGTCTATAGACAGCAGATAGCATTCGTGACCAATATCTTTGCCCTTTTTTGTTGCTGTTGACAGGACTCAACAGTTCTTGTCTCTGTAATTTTTAAGTTGAGGCAGATGTTGAAAGACAGATTTGCTAACGTGCAATAGAATGAATTAGATCTTGCCATGTTCTTCCAATGAATAAATAACTAATTAGCTGTAATGGTTGGAGAAAACCAACGTAAAAGTTGAACAGATGATCTTTGAGACATCAAGTTCTCAACATCTTATGCTGTCACTTAAATGAAGTGGAGAAAACCTATCCTTATGCGTTGTAGGGAATGATGGCTATAATTTTGGCCAAAGCCAAATGGATACAGAGATCATTCCCAGGAAAACAATGTCCTGGATAAATTTTTTTAAATGGGCACAACTTCAAGTAATTATTGTTGTTGCATGTGCATTACCTATTTACTCTTTTGAAGTTTGTGGTTTTGGATGTCAAAAGCAATATAGCCTATTTGAAGCATCTTAGTAGGTGTTTGGACATAAAAATTTGTAATTTCTGAAGAAAAAAAAGTAGTAATTGGAGTTAAGTTGAAAAATGATATTTGGAATTTGAAATTATGTTTGGACATGCATTTCACTTGAAAAAATATTGCAGTTTTATGAGTGGGGAAGTAAAATTTCTGAAAAAGTGATTTTGGAAAACTCATTTTGGATTTTTTTTTCAAAAACTTGCAAAATTTCATGGACAAATACGTTTTTGAAAAAAAAATAATCTATGGACAAACTGGTCCGTAGTTCCTAGCATTTTTTCAGAGGATGGGGATGTCGTTCATGTCGGGTTCCAGACTCTCTTCCTTATACATATTCAGTTTTATTTTGAGAAGTATCGCTAAAGTATGGACCTAGAATAAACGTTGGGTTTATTCGTTAAGAAGTATAGGCTTAGGTTTAGAGGCATAATGCATTGTGATACATGGAAGATACTACTCGCTCTTGGAGGAACTATTGCCATTAGTGGTGTTCATAAAAACCTGAAAAACCGAACCAAACCGAAAGCTAAATCAAACCGACCAAAAAGCCGAAACTTTTTGGTTAAGTTTGGTTTTGGTTTTGAATTTTAAAAACCGATCAAATTTGATAAAAATTGAACCAAATTGACTACAGGAGTAGCTATTTCACATTTATTATTACACCTATATATATGTATATTTTTATACAAAATTTAAAATTTTTTATGGTTTGTTTAAAAGATGAAGTGATATTTGTCGTGTGCTTTAATTGTTGAGCTGTTACAAAGTTATCTTGTGTCAGTTATTATAAAATTTGTATTTCATAACTATTTGATGAAGTTGTTCAGTCTTCAAAGCAGTCGAAGAGTAGTGACTCAACTTCTCACTTTTTCTTTTGACATTTACAAAAATTGCATCACAAACATGTGCATCGTGGCTGACACTTGTATTTGTTATTCATTTAGATCCCTTGTATTTGCAGAAAGTGTTGAAGTGAAAATATGACTGATATTCTATTTTTTCGTCACTGACTGATATTGGAATTTTTGTTTATATTTTTTGGGTTGAAGAATGAAAGATAGACACTTTGGTTAGTGTTTATTTTATTGGATGTTGCAGTAAATTTAAATTCTTGTGAAATAGAACAGTTTTGAAAAGAGTTTTAGCAAAAATAAGTTTTAGCAAAAGAGTTCTTAAAATCTTATAAAACTGTTTTAGCTTTATACTGAAACTGTTTTACATTGCAAAACTGTTTTAGTTGTTTTATCTTATCGGGTAAACCGATAACCGAGCCGATAATGATCGATAACCGATTACCAATATCTTATCGGTTTGGTTATAGGGTTATGATATTTGTAAATCGATAACCGATAATATTCATAACCGAACCGACTGATGCCCACCCTAGTATCATGTATTGTTGGTACTTTTTATTACCAATTCGAGTTTCTTTGACTCGGGGAGCAATAACTAATTACTCAAGTTCCACAACAAACTTCAAGAAATTCTGAGCAAGTTTTTTCTAGTTTCAGAAAGACTGCCAAAATAAATAAGTACTCACTCTGTTTATTTTTACTTGACATATATATTAAAAATGGATTTTAATTTTTCTTGTCACTTTACGCATATTAAGAGAAGATAATTTTTTTTCCTGTTATACCTAAAGTATTTATTACCCATTTCAATTTATTTTTTCAAATTCAATAAAATATGTACTATCAATTAATATGAGTATCATGATAAATTATATAATTCATTTATTATTTCTTTAAGGAACGTGAAAAGTAAAAACGTATCAAGTAAAAGTGAACGGAGGGAGTACAACGGTGTAATTGAGTCAAAAGTGAGTGAACAACAGAATTTTCAGTAAAGTTACACCTTTGCCTAAGCGTTTCAAAGACCGATGTTTAACTCACACATTTGTGTAAATTTCAATTGAGATGTCATTAAATTGAATGCCTAGTTAGATTCCAAAACACAAAGATTTGCCCATTTAAGATTAGATTGTGTACTTGAGGTCTATCTTGTAGCCTGCGGTAACAACAACAACAACATCCCAGTATAATTTCACAAGTGGGACTGGGGAGAGTAATATGTACGCAGACTTTACCTCTACCCCGAGGGGCAGAGAGGCTGTTTCCAGGAGATCCTCAGCTCAAGAGAGGAACAAGAGACAGTATATTAGTACTATCAATAGACTCATAGTAAATAACATAAAATACATAACATAAAATAACAAAATAACAACAATATAAGAAATATAAGAAATACGAAAATGATGTAAGGTGAATATCCAAAAGATATAGCCTTGCATCAGTAGCCGATCAGTAGCATCCTAAGTCTAACTCCTAAATGGCTAGTCTCTCTCTAATGCGCTGTAGCCTGCAACAAGCAGTAACAAATTCATCAATCAATTTATTTAAATAAATGAAAAAGGAAGGTATCTAGACATAAATATTGGGGGAAATCAATTTGTTATTTTTAGCCCATTTTTGTCCCTGCGCAATCACACTTACCAAACGGGGTCAGCCATCAACAAAAGAATATCAAACTCTACTCGTGTGAGGCTTCGTAGCCAAGAAGAATCATAGAATCTAAATTGAATTTATTTTTCACTCTAACAACAACAACCCAGTATAATCCCACTAATGGGGTCTGAGGAGGGTAGTGTGTACGCAGACCTTACCCCTACCCTGGGGTAGACAGACTGTTTCCAAATAGACCCTCGGCATCCTTCCCTCCCAGAACTCCCCCATATTGCTCTTGGGATGACTCGAACTCACGACCTCTTGGTTGGAAGTGGAGGCTACTTACGATCAGAGCAACCCATGAACAATATATACATATAGAACAAAAGAAAAAAGAAAACGTAGGACATACTCGTTTTGAACTTACTGACTCTATCTTTCTTTGAGCTTAGATCATGGGGTAAAAGTCAATCTCAAGTCCTGCTTACAGTTGTACCCAGTGCAAATTAAATGGTTCCTTTTGTGAAAAATCACAGAAATGGAAGAACAACGTAACTTGCATCTGGTGCAACTATAGGTTGGGCTTGAGAAAGGAAACTACTAACTGCTCTAGCATTTCTAACCCCTTTATAATGTGTCTCCTGAAAAAAAAACCCTAGCTAGGGGCATTATTGGGTTTTCAAGATTTTAAAGTATTTTGACTAAAGAGACAAATTGAGCCGTCCACTCAAATTTTAAGTACTGTATTTAATTATTAACCGAGAGGTTGTGAGTTCGAGTCTCCCCAAGAGCAAGGTGGGAAGTTCTTGGAGGGAAGGATGCCGGGGGTCTATTTGGAAACAGTCTCTCTACCCAGGGTAGGGGTAAGGTCTGCGTACACACTACCCTCCCCAAACCCCACTAAGTAGGATTATACTGGGTTGTTGTTGTTGTATTTAATTATTAAGAGTAGATTTGAATTTTGAAGAGTTCAATTTAAAGTAGAGGTTAATGATGTATTTTTAATTATATTTTTAAATATTAAATGGAGTGTTGTTAATTTGAAAACAAAGTTAATGTTAAAAGTGTAGTCTAGTGTGATGAGGTTTTCATTTCACAAAAGCATTGTAATTCCTCTGTTCCAGTTTATGTGAACCTATTTCCTTTTTGGTCCGTTCCAAAAAGAATGAACCATTTCTAAATTTGGTAACAATTTAGCTTAAAGTTACAACTTTACCCTTAATGAGAAGCTTTTATAACCACACAAATACTCTGGGCCCATTTGGACTTGTTTAGGATCACAAATTCTAAAAGTCTTCATTTTTTTCTTAAACTCTGTGCCCAGTCAAACAAGTTCACATAAATTGGAACGGAGGGAGTAGTTACTATCTCAACCACTTCAAACTAATTGCTAATTCAAGAAAAAGGTTAATGTTAATTGTTAAAGCATACCAACAAGGTTCTACGTACTTATTTTATTCTTAATTAGAGGTTTCGGGTTCGAATTCTAGATATGATCGCCTCTGTTAGAGAACATTTAATGTGGCACTTCTTGGCACGAATCCGAATTTTGTCGGGCCTCCATGCGAATATCGAATACCAAGTGGGAAGCAAAAAACAAGATTGTTAAAGCATAGAGTAGTGTGATGAGATCCTGTTCGATCTCAACCATTTCAATTTTACTGTAAAGTCCGTGAAAAATTGGAGAAAAAATCGACATCAACATTATTTAAGTATTATGAATGTTATTACATAATTTTTTTTTAATAATAACTAGAATCAATGGACTACCTAAATATAACAAAAAGTCAGTAGAGAAAAAATATACGAGACATTGCGTCACAAAAAATAATTTATTTACTTGGTGCAATAAAGTAGTACTAATAGAGTAATAATTAGCAATTCATAAAATTATCCCTTATTTCCATATTATTCATTTGAATTTTCTAAGACTTAAAAGAAAATTATTTATAATCAATAATCATGATGGTAGCCAAATTGTATTACTACTCGTTGTTTCTTTAGTTTCGACTATCTTATTTTCTTGTTGTTATATTTTTTTTTTATAGCTTTACTGCTACTGTATTTTTTTCCGAAACAACTATAATTATGCTCTCTTGAGCCGGAAGTTTATTAGAAATAATCTCTCTATTTTTACAAGATATGAGTAAAATCTACGTACATACTATTTTTCCTAAATTTAACTTGTAAAATTATACTGTGCATGCTATTATTATTATTATTATTATTATTATTATTATTATTATTATTATTATTATTATTATTATTATTATTAATAGTTGTCAAAAACCCGGCGGCGGGCGCAAAGATAAGCATGAGTAATATCATGCATGTGTGGTTGCCCTAATAAGTCTTTGTTTCTTGAACCTTCTTTTCCCCAACTTTAAATATTACTTTCTCCGTTGTATATTAACAATTTGTTATTAAAAATAATTGTTTTAAATTATTTGTTATTTTAGAAGTTCAAGATAAAATTAATTTTTTTTCTTTTTTACCTTTAATAATAGTTGTTCTTGAAGATGGAAATAACACATAAATAGAATAAATATTCAATCAAGAGAGATTACTTAAGACATAAATAAGGATAATTGTTCTTCCATCTTTTTCGTACTTCCTATATTTCTTATATTGCTGGTATTTTTATTTTATGTTATGCTATGTTATTTTATGTTATTTTATTATGAGTCTATTGATAGTACTAATATACCGTCTTTTGTCGCTGTGTTAAGCCGAGGGTCTCCTGGAAACAAACTCTCTGTCCCTCGGTGTAGGGGTAAGGTCTGCGTACATATTACCCTCACCAGACCCCACTTGTGAGATTATACTGGGCTGTTGTTCAATCCCTTTCATAATTAAAATTTATTAAGGGGCATGTAAAAAAGAAACACGACAGATGATACGAGACAGGGGAGTAAAATCTTTATAGTCTTTTGGAACGGTTTCAAAATTTCAAAAGTTTCTTTTCACATTATCTTCTTTCAATAAATAGGCCCCTACTGATTTCAAAAGACAATCCTAACCCAAATGAAAAATCAGTATGAAAAGGAGAGAGAAGTTCATCCATGGTGTCAAGAGAAGAGATTGAGCTTTCAACCATGGATTTTTGTGGAGGATAGCTAATAGATCTATCTTACAGTTATACCCAGTGCAATTTATTTCTTATATGATGTGTTCTGATCTGCAAATTATTTTTAAATTTTTTACCATTCTATCAGTCATTATGTAAGAATTTTTAAATTAATCCTTCGCTTATTGAAACTTGTAGTCTTGTTTTGATAGTCATTTCTTATGAAAGGCTACAAAGAAGACAAAGAGAGCGAGGGATTTGATATCAAATGTAAATTTGATGTGCGGCTGCATTTGTCGATGAAGAAGATAATTCCTGGGGAGTTATACATTTGTGTATTGATAAGACCGTTTACTATTTCTTGAAGTTTCTTGTCGGGTAAGTTCCGACCCGCACGAAAGGCGTAACGATCTGGGCAATGTCTCGGAGAGAGGCTCGGTGAAATAGACATGTCTGTGAAGATGCGGACTACCTGCACCTGGACAGAAAGACCCTATGAAGCTTAACCCTACAAATGAAATAGGGATTGAAAGAGTTAATATTCGCCCGCGAAAACTTTTTTAACATCGACATAAGAAAAAGTGGTTATTTCATCAAAAAATGTAGTAAATTGTTTGTGTATTGTATTCTACTTTAGAACCTAAGTACTCAAAATCGTATAATTGAGTTTTATAATACAGTTGTATCCAGTGCAATTTTCTATTTTGGAAGATACAGTTTATGAAGATCTTTTTTTTTTCCCTATTGTTATCCTTTTGTCATGATATTATCTATCCCAATGATGTCAATAGCTAGTATTATTCTCTTGACGTGATTAATAAATGTAATTTTATCTCTCAAATCTTGAGTTGGAAAAAAAATATTTGGTTCATCTTTTAAATGAGATACTAAAACCTTAATCCGAAATTAACGGTTAAAATAGGTTATAATATACAACAATAACAACATACCCAGTAAAATAGGTTATAATATATATCCTATATAACAACACTTCACTGTAACATCCAAAAATATTCGGAACAAATGAGGTTGTTATAGAGATGTTTGACTATAACATTATTTAGCGATGTTTAAGTTCCGAGTAGCTCTCTTAAGTATTACACTAAGCCAATAAAAATATGATCTGCTATGGTACATAGAGTTTTGCCACTCAATCCTGGAGAATGTACAATCGGGTTACAACAAACTAAACTTTGCCCATCAGGTGTTTGGTGGAAAGTCCGAAAGAAAAATTGATGTTGAAATAATGTACGCTAAGCCAATAACAATATGATCTGCTATGGTACATAGAGTTTTGCCACTCAATCCTGGAGAATGTACAATCGGGTTACAACAAACTGAACTTTGCCCATCAGGTGTTTGGTGGAAAGTCCGAAAGAAAAATTGATGTTGTAGATGTTGAAATAATGTACACTAAGCCAATAAAAATATGATCTGCTATGGTACATAGAGTTTTGCCACTCAATCCTGGAATGCACAATCGGATTACAACAAACTGAACTTTGCCCATCAGGTGTTTGGTGGAAAGTCCGAAAGAAAAACTGATGTTGTAGATGTTGAAATAATGTACACTAAGCCAATAAAAATATGATCTGCTATGGTACATAGAGTTTTGCCACTCAATCCTGGAGAATGCACAATCGGGTTACAACAAACTGAACTTTGCCCATCAGGTGTTTGGTGGAAAGTCCGAAAGAAAAACTGATGTTGTAGATGTTGAAATAATGTACACTAAGCCAATAAAAATATGATCTGCTATGGTACATAGAGTTTTGCCACTCAATCCTGGAGAATGCACAATCGGGTTACAACAAACTGAACTTTGCCCATCAGGTGTTTGGTGGAAAGCCCGAAAGAAAAACTGATGTTGTAGATGTTGAAATAATGTTACCATCACCAGATGCATGAGACCAGAGGGTTGTATCGAGAATTCTAATTGAAAATGACGGTGCTGAAATTTTTGCAACTCAAACGTAAGAGGAGATTTGTCACTCAGTTTTGGATGAGACTACAGAGGAGGCAGGCTTCCCCTTGCCGCAATACTTTGTTGAGCCATCTGTTTACAACAGCAACAATGAGGCGCATAAGGTGTTCGATGAAATATCGGATTGGTCTAAAGATGCTATTCTAGAACCACACAGGGAGTGTACGCTGACAACTGTGATGCTATTGAGGCATAATTCCCTACTAAACATGCGTATCCAGTCGCTCCGAGTGATGCGGTGAAGGACTATGCTATTGCTATTGCAAATGAAGACAAGAACACGGATGAGGAAATTGTTACCACTGGAAAAGAACTAACTGCAATTTGTTCCTGCAATTGTAGAGAAACCTCTATTATGGATTGGTTCTACATTTTTTAGTTCCAGTGACCTTTTCATGCCTAATATTCAACATGTACTTGGGCTAGCCTAATGCTTGAAAGAGATTTCAGCTTGCAGTTACAACCAACTCATAAATAGAGGTACAAGTAATTGTATATTCTATTCTGCTTCGAGTGACAAGAAAGTGCCACCGTTACTAAAAGGTAAGTTTTATAGAGCAGTGGTTAGGTCTGCCATGTTATATGGAACTGAATGTTGGCCGGTAAAGAACTCACACACCCAGAAGATGAAAGTAGCAGAGACGAGGATGTTGAGGTGGATGTGCGAGCATACAAGGATGGATAAGATTATGAATGAAGATATTCAAGAGAAGGTGGGCGTGGCCCCCATGGAGGACAAGATGCGGGAAGTAAGACTCTGATGGTTCGGGCACATTCAGAGGAGAAGCACTGATGCACCGGTGAGGAGGTGTGAGCGACTGACTGTAGTGGGCACGCGGAGAGGTAGATGACGACCTAAGAAGTATTGGGGAGAGGTGATCAGACAGGACATGACGCGACTTAGGATTACTGAGGACATGACCCTTGACAGGGAATTATGGAGGTCGAGCATTAAGGTTGTAGGTTAAGGGAAAGTTGTGAATAGTTCTACAGCACAATAGAGTGAGACTAGCTAGTTAGGAGTTAGACTAAGAATATAATTGGTCGTCTATTGATGCAGGGCTTTACCTGCTAGTTTTACTATACCAGCCATTTATTTCGTATTTCGTATTCTGTATTTCATATCTCTTATATTGCTGTTATTGTATTATGCATTTTTTATGGTACTAGTATATCGGCTCCTGTTGCTTTTTTTGAGCCGAGGGTCTCCTGTTGCGTTTATTGTATTAGCTGGTGATTATGAATTTGGAAATTCAGATTATATGAAAATTGAGGCAGAAGAATGGTTGGTGAATAATGGTATTATTGGTTCATGTTCAAGAATGCAGCCTATGGAGTTAAATCAGTACTATCCTTTCATATGCAATGGCTCTACTCAAATGCCTTATGGATAATTTCAGTAGATTTTGATTAGATTGTTATATGACAAACAATTGAAATGATATTTTTGTATATATTTAGTAGTTTCTCCTTTGTTTGCTTTTTTTTTTTTTGGTCAGAAAGATAACATATATTACTAGTGAATACGTACAGAGAGTCGGGCCTAACTGGCTCCCTATTACAAGCCGTAATGTTAGATTCAAGCCATAAGCTACTACAACTATTTACTTTAAAAGCAGTTGGAGCAAAGGAACTTCTTTTGTTAGATTAAATATATCATGTAATATTATAGCTTTAGTGCTCCTACTTGCAATCTCTTTTGTAATGATACGTATTAGTTATACATAATATTTCCTTTTTAATAAAAAAAAAAAAAAAATCCCCCCGTCTCAGATTATTTGGTCGTGATTTTAAAAAAAAGTTGTCTGAAATTATATGTCATTTTAGAAGTTCAAGACAAAATTGATTATTATTTTTTCATTTTATCCTTAATAAATATTCAATGAAGAGGAATTATATCTATAAGACATAAACAAGAGTAAAATAGTCTAAAATCTCTTTTAATTAATATATTTTTTAAAAGATATGTAAAAGAGAAATACGACTGACAATTTGAGACGCAATGAGCAAGTAATCTTCAATGCCCGAAACTTGAGTCTATTTTCTTTTAGTGTAATATTAGGAATTACGACAAGATTTTTGAAAGTTTCGTATTGGGAAACCCAAAAGTTTGAGATTGAATATTTTTAATTAGAATAGCAGAGATTAATTTTGAAAATTACCAATATGCTTTATATAAGCTAAATTCTAGAGGCTTCCTTCTGTGATTTTCTTCCTCTATTCGACATTACTAGTCTTATGGTGCGCGCTTTGCACGTGTATTTATATCAAGAGGTATACAAAAAGATCACATAATATAAAAATAAAATTTTAAAAAGGGTAAGTTCTTGAAAATAATGAATGTTAATCTCATTTAGCTAATTCAATGAAAAAAAGCCAGAAAAGTCTTTTTACAAATAAATTATTTTAAAATTATTTTCTTTTACCTAATACTAAAAACAAATAAATCACAAAAATAATTTTCAATAAAATAAATAAAAAAATTAAATATTTTGGTATTTTAGAGATTTGGAAATAAAGAGGTTGCCTGTAGCTCATAGAAAAAATTTACAGGTAATGATGCAAAGTTTAAATTTGACTAATGTTGCATTAATATTTTATCAAAATAATTTAATATATAAAAAATATAGGGAGCTACCATATGTTGAATGAACGTGAAAAGAAACAAAAAAATTAATACCAATAATTCATTTTAAAGTAATAGATATTAGATGTTTGCAAAACAAAAACAATGAAATAGGTAATTAACCTATCAATTTAGATTTCCAATAAGGATGGGATAATAAAAATTAGCGCTTCAAATAGTGGACTTTTTAACTATTTATTTAAGGTAAAATTAATTGATTTAAACTCCTAAATTTTAATTATAGAATTCAAATTAGTAAAAATTTAATAACAAAATTTCAATGAACTTTCAAGTCCTAAATATTAATAAAATAATTAAATAGTTATTTAGTCTAATGTAAAATATATTTTTGAAGGGAGAATCATAAAGGATCCCGGTTAAATATATTTTGACATTAAAGGTGAAGAAAGAGAAAGAAAAAACAACAAAAGTGATTTAACAAAACGCTTAGATTAATTTATTGATATAGCCACAAAGAGTTTTTGTGCTTCTGCTTTTTTTGGTTTTCGTTGGTCTCTTTGCTTTTTATGAACCAGCCATCTTTTTCGTATTTCGTATTCTGTATTTCATATCTATTGTATCGCTGTTATTTTATTATGCATTTTTATGGTACTAATATATCGACTTCTGTTGTTTTTTGAGCCGAGGGTCTCCTGGAAACAGTCTCTCTATCCTTCGGGGTAGGGGTAAGGTCTGCGTACATATTACCCTCCCCAGACCCCACGTGTGAGATTATACTGGGTTGTTGTTGTTGTTGTTTTGTTCTTTGCTTTTTATGAACCACTTAAAAATCATATTTTTATTCGTGAATATTATGAGAATCAAAATTTTTATTTATCTGTAACGTAACGTGAAAGAAGCTTAAAAGTGAGATGTTATTACTTGGCCTAATTTATAGAAAATTTCGAGGTAAAAATCTTACTCAATCTCAAATTCCTAAATATTAGGAGTTTTACATAGATCAAATAAGAAAAAATTTATTTGATTTCAAAATCCTAAATATTAGAAAAATAATTAATTACAATCTTGTCCAATGTGAACTCTATTTTAAAGGGTAAAAAAGACGAACGATATTTCGCTAACGACTTTCGTGCTTTTAATTAGGGGTGTGCATTCGAATCGGTTTATCGATAAATCGAATCGATTATTTGTTATCGGTTTATCAATTTCGATTTTTCGGTCTATCGATTTCGATTTCGATTTCAAAATTTTCCTTATCGATTTATCGATTTCGATTTCGATTTTGTCCTCTTCGATTATCGGTTTATCGATAAACCGATAAGCTACAGTAAATTGTTTTTAATTTTTTTAATTTTTTTTATTTTATTTTTATTTTTTTTACCCTTATTCTATAATACCCTTTCCTTTACCCTAAGTCTCTAACCCTATTATTTCCTCTACCACATTTAAGAAATGATCATATTTAAAGCTCAAGGGAATGAAGTTCAAATTAATGGAAAACAGAATTAGCCGTGATAATGTATTTTGATTTTTTATTTGTTTATACCGTTGGAGTGTTGGTGACATACATTTGATCCCTTACTTTAGTTTCGTTGCATGTGCTTGTTGACACAATTTTTATGTTATAAACGGTGCTCTTCTTATTTTAGCTTCCTTTTGTCCATATTAGTTAGGTGTGTTTGCAGCAATATACTTTCCGTGGAATCCCGTAAATTTTCTTATTGGTGTAATCGATAACCGAATCGATAAGCCCCAAAAATCGATAAATCGAAATCGAAAAAATCGAAACCTTATTGAAACGATAACGATATGCATATGTACAAATCGATAATCGATAAGTAATTATCGATAAGGGTCAAAATCGAATCGATAAATCGAATGCACGCCCCTACTTTTAATATTGTATATTTTAGTTCATGAGGGAGCCTCTTTTTTATATATTTTCTAACTAATTGCACCAAATCACATAAGAAATTGGGGGGGGGGGGGGCAAATACTATCTTTTATAAAACTAACTTATATACTGCACCAACTCAACTGAATACAACCTCTGTTTTAAAAGCCAGAATTAGAACTCGCTCGGATCTCGCCCCAAGACGGTGCACTCATAAAACATCTCTGGGCTTATGTGTGGGCCGGGCTTAGTTTCATGAAACTTACTCTTCGACCGTCGGGACACACCCGTCTTTTAGAACATTATGCAATTGTATGTAACTAACCTTGTAAACCTCGAATTTTCTTAATAAATCGTTGACTATTCAAAGTTACTTTTTTTAATCATAAATCATTAAGTTTAGAGTATTTTATGTCATAACTAAAATAAAATTTATTGCACGTTATCCACTAAGGCTGCTATGATAGTAAATTTTAAATAAATATTTATTTATTAACTTTTGTTACGTCTTTATTATATAATAGTCCATAATTTTTTTATAATTATTTTCCTAAATATTATTTTTTTCACGTTTACGAGATACAATACTTATTAATTTAATAGCTCAGTATTAGCTAGTAACTATTTACAAACAATTAGTTATCATGGTATTGCATGGTGAATTATGTGTCACTTTATTAACTTGTTGAAACTTAAAAATAAATGATGCTAGTGAATCATATTTAAATTGTTAATTATATTTTTATATAAGTTCTCTTTCAAATAGAAAGTATATTAAATAATATGAGTATTTTAAAAAAAATATCAAATATATCGAAATTCTTTCAAGATTCATTGTTCCTTAAGAGATACGTATAAGATTTCGTATCGAATACATTACTTTTGATGTTTGAGTTGTAATGACGTTGCACCTAATTTGCATATTATGATATATGTCATATTTTTCGTATTATTCATAGTTGAATTATAATTTATAAATATTTTAAATAGATTATTTGTTATAATTTTGTGATTTTAATGTAATTTTTATAATTATTTATGACTTTATACTATCTTAAAATTAATAAAATTTAAAGATCTGTGGGACTTACGCCCCATATCTCAGGGCTTACGTCTGGCCTCGCTTCACGCCCCCGTCTTTTAAAACATTGAATACGACATCCTACTTGATCAAACTGGACCAAAATAACATCTTTTTTTAAGAATGAAATACAAGAGAATAATCCACTTCATATTTCTCTGGAAAAAAAAAAAAAAAAAAGAGATTGGTAACAAGAAAATAAAATGACCAAAGAATCTACATAATCAGTTTTGAAAACTTTTTCTTTCCGTAAACAAGTTACCAAAAGTGAAAAAAGAATCTACATAATAAATTGAGTAAGTTAATTGAAACCATTATATAAATTTACAACAATATACCATATATTGGCATAGTGTATATTGATACTTAGTTACTTATCTTCTATATATACAATCTAGGCAGCATTTTAATTTACATTTAAAAATTTAAAACTCCTATCCTATAGATTCGATTCCTTTTTTTATTTAGATAGCTTCTTAAATTACTTTTCCTCCTTTTTAGGTAAATGCTTAAATAATATATATATTACTATTCTTTTCAGAGACTATAAATACATGCAGAAAATAAAATTTCAATACAAGAAAAATAATATACTCATACTCATATACTTTCATTGTTGAGATGGCAAAGGCAACATTGACTTTGTTTGTTATGTTTTGCTTAGTTTTTTGCAAATTTAGCCATATTGGGGAATCCTTTGAATTGGAAAAACAAAATCATTTGAATGATGTTAAGATAAATAAGGCTCAATGCCATAATGATGATGATTGTGTGAAATATTGTAAAGATCATCTTGGTTTCCCAGGTTGTGGATGTGAGATCAGTGGAATGTGTCGTTGTTGCGTTCCTTCACCGCCTAATGTTCAGATATAATGTACTTTGGATAATTTTATTTTGAGTAAAATGAAGATTTATAAGCTCTGACCATTTTGAGAACTTCTACTTCTACTTTGGATAAATAACCTGTTGTGGTGGTGGCTCATTGTCACGCCCCAAAACCTAGGAGCCCGATCGGCGCTTAACCGAGTAAACCCAACTGAGCAAGCCTGTTAGATTTCATTCTATCCAAATCAATTTATAAATAACGAGGAGATGTACTCCATTAATCAAACACTAAGTAGTTTTATTTAGCAACCTCCATTTCATTTCCGTTAGTAGATTCATTCATAATCTCCAAAATATTATAAGTTTATAGATTTAATGAAAATCATGTTTGTTAAATTCCCCACATTAAGCACTACCCACAATCTGTCTACGGAGCCTCTAAGTACGACTGAAGAGTAATAAGGAAATGCCGGCAGCAAAGCTCCGGCTATACCTCAAAACATGATAAGAAAATGAATAAAAGATACATGACATGTGTCACGACCCAAAATTCGACTAGCCATGATGACACTTAACCTCACCTGCTAGGTAAGCCAAATAACAAAAATTCGATTCAATTAATATTTAACTGTCTCTAATACACTCCCCAAGGACTGGTAGTATAAATCATGAGCTTCTAAGATTAGAATTTACAAAGCTGGTGTGAAATAAAATACATCATCTGTTTGAAATATACATGAACAAATTAATAATTCTAAAGCTACCAAGAACAAGAGGCAGTTGAGTCTGGATCGCAGGTACATCATCAATGCTTGTTCCACCGCCATGCACAATAACATCGGTATCCGAGATCTGCACGCAATGTGCAGAAGTGTAGTATGAGTACAACCAACCCCATGTACTTAATGAGTAACAAACTTAAACCATAGGTTGAAAGTAGTGATGAGCTGGAACATGTTCGGATCCAACACTAGTAGCCAACAACAATTCATAACAACGTAGAGCATATAAATAAGGAAGTAACTCAAAGATAAAATGCTCTGCATTTTCATATTTTTCTGAAATAGCTTCGCTTTTCAAGAATATCAGTAAAAACCCAAATTCGTCCGAAATCATCGAAAAATATGAGATATAATTTTAATAGAAACTCCTTTCCATAATAAATAAGATGTTTCATTTTCTTTCCAAATAGCAAGTGTGAAATACCTCTCTATGCCCACATATCAATGTATGTAAAAAGTCATGAATGACGTTATACCGTACATCACGAGGAAAAATGCATCTCTATGCATGTATGTCATATGTGCATGCCAATGCCATGTATCTTAGAGACAAATCATGTACTCACACTCTCAGAGTACTCAATCTCACTGGCTCACACTTTCCACTCATCATGCTCAAGCACTTAATACTGTATATGACCAATTCGGCCCAGGGAAGATCCATCTCGGAATATATACATCAAATAACTATTATACACTCAGTACCGAGGAAGGTCAATCCGGCCCATGGAGAAGATCCATCTCCTGGTATATATAAATACTCAACCACTCGGTACTGTATATGGACCATACGGCCCAAGGAAGATCGATCCCGAAATATATATACATCACTGACCATCAGTTTCCAGTACCGAGAAAGGCCAATCTAGCCCCATGGAGAAGATCCATCTCCAAGTATATAAATGCTTCGGACAAGATCCATCCCTCAATATAATCAACCGCGTTCACTGGGGGTGTGTACAGACTCCGGAGGGCTCCTTCAACCCAAGCGCTATCATAAATCAGTATATCCATTGCGGTGTGCAGCCCGATCCTATAACTATCACTCATAATCAGGATCTCGACCTCACTAAGTCATCAATCTCTCCAGTCTCACTCACAGGCTCACAATGTCATGAAGCTAGCCCGACAACAATGATATGATATATCAATAAATAACAACTTAGAATGAGATATGATATGAATGCATGAATATGACTGAGTACGAAATATCAATGAAATCAGTGAGATGACAGCAAGAAACGACCACTTTGGGTCCAAACAATATCGGCTTAAAGCATATGCATGATTGATAGCTCAATTACTTTATCACATGGTGAAAATAATGATATCAACAAAATAGGACCACTATACAATGCCATGGAAACAATAGAGTCACAATTCACAGGGCGCACGCCCATCAACTAGCATGTGCGTCACCTCAAAACCAATCACTCGGCACGTAATTTGGGGTTTTATACCCTCAGCACTAAGTTTAGAAGAGTTACTTATCTCAAATCGCGTAATTCTTTTACTCCGCTATGCCCTTGCCTCGAGAATTGGCCTCCGAACGCCTCGAATCTAGCCACAATTAATTCGATTCAGTCAATACAAGTTATAGGAATTAATTCCATATGAAAATACTAATTTTCCACAAAAAATCCGAATTTAACTCAAAAATCGCCCATGGGGCCCACGTCTCAGAATCCGACGAAAGTTATGAAATATGAATACCCATTCCAATATGAGTTTAACCATACCAATTTTATCAAATTCCGACAATGAATCAACCTCCAAATCTAAAATTTTCGTTTTTGAAAAGTTTTACAAATTTCTCCAATTTCTTCCATTTGATTCATTAATAAAAGATGAAAATAATCATGGAATCAAGAAATATAATAAAAACCAAGTATGGAACACTTACCCCAATCCATTTGGAGAAAATTCTCTCAAAAATCGCCCAAATCCGAGTTCCCTAGCTCCAAAAATGTTGAAATGAGCTAAAAGATGAAACTGCTCAATAAAAATACGATTTTAGTCGCTAAAAGCCCACGTCCGTCGCTAAAAGTGCTAAATTTGGTCGCTAAAGGTGTGCACCAGATCATGTTGCACTAGCAATATTTTTTTCTCACTAAAAAGTCTCTAACTCCATCATATGAACTCGGAATTTGACGATTCTTATTCCTAAGAGTCACAAATAATAATACGAACCTAGTCCTTTAATCGAAACTCAATTCGAAGCTCATTTGCTCAATGCGATACCCATTTCGCTCGTTAAACAATTAACTCATATTTCGCGCTAAAAACCCAATCGCGACTTGATGAAATTAGACCAAACTTTCCAGATCATTCCTATAATTCATTATCAAACTCCCGGAAGTCTCAAAATAGAATTTAGATCTCTAGAACTAAAAATGGACCTTTGGATCATTACATGCTTATGCTTAAAATACCAAACTCTTCCAAAACTCATCCGAACCCTAGGAGACCCCAACCAAGTATACTAGCAAGTCCCATAATATGACACGAATTTAGTTGATACCTCAAATTACATTGAACAATACTAAAACACGAATCGCACCCCAATTCAAGCTTATTCAAAACTAACAAATTCCAAATTATACATTCGATGTCGAAATCTGTCAAATCAATTCCGATTGACCTCAAATTTTGCACCCAAGTTATAAATGACATAACAAAGCTGTTTCAATTTCCAGAATCCAATTTCGATCCCAATATCAAAAAATTAACTCCCCGGTCAAACTTCGAAACTTAAATTTCCTATTTTAGCCATTTCAAGCCTAATTTAGCTACGGACCTCAAAATAAATATTCGAACACACTCCTAAGTCCAAAATCGCCATACAGAGCTATTGGAACTATCAGAATTCCATTCCGGAGTCATTTACACATAATTCACTATCCGATCAATTATTTCAACTTTAGCTCCCAAAACATGAATTGTTCTTTCAATCAAATCACGAATTATTAGAAAACCAAACTTGACCACCCTCGCAAGTCATAATACACATTTCAAAGCTTCCCGAAACCTTAAGCCACCGAACAGAATGCTAATTCTCAAAACAACAAGTCGGGTCGTTACATTCTCCCCAATTTAAACATACGTTCGTCTTCGAACGTGCCAAGAGTTGTTCCTAAACCTTCCAATCATTATTCCACCTTACCACGCATATACCCGGGGGTGATACCACGTCACCCTTTGTTATAGATGCCTGACAACACAACATATCTCAAAGTCATTAATTTAGACTTAGCCCATAAACCTTGGAATCTAATTTCCAACATCCAAAATTTCTTTTTAAGACCCGAATCTCACAGCTACACACTATATGGGTCTTACCAAGCTGTATTAAGCCTTAGTCATAACTCCAGATATAATCACATAACATGCTGCACAACTCACAACATCATTCCCAATCACAATAACTACTCAAAACCAACTAAGTGCTAGTATTAAACCCCACATTCCACAAAACCTCGTTCCAAAACCTTCATGCATTGCCGATAGTGAAAGAAACATACCGGAATTCACAACCACTTATCAGATCAACAATTCATGGAGCTTTCTCTCGTTCAACAAGTACCATAGCTAATTATTTAAGTTGAATTCTAAATTGTTCTTCCAACACGCTGTAATCAAACCTGATAGTATCCATTCTAGGTCCAATGAACTTATATCACCAAACATAAATACTCTAGCTATTCCGGTGTAATCTTGCCTTTTCGGCACATAAACATTATTTAAAACCAACTCATCAAACTCCGTGAGAAGAACATATTTGTGTTCATATGCACAATTTCCTCAATTTTCCCTGTAGAGGAAGGAAACAATTAATAAGATAAACAATCGAGGAATCACAAATTCCACACGCTGCATGGAAAACTCATGTGCTAACAATAATACCCGCACAGAGTATTCACGTGCCAATAATATCAATATATGGATCTGCACGGACAACTCATGTGCTAACAATAGTACCCGCACGGATAACTCACGTGCCAATAATATCAACATATGGATCTACAGAGACAACTCACGTGCTAATAACATAATCCGCCCGGTATAGTCCCAAGCCTCCAGTCCAAATATATTATATGGGGACATTTAAACAGGTATACATGTATATGATGAGTAAGATAAGATTCTCATGCTCCTAGACTGGTATAAATGACATGCTAAAGTGTAGGCATGTACAAAGTGTGCTATTGTAGCTTAAATCGAAAATCTTTCATTACTGAGGCATTTATCAAGTTCATTCAGGGATTTTAACTCCTATGTAGACTCAATCACGACTCAAATAGCTCATGCAATGTTATAGATATGAGAAACATCATAGCTTAAAGCTCAATAGTTGATTCCAGGCTTATTATACCCCAAATGCAATCTGAGCATGGATAAATAGACCTCTAGAAAGTCCTCAATGACTTAACCATAACAATACTATTATGTAGTTAACTTGGCCACACTTTCATAGTCTACGGCCCCGAAACAATTTGCTTTTGAGAACTCCCAGTCCCAAATTCATAGAACATATGAACCACCATAACTAATCACAACTCCAACACTCGAATGACTAAAACATCCCTCATGCACGATCATCCCACTAGGAATACTTCCATAATTCTTCCTTTCCATATAACAATAATTCGAATATCAGCAGTCTATCAACCAGGTGAGTACTGCAATACCAATGAACATCCGTAAGTCAAAACACAATGCGCCTTATGAGATACACATCATTCTCAGGAATTACAGGGAATTTAATAATATTCATCTAAATATCTGAAACTGGACATGATGTCCAAAATTCATGATCTTCCATTCAAGATTGAACTACCACCTTGTACATGCAATTCTTAATCCTGCCTGACATACCACCTCTATTAGACCACCATACAAAAAGTACGAGAATTTCATATCAACTCTGAGTCACCAGTAGAATGCATACCCAGTTAGTTAGAAATCTTCCATCTGCTCCCTTCTAGAAGGAAATCACAATACACAACAAATTCCTCACACCAGTAGAAAATATCTGTAACCATAGTAAAAACCATCAAGAACACTTTGAAATCTGTTTGCACATAACCAAGCTATCAAAACTGAATTCCTCTAACTCGACCAAGCCACGTAGGTTACCAAACCCAAGAATATTGCTGCCAAAATATCTGTAGATCCTCACCATATCATAACTACCCTCATAAATACAACAACTGAGACACCCACTCTAAAAAGACCTTCCGTGGACTTAAAATTGTTCTTTTACCTTTCTTATACTGGAATATAGAATTCATAATCATACAGAATTATTGCAAGTCCTGTCACCATCAAATGCAAATCTCAGATTCTATCCATACACAAGTCCGGAAAAATTCTCAATTGTCATATATAAATATTGGACCCATTAGAACCTTCTCGAGAGTCACCTACTCTGCTCAAACCTGAATTGCACTGCCCAAATGGGACAAAAGACACATGCCCCATTAGCACAACAATACTCAAAGAAGTAACCCTGCCTTAACACCACCGGTCAAATTCATATTCCATGTGAGCTACATTCTTCGCAATTAACAACTTAATCCTTCCATGATTTTTTTCCATACTTTTATAAGTGCATTATATCCCATATTCAGGAATTTCCTTACTCGAGTCATCATCAATCTCAGCCTATGCAGTCATAATTGTTCCACAAGTTTTTTTCCGGACCAAAACCTAAATTTAACCAATAACCATGAAATCGAATTGTCAATAGTAGGCTCCCCCACTTGGCTCAAAGCCATAGATCAAAACATTCAATAATTTACAATACCCATACTCAATTACTGTCATAATACCGTAGTGCGATTTGATTAAATTCTTTACAAGCTCATGCAACACAAACCAGTTAGTGCTTCAATTAATTTGCTAATCCCGCCTTCATTCTCGTGACAGTCAAGTCAACTTTCTCAACTAATTCAAATTCAAATCTTGACACATATAACTCGCATGTTTAGCCTCAACTAGCATCTTTCTATACCCTTTCACATCGACAATTACTACACAATCATTTAATCTCTTTGAGTTTGAACTCATTTACAATTCATGAGAATTTAATTTGTCCCACAATTTAACCACGTGATAGATCATTCAACACACTTATAACTCAAGACTATAAGTCACATCAAGACATTTCAAGCAAACTCCTTTCATCACAATCAAACCATCCGAACACATCACGCAGTCGCCACATACTCATCATATAGCCATTCTACCGCTCATCAAGCCACATATTTCAACTCATAAGGACACTACCGGATACATAAGTCCAACTCACAAGTTTTCACAACTAAAACTACTGAGCCCAAGCTATGGTCTACACCTGGCCTCAAGTCCTCCAGACAGGCCTATTACCGAAACACAGCATACACATCTCGAATATCGTTCATGGAATCATATGTCAGCGATGGACAACTGATACTGAGCGCTCACATACGCATACAAGTGAGTGAAACAAATTCAAAGAAGTACGCTTCAAGATAAATCAATGCTGCACGATAGGAAAAGAAAGATAGGAAGTTTTATCCTAAATGCCCTGTAGCCTCTCGAAAATTAGTATGGACGTCATCATACCGATCTGCAACACTCTGCTAGACACTTGTTCATGACTTGTAGAACCTATGAACCGAGAGCTCTGATACCAATTTGTCATAACCCAAAATCCGACTAGTTGTGATGGCACCTAAACTCACACGCTAGGTAATCCAAATAACAAAAATCTGATTCAATTAATATGTAACTGTGTCTAATACACTCCCCAAGAACTGGTAGTACAAAACATGAGCTTCTAAGATTAGAATTTACAAAGCTGGTGTGAAATAAAATACATCATCTATTTGAAATATACATGAACAGATTAATAATTCTAAAGCTACCAAGAACAAGAGGCAGCTGAGTCTGGATCGCTGGTACATTATCAATTCTCGCTCCCGCCATGCACAACAACATCGGCATTCGAGATCTGCATGCAATGTGCAGAAGTATAGTATGAGTACAACCGATCCCATATACTTAATAAGTAACAAAATAGATGATGTATTTTATTTCACACATTACCTTAGGTTGAAAGTAGTGACGAGCTGGAACATGGTTGGATCCAACACCAGTAGCCAACATAATTCATAACAACGTAGAACATATAAATAATGAAGTAACTCAGAGATAAAATGCTCAGCATTTTCATACTTTTTCAAAAATAGTTTCGCTTTTCAAGAATATTAGTGAAAACCCAAATCCTTTACTGAAATCGTCGAAAAATATGAGATAATTTGAAAACTATAATTTTAATTGAAAATCCTTTCCACAATAAATAAAATATTTCATTTTCTTTCCAAATAGCAAGTGTGAAATACCTCTCTATGCCCGCATATCAATGTGTGTAAAAAGTCATGAATGACATGATACCGTACATCACGAGAAAAAATGCATCTCTATGCATGCATCTCTATGCATGATTTATCTACGCATCTCAGAGATAAATCATGTACTCATACTATCGGAGTACTCAATCTTACTAGCTCACACTTTCCACTCATCATGCTCAACCACTCAATACTGTATAGACCAATCCGACCCAGGGAAGATCTATCCCGAAATATATATATCAACTGACCATCATACACTCAGTACCAAGGAAGGACAATCCGGCCCATGGAGAAGATCCATCTCCTGGTATATACAAATGCTCAATCACTCGGTAATATATATGGACCATACGACCCAGGGAAGATCCATCCTGAAATATATATACATCATTGACCATCAGTTGCCAATACCAAGGAAGGCCAATCCAACCCCATGAAGAAGATCCATCTCCAAGTATATAAATGCTTCAGACAAGATCTATGTCCAGGGAAGATCCATCCCTCAATATAATCAACCACGCTCACTGGGGGTGTGTACAGACTCTGGAGGGGCTCCTTCAACCCAAGAACTATCATAAATTAGTATATCCGCTGCGGCGTGCAACCCGATCCCATAACTGTCACTCATAATCAGGATCTCGGCCTTACTCACTCATCAATCTCTCCAGTCTCACTCACGGGATCACAATGTCATGAAACTAACCCGACAACAATGATATGATATATCAATAAATAACAACTGAGATTGAGATATGATATGAATGTATGAATGTGATTGAGTACGAAATATCAATGAAATCAGTGAAATGACAGCAAGAAATGACTACTTTTGGTCCAAACAATATCGGCATAAAGCTAAGTATGATTGACAGCTCAATTACTTTATCACATGGTGAAAATAATGATATCAACATAATAGGACCACTATACAATGCCATGAAAATAACAGAGTCACAATTCACAGGGCGCACGCCCGTCAGCTAGCATGTGCGTCACCTTAAAACCAATCATATGGCACATAATTCGGGGTTTCATACCCTCAACACTAAGTTTAGAAGAGTTACTTATCTCAAATCGCGTAATTCTTTTACTCCGCTATGCCCTTGCCTCGCGAATCGGCCTCTAAACACCTCAAATCTAGCCATAATTAATTCGATTCAGTCAATACAAGTTATAGGAATTAATTCCATATGAAAATACTAATTTTCCACAAAAAATCCGAATTTAACTCAAAAATTGCTAGTGGGGACCACGTCTCAAAATCTGACGAAAGTTACAAAATATGAATACCCATTCCAATACGAGTTCAACCATACCAATTTTATCAAATTCCGATAATGAATCGACCTTCAAATCTAAAATTTTCATTGTTGAAAAGTTTTACAAATTTCTCCAATTTCTTCTATTTGATTCACTAATAAAAGATTAAAATAATCATGGAATCATGAAATATAATGAAAACAGAGTAGGAAACACTTACCCCAATCCATTTGGAGAAAATCCTCTCAAAAATCGCACAAATCCGAGTTCCTTAGCTTCAAATATAATGAAAACCGAGTAGGAAACACTTACCCCAATCCATTTGGAGAAAATCCTCTCAAAAATCGCGCAAATCCGAGTTCCTTAGCTTCAAAAATGTGGAAATGACCTAAAAGACAAAACTGCTCAATAAAAATACAATTTTGGTCGCTAAAAGCCCACTTTCGTCGCTAAAAGTACCAAATTTGATCGCTAAAGGTGTGCACCAGATCATGTTGCACCAGCAATATTTATTTTCACTAAAATGGCTCTAACTCCATCATACAAACTCAAAATTCGACGAATCTTGTTCCAACGAGTCACAAATAATAATACGAACCTAGTCCTTTAATCGAAACTCAATTCAGAGCTCATTTGCTCAATACGACGCTCATTTTGCTGGTTAAACAATTAACTCATGTTTCGCGCTAAAAACCCAATCGCGACTTGATAAAATTAGACCAAACTTTCCAGATCATTCCTATATTTCATTATCAAACTCCCGGAAGTATCGAAATAGAATTTCGATCTCTAGAACTAAAAATGAACCTTTTGATCAGTACATGTTTATGCTCAAAACACCAAACTCTTCCAAAACGTATCCGAGCCCTAGGAGACCCCAACCAAGTATACTAACAAGTCCCATAATATGACACAAATTTTGTTGATGCCTCAAATTACATTGAACAACACTAAAACACGATCGTACCCCAATTCAAGCTTATTCAAAACTAACAAATTCCACATTCTACATTCGATGTCGAAACCTGTCAAATCAATTCCGGTTGACCTCAAATTTTGCACACAAGTTGTAAATGACATAATGGAGCTGTTCCAATTTCCAGAATTGGGTTTTGATCCCGATATTAAAAAGTCATCTCCCCGGTCAAACTTCCAAACTTAAATTCCCTATTTTCGCCATTTCAAGCCTAATTTAGCTACGGACCTCAAAATATATATATCCCGACACACTCCTAAGTTCAAAATTTCCATATGGAGATATTGGAACTATTTGAAATCCATTTTGGGGTCGTTTACACATAATTCATCATCCGGTCAATTATTTCAACTTAAGCTTCCAAAACAAGAAATTGTTCTTTCAATTAAATCCCAAATCATTCGAAAACCAAACTTGACCACCCTCGCAAGTCATAATACACTTTTCAAAGCTGCCCGAGACCTTAAGCCATCGAACAGAATGCTAATTCTTAAAACGACAAGTCGGATCGTTACAACATGACCCCACGATGAAGTGGGGCTCACCAAGTCTGTTGGCAAGAGAATACCACTATCACTAATCGATGCCACCTGCTGTGGGACCACCTGTGTCATTTAAAGATACAGCGCCCCCGACAAAAAAGGATGTTAGTGCTGTCAAATAGAGCTAGCATGTATAGCTAAATGTCCTCTTTCAAAATAGAATAACCATACAAGAAAAGAAACCATAGAAACAACAAGTCACAATTAACAATATCCAAATGGCCAATTGAAAAATAATGATTTTTAAAGTAAGAAAGTAATATCTATATTTTTGGTTGGGAGATCATTAGCACCGATATACCACCATCTTGTTAGCACAGAGTCCGTTCACGACCCGATCGGCTAGGTCGTCTCCTTGGAGACATTCACCACAATCACAATCCTAGTTTAAATTTCCAGTTCTAATTTCCAGCACAGTACCACAATGTGCGCAACATGGCATCTGATCTCCACCCGATCAGCTAGGACGCCTTCCCACGTATGCCGTGTGGGTTGACTTTTCCAATTCACAGTTGTTATTAATTTCATCCAAATTAAGAGGAATAATTACAATTTCAGCAGTATTTCAATTTCATCCCAAATGAGGGGAATAACTACAATTTCAGTAGTATTTCAATTTCATTCCAAATGAGGGAAATAATCACAATCCACCCCTACACCGATACATGTAGTTTCAGGAATGGGCCTTATGACCTACCCTTTTTCGGTTTTTGCTAATGATACTCCAATAACATTTTTAATTTGGTTTGCACACAAAGATAACATAAGCAGAAATGTATTGATCTCACCATCTTTCACATTGTATACATCTTTATTAGTATTTTCAACCTCTCATAATAACAATATTTCCTTGGCTCTTTGGGCCTTTCACAAGATTCATTGTTCATGGTACGATGACTGCATTTTATATTCTATACTTTCACTTAATTTAATTTCAAGGATCATCACCAATTACCAGCATATAGAGTATTTCAGAAATCATACACCTCAAGTTCATTAGTAATGGAACTTAAAACACAAAGGATTATTCCCGAAGAAGGGGACATATCAACCAACAATAGAAATACACATCAAAGTCATACACAAGCAGTACACCAATTATCCTTGAATATTTTTTTTCAATCACGATAAGGTACAATTTCAACACTGGAGTATGTGAGAACTCAGATCATATTGGATGTATTTATCAGGCAAAGCATTATCTAAAATAGCCACTTATAAGCATAAATTGAGTATAAAGCCTTAAGCCCATTCTATTTTTGAAGTCATTATGAATAGTAAAGTCGGGGCTCATTTCATAATCCGTTTCACATTTTCTCATTTCATAGGCATCACTAGGCACAATTATAACTTAAGTTCTCAGCACATTGGCCACACTCTATTTTCCAAATTCATTTAATTCATTTCAAATATCTTTATTGATTATCAACAACTGGACACAATCAATCAGGGTATTTAGTACACACAAGAGCAATTAGGAGTATTAAGCATATCGAGTTTTTCTCACCCAATTAGTATACTAATTTTCATTTAAAATACGATTCAAAGCCATACATTTTAATAAGCAACCCATACTTTGAACATCTATCCTTCAATATAAGGCTCATTCTAAATAATCAAGTTTATAGGGGATAACCTGGAATATAGAATTTAGGGATTTGAGCCGACCATACCTAAACTTACGGAAATATTATGGGATTCAATTCCGAGAGAGAAAGTTTAGCCAACATACCTTGTTTGAGCTTTCCTTAAGTTACTACAACACACCAACACTTTTAGAAATAACAATTTATAGGAAGATAACAAAAATTGATTAATAATTAGAAAGACCCCCATGGTGCAACTCTCTTAGGGATTTCATCAAGTACCTAACATGTGAAATAGACTACAAAGTTCTATAATGGAAACCCCTTCTCCCCTCAAACAATTTCAACAAAAAACTACCTAAAATAGTTCATTAATCCCACATACTATAACCTAGTGCACATGCATGGCTTATTTCTAACCATACAATATATTTGAACTCTTAACCTCTTACATAAAAGCTTTAGAAGTAGGAATTACCCGGGTAGATGATAATCTAGTGGCTAGCTTCCTTGATTCTTGAAGATGTGAGTAAGATGGATGATTAGAATGATAGGTTCCCTCATTATCTCTCTAAAGTGCTCCTACCACTCTCTAAACTCTCCAGAAAATCATCCCAAATGAAGCCCCAAATGATATTTATCGAAATGGGCTCAGGTTAAAAGAATAGAAAAGTGGACCCTCTGACTTGGGTATGCGATCGCAGAAATGGCCGCATAACAGATGTGCGGCCCGCAAAATGGTCACACAATTGATGATCAGAACTGGGGGATTCCGGGTTAGGTCTGCGGTAGGTCTGCGGCCCGCAGACCTATTCTGCAACCGTAGAATGCACCGCAGACCTGATCTGCAGTCGCATAATGTGCCGCATAATGGTCCTCAACTAAGCTCGACTTCTGCTTCGCTTTGCGACGGGAGTACGGTCCGCATATCAATTTTGTGGTCGCAATTCGGACTGCAGAATTGCATTATTCTGCCAAAAAGTTTCATCCTCTAACCAGAAATTTTAAAACATAAAATACTGAAGTGTACTTCTTATCTTGGGTCCACCTCGGATAGTGCATGTGTAAGCCATCTCCTTTGCAATAATTTCCCAGTTCCTACTCCTTTCCTAAAAGATTCTTTGATTCCACTCCATCCAAATTGCATGGACATATTCCGCAAATATCATCCTAAATACTTGAGAATATTGAGATCGTTCCTTGGAACATGTGGGGTATTGTTCCCATATTGCAACAGTCACATGGTATTTTCGTAGCCATTGAAGCACTCTTGCCCATAGACTCTGTGCAAACATACAGTTTACAAACATGTGGTCTTTGGATTCATCCTTGGCTTGACATAGGACACAGGTTGGATTAGCAGGTATTCCCCTTTATATCAACCTGTCATTTGTCAATAATTTACCTTGCAAATATAGACACATGCATGGGCGAAGCTACATGTTTTAAAGGGTGGTCAACCGACCACCCTTTGCCGGAAAATTACATTGTATATATAGGTAAAATATTAGGTTTTAGAGGTATATAACATATATTGAACACTCTTTGTCGGAGAATTTTTTTCACTTCTTTCAAGTTTGAATACCCTTAAGTAAATTCCTGGCTTTGCCGCTGGACACATGGTAAAATTGGCCTTAGGTTGAAAATCATTTTTGAACACCAAGCACTTCCATGGGAATCTTGTAAAGTCAGGTAATAGTTGCATGTAAACGTTCCTAATTATACTCTACTTATGTGAATGTGAAAATTGAACTTGTTCAAGTGTACTTCTAGCTCCTATAATCTGTCTAACCATCCTTGATGCTTGTTATGGCATAGTGATCTCATTAAGTTGTTTGCCTTTGATATAATAAGTATGGATCCATCTAATACATAGTTTATCCTCTTTGTGAGATAAATCCCACCAGGTCTTGGCAATAGCAGCTTTATTCCAAAGTTGCACATTAATCAGATTCAAACCACCCACAGACCTAGGAGTATAAATTTTATCTCAAGATACTAATGCTTTTTCTTTTATAATCATATTAGTCCCAGTCCACAACACTTTTTCCCATGTTAGATTGAAATCCTGAGACCTCAGAGAACAATATAAAACACTTGTGTAATGTAGTAATAGAAAGAAGGTCTCCTCTGTTAAACAAAAGGAGATCATCTGCAAAACTCAAATGTGTAATTTTCAGTTTAGCACCTAAGATGGAACTTGAACTCCTTTCTTCTTTTGAGTTCATTTAAGCTTCTGCTAAGATACTCTATGGATTTAGCAAATAAGAAAGGTAAGATATGATCTCCTTTTCGAACCCCTTTTGCATCATTAAACGGTTTAGAAGAGTACGATGTAATTGACAGCCTGAACATATTCCATTATCCATGTCCTAAATATGGCAGGAAATCCCAGTTCTAGCATAACTTGTTCTAGGTAAGGCCATTCCATAAAGTCATATGCTTTCTATAAATCAATTTTATCATGTATCTGGCAGAAATATGTTTTCTAATATATGATTTAACCAATTCATGTGCCAAAATAATATTGTCAGCAATTTTTCTTCCAAGTATGAACCTATCTTGAGCATCACATATAACTGCAGATATTACTTTTTGAAGTCTTGCGGCCAAAGTCTTGGATATCATCTTATAAATAAGAGTGCAACATACAATTGGCCTGAAATCTTTCACTGTAGTAGGATTAGTAGTTTTAGGCACCAAAGTAATAATAGTGCAATTTATGGCCTTACACAACTTCCATGTTATAAAAAATTCTGAACAACTTCAATCACCTCTTCCTTTATGATATGCCAAGATTTCCTAAAGAAAACTGCATTAAACCCATCTACCCCTGGCGCCTTGTCATCTCCAATGGAGCATAGTGTGCCGCCATGCCAAGTTGCCTGCTAATTTTTTCGCCTAATGTGCCACAATTCAATTCAATCTTAGCTACCAAAGGTCATAGAGTCTTTCCAAACAACATGCCAACATTTGGGAGGGTCAAAGACAATCATGGAGGCTGATTAATGCAAATTGGTACTTGTTCTCAATAACTGGGCATGGTCCATGCTGCAAAGCCTATCAGTGAAAGGGACAACTCTGAAAGTCAAGGCAAAACATGCATGTTTTAGGCAATAGTGGATTGGCACCCCCAAGAAGCCCTTTCCTCTTTTAGTTAGGTACATTTAGGGTGTATTCCTTTATAATTCAGGACAATTAGTGGCTGGTTCAATTATATATACATGCATAGGCTTTAATAGAAGACATCTCATACTTTTACCCTTGTATCAAGTACATCTGAAATTGGCTATGGCCTCCCAAACATTGTGTGTCTTTTCCTTCATTATCTTTACTGTCTTTTTGTATGTGTGTGTGTATATATGTGTATTTTCCTTATATTAAGCACAACTTGGTTCTTAGCTTCTTGGCTAGGACTGAAGCTTTGGAGAGCATATAGGATGCCAAGCTATCTGCACTCGCTTACTTGAGTTAAGCTCGTGACAGTTGGTATTAGAGCAAGGCATTGGGCATGACAAATGAGGGAGATGATGTTGTTCTAGGCAAAATTCATGGGAGAAATAAGTCACCAAGAAGGATGCAAAAGTAGAAGAAGAGGGGGACGAGAAAGGTGCGAGATCCTACCATGGGCGTAACGAGTGAGAGGCTAACTTATGGGTGTAAGGCCCCAAAAAAATTTCGTTGAGTAATTTAAGGTTTTGTGGTGCCACTCTTCCATTCATTCTTCAACCCAAAAAATACGAAAATAAATTTTACTACTTCTCAACACTTTAGCTCAATTTGGTACCACAAAACCTTAAATTAGTCAGCAAAATTTTTCCGAGGCCTTACACTCATAAGTTAGCCCCTCACTCGTTACACCCATGGCAGGATCTCACACCTTTCTTGTTCCTCTTTTCTTCTGCTTTTTCTTCTTTGTTGGTGACTCATCTCTCCCATGAATGTTGCCTAGAACAACACCATCTCCCTCATTTGTCATGCCCAATGCCTTTGTAACGACCCGATCGATCGTTTTGAGCTCTAGTGCATTGTTCAATAGTTTGAGGCCATGAGGAGCTTCACTTGAGGTATTATGACTTATATGCATAGTCGGAATTAAGATTCATGGAGTTCGGAGTTGATTTAGAAAGAGAATTCTCATTCCAGAAGCTTAAAGTTGGAAGAATCTGACTAAGGGTTGCTTTTGAGTAAACGACCTTGGAATCAGGATTTGAAGGTTCCAACAGGTTCGTATGATGATTTTGGACTTGGGTGTATGTTCGGATTGTGTTTTGGATGACCCGAGAGCGTTTCAATGCATATTGTGGAAGTTAGCATTTTGGAAGATTTTCATAAATTTAGGTTAAAGTGAATTTCAATATTTTCGATGTCCGTTTGGGATTCCGAGCCTAGGAATAGCTTCGTATGGTGATTCTGGTATTGGGGGCGCATCCGAAAGTGGATTCGGAGGTTCGTATGTCATTTTGGGGGTCATTTAGCTAAAGTTAGAAATTTGAAGGTTTTGAGAAGTTTGACCGGAAGTGGACCTTTTGATATCGGGGTCAGGTTTCGATTTCAGAAGTTGGAGTAGGTTTGTAATTTTAAATACGACTTGTGTGCAAAATTTTAGGTCAATCGGACGTGATTTGATAGGTTTCAGCATCGAACGAAGAACTTTGAAGTTCAAAAGTTCATAAAGCTCGAATTGGGGTGTAATTCATGATTTCGATGTTGTTCGATGTGATTTGAGGCCTCGAGCAGGTCTGCATTATGTTTTGGGACAGGTTGGTATGATTGGATGAGGTTTCGAGGGCCTCGGATGGATTCCGGGTGGTTAACGGATCGAATTTAGAATTTGAAGAAGGATTTAGGAATTTGACATCTGGTGTAACCGCACCTGCGAGGTTTTGGCCGCAGGTGCGGAGCCACAGAAGAGGCCTAGGAACCGCAGAAGCGGGCAGGAGTGCAGGTGCGGGGGAAGATTCGCACCTACGAAGGCGCAGGTGCGGTAGGGAGATTGCAGAAGCAGAAGCGCAATTTCCGCAGGTGCAGAGCTGCAGAAGTGGCTACTGGACCACAGGTGCGAAGGTTGGGGTTGGGCAGTGTCTTCTTTAGAATGAAGGATTTGGATCGATTTCATTTTATTTCGTCCATGGGAGCTGAATTTTGAGCAATGTGGAGTACCATCTTCATCAGCTAGTATTGGGTAAGTGCTTGCTTCCCAATTTTGAGTTAAATACATAATTTTATATGGATTTAATCATGAACAATTAGTGCGAATTTGAGGGTTTTGGTGGAAAAACCAAAAATTTATATTTTATTTTGGACATGGAACTTGGAATAAGTTATATATTTGAGTTCATGCCGTTATGGGTAAAGTTTATCTTCGAAAATTTTGGAATCCGGGCACGTAGGCCCGAGGGTTATTTTTATCGACTTTTTGATCGGGGTTAGAAATTATTATAAATTGGATTATAATGAGTATTTGAGTATATATTAATGGGTTTGCATAATTATTGGCTAGTTTTGGAGCGTTGAGCATCGATTCGAGTTGTTTGAAGGGCTCAGAAGCTGTTTATGGAACTTCAGAGCAAGGTAAGTCTCCTTTCTAATGTTTTAAGAGGGAATTTATCCCATAGGTGAAATAAATCAATATGTGTTCCTATTTTTATGGGCTACATACGCACGAGGTGTCGAGACTCTGTGCGTAGCTACTATTAAGTTCGGGTAATCTAGGACCCAAAAGCATGTTTTACTTGTAATATTTGCAATTTTGTTGTCAATTTAAAATGCTTAAATCATATCAGACTTTGTAAATAAATTTCTAAAAGGCTAGACATCGTTTTCTTGACTTTTAAAAGAGAAATTGTCTTTTCCTTGGATATTGCCCCTTAGTAAATTCTTGATTGTCTGTTTGAATATGTTTATCTTTTGTGGAACGGGCTGAATGCCTCGGTAGATTAAATAGATGCATCTATGGTTCGCGCCATTCGACCATCTGGCAGTGCACAGTTTAAATATTTTGTTGGATCTGGCTGTACGACCTCGAAATGATTTGCGGATGCTTGTATTGCTTACCTTGAAATTTATAAATAATGATATTGCCTTCCTGGTCTGAGATAAATTGATAAATGATAAAATATGAATTTGGAAATCTCTTATTAGCAAAAGGACTGTTTACTTGTTTCATGATTTTCTTGAGTTTACTGTCATTTTTAATAAATCCACGACTAATTATATATTGATGGCCATAGTAAGTGTCAGAGTCGACCTCTCGTCACTACTTCTTCGAGATTAGACTGGATACTTACTAGGTACGCGTTGTTTTCGTACTCATACTACATTTGCTGTACATTTTGTTGTACAACACATGTATGTTCAGTGGTCTTGTGGGCGTAACAACATGATTGATATGAGGAATTAGGTGGGTTGAATCTTATGAGACGATCCGCAACCAGCAAAGTCTCCTTCAGAGTACTTGTATTTTCCTTTCTGTCCAATTTGTATTCCAGACAGTCATTGTATGTTATTTTTACTTCCTAGTAGATGCTCATATACTTGTGACACCGGGTTCTGGGATGATTATGGGATTATTCAGTATTAAAATTTGTTAAAAACACTATTATTTACTCTATGAAGTTTACCATTTATTATTTGACTTAAGGAAATTATGATTTCAAAAATACTAAAATGAGAACCAAATTAATTATTTATTGTTGGCTTGACTGGCAGTGGTGTCCGGCATCACAACTTTTAATAATTTTTTGGTCGTGATAATATGGTATAAGAGAACTAGGTTCACTTAGGTCTCACGAGTCATGAGCAAGTCTAGTAGAGTCTTGCGGATCGGTACGGAGACGTATGTACTTATATTCGAGAGGCTATAGGGCTGTTAGGAGCACTTGCCTTCTTGATTTCCTCATCATGCAATTTTATTCCTTTGAGGCTTATGCCTTTGTTTTTTTCCTTTTCAATGTTATGCGATGTGAAGCGCTTGTTATAAATAGGGAATTGAGGAATTGTAATGGTACTGCAGATGTGGTGCAGGATGTTTCTCCCTGCGTATTTGATTGGGCTATTGTCATCACCTTGCGAAAGGCCGTTCTGTCATTTCGGCTCAGTATCAGTACTACTTAAGGATTTGAGATTTGGCATTGATTGTTATGGCAATTCATGCATTGCTATTGCACAACATTGGCGTAATGGTAGGGTACTTGCCTATGCGTCGAAGCAGTGAATAACTTGAAGGGAGGTTTGCTCGGGGCATGATTCAGATATTCAATATTTTATTTCTGGCAAAGTAAAAGCAATCGGCGTACGAATGTCCAGATTTGGGTTGATGGAGTAACGAGACTTGGTATTTTTGAGCGTGGTGGAATTTTTATCTACGATGTGGTATCTTCGTCCTTGATTGAATGTATAAAGTTCACCGGTGTTATGGTCTTCATCAATTTGCCTTTGGGGTAGGGTATTGTGAAATAAAGTCGGGGAAGTGGCTAGCAGAGATTGCGGTGTGCGGTAATTCAGGATTGAATCAGTGTTTTTGGTGTCTATAGCTCGAGGAAGATGATCTTCGGAGAGGTTTTAAGTCAGTAACGATCTATGGGTTCTGGGGTAGGATGACTACACACCCTGAGAAAAGTCTAGAGTGATTTGGGATTCAGTTTGGACAATGACTAGGTCTACGGACTCAATTTGGAATATTGGCTATTAGGCGGTGAGAGATTTGATGCGACAGAAAGAAGTTGTTTGATATGAAGAAGGATACAACATGACTTAGGATTGGAAGATATTGTCGTACATTTAGTTGATGTCCATGAGGAGTGAATAAACTTGTGCAGCCGGTGAATGAGCACAGGCTCAGGATGGGTTACCGACTTTGAAGTGATTGTACCCCATACTGCGACGTTGGAAGATGTAGGCATGTAATCTCCACAGGTGGGTTGTCTCCTATGAGCAGGTCAGCGGTCATGTTGTTGACGAAGCTCTATGAAGAATTCTACTGACTATCCAATAAGAGGTCGAATATATGAATGTGGTTAGTGATTCTGAGTGTTCATGAAAGGTCAAATAGAAGGATTTCGAGGACTTTGGCGAGCTGGTTGTGCAAGATCAGTTCAATGATGAAGAAAGAATCTTGGTGGGTTTTAGAGTTATGTAACAGTAGCTTCAAGCTAAGTGGGAGAGTCCCACCGCCTACGGCGGGATTGCATGGTCATCTATTTGTGAGATTCCTAGTTATCGACATATTGATAGTATATTATGACTAAGGAAAAGGGTCATCAGTGGTGATTTAGGCAAAGAATTTGAGGGATGTGTGCTATAATTGGCCTTAACAATTATGTTCAGGCTTGGAGAAAGTTTAGGATTTATGCTTCGTGTAGATGTGAGTTACAAGGAAAGTGATTCGGCCGGGTGATTCGCTGAGAGGGTGTTCATGTGCCAGAGGAGCCTTGGACTTGATTATATTCGGGACCAAGCCAGAGTGGGTGACTCTCAACAACGGTCCTAGCGAATTCAAAGGTTAAAATGCAGTGCCTAAGGATTTCAAGCCCGCGGTATGGTTAGGAATCGAGCTTTTGCAGCAGATTATGAAAGGAGACTTGGAATGTTCTATGATATCTTCGGATTGCAGTGTAGGATTTTGAGGAATGAGAGGAAATGAATTTGTATTCGTAGAGGAATTATCAGAATGGGTGTATGAATTGAGGATGTGAATATGCGCACAAGGAGAGTATGAGATGGTTCATGGGATTTGAGACAGGCTGGTCTCATGATACAAGGCTACTCTTTGAGTTTGTTATGTGTTGAATGGAGTTATTATTATTTCAAAGATAGGTTAAAGAAAAGTTAGAGGAAGTCAAATCAGTTAGTCATGGTTGAATTGACATGATGGTGGGAGTAATCTGTTCCTCCAGCATGATTAAATTATGCATGTGATTTGGGGCAGCGCGCGGAAGGCTTGACGGCTATCGTAATTGATTGTATTTAGATTCATTCGAGTATTATGGCCTGTTTTGTGTAGGCAGATCCCGAAAGAGTTATGATGGTTCAGACCATTACTTGAGGATTGTGTGTTCTACGGTTAAGAGAATTCGGTCATGTATTGCAATAATCTTTCTGAAATGAATAGAGTGAAAGGTTATACAAAGTAAAGTGTGTATCCTATTAGTGGTTTAGGAGTTATGATGAAATTCTTAGGTTCTCGCATATTGGTAAGATAAGTGGGGTGAGCATCATGAAATTTGAAAGTTAAGGACCAAAGTTGCAGCTCGGTGTTGACGAGGATGTCACGAGCTCGGATGAGCAGGAGAAAATTTATATGCTTAGAGTAAGCTGGTATTGTCTTCAGTGTCACCTGAGATTAGTGCCTGAGGCTTTGCGTATAATACGCAGATCCTTGATTCGCTTTATATCATTAGTGTGGCCGATGGTGTGGATGTGCAGACGTGTTGCCTGGTGTGGAAGCTTGTGGCAGCGTGTCCCACGGGAAGACTGTATAAGAGTGTCATGTAGTCACTTAATTGAGTAAATATTGAAACCAAGTATGAAGATTGTGGTGATATCGCTAATTCGAGAATTTATGCCTAGAGGGCACTCAGTTCATTTGGTTGTGGACTGTGGAAGCTTGTTTCGGTTACGATAGCTAATCTTACGTGTTATGGAAAAAAGGGTTATTATGGATCCTTGAAAGCTTATTAGCCTAGTACGGTGCGATCAGAATCGGCTTGAGATCTGTGGATGGATTTAAATGTGAATATAGGCTCTATGTCAGGCCGAATGTGTTCATTTCAGCATAGCGCTTCTTATGGAGGAGTATTCGGATGTTGGATGTTATTTCGTCGCTGGCTATTTCATGTAATACTATATTGTGCTGTGTGAGTTGTGAAACGGCTTGATAAATTTCTTATGTGTTGAGGTTCCGCGTAGCGATGGTGTTATGTGAGCAGGATGGCTCTCGAGATTCAGATCATATATCGCACCTTAGTTGTGCTTGGGTTTTGTAGCGTATGGCACTGTTTGTCCTCCCAAGGATGGTATTATGCGCTTAGTGTGCTTGTGGCCGATATTCAGATATTTTGTAGTAATGAGTATTCTAGCTCGATAAGTATTTCCTTATAGGTTTTATGTGTGGATCGGGTGGCACACCGCCATGGGTATGTTGTTTGGATCGGATTACACGCCGCAACAGTGTAATGTTGAGTACAGTCCCCTATATTCTATTTTGTGTTTTTTGTTTCCCATTTTTTGAGGAAGGTTCATCACACCTTTTTGGTTGTCTAATTAGTTACATGGGTTGAGTAGTCCCTTCCGGAGTTCGTTTTCCTTATGTACCATGTCAAGCTTGTAGCTTATTGGCACATTGTGACATCACATGAGACTTTTGGCAGCGTATAAGGTGGCTTATTGCCTGAACAACTTATACTGGATGAGACGAGATTATTGGATACGGGATCAGTGCGATCAGATTATATGAAGCATAGTAAAGAGAAAATACCATTATTTGGTTATAATGGGGTGATGATTCTAGTCAGGAGGAGAGACTCAATGATTTGTTGACTCGGCAGTTGGTTATGAATTTCTACACGTCTCTTCCGTCATGGCGGTATTGCAAGAGTTGGAACCAGACTTATATATGTCATGAGGTGTATAGTGAGCATCAGATTCGGGGAATGTCAGCTATTATGATCAGAGAACGTTATTATGGTCCTGTAAATGATGTGGTACATGGTGTAAATTCAAGAGAGGTATGTAGTCATGTTCTGGTACATCGTGCAGTGATTGACACAGTGTTCATATGATGGAAACAGGCCTTTCAGAGAATTCTGGATGTTGGAATTGGGCTCTAGGGCTCGTTTGGCTAAGTAAAAAGGGAAAAATTCTTCAAATTTGTTTGAGCAGATGTGCTCAACTGAGTTGTGGTAGCACGGGTAGATGCACAATGTATTAAACAGTGATTTCAGACAACTCTAGCACAGGTCTTAGCATGTTCGAGGACGAACATATGTTTAAATAGGAGGGAATGTAACGACCCGACCGGTCATTTTGAGCTCTAGTACGTTGTTCAGCAGTTTGAGGCCATGAGCAGTTTCACTTCAGGTATTATGACTTATACGCATAGTCGGAATTGAGATTTAGGGAGTTCGGAGTTGATTTGGAAAGAGAATTCTCATTTCGGAAGCTTAAAGTTGGAAGAATCTGATTAAGGGTCGATTTTGAGTAAACAACCTTGGAATAGGGATTTGAAAGTTCCAATAGGTTTGTATGATGATTTCGGTCTTGGATGTATGTATGTATTGGGTTTTGGATGACTCGAGAGCGTTTCGGTGCCTATTGTGGAAGTTAGAATTTTGGAAGAATTTCATTAATTTAGGTTGAAGCATTTCAATGTTTTCGATGTTCGTTTGGGATTCTGAACCTGGGAATAGCTCCGTATGGTGATTAATGTATTGGGGGCATGTCCGGAAGTGGATTCGGAGGTCCGTAGGTCATTTTGGAGTCATCTGGCTAAAGTTAGAAATTTGAAGGTTTTGAGAAGTTTGACCGAAAGTGGACATTTTGATATCGGGGTCGGATTCCGATTCTAGAAGTTGGAGTAGGTTTGTAATGTCAAATATGACTACTGTGCAAAATTTGAGGTCAATCGGACGTGATTTGATAGGTTTCGGCATCGAACGAAGAAGTTTGAAGTTCTAAAGTTCATAAAGCTCGAATTGGGGTGTGATTCGTGATTTCAACGTTGTTTGATGTGATTTCAGGACTCGAGCAGGTCCTTGTTATGTTTTAGGACATGTTGGTGTGATTGGATGAGGTCCCGAGGGCATCGAATGGATTCTAGGTGGTTAAGGATCGAATTTAGAATTTGAAGAAGAATTTAGGAAGTTGGCATCTGGTGTAACCGCACCTGCGAGATTTTGGCCGCAGGTGTGGAGCCGCAGAAGCGGCCTAGGAATCATAGAAGTGGGCAGGAGCATAGGTGCGAGGGAAGATCCGCACCTGCGATGGCGCAAATTCGGAAGGGAGATCACAGAAGCGGAAGCTGCTGGGTTGACTTAGAGCCGCACCTGCGATGGATTTCCGCAGGTGCGGAGCCGCAGAAGCGGCTACTGGACCGCATGTGCGAAGGTTGGGGCTGGGCAGTGTCTTTTTTAAAACGAAGGGTTTGGCTCAATTTCTTTTTATTTTGTCCATGGGAGCTGATTTTGGAGCAATGTGGAGTGCCATCTTCATCAACTAGTAAGAGGTAAATGCTTTCTTCCCAATTTTGAGTTAAATACATGATTTTATATGGATTTAATCATGGAAAATTAGTGGGAATTTGGGGTTTTGGTGGAAGAACCTAGAATTTATAATTTTGGATTTTGACCACAATTTTGGACATGGAACTTTGAATAAGTTATATATTTGAGTTCGTGGCGTTATGGGTAAAGTTCATCTTTGAAATTTTTTGGAATCCAGGCACGTGGGCCCGAGGGTGATTTTTATCGACTTTTCGATCGGGGTTTCAAATTGTTATAAATTGGATTATAATGAGTATTTAAGTATATATTAATGGGTTTGCATAATTATTGTCTAGTTTTGGAGCGTTGAGCATCGATTCGAGTTGTTTGAAAGGCTCGAAAGCCGGTTATGGAACTTCAGAGTGAGGTAAGTCTCCTTTCTAATGTTGTAAGAGAGAATTTACCCCATAGGTGAAATAAATCTTGATGTAACATAGGTTTGAGGGGGAGATTGATAGGACCAAACCTATTGTTGTATGTGAAAGTAGACAAAACAAAAGAAAGAAAAATCAAAAAGAGATGAAAATATGATGTAAGCGCTTACATCGACATTCTTGTGATGTAAGCGCTTACCTCAGCATTCTTATGATGTAAGCGCTTACATCGGCATTCTTATGATGTAAGCGCTTACCTCGGCAGGGCATTCAAATGCTTATAAATAGGGGTCTACATTTTCATTTGTAGATCATACCAAAACTTCTTATTTCTCTCTTCAATTAATAAAGAGCTATTCATTGTGTGGTCGTGGAGTAGGCAAAAATTCCCGAACCACGTAAATCTTGTCTTGTCTTGTCTTGTGCAATTTATTGTTTCTCTCCTAAATATCCTTTTCCTTCTATTATCTTGACACGCTTCCTCAACAATTGGTATCAGAGCACAGACAGTGTAATCCTGGTAGAAAAGTACAGTATTGGTGCAGGTACTATTCACAAGAATAGTGCGACACTATTGATCATCGTTACTATTCACAAGCACTATTCACATAAATTATTTTTGTGAAAAATGGCATCGGAAGAAGGGAAGGTTAAGATTGACAAGTTCAATGGCAAAGATTTTGGATTCTGGAAAATGCAAATAGAGGACTATTTGTACCAGAAAAAATTACACTTACCTCTGACCGAGGTGAAACCGGAGATTATGTCCAAAGCGGATTGGGATCTATTAGATCGCCAAGCTCTTGGTGTGATTCGTTTGACGCTAACACAAAATGTGGCGTTTAACATCATTGACGAGAAGACCACTGCAGGGCTGATGAAGGCGTTATCAAATATGTATGAGAAGCCATCTGCTTCAAATAAAGTCTATTTGATGCATCGATTGTTCAACTTAAAAATGACAGAAGGTGGATCAGTCACGGACCATATCAATGAGTTTAATACAATATTAACTCAGTTGAGTTCTGTTAATATAACAATTGATGACGAAATCAGGGCGTTGATTCTACTATCATCTCTACCGGAGAGTTGGTCTGCAACAGTAACTGCAGTTAGCAGTTCATCAGGAAGTACCAAACTCAAATTGAATGATATTAGAGACTTGGTTCTAAGTGAAGATATTCACCGAAGAGAATCAAGTGATTCCCTAGGATATGCTTTTAGTTCCGAAAGCAAGGGGAGAATCAACCAAAGAGGACAGATTTATGGTCGTGGCAGATCAAAATCAAGGATAAGAGGACAATCCAAAAATCGCAAGGACATTACTTGTTGGAATTGCGATAAAAAGGGTCACTACAGTAGTCAATGTAGAGAACCAAAGCAGAAGAAGGAAGAAAATTCAGCAAATGTAATTGCTGAACAAGTCGGTGATGCACTAATTTGAGAAGGGAATGAAGCTTTTGGCATACAAAAAGAAGTTGTCAAACCTAAAACATGTTGAATTAGGTTTGTGCGAAGATTGCATTTACGGGAAACAAAAGAGAGTTAGTTTCTCAAAGGTGGGAAGGACGCCAAAGAAAGAGAAGCTGGAACTAGTGCATACAGATGTGTGGGGACCAGCTCCTGTAACCTCTCTAGGAGGCTCACACTATTATGTCACCTTCATTGATAATTTCACAAGAAAGGTATGGGTTTATTTTCTGAAAAATAAATCTGATGTATTTATTACCTTTAAAAGATGGAAAGCTGAAGTTGAAAATCAGACAAGTCTAAAGTTAAAATGTCTGAAGTCTGACAATGGAGGAGAGTATGATAACCAAGAGTTCAAAGCATTTTGCTCGGAGAATGGGATCAGAATGATCAAGACAGTTCCTGGAACACCCGAACAAAATGGTGTTGCTGAGAGGATGAACAAAACCCTGAATGAACGAGCCAGAAGTATGAGAATACATTCTGGATTGCCGAAGTATTTTTGGGCTGAGGCTGTTAACACGGCAGCTTACCTCAGAAACAGGGGACCCTCTGTACCGCTGAATTTTGAAATTCCTAAGGAGGTATGGACAGGAAAGGAGGTAACTCTCTCACATCTGAATTTTTTTGGTTGTGTTGCTTATGTGCATGTAAACTCTAATGATAGAGATAAGCTTGATCCTAAAGCAAAGAAATGTTTCTTTATTGGCTATGGTGATGATAATTTTGGTTATCGGTTTTGGGATGATCAGAATAGAAAGATCCTAAGACACAGGAATGTCACATTTAATGAAAATGTGATGTAAAAGGACAAGCTTGAAGTAGAACCAACCAACACCAGCAAACAGACAATGTCTGAAATAGTTGAGTTAGAAGAAATCTCAGAAAATGAAGTAGCTAGAGGGATTACAACTGATTCTGAAATTAAAGATGAAGAACCAGAAGCCGAATTTGAAGAAGAACTAGAAGTCGAACCTGAAGCCGAACCAGAGATAGAATCAAATCCAGAACCAAATCTGGAATCAGGACCTGAATCAAATTCGGATTCTGTTACTCATGAACCTACATTGAGGAGATCTAAAAGAGTCACGAATGCTCCAGATAGGTTAACTCTCTCTCTTCACTATTTACTTCTTACTGATGCTGGAGAACCAGAGCATTTTGTTGAAGCAATGCAGGTGATAGACTCTGATAAGTGGAAGCTAGCCATGAAAGAAGAGATGAATTCTCTTCAAAAGAATAAAACATGGATACTTACGGAGTTACCAAAAGGAAAGAAGGCATTGCAGAACAAGTGGGTGTACAGAGTCAAGGAAGAGCATGATGGTAAGAAGAGATACAAAGCACGATTAGTAGTAAAAGGCTTTCAGCAGAAGAAAGGAATTGACTACACTGAGATCTTCTCTCCTGTAGTCAAATTAACTACTATCAGGTTGGTGCTAAGCATCGTAGCTGCAAAAAATTTGCATTTGGAGCAGCTAGATGTTAAAACTGCTTTTTTGCATGGTGACCTTGAAGAAGACATCTACATGAAGCAACCTGAAGTTTTTCAAGTTCCTGGTAAAGAAAACCTTGTGTGTAAGTTGAAGAAGAGTTTGCATGGTTTGAAACAAGCTCCCCGACAATGGTACAAGAAATTCGATGGATTCATGCATAAAAATGGTTTCACACGATGTGAGATAGACCATTGCTATTATATCAAAAATCTTGATGAATCCTATATCATTTTATTGTTGTACGTTGATGATATGCTAATTGCAGGATCTAGCATAAATGAGATCAACTTGGTTAAGCAACAACTGGCGGAGGAGTTTGAAATGAAAGACTTAGGACTAGCTAAGCAAATGCTTGGGATGAGGATTAGCAGAAACAGGTTGGAAGGAACCTTAAAGTTGTCTCAAGAAAAGTACATACAGAAGGTACTAAGCAGGTTCAGTCTTCATGATGCAAATACCAGAAGCACTCCACTTGGAATCCATATAAATCTGTCAAAGGACCAATCACCTAAGACAGATGAAGAAAGGAAGTACATGTCCAAAGTTCTGTATGCTTCAGCAGTAGGAAGTTTGATGTATGCTATGGTTTGCACTAGACCTGACATAGCCCATGCAGTTGGAGTTGTCAGTAGATACATGTCAGATCCAGGAAAGGAGCATTGGGAAGGTGTAAAATAGATATTGCGATATCTCAAAGGCACTTCAGGTATTACACTTTGTTTTAAAAAGAGCAATATTATCTTACAAGGTTTTGTTGATGCAAATTTAGGTGGCAATCTAGATAGTCGAAAAAGTACCACGGGCTACGTGTTCACCTTGGGTGGTACTGCTGTTAGTTGGATGTCCAGACTTCAGAAAAGTGTTGCTCTATCTACCACTGAAGCAGAGTACATGGCAATCTCAGAAGCTGGAAAAGAGATGATTTGGCTCAAGAATTTTCTTAAAGAGCTAGGTAAAGAACAGGACAATTGTGAGCTTTTCAGCGATAGCCAGAGTGCAATTCATCTTGCCAAGAATCCAGTGTTTCATGCAAGATCGAAGCATATCCAGTTGAGGTATCATCATATCCGAGAGTTGATAAATGAAGGAACTCTTTCCCTACAGAAGATACCAGGATCAAAGAAACCGTCAGACATGTTGACCAAAGTTGTCGTTGTTGACAAACTGAGGCTGTGCACTGCCTCAGTTATCCTTCAAGACTGATAGAGTGAAGGCGCCACCAGAGAATAGCAAATCTTTCTTTATTTTCTTTCTTGATGTAACATAGGTTTGAGGGGGAGATTGATAGGACCAAACCTATTGTTGTATGTGAAAGTAGACAAAACAAAAGAAAGAAAAATCAAAAAGAGATGAAAATATGATGTAAGCGCTTACATCGACATTCTTGTGATGTAAGCGCTTACCTCAGCATTCTTATGATGTAAGCGCTTACATCGGCATTCTTATGATGTAAGCGCTTACCTCGGCAGGGCATTCAAATGCTTATAAATAGGGGTCTACATTTTCATTTGTAGAATCATCCCAAAACTTCTTCTTTCTCTCTTCAATTAATAAAGAGCTATTCTTTGTGTGGCCGTGGAGTAGGCAAAAATTGCCGAACCACGTAAATCTTGTCTTGTCTTGTCTTGTGCAATTTATTGTTTCTCTCCTAAATATCCTTTTCCTTCTATTATCTTGACACACTTCCTCAACATTATGTACGCATGAGGTGACGAGACACCGTGCGTAGCTACTATTATGCTTAAGTTCGTGTGGTCTAGGACCCAAAAGCATGATTTACTTGTAATATTTGTAATCTGGTTGTTAATTTAAAATGCTTAAATCATATCGAGCTTTGTAAATAAATTTCTAAAAGGCTAGACATCGTTTTCTTGACTTTTAAAAGAGAAATTGTCTTTCCCTTGGATAATTGCCCCTTGATGAATTCTTGATTGACTGTTTGAATGTGTTTATCTTTTGTGGAACGGGTCGAACTCCTCAGTAGATTAAATAGATATATCTATGGTTCGCGCCATTCGACTCTTTGGCAGTGCACAATTTAAATATTATGCTAGATCGGCCCGTACGACCTAGGCATGATTTGCACATGCTTGTATTGCTTGCTTTAAAATTTATAAATAATGATATTTCCTCCCTGGTCTAAAATAAATTGATAAATGATCAATTATGAATTTGGAAATCTCTTATTAGCAAAAGGACTATTTACTTGTTTCATGATTTCCTTGAGTTTACTGTCGTTTTTAATAAATCCACGACTAATTATATTATTGATGGCCATAGTAAGTGTCGGAGTCGACCTCTCGTCACTACTTCTTCAAAATTAGACTGGATATTTACTGGGTTTGCGTTATTTTCATACTCATACTATACTTACTGTACATTTTGTTGTATATGCAAATATATGTTCAGTGGCCTTGTGAGCGTAGAGGGCGTGATTGATACGGGACTTAGGTGGGTTGCATATTATGAGACAATCCGTAGTCAGCAGATTCTCCTTCAGAGTACTTGTATTTTCCTTTCTGTCCAATTTGTATTCTGGATAGTCATTGTATATTATTTTTATTTCCTAGTAGATGCTCGTGCACTTGTGACACCGGGTTCTGGGATGATTATGGGATTATTCAGTATTGAAATTTGTTAAAAACATATTATTTACTTTGTGAAGTTCATCATTTATTATTTGACTTAAGGAAATTATAATTTCAAAAATACTAAAATAAGAACCAAATTAATTATTTATTGTTAGCTTGCCTGACAGTGGTGTCCGTCGCCATCACGTTCTTTAATGATTTTTGGGTCGTGACAACCTTGCTCTGATACCAACTGTTATGGACTAAACTCAAGTAAGCGACATGCAGACAGTTTGGCAACCTATATGCTCTCCAAAGCTTCAGTCCTAGCCAAGAAACCAAGCACCAAGTTGTGCTCAATATAAGGCAAACACAAACATACACAAAGACAGTAAAGACAATGAAGGAAAAGACACACAAGGTTTGGGAGACCAAGGCCAATTTTTAGATGTACTTGATACAAGGGAAATTACAAAAGTATGAGATGTCTTCTCTTAAGGCCTATCAATGTATATATAATTGAACCAGCCACTAATTGTCCTGGATTACAAAGGAATACACCCTAAATGTACCTAACTAAAAGAGGAAAGGGCTTCTTTGGGAGCCAATCCACTATTGCCTAAAATATACATGTTTTGCCTTGACTTTCAGGGCTGTCCCTTTCACTGGTAGGCTTTGCAGCATCGACCATGGACAGTTATTGGGAACAAGTACCAATTTGCATTAATTGGCCTCCATGCTTGTCTTTGACCCTCCTAAATGTTGGCATGTTTTGTGGAAAGACTCCATGACATTTGGAGGCTAAGTTTGAATCCAATTGTGGCACATTAGGTGGAAAAATCAGTAGACAACTTGGCATGGCGGCACACTATGCTCCATTGGAGATGACAAGGTGCCATGGGTAGATGGGTTTAATGTAGTTTTCTTTATGAAAGCTTGGCATATTATAAATGAGGAGGTGATTGAAGCTGTTCAGAAATTTTTATAACATGGAAGTTGTTTAAGGCCATAAATTGCACTGCTATTACTTTGGTGCCTAAAACTATTAATCCTACTACAGTGAAAGATTTCAGGACAATTGCATGTTGCACTCTTATTTATAAGATGCTATCCAAGATTTTGGCTATAAGACTTCAAAAAGTAATATCTTCAGTTATATGTGATGCTCACGCTAGGTTCATACTTGGAAGAAAAATTGCTGACAATATTATTTTGGCACATGAATTGGTTAAATCATATACTAGAAAATATATTTCTGCTAGATGCATGATAAAAATTGATTTACATAAAGTATATGACTTTGTGGAATGGCCTTACCTAGAACAAGTTATGCTAGAACTGGGATTTCCTGCCATATTTAGGACATGGATAATAGAATACGTTCATGTAATGACCCGACTAGTCATTTTACTTTATAGAATCTCGTTCCCCTAAATAAGACTTCCCGTACTTGCTTTAACTGATTTATGACTTACAAGGATGGTTCTTTCAGGATTTGGAAGGGTTTGGGTTGAAATCGGAACACTTGGTTCCTGAAGGTTGGCTTAAAGGCCAAGTTTGACTTCGGTCAATATTTTGAGTAAACGACCTTAGAATCGGGATTTGACAGTTCAAATAGGTTTGTGTGATGATTTTGGACTTGGGCGTATGTCCGGACCGGGTTTTGGATGACCGAGAGTGTTTTAGCGCATAATAGTAAAAGTTGGTTCTTGAAGATTTTAGAAGTTCTTTAAATTTGGTTTGGAGCGGGTTTTTGTGATATCCAGGTCTGAATGGAATTTCAAAACCAAGAATAGTTCTATAATGTTATTTAAGACTTGCACGCAAAATTTGGTGTCAATCCGAGTAGTATAAGTGTGTTTCGTCACATTGGAAGTAGATTGAAGAACTTGAAGTTCATAAGTTTGAATCAAATGGTTTTAGGGTGTGATTCCTAGTTTTAATATTGTTTTCGGCATTTTGAAGGTTTGAGCGAGTCAGTTTTATCATTACAAACTTGTCGGTATGTTCAGGCTGGGCCCCGGGGGCCCCGAGCGTCAACCGGATGAGGCTCGAGCTAAGTTGGAAATGTGAGAAGGAGCTGAAGCTCCAGGTTTCTGTCATAATCGCACCTGAAGTTAGCAAGCCGCAGGTGCGATCCCGCAAAAGTGGCTAGGCCATCGCAGATGCGGCCTAAGGCGCGAAGCCCAGGTTCCGCAGATGCGGCTCCTCTTCCGCAGAAGCGGAACCGTAGAAGCGGTCACCTGACCGTAGATGCGGTCACCTGACCGTAGATGCGTCCCCAGCTAGCTCGGCCCAATTTCGCAGAAGCGGACTATATCCTGTAGAAGCGAGACCGCAGATGCGGTCCCCTCACCGCAGATGCGGAAGTCGCTGAAGGCAGTGGCCTTCATTTAATACGGGAGTTGTGTCATTTTTGACACACTTCACTCCATACTTGGGCAATTTGTGAGCTTCAAAAGGGGAGATTTCAACCTAGCTTTGTGAGGTAAGTTATTTCTACTTAATGTGAGTTTAATACATAATTTATGGGTAGATTTTTCAATATGTAAATTAGTGAAAATTATGGGTTTAGAGCAAAACCTATGGTTTTGATAAAAATGAGATTTAGCTACGAAATTGGTTATGGAATGAAGTAAAATTCATATATTCTTGATCCTTAGGTTATGAGTAACAACTTCCTTCAAAAATTTCCGAAATCTGGGAACGTGGGTCCGAGGGATGAATTTTAGGAATCTTGCTTTTGGAGTTGGATAATCACTTTAATAGCTAGAATATGAACTTGTAAGCCTATGATTATTGGTTTTTACACTATTTGAATAGTTTCGGATTGTACGGCTCCGGTTTGACGTTTTGAGCGCATTTTTGAATTGGTAGTAGACTCGAAATGAGGTAAGTCTCTTTTCTAACCTTGTAAGAGGGAAATTTCCCTATAGATAAACTTAATTAATATATGATTAATTGTGGGGTATACGTACGCACGAAGTGATGAGAGTCCATACGTAGCAACTATTCCTGTTATGTCTGGGTAGTTCTAGGCCTACACCATGCTTTGTGGGTACCGTTATATGATTATAATTGTTGATTTGCATTGAATGAAACTTCATTGAGAATGTCATGATTTCAAGTAAATATTTATTTTGAAAATATTTAAGGAAACATTTAAGTTGTATTTATACTTTACCGCATCGCAAGTATATTTTGCGAGCGGGGTGATTATTTCCACTACTCTCATGGGAGCGGGCCGTTCGCCTCAGTAGGTTGATAATTGTATATATATGGTTCGGGCCGTTCAACCCTCTGCAATGCACAATTTACTTTTATGTTGGATCAAGCCGAATGTCCTCGGTGGTATTTGTGTGTGATAATAGAACCGGAACCCCTTATAATTTGTATGATTCATTGCTTGAAAGGTCATTTGTTTTAAATGAAGAAAGTGCCCAAATTTACTGATTTGATGAAAGGATTTTCAGTATTATTCTTGTTTGAGCTTGTTGTTACATACGTACATTGTGAATTAAAATATTGAACTTCATATTATTATATTTATTGACCCTAGTAAGTGTCAAGTTGACCCCTTGTCACTACTTCTTCGAGGTTGGACTGGATACTTACTGGGTACATATTGTTTATGTACTCATACTATGCTTCTGTACTTGATTGTACAAGCTTTGAGGCAGGTGCATCTGGCCATCAGTCCGATGCGTAGAGTGGACTTATTGGTTTGAGACTTCCGGTTAGCTGCTTTTCTGAGTTGTTCTGCAGCAGCTGGAGTATTTCTATGTCTTTACTTTTCCTGTCTATTTCCTTTCTAGATAGTAGGATATTATGGTTTTGTATATTCTACTAGATTGCCCACATACTTGTGACACCAAGTCTTGACACACACATTGGTAGACTTTTGATTTTTGGATTACTATCATGAATTAAGTTCGTAATTATTATTTTCATCTAATTAGGCTTAAGTTTCATGCTCCTAATTTCTTTATTAATAAGGAATGGTTTTCACGTATTAATTATTTAAATGAGGATTCACTAGTTGATTAGTGTTGGCCTGCCTAAAAACGGTGTTTGGCGCCATCACGACCTAATGTGGAATTTGGATCGTGACAACATGGTTTCAGAGCACTAGGTTCATGTAGGTCTCACAGGTTATGGGCAAACCTGGTAGAGGCTTGAGGATCGGTATGGAGACGTCTGTACTTATCTTTGAGAGGCTCTTGGGTGTTAGGAAACTACTTTTTATTCATCTTCTATCGTGCCCTCGATAGTGTACTAAATTTCCTTATTCTATTCTCTCACAAATGGTGAGGACACGTACGACGGACGTTCCGGACCCAGGAGGAGCTGCTCCCCCCGTTGCTAGAGGCCAAGGCAGAGGCCGGGAGAGGGCACCTGCCCGAGATAGGGGACGAGGGCATCCCTGAGCTGCCCCAGTTTCACCACTAGTGGATCCAGCAGGGGATTCCATTATTGAGAAGCAGGGCGAGGCCCCCACAGTAGCGCCTGCCCCGGCAGATTTCATGACAACATCAGGCTTTAGGAGGTCATGGGTCGTATGCTGCGGTTTATGGACTCCATGACTTAGGCTGGTTTATTTCTAGTAGACCCAGCCACATCTCAGGCAGGAGGGGGAGCACAGACCCCTACTGCTTAGGCTCCTATGCACGTAGCTGCCATATATCAGACTCCAGGTACTCTACCCACGTGCGGTGCTCAGTCAGTTGCAGTAGTGGCATCTGAGCCTAGACTAGCTATGGATGGCAATCCACAGAAGTTATTGGATAGATGGACTAGGCTACACCCTCCCATCTTCAGAGGTGAGCATCATGAGGATGCCCAGGATTTCATTGATAGGTACAGGGACAGACTGCACAACATGAGGATATTAGAGTCGCATGGAGTGGATTTCACTGCCTTCCAATTAGAGGGCAAGACCCGTAGATGGTGGCAATCTTACCTTCTTGGCAGACCAACAAGTTCTTCTATTGGACATGTATATTCCACCCACTCAGAGGGAAGAGTTACTGTGTCAGTTTGAGTAGCTCGAGCAGGGTCAGATGTCTGTGAACGACTATGAGGCAAGATTCTCTGAGTTGTCTCGCCATACACTCATGATACTTCCTACGGACGCAGAGCAACGGAGATTTGTTGCGGGGTTACACCCTAGTATTCGAGCTAGCATGGCCCGAGAGGTTGAGATGGGGACTGAGTATCAGCTAGTGGTGGAGATTTCTCAGAGGATTGAGGGTTACTGCTAGAGGGGTAGAAGCAGTTGCAGCAACACAAGAGGTCCCGATTCTCTGGAGAGTTTAAAGGTGCCACAACTAGGGGCAGAGGTCAGTTTGGGAGAGGTTAGCCCAGCAGGCCCCCATATTCAGATCCACCACCGCCTCCTCGATGTGCCCCAACGAGGCCTTATTTCAGTGCATTGCCGGAGACTTCTTATCGCTCGCCAGCTATTCAAGGTCCTCCAGCGGGTATTCTAGTCATCAGGATTCTTCTAGTGCCTACTTCAGTGCTATGCTAGAGAGTTCGTACTGCCCGCCAGCCATTCAGGGTTCTTCTAGTAGGTATTCGGGCTAACAAGGTCAGGCTTCAGGACATCAGTCTATATTACAGCGGGGTTGTTACAAGTGTGGGGATCTGAGTCACATGAAAAGATTTTGTGCCAGACTTTGGGGCAAGGCAGTACAACAGGGTCATCAACCCATGATTTCAGCACCAGCCATCCGACCGCCCAAAGGCGGAGGGCAGACAGGTAGGGACCGTCCTAGAGGTGGAGGCTAGGCAGGGGGAGGTTAGTCAGCCATTGCTCAACCAGGCGGAGGCCATTCAGTGCTCCAACCGTATTCTATTATTTTTTGGCCAGACTAGATGTAGTAGCCTCAAATGCCGTGATCACATGTATTATTTATGTCTGTAGTAAGGATGCTTCGGTATTATTTGATCTAGGGTCTACGTATTCATATATGTCATCTCTATTTGATCATTTTCTGGATATTCCTCGTGGGTCTTTGGGCACTCCTGTCTATATGTCCACTCTTGTGGGTGATTTTATAGTTGTGGATCGAATCTACTGGTCCTATGTGGTTACATTCTGTGGTTACGAGACTAGAGCAGACCTTCTGTTACTTGACATGATCGACTTTGAGGTCATCTTGGGCATGGATTGGTTATCTCTATATCACACCATTCTTGATTGTCATGACAAGACTATTACTTTAGCGATATCAGAGTTGCCGAGATTGGAGTGGAAGGGTTCCTCCGTTAGTTCATCTAGTCGGGTTATCTCTTTTTTGAAGGCTTGACATCTGGTCGGGAAGGGGTTCTTGGCGTATCTAGCCTATGTTTGGGATACAAACGCAGAGTCTCCAATGATTGATTCAGCGCCAGTAGTTTGGGAGTTCGCTGATGTGTTTCCTTATGACCTTCCAGGCATGCCGCCAGATCGTGACATTGATTTCTGTATTGATTTGGCTCCAATTACCCAACCTATATCTATCCCACCGTATTGTATGGCTCCGAAAGATTTGAAAGATTTGAAGGAGCAACTTGAGGAGTTATTAGCAAAAAGTTTCGTGAGACCTACTGTATCACCTTAGGGTGCACTAGTGTTATTTATGAAGAAGAAGGATGGGACTATGCGGATGTGTATTAATTACTGCCAATTGAACAAAGTAACCATCAAGAACAAGTACCTATTGCCTCGTATCGATGATTTGTTTGACCAGTTATAGGGTGCTAGGGTGTTTTCTAGGATCGACTTGAGATTGGGGTACCACCAGCTAAAGATTTGGGAATCAGATGTCCCGGAGACTGCCTTCCGTACTAGATATGGCCATTACGAGTTCCTAGTAATGTCCTTCGGCTTGACTGATGCCCCAGTAGCATTTATGGACTTGATGAACAGGGTGTTCAGGCCTTATATTGATTTCTTTGTTATTGTCTTCATTGATGACATCCTGATCTACTCACGCAGCCTAGGGGAGCACGAGCAGCATTTGAGAGTAGTGCTCCAGACATTGCGAGAGCAGAAACTATATGCTAAATTCTCCAAGTGTGAGTTTTGGCTTGAGTCAGTAGCGTTTTTGGGGCATGTTGTATCAGGAGAGGGTATTAAGGTGGATCCTAAGAAGATCAAGGTAGTTCAGAGTTGTCCACATCCTACTTCTGAGATAAGGAGTTTCCTGGGGTTCGCAGGTTATTACCACCGATTCATGCAGGGCTTTTCATCCATTGCATCACCTTTGACTAGATTGACCTAGAAGGGTGCTCCTTTCCGTTGGTTCGATGATTGTGAGGAGAGCTTTCAGAAGCTCAAATATCTTTGACTACAATACCGGTTCTCGTGTTGCCTACCATATAAGGGATGTGTATGGTATATTGCGATGCGTCACGCATTGGCTTGGGTTGTGTATTGATGTAGGAGGGGCGAGTTATTGCATATGCTTCACGTCAGCTAAAGATTCATGAGAATAATTACCCCATGTATGATATAGAGTTAGTAGTAATTGTTCATGCTATTAAGATATGGAGACATTATTTGTATGGGGTGTCATGTGAGGTTTATACTGATCATCACAGCTTACAACATTTGTTCATGTAGAGGGATCTCAATTTGAGGCAGCGTAGGTGGCTTGAGTTACTGAAGGACTATGACATCACCATTCTTTATCATCCGGGCAAGGCAAATGTGACCGCGGATGCCTTAAGCAGGAAGACAAAGAGTATGGGTAGCTTGGCATTCATATCAGTAGAGGAGAGGCCACTAGCTTTAGACATTCAGTCCTTGGCTAACAGACTTGTGAGGTTGGATATTTCAGAGCCCAGCCAAGTCCTTGCATGTGTTGTTGCTCAGTCTTCATTATTAGGTCAGATCAAGGCCCGATAGTTTGATGATCCGCACTTGGCAGTTCTCAGAGAGACGATACTATAGGGTAGTGCTAAGGAGGTTTCTATAGGCGAGGATGGTGTCCTGTGACTCCAGGGTCGCCTATGTGTTCCTAATGGCGATGGCCTGAGGGAGAGGATTCTTGAGGAGGCACACAGTTCGCGGTATTCTATTCCCCCAGGTGCTACGAAGATGCATCGTGACCTGAGGCAGCATTATTGGTGGCGGAGGATGAAGAAAGACATAGTGGAGTATGTAGCTAGATGCCTAAATTGCCAGCAGGTCTCGTATGAGCATCAGAGGCCAGATGGCCTACTTCAGCAGATAACTATACCTGAGTGGAAATGGGAGCGCATTACTATGGACTTCGTAGTTGGGTTGCCGCGGACCTTGCGGAAGTTTGATGCAGTTTGGGTCATTGTCGACAGGCTGACCAAGTTGGAACACTTCATTCCAGTTGTGCCTACCTATACTTCAGAGAAGTTGGCCCAGATTTATATTCGGGAGATAGTTCGGTTGCACGGTGTGCCTGTTTCCATCATATCAGATAGAGGCTCTCAATTCACTTTACATTTCTGGAGAGCTATTCAGAGTGAGTTTGGGACCCGTGTCGTGCTCAGCACAACATTCCATCCTCAGATCGACGGACAGTCGGAGCGAACAGTTAAGATATTAGAGGACATGTTGAGAGCATGTGGGATTAACTTTGGAGGACTGTGGGATTAGTTCTTGTCTTTGGCCGAGTTTGCTTACAATAATAGTTATCAGTACAACATCGAGATGGCTCCATTTGAGGCTTTGTATGGTTGGCAATGTCATTCTCCTATCAGGTGGTTTGAGCTTGACGAGGCTAAGTTTTACGATACTGACTTGGTGAAAGATGCCTTGGAAAAGGTAAAGTTGATTTAGGAAGGACTTCACACTGCACAGTCCATACAGAAGTGTTACACGGATTAGAAGGCGTGTGATGTATCATTCATGGTCGGCGAGAAGGTTCTCTTGAAAGTCTCACCAATGAAGGGTATTATGAGATTCAGGAATAAGGGCAAGTTGAGCCCAAGGTTTATAAGCCCATTTGAGGTGTTGAGATGAGTTGAGGAGGTTGCTTATGAGCTTGCTTTACCTCCCAACCTATCAGGGGTTCATCCAATTTTTCACGTGTCTATGCTTCGGTAGTATCATGCCGACTTGTCTCATGTGTTAGACTTCAGTACTATTCAGCTAGAAGAGAGCTTGGTTATGAGGAGGATCCAATTGCCATTATTGATAGACATGATCGCTAGTAAATATCCAAGAGGATTTTTGCGGTAAAGGTCCAGTGGAGGGGCCAACCAGTCGAGGAGGAGACCTGGGAGTCCGAGGAGGACATGCAGAGCATATATCCACACTTGTTTAGCACTTTAGGTATGAATGTAATCTCGTTCGAGGACGAACAATCGTTTAAGAAGTGGAGAATGTAACGACTCGACTGGTCATTTTGCTTTCTAAAATCCTGTTCCCCTAAATAAGACTTCTCGTACTTGATTTAACTGATTTATGACTTGCAGGGATGGTTGGTTCGGGATTTGGAAGGATTTGGGTTGAAATCGGAACACTTGGTTCCTTAAGGTTAGCTTAAAAGGCCAAGTTTGAATTCAGTCAATATTTTGAGTAAACGACCTCGAAATCGGGATTTGACGGTTCCAATAGGTTCGTATGATGATTTCGGACTTGGGCGTATGTCCGGACTAGGTTTGAATGACCCGGGAGATTTTTAGCGCATAATAGTGAAAGTTAATTCTTGAAGTTATTTAAGACTTGCACGCAAAATTTGGTGTCAATCCGAGTAGTTTAAATGTGTTTCGTCACATTGGAAGTAGATTGAAGAACTTGAAGTTCATAAGTTTGAATCAAATGGTTTTAGGGTGTGATTCCTAGTTTTAATGTTGTTTCCGGCGTTCCGAAGGTTCGAGCGAGTCCGTTTTATCATTACAAACTTGTCGGTATGTTCGGGCTGGGCCCCGGGGGACTCGAGCGTCAATCGGACGAGGCTTGAGCTAAGTTGGAAATCTGAAAAGGAGCTGAAGCTCCAGGTTTCTGTCATAAGCGCACCTGCAGTTGGCCAGCCACAGGTTCGAACCCGCAGAAGCGGCTAGGCCATCGCAGATGTGGCCCAAGGCGAGGAGCCAAGGTTCGTAGATGCGGCTTCTCTTCTACAGAAGCGGAACCGCAGAAGCGGTCACCTGACCGCAGATGCGGCCTCAGCTAACCCAACCCAATTCCGCAGAAGCGAGACCGCAAATGCGGTCCCCTCACCGCAAATGCACCTTCATTTAATACGGGAGTTGTGTCATTTTTGACACATTTCACTCCATACTTGGGCGATTTGGGAGCTTCAAAAGGGGAGATTTCAACCTAGCTTTGTGAGGTAAGTTATTTCTACTTAATGTGAGTTTAATACATAGTGTATGGGTATAATTCAACAGTAAATTAGTGAAAATTATAGGTTTATAGCAAAACCTAAGATTTTGATTAAAATGAGATTTAACTACAAAATTGGTTATGGAATGAAGTAAAAATCATATATTCTTGATCCTTAGGTAATGAGTAAGAACTTCCTTCGAAAATTTCCGAAATTCGGGCATGTGGGCTCGGGGGTGAAATTTAGGAATCTTGCCTTTGGGGTTGGACAATCACTTTAATAGCTAGAATATAAACTTGTAAGCCTATAATGATTGGTTTTACACTATTTGAATAGTTTCGGATTGTGCGGCTCCGGTTAGAGGGTTTGAGCGCATTCTTGAGTTGGAAGTAGGCTCGAAACGAGGTAAGTCTTTTTTCTAACCTTGTAAGAGGAAAATTTTCCCATAGGGGAACTTAATTAATATATGATTAATTGTGGCGTCTAAGTACGCACGAAGTGACAAGAGTCCGTACGTAGCTACTATTCCTGTTGTGTTCGGGTAGTTCTAGGCTTACACCATGCTTTGTAGGTACCGTTATATGATTATAATTGTTGATTTGCATTGAATGAAACTTCGTTGAGAATGTCATGATTTCAAGGATTTCAAGTAAATATTTATTTTGAAAAGAATTAAAGAAACATTTAAGTTGTATTTATACTTAACCGCGTCGCAAGTATATTCCGCAAGCGGGGTAATTATTTCTACAACTCTCATGGGAGCAAGCCGTTCGCCTCAGCAGTTTGATAATTAAATATATATGGTTCGGGCTGTTCACCCTCGGCAATGCACAATTTACTTTTATATTGGATCAGGCCGAACATCCTCGGTGGTATTTGTGTGTGATAATAGAATCGGAACCCCTTACAATTCATATGATTCATTTCTTGAATGGTCATTTGTTTTAAATGAAGAAAGTGCCCAAATTTATTGATTTGATGAAAGGATTTTCAGTATTATTCCTGTTTGAGCTTTTTGTTACCTACGTACATTGTGAATTAAAATATTGAACTTCATATTATTATATTTATTGACCCTAGTAAGTGTCAAGTCGACCCCTCGTCACTACTTCTTTGAGGTTAGATTGGATACTTATTGGGTACACATTGTTTATGTACTCATACTACGCTTCTATACTTGATTGTATAGGCTTTGAGGCAGGTGCATCTGGACATCAGTCCGGTGTGTAGAGTGGACTCCTTCGGTTTAGACTTCCAGTGAGCTACCCTTCTGAGCCGTTCTGCAACAGCTGAAGTCTTTCTATGTCTTTACTTTTCCTATCTATTTCCTTTCCAGACAGTAGGATAGTATGGTTTTGTATATTCTACTAGATTGCCCACATGCTTCTGACACTAGGTCTTGGTACATACATTGGTAGACTTGTGATTTTTGGATTACTATCATGAATTAAGTTCATAATTATTACTTTCATCTAGTTATGCTTAAGTTTCAAACTCCTAATTTCTTTATTAATAAGGAAAGGATTTCACATATTAATTTTTTAAATGAGGATTCACTAGTTGATTAGTGTTAGCTTTCCTAACAACGATGTTTAGCGACATCACGACCTAATGTGGAATTTGGATCGTGACAGTTCAAACTGTCAATTATACCGTACTGATAAATGGTGAAACTTCTAAACTATTTAATGCTGCAAAAGGGCTTCGAAAAGGAGATCATATCTCATATTTCTTATTTGCTATAGCCGTGGAGTATCTTAGAAGAAGCTTAAATGAACTCAAAGGACGAAAGGATTTCAGGTTCCATCTTAGGTGCTAAATTGAAAATTACACATTTGAGTTTTGCAGATGATCTCCTTTTGTTTACCGGAGGAGACCTTCTTTCTATTATTGCATTACACAAGTGTTTTCTATTATTCTCTGAGGTCTCAGTATTGCAAGCTAACATGGGAAAAAATGCTGTATTTTGGTAGTGTACCACAAATTGAAAGGGAAAGAATTCTACAGCAGTTGGGGTTTGTGTATGGAGAGTTGCCCTTCAAATATCTTGGGATCACATTGTCGACAAAAAGTTATCCCTCCTTCAGTGGCATCCCCTTATAGATAAAATCATTGCAAAGATCTGATCATGTACATGTAAAAAGCTCTCTTATGCCGGGAGAGCCCAACTGGTCCAATATGTGCTTTTTAGAATGCAAGCCTATTGGGCACAGTTGTTTATTCTACTTGTTAAGGTCTTGAAGCTAATTGACTCTTATTGTAGAAGCTATATGTAGTCTGGGACTAATATGAACAAAAGAAAAGGCATTAGTATCTTGAGATAAAATTTGTACTCCTAAGTCCGTGGGTCGTTTGAATATGATTAATGTGCAACTTTGGAATACAACTGCTATTACCAAGACCTGGTGGGATTTATCTCACAAAGAGGATAAACTATGCATTAGATGGATCCATACTTATTACATAAAAGGAAAACAACTTAATGAGATCACTATGCCATAACAAGCATCAAGGATGGTTAGACAGATTATAGGAGCTAGAAGTACACTTGAACAAGTTCAATTTTCACCTTCACATAAGCAGAGGATAATTAGTAACGTTTACTTGACTGTCAAGATTCCCGTGCTTGGTGTTCAAAAATGATGCTCAACCTAAGGCCAAGTTTACCATGTGTCCAGCGGCGAAGTTAGAAATTCACTCAAGGATGTTCACACTTGAAATAAGTGAAAACAAATTCTCCGACAAAGAGTGTTCAATATATATTATATACCTCTAAAACCTAATATTTTACATATATACACAGTGTAATTTTGTCACGACCCAATTTCACTTCAGGTCGTGATGGCGCCCAACACCGTTGTCGGGCAAGCCAACGTGGAAATATTAATAAGTTCTAGTTTTACTTTTTCCGAAACAGTTACCACAATCTCTAAGTTTGAATTTAAAACAAGCGATAATTAACATCGTATCATAATAGTTATACAATCCCAACAAAAAATAGTCTACTAATGTATGTGCCAAGACATGGTGTCACAAGCATGTGGGCATCTAGAAGAATATACAAAAGAGTAATTCTATCCTACTGTCTGAAATAGAAAAGACAGCCAAAAGTAAAGAAAGACTCCATCGGGCTGCTGAACGGCATAGGAAGGGAGTAGCTCTCCGTGGAATCTCGGGCCGGATCAAGAGTATGCACCAGCCTGGTAACCAGATGTACCTGCCTCAAATCCTGTACAATTAAGTACAGAAGTGTAGTATGAGTACATAAATAATATGTACCTAGTAAGTATCCTGTCTAATCTCGAAGAAGTAGAGACGAGAGGTCAACTTGACACTTATTAGGATAAAATCATATGAGAAAGTGTTATACTAAGCATGGATAGCACAAATGATTAACAATTTATAGCAAGGAGTAACAGGTCCTTTCCTAGATGATATCACAGTTAGCCATTTACATTTCAGGGCATATAACAAAGTTCAGTCCATAGCAATATACCGAGCAAGAAGCATACGCAAGTAGTGCCGAGGTCGTACGGCCTGATCCAACATAAAAATACTGCCGGAGGATCGAACGGCGTGAACCATAGATGCATATATTACCCCTCTCGCGAATCATACATGCGACGCGGTCAAATGTAATTAAGCACAACAAACAGGCAGACAAGAATATATCAAGGGAGCAATTACTTACAAAAATGTCAACTTCTCTTTAAAAGATCAAGAAAGTGATGTTTCTCACATTAATTTCATTTACCACATTCAACATAATTTAAGCAATCCAAATTAACCATAAAGTCACAAGAATATCACATAAAGCATGTTTTTGGGTCCTAGACTACCCAGACTTAAGCATAATAGTGGCTATGCAAGGACTCTCGTCACCTAGTGCGTACGTAGCCCCCGCATTTAGTGGCAAATTATTCAATTATTACACATATGGGGATAATTCCCTCTTACAAGGTTAGATAGGAGACCCACCTTGCTCCATAGAGTATTCCCAATATCAAGAACGTGCTCAAACCCTCAATTTGGAGCTGAACAATCCAAAACTAATTAAATGAGGTAGGAACTAGTCAATACAAGCTCAAGAGTTTGCATTTTAATTACTAAAGTAATTTCCCAACCTTAAACAAAAGTTTCCTAAAATCTGACCCCGGGCCCACGTGCCCGGATTCTGAAACTTTTCGAAGAAAGATGTTCTTTATAACCTAAGGATCAAAAATAAATGATTTCTACTTCATTCTATAACAAATTTCGTGATTAAATCTAACTTTTATCAAAACCCTAGGTTTTGCTCTAATCCCATGATTTTCCTTAATCTTTGTATGTTAATCTACCCGAGTTTCAAGTATTAAACTAGAAATAAATAGGATGAATTTACCTCAAGATGCTAGGTGAAGGTCTTCTCTCAAGAGCTCAAAAATCGCCCAACAAATGAGTGAAAATGAGCCAAAATGGCCTAGAGCCTGTAATAAATGAAGGTCACTACTTCAGTGATTTCTGCATCTGCGGTCCTGGGCCGCACCTACGCCCACCGTATCTACGGAAAAGTGTCCGCTTCTGCGGAAATTCCGCTAGGCCACTAGGTCGCTTCTACAGAAGCAACCGCTTCTGCGGCTTCTGGCTTGGCCTGCCTTGGCCGCTTCTGCGAGAGAACGACCTCTTCTGCGGTCTCGCACCTGCGGCTGACCAACCGCAGGTGCGGTTATGATAGAAGACTAGAGCTTCAGCTCCTTCCCAAGTTTTCCAACTTTAGTCGAACCTCGCCCGATTGATTCTTGGGGCCCCTGGGCCCCACCCGAACATACCGACAAGTTTTAAATCATAAAATGGACTCGCTCGAACCCTCGGAACGCCCGAAACAACACTAAATCTAAGAATCACCCCCTAAAACCAATTGAATCAAACTTTTGAACTTCAAGTTCTTCAATTCACTTCTAACGCGCCGAAACGTACCAATACTACTCGGATTGACACCAAATTTTGTAGGCAAGTCTTAAATATTATATTGGACCTGTACCGGGCTCTAGAACCAACATACGAGCCTGATACCAATATGATCAAGCATTATTTAATTTCAGTAAATCCTTAGAATTTTAGTTTAACAATTTCTAACAAATATTCATTACTTGATCTAGGGACCTCGGAATTCGATTCTGGGCATACGCCCAGGTCCCATATTTTCCTACGGGCCCTTCAGGACAGTCAAAACCCAAGTTCGGGTCCGTTTTTTAAAAATGTTGACCAAAGTCAAACTTATCCTTTTAAGAAAATCTTAGGGACTCAAGTGTGCCTATTACAACAAAAAATCTTCCAAATCCCGAACCAACCATCCCCGCAGGTCATAAATTAGTTAAAGCAAGTGCAGAAAGTTTTATTTAGGGGGACAGGGTTCTAAAAGGCAAAACGACCAGTCGGGTCGTTACATTCTTCACCTCTTAAACAAACGTTCGTCCTCGAACGGACATAGAAAAGTACCTGAGCTAGGAAAAAGATGGGGGTATCTTTTCCGCATGTCCTCCTCGGACTCCCAGGTCACCTCCTCAACTATTTGGCCCCTCCACTGGACCTTTACCACAGAAACCCTCTTGGATCTCAACTGGCGATCCTGTCTATCAATAATGGCAACTGGCTCCTCCTCATAACCCAGACTCTCATCCAACTGAATAGTACTGAAGTCTAACACATGGGACAAGTCAGCGTGATACTTCCGCAGCATCGATACATGGAAAACTGGATGAACTTCCGACAAGCTGGGGGGGGGGGGTAAAGCAAGCTCGTAAGCAACCTCCCCAACTCGCCTCAACACCTCAAATAGGCCAATAAACCTTGGGCTCAACTTGCCCGTCTTCCCGAATCTCATAACACCCTTCATTGGTGAGACTTTCAAGAGGGCCTTCTTGCCAACCATGAATGATACATCAAGCACCTTCTGATCCGCATAACTCTTTTACATGAACTGATCTATGCAAAGCCTCTCCTGATTCAATTTTACCTTCTCCAAGGCATCTTTCACCAAGTCTATACCATACAACTTAGCCTCACCAGGCTCAAACCACCTGATAGAAGAACGACATTGTCGACCATATAAAGCCTCAAACGGAGCCATCTCTATGCTGGACTGATAGCTATTATTGTAAGCGAACTCTGCCAAGGGCAAGAACTGATCCCACTGTCCTCCAAAGTCAATCACACACGCTCTGAGCATGTCCTCCAAAATTTGAACTGTCCGCTCTGACTCTCCATCAGTGTGAGGGTGGAATGCTGTGCTAAGATCCACGCGGGTCCCCAACTCACTCTGAACAGCTCTCCAAAAATGGGAAGTGAACTGAGGGCCTCTATCTGATATGATGGAAATAAGCACACCGTGCAATCGGACTATCTCCCGAATGTAAATCTGAGCCAATCTCTCTGAAGTGTAAGTAGTCACAATCGGGATAAAGTGTGTCGACTTGGTCAACCTATCAACATTAGGAACACATAGGAGACCCTGGAGTCGCATAACACCATCCTCGCCAATGGAAATCTCCTTGGCACTACCTTGCAACACTGTTTCTCTGAGAACCGCCAAGTGTGGATCATTGAACTAGCGAGCCTTGATTTTCCCCAATAATGAAGACTGAGCAACAACACACGTAAGGACCCGATTGGGCTCTGAAATATCTAATCTCACAAGTCTGTTAGCCAAGGACTGAATGTCCAAGGCTAGTGGCCTCTCCTGTGCTGAAATGAATGCCAAGCTACCCATACTCTCTACTTTCCTGCTTAAGGCATCCGCGACCACATTTGCCTTGCCCAGATGATAAAGAATGGTGATGTCATAATCCTTTAGTAACTTAAGCCATCTACGCTACCTCAAATTGAGATCCCTTTGCTTGAACAAATACTGTAAGCTACGATGATTAGTGTAAACCTCACATGACACCCCATATAGATAATGCCTCCATATCTTAAGAGCATGAACAATCGCCACCAACTCTAGATCGTGCACAGGATAATTCTTCTCATGAATCTTTAGTTGGCGTGAAGCATATGCAATAACCCACCCCTCCTGCATCAATACACAACCCAAACCAACGCGTGAAGTGACACAATATACCGTATACATCCCTGAACCAGAAGTCAACACAAGAGCTTGTGCCGTAGTCAAAGCAGTCTTGAGCTTCTGAAAGCTCGCCTCACAATCATCGGACCAACGGAAAGGAGCACCCTTCTGGGTCAATCTAATCAGAGGTGATGCAATAGATGAAAAGCCCTGCACAAATCGCCTATAGTAACCTGCTAAACCCAGGAAACTCCTGATCTCGTTCACTGAAGCAGGATGTGGCCAACTCTGAACTGCCTCAATCTTCTTGGGATCTACCTTAATACCCTCTCTTGACACAATATGACCCAAGAATGCCACTGACTCTAGCCAAAACTCACATTTGGAGAACTTAACATATAGCTTCTGCTCTCGCAAGGTTTGAAGCACTACTCTCAAATGCTGCTCATGCTCCCCAAGCTATGTGAGTATATCAAAATGTCGTCAATGAAGATGATGACAAAGGAATCAATATAAGGTCTGAACACCCTGTTCATCAAGTCCATATACGCCGATGGGGCATTAGTCAGGCCAAATGACATCACCAGAAACTCATAATGGCCATATCTGGTACAGAACGCAGTCTTCGGAACATCTGAGTCCCGAATCCTCAACTAATGGTACCCTGATCTCAAGTCAATCTTAGAGAACACCCTAGCACCCTGCAACTGGTCGAACAAATCATCAATGCGCGGCAACGGGTACTTGTTCTGATGGTAGTCATGTTTAACTGGCGGTAATCAATGCACATCCGGATAGTCCCATCCTTCTTCTTTACAAACAACACTAGTGCACCCCAATGTGATACACTTGGTCTAACAAACCCTTTGCTAACAACTCCTCAAGCTGCTCCTTTAACTCTTTCAACTCTTTTGGAGCCATACGGTACGGTGGAATAGATATAGTTTAGGTACCTAGAGCCAAATCAATACAGAAATCAATATTGCGATCCGGTGGCATGCTAGGAAGATCAGAAGGAAACACATTGGCGAACTCCCAAACTACTGGAACTGAATCAATCGTCAGAGACTCTACGGTGGTGTCCCGAACATAAGCCAGATAAACCAAACACCCTTTCTCGACCATATGCCGAGCCTTCAGGACAGAGATAACCCGACCAGATGTATCAACTGTGGTACCCTTCCACTCCAACCCTGGCAAGCCTAGCATTGCTAATGTAGTAGTCTTGGCATGGCAATCAATGACGGCGTGGTATGGGGATAACAAATCCATACCCAGAATGACCTCAAAGTCGATCATATCAAGCAACAAGAGATCTGCTCTAGTCTCGAAACCACAGAATGTGACCATACAGGACCGGTAGATTCGATCCACAACCATAGAATTGCCCACAGGAGTGGACACATGGACAAGAGTGCCCAAAGGCTTAAGAGAAATAACAAGAAAATAAGCAAATAGGGATGATACATATGAATAGGTGGACCCTGGATCAAATAATACCGAAACATCTCTACCGCAAACGGAAATAATACCTATGATAATGGCATCTGAGGCCAATGCATCTAGTCTGGTCGAAAGGGCATAGAATCTAGCTGAAGCACCGGCTAGCTGGCCTCCACCTAACTGAGCAGTAGCTGACTGACCTCTCCCTATCTGGCCTCCACCTCTAGGATGGCCTTTACCACTCTGTCCCCCACCTCTAGGCGGCTGGGCAACCAGTGCTGGAATCATAGGCTGCTGACCCTACTATACTACCTTACCCCGAAGCTTGGTGTAGGTCCTCTTCATGTGATCTAGATCTCCACACTCATAGCAACCTCTCGGTACCATAGCCTGCTATCCGAAAGCCTAGCCCTGATGGCCTGAATACCCATCAGAGGAACTCAGAATGGCTGGATGACGGTATGAACTCTCTGGCGTAGCACTGGTATAGGAACTAGAAGAACCCTATGGACCTGAATGTACACTGGAAGAACCTTGAATATCTGGCGCATGATAAGAACTCTCTGGTATAGTGCTGAAATAGGGGCGCGCTGGAGCACCCCGAGCAGGTGGTGGTGCTAAAATGGGGGTCTACTGGGTTGACCCCTCCCAAACTGACCTCTACCCCTAGCTGGGGCACCTCTTAACTCTCCGGAGAATCTAATCCTCTTATCCTTCTGCATCTGCTCCCTACCTTTCAGACGGTAACCCTCGATCCTCCGAGCAATCTCCGCCACTAGCTGATAAGAAGTCCCCATCTCCACCTCTCGGGCCATGTTGACCCTAATTCCAGAATGCGACCCTGAAATGAACCTCTGCACCCTCTCTGCGTCAGTAGGAAGTATCATCAATGCATGGCGGGATAAATCAGAAAACCTCGCCTCGTAATCGATCATGAACATCTGACCCTACTCAAGCTGCTCAAACTGATACCGCAACTCTTCCTTCTCATAGGGTGGAATATACCTGTCCAAAAATAACTGTGTGAACTGACCCTAAGTGATGGGAGGAGAACCTGCGGGCCTGCCAAGAACATAAGACTTCCACCATCTACGGGCCTTGCTCTTCATCTGAAAAGTAGTGAAGTCAACCCCATGCGACTCCAATATCCTCATGTTGTGCAGTTTGTCCCTGCACCTATCAATGAAATCCTGAGCATCCTCATGACACTCACCCCCCAAAGACAGGAGGGTGAAGTCTAGTTTATATATCCAACAACTTCTGCGAGTCACCATCCGCAGCTGGTCTGGGCTTGGGCACCACTGCAGCAATTGGCTGAGCCCCATCCGCGGGTAGCGCATACGGAGTCTGATACACTGCAGCTGTATGACCAGGAACCTGAGCAATAGGGGTCTGTGCTCCCCCTCTTGCCTGTCATGAGGTTGGATCTGCTGGAAATAAACCAGCCTGAGTCATGGTGTCCATGAACCGCAACACACGACCCATGACCTCCTGGAAACCCGGTGTTGTCATAAAGTCAGTCGAGGTAGGCTCAGCTGCGGGCACCTGTCCCTGCTCCTCAATGATAGGATCTCTCACAAGATCCACCGGTGGTGCTACTGGTACAGCTCTGGGATGCCCTCATCCCCTACCTTGGGCCGGTGCCCTTCCCCGACCTCTACCTCGACCTCTAGCAACCGGGGGACCAGCTCCTCCCGGGTCTGGAACATCAGCAGTGCGTGTCCTCACCATCTGTGAAAGAATAAAAGAGGGAAATTTAGCATACCAACCACTGCACGATAGGACATGAATAAAGAATAGCTTCCTAACACACTATAGCCTCTCAAAGATAAATACAAACGTCTCTATACCGATCCGCAAGACTCTATTAGGTTTGCCCATGACTTGTGAGACCTACGTGAACCTAGTGCTCTAATACCATGTTGTCACGACCCAATTTCACTTCAGGCGCCCAACGCCATTGTCGGGCAAGCCAATGTGACAATATTAATAAGTTCTAGTTTTACGTTTTCCAAAACAGTTACTACAATCTCTAAGTTTGAATTTAAAACAAGCGATAATTAACATCATACCATAATAGTTATACTATCCCAATAAAAAAATAGTCTACTAATGTGTGTGCCAAGACCTAGTATTACAAGCATGTGGGCATCTAGAAGAATATACAAAAGAGTAATTCTATCCTACTGTCTGAAATAGAATAGACAACCAAAAGTAAAGAAAGACTCCATCGAGCTACAGAATGGCATAGGAAGGGAGCAGCTCACCCTGGAATCTCGGGCTGGATCAAGAGTATGCACCAGCCTGGTAACCAGATGTACCTGCCTCAGATCATGTACAATTAAGTACAGAAGTATAGTATGAGTACATAAATAATATGTACACAGTAAGTATCCTGTCTAATCTCGAAGAAGTAGAGACGAGAGGTCGACTTGACACTTATTAGGATAAAATCATATGAGAAAGTGTTATAATAAGCATGGATAGCACAAATGATTAACAATTTATAGCAAGGAGTAACAGGTCCTTTCCTAGATGATATCACAGTTAGCCATTTACATTTCAGGGCATATAACAAAGTTCAGTCCATAGCAATATACCGAGCAAGAAGCATACGCAAGTAATGCCAAGGTCGTACGGCACAATCCAACATAAAAATACTGTCAGAGGGTCGAACGGCGTGAACCATAGATGCATATATTACCCCGTTCGCGAATCATACTTGCGACGCGGTCAAATATAATTAAGCAGAACAAATAGGCAGACAAGAATATATCAGGGGAGCAATTACTCACAGAAATGTCAACTTCTCTTTAAAAGATCAAGAAAGTGATGTTTCTCGCATTAATTTCATTTACCACATTCAACATAATTTAAGCCAACCAAATTAACCATAAAGTCACAAGAATATCACATAAAGCATGCTTTTGGGTCCTAGACTACCCGGACTTAAGCATAATAGTGGCTACACACGGACTCTTGTTACCTAGTGCGTACGTAGCCCCCGTATTTAGTGGAAAATTATTCAATTATTACACCTATGGGGACAATTGCCTCTTACAATGTTATATAGGAGACTCACATCACTCCAAAGCGTACTCCCAATATCAAGAACGTGCTCAAACCCTCAATTTGGAGCTGAACAATCCAAAACTAATTAAACGAGGTAGGAACTAGTCAATACAAGCTCAAGAGTTTGCATTTTAATTACCAAAGTAATTTCCCAACCTTAAACAAAAGTTTCCTAAAATCTGACCCCGGGCCCACGTGCCCGGATTCTGAAACTTTTCGAAGAAAGATGTTCTTTATAACCTAAGGATCAAAAATATATGATTTCTACTTCATTATATAACAAATTTCGTGGTTAAATCTAACTTTTATCAAAACCCTAGGTTTTGCTCTAATCCCATGATTTTCCTTAATCTTTGTATGTTAATCTACCCGAGTTTCAAGTATTAAACTAGAAATAAATAGGATGAATTTACCTCAAGATGCTAGGTGAAAGTCTTCTCTCAAGAGCTCAAAAATCGCCCAACAAATGAGTGAAAATGAGCCAACATGGCCTAGAGCCCGTAATAAATAAAGGTCACTACTTCAGTGATTTCTGCATCTGCGGTCCTGGGACGCACCTGCGCCCATCGCATCTATGGAAAGGTATCCGCTTCTGCGGAAATTCAGCTGGGCCACTGGGCCACTTCTACGGGAAGCAACCACTTCTGCGGAAGTTAGCCGCTTCGGCGGCTTCTGGCTTGGCCTGCCTTGGATGCCTCTATGAGAGAACGACCGCTTATGCGGTCTTGCACCTACGGCTGACCAACCACATATGCGGTTATGACAGTAGACTGGAGCTTCAACTCCTTCCCAAGTTTTCCAACTTCACTCGAGTCTCACCCGATTGACGTTCGGGGCCCCCGGGCCCCGCTTGAATATGCCGACAAGTTTGAAATCATAAAACGGACTCGCTTGAACCCTCGAAAAGCCCAAAACAATGCTAAATATAAGAATCACTCCCTAAAACCAATTGAATCAAACTTATGAACTTCAAGTTCTTCAATTCAATTCTAACTCTCCGAAACGTACTTATACTACTCGGCTTGACACCAATTTTTGCGGGCAAGTCTTAAATGTTATATTGGACCTGTACCGGGCTCCGGAACTAACATACGGGCCCGATACCAATATGATAAAGCATTATTTAATTTCACTAAATCCTTAGAATTTCAGTTTAACAATTTCTAAAAAAAATTTATTACTCAGGCTAGGGACCTCGGAGTTCGATTCCGGGCATACGCCCAGGTCCCATATTTTTCTACGAACCCTCCGAAACAGTCAAAATACAAGTCCAGGTCCGTTTGCTAAAATTTTGACCAAAATCAAACTTAGCCTTTTAAGAAAATCTCAGGGAATCAAGTGTGCCTATTACAACTAAAACTTTTTCAAATCTCAAACCAACCATCCCCATAGGTTGTAAATTAGTTAAAGCAAGCGCGAAAAGTTTAATTTAAAGGAACGGGGTTCTAAAAAGAAAAACGACTAGTCGAGTCGTTACAAATTTTCTAGCAAAAGGTGGTCGGTTGACCACCCTTTAAAACATGTAGCTTCGCCCATGCATGTGTCTACATTTGCAAGGTAAATTATTGACAAATGACAGGTTGATAAAAGGGGACTACCTGCTAATCCAACCTGTGTCCTATGTAATCCAAGGATGAATCCAAAGACCACATGTTTGTAAACTGTATGTTTGCACATAATCTATGGGCAAGAGTGCTTCAATGACTACGAAAATACCATGTTGTTTCACCAAAAATCTGAGTCCTTGGTCAAAGCTAAAAGAAAAATTCGGGTTACTGATAATCAGGAGACAAAAAATAAAATACTTTTGAGAACAATGGTAAAAGGTAAATAGATAAGTATTTCAGTGTATTCTCAATAGTATTTCGTGTCCTTACAAATGATGATACTTCTTCCTTTTATAGATCATTCTAGGTAAAGGAATAAAGCCTCAGCTTTAATGATATAATCATGAGCAATAAATGACATTAAATAGGCCGTTATACAATCATTTCTATTAAATACAAACTTTATAACGTATCAGACATTTAATAATGAATTTGGACTCCTTTCTGTCATCTGATCCTTGCTTTCAATGCCTTCTAATCCGTTGGCTGTAAATAATTTAAATTGGTACGGGACTCGTATCTATACATCGTCTCGTGCCTATTTAAATTCTTCTTCTCGTGGCTGTTTTCACCGTGCCTCTTAGTCAATTGCCGTTCTTTGACCATTCAATTAATCCACGTGTCATGCCACATCACTTTTAATATAAATTCAGTTTTTTCTCAATACAGATAGTCCCCCCACTTTCCATTTTTTTATCAATTAAATAATTGGGAAGTGGATCTTCATGTAAAAAGAACTTTTGCCACAATTAATGCTCATGACAGTACTAACATCTCAGCAGTCTTTTCCATTTAATGTTCTGTCCATGTGTCATTTTATAATTGATTCTTCTATTCATACCCTTCTTCGAGACTTCTTCAATCTCACTATTTACGAAGTTATAGCTGCCTTTATTATAGACTTTTCATCATTATACTTTAAAAGTTGACGGTTCCCATTTTACACATACTTTGTCTTCTTTTGTCTTCTTCACAAATTTTCAGCACATACTTTCTTCTTAACAATGTCTTCTTCAAACCCTAACCGTAAAAAAGTTCCAATTCTAGATCAGTTCCCCAACGCCCCTGTTAGACACAGAAGAGGCGGAGGAAGTAGGCCTCGAACAGGGTTAGAATCTACGCGAGGCGGTTCATCTGGTTCTTCTTCAAGGAGTTTTGTCCCAAAAGCCCCTTCTTCTAAAAGTAGGGAAATTCTTGATACTTCTCAAGAACCCTCAGTTGATGATATAGTTCCCGGCGATTTGTCTTTTGAAAGTGACAAAACGTCTCTTCAAAAACAAATTAAAAATTTAGAAAGAGCCGATACTTACCCAACATTAGTAACCGAGCTTACAATCCCCACCATAAGAAGAAGATTGTAATTGGAAGGATAGTCTTCGAATGTCAATTCCTTCCCCAAATCAAAGAATTTCCTCTTTTAGAAATGGGTATTCTTCTGTTTACACTTACCCCTTCACTTTAGGTTTTAATCCTCCGATTGACCCAGTTATTCTCGATTTTTGTCGTTTCTTTACCATTTGTTTGGCCCAAATTGGTCCATTGGTGTGGAGAACAGTGGCTTGTTTGAGATATTTATCATCCAAGGCCAATGTCAATTTCACCTTTTCTCATCTCATTCATCTATACCATCCCAACTTAATACGCCATGGGGTTTTCACCTTAACTGCAAGGAGCAAAAAAGTTTTGGTAAACCCTGAGGATGACAGAGATCGTGGATGGTATATCCGTTACGTTGCTGTCCGTACAGTGGATTTGATTGGCGAAACAAATATTCCCTTTCCTGAGAAGTGGAATTTTGAACGTAAGTTTCCTCTTGTTTACCGTACCTACTTTTGAGAATTGCAAAAGAATGTTGTTTTTAACCTCGTCCCTTCTTGGTTTTTTGTAGCAACCATGGGAAATGTGGAACCTATCCCCAACTTTCGTGGTTGGGTAGACTCACTTTTGAAGATTGCTACTAGGGAGCAAAGAACTTGGAAATCAATTTCTTCTTTACATGGCTGGAAAGTCAAAACACATGGTATTCCCCTCTTTTTTAAATTTTTTTTTTATTTTACATGTTAAGCACTTTTTTCTCAACTTTAATCATGTATATCCATTCTTTAATCAGGATTTGGCATTAGAGGAATGACAGCTGAAGTAGCTATGGCCATTCGCATGTCTGCGAATGCTGCTCTGGATTTAGATAAGGCTCGAGCCTTGCTGCCTAAAAGAAAAGCTACAAAGGAAAGTTCTGAAGAAGAAGAGGAGGGTACCTCCCTAATTACTAGGCCAAGGGCCAGGAGACGAATAATCATTGATAATGAAATTGAAAACACTCCTGCTCGTACCTCCACCACCGAGCATGTTTTGATTCAATCTGATGAGGATGCCGAACCAAGAGATAATAATGAGTCAATTCAGCACCTTTTTGACAGTGGTTTCGGGAGTGGCGAGCTCGGACCTGTTTTTGATGAAGCTCCTCTTTCCTTATTTGTTCCTATTTCCTCCATTCCTCTGCCTGCCGTAAGTGTTTCTTTACCAGCTTTAACAACTTCCGTTTGTTTTCCAATTTCTACTGCTCCTATATCTATTCCCTTGGCTGCTTCAACCGCACCTGCTTCTGCTTTGGTGTTGGTTTCTACATCTTTTCCCTCCATTCCTTCTATTCCCTCCGCTGCTCCTCTTCCCCCTGTTCATCATACAGAGACAGGTTCTAGCAACGGAAATATGACAATGAGAAGTGTTACTTTGGAGGTTCCTGCCAATCATAGACTCCTGAGGAAGACCGGCAGAGCCGATGTTTGGCTCGAACCTCTCATTGGAGATATCGAGAAGAAAAAGATAGAGAGCCATAGCTGCTTAACTTTGATGAACGACGTAGTTCATTCTACTTTGAAGGTATTTCTACCAACAAGTTTTTTCCTTTTTTTTTAAATTATCTTCAATTTCTCATTTCCATGACTTACCTCTGTAGGCTAACCTTATTAGCACGAAATTAATGAGAAGAATTTCCTTACTGGAAAGAAAAGCTCGTGAGTCTGAAAAGTCTGTCCACGAGGCTGAGGAAATAGCTAGGGGAGCCCAACTTGAAGCAACCAACTGGAAGGAACAGTTCGAAAATGCTCAAGGGACTATAGAAGAGTTGCAAGAAGATAAAAACCTCCTAGAGCAGCAAAACCGTGGTTTAACTTCTGAACTGGCAACAGTCAAAGCCTCTTCAAGCCAATTGAAAAGAGACAAAGAGCTTTTGGAATGCTCTTTGTCAGAACAATTATCCAGAGCTAGTGAAGAAGTTAGAGAGCTGAAGGCACTTTTGGCTAAAAAGGAAGAATATGCAGGAGAGTTAGTGCAAAGCTTGACTCAAGCTCAGGCTGACTTACAGACTTCTTCTGACGAGATTCAAGCCTTGAAGAGTTCTCATGCTTCTCTTGAAGCTTCCCTTGATTCCCATTTAGCTGAAAATCAAATTTTAAAAAACGATCTTGCTATGTGGGAAAAGGAATATGGACTTCTAGAGGAAAATTTTAACATAGAAGTGAGTTGGGCTTTTCTGAATTCTCGTCGTGATGCTTTGACGGAAGCTGCTCAAGAGGGTTTTGACTTGCAGTCTGAACTGGCTAAAGTCATAGATACCATCGAGAAAAGCCAACAATCTACTAATACTCCTTCTCCTACCCTTGAAGTTCCTGAAAATGTTGTTATTCCAGCTTTAGAGGGTGAAACTTCTACAACCCAGTCTGCGGAAGTTGAAGCTTCCGTGACAACCCCCTCAATTGAATGATGGTTTTATCCCTTAGTTTTTTTAAAGGATTTTTTGGTAAAAGTCCCCAGTTATCATAATGGGGTACTTGTATAAACTTTTAAACTTTTATTGACTAAATTTCTACTTAGTCTTTTTAATTATATCAAGAAGTTTTATTAGTACTTCAATGTATTCTACTCTTGCCTCTTCTTTACTTATTTAGGACTTATAGAATAGTTTAGCATTTTTATCCTTTGAAAATGCTTTATGATTCTTCCCATGATTTATTGACATGAGGCTTATAAAAGAGGGCCCTTTTATTTTATCGACACTTAATGAAGAAGACGTCTCAACTTCATAATGGTGTTAAAATACGATGAAAGTAATAGGAAAACACACGTTTTGTATGAAACAACTTTGGCAAGTTTTCATTCATAAACTTTTAACAAGTGTTTGACTGTTACATGTATTACAATACATCTACAACTTTTCTCGTAACTGTTTTTCTTGTAACAGATTTGTAAATAACATAAACTAAACAAGGTTTTTTTTATAACCTGTTTCAGTACATAGTCATGACCCTATCTTTACATGTTAAGAGATGACTCTGTTGTTCTCATGAATGCTGAAGACTTCGTAACTTCTTCTCAACACTTGCTTCTTTGTGGCCGATTTTTATTCGATACTCGTATCTGTTTCTTTGCACCTATCTGTGTATAATATGTAGTCCCCCAAGTGTTTGAGCGGTGAAGTATGAAGCCTCGAGACTTGTTTATTTCTTTTACTTTAGCCCTTTTCCTGAAACAGAAAGATATACGGGACTCGACGGTGTGATTATAGATGAAGACTGCCTAACTCGTGTGTATTTCCATCAGATTAATTGTAACCCTGGGCTAGGAATTTAAGCATACTCCATTTTGCCTTGCAGGTTGTGACTCATCATTTGGCACGAGTTAGGATATTTAGCCTAGCATCTAAAATCGTTAGTAAAATATTAATAAACCAAGAGAAGAATTTTTACATGATGATACCTGACCGTAGGTACTTTCTTAAAAGTAATATCTTTTTAAGTGGACAACATTCCAATGTGAGGGTAAAACTTTACCATCCATTGTTTCCAACTGGTATGCTCCTTTTCCCGCAATGCCACGAACTTTGTATGGTCCTTCCCATGTTGGACTTAGCTTTCCTGAGTTAACAGCTTTTGTAGATTGGAAAACCTTTTTAAGCACGAAGTCCCCAATTTTGAAAAATCTGAGGCGTGCTTTCCTGTTGTAATATCGTTCTATTACTTGCTTTTGTTGCTGCCATCCTTATCAAAGCAGCTTCTCTTCTTCCTTCAAGTAAATCTAGGCTAACCCGCATCTCTTCATTATTGGATTCCTCCGTTGCCTGATCGTACCGTGTGCTTGGCTCACCTATTTCAACTGGTATTAAGGCTTCCGTACCATAAACCATCGAAAATGGTGTTTCTCCAGTGCCTGTTTTGGTCGTTGTACGATAAGCCCATAGTACTCCGGGTAACACCTCAGGCCAATTACCTTTTGAATCTTGTAACCTCTTTTTCAAGTTATTGATAATAACTTTGTTAGTTGATTCCGCTTGTCCATTCCCCACTGGATGGTATGGCGTAGATGTTATTCTTTTGATCTGCCAACTTTGAAAAAAATTTGTAACTTGTGCTCCAATGAATTGTGGTCCATTGTCACATACGATCTCCTTTGGTACTCCAAAGCGGCATATTATATTGCGCCATATGAAGTCTTTAACTTCTTTTTCTCGTACCTGTTTAAATGCCCCTGCTTCTACCCATTTAGTGAAATAATCTGTAAGTACGAGTAGAAATTTTACCTGACCTTTTGCTTGTGGAAGTGGACCTACGATATCCATTCCCCATTTCATAAAGGGCCAAGGGGCTAAAACAGTATGTAGTAACTCAGCTGGTCTGTGCATATTATTGCCGTACCTTTGACATTTATCACATTTGGACACGAAACTGGTTGCCTCTTCTTCCATCTTAGGCCAATAATATCCTGTGCGAATTAACGTTCTTACCAGTGACCGTCCTCCTGCGTGATTCCCACAATGTCCTTCATGTACTTCTCTCATGACATATTCGGTTTGAGAGGGACCGAGACACCTTGCTAGTGGTCCGCCGAACATCTTTCGATAAAGATTACCTTGATATAAACAATATCGTGCAGCTTTTTTGCGAAGCGCGTAAGCCTTTCCTTTGTCATTAGGCACGGTTCCGTGCTGTAAAAAGGCAACAATTTCATTTCTCCAATCCCATGTTAGATGATTAAAATTTACCTCGTTTTTGTCAGGTTCGAGAACGGAATGAAATAGATGTATGTTGTTTGCCACGTCTGCTGCGGATGCAAGGTTTGCTAAAGCATCTGCCTCTGCATTCTCATCTCTTAGGACTTGCACTACTTTCCAAGTTTGGAATTGCTTTACTAACTCCCGTACCTTTGCGAGGTATTCTTGCATTCGTGACTCTCTGGCTGTGTAAGTCCCCAGCATCTGATTAACCACGAGTTGAGAATCACTCTTGATTATAATCTGTGTTATGCCGAGTTCTCGTGCCAATTCTAAACCTGCAATTACAGCTTCATATTCTGCTTCATTGTTAGTTATAGAATGACATTTTATAGCCTGTCTAATGGTCTCACCCGCAGGTGGTACGAGGACTATTCCTAAGCCTGCCCCTTTTACATTAGATGAACCGTCAGTGTATAAAACCCAAGTCCCCGGGTTCGCACCATTAAAAACTAATAATTCTTTTTCTGCTTCTAAATGCATCCCCTGGCTAAAATCAGCCACGAAATCAGCTAGTACTTGAGACTTTATAGCGGTCCTGGGTTGATAAATAACTTCATATTCACTTAGTTCTATAGCCCATTTTGCTAATCTTCCTGAAAGTTCGTGTTTATGCAAAATATTTCGAAGCAGAAAAGCAGTAACTACAACAATGGGATGACATTGAAAATAAGGTCTTAACTTTCTAGATGCCATGACCAAAGCTAATGCTAATTTTTCTAGCTGTGGGTATCGTGTCTCAGCTTCCAATAAGGACTTACTTACGTAATAAATAGGAGATTGTTTACCTTGGTCCTCGCGGACTAAAACAACACTTACCGCGACTTCAGATACGGCCAGATAAATGAGAAGTTTTTCCCCTACCTTCGGTTTTGCCAACAACGGTGGTTTTGACAAATAAGTTTTCAAATTTCTAAGGGCTTGCTGACAATCTTCATTCCATTCAAAATGATCTTGCTTTTTAAGTGCAGAGAAAAACTTAAAACACCTTTCTGAGGATTTGGAAATAAATCTCCCCAAAGCTGCAATTCTTCCCGTTAATCGTTGTACTTCCTTTTTATTAGTAAGGATATCCGGGATTTCTTCTATTGCTTTGATCTGAGAAGGATTCACTTCAATACCACGGTTAGAAACAAGAAAACCCAAAAACTTACCTGATGCAACTCCAAATGCACATTTTTCTGGGTTGAGTTTCATATTAAATTTTCGCAAAATTTCAAAAGTAATAGATAGATGAGAAATATGATCATGAGATTGCTGGGTTTTGACGAGCATATCGTCTATATATACCTCCATTGTTTTCCCTAAATGTTCTTGGAACATTTTGGTGACCAACCTTTGATAGGTTGCCCCAGCATTTTTGAGACCAAAGGGCATTACTTTATAACAATAAGTCCCCCTGTCTGTGATGAAAGAAGTTTTTTCTTCATCACCAGGATCCATTTTGATTTGATTATATCCTGAGTATGCATCTAAAAAACTTAAAAGTTCATGACCTGCGGTCGCATCAATTAGTTGATCTATATGTGGTAAGGGAAAGGAATCTTTTGGACATGCTTTATTTAAATCAGTATAATCTACACAAACACGCCACTTACCATTTTTCTTGGGTACAACCACCGTATTAGCTAACCAAGTTGGATATTTTACCTCACGGATTGATCCGATTTTTAATAATTTTTGGACTTCATCCTGAATCACCTGGTTCTTGAAAGCACCTTGTTTCCGTTTCTTTTGCTTTATTGGTGTGAAAGAAGGGTCCTCATTGAGTTTGTGAGTCATCACATTTGGAGGTATCCCTGTCATATCAGCGTGGGACCAAGCAAAGCAATCTAAGTTAGCTTTTAAAAATTCGATTATCATACCTCGCATGTTCGTGTTTAAATTAGCCCCGATATAAACCTTCTGTTCAGGTTGTTGATCAAATAACATCACTGCATCAAGCTCTTCAATCGTCGTTTTGATGCTTTCATTCTCTTCAGGTTCTTGAATTGTGTCAGGCCTTGAGTCCAAATCTGTTTTCTCTTGTTCAGTTGAAGTTTGATCTTTTTTACTTTCAACTGTTTCCTGTAATTGCTATTTTGCTTTATTTGCGGCGCTCGTACTTGTTACAGTGTTGACATTTCTGGCCATCTGCTGATCCCCACGAATTTGACAAATTCCCCATGGTGATGGGAATTTGATAACTTGATGCAGGGTTGATGGGACAACATCCATATCGTGTATCCATGGCCTTCCCATGATCATATTGTAGGCCATTTCCATATCAACTACCTGAAATTTAGTTTCCTTCACAACACCCATAGCAAAAGTTGTTAGTATTACCTCACCTTTTGTTACTACACTTGAGTTGTCGAAACCTGACAAGGTGTGCGCCTTGGGTAACATTTTGTCTTCAGCTTGCATTTCCCGCAGTACCCTTAGTAATATAATATTTACAGAACTTCCTGGATCAATCAAAACTCGCTTTACATTAGTATCATATACAAGTAAAGATATTACCAGTGCATCATTATGTGGAGTTGTCACTCCTTCGTTATCTACGTCATCGAACGAAATGCTTTCATTGTCAAGGACTTGCCGCACCCGTTTCCCGTGTGTAATTGTTACCTTAGAAACCTTGTTGGAAGCTGTGTAAGTTATGCCATGAATATCTTCTCCCCCGCTTATGACATTCACTGTCCTCTTGGGTGAAGGAGGTTGTGGTGGTTCTTGTCTGTTCTTCATATAAGCTTGTTTTCCTTTCTCACTAAATAACTCAGTGAGGTATCCTTGCTTCAATAAATGATCTACTTCACTTTGCAGGAATCTGCATTCTGAAGTTTTGTGCCCGTGATCGTTGTGAAATTCGCACCAATGATCCGGATTGCGTCTACTTGGATTTGACCGCATTTCTTTCGGCCACCGTATCTTATCTCCCATGCTTCTTAAAACAGCTACGAGCTCGGAGGTAGAGACGTTAAAATTATATCCACCGAATCGTGCCTTTAAACTCCTGTCATCATCACGTGATTCTTGTCTATTCCGATCATTCCTGAACTTTGAAGAAGAGCCAGAATCCCGGTTCCTTGACTTTTGATCGTATTGCTGGTTATCTTGCTTCGACCGTGGGTCCTTTCCTGCGGGTCCCATATATGGATCGTACCTATTTTTACCTGATCTTTTTTCGGAATCTGACCTTCGGGTACCGCCCCTTTCTTCATGATGGAGCTTAGGTACGGTATCTTCTTCGATTCGCAGCTTCGTGCTATACCTGTTGTAAACATCATTCCATGTGGTTGCAGGAAATTCTCGAAGACTTTCTTTGAGTCGTCTCGTGGCTTCAGAACTTTTGTCATTTAAATTACTTGCAAAAGCTATAGCAGCCCAATTGTCAGGCACACGAGGTAGAGTCATTCTTTCACGTTGGAACCTATCAACGAAGTTTCTAAGCAACTCCGAATCCCCTTGTTTGATTTTGAAAATATCTTCCATCCTTTTCTCAACTTTTTGTGCTCCCGAATGTGCTTTAATAAAAGAATCTGCAAGCTCAGCAAAAGAATTAATAGAATTTTCAGATAAAAGAGAATACCAGGTTAATGCACCCTTGGTGAGTGTTTCTCCAAATTTCTTGACCAATACTGATTCAATTTCTTGTTTGGTCAAGTCGTTGCCTTTCACGCCGGTTGTAAATGCAGTCACGTGGTCACGTGGGTCTGTAGTACCATCATATTTCGGGATGTCAGGCATTTTGAATTTTTTCGGAATTGGAAGGGGAGCAGCACTAGGCTTCCATGGTTGTTGTGAGTATTTGTCCATGTCTACTCCTTTTATTACAGGTGGAAATCCAAGGATTTGCTCTATTCGCTCATTTTGTTCCTTCAGCTGTTTCTGCAAGGTTAGTACTAAATTTTGCAAATATGAATTATTTAAATTACCTGGTCCCCCTTCTTGTGGTTCACTGGGGGTTGCTCCGTTTCCAGAATTATCAAGACCAGAACGGGGGTTCTCCAATGTATTATTATTAGGAGTCGGTGTAGGTGGCGCAGCAGGCAATCGACTAACAAGTGCCTGAAGAGCTTTGCCGACTTGTGCATCGATTAGCTTTTGCAAAGCTTCAGTTGTAACTCCTTCAAAATGTTCAGATTGCTCTTGTTGATCAGCACGGGATTCAGTAACAGGAGTGCCTTCACGAGATTGACGTGGTGAATTTAAAGGAGAGGGAACCACGGTATCTTGATTTTGATGTATTTGATTCTCATGGTTTCCCAATGTGTTGTTACTGTTGTTGTCGGCGTTATTGTTTGACATGGTGACGATAATAGATAAGATATAGCTTAAAAGGAAAGATTATCAGATTCCCGGTAACGGAACCAATTTGTTTCACCAAAAATCTGAGTCCTTGGTCAAAGCTAAAAGAAAAATTCGGGTTACTGATAATCAGGAGACAAAAAATAAAATACTTTTGAGAACAATGGTAGAAGGTAAATAGATAAATATTTCAGTGTATTCTCAATAGTATTTCGTGTCCTTACAAATGATGATACTTCTTCCTTTTATAGATCATTCTAGGTAAAGGAATAAAGCCTCAGCTTTAATGATATAATCATGAGCAATAAATGACATTAAATAAGCCGTTATACAATCATTCCTATTAAATACCAACTTTATAACGTATCAGACATTTAATAATGAATTTGGACTCCTTTCTGTCATCTGATCCTTGCTTTCAATGCCTTCTAATCCGTTGGCTGTAAATAATTTAAATTGGTACGAGACTCGTATCTATACATCGTCTCGTGCCTATTTAAATTCTTCTTCCCGTGGCTGTTTTCACCGTGCCTCTTAGTCAATTGCTGTTCTTTGACCATTCAACTAATCCACGTGTCATGCCACATCACTTTTAATATAAATTCAGTTTTTTCCCAATACACATGTGACTGCTGCAACATGGGAACAATACCTCACATGTTCCAAGGGACGATCTCAAGATGCTCAAGTATTTAGGATGATATTTGCAGAATGTGACTGTTCGGAATACAAGTGGACAAAAATGAAAATACAATACAATACTCTGAAGGAGACTCTACCGACTGCGGGGCGTCTCGAAAATGCATCTCACCTAAGTCTCTGTACTAACCTTGCCACTGAGACACTAGCCTCACATAAACCTGTGCAACAAAAATGCACAACAAGTGTAGTATGAGTACGAAAACAACATGTACCAAACGAGTATCCCGTCTAATCACGAAGAAGTAGAGACGAGAGATCGACTTCGACACTTTCTAGAGGTCCAATAGTAATATTATTAATGCGATGAATTACGAATTTATTCGACCCTTTGTAAATTCAAATAAGTCACGAAACAATATCCATTAGTTAACAATTATCTCAAGTCGGGGAGAGCAAATATCAATATCAATAAATCTCAAGGCAAGCAATACAAGCATGCACAAATCATGCCGAGGACATACGGCCTGATCCAACAATATTTAAATTGTGCATTGCCAAAGGGTCGAATGGCGCGAACAATAGATGCATCTACTTAATCTATCGAGGCGTTCGGCCCATTCCAAAATTAAACACATACAGGCAGTCAATCAAGAAGTTAACAGGGAACAATTATCCAAAGAAAAGCCAATTCTCTTTTAACAATTTTATAAAAATGAAGTTTAATCCTTTTAGAAATTCATTTACCAATTCGATAGGATTTAAGCAATTCATCTGTCAATAAGGTTACAAATATTCCAAGTATATCATCCTTTTGGATCCTAGACTACCCGGACTTTCACATGATAGTAGCTATGCACGGACTCTCGTCACCTCGTGCGTATGTAGCCCCCACAATTAGGAGCACATAACCAATTATTTTACCTATGGGGACAATTCCCTCTTACAAGGTTAGGAAGGAGACTCACCTCGCTCCGAAGCCTATATTTCGATTCAAGAACGCGCTCAAACCTCCAATTTAGAGCCAAACGATCCAAAACTATTCAAAATAGGGTAAGAACTAGTCAATACATACTCCAAAGTTCATATTCTAATTATTAAACAAATTTCCCAACCCTAAATGCAAGGTTCCTAAAATTCATCCTTGGGCCCACATGCTCGGATTCTAGAAATTTTTGAAGAAAGTTGTTACCCATAACCTAAGGATCAAGAATATATGATTTTTACTCCATTTCCTAACAAATTTCGTGGTTAAGTCTTGTTTTTACCAAATTCTAGGTTTTTCATCTACAACCCTTGATTTTCCCTAATTTTCACATGTTAATCTACCCATAATCTAGGTATTTAACTTATGATGTATAGAAATTACTTACCTCTTTGATGATGATGGAACCCCTCCTCAAATGCCCTCAAAAATCGCCTAAGACCAAGTGGGAAATGAGGGAAATGGGCTAAGTCTCGGAATAAAAGGCCATTGCACCAGACGCAGAAGTCGCTTTGCGACTCCCAGCTCGCAATTGCGATGGTCGCATTTGCGACAAAGGCACCGCAAATGCGAAGCCCAACTTTCCCCTGACATGGTTGCATTTGCGAGAAATTCTTCGCAAATGCGAAGAGGACAACATCGCAAAAGCGATATCCCCTCAGCAGCCCCCAGGTTCGCAAATGCGAGCTTCCTCTCACAAATGTGATGTCGCATTTGCGACTAAAACACCGCAAATGCGGTCATACCAGTACCATCAACATCAAACCTTCTCCAAATTCCTTTTTTTGATCCGTTAACCATTCAGAATCCACCCGAGGCCCTCGAGACCCCAACCAATCATACCGACCAGTCCTAAAACACACTACGGACTTGCTCGAGGCCTCAAATCATATCAAACAACGCTAAAACTATGAATCACACTCCAATTCAAGCTTAATGAACTTTAAAATTTTAAACTTCTACTTTCGGTGTTTAAACCTATCAAATAACGTCCAATTGACCTCAAATTTTGCACACAAGTCATATTCGCCATTACGGACCTACTCCAACTTCCGGAATCAAAATCCGACCCTGATATCAAAAAGTTAACTCTCGGTCAAACTTTTCAAAACCTTCAAATTTCTATCTTTAGCCAAATGACTCCAAAATGACATACGAACCTCCGAATTCACTTCCAATCGCGCTTCCAACTCCAGAATCACTATACGAAGCTACTCCCAGACTCGGAATCCCAAACGGACATCGATAACACTGAAATGCACTTCAACCCAAACTTATGAAATTTCTTCCAAAATGATAACTTCCACAATAGGCGCCAAAACGATCCTGGGTCATCCAAAACCCTATCCGGGCATACTCCCAAGTCCGAAATCATCATACGAACCTGCTAGAACCTTCGAATCCCAATTCTGAGGTCCTTCACTCAAAAATCCAACCTTAGTCAATTCTTCCAACTTAAAGCTTCCGAAATGAGAATTCTCTTTCCAAATCAACCTCGAACTTCCCGAAATTCAATTCCGACCATGCGTACAAGTCATAATACATGAAGTGAAGCTGCTCATGGCCCCAAACTGCTGAACGACGTGCTAGAGCTTAAAACGACCGGTCGGGTCGTTATAATAACCTCATGAACTCAAATATATGATTTTCACTAAATTACATAGCAAATATCGTGGTTAAATCCTATTTTTATCAAAACCCTAAGTTTTCACCTAAACCCATGCTTTTCACTAATTTACATGTTATAATCTACCCATAAATTATGTATTTAACTCACATTGTTTAGAAATTACTTACCTCAAAGTTCTAGGTGAAGTCCCCTCTCTAAGAGATCCAAGAATCACCCAAACAAATAAATAAAAGAGCTTAAAATGACTAAGTTCTGTATTAAATGAAGGTTCTGCCTTCTGCGATTTTCGCACCTGTGGAGGGACTTCCACTTCTGTGGGTCCGCTTTTGTAGTCAACAGTCTGCTTCTGCGGAACATGCCAGGCTATTGGCCCATCGCACATGCGGCCACGTCTGGCATCTACTTCTGCGGATGGGCACCGCATCTGCGGAAGCTTAGCTGCATCTCCGGTCCAGGCCTGGCCAACCTCAGGCCGCTTCTGTGATCTCCAACTTCCTTCTGCGAGCTCGCACCTGTGGCCATAGCCTCGCATGTGAGATTACACCAGAAGTCTGGTGCTTCAACTGATGCTTCCCAAGTCCCAACTTGGTCCGAGCCTCGTCCGATTAACACCTGGGGACCTCGAGGCCCCAGTCGAACATACCAACAAGTTTGAAATCATAAAACGGACTTGCTCGAACTGTCGGAATGCACAAAACAACACAAAAACTAAGAATCATACCTCAAACCAATTTAATCAATAATATGAACTTCAAGTTCTTCAATTTACTCCCAATGCACCGAAACATACTTAAACTACTCGGAATGATACCAAATTTTGTGTGCAAGTCTTAAATGACATTACGAAACTATTCTCAGTCTCGGAATCCCATTTGTATCTCGATATCACCAAAACCTACTCCAAACCAAATTTAAAGAACTTCAAAAACATTCAAAGAGCAAACTTTCACTATTAGGCACCGAAATGGCCCCCGGTCATCCAAAACCCGAACATACGCCCAAGTCCGAAATCATCATACAAACCTATTGGAATTGTCAAATCCTGATCCCGAGGTTGTAGCTCTAAGTGTTGACCGAAGTCAAACTTAGCATATTTAGCCAACCTTAAGGAACCAAATGTTCTGATTTCAACCCGAACTCTTCTAAATCTCAAACTAACCATCCCCGCATGTCATAAAATAGTAAAAGCACATACGGAGCCTTATTTAAGGGAACTGGGTTCTAGAAAGTAAAACGACTGGTCAGGTCATTACATTTTCCACCTCTTAAACAAATATTTATCCTCGAACGGGTCTAAACTCATACCTGGAGTACTGAATAAGTGTGGATACCTGCTCCGCATGTCCTCCTTAGCCTCCCAAGTCTCCTCCTCGGCTGGTTGGCCCCTCCACTAAACCTTTACCGCAAAAATCCTCTTGGAACTCAACTGGCAAACCTGCCTATCAACAATGGCAAGTGGCTCCTCCTCATAACCCAGGCTCTCATCTAACTGAATCGTGCTAAAGTCTAACACACGTGACAAGTCGGCATGATACCTCCAGAGCATAGATATGTGGAAAACTAGATGAACTCCGATAGACTAGGAGGCAAAGCAAGCTCATAAGCAACCTCTCCAACTCGTCTCAATACCTCAAATGGGCCAATAAACTTTGGGCTCAACTTGCCCTTCTTCGTGAACCTCATAATCCCCTTCATCGGCGAGACTTTCAAGAGAACTTTCTCGCACACCATAAATGATACATCACGTGTCTTCTCATCTGCGCAACTCTTTTGTCTGGATTGTGCTATGTGAAGTCGCTCCTGAATCAACTTTTCCTTTTCCAAGGCATCCTTCACCAAATCAGTACCATATAACTTAGCCTCACCGGGCTCAAACCACCCGATGGGAGAACGACATTGCCGACCGTATAAAGCCTCAAATGGAGCCATCTCGATGCTGGACTGATAATTATTGTTGTAAGTAAACTCGGCCAAAAGTAAGAATCGATCCCACTGCCCTCCAAAGTCAATCACACATTCTTCTCCAAGATCTAAACTGTCCGCTCCGACTACCCATCGGTCTGTGGATGAAATGATGTACTGAGCTTTACACGGGTCCTCAACTCACTCTATACTGCTCTCTAAAAAGGCAAAGTAAATTGAGGGCCTTTATATGAAATGATGGAAACAGGCACACCATGCAACCGAACTATTTCCTGAATAAAAATCTGGGCCAACCTCTCTAAAGTATACGTAGTTACAACCGAAATGAAGTGTGCCAACATGGTCAACCTATCGACAATGACCCAAACTACATCAAACTTTTGTAAGGTCCGCGGCAACCCAACTACAAAGTCCATAGTAATGTGATCCCATTTCCACTCCGGTATAGTCATCTGCTAGAGTAGGCCACCTAGCCTCTGGTGCTCATACTTAACCTGCTAGCAATTTAGGCATCTAGCTGCATACTCAACAATGTCTTTCTTCATCCGCCGCCACTAATAATGCTGCCTCAGGTCGCGATACATCTTCGTAGCACTTGGATGAATGGAATACCGAGAACTGTGTGCCTCTTCTAGAATCCTCTCCCTCAAGACATCGATATTAGAAACACATAAACAACCCTAGAGTCGTTGAACACCATCCTCGCTGATGGTAACCTCCTTGGCACCACCCTGTAGTACCGTCTCTCTGAGAACCAACAAGTACGGATCATCAAACTATTGAGCCTTGATCTATTCCAATAGTGAAGACTGGCAAACGACGCATGCAAGAACTTGGCTGGGCTCTGAAATATCCAACCTCACAAGTCTATTAGCTAAGGACTGAATGTCCAAAGCTAGTGGCCTCCCCTCTACTGAAATGAATGCCAAGCTACCCATACTCTCTGCCTTTCTTCCAAGGCATCCGCAACTACATTCGTCTTGCCCGGATGGTAAAGAATGATGATATCACAATCCTTCAGTAACTCAAGTCAGTTGCACTGCCTCAAATTGAGATCCCTTTGCTTGAACAAATGCTGCAAGCTGCGATGATCAGTGTAAACCTCACATGACACCACATAAAGATAATGCCTTCAAATCTTAAGAGAATGAACAATTACGGCTAACTTTAAATCATGCACGTGGTAATTCTTCTCATGGATCTTCAGCTGACATGAAGCATATGCAATAACTCACCCCTCCTGCATCAATACACAACCCAAACCGACGCGTGAAGCATCGTAATACATAGTATACATCCCCCATCTGGAAGGCAACACTAGAACTGGTGTTGTAGTCAAAGTTGTCTTGAACTTTTGAAAGTTCGCCTCACAATCATCAGACCAACGGAATGGAGCACCCTTATGGATCAATCTAGTAAAAGGTGTTGCAATAGATGAAAATCCTTCCACAAACCGGCGATAATAACCTGCTAACCCCAAGAAATACCTGATCTCAGTTGCCGAAGTGGGACGAGGCCAACTTTGAACTGCCTCAATTTTCTAGGGATCCGCCTAAATACCCTCGCCTAATACAACATACCCCAAGAATGCCACATAATCTAGCCAAAACTCAAACTTGGAGAACATAGCATACAGTTTCTGTTCCCGCAATGTCTGAGGCACCACTCTCAAATGTTGCTCGTGCTCCCCCATGCTACGCGAGTAGATCAAAATGTCATCAATGAAGACAATGACAAACGAATCAATGTATGGCCTGAACACCCTGTTCATCAAATCCATAAACGCCACTGGGGCATTAGTCAAGTCGAAGGACATCACTAGAAACTCATAATGGCCATATCTAGTATAGAAAGCAGTCTTCAGAACATCCGAGTCCCGAATTTTTAACTGATGGTACCCCGATCTTAAGTCGATCTTAGAGAACATCTTAGGACCCTGCAACTGGTCAAACAAATCATCAATACGCGGCAACGGGTACTTGTTCTTAGAGGTAACTTTGTTCAACTGGTGGTAATCAATGCACTGACGAACCCCTTTGCTAGCAACTCCTCAAGTTATTCCTTCAACTCTTTCGAAGCCATGCAGTATGTTGGGATAGATATAGGCTGGGTACCTGGAGCTAAATCAATACAAAAATCGATACCACAATCTAGTGGCATGCCTGGAAGATTATAAGGAAATACATCGGAGAACTCCCGGACTACTGGTACTGAATCAATCACTGGAGTATCTACAATGGTATCCCGAACATAAGCTAGATAAGCCAAACAAATCTTCTCGACCATGTGTCGATCCTTCAAGAAAGAAATAACCCTACTAGATGCACTGACAGACGACCCATTCCACTACAATCTAGGCAATTCTGGCATCACCAAGGTAATAGTCTTGGCATAGCAATCAAGGATGGCGTGATATGGAGATAACCAGTCCATGCCTAGGATGACCTCTAAATCGGCCATATCAAATAACAGAAGATCCGCTCTAGTTCGTAACCATAGAATGTGACCACACAGGACCGGTAGATCCGATCCACAATAACAGAATCGCCCACATGAGTGGACACATAAACAGGAGTGACCAAGGACTCACGAGGGACATCCAAGAAATCAGGAAACAGAGATAACAAATATGAATAGGTAGACCATGTATCAAATAATACCGAAACATCCTTACCGCAGACAAAAATAATACCTATGATCATGGCATTTGAGGCTACTGCATCTGGTCTGGCCGGAAAAGCATAGAACCAAGCTAGAGCACCGACTGGCTGGACTCTGCTTGACTGAACAGTAGCTGGCTGACCTATCCCTGCCTAGTCTCCACCTCTAGCTGGCAGTCAGACAACTGATGTTGTAGTTATGGGCTGATGGCCCTACTACTACCTTGTCCCGAAGTCTGGGACAAAACCTCTTCATGTGGCCCAGATCCCACACTCATAACAACCTCTCAGCATAATAGATTGTTGCCCTGAAGTCTGGCCCTAATGGCCTGAATACCCACCGGAAGAACCCTTAATAGCTGGTGGGCGGTGTAGACATGTAATTTTTTATCCTCCCCAAGATTTTTTATATTTTAGCATGTAAAATATTTAGTTTAGGCCTAATATCGATATTTCAATTAGTTTTTACTCTTTTACTTTATTTTATAAAAAAAATGAAAATTACAAAAATATTCTTCTTTTTAGCTGTTTTTAGTTTATATACCTTTTGTAAAACTAAAAAATATATACAAAAATAGTACGATATTTGAAAATACCAAAAAATAGGTTTGTTTTAATGGTCAGTCTTATTTTAATAGTCGTTTTACTTAAGTAGGATTAATTAATAAATAATATCATATTTTTAGTCTCGTTCGCGGGGAAAGAATAAAACTTGAGCTCGAACAACCCATTTTTAGGCTTAATTTTTGGACCTAGCCCATAATTCCTAGGCCCATACCCCCTAACCTAAAAAATCCTATAAAACAAACAAGACCCTGGGACCTAATATACAACAACGCCGTTTTGACCATATACACGATACTACCCCCCCCCCCCCCACAATTTGATCATCTTCTAAAAAATGACCTAAGAAAAAAGCAGCGGCTGAGAATGAAAATGAGACCTCCATGAGTTTCTTCTTTATGAGGCTCTAAGATCTAATGCCAAAAAGAACTGGGAGCTGCTGCTGCTTCTTCATTAAGTCAGCCGCAAATCACAAAACAACCCTCATCCCCTAGATTTGTCTCCTCCTATTTTCAGCATAAAGGAGCTGCTTCTTCTTCTTAAAGAAAACGGCAAACTCCATTCCAGGAGACCCATACATAGAACAAATCAGCCGTCGAACCCCCATGGACCTGTTTCTTTCATCTTCAACCGTGAACATATGAGACCTAACGCTAAGAACAAAGAACCCTAGTCTCCATAGCAACCTTCAGTCGTGATCCCTCTCATTCATATTCACCAAACGCTTCTGCTCATCGCCGTCCTCCACCAGCCGATGATCGTAACTCCATCACCTCACACCAGAACTCGCTGGAAACCAGTAGCAACAACTACCATAACTGGCCGGAAATCCGGTAGAAACTTTAAGCAGAAACTGAGATGGATGTGATCTGACTGTTGTTCGAAGTTGATTCCGAGTCGATCCCTATTGTCGTTCGAGGTTGAAAAGCATAGTGACGTTTTCATTTCCGGTCTGTTGAGGTCAAAGTCGCCGTCACTAATTTTCGATCGTTGTCAATGGTGTTCCATCCATTTGTTAATTTGCAAAGTTCTAAAATTTCAAATTCGGCAATAATAAAGGTTCGTTCTGTGCAACCATGTCTTCGCAGCTTGATTCTAATTGTGGTTGAATGATTATTTCATTAAGTATTTGTGCCTATGTAAATTTTGATTCCATGTCTAAAAGTGGGTCTGCTTAAAAGTTCATTTCTATTTTTTTATTTGAATTAGAGGATGTTTGGTCGTTCACTAGCATGTTAAAATGGGTATCTTAAATTATATACTTATTTGTCCCTTGTGTTTCAATGCTTCAATGTGAGAAATTAGTCCATGATATGATGAATACATTTGATTTTTTTGTTATTAGCTAAAAATATTAGATTAATGATAGGAAATAATGGACTAGCAGAAAATTGGCTTGGTTGAATTGGTCATTTTAATTGGGTTGAGGATTTTGTATATGTGTAAGAAATATATGGGCCATAAGGTTTGCGGTGGGACTTCAAGATGTGATTTAGTGTTTTCTGCAATTATTCAAATACAATTACTTCTGGCACCAATCATTAGTGGGCTTCATCTAATGAATTCTTGACTAGTTCAATTTGTCGATTCACTCACAAGAGGGCTGTTCATTTTGCTATGGTTTATGGTCACGATACGTAAATTTCAGTTCGGGTATGCATTTCATGTTGTAGACATGTGATTTTTTACCCTCCACAAGATTTTATATATTTTAGCGTGTAAATATTTAGTTTAGGCCTAATATAGTTATTTCAACTAATTTTGACTCTATTTGCTTTATTTTATCACAAAAAATATTTTCTCTTATTTAGATAGTTAATATTTTTATCTAGTTACTTTTAATTTGTCTACTAAATTCAAAAATACAAAAAATAATTCTAGGAATGTTATCTTAATTTTGTAATGATTTTTCTTTTTTATCTTTTAGTACGATATTTTGAAAATACTAAAAACAATAGTTTTATTTTAATGGCCAGTCTTATTTTAACAGTTATTTTATTTAAGTAGGACTAATTAATAAATGTGGTCGTATTTTAATCTCGTTTGCGAGAAAAAAATAGAACTTGGGCTCGAGCAACCTATTTTTAGGCTTAATTTTTGGACTTAGCCCATAATTCCTAGGCTCATACCCCTACCCTAATCCCTACCCCTATATAATAGTACCTACACCTAAAAAACAGGGGGCTCACTTTTTTGACAGAAAGAGAAGCACGACAGCATTCCCAAAAAAGGAAAAATAGCACCACCCTAGGAAAAGCAACCAAAAACCTTCCTCACCTGAAGAACGATAGCCTTTTCCCTCATTTAGGACCAAAATACCAAGCAAAAAAATCAAAACTTTAGAGCTCACCTATAAACTACTTGCTGCTTCCGCTCAACTTCCTAAGTTTTTAGTCACCGTTACCGCCCAACTGCTATAAATCCTCGCAGGAGCCACTCCATTTTCCACTCAGTTTTCAGTTTGCCGGTGAGAACGAAAAAGAGCCATAAAGCAGCATAAAAATCAGCTCTAAACCCCCTCTAATTTCCCATCTAAAACACACGCTAACCAGCATTAAAGCCCAGCTTAAAATCATTCCCAAAACACCATGACACTCACAAGCTTCGGTTGAGTTCGAGGTCGCATTTCGTTAGCTCCTTTTCAAGTTTCGTCCCGATTTCGATTGCTACTTATCCAACTGTAAAGCTTTCTTTGAAGATTCTTGTTAAATTGAAAAGTGTCATCTTAAAGGCCCATATCTAAACCTTCCTTTCTTCTTATTCAGGGAACTTGCATGTTTGTATGATTTTTTGTTTGTTAAAGTTTTGATGGTGTGGTGACGTTATGATTCATGCTTATAATCGTTGAGGTTCAATGTTCTGTCGTAAATGTTATGAGACCTGGCTGCTCAACTTTGCCTTATTTAGGCCATATATTGTGGAGTAATTTAATTTAAGTCCATGTTGCCTACATGATGTTTGAGTTTTTTCTCGTTTGAGTTACGTATTATTATGTTCAAACTCATCTTTTATTTTAGATTATATGGATAATCCCTGAATTCTTCCATACTATTTTTTACCTTATCCACTTTATAAAAATCTAATGCCTTTATTAGTACAAGTTGTGAATTCAAACATGGTTAGCAGAGGATCTGTTAGTAGACAATTTTTGTGGCTATTATATTTTACCGCTAAAATGCTTTAGGCACGACTTAATCTGCCATCGTGATTGTGTACACGTTCGCGTGACATAATTACGATTTTCTAAAATAAATCGAGATATACGTTCGCGCAACTTTGACCAAATTTTTTTAATAATTAATAAAGCGTGATTAATTGTGGACACGTACGCGGGACATAATTTTTGACACGCCAAACGAAATGAGTACACGTACGCGTGACTCGTTTTAAGATATTTTATAGTTAATAATCAAGTATTTAAAAACGATAAAAAGATAATTGCACATAGGTCGTAAGAATGAGTAGTTAAACAATTAAGCCAAATATAAATGGCTAAGCGACCGTGCTAGAACCACGGAACCCGGGAATTCCTTATACCTTCTTCCGGGTTAACAAAATTCCTTACTTAGAATTTATGGTTCGCAGACTTCAAAAAGAAAGTCGAAATTTCCTCGATTTGGGATTAAAAATAAACCGGTGACTTGGGACACCAAATAAATTATCCCAAGTGGCAACTCTGATTTTTAATAAATAAATAATCTCATTTCGAATAATGTCACTTTAAGTAGAAAAGGTCCCTTGCACTACCTTCGGGTGTGCAAAAAGGAGGTGTGACAGCTCTGACGACTCTGATAGGGATTTTAACCCAGAACTTCCGGTTCAGGGTTCAAGAATTCGAGCTTATTAATGCGATTTTTATTTGGCTTTATTGTTGATATTACTGTATTTTGTGGACTTAATGTGCTAATTGTCATTTACCGCTTTGATATTGTTTGAATTGTATATAACTGTCTTCTTACGCCACCCCTCTGAGTCTTTTGGAAATGGTGCACACGTTCGCGTGGCCCGCTTTTTCTGTAGAAATTATACCAAATAGAACGAGGCTGGGCAAGCGACAAGGCCGGGTAGACTTTAGTGCTCCCGGTACATCGCCCCCTCTTCGGCCCCAGTTGTTCGCTCGGGTATCCCAAGTCTAGACCAAAACCCCAGGATTTAAACCTAGAAAAACAAAGCTTCATGCCAGATCCCTAGTAGGAGTGTTTGTTTGCATCATGTGCATTTGACTTAGGGAACTCAACACAGGGGTTGGGTCCGTCTAGGACAGGTGTACCCAAATTAAAAGACCATCCTGATGCATCTTACGTGTCACTTGCGTAAATCTGTCTGTTTTGGCCTGCATGTTGACTGGCTTCTAGAATAGGGAAAGAAAATGAAAAAAAAGAGAAAAAAAGAAAATAAAAAAAAAAGGAGAAAGAAGAAAAAATAAAAGAGAGTGAGAGGTAGGTAATTGAATTACCCTGAAATTCTGTTGAAATTTTGAAAAAAAAGAAAGAAAGCCATTTCAAAATAAGTCATATTTTTCTGTTGCATCAAAAGGGGCGAACTACGCGGTCTGATTCTCACCGGATGTAAGAAACATAGGCAAACCTCATCTGTTCCGGCCCACCATTTTCAAAAAAAAAAAATCAAAAATATTTTTCTTTACTTCCTTCTTTAAAAAATGTCTTTCTTTAAGACCCCAATTTTTTAAAAAAAAATCCAAAAATATTTTCTTTTAATTCCTTCTCAAAATCCAAAAATATTTTCATTCTTCTTTCAAAAATTGAAAAGAAAATTCAAGATTCAAAAATATTTTCTTTGGAAGTCTTTCTTTCAGTATTTTAAAATAAAAGTCCAAAAATTCTAAAATATTTTCTTCTTTCTTTAGAAGTTTTTCTTCAAAATTCCAAAAAAAAGAGGTCAATATTCAAAAAAATTATCTCTTTTCTTTAGAAGTCTTTCTTTGCAAAATTTTTGAAGAAGAATCAAAATCCCAAAAATATTTCCTTTCTTCTTTATAAGTCTTTCTTTCGATAAAATTCAAAAAAGAAGCTAGTTTATTTACTTTATTCTTAATCTTTCCGAACTACGCAAGATCTGATTCATGTTCCCACATGATACGTAGGCAACCCACATCAGGTTCGATCAACCATTGAAAAGAAAAAAGAAAAAAAATGAAAAAAAAATGAAAAACATAATGAAAAATATTGATAATAATAAGGACCGACTGAGTCCATTCTAACATGCTTTGTTTTGAATTGTGAAGAAAGTTGAGGTGGTCGGTTTGTGGTAAGCTGGAAAAACAAGATCCAAGAAAAAACGATAACTGACATCGAAGCTGTTACAAGTGCTCAAGAGACTCAGAGTCAGAGGGTTCAACAAGAGTCTACGGTGTTTGAGAAAAATAGAATACTGAAACAGCAAATGACTGAAATGTGTCAAGCATGGGCCAGTGGTCAAGGACAGCCTCGTCATGAGTCACCATTTGCTATACAGCAAGAGCAATACCACTCTCCTGAGTACCACTCGTACTCGTTTGATCTTCCTGCAAACATTGAGAAGCTTGCCCGAAAGATGGTACAGGAAGAAGTGACCCAAGGAGTGAAAATCTTAGAACAACGGTTGAAAAATATGCAAGGGTTAGTAGGTCAAAAGAGTGTTGCCTTCAAAAATCTATGTATGTTCCCCGATGTCCACTTGCCGCCTGGTTTCAAGACTCCCAAAATTGAAAAGTATGGTGGACATGGAGATCCCATAGCCCACCTGAGAAGGTATTGCAATCAACAAAGAGGTGTGGGAAGAAATGAAGAATTGTTGATGGCTTATTTTGTGGAAAGCCTTACGGGAGTAGCCTCCGAATGATTTATGGATCAAGACACGTCTCGCTGGTATGTCTGGGATGACATGGCACATGCCTTTGTCAAACAGTTCCAATACAACATCGACATCGCCCCAGACCGCATTTCCCTTTCAAACCAGAAGAAGAAACCAACTGAAAGTTTCAGGGAATATGCCATCAAATGGAGAGAACAAGCAGCCAGAGTTAAGCCACTCATGGACGACCACGAGCTAATCACTGTCTTTCTTCAAGCTCAAGAGCCAGATTATTTTCAAAATATGATATCTGCAGTGGGTAAATCCTTCTCGGAAGCAATCAAAATGGGAGAAATGGTTGAGAATGGTTTTAAGACAGGCAAAATTATAAGTCAAGCAGTTCTCAAAGCCGCAACTCAGGCTGTCCAGATCAAATCTGACAATTTTAGTGACACGAATGAGAAGGTTGAAGAAATCATGATGACATTAGGGTCGAGAAGAGGTCCCAAGAGAACATCTCAAAAGTATGAGTTGCCTCCTCAAGTTTTCCATGACTCCCCTGAGCAGTATTATCCACTTCAGAACCCTCAATACTCTGTCGTTCCCCATCAGTATGTTGTCCAGCCACCAAAACACCCCAGAAGGCGAGCACGAGTATCACAAAATCTCTACCAGCCTCCACAAAATTTTCAAGTGCCCTATAACCCACATCCCTGCCAGGGGTATAGAAGGGAACAAACATTGAAAAATAATTTTACACCAATAGGAGAGTCCTATGCAAGCTTATTTGAGAAGTTAAAGAATCATGACATGATTGCACCCATTCCTCCAAATCGTGTGGACCCACGTGCAAGGAGTTTTGACCCATCTAAAAGGTGTGAATACCATTCCAATGACCAGGGGCACAATATTGAAAGTTATCGGGATTTGAAAACAGAAATAGAAAGGATGATCCAGGAAAACCTGATTGTGATCCAAGGCAGTGACATCCAGAATATCGCGCAGAATCCTTAAACTGCACATCATGATGCACACTTTGTGGGGATGATGCCTGGTGATATGGAGTTTGAGAATCCTCTCGGGAGCTTGCTAACTGAAGTTAATGATGTTGAAATTGGAGAAGGCTCTGCTGATTCTGATGAGCAAATTTGTGGCTAAATATCAAGCCTAGCAATTGAAAAGTCATTCCCTCTTCACTAGGAAGGAATCTTGGTAGCTTGTTTTGATGTTTTTTCTATTATCTGGGTTATTTCAGGGTTGTGATCCAGATTTTATTTGTTTTATTGAGTCAAATCCTTCTATCCCTCCATTTTGTTTGTGTGAGTCTTGTCTTTCTGTTCTGTTGCTATTTTCATTAGCTGGGTTATTTAGGGTTGTAACTCGGATTTTAGGTTGTTTGTCTTGTTGTTTACTCAATAAAATACAGTTTGTCCATTTGTGTCATTCCATGCTTAGTTCTTTTCCCACTAGTTTTAATGACATGACATGCATGCGGAAATTTTGGCCAGATCTTAGGAATTGATTTAATCTGGAATTCGATAACTAAAAAATATATATACTTTTGAGGATGAATAAAGAGTTGGAATACTTTGGAACTAAGGTCGAGTAAAATTCACCTTCAAATCATTGTGAAGATCGGGCTTGAGGATGTTTAATCAATTGATGTTTGTTGGAAAGTTTGTCACTAAGGGATGAAAATATATCTTGTGACCACGGCACACCAAGAAAACATACATGTTCGTCAATGTTGTGGTCGCGAAAAGATACCATGTTTGACGTTCTCGAGGTTGGGAGGCCCTTTTTCTACTACCTAAACATTGTATATCTTTTCTACCCCTTTTGAGCCTGTGTTATTTTTCTTTGACTACCCTCTTTTGGAATCAAGTTTAGAGTAAAAAAAAAAAAGAAAAAAAATAAAAAAATCCATGTCCCAAGAGTACAAACTGGGGCAATTCTTAGAAAGTTCAGAGAAAAAAATTGTCAAGGTTCATGCCCTCAAAAATAGAAGTTGATGCAAACAAAAAAGAAAGAGAAAAAAAAAAGAAAAGGAAAAAAAAGAGTAAAAAAAAAGAAAAAGGAAAAGAGAAACAGAAAGAAAGATGAAAAATAGCCAAATGTTTGAACTACGTTCGACCTGATTCCTTAAAAAAGGATACGTAGGCAGCCTCACGGTTCGGTCCAACAAAATAAGAATTCAAAAGAAAAAGCAAAAAAATAGAAAAAATAGAAAAATCCAAAAATCTCCAGCATCTAAAACTGGGGCAAAGATTTTATTTCATTTTTGAAAGAGTCGATTCCAAGAGTTGTAAGTCTACAACCCCTCATTTTGAGTTTATTTTGAGCCTTCATGCCGACCTTTCTTTCCAACCCTATCCAAAAACCCTCCAAATAAAGACTTCCCAATATGCCTTCAAAAATGCCAAGAGACGCATGCAATGAGCAACAGTTGTCACACGACATAGAACATTGTCGAGTTGCTCACAAAAGAGGGAAAGAAAAAGAAAAATGAGAGAGTCTTATTATTGAAAACCCTTACGGGCACTGTAAGATGACGGTAAGTAGAGATGAATAAATGAGAGAGACTTGTTGGTGAAAACCCCTCGGGGCACCATTAGTTGAAAGTGAGTCGTGAAGCTGATGCAAAGGATTGGCACGGATAGGCCCGACTTCAAAGATCATAAGAATGGTAGAAGGGAAGATTGGATTAGTTTGACAGATCAGGCCGTTGAGTCCAAAATGCATGTCATGATCATTAAGGCTAGTTATTGAAAAAAAAAGAAAAACAATTCTTCCCTCTGTCCTTCCGACAGGGGCATTTCTTGTTAATACTTATTTCTTTGCACCATTGTGTCCTCCACTCTGAGTCAGTCTTCGTCAAAACAAGCAAGAAAAGATTTCAAAACTGCTACCAGCTTTTCAGTTGTATAAAGTAAATTTGGCCAGCACACTCAGTTGTTACTGTCAACATGACTTGAGGATTCATGCACATGCCTCCCCAAAAGACCCCTGTCAACTTACTTGGCGCAAACAAAGATAACTTGTGATTCTCTCTGATAGACAAATTGCTCAAAAGTAGGAAGTCATTCAAGATATCAGAAAAGGTCATCTAAGAAAAGATCTCCAATTGGGATAAGGTTGTTTGAGCTGCAAATACAAATGATACTGGTGTGAAACAATCAGAGTTGGTGCAGAACAAAAGTCTTTTTGAGACCGACTCAAGCTGATTGAGCAGAAGTCAAGCTGCCCAAAACTCAAGGCCACAAACCGACCACCATTTTCAAAACTGACAAATTTTCTTTGTATGAAATAGGAACAAAGCGATGCAAGGAAAGTGATTCAAAAAGAGAAAAAAATAAGGAAAAGATGAAAAAAAGAAAAAAAAGAAAAAAAAAGAAAAATGAAAAGAAGAGAAGAGCCGACAAAGGGAAGTTTATCAAATTTTTGCCTTTTTATATCTTGCTCATGTGCATAAAATTTTGTCATTTGGTCGTCACATTTTGCCTCCTAGGATAAAAAGTCCTAGTCTGATGGATTTTCCTCCCAATAAAATCTTAGTCTGATGAATTGTTCTCCTAAGATAGAAGACCTAGTCTGATGAACTTTCTCCTAGGATAAAAATCTTAGTCTGATGAACTTTTCTCCTAAGATAAAAAACCTAGTCTGATGAATCTCTCCTAGGATCAAATCTTAGTCGGATGAATCTTTCTCCTAAGATAATAAATAGAAATCATAGTCTGACGAATCTTTCTCCTAAGATAACAAAAAGGGACCTAGTCTGATGAATTTTCTCCTAGGATCACAATCTTAGTCTGATGAATTTTTCTCCTAAGATAGGAAACCTAGTCTGATGAACTTTCTCCTAGGATCGAAATCTTAGTCTGATGAATCTTTCTCCTAAGATAGAAGACCTAGTCTGATGAATTTTCTCCTAGGGTAAACGTCTTAGTCTGATGAATCTTTCTCCTAAGATACAAAAAAAAAGATAGAAAACCTAGTCTGATGAATTTTCTCCTATGATTAACGTCTTAGTCTGATGAATTTTTCTCCTAAGATAGAAAACCTAGTCTGACGAATTTTCTCCTAGGATATTTTGAAAAAAAAAAAGAAAAAAGAAGAGGAAGTTTGGATTTGAAAAAATGGGTCAATTTTTTTAGTTTTCTTAAGATTACCAATGTTTAGTTTTCCTGAAATCAGGGGGCCCCGCCTGGAGAATAGGGTCAGTCCTTACATTAATCAAGCTTAGTTTATAGTTTTTCTTATTTATTCTTTAGTTTACTCTCATCATTGCATCAATAGTACAAGTGGTTTACAATTTTGCTAACAACTCACAAATCTAGAAAAAATTTCTTTTGTTTTGTCTGTTTTATTGTAATCAGGTGCCCACCTGAAGAACAAAGGAAGACAACTCAAGTTTCTAGGAAAAGCAGTGTTGAAGGAAGACAATTCGAGTTTCAAGAGAAAGTAGTTTCGAAGGAAGACAATTCAAGTTTCAGGGGAAAATGGTTCAAGGTGCAAGGGGAAATAGTGTCAAGTAACAAGAGAAGACAGTTCAAGTTCAGCAATCAGGCACCCACCTGAGAAGAAAAAAAAAGGGGAATTCAATTCAGAATGCAATTCGGGTCAGCAACAAAAGAAGCTCGCGTCAAGAATGTGAGTCAGCAGTCCTAGATGATCAACAGAAGTTAGTCACAATCCAGAATAAAAAGAAAAAAAAAACAAAAAGAAAGACAAGAAGTGAATCCAAATGCATAAGTTAGTGAAAGATGTGAGCTGCTCAAGACATGGCTGAGGTCACAAGCTCTGCATGTCCCGTCTTGATTTGAAAAGCTGAAGAAGATTGAACCAACACCTGCAGCTAACAAGCATCAAGATTCAGATCAGGGTCCACATGAAGAATCAACCAAAACTCAAGATCAAGCTTCAAAAGACTCATAGATAGGAATCTTGTAACTCGTAGCTGATAGGCTTAGTTAGTCTTTTTCATTTTTGATTTTGATGTAATCATGGGACCGCAGACCGGAACCTCGACGGCACCTCACTCGGCTCTCAACCTCGGTACTCCATCACCTCATTCACTTCTGAACTACACGTGGCCTGATTCCTTTATAGCCAAGGATATATATGCAACTCAAATACCAGGGCTCGGTGACATTCCCCTTTTCTCTTAGTTTTGGTCTCCTTAATAAGGGTCGGATAAAAAAACATGTCTAGTCGTTCTTTGTCTGAAAACTCTTCGTGTTTCCAGTCAAAGAGGGGCAGCTGTAGACATCTGATTTTTGACCCTCCCCAAGATTTTATATATTTTAGCGTGTAAATATATAGTTTAGGCCTAATATAGTTATTTCAATTAATTTTGACTCTATTTGCTTTATTTTATCACAAAAAATAAAAATTACAAAAAATATTTTCTCTTATTTAGCTAATTAATATTTTTATCTAGTTACTTTTAATAAATCTACTAAATTCAAAAATACAAAAATAATTCTAGGAATGTTATCTTAATTTTATAATGATTTTTCTTTTTTATCTTTTAGTACGATATTTTGAAAATCCCAAAAAAAATAGTTTTATTTTAATGGTCAGTCTTATTTTAACAGTTATTTTATTTAAGTAGGACTAATTAATAAATGTGGTCGTATTTTAATCTTGTTTGCGAGGAAAAAATAGAATTTGGGCTCGAGCAACCTATTTTTAGGCTTAATTTTTGGACCTAGCCCATAATACCTAGGCCCATACCCCTAACTTAATCCTACCCCTATATAATAGTACCTACACTTAAAAAACAGGGGGGCTCACTTTTTTGACAGAAAGAGAAGCACGGCAGCATTCCCAAAAAAAGGGAAAATAACACCACCCTAGGAGAAGCAGCCAAAAACCTTCCTCACCTGAAGAACGATAGCCTTTTCCCTCATTTAGGACCAAAACACCAAGCAAGAAAGTCAAAACTTTAGAGCTCACCTATAAACTACTTGCTGCTTCCGCTAAACTTCCCAATTTGTCAGTCACCATTGCCGCCCAACTGCTATAAAATCCTCGTCGGAGCCACTCCATTTTCCGCTCAGTTTTCAGTTTGCCGGTGAGAACGGAAAAGAGCCATAAAGCAGTATAAAAATCAGCTCTAAACCCCCTCTAATTTCCCATCTGAAACACGCGCTAACCAACATTCAAACCCAGCTTAAAATCATTTCCAAAACACCATGATACTCACAAGCTTCGGTTGAGTTCGAGGTTGCATTTCGTTAGCTCCTTTTCGAGTTTCGTCCCGGTTTCGATTGCCACTTATCCAACTATAAAGCTTTCTTTGAAGATTCTTGTTAAATTGAAAAGTGTCATCTTAAAGGCCCAAATCTAAGCCCTCCTTTCTTCTTATTCAGGGAACTTGCATGTTTGTATGATTTTTTCTTTGTTAAAGTTTTGATGGTGTGGTGACGTTATGATTCATGCTTATAATCGTTGAGGTTCAATGTTCTGTCATAAATGTTATGAGACCTGGCTGCTCAACTTTGCCTTATTTAGGCCATGTATTGTAGAGTAATTTAATTTAAGTCTATGTTGCCTACATGGTGTTTGAGTTTTTGCTCGTTTGAGTTACGTATTATTATGTTCAAACTCATCTTTTATTTTAGATTTATATGGATAATCCCTGAATTCTTCCATACTATTTTTTACCTTATCCACTTTATAAAAATCTAATGCCTTTATTAGTACAAGTTGTGAATTCAAACATGGTTAGCAGAGGATCTGTTAGTAGACAATTTTTGTGGCTATTATAATTTTACCGCTAAAATGCTTTAGGCGCGACTTAATCTGTCATCGTGATTGTGTACACGTTCGCGTGACATAATTACGATTTTCTAAAATAAACCGAGATATACGTTTGCGCAACTTTGACCAAACTTTTTTAATAATTAATAAAGCGTGATTAATTGTGGACACGTACGCGTGACATGATTTTTGACACGCCAAATGAAAAGAGTACACGTACGCGTGACTCGTTTTAAGATATTTTATAGTTAATAATCAAGTATTTAAAAGCGGTAAAAAGATAATTGCACATAGGTCTTAAGAATGAGTAGTTAAACAATTAAGCCAAATATAAATTGCTAAGCGACCGTGCTAGAACTACGGAACCCGGGAATGCCTAATACCTTCTCCCGGGTTAACAAAATTCCTTACTTAGAATTTCTGGCTCGCAGACTTCAAAAAGAAAGTCGAAATTTCCTCGATTTGGGATTAAAAATAAACCGGTGACTTGGGACACCAAATAAATTATCCCAAGTGGCGACTCTGATTTTTAATAAATAAATAATCTCATTTCGAATAATGTCACTTAAAGTGGAAAAACTCTCTTGTACTACCTTAGGGTGTGCAAAAAGGAGGTGTGACACATGTGACCCGATTTCAATTTCTAATAATAATAATAAAATAAACATGTCACAAATCGCGGGTGAATTTCATATAGCGTGGTTTGCAATGTGTACCAAAACGACGAGTGTACGACAATCATGCCTTGTTCAAGAAAATAATTCCTTAAATAAATAAAAGTGGTTATAAAGTAAAAAATGTACAATAGGTTTAAGACGTGTAATAAATCCGAGAATTAAGCTAATAATAATAGTTAAGCGACCGTGCTAAAACCACGAAACCCGAGAATGTCTAACACCTTATCCAGGGTTAACAGAATTCCCTACCCTGATTTCTATGTTCGCGGACTGTAAAATAGAGTCAATCTTTCCTCGATTCAGGATTTAAACCGGTAACTTGGGACACCCTAAATTATCCCAAGTGTCGACTCTTATTTAATATAAATAATCTCATTTCGATTGTCACTTTAATTGAAAAAAACTCCCTTATACCCTTCCGGGGGTAGTAAAAAGGAGGTGTGATAACTCTGGCGAATCTGCTGGGGATAAGAACCCAGAACTTCTGGTTCAGGGTTTAGAATTCGAGCTTAGAATAATTGTTATAGTTGGCTTTTATTGATTATCTGATTTTTACATGTTTGAGCCTAATGTGCTAAATGTCGCTTTTACCGCTTTGATATTGATTGAACTGTATATAAAAACTGTTACGAAACTCTCTTCTCTCTGAGTCTTCTAAATCATCTGGGAAGTGTGCACTTCGTGTGACTTCTTTTCTGTTAGAGTCATATCCCATTTTAGAATGAGGTTCGGACAAGTTGCAAAGCCGGTAAAGTTTCTGTATTCCTGGTACGTTGCCACCCCTCGGCTCGAGTTGTCCGCTCGGGTAAGCCAGGTCTAGAACAAATAAACCCATGTTTTTAAACCTAGAATAACATAGCCTCATGCCGGATCCCTAATAGGAACATTTGTTGCATCACGTGCATTTGACTTAGGGGACTCAACACAGGGGTTGGGTCCGTCTAGGACAGGTATACCCAAAATAACAGACCATCTTGATGCATCCTATATGCTACATGTTGCATTTCTTCAAGGGTAAAAGGGTCATTTGGCAGATCAATGATAGTTGAGAGCAAATAAAAAAAGAAAAAAATGAGAAAAAAAAGAGGGTGAAGTGTGAAAATAAAGCAAGTAGCGCTCGGTTATAATTTTCTTTCACGCTTTTTCAAGAAAAGACCAATAAATGAAAATGTAAAAATCCAAAAAAGATTTTGCACTTTTTCCCATCATTTTTTCAATAAAAAATCAAAAAAAAAGAAAAAGAAAATCCAAAAAGATTTTACATGTTTCATCATTTTTCAAGAAAAAGACAAAAATATATTTTCTCTAAATTAGTTATTTTTTCTATTCTCGCCCGTATCCAATATGCCCGAACTATGCATACCTGATTCTCGTCTTTCGGGGCGTGATACGTAGGCAACCCACATAGGGTCCAGTCTTCCTAGTAAGTCTTAGGTTCTTGGTTTCGCGGGGTCTTAGCCAAATCTTGCATTTTTAGCCACTTTAGCCACATAGGTTAATTTTAGAAAAATAGTCACAATCATGTCTTGCATGTGTCCAACAGGAAGGGTTATTGTCTCACATAGCGTTTTAGGTTTTTAACTTTATTTGGTCTTAATTTTCTCATACAGGTATGGATCTACTTACCGGAGTTTGGGCATGACAGACGCCTTAGGACCATCAAGTCAAGGTCGCTCAGGAGTTGCTTTAGGAGATTCTTTCTATTTTTTATTTTTTTATGTTTTGAGTATGTTTTTTTTTTATGTCGTCTTTTACCTTATAGTTTTGTATAGTAATATCGAGTTTTTTTATTATTATTGTACTTTCTATTTTTCATTTGAAAGAGTGTGTTATAAATCAAAAATCCAAAAAAAAAGATATTTTGCGTTAGAATTTTCTTTAGAAATTACTACTCCTAGAAATTAAAAGAAAAAAAAAGAAGAAATTTTGAGGTGGTTTTTCCTTTAGAAAATTAATATCTAGAACTCAAAAAAAATTATTTTTATATTTCCTTTAGGATACTAGGACTAAACACTCAGAAAAATGGAATTTTTCTCTTTTGATATCTCTCTACTAGTTTTCTTTAAGGCATTAATTCCAAAAGCCAAAAAAAATTTCCTTTGAGGTTCTTCTTTCAGAAATTAATAAAAACAAAAAATATGTTCTTTCTATTTTCACTAGAGCTTTAGGACATTGTAAATAGAAAAAAAAATATACTTTGTTTTTGGTTTATCTTCAGAGTTTCTCCCTTAGGTAATCAAACTGAAATCTAAAAACATTTTTTCTATCTTTTTCATTTCTTGGTTCGAAATCTTTCTTTCAGGATATCAAACGAAAATCAAAATACATTTCTTTGGTTTATTTTTTAGAGTTCCTTCCTAAAAAAAGGTCAAAAAAATATTTTTCTCTTCTAGGATTTTTCCTTAATAGAGTATTTGTTTCAAAAAGAAAAAAAAAGGGAAAAAAATCCATTAAGCTTGAGTTTAGAATAGGTTATAGAACATTAAGTCTAGAAAATTCAAAAAAAAGAGATTTGTTTCTTTTATTTTTCTTTTCTCGTCAGAGTAGTCATTGAGGTAAAAAAAGAAAGAAAAAAAAAGAAAAAAGAAAAAAGAATGTTAGTTTACTTACTTTATTCCCGATCTTTCCGAACTACGCAAAGATCTGATTCATGCGGCATCATGATACGTAGGCAACCTACATGGGTTCGATCGAATCATTTTTTTTTATTTATTAAAAGAAAAAGAAAAAAAGAGAAAAAGAGAAAAAGAAAAAGAGAGGAAGGAAAATGAGCAAGCCAAGAAGTGCGAGAAAAGAAAAAGAAAAGAGATGATTCAAATGAACAAAATTGGGATGATGCCAGGTGACCTTGTGACCCTCAAAGTCATTCTAGAACCGTTAATTGTTGCTAGGTGCATTGCACGCAATGTGATATTTTTAGCTATTAATTGCCCTAACGCTAACGTGATGACCTCATTTTGTTCCTTTTTATTATCTCCATTGAGAAGAAGGGTGGTTGGTTTGTGGTTTTTAAGTAACTCATCTATACAACACAAGGTCAAAGAGCAAGGTAGTCATGGATAGCAAAGACTGGGACACAGGAGTTATTGATCCGTCTAAGAGAATTGTTGAATCAGAATCTGAGTTGAAAGAAGAGGTCTTAAGGTTGAAAGGACAGATGGCCGAAATATACCAAGCCTGGATTAGTGGGCGTCCTCCACCATCAGTTCCCACACTACGCTGAAAGCCTTGTCACCATTCCACCATTGTCGCAAGTCCGAGATATCTCCCCACAACTTTTTCACACTCCACCCCCCAGAACCATCTCATATCCCGCTCCTTCGACAACTCATGTTTTTATAGCTCATCCACCTGCTACTTTTCCTCGATCCTCTAGCGAGACTGTGTTCAAAATCCCTGATGCCCAACACTATGCCCCAGAACCAATTTTCAAGGTCTCGGGTCCGTACTCTTACGCTCCTCATTTTGAGCCTCCCGATGAGACTGCAAAACCTGCTAAGATAGTAGAGCAAGATGAGATATCCAGAAAGCTGAAAGGGTTTAAGATTCCAAAGTTTAATTTGTATGATGGGCGTGGAGACCCAGTAACCCATCTGAGGGGTTATTGTAGTGAAATGAGAAGTGTTGGCAGGAAAGATGAGCTGCTGATGGTGCATTTCAGTGAGAGCCTGACAGGGGCAGCTTTGGAATGGCATACTCGTCAAGATGTCAGTAAGTGGCATACATGGGATAACATGGCTTAAGATTTTCTGAGACACTTTTAGCACAATATAGACGTTGTCCCAGACTGCTCCTCCCTATCTCAGATTGAAAAGAAACCCAAGGAAAGTTTTAGGGAATTTTGGTTCAGATGGAACGAACAAGTTGCACGGGATAGTCCTCCCATTGATAGAAAAGATGTTGTTGAGCCCGCCAATGACAGGATCCAGTGGGCATTCCTGCTAAACGCTTTCGGCCTCAATTCCGACCTCATGAATCTTCTTGTACTCCAGATAATCCTTACCAATGCTACTTTCCTCCACAAAATCCCCAAGGTCATACCTCACCTTCCTAATACTCTATCTACAATGCACCGCCATATGCTCCACACCCATGAGACTCGCAATGGACTGCACCACTTCTATAAATATCTTACCCGCCTCCTCAAGCATATCAACCACCCACCCGAAAGAGGTTCCAACCAAGGCCGGAGTTCAAAATGAGAATGCATCAACAAAGAGAAAAGTCTTTCACTCCTATTAGAGAATCATATTCCAGTTTTTTCCAAAGGTTGAGGCAATTGGGCATGTTGAAGACGATTCAGATAAAAATACTAAACCCCCTTCCAAAGAATTTTGATTATTCTCAAAGGTGCGCATATTTCCCTAATGCCCCGGGGCACAGCATAGAAAAGTATTGGAATATGAAAAGAGCAGTCCAGAAGCTTGTCGATGTAGGTGACATTACCGTGCAAAATCCAGATGCAACAGATACTAGCCAAAGTCCATTGCCTGTTCATAATGAGACGCATAAAGTGGGCATGATTTGTGTTGAAAATGAATATGAAAACTCTTATGAGTTCCTTGGAAGGCCACTTGCTGCAAAGTTTTCAGTGCTATAAGTCTCGATTCCAGAAGTTGATCTTAAGAACGAGTTGGCAAAAGGGACCCAAAAGTAATTTGCTAAGGTCAATGTGATTAAAGTTGGTCAAGATCCCACTGATATTGAGGTGGAATTTAGTGGCTAAGATGTCGAACTTGGTAATTGAAAAGACTCTCCTTTCTTGGTTAGCCAGAGAGGAGTCTTGGTGGTTCATTTTGTTGTCATTTCTATTGTTCGGATTATTTCAGGGTTGTAATCCGGATATTGTCTTGTGCCTCAAACCCTTCTATCCTTTTTATTTTGTCTAGTTCGTTCAGTTGTAGTAGCTCGTTTAGTGTTATCTAGGTTTGTTCCAGGGTTGTAACCACAGTTTAGTTTGCTCGTTTCGTTGTTCAGGCCCTTTCACCATCTGTCTAATGCAATTTTCTGTTTTCTATTATTTCTAGTCATTTTTGTTTAGTCCTCTTTTCCTTTATAGTTCTTTTCCTGCCAATTCTAGTGACATGACATGCATGCATAATTCTCAGCCTGGTTTTAAAAATTAGTTCAGTCATGAAGCAATGGAACAATTTTGAAGATAATAGGGACGTTTGAGGGAAATAAGTACAGATTTGAACCTTTTGAGATCATTTAAGGCCCGAACTATGTGAAACTGGGGCAGATAATTTGGGAAGTTAATAGGATGACAAGAATTCGTTAAAGGAGAGTGCATCCCAGACAATTTGAAGCGAGCAGTTTTGAGATCAAGTGTACCTCAAGTAACAAGATAAAGCTAAGGAAGTTTGCTCTGAACATACGGAGGGTATCCATCGTGAAGAAGAAATCACCCAATGAGAATTATGTACTTGACAAGGCACTAAAAAAAGTGGAAAGCATATCTGTGATATCAATGCCGAAGCTGTAAAAGAAATGTTGTGTGTGCTCTTCCTTTTTCATTTCAAGTTGCATGTCTTGTACTTGGCATTTTTAGGGATTGGGAGGCCCTTTTCAGCTGCCCAAACACGTATACCATTCAATACCCTTTTGAGCTTGTACTGATTTCTTTGACCTCCCCTCTTTTGAATTCAAGTTAGAGTCATACAGAAAAAAAAGTTCATGTCCCCATAAGTTTATTTTATAAAGTTCATTCCAAAAGGAAAATTCATAAAAAAAAGAGAAAAAAAGAGATAAAGAAAAAGAGAAAAAGAAAAAAAAAAGAAAAAAGAAAAGGAAAATAATAACAAAAAGCAGTATTGTGAACTACGTTTGACCTGAGTCTTATCACCATAAGATACGTAGGCAGCCTTACGGTTCGTTCATACCAAATAAAATATTTCATAATCCCATAAAGTCGAGAGTTAGTAAATCCATCAAAAGAAAAGAAAAAAAAAGAATCAAATTCCTTTGTTTTAAAAATTGGGGCAAAAGTTTAAACTGGATTCCAAAAGTTGTAAATAAATTAACCCCGTTGTCTTAGTTATTTTGAGCTTTTATGATATTATTTCTTTCTAACCCTATCCAAAAGCCACATTACAATCCAAAAAAGACCTCCCAGATAAACTTTGAGAGTGCTGAGTTTAGACATGCCAAGAATATATGATGTTTTTACCATGGTTAATGCCTTGTTATCTGCAGAATCAGAGGAAATAAAAAGAAAAGAACAAAATGAGAGAGTCTTATTGGTGAAAACCTTCACAGGCACCATAAGGCGATGGTGAGTTGAGAAAAGAACAAAATGAGAGAGGCTTGATGGTGAAAACCCTTCGGGCACTATAAGTCGAATAAGGATTGTGAATCAGGTTGGATAATCGGAGGATTGAAGCTCAGTTTCATGGTTTAGAGGTATAACAAGATTTGAACATCAGACTTGCTTGACAGATTAGGCCACTTAATCCAAAGGTGCATGTCATGGTCATTAGAGTTGGTATCCACATCTGATAAGTTTTACTTTGTAGTTTTCTTGTTAAGAATCATCTCTTTCCATTGCCCTTTACTGTGTTCCTTTTTGTCTTGTTTACTTCCTATTCCTGAGTCTGTTTGGTCAGAACAAGTGAGAAATGACTTCAAAATTTGCCACCAGCTTTCCAATTGCACAGAACGGGATCTGGTTAGCACATTAAAGTGGCATAAGTCAGGAAAGAACAACATGCGCACCGACTTGGTAACAATCAACGTGCTTTGGGATTCATGTGAAATACAAAGGTTTGGTATATGTCAATTCATGAACAATGCAACAGATCGAGTATGTTGGGTGAACAGATCAGAGGTATTTTCTGTGATAAGGTTGACAGAGAAAGTGGTTAACCAATGAGAAGCAAGGTCTTCTAAGCAGAAATCAAAGTTATTATGGCAAGTGAAGGAGCAATAGATTTCAAGGCCAAGGCCAGTGGCCTACGTTAGGAAAGAATAGCAAGCGCACTGAGTTGGTAAAAATCAATGTGTTTTGGAATTCATGTGAAATACAAAGGTTCGGTAAATGTCAATTTATGAGCAAAATACAATAGATAGAGGATGTTGGGTTTGAACAGATCAGAGGTATTTTCTATGATAAGGGTGACAGAGAAAGTGGTTAGTCAATAAACAAGCAAGGTCTTTCGAGTTGAAACTAAAGTTATCATGGGAAGTGAAGGAGCAATCGCCCTCAAAGTCAAGGCCACAAACCGACCACCATGTTTAAACTCACAAGTTTTCTTTGTTTAAAATAGGGATGAAGACTATGTCCAAATCAAAGCTTGGAAGCTTGAATTTTTCAAGTGTCGTGCCCAAATTTTGTCAGCACAAAGGCGGTTTGAGAAGAGAAAAGAAAATCTGTTCGATCTGTAGGAACCCTACATAAGGAAAGCATGGTTCAGGGGCAAGGAATTTTGTTCGTTCTACAGAGATCCTCCATGAGGAGAGCATGGCTCAGGTAAGTTCATTCTCGGCTTTTCAGGACCCTCTTGGATAATGGGATTTAATTTAAAATTTTCAGGGCTCTCCTGGATAATGGGATTTAATTTTAAAAGTTTTCAGGACCCTCCTGGATAATGAGACCTAGTTAAATTGCAAGACCTTCATAGATAACAAGATTTAGCGTAAGTTCTACCTTTAGGAAATATAATTCAGCTTTAAAGTTGTCACTCTTAAGATGAGATTTAATTTCAAGTTTTTAGGACCCTCCTGTATAATGGGATTTAGCTTTTATATTTTTAGAGATTTTGGGTGACATGATTCGATTAACACTCACAGATGTTCCCAATATCAAACTGAGGTAGAAAAATTTCTTTTGTTTTGTCTGTTTTGTTGAAATCAAGTGCCCACATAGAGAACAAGGGAGAACAGCTCAAGTTTCAAAGGAAAACAGTGCAAGTTCAGCAATCAGGTGCCCACCTATAGAGCAAGGGAAAATGGTGAGAGTTTCTAAGGAAAACAGTTCCAAGTAGCAAAAGAAGATGGTTCAAGTTCAGCAATCAGGAACCCACCTAGAGAATAAGGGAAAACGGGTCAAGTTTCGAGGGAAAAGCAGTGCAAGTGTTGGAAATCAGGCACCTACCTGGAGAACAAAGGGAAAGCAGCAATGTTCAAATGAAGATGGTTCAAGGTCAGCAATCAGGAGCCCACCTGGAGAACAAGGGAACACAAGTCAAGTTTTAAGGAAAAGCAGTTGAAGTTTTAGAAATCAGGCACCCACCTGGAGAACAAAGGGAAAGCAACAATGTTCAAAGTAAGACGGGTCAAGTTCAGCAATCAAGATCCCACCTGGAGAAAAAGGGAAAACAGGTCAAATTCTAAGGAAAGGCAGTTAAAGTTTTGGCAATCAGGCACCCACCTGGAGAGCAAGGGAATACAGTTAAAGTTTTGGCAATTAGGCGCCCACCTAGAGAGCAAGGGAATACAGTTCAAGTTTTGGTAATCAGACGCCCACCTGGAGAACAAGAGAATACGGTAGAAGTTTTGGCAATCAGGCGCCCACCTGGAGAGCAAGGGAATACAGTTAAAGTTTTGTCAATCAGGCGCCCACATGGAGAGCAAGGGAATACAGTTAAAGTTTGGCAATCAGGCGCCCACCTGGAGAGTAAGGGAATGCAGTTCAAGTTTTGGCAATCAGGCACACACCCGGAGAACAAAGAGAAGCAGTTCAAGTCTCAAGGAAAAAATAGTAAAGTTTTGGCAATCAGGCGCCCACCTGGAGAGCAAAGGAATACAGTTAAAGTTTTGGCAATCAGGCGCCCACCTGGAGAACAAGGGAATATAGTTAAACTTTTGGAAATCAGGCGCCTACACGGAAAGCAAGGGAATACAGTTAAACTTTTAGCAATCAGGCGCTACTTGGAGAATAAGGGAATTCACTTCAGAATGCAATTCAAGTCAGCAACAAAAGAAGCTCGCAGCAAGAATACGAGTCAACAGTCCGAGGTGATCAACAGAAGTTAGTCACAATCCAAAAAAAAGGGCAAGAAGTGAATCCAAATGTAGAATTTGATAAAAGATGTGGGCCGCCCAATACATGACTGAAATCACAAACATGGTACGTCCAGTTTTGATCCGTAAAACTGAAGAAGAATGAACTAGCACCTACAACTAGCAAGCGTCAAGGTTCAAATCCAAAGTCTGCATGAAGAAGTATTCAAGATTCAAGATCAAGCTTCACAAGACTTATAGATAAGAATCTTGTAACTCATAGTTGACAGGCTTAGTTACTCTTTTTCATTTTGATGTAATAACAGGATCGTGAACCGGAACCTCGGCAGAATGGCACCTCGACCCACTCTTCACCTCGGTATACTTAATCATCTCACTCACTTCTGAACTATACGTGGCCTGATTCCTTTATAACCAAGGATATGTAGGCAGCTCAAATACCAGAGCTCGGTCACATTCTCCTTCCTTTTAGCTTTTGGTCTCTTTAAATAAGGATCGGGTCAAAAAATTTGTCTAGTCGTTCTTTGTCTGAAAATACTTCGTATTTCCAGTCAAAGAGGGGTAGCTGTAGACATGTGATTTTTGACCCTCCCCAAGATTTTTTATATTTTAGCATGTAAATATTTAGTTTAGACCTAATATCGATATTTCAATTAGTTTTGACTCTTTTACTTTATTTTATCAAAAAAAATGAAAATTACAAAAATATTTCTTCTTTTTAGTTGGTTTTAGTTTATATACCTTTCATAAAATAAAAATAAATAGACAAAAATAGTACGATATTTGAAAATACCAAAAAATAGGTTTGTTTTAACGGTCAGTCTTATTTTAATAGTTATTTTACTTAAGTAAGATTAATTAATAAATGAGATCATAATTTAGTCTCGTTCGCGGGGAAAGAATAAAACTTGGGCTCGAGCAACCCATTTTTAGGCTTAATTTTTGGACCTAGCCCATAATTCCTAGGCCCATACTCTCTAACCTAAAAAAACCCTATAAAACAAACAAGACTCTAGGACCTAATATACATCAGTGTCGTTTTGACCATATACACGACCCCTCCCTCCCCCCTCCCCCAATTTGATCATCTTCTAAAAAAAGACCTAAGAAAAAAACAGCGGCTGAGAATGAAAATGAGACCTTCATGAGCTTCTTCTTCATGAGGCTCTAAGATCTAACGTCAAAAAGAACTAGGAGTTGTTGTTGCTGCTTCTTCATTAAGTCAGCCGCAAATCACAAAACGACCCCCATCCCCTTGATTCGTCTCCTCCAATTTTCAGCATAAAGGAGTTGTTTCTTCTTCTTAAAGAAAATGGCAAACTCCATTCCAGGAGACCTATACACAGAACAAATCAACCGTCGAACCCCATGGACCTGTTTCTTTCATCTTCAACCTTGAACATATGAGACCTAACGCAAAGAAGAAAGAACCCTAGTCTCCAGAGCAACCTTCAGTCATGACCCCCCTCATTCATATTCACCAAACGCTTCTGCTCATCGCCATCCTCCACCAGCCCACGATCGTAACTCCATTACCTCACACCAGAACTCACTAGCAACCAGCAGCAACAGGTACCATAAATGGCCAGAAATCCGACAGAAACTTTAAGCAGAAACTGAGATAGATGTTATTTGACTGTTGTTCGACATTGATTCCGAGTCGAGCCCTATTGTCGTTTGAGGTTGAAAGGCGCAATGACGTTTTCATTTCTGGTCTGTTGAGGTCGAAGTCGCCATCACTGATTTCTGGTCGTTGTCAGTGGTGTTCCGTCCATTTGTTAAATTGCAAAGTTCTACAATTTCAAATTCGGCAATAATAAAGGTTCGTTCTGTGCAACCATGTCTTCCTAGCTTGATTCTAATTTTGGTTGAATGATTATTTCATTAAGTATTTGGGCCTATGCAAATTTTGATTCCATGTCTTAAAGTGGGTTTGCTTAAAAGTTCATTTCTGTTTTTTTATTTAAATTAGAGGATGTTTGGCCGTTCACTAGCATGTTAAAATGGGTATCTTAAATTATATACTTATTTGTCCCTTGTGTTTCAATGCTTCAATGTGAGAAATTAGTCCATGATATGATGAATGCATTTGATATTTTTGTTATTAGCTAAAAATATTATATTAATGATAGAAATAATGGACTAGCAGAAAATTGGCTTGGTTGAATTGGTCATTTTAATTGGGTTGATGATTCTGTATATGTGTAAGAAATATATGGTCCATAAGGTTTGTGGTGGGACTTCGAAATGTGATTTTGTGTTTTCTGCAATTATTCAAATACAATTACTTCTGGCACCAATCGTCATTGGGCTTCATCTAATGTTTTCTTGACTAGTTCAATTTGTTGATTCACTCACAAGAGGGCTGTTCATTTTGCTATGGTTTATGGTCACGATACGTAAATTTTAGTTTGGGTGTGCATTTCATGTGACCCGATTTTAATTTCTAATAATAATAATAAAATAAACATGTCGCAAATCGCGGATACATTTCATGTAGCGTGGTTTGCAATGTGTACCAAAATGATGAGTGTACGACAATCGTGCCTTGTTCAAGAAAATAATTCCTTGAATAAATAAAAGTGGTTATAAAGTTTAAAATGCACAATAGGTTTAAGACGTGTAATAAATCAGATAATTAGGCTAATAATAATAGTTGAGCGACCGCGCTAAAACCACGGAACCCGGGAATGCCTAACACCTTCTCCCGGGTTAACAGAATTCCTTATCCGGATTTCTGTGTTTGTGGACTGTAAAATAGAGTCAATCTTTCCTCGATTCGAGATTTACACCGGTGACTTGGGACACCCTAAATTATCCCAAGTGGCGACTCTGATTTAATATAAATAATCTCGTTTAGATTGTCACTTTATTTGGAAAAAACTCCTGTGGGTAGTAAAAAGGAGGTGTGACAGGCATTATGAACTCTCTAGCATGGAACAAAAATAAGGTCGCACTGGAGCACCCCGAGGAGGTGGAGGTGCTGGATATTTGGGCATGCCAGGCTGACCTCTCCCAAACTGACCTCTGCCTCTAGAGGGGACACCTCTAAACTCTCCAAAATAACGGACCCGTTTGTCCCGCTACATCTGCTCTCTACCTCTTTGACAGTAACCCTCAATCTTCTGAGCTATCCCTACTACTAGCTGATAAGAAGTACCCATCTCAACCTCCTAGGCTATAGTGGCCTGAATACCTAAGTGCAACACCACAACAAACTTCTGCACTCTCTCCGCGTCAGTAGGAAGTATCATAAGTGTATGGCGAGACAACTAAGAGAATCTCGCCTCATAGTCACTCAAACTAACACCGCAACTCCTCACTTTAGGAGGGTGGAATATACCTATCCAAGAAAAGGCGTGTAAACTGATCCCAAATCATGGGAGGAGAACCTGCTGATATGCCGAGAAGATATGATTGCCACCATCTACGGGCCCTGCCCTCCAGCTGGAAAGTAGTGAAATCCACCCCATGTGACTCTAATATACTCATGTTGTGCAGTCTATCCCTGCACCTATCAATGAAGTCCTGGGGATCCTCATGTCACTCACCCCTGAAGACAGGAGGGTGAAGCCTGGCCCATCTATCCATTAGCTTCTGCAGCTTGCTAGTCGCAGCTGGTGTACGCTCACATACAACTGCTGCAACTGGCTGGGCTCCGCCCACGAGTAGTGTGCTCGAGGTCTGATAAACGACAGTTGCATGTCCAGGAGCCTAAGCAGTAGGGGTTTGTGCTCCCCCCTCCCGCCTGAGATGTGGCTGGGTCTACTGGAAATAAACTAGCCTGGGTCATAGAATCCATGAACCATAGCATACGGCCCATAACCTCCTGGAAGCCCGGTGCCAACATGAAATCTACCGGGGTTGGCTCTGGTGCAGGCACCTTGCCCTTCTCCTTAATAATGGGATCCTCTACCAGATCCGCTGGTGGTATAGCTGGGACAACTCTAGAACGTCCTCGTCCCCTACCTCGAGCTGGTTCTTTCCCCCATCCTCGACCTCAGCCTCTAGAAATAGGGGAGAAGCTCCTCACTAGTTTGGAACATCCGTCGTGTGCGTTTTCACCATCTGTGAGAGAATTAGAGAAAGACACTTAATACAACATCAATTGCATGATAGGAGATGAAGAAAAAGTAGTTTTTTAACACCCTATAGTCTCTCGAAGATAAGTACAGACGTCTCTGCACCGATCCGCAAGACTCTATTAGCCCTGATCATAATGTGTGAGACCTACGTGAACCTAGTGCTATGATACCATATTGTCACGATCCAATTTATCCTATAAGCCATGATGGCGCCCATAGTTGTCGTTAGGCAAGCCTACAGTGAACTAACTCTATGATTCTTTCTTTTACAAATTTGAAATAGTTAATTTCTAGTTTGTGCATAAATAAGAAGTAAGAATTAAATAAAAATAAAAGATCAAGATTTTTAAAGCAATGAGATAAATAAGATACCCCCCCCCCCCAAAAAAAAAACTATCAAGTGTCTACTAGCTTAAACCTCCAAGACCTGGTGTCACAAGTGTATGAGCTATTAGTAGAATATACAAAAGAATACTACACTATTGTCTGAAATGAAATAGACAGAAAATAAAGCAAAGGAAGACTTCGACTGCTGCAAAACTGGCTTAGAAGGCAGCTCACCATAAAGTCTCAAAGTAGTCAAGGATGTGCGGCGGACTGATATTGTAAATCCCCAGAAAATTTTGCTAAGTAATTTAAGATTTCGTGGTGCCAAGGTAGGCTAATTATTTTATTTTGTGTGCAAATGAGAAGTCATGATATAATGGATATCACTTGGATATGTTAATAAGCATATAAGTCATATTATAAGTGATTTGAGGTTTAAGGAGAGGCCTAAGTCTAAGCTAAGTTGGAAAATTACATGATAGACTAAAATTTCAAATGAGTACGCACAAGACCACACTTTGGACGAGCGTACCTACAGATATATAAGGTTTTAGATGATGCACAGCCTATCAAATGAAAGGCCTTTGAGTCTAGTCTCTAACTCTTCAAACCGTTCATCATTTGGACTTTCCTACACAAAGTTATGACCAAATTACCAAAGGTTGGTAGAGGACTGTGCGGATGCGAAGCATCCGAGGCAGCATCCAAAAAGAGGAGCTGGCAGTGAAGTGCTGCCATAGCATCCGGGTCAGCATCCGAGCTCCTGAGAGGAGTGAAGTGGGGATGTGAACCATCCAAGGCAGCATCCGAAATCTGGGCTTATAAGCAGAATTTCGGGATTCATTTTCTCCCATTTCTTTTGGACGACTCTTAGGGTCTTCTTCCACTCTCTCAAGACCTCCAACCCCTTCCATCTTCAAGGTAAGTAATATCCATTACCTTGGTGTAAAATTCCATTATTCCTACACTAGTATTAATGAAATCTACTCATAAAACACATAGATCTCCAAGAAATTTCTTTAAGAACTCAAAGAAGGGTTTGCTAGTTTTCTTCGAAAAGGTAAATTCTACATCCTTAGTCTTACATATATGGATATATTATGGGAATATGAGTATGAATTAAGTATTGTAACTCATGGGATGGTGATTGGAAGCCATAGGTGCTTAACCTAGGTTGTGTTGGTATTGTAGAGATTGTGAGATGGGTTATTGAGGTATGATTCTTGGGTGTAATAGTAATATGTATACATGCATGTACAAATTAGGTTTGTGGGAAGATTGTTGAGCATAAATAAGTAAAGGTTGGGTTGGGGGATGAAGAAAATCTTGTAAAAGAGATTTGAAATCAAAATACTCAACTAGTATTTGATAAAATGCTCAAAACCATGAATACCTTCCTAATTTGTGTTCAATTTTGTTATGTCTCAAGTAGATTGGGATTGCTAGAATTTCCGAAACATTGTAGTAACTTAAGGAACGCTTAAACAAGGTATGTATGGCTAAAAACCCCTCCTTTTAGAAATTGAGCCTCCATGGTGCCCATGCAAATGTTGTAAGCCCAGAATTCGATTGATGTGGTACTTGTTATGTCAAATAAATTGATGTTATAAAAAGGTATTTGGAAGATGCTTCTCCATGTGTTTAGTGTGTTATTCTTTGTAAATTAAGGATGTGTGGAAAAACATGAGCTATGTGCTAAATGCCTAAATGTCAAGTCATGGTTACATTGAGATTAACATGCCGAACTAGATGAATTTCTTTCTATGTTTATAACTTGAATTGCTTTTATATGTGCCTATGATCCTAAATGGCAAGATAAATGTTGAAAATGGGAATAATGCAAAATGTGAGTTATGAAATGTGGTAATTGTGGCCCCAAGTACCGAGAAACTAATTCATGTGAATCCAAAGATTGAAGTGAGAGACGGAAAAAGGGTAACGTCTTAGTAAGACGGCTTAGCTGATCGGGCCATGATCGGACGCCATGTTATACACACATGGTGGTAATGTTTTGATAATTGAAACTGAAAAGTGAGAATGAAATAAGAGTAACGTTTTGGTAAGACGGCTTAGCCGATCGGTCCGTGATCGGACTCCGCTCAAGGAAACGCTGGTAATGTGGATAATGATGCAACGATAAAGAATTCCCAACCAAAAATTTCAGAAATTATGTAAAAACTATGTGAATCTCTTATATTATTGATGTGATGCTTATTTGAAGCATTGTTGTCCTTATGATTTCTTTTACTCTTGTATGGTTGTTCTTTCTAACTAGATGGTGTTTAGTTATACATACTAGTACTATTCCATGGTACTAACGTCCCTTTTGCGGGGGTGCTACATGTTTAAATGAATGTAGGTGGCTCCATAATGGATAGTGTCGATCGCGCGTAGCGGAACATCCTCCTCTCAAAGTCTTGGTGAGCCCCTTTCTCCTTCAAGGGGGTTATGTTGTACATCTTTTGCTATAGATATCCACTTTTGAGGTATAGCCGGGGCCTTGTTGCCGGCATTGTCATACTTGTCTTTTGCATCCTTAGAGGCTCCGTAGACATATGTGTGGGTTATGTACGGGTGTTGGATGGGTCTATGAACTATGTTGTAATTCTAGCTCTCGCTTATCTAAAATGTAATTGTATGGAATCTTGGAAACTTAATTACGGTTTAAGGTTGTGATATAAAATGAACTAACTGTGTTGAATGTACTATCTTTCCTAGTGTCTAAATAAATGAAGGCATGGCTTCCTTATTCATATTGAGTTGGGTAGAAAGTGTTTGGTAAGGCTTGCTCAGTTGGGTTCACTCGATTGAGCGCTGGTTACGCCTCCCGAGGTTGGGGCGTGAAAGATATCCAGATGCACCTGTCTTAGATCCTGCACATTTAGTGAAGAATTGTAGCGTGAGGTACATAAATAACATGTACCAGTAAGTATCTAGTCTAACCTCGAAGAAGTAGTGACGAGGGGTCGACTTCGACACTCACTATGGGCCAACAATAAAATATACGAAACTCAAATTAAATATGATATATATATAATGACAATAGAACTCGGAGCAAAAAATAAATAAACATTCTTTTCACCGTTAGTAAGTACCAAATCATTTCCAACATGTAACCATTTAACCTCTCAATCCAAATGAAACAATATCAAATATAATAGGATTTCCAGTATTATTACGCACGAATTATGCCGAGGACGTATGGCCCAATCCAAATATACATATACATATACTATGTGCACTACCGAGGGTCGAACGGCACGAACTATAGATGCATCAATTAACCTACCGAGGCAAACGGCCCGCTCCCATGTAACGACTCGACCAGTCATTTTGAGCTTTTGCACTTTGCTCGCCAGTTCTCGGGCATCACTTACCCTGTGTGGTGTATTATGACTTATGTAAATCATTGGTGTTAGGTTTCAGATTAATCATAATGAATTTGGAAGAACAGTCTCAGTTGAAAGCTTAAAATTTGAAAGGCTTGACCAAGATTTGACTTATGTGTATTTGATCTCGGATTGAAATTTTTATGATTTGGTTAGCTCCATTAGGTGATTTGGGACTTCGGAGTGTGATCGGAATGCATTTTGGAAGTCCGTGGAAGGTTTAGGCTTGGATTGGCGAAATTGAGATTTCGGCGCTTTCCGATTGATAGGTGAGATTTTGATATAAAGGTCGGAATGAAATTCCAAGAGTTTCAGTAGCTTCATTGTGTCATTTGGGATGTGTGTGCAAAATTTCAGGTCATTCGAACGAGATTTGATAGACTTTTTGAGCGAAAGCATAATTTAAGAGTTCTTGGAGTTCTTAAGCTTGGATCCTATGGTAAATTGGTGATTGGATGTTGTTGTGAGCGTTTCAGAATTTTGAGCAAGTTTGAACGATGTCATGGGATGTGTTGGTACAATTGGTTTGAAGTTCCGGGTAGGTTCCGGGATGTTTTAGTGTGAAAATCATAGCCGTAGCAGGTCCACAGGGGTTGCAGGCCCCGGAACTCACTCACGCGGTCTGCAGAAAAATAAGTGTGCCCGTGGTGAGTGCAGTGCAGACCACACCAAAGTGGGCGCAGCCGCGGTAGGCGTCGCGCGGACCACACAAAAGTGGGCGCGGCCGCGGTGATGAAACGTTCCGCTGGTCCTACTTCGGAAGCTCATCTTTTGATCTACAAGGAATTTTGAGGTGATTCAAAAACGAAAGTTGTAGCGCTTCGTGTTTAGTGTAAGCACGTGATTTTTGCCCTATATGAGAATTACTCCCAAAAATTCAAAAATAAAATGATTTTCCTTGGTGTGCAATTTTGTGGTATTTTTGTGTAATTATTTGTATATTTGTCTGTGCATGTTTATTTGTTAAATTATTAAAAATACAAAAATATGTCGCATTTTGCATGTAGGATTTAATTCTACAATTGTTAGTAATTAAGTTTGTTTTACAAAAAATAAAAATTACAAAAATAGGCATCGTTTGCATTTTTAGCATTTAATGTCCGAATATACAATTTTATGCTTAATTATTACTTAATTGTGCATTAATTGTTATTGGGAGTTAATTTGCGCTTTTATAACTTAATTTAGTTCTTAATAATAATTTAAGTATTTTTATAATTTAGTTTTAGATAAATAAAAGAAGAAAAAAGAAAACAAAAATTTCTTCAAATTCAAGCTACAAGCCCAAAACAAATACCCAATCCTCCCAAACGACCCAGTCCATTTCGAACTGGGTCGACCCAGTCCATAACCCAAAGAGACTCAAACCCCCTTTTCTTTCATTTTTCATAAAACAAAGCAAAACAAAAAAAAATCAAGAAAACCCTAAGAGCTAAGCCATCCGCCCCCCCTCCCTCCCTATCTTCTTCTTCCTAAAGTTCCAAACTGCCCTCCCATGTCCGCCCGTCGACCACCCTTCGTCCAATAGTTAACGCAGCAACGAAGCTGCTCTTCGACCACCCATGGCTGCCTCGTCTTCATCTCCTTCTTCTTCGTCCAACTGTCCCAGCCCTATCCGCCATTGATGAAGCTCGTCGAGCTCAAGCTTGAGCTCAGGTTGCCATGGCTGCCCGCTTCTCCACCATGCTGCTGTTGCGACTGTTTCTTCCAAGCTTCGTCGACGCTGCTATCGCGGCTATTCTTCCGGTCTCGTCGAGTCGCCTGTCGTTGCTGCGTCCTCGTCATTACTGCCCCGTCCAGCTCGAGCTTGCTTCAGCTGCGCTGATGCTGCCACGTCCAGCTCCCCATCGATGTTGTTTCACTGCAGCTTCCCCGTCGTGCTGATGCCGCTGCTACTGCTTCAAATTTCTTCTTCAATGCAAGCTGCGTCTGCTTCAAAAGACTGCTTAAAACAGTCCATCGTCGAAGCTCCACCATGAAATCCCAGCCTGATGTTGCTGCTTTCTTCTCCAACTGCTCCCCGCGGCTTCTACTGTTGCTTCGTCTTCTTCGTTTCGTCAAAGTTCGAAGGGCCCAGATAGATTTGTTTACAATCGATTTCGTCGTTGATTCATCTCCGGTTAGTTGGTTTTGAGTTTTATTTTTGTCCATATTTCGTTTTTATATTTCTCGAAGTAAAAATCGATAAACGTTCAATCCTTGTTTTGTTCATGTCTATCGTTTGAATTAATTTTTAGTTTATTCATGTGTTTTGTTAATTTAATTTTCAGATTCAAATGGGAAATTAATTAGTTGTTTTTCATGTTTATTTCATGTTAATTTTATTCATTTTTGTAAAAAAGGAGGAATTGTTAGTTAATGTTTGTTAGATTCAAATTGAAGTTTAAATTAATTGTTTCTTCAATTTGTTTCATGTGTTTTATGTATTATTTTTTTTAGAAATTGTTAATATTGTTAAGTTCAAGTTTAAGTTCATAATTGTTTCTTCGTCGATCTTGTTATTTGTCTAAAAGAATTTAGTTGTAATAGGGAAATATGTTGGTTTAATCGTTTGAATCCATCATGTTTGTTGTTTAAAATAGATTTAATTCATGTCCATACTTTGTTTGATTGTTCTTGAATCCGAAATTTGTATAGTTTGATTTTCTTGTTTATTGTTTATCATTTATGACTATTTCTTGAATTTGTCTCATAATCTTGTTTAAGTTTAATATAAGAATTGTTGGTTGTAATGTTGTTAGAGTTGATTTTAAGTTCAATATTATTGAATTTAGAAATCTGAATATACTTGTTTGTTGTTGTTGTTGTTGAATCTGAAAATAGGTTTGTTTGTTGCTAAAAATATTGTTCAATCAAATTTAGTTGTTCTTCGTTGTTCAAATTGTGTTCATATGATTTGTTGTTGAAATGTTGAAGGAATCATGTTCATGTGATTTGTTGTTTGAATTTGTGTAGAAATTGGTCATATTGGCTATATTTTGGTTGAGTTTGATTAAGTGAAGTGTTTATAGCAGATGCGGATAATTTGGTAATTTGCAGTACGTTCAGGGGTAGTTTGGTAATTTCAGTAAGAGTAGAGGGGCATTTTTGGAATTTAATTTCTGAATAATTATTTATTTTGAATGTTCTTTCCATTAAAATTAAGATAATATTAAAGTAGTTAAGCATGGGGGACAAAATGTAATGGGGTGGGTTTTTGATATAATTGTTTAATTTAATGGGGAACAAGACAAAATGTAGTGGAGGGAATATGGTAATTATTTATGTTAGGCATGGAGGACAAAATATAATGGGTTGGGTTGATATATTTGTTTAATGTAGTGGGGATGAGTGGGAAGATAATGGGTTTGGTAGGAGAAAATGGGTTGATTTTAATTGATTAAAGGATTCTGGGATGGGATATATATAGAAGTCTTGAATCAGAATAAGAGGGGGGAACAGAGAGAATACAAAAAAAAAAGAAACGAATCTGGAGATTGGAGAGAGAGAATTAAAACACAAACAGAAAAAGAAAAAAAAAGAGCTGAATATTTAAGAGAGAGAAAAATTTCGAAAATATTCAAACTCTCAAATAAAAAAAAACTAAAAAAAAATCTTCTGCTTTCTTTTATTGTTTGAAATTAGCATTAGTTGTTGTTGTGTAAGCTTTTGTTTTGGGATTAATACTCCACCGGTTTGCAAACTCTGTTCCTGGGTTGTTACTGCTGCTGGACTGTTGTTGTTGTGCTGTATTGTTATTACTGCTGCTGATTCTCATCTTCATTTTCTTTTGCTTCCAATATCAGGTACACAACCGACACGCTGGTTATTGTAATCTGAAATATGAAGCATGAATACGAAAAATGAAGGGTTGAAATTCCAAATTTACTTTAATTATATTCTGAATTTTATGTATAATTTATTTAGTTTGCAAAAAATCAGAATCGTGTAGCTATTTAATACATATAGCGGAACATCCGACGATAGCTTAACGATTGAACTATCTATATATTGCCTAAAAATAAATAAATGGTGTAGTAACTCCGTCAAGTAAAACGAATAGGCCATCTAGTAGGAACTTGGCAGAAATATTGTTTAGTTAAATAATATTGGTTAATTTCAGCATGTAAATGGTCTAGGATTAAAATTAGATTGCTAAGTTTTTTTTTCTTTAATTTGACAAACTGAGAGCATGTCTAGTATAATGTAACTAGGTAATAACATGTGAATAAGACGGCCCAGGTCTAGTTTTATGTCATACACGTTGGGCCTGGGCCTGCAGTGGCAACGGACTGTCCTATTTGCATCATTTTCAGATTTTATGAATCATATTCAAAATTCATCTATAACAACTCAAACATGTAAATAAATTAAGATATTTTCTCTTTTATTTTGTAGAGACAAATTTCAATAGAAAAATGTAGGCATTTTAGGACTGTCTTTTTAAAAAAAAAAAATGAGATGAGCCTCGCCCAATAAAATGCACCAATTGCGGGGCCCTCAATAATTGTTTAATTGAGTATTTAGAATTCGGGATGGACTGTTTAGTGAATTCCACGGTCTTACCCATAAATAATAATATGCTAATCGCTTTAGGCACGGTTTTAATAATAATACATTCTTAAACACGGGTGCGCCTTTATACGACCCAAATCCAAATCCCAAAACATTGAATAAAAATACGTTCCGGATCGCGGGTGCATTTTATGTGACGCAATCCAAAGACATGTTTTTAAACGATGTTCACATTCTTTTAAAAAAATATAATGATAAAAGCGGTAAAAGAGTTAAAACTTGCACATTAGCGCATAATTGTATAAAATCAGATAAACAAGCCGAATATGACAGTTGAGCGACCGTGCTAGAACCACGGAATTCGGGAATGCCTAACACCTTCTCCCGGGTTAACAGAATTCCTTATCCGGATTTCTGGTACGCAGACTGTAATATGGAGTCATTCTTTTCCTCGATTCGGGATTAAAATTGGTGACTTGGGACACCCTAAATCTCCCAAGTGGCGACTCTGAAATAAACAAACAAATCCCGTTTCGATTGTCCTTTAATTGGAAAAAACTCCCTTCACCCCTCGCGGGGGCGGAAAAAGGAGGTGTGACATTTAGTTTCCAGAAAGGTAAAGATATTGCAATTTGGACACTTGTAGCAAAAGTTATGGTCAAAATATTAAAGTCTGTCACTGCAGAGGAAGGCATGTGCGGCCGCGGTTGTTTTTGTGCGGACCGCACTGACTAGCGCAGACCGCGGTCAATTTGATGCGGCCCGCGGTGGCTGAAACCTGGAGGGTACTCTATAAATACGAGGTTTTGGGTTTTATTTGATATTTTGACCTAGGGAGCTCGGATTTTGGCGATTTTTCGAAGGTTTTTCAAGAAATTCATCGGGGTAAGTGATTCTAACTCAGATTTGGCTAGAATACATGAATCAATCATTGAATTCATCATTTAATTCGTGATTTGGAATGGAATTTGGGAAGAAAATTGTGAAACCTTTCAAAAAGGTAAAATGATGATTTGAAGGGCCAAATAGTATCGGAATTGGATAATTTTTGTATGGTTAGACTCGTGAGAGTATAAGGATTCTAGTTTTGTGAATTTCGTCAAATTTTGAGACGTGGGCCCTGGGCTCGGGTTTTGGTAATTTCGAGAATAGTGCCCTTTATTGATTGTTTTCGCTTGGGCTTTGTTCCCTTAGCATATTGTGACGTATTCGTTCTGATTTTGGATAGATTCGATGCATGTGGAGGCCGATTTGAGGAGCAAAGGCATTGCGAGCTAGAGAATTAGCTAGTTCGAGGTGAGTAATGATTGTAAATGATACTCTGAGGGTTTGAAACCCCGGATTGCACATCGTAGTGCTATGTTGAGGTGAGGCACACGCTTGACGACGAGCGTGGGGTCGTGTACTATTGGGGATTGTGACTTGGTCCGTCCCGATTGATGATTTTACTGCGTATTTAACTGAAAATTGATTGTTATCATCATTATTTGGGTTGAATGCCATACTTGGTCCTAGTCCTAGCTATTTGAACCCTTCGGGGATTTGTTGTTGATATTTCTTCACTGTTTGATTATAGTTGAACTCAGTCATGTTATTTTCTACTTTTTTCAAAACTCAACCATGTTTAATCTGCTTTAACACTTGAAATGGTATTTTTAAATAATATTTTGGGCTGAGCATCATGTTTTACTATTGCTCGAGGGGCTTATGTGATTTTGACTGAGTAAGGCCGAGGGCCTGTATTGTGAGGATACTCTTGGATCGGGCTGCGCGTCGCAGTAGTGTTATACTGATATTGATGTGAGGCTAAGAGCCTAGATTTGATGCCACGAGATGGCTTGATATTGCGCTTGGGCCGTAAGGGGCCCCTCCCAGAGTCTGCACACCCCCAGTGAGTGTCGTCGACGCTAAATAGATCGGGCTGCACGCCGCAGCGATATATGGATTGGGCTGCACGCTGCAGCGGTGCTGGTACTATTCTATGTGTTTACTTTATTTCATTTGTCTGCCATTATTTGTTGTTGTGCTACTTCATGTGATATCTATCTGATTGCCTGGCATTATCTGTTAATTGAGTGTTGTTCCCGAGGGGCGGATTTCCGTGCTTATCTGCACTATTTGTTTTGCATTCATTTGCGTAACTGTTGAGAAAGTCATTTTCAAAAGAGGTTTAAACTGAGCTAAAATATTTCTAAAGATTTCACAGCTTCACTATTTTTCTCAAGGGGTTTTTCAATATTCTCTACAACATCTTGGTTACCTTACGTGATTTCTTACTGCTCAGTTGTTATTTACCTTTATTACTCACTGAGTCGGAGTACTCACATTACTCCTTGCACCTTGTGTGTATATGCAGGTATTTATACGCCCGGTAGCGGGTTTTGGTTGATCAGAGGCAGAGTTATCGGAGTTTAGCGAGGTGACTGCCGGCGTTCGCAGCACCGCTTTTCTCCCTTTTGTTCATTATTCCTGCTTGTATAATCTAGACCTTGTAGTTGTATTTACACCCTAATAGATGCTCGTGACTTGTGACACCCCGATTTGGGCTGTTCGGGATGGTTTCCACTGTTGTTATAGTTAAATTCCGAATTTTATGGATATTATATCACGTATTATTACTGTTCATGATAATTAACTGCTTAAAGAGGTATTCTGTTTTGTTTGGTCTGGCTGGCCTTGTCTTCACGAGAGGTGCCATCATGACCAGGTTCGGGAATTGGGTCGTGACAAGTTGGTATCAGAGCCTAGGTTACATAGGTCTCACGAGTCATGAGCAAGTTTGGTAGAGTCTTGCGGATCGGTACGGAGACATCTGTACTTATCCTCGAGAGGCTGCAGAACCTTTAGGAAAAACTTCACATTCTTGAATTCTTATCGTGCGTCCTTGATTCAGCTTGAAAAGTAACTCTTGAAATTTCTTCCACGTGTTTGTATGCGCGCATGAGCGCTTAGTGTCAGATGTGCATCAACGGCTTGTGATTCCCTGATCGAGGGGTGAGATGTGATCTCTATGAGTTGATGTTGGGCCGGTCTGGAGTACTTGAGGCCGGATCTTTGCGTATGGCTTGAGCACCGAGGTGCTGATTGTGTGAGCAATTGCTTTGAACTTATACGTTCGGTATTGCCCCTATTGGTGTGAATGACGGCTAGGTAGCTATGTGATGAGTATGTTAGTATTGCAAGATGTATCTATATGACTCGGAAGTGGAGAGGAAGGTCTGCTGGATGACAGATGAGCCATTAAGTGTTTGATTTCCATTGTAATTGGATGTGTAGCCCCTAGTTATGGGCACGTGAAGAATCTTTTCATGTCTCCTAGTTGGAGTGAAGTAAATTTCATGTTGCGGTATTAGTTCAGACTCAAGAAGATTAAGCGACTGTGTAATGTGTATGATGGTGGAAGGTATACAGAAATGTTATATTGAGGCGAAGCAGGCGGGTTGTCTCCTGTGGTGTTCTGAGATTGTGTGATCCTTATGTTGTCTGTTAGAAGATCTCATTCACAAGTGAAACATATGTGTTGAAATTTAAATTTGGGTCACTTAATAGAGTGGGCTTAACTACTACGAGAGTGAATGCGAAATTTGCATAGAGTTAAAGTACCCCGAGGTCGGCGTTTCAATAGCTTATGAAAGACTGAGTCTAATCTCATGGTATTATGGAAGCAATAAAGTATATGTGTTATAAGTTATGGTGCGTGTTTCAATATATGGATTTGAGCCAAGTGGGGGGAGTCTGCTATTGAATAGTTGATTGCACGGTTATGTGCTCTAATGGTTCCAGTTTGAGACATATTTGCGAATCAGTTATGGCTCGAGTAAAGGAAATTTCAATAAAGGTTATGTTATGCCTTATGGGTGCACGAGAATCGGGGAATGACTTGAGTTGTGGTTGGTAAAGAATGCTCGGTGCATGGGGCAGGAAGTTGCTTGGTTATATTGAAATAAGGTCACATTCTGCAGTGTTGGAGTGCAAATGAAGCACAGGTTGTTCGGTTCATTTAATCAATCTAACTGTGGTTTGAGTAGAGTGGATACCTCTAGAGAATGGTCCTATTGTGTTCAAAATTTTACATGCAATAATTAGAGGCTTTCAAGTTGTACTTATGGATAGAAACTGAGTTTTCCTTGGAAGACGTCAAGACTTATGGTGTTTTCTATATTAATTGTGGGATTTTATGTATTAATATTAGGAGGTAACGGATTTAGATCTGCAAGAAGTTCTTCAGAGCGAAGTATTTCGAATGTAGTGCTTTTGGGAATAATTAAGAAAGAATATCAAGTTGAAGATGAATTAGAAGGAAATTTAGATAGATGGGGTAGCTTTATAGTAGACCGAATCGGTATGGTAAGGATATGATTAATTCCTGGTGTGTGTTCGAGGTAATAAGTTCTTTCAAGTATTTTGCGGCGATGCTCTTAGGTTTGATGGCTTGCTTAGCTTGGTTGAGTTAGAAGGATTCAGTCCCGACATGTCTGATTTGTGCAAAGGGAACTCGGAGAGTTCTTGATGGTTTCCACCATAGTTAGAGAGGTATATTTTTCCTATTGGCATGAGGAGCATGGGATGTATAGTGGTTCTCTTCTAGATGGAATCAATGGGGAGTTCTTGGTTAGTGGAATGCATAGTTGCTTGTGATTTGGAAGGGATATGAAGTTCTCATGGTTATCCTAGGATGGTACGGGTTATGCGGTATGTTGTGAAGGATTGAGAATTGCGTGTGTAAGGTTACAGTTCAATTCTGAATGGAAGGTCATAAAATTCTTAGGCAGCACGGGCAGTTTCGGATTATTAGAGAAATGAGCTTCAGATGATTAGGGGGATGATCTTCAGATGATTAAGGAAGTGATATTGCTAATTGGAGTGATTTGACAAGGGTATATGTTTCAGGAAAGGCAATGTGATTAAGTTGATGGTACTTCGGTAATATTGCGACACCTTCTTGTTGGATCGATTGCGGGTATTCGAGTTTGCTTGGTGGCACCAAGGAATTTCAAAGTATCTCTCGTGGAATGATTGAGTATTTGAGGCGTGGTATGCATTCGTATGATGGAATTGGGATCAGGTGTGTTGAGTTATGTGCCATATGGATTGGAGTCAGGGAAGTTCTCACATTTAGGCTATGTTGTAATTGTGAGTTGTGTGTATCAAAACTGTTTAGTGATTATCGGGATTTGGAGGCCCGAGTGGATCTTTCTTTGCTTGGCATATTAGATTTTGGATGTGATGTTGGGGTTTAGACTGGTTGTCTCCGTGTTGGGTTATTCCGTACTATTACGCTTGGGGCTATGCCGGAAATGCCACGGGTTGGGTGGCGAGGTGCGTCGGATTATGTTCTAGTAGAGTGGTTTATATTTCACGGACCCAGCGGACGGCTGGGAAGGATTTCCTTTCTTAATTGAGCCTTCGTGATGGATGTCAGTGCAGAGGATTCTACCACTGATTCAGTTCCGGTGTTAAGGGACTCTCCGAATGTGTTTCTTGTGGTCGGGCATGTCGCCGGGCAGGGTTGTTGATTTCGGTATTGACTTGGTGCCGGGCACTGTATCGTATGGCTCCGGCAGGAGTTATAGTAGTGGGAGGAGCAGCTTCAGGCTTCCTTGATAAGGAGTTCGTTGGCAGGCCAATGTGGATGCGTGTTCTAGCGGAGTCGGCTTAGTTGGCCCCAAATTGTATTGTTGAGGGACAGGTTGATGCGACCGTTATTGAGCTTACTAGTGATCTGGGAGATCTATGAGTTGTCTTCCTATGTTGCGAGACGTTATGATTTTTGGGTTATGGGCACATATGGTGCGGTTCTATTGGGGTTCATAGTAGAAGTCGAGCGGGGAAAAGTAATTGGGTGTTGCTCGGGGAATGGCGTATCGGTTATGTCCTATCGGGTTTGCGTGGTATATGTTATTTGTTTCACTATCAAATTGTGCGTGATTGTCGATTTCGAGCATAGTGGCTTGAGGCGTTCCATGTGGAACAGTGGTTGGATAGAATCGTGCATTGCAACGAAGATTCTGTGGAGGCATGATCCTTCGGGTTAGATTCGTGTGTTCTATTTCGATGATGTGAGATGGGTCCTCAGTCTTGTGTTGTGGTGGATCTGGTGAGCTTGAGGTACAACTCTTTCATTTAAGTCATTTTCATGATTTGAGTAGGTTCGGACCGTTGCTTATTGGTGCGCGTATTATGCAAGTCGTGGCATAGGTCTCTATTGATGTGTCATGTTACCAGAGTGGTGTGTTGGATTAGGGGAGATTGACGGGATCATTAATGAATACGAACGGATTTGATTTCACTTTTTGGAAGGATAATATCGAGGTTTGGTTCGGAAATTGCTATGGTATTAGCCAAAAAGGGAAGCGGCTTAATGAATGGTTGATCTGGGAAAATGGTTATGGCTTACCGCATTTTTTTGTGATCATTGGCAGTATATGAAAGTGTTGGGGTGAGACTTTAGTAAATAAGGGTTTTCTATTGGTATTCGGGTGTTGTGTGCAACTGCTGTAATTGGAAGTTATCACTACGAGTGTTTAAGTCATGTAGTATATCAAATGATTGCATCTGAGATTGCAAGTATGGGTAATTACAGCTTGTTCAGACTTATTCTGAATATAGATATGAGATTCTGATCTTGTGAATGATTTCAGAAGTGGAAATGTGGTTCTAAGGCCTATGGGTTAGATTGGGTTGTGAAATTTCAATTACTGTGTGTTATCGGACCTATATGAGATAGGGTAACGTGGGATCACCCCCGGGTATATGCATGGTAAGGTTATTCAGCGATTGGTTGGTTTTAGAACAACTCTGGGCACGTTCGCGGACGAACGTATGTTTAAGTGGGGGAGGATGTAACGACCCGACCGGTCGTTTTGAGCTTTTGCACTTTGCTCGCCAGTTCTCGGGCATGACTTACCTGGTAGGCGTCGCACGGATCGAACAAAAGTGGGCGCGTCCGCGGTAATGAAACGTTCCGCTGGTCCTACTTTGGAAGCTCATATCTTTTGATCTACAAGGAATTTTGAGGTGATTCAAAACGAAAGTTGTAGCTTTTCATGTCTAGTTGTCAGAAAGGTAAAGATATCGCAATTTGGACAATTGTAGCAAAAGTTATGGTCAAAATACTAAAGCCTGTCACCGCAGAGGAAGGCCTATGCGGCCGCGGTTGTTTTTGCGCGGACCGCACTGGCTAGCGCGGACCGCGGTCGATTTGATGCTTCCCGCGGTGGCTGAAACCTGGAGGGTACTCTATAAATACAAGGTTTTAGGTTTTATTTGATATTTTGACCTAGAGAGCTCGGATTTTTGGCGATTTTTCGAAGGTTTTTCAAGAAATTCATCGGGGTAAGTGATTCTAACTCAGATTTGGCTAGAATACATAAATCTATCATTGAATTCATCATTTAATTCGTGATTTGGAATGGAATTTGGGAAGAAAATTGTGAAACCTTTCAAAAAATTAAAATGATGATTTGAAGGGCCAAATAGTATCGAAATTGGATAATTTTCGTATGGTTAGACTCGTGAGAGTATAAGGATTCTAGTTTTGTGAATTTCGTCAAATTTCGAAATGTGGGCCCAGGGCTCGGGTTTTGGTAATTTCGGGAATCGTGCCCTTTATTGATTGTTTTCGCTTGGGCTTTGTTCCCTTAGCATATTGTGACGTATTCGTTCTGATTTTGGATAGATTCGACGCACGTGGAGGCCGATTTGAGGGGCAAAGGCATCGCGAGCTAGAGAATTAGCCGGTTCGAGGTGAGTAATGATTGTAAATGATACTCTGAGGGTTTAAAACCCCGGATTGCACATTGTAGTGCTATGTTGAGGTGAGGCACATGCTTGACGATGAGCGTGGGGTCGTGTACTATTGGGGATTGTGACTTGGTCCGTCCCGATTGATGATTTTACTGCGTATTTAACTGAAAACTGATTGTAATCATCATTATTTGGGTTGAATGTCATACTTGGACCTAGTGCTAGCTATTTGAACCCTTCGGGGATTTATTTTTGATATTTTCTCACTGTCCGATTATATAGTTGAACTCAGTCATGTTATTTTCTACTGTTTTCAAAACACAGCCATGTTTACTCTGCTTTAACACTTGAAATGGTATTTTAAATAATATTTTGGGCTGAGCATCATGTTTTACTGTTGCTCGAGGGGCTTATATGATTTTGACTGAGTAAGGCCGAGGGCCTGTATTGTGAGGATACTCTTGGATCGGGCTGCGTGCCGCCGCAGTATTATACTGATATTGATGTGAGGCCGAGGGCCTAGATTTGATGCCACGAGATGGCTTGATATTGCGCTTGGGCTGTAAGGGGCCCCTCCCGGAGTCTGCACACCTCCAGTGAGCGTCGTCGACGATAAATGGATCGGGCTGCACACCGCAGCGATATATGGATCGGGCTGCACGCCGCAGCGGTGCTGGTACTGTTCTATGTGTTTACTTTATTTCATTTGTCTGCCATTATTTGTTGTTGTGCTACTTCATGTGATATCTATCTAATTGCCTGGCATTATCTGTTAATTGAGTGTTGTGCCCGAGGGGCGGATTTTCGTGCTTATCTGCACTATTTGTTTTGCATTCATTTGCGTAACTGTTGAGAAAGTCATTTTCAAAAGAGGTTTAAACTGAGCTAAGATATTTCTAAAGATTTCACAGCTTCACTATTTTTCTCAAGGGGTTTTTCACTACTTCTCTACAGCATGTTGGTTGCCTTACGTGATTTCTTACTGCTCAGTTGTTATTTACCTTTATTACTCACTGAGTCGGAGTACTCATATTACTCTCTGCACCTTGTGTGCAGATGCAAGTATTTATACGCTCGGTAGCGGGTTTTGGTTGATCAGAGGCAGAGTTATCAGAGTTTAGCGAGGTGACTGCCGGCGTTCGCGGCACCGCTTTTCTCCCTTTTGTTCATTATTCCTGCTTGTATAATCTAGACCTCGTAGTTGTATTTACCCCCTAATAGATGTTCGTGACTTGTGACACCCCGGTTTGGGATGTGTAGGGATGGTTTCCACTGTTGTTATCGTTAAATTCCGAATTTTATGGATATTATATCACGTATTATTACTGTTTATGATAATTAACTGCTTAAAGAGGTGTTCCGTTTTGTTTGGTTTGGCTGGCCTTGTCTTCACGAGAGGCGCCATCACGACCGGGTTCGGGAATTGGGTCGTGACATCCCATGAGAGTAGTGAAAATTTATCCCGCTCGCGAAATATACTTGCGATGCGGTTGAACATAGATTTCTCAAGTTATCATAATATCCCTCAATTCTTTCAAAACACGAAATTAACTAGAAACTTTTAAAATTTTGAAATCCTCAACCTCAGCTCTATTCAAGGCAATTTATAGGCATAATCAAATAATGGTGTCAACAAAATATAGCGTAAAACTAAAACTACTCGGACATAAGCATAAATAGTAGCTATGTATGGACCCTCGTCACCTCGTGCGTACGTAGCCCCCACAAATAGAAGCACATAATAATTAAGTTCACCTATGGGGTTAATTCCCTCTTACAAGGTTAGAAAGAGACTTACCTTGTCTCAAAGCCTACTTCCCGATCCAAGATTGTGCTCAAATCCCCAATGCGGTGCCAAACAATCCAAAACTAGTCAAATGATATGTAAATTAATCAATAAAAGTTCAAAAGTTCTTGTCCTAACTATCAAAGAGATTTCCCAATCCTATTTGAAGAATCCCTAAAATTTACCCCCGGGCCCACGTGCCCAGATTCCTAAAATTTTCAAAAAAAGTTGTTACCAATAACCTCATAAACTCAAATATATGATTTTCACTAAATTCCATAGCAAATTGTGTGGTTAAATCCTATTTTTATCAAAACTCTAGGTTTTCACCTAAACCCATGATTTTCACTAATTATACATGTTATAATCTACCCATAAATTATGTATTTAACTTACAATGTGTAAAAATTACTTACCTCAAAGTGCTAGGTAAAATCCCCTCTCTAAGAGTTCCAAAAATCGCCCAAACAATAAAATAAATGAACTCAAAATGACTAAGTCCCGTATTAAATTAAGGTTCTACCTTTTGCGATTTTCGCACCTGCGGAGGGACTTCTGCTTCTGCGGTCAACAATATGCTTTTGTGGAACACGCCAAGCCACTGGCCTATCGCACATGCAGCCACGTCTCGCATCTGCGAACCCGCTTTTGTTGACGGGCACCGCAGCTGCGGACCCGCTTCTGCGGAAGCTTAGCCGCATCTGCGGTCCAGGCCTGACCAGCCTCAGGCCACTTTTGTGATCTCCAACTCAGTTCTGCGGCCATAGCCTCTCAGGTGCCATTACACCAGAAGTCTAGTGCTTCAGCTGATGCTTCCTAAGTTCAAACTTGGTCCGAGCCTCGTACAATTAACACCCGGGGCCTTCGAGGCCCCACCCGAACATACCAATAAGTTTAAAATCATAAAATGAACTTGCGCGAACTCTCGTTACACACAAAACAACACAAAAACTAAGAATCACACCCCAAAGCAATTGGATTAAAAATATGAACTTCAAGTTCTTCAATTTACTCCCAACGCGCCGAAACGTACTTAAACTACGCGGAATGACACCAAATTTTGCGTGCAAGTCTTAAATGATATTACGGAACTATTCAAGATCTCGGGATTCCATTTGGACCTCGATATCACCAAAACCTACTCCAAACCAAATTTAAAGAACTTCAAAGAGCCAACTTTCACTATTAGGCGCTGAAACGCCCCTGGTCATCCAAAACCCAATCTGAACATACGCCCAAGTCCGAAATTATCATACGAACCTATTGGAACCGTCAAATCTCGATTCCAAGGTCGTTTTCTCTAAACGTTGACCGAAGTCAAATTTAGCATTTTTAACCAACCTTAAGGAATCAAGTGTTCCGATTTCAACCCGAACTCTTCCAAATCTCAAACTAACCTTCCCCGCAAGTCATACAACAGTAAAAGCATATACGGAGAGCCTTATTTAGGGGAACAAGATTCAAAAAAGCAAAACGACCGGTCCGGTCATTACATTATTATTTATTAGGCTGAGAATTTTGTGTGAGTTAGTAAAATATTTATGATTTTTGTGTAAGAAAACAAAATATGTGATTTTGTTAAAAAAAATTATAGTTATATGATTTTTGTGTGAAAAGACAAAGTTATATGACTTTCGTGAAAAAAAATCATAGTTATATGATTTTTGTGTGAAAAGACAAAGTTACATTAGTAAAAAAAAAAGACATAATTATATGACTTTTGTGTGAGAAAATAAAGTTATATGACTTTAGTGAAAAAACGTAATAATTATATGACCATTAGTGAAATTTACCCATGAAGACATATAACACACAAACTAAACATCCTACATTTTGATTAAAATATTATCCCAACTATTAGGTATCACCAATAGATTTTTTCTTTTATTGTGTTTTATTTTTTGCTAAATTTGCGTAACTTCCAAAAGAGATTGTAGGTATCCGAGACAACTATCTTTAATGTAATTTTAAGTTTATCTACTTTTTTAAACTTCTTCACTCACCCTTTCACACCTACAGATTGATGTATCTGGATGTCGGTGGACTAAATTTGCTTGGTTAGATACTTCATGAAGGATGATAAATATAGTAGACTTTTGGTCAAGAACTTAATTGTGTGAGATACTTAAACGGTTAAAGATCACTTTAAACCCGTGGTAAAAACAATTTATATTCAATAGTTAAAAAATATATAAAATACTTTCTCTATAAAATAACTCAAATTGCATTTGAGCTACAATATCATGAAGTGTTCAATTTAGAAGATGTTATATCCTTTTGATGACACCAAAGTGCATATGTAATATATACAGTTGCATCCTATGCAATTTTTAAATTTGAGATGATACAGATTGATGTAGATCTTCATTTTTTCATTTCATGTTATATCCTTTTATATATGTTATGTCAACAAATTAATCGAGGAATGGTCTATTATAGTTATTTACAATTTGAATAGAAAGAAAATAATATTTAGGCTTATTAAAAGGCCTGCTTGCAAAGATGCTGGGCAATTCAATTGTCAAAATAGCACGGGCTAGCCAGTTTTCGTACGGATAATTGAAAAATAGCTATCATTTGCAAAGTCATTGAAAAATAGTCACTATTTTGCTGCAACATGGAAAATTCCAGCATAATATAGTGGAGATTGGAACACTTGTCTATGAACTTCCAGTATATTATACTGGAACTCCATAATATACTTCACTTTCATAATATATTGTACTTCCAGTATAATATATTGGTCTAGTATAATATACTGGTCTAGTATAATATACTGGTCTAGACAAGAGGGGTTGCTCTGATGGTAAGCAACCTCCGTTTCCAACCAAGAGGTAGTGAGTTCGAGTCTCCCCAAGAGCAAGGTGGGAAGTTCTTGGAGGGAAGGATGTCGGGGGTCTATTTGGAAACAGCCTCTCTACCCCAAGGTAGGGGTAAGGTCTGCGTACACACTACCCTCCCCAGACCCCACTAAGTGGGATTATACTGGGTTGTTGTTGTTGTTGTTGTATATTATGCTGGAATATTTTTCAGATTTTGAACAGTGTTTTTGTTCATATTTATTTTTACATGAAAAGTGGCTAGATTTCGATTACTTTTGAAACTGTAGCTATTTTTCAATTACCACTTGTAAATCTGGTTATTTTTTAACTTCACCCCAGATTTTTTGTTGATTTACACAAAACAGATACTTTGGAGTTGGCATTTAAAATTTGTCAAAGCTTTTGATATTTATGCTGAACTAACCTTTTAAGTTTAATAAAAATTTCTGGACTAAGATACCCTCTAACCCAATCAAAATACTCTTGTTTATCGGACTGATTATTGGAGTTCTGTGGTTTAAACCATCCTCCAACTTTTCATACAACTAGTATCAAGGTACGCGCTTTGCGCGTGTACCTATATCAATAAATACACAAATTTTAAAAAATTACATATATATTATTAGATAATTTATTTTATAAAATAAAATTTAAGAATCTTTTTTAAAATAATAAATATTATTCCCATTAGTTAGCTTAACAATTGAAGAAATTTTATTTAGAGCCTTATTGTGATTTACCCAGATTTATGGCGAAAATTATAAAAAATATTGTTTTTATGTGACCTAATACTGAAAATAAAATATAAAAATATTTTTTATCACAATTTCTTTAAAGATTTGACAAATAACACAAATTAAAAATATAAAAAAAAAGTTCGCATTATATCTTCTTAAAATTAGATAATGACAATGTTAAGTTTAAAGAATGACTAATATAGAACTAATATTTTACAAGCAAAAACTTAGTATAATATTTAGCGAGACAGCTTTTATTTGTTGGACTGAATGCAAGAAAGAAACAAATGATAATTTATTTATAATCTGGTTGTCTTCTAAAATTTTATCTTATTGCTAATTTGTAGTGTTTTGTCAATTTATCAAATAACTTTTCTTATATGATAAATTTGTAAAATAATTGAATTGGATTTGCTAATTAGTTAATTCAATAAATTAATTATTTGTTCTCAACGTTAAAAGAAATAAGTTAGTTTTATTAATTTAAATTCTAAACATTAGCTTATTCTAATATTTCAATATTTGACAATAATTATATTTTTTTCCAATAAGAATTTGATTTTCATATGTTTTGAATCTTTATGTTTGAGAGTTCGTAACTGTTTAGTCAATTGTAAACACTTTAGTCACTTATTTTAAATAAAGTGTAACTTCGATGGCATAAAATTAGAGGAACGTAATTTACTTTTAATTCTATGTTTAGTCAATTGTTTTCTTAATAAAATAAAGTATTCTAAAATTTCTTAAAATAAAAAAGGTAAAAAAGAAAACATTCCTAAATTTCTTAACATAAATAATAAAAGAAAATACGCATCTAACAACGAATCATTAGTTATTTTGGGTTTGACATCTAATATTTAAAGGTTTTATTATATTGCCTAACGAAGAGAAATTTCAATTTAAGGAAGGTCCTAAATTTTAGGCCAAGTATATTAATGAGAATTAAATTTAAAATTCTAAATAGTAGGAAAGTAACTTAAATTATAATTTTGTCCAATAAACTCTATTTTTAAAGGGTAAAAAAGGCGAACAACATTTCGCTAAGGGTCTTTGTGCTTTTAATATAGTATAAGTGAGTAGTTTTCACTTTCACGTGAAGTGACCATTTTTTTCTTACATTTTATAACACGCGTTGTGGAAATACCTTGAAGTCCTAACCGACTAGCAAAACTTTGTGCTATATCCATTTTATTTATATTGTTCAATTGTTCAAAAATTCTATAAGTTTGAGGTAACTTTTTAATTGTTCACTGTATAGGTCCAAATTTAGCGATTCGACAGTAACCGATAAATAAGACAAAGGACGGGATCGACCAGACCGAAGGTTGCTCTTGAAAAGGTTGGTGCTAAAAATGGGTAGCCGAGATGAAGAAATAACGGTAGAATAGGTTCAAAGATAGACATAAAGAATATTCCTTTGGATATTTTTTATGATGTACTTTTTAGGGTTTTTGGGAAATGTCTCTTATAAATAGAAAGAGATAGAGAATAAAAAGGGGAATCTTTACTTTTTGATAAGAACATAATGTAAAAGTTGACTAATGAGAATATACAAAAGTTGTCTTGTTCACCGATTATCTTACTCAAGCACACGTTTTTCAATTTTCGTTCACAAGACCCAAAGATTTCATATCCATCTTTACTTCTTTCTTTCCATGTCGCTAACAGAGGAAAGAAACATTCCAATCATGCAATAATTGGGTGGTAGATCTTTTCTTATTACATTTATTGTCATTATCTATATTTATTGTATATTCATGATATCATATTCACTGTCAATCATTATTTAATGCTCTCGAACATCACTCATCTCGCGAGTATTCTGTCGTGTTTGGTCTAGAATTTATTGAGTTCAACTAAGATTTGCCCTTTAATTCATCATTAATTGGTCAAGTAAAAAGGTTTAGCACTTTTTTGCTCAAACAATTTGGCGCAGTCTGTGGGGAGGTTTTAGTTGAAATTTTAGTTCCTTCTAGATCATAAAATAGACAGCCATCTCTTCTTCGTTTGTACAAACTAACGATGGCACGAAAAGGAGAGGCAAGATAGAAAGCAGTAACTTGTGTCACTACCAACATTTTGAATACCATCAACGAGGATGACCGAGAAGACATAATCGCTTCACGCGAGAGAGGAGCGTCAACGTCCACAGCTGAGGAAGCACCGCCAGCAGTGAAAAAATTATTGGAAGAATGGCTGACGAGTACTCTGAACAACATACTCGACAAATTCGTTCAAAGGGAGAATAGAAACACCGCACAAGCAGATATCACAACGATCACTGGCGGACAGCCCGCTCCCCAAACAGGTAACACTTACACCACGGTTGATGCAGGTAATGTCGCACTTGCAGCCATTCTGAAGAAAATGGAAGAAATAGAAAACAAAAATAAAGCACTCCGCGATCAGATTAGGGATCATCAAGAAAGGGTCGATAAGATACCGGGCACCCCAAAGTTGCTACCAAAATAAGACGTTGGTCGGTTTGTCGAACAACCGTACAGCTAGGAAGCGACTCCACATGCCATTCCTAAGACCTTCAAAATGCCACCGTACTTGAAGCTATACGACGATACTACATACCCCAAAGATCACATCATCGATTACGTCACAGCGGTGAAGGGCAACGACCTTTCGAAGGAGCAAGTACCATCAATGTTACTGAAAAAGTTTGGCAAAACTCTAACGGGAGGAGCCTTAACCTGGTATTCGCAACTGTCGGCACGCTCAATAACAACGTTCGAGGAAATGACCGACAAGTTCGTCACCGCCCACGCCGGGGCTAAAAAGGCGGAGGTTAGGGTAAATAATATATTCGTCGTTAGGCAATCGCCTGGCGAGGGACTCAGGGACTTATTTGCCCGGTTTAACAGGGTGAGAATGAGCCTACTAAATGAATCAGAAGGGATGGTGGTAGCAGCTTTCCAGAACGGGTTGAACAGGAATGGGTCGAGAGTAACCATAAAGTTATTAAGCAGGCTCATGAAATACCCTCCCACCACTTGGGAAGAAATCCACAATGTCTACTGTGCCGAGGTGAGAGCCGACGAGGACGACCTTAACGGTCCGACCCAACGGTTGACATCAGTCCAAACGGAGTCGAAAAAAGATCATCGTAACGACAGTCGAAAAGATCAGTCAGGTCCCCGTCTCGATCGAGAAAGACACCAACCCTACGTCAGAACAGCCATCCCACCGTCTCCTCGACATGCGGAAGGGTCACCCAGGCCACATACATGGACTCAACAAAATGAAAGAGGTATGCCTCCACTCTTATCTGCTCACAATTTTTGTGTTTCCCTTTTAGAAATAGTGTACGCACTAGAGAAGCTTGGCACAAAGGTGAAGTGGCCACAAAAGATGAAGTCCGACCCAAGTACCCAAAAGTCGAACGTCCTCTGTGAATTTCCCCAGGAGTGGGGTCACAAAACCAAGGACTGCATAGCTCTACGGCAAGAGGTAGTAAACATGCTGAACCAAGGGCACCTGAGGGAACTGATGAGCGACCGTGGACTAGCTAACTTCGACCGGGGACGTGAACAACACCAGGGCCCTCCAAAGCTACCCTCCCCCGCCCGCACCATCCAAATGATCATCAGCGGAGGCGATAAAGCAACGATCAACCAAGTGAAGTTCACCACCACACATAAACTGAAGCGGTCGATCGCCCATGAACGGTACGACGACCTTGGAGACAGTATCATCTTCATAAGTCAGATACCGACGATTTGACTTTCCCCCATCTCGATGCTTTTGTTATTACTTTACGTATTTCAGATACTAATGTGAGAAGAATAATGGTAGATGACAGAAGCGGCGCGTGTATTATCCATTCTCGAGTCCTCACACAGATTAGGCTCGAAGACAATATAGTACCAGGTTGCATAACACTAACAGGTTTTAACAATGCAGGTGAGCAAACCTCTGGGGAGATAACGCTACCAGTTCTGTCCAGGGGCGTCACCCTAGAAATAACATTCCATGTCATGAACCAAGACACAGCTTACAACGCCATCATAGGGCGACCATGGATACACGCCATGAGGGCCATCCCATCAAGCCTATATCAATTGATCACATTCCCTACCACATGGGGGATGTGAGCAGGTGATTTTTGCCCTGTATGAGAATTACTCCCAAAAAATTCAAAATAAAACAATTTTCTTTTGTGCGCAATTTTTGAATTTTATGGCATTTTTGGATAATTATTTGTATTTTTGTCTGTGCATGTTTATTTGTTTAAATTAATAAAAATATAAAAATATGTCGCCTTTGCATTTAATATTTAACTGAATTTGTTTCACAAAATGAAAAAATCATAAAAAATAATGTACGGTGCATTTTTAGCATTTAACGTCCAAATTATGTGATTTTATCGTTAATTGCTATTTAAATGTGCGATAATTGTTATTAGGAGTTAATTAGTATTTTTAGATAATTTTGGTTTTTTGTAATTTAATCTTAGCATTTTAGCTTTATTATTTAGGAAATTGAATAAATAGAAAAGAACACGAATAGAAGAGATCGGATTGAGCCTTTTCTTTAATTTTAAATCACAGGCTCAAAGATACCCAACCTTCCCCTACGACCCGGTCCATTTCAAACCGGGTCGATCCAGTCCATAACCCAAAAGACCCAACACCCCTATCTCCCTATCTTTCATTTCACAAAAAACAAACCCAAAAACCTAAAGAACCTACCCGCCCCCTCCCTCTTCTTCTTCTCCAAAACCAAACCCCTCCAAGCCCTAGCAGCCATGGCTGCCTCCTCATCGCCGACCACCTGAAGCAGTCGCCTCACCACCACCAGCCTCGTCGTCGACCACCCTCGAGACTCCAGCTCCCATAGCTGCCCGCCTCTTCTCCTTCAACACACACGCACAACATGAACTCCAGCTCCACCATCGTCCAACGACAGCCATGAACGACCCCAAGCAACGGTGGTTGTTGCTACTTCGTCCAGCTTCGACCATGGCTTCCCCTTTCTTCTTCCTCAACCTCACGTCCAAACGAACCCCCAACCACGCCGGAAAAACCAGTGTTGCTTCCCGTCTCCACCAGCTGCTATAACAGCAGCGACGAACACACACACACACATACAGTCGCCATGGTTGTTGTTGCTGCTACTTCGTCCAGCTTCGACCATGGCTGCCCTCTCGTCGTCACCACCCCAGCTTCAACCACCAATGACCATCCCCGTCCGCCATTGACAAGCAACCATCCATTAACGTCGCCACATGAAGCTCCATCTTCACGTCCAAACTAGCTGCACCTGCTGCTTCCTTCTTCAATCGACCACCCAAAGAAACCCCAACTCGCCGGAAAGAAAAAAAAAAGAAAAAAAATCATCAACTTCCCCCCCCCCCCATTCCGCGACCAGCAGCATGACTGCTGTTGATGTCGCTTCTTCGTCTTCTTTTTTTTTCGCCATGACTGCCTCGTCGAGGTCCAGTTTGAGTTCGTCAAGGTTAAAGGGAAGGTGGGTTTTCGTTGTTCATCGAGATCTGGTACGTCGAGGTTGTTTGTTCGAGTTGTCCGTTTCCGTTCGAGCTCATCGTTGTTCATTTCCGGTTAGTTGGTTTAAGTTTCATTTTTGTCCGTATTTTGTTTGATATTCTCGGATTTGAAATCAGTATATCTTTGATTCTTTTCTTGTTCGTTGTTATCATTTCTTGATTATTTCTTCAGTTTGTTTTATGTTCTTGTTTAGTTTTAATATAGAAGAGTGTTAGTTTAATCGCTTGAATCCGTCATCTTTGTTGTTTAATTTAGATTTAATTCATGTTCATTTTTGTTTGAAGTTCGTTTTTAATCCAGTGATTTAATGTGAGCTTATGTTTTGGTTTTTAATTTTTTGATTTAGTTTGAATCATTCATCTTTGTTGTAATGTTGTTAGATTTAATTTGAAGATCAATTGATTATTGAGTTTAGTGATTTGAATCCGTTTATTTGTTCTATTTAAGTTTAATTTGAATTTGAGCTCAATGATTTGAATATACTTGTTTGTTAGTGTTGTTGAATCTGAAAGTAGATTTGTTGTTTAAAAATATTGTTCAATCAAAATAATTTCAGTTGTTTCTTTGTTGTTCATCATTTAGTTTGAATTTGTTGATTAGATTTGATTAAGAATTGGTTATAGCTGTTGTATTTTGGTTAGAATTGATTAGTTGAATTGGTTATACCTGATGAGGTAGAATGGTAAATTGCAGTATTTTCAAGGGTAGAATGGTAATTTCAGTAATTTCAGAGGGATATTTTTGGAATTGAAAATCTGAACAATTATTTATTTTGAGTGCTCTGTCCACTAAACTAATAATATTAAAATAATGTATAAAATAATATGTAGTGAGGGACAAGACATAATGGTGGGGAATAATACATTTGTTTAATCAATCGTGGGGAACAAGACATAGTAGGATTACGGGGCTCAAGAAAAGTTGATTAAATAAATAATAATTGCATTTTTTATATAGTAGTGGGTTTGGTAAGAGAAAGTGGATGGTTTTATTATTTGATTAATTGATTAAGGGGTCTGTTATGAGACATAAATAGAGCAGACTTGGACAGAATGAGGAGAGGAGAATGAGCTAAAAATAGAGAGAAAAAAATTCGAAAAATATTAAAAGATTTTTAGGGATTCGAATTTGAAGAGAGTTTAAAAGAAAGAATTTTCTGAACATTAAGAGAGAATTAAGGGTTAAACATTAACTGATCTTTCAATTAAAAAAAAAGTTCACTTTGTTATTGCCCGTTGATTATTGGTGTTTCTAGATTTTCATGTGGTTTGTTTCTCGAGTTTAATTGGTTATTTGCTACTACTTCACTGGTTATTGTTGGATTTTGTTTGGTTTTCAAATTTGTCACTGGGTGTTCCGTTTGTTGGATATTGCTGGTTATTTGTTGTTGTTGCTGTGTTACATACTACTTTGCTGATCCTATTCTTCCTTTCCTTGTATTCAAATACCAGGTACACTACTCTGAATCATTTTGACATATGCATTGAAGCTGAAATAAAATGGCCAGAAGATTTATGCTTCTAATTATAGAATATTCGTATTTTTAGTTAGATATTCATTATGTGTTTCATGTTATATGAATGGTAGAATTATGTATAATATGAAGCGTTAAATTGCGGAACTATTGGATGGGTGTCGGTATGAACACCATAAGTATTAGTTTCGGCTTTTGTTAATTTTTTAGTTTGAGATCGCATTCAAATCAAATTGGTAAATAGTCAATATGAGAAATCGATTTAATTTTGGGGGGAAGGGTTAGTAAAAATCTAGATTTGAATTTGCAAATATTGGAATAGAAGCAATTTGAGTTTTTTTTTTAATCTTTGAATCTTGTTAGGAACTAAGATCCGCAAATATTAGGCCAATAATTTCGTAGAATCAGCAGGCTTGATGCTTTTAATGTGTGACTCAACGTAGCAAGGCTAAGAACATTAATCCATTAGATGCGAGCTTGAGCAAGATGAGTCAACGTTTAAGTTTAATAAACTTTCTAATAAGCTTTAGTAATTATGGTTAAATCTAGTTTCAAATGATTGTGAATAATTAATTCCAATAGTTTTTTTTATAACAATGCGAGCTTTTAATCTAGCTATAATTGATTTCTTTTGAATATTAGTTGGCGAATTTCGTTCGATTTTTTTTTTTCTTTTTTAATAAAATTCCTTTCCATTAATATTTGTCTTAATCTGGCAAGTAGTATGTTATGTTTTTCTTTTCTTTTTTTAAGCTCGTAATTAATTAGGATTTTTATTTTATTTTTAGAGACTAATTTAAATAGAAATGTAGTCACTTTAGGATATCCTTAAAATAAAGGAGGCGTGCCTCGCCACAGTAAATCACAAATTGCGGGGCCCTCAATAAAAGGACTCAATAACCGGATAGACTTTGGAGTTGGTCGTCTAGTGAATTTTCACGGCCTCCTCCCAAAATAACGATACGATAGTCTCTTTAGGACGCGCCTTAATTAATCTTGCCTTCCTAAAACTCGAGTGTGTATTTATGCAGCCCAAATCCAAATCTCGACAGAGTCGAAATGTGCCGACGACCACGTGTACACTGGTTGTAACGTGGTTCGAGATGCATTTCCATGACTTTGCAAAAAAAAAAATTTTAAAAAAAATATAAAAAGAAAAAATTTTAACTAATGAGACGTGCATCGCCAAACAAGAATACGCTGGCTGCGGGGCCCTCTATATGTGTTTTGATGAAACTACTTAGATTTCGGGACGGGGCCGTTTAGCAAAATTTTACGGCCTTTCCCAAAACAACAATACGCTAGTCGCTTTAGGCGCGTCTTTAATAAATTATTTTCTTAAATACGGGTGCGCATTCATGTGGCCCAAATCCAAATCTCAACGGAGTCGAAGTGTGTCGATAACCACGGGTGCATTGACTGTGGCATGGTTCGAGATACGTTTTCACAACGTTGCAATTCTCCGTAAAATAATAACAATAATAATAAAATTGATAAAAGCGGTTCAAAGTTAAAATTTGCATATAAGTTCTTAATTGTTAAAAATCAGATAAATAAGCTGAATATAACAGTTGAACGACCGTGCTAGAACCACGAAACTCGGGAATGCCTAACACCTTCTCCCGGGTTAACAGAATTCCTTATCCGGATTTCTGGTTCGCGGACTGTTAAACAGAGTCAATCTTTTCCTCGATTCGGGATTCGACCGGTGACTTGGGACACCATAAATCTCCCAAGTGGCGACTCTGAATTAAATAAACAAATCCCGTTTCGATTGTCCTTTAATTGGAAAAACTCCCTTATACCCTTACGGGGTAGGAAAAAGGAGGTGTGACAGGGGATATTCAACATCCGAGGCGAACAACACACCACCCAAGAATGCTATCGTATCACCCAGTATTGCACATACACAGGAACAGACTCAGAAGCATAGCAATTACCAAAGTCGGGGACCGGACTCGACGCACAAACAGACATCATCAGGGACCCCGACATCGTGGAAGCCACTGAGTCAACGGTAGAAGACCTCGATCCCGTCCAACTGAACAACAGCGACAACAACAAAAAGGCTTATATCTGACATAAACTCTCAGAACCAGGTAAATTTTATAAGTTTTTAATTGACAATGCCGATTTGTTCGCCTTCTCCCATGCAGATATGCCAGGTATCCCGAAAGACGTTGCCACACACAAGTTGAACGTCGACCCACTCTACCCACCAGTGCGGCAAATAAGAAGAAAATTCAACGCTGCAATCAACGAGGCCGTCAGTGATGAAGTGGATAAGCTACTTGCCAACGGTTCTATCAGGGAATCAAAATACCCCCAATGGGTCGCCGATGTGGTCATGGTTTAAAAGAAAAATGGGAAATGACGGATGTGCGTGGATTTCACAGACCTAAACAAGGCATGTCCAAAAGACTCCTTTCCGCTGTCTCACATCGACCAGCTCATCGACGCAACAGCGGGGCACGAATTGTTAAGCTTCTTGGACGCCTACTGGGGTTACAACCAAATCCTCATGGAGAAGGAGGACCAGGAAAATCCATTCGACCTATCATATTGGATATATTATTGAACATGACCTGTTTTCTTGTTTACTGGTGGGAAAGCGTATAATGATATAGCTGTACAATATGTGCAATTTTCTAGGACACAAATTAATTTTTAATTTCTCTAAGGCGTAATTCATCACAAGTTAATTAGAAATTGAAAGAAGAATGATTCTAAATTATCTTACGATTTGGTTTTTGATTATTTACTTGTTGGAAGTAAATATTAAAGTTAATAACCTTTTTACTGAATTAGTATGATTTTTACCAAAAAGAAGAAAACGAGTTACCAATAGAGCAACAAAGAAAAAAAAAAGAATATTGTTAAGATATTTAATTTGTTACTTAAAACGCTTATACGAAGTCACAACAATATACATATATTAGCATAGCATAATCAAGAACTGACTTTTCTAATTAGGTATGAGTGTAAATATTATTCATGTACCAAAAAAAAAAATATTATTCCTGAACAAATAATTTGTCTAATAAAGTAAGAAAATCAGACAAAGGATCTCAGTATCCATATTTTCCTTCTATGTATAATATTATATGCTCAGTATAATTATTACTTTCTATGTATACTATGCTTCAAAAGTATATAAATACATGTAAAACTTTGTTAGGTCCTGTCATATTTCTGAATAAAACACACACACACACACAATTCGTCAATTCTTGAGATGGCAAAGGCTATATTGACTTTAGTTTTTTTGTTTAGCTTAATTTTTTGCAATTTTAGCCATATGGGAAGATGTGTTGAAGTGGAAAAACAAAGTTTGATAGGGACAAAACAGCAAGTGCCACAAGGATGCAACAGTGCAGCAGATTGTGTCTCTTTCTGCAAAATTATTGGTTTTCAAAGCTGTGGATGTGATGCCAACAAGCATTGTTGTTGCATTATTCCACCCCCTAGTGCTTAAGTAGCAATAATCTGGAATTTTTTTTGTTTTTTCTAGGTTTACTTTGGATGTTTTTTTATTTATATGAAACGTGAAGATTTATATATTTTATTATAAGCTTGATTATTTTGAGAATTTCTATTTGTTTAATTGTTGCGTACTTAGATTATGGCATTCTCTCCTCTCTTTTTTTATATTATTGAAATAAACCTTGTTTTCAAATCCTGACTAATCTTAATTACATCGTTTGCCAGCCTTATTCTTCTTAGATGCCAGCGCTTGTTAATCATGATTTGGTGATAATTAAAGTCCAATTAAAAGGTTCTTATGCTTTTTTTACTTGTTCAAACGTAATCTCAATTTGGAAAACAAAGCTCTTCCCAGTACAAAAAAAAAAAAAAAAAAAAAAAAAAAACCGGGAAAAATTTTTAGAAGGGTGAACTAGAGAAGTTCTTAGTCGTGAGAAAAAATATTGAGAATATGTTCAAAAAACAAAAGTTCTGAATGAGAATTTCTTCAAGAAACAAAGAGGCAATTTACAAATTTCATTATGGAGAAAGTCATTCATAGCTGCTTCCAATTTCCTCTTACAGCTTGTTTGGATGGTTGTTACCTGGTGTATTGTATCGTATTGTTACTTTACATACAATATTTGTTTTGATTGTTAGTTAATTTTTATTGTATTATATTCATTGAACGACCAACTTAGCGTCGTTGCCTTTTTTTTTTCCTCATCTTGCCCTTATTATTAAATAATCTTAATTTATCTTGTACACTACCTTCTCATAAAATAATACCACGTACCTTACTTTTTCTTTATAATATTGCAAGTTTATTCTTCATATTGTTGTTGCATAACATCATGAAACAACGCTACACAATACACAATCTATCCAAGCATTAGATATACATCAACATGATACAGTACAATCAGGGGCGGACCCACGTGGAGTCAAGTGGGTTCATATGAACCCGCTTCATCGAAAAATAACACTGTATATATATGTATATTTTTGCTGTTTTCAGACAAGTAATGGTATAAATATAATTTTGAACCCACTTAAAACAAGTAAAATACCTAGCCTGTTGGTAAAGAGGGTTCAAATTTTCTCCATGGCCCTGAGTTTGAAACCAGCTAGTCACATATGACCTCTAATGTTTTTTTTGAACCCGTTGATAAAAATCCTGGGTCCGCCACTGAGTACAATACAATACATATTATATGATACGTTACGAAATGATATATAACAACCATCCAAACAAGTTGTTAAGCGATTAATAAGAAAATATTCAAGATAGATATACAACGCATTAATACCGAAGGTCCGGCCCTAAGAACACGCATGGCAGCTTTTCTTTTGGCCAGACATTGATAGAAATTGCACTCTTAAGCAGACATTGTTTCATCAAAGTCAACAGGCAGAAAGAATTCTAAGCAAATTATTCAAACTATACTTTAATATGAAACACAATGGGATGAGGTCAGAAGTGGATCCAGGATTAAAATTTAATGGGTTCAACTTTTAAGATTTTTGGCGTTAAACTCATTGTAGTTCTGGTGTCCACTGCTAAACCAGAATAAACTTGGTAAGACATTTTTTCCCTCCTTATAAGCTTCTCAATGTCAGTAAGCATCATTTAATTCATGTAGAATAGCCCAGATGCCTTTGATATGTTACAGCACCAAGGTATGTGCTCAGGGGCGGAGCTACCCTTGTCCGACCTTCGCCGGAAAATAACAATGTGTGGATAGGTATTTTAAAAAAAATAAACTCACTTTGCTTAACACAGGGCAGTAGAGCACTGGGGAATTACGCTTTTTCTCCCGCCTCAACTTCGCGGATGGAAGGAGGGCGAGAGCGTAGCACGCACGCTCTATGCTTTTCGCCAGCTTTCCCTCTAGTAAAAGATTAGCTCGTACCGTCAAGTGGCTTTCAGCTCCTCTCCCGGACCTATTGATCGAGGATCTCGGGAATGGAGCAAAAGAAAGACGAGGTAACTAGGGGCAAGATACAGACTTTAGAGCGTCAAGTCATACACAAATCGGAGTGCTGAGTCCGGTTGTTCTCAGCTCTTTAGCGCCCTATGGCTCTGCTACCGTGATGCTTGGCCGAGCCTCCCTACCGATGTATCGATCCCGCACATTTAGACCAGTCCTAGCAGACAGGACAAAACTTCCCTTGAAGAAAGCCAGCCTGAGATCAGCCCAAGACTAAGGCCGAGCAACTAGCTGCTGCAGGATTGGACGTCTATCTATCTCACCACGCTCCCCTACTCCTATAAAGATCGGCGGAAGGAATGCTCTGCTCATCTTTCTTGTGATGTATTCTGAAATTAGCAAGTCCATTGCTTTGATTCATTTTCTTTTCTTTTTCCGCTCCCCCGGGAAAAGACTTGTGAAGGAAAGTGCTTCTACTCTCTCTGAGCCCTCCATACAGTGGCACATCACCAGCCTTGCCTTAGTTCTCTTCTCGTTCAATGCTATCTTTTCAGCGTTGATGGAAGCATGCCAAGGTGAAGTTGACGATCTGTTTAACCTTTTTCAAAGAATCCTCTCAGAAGCCCATGTTTATTGACTACAAAGTATTCTGCTATTTTTCTTGATTATTGTTCCCTGCCAGATACACAAAAGCCTCATTTAATCTTCCAGGAATAGCCCATATGATGTTGAATAAGTTCAGAAACAAATCAAGTAATTTCCAGGCCACCATAAAAGGAAACACATAAAAACAAGTCTCCACCTCCATTACACACACGCAGCACATATCAGAGGCGTACGCAGAATTTTTTGTAAGCGGTGTCACATTAAAAAAATAAACAAATAAACAAATTACTATAATGCTACACATTAAAATAATACAAATTCGAATCTGATTAAAAAATAAATTCAAGTATATTGGAGTACTACAATCCCACTCGACAAGTTTTCATTTTTTGAAATATATTTAGAATATCCTTATTAGAAATAATACTAAAAACTACTTTTTCTATATATAACACTAAACAATCACTTAAAAACTTTCATTATTTGACTTTGCAAATTGATTTGGACCAACTTCATCGTCCCCTAAGAAAATGATAGAAAGAAAACGTACCATGGAACATACTTAGAGGAAAAATATTATTAATGGAACATAAATTTTACAAAGAGGGGCAGCTGTGAGCACGTGATTTTTGCCTCACGAAAACTACTCTAAAATAAATCAAAAAAAAATAAAACAATTCTCTTAGTATGCAATTTTTAGAATTTATGTGGCATTTATTAATTATTTGTGTTTTGTCCGTAAATGTTTGCTTTGTTATAGTTAAATGAAAATATAAAATATAAATACATGTTGCATGCATATTTAGGATTTAATTATGCATTTAAGAATTGATTAAATTCAAAAAGGAAATCACAAAAAATGCATTTATCTTATTTTCGTCATTTAATTATGTCATTGTGTGATTAATGTTTTGTCTATGTGTTAATAGTTGTTAAAAGGTAATTAATATTTTTGTAAGGGTAATTTTGTTTTTATAATTAGGAATTTAATAATTAGGAATAAAATTAGAAAATGAAAAGAGTGAGAAAATAATAGAAAAAACGGACTGGGCCATTTAATTAAAAAATATCAGGCCCAAAATGATGCACTTACCCAGCCCAGATCTGTCAACCCAAAAGACATCAAACGACGTAGTATAGGGCAGAAGCTACGTCGTTTTGATGGTACCCATTTAGGTGATTCCTAGACAATCAACGACACCGTATTGGTATGTTTATCTGAACCGTTGATCAAATTGATCTAACGGCCCAGTTCAGCTCTTTCATTAAACCAAACGACGACGTATGTATCATATTTAATCAGGACCGTTCATTGTTTCTGATCCAAGGGCTCCTAGAGTTTTGACCTAACCCGTAACCCCTACCCGACCCATTGCCCCAATTCAATTGAGAATACCTCGATTAAAGTCTATTAGACCTCAACCCCTCATTTAATTTGGGTAAATTTCATGATTGGAAATTTTTTAGGGTTTCAGATTCTTTGATCTCAAATTCGAACACTTCTAGATATATTCGAACCAAACCAATGGTGTTTTAGGCACGAGGGAGGTCAGGTGGATAACTGGTGTGAGTTTGGGGTACATTGGGTAGGGCTAGGTGTTACTCGAATCTTCAAATGAAGATTCGAGTAGTTCCAGGAAGATTTGAACCATGCTATTAACAGGTTCATGATGAGGATGGACAGGGGAGACTGTGGTGTTAATTTGGAGACCATCGGAGAAAGTTGGATTTTCAGACCAACCTTCGATCGAAGATTCGAGACTATGTGGTCTGATTCGAGGGAAACTAACACCAGATCCGTAAAGAGGGGGTTGTGAGGAGTCGAGGGTGTTAAGGTGGGGTTGTTTGGACCACCGGAACCGCCGTGAGGCGATTTCCGGTGGGCGGTGCACGGTGGTGGATGGTGGAGTTCATCTGATCTCTTGAAAGAGATGATGAATAGGACATAGGGGGTATTTGGTTTGGGGGGGCTGGGGTAGGATTTAGGCTTTTATAGGGGTGGGGTGGATTGATAATGACCGTCAGATCAAACATGATCCACGGTCAGGATCAGTTCATTTAACCAAATGATGTCGTTTGATTTAATGTTGGGGTCGGGCTGAATTGGGGCAATGGGTCGGGTAGGGGTTACGGGTAAGGTCAAAACTCTAGGAGCCCTTGGATCAGAAACAATGAACGGTCCTGATTAAATATGATCATACGTCGTCGTTTGGTTTAATGAAAGAGCTGAACTGGGCCGTTAGACCAATTTGATCAACGGTTCAGATAAACATACCAATACAGTGTCGTTGATTGTCTGGGAATCACCTGAATGGGTACCATCAAAACGACGTAGCTTCTGCCCTATACTACGTCGTTTGATGTCTTTTGGGTTGACAGATCTGGGCTGGGTAAGTGCATCGTTTTGGGCCTGATATTTTTAAATTAAATGATGCACTTAAAAATTTTACACGTTGCACTTACCCTGAATCAAACCAACTTTATACCCTGAATGATGGGATAATGAGATAAAAAAATCCAACTTTCTCCGATGGTCTCCAAATTAACACCACAGTCTCCCCTGTCCATCCTCATCATGAACCTGTTAATAGCATGGTTCGAATCTTCCTGGAACTGCTCGAATCTTCATTTGAAGATTCGAGTAAAACCTAACCCTACCCAATGCACCCCAAACTCACACCAGTTATCCACCTGACCTCCCTCGTGCCTAAAACACCATTGGTTTGGTTCGAATATATCTAGAAGTGTTCGAATTTGAGATCAAAGAATCTGAAACCCTAAAAAATTCCCAATCATGGAATTTACCCAAATTAAATAAGGGGTTGAGGTCTAAGAAACTTTAATCGAGGTATTCTCAATTGATAACTTCGAATAAAGTCTGTTCAGCCTCAAAATGTCTGAATCCAAAGTTGAGCTTTTGTCTGTATAAGATTGAAGATTCAGAGGTATTTTTCTACTTCTTTTTGTTTCTTACGTGTATATTATTGCCTATTTTAGTAGTCTGTATAATTTTTCTATTTTTTGTTTATTTGATTCTGTTTATTTGATCAAAATTATAGCATTGTCTCTGTTTGTTGTGATTGTTTACAATGTGTATAATCGACTCGATTAAGTTCGTCGATTAGTTATTTTGTAAATTCTTGTTTCTGTTAATGCTGATTGTAATAACCTGTTTATCTGTTTTGGATTGATTATTATCATTTTGTTGAAATCAGTTAATTAGTTCTTGCCAATTAGTTGGCTCTTGTTTAATAAGTCAGAAAGTTTGTCAAACATTTGTGTGTTGATTTCTGAGCAGTTAGTTTCAGGCAGTGTCAATACTGACAATGCTCCTGCATTTGTTGATCTTAGTTTAGTTTTGAATTTCAGTTGAAATGATCCTGCAGGTTCTGTGTAATGTTAGTATGTTTTATTCAAGTTCAATGTTCAGTCTGTGAATTCCATGTTTGAATTCAATTCTTGTCAATCAGTTATTAGAAATGTGGTATACTGTCTCAATCATAGATTGCATTTCTTTGTTTAGAACAATCTGTGAGGATATAATAGCTGTTTGATGTTAGGCAGATTAGTTTAAACAATTTTTAAGGTTTGGGCAGTTTTTTTAGTCTGGGTCAGTAATAACAGTAGGATTATAGGGGTATTTTGGGAATGAAATAGTAAGAGCAGTATGTTAGTATTAGTGTGTTATAGTGGAATGTTAATGGCTATAATTTAATAGGATAATGGGAAACAAAGGGTAATGGGAGTACTGGTCCAGACAGCATTAGGGGAGGAAAACTTGTATAAAGAGAGGGTTGGGACTGATTTTAGAGATATACACACAGGGAGAGAAGAACCATATAGAGAGGAATCTGAAAGAGAGATTGAGAAGAGAAGAAAAAACAGACTAAGAAAAATAAAAGAGAAGAAAGAATCTGGAACAGAAAAATAGAAGGGAAAGAAAGAAAATCTGAAACATTGTTTCTTGAATCTGTTCGGGTTTTGTTTGTCGATATTGCTTGGTTTTAATCTGAAATTCTTCTTAAATTTCTGTTACTGTTCGTTTGGTTTCACGGGACTTGTTGTTTTGCTCAAATTTGCTGCATTATTGGTATATTCTGTTGGTTTTGTTGCTGCTGCTACTGCTAAACTTTACCTCTTTCACCCTTATTTCCAGGTACATATCTGTAGACTCATGTCATGAAAAGTTTCAATATTGTCAGTAAATGAAATCTGAAATTTTAAATATGTCAGTTGTTCATAGGCAATAGTTGAATTTAATTTTTATTAACTATTAGCTTGTGCTTGACATGATGACTATTAGTTAATCATTCCCTTTTGAAGTTCGTATAAGTGTTGTAATAATGTTATCTATTTCAGAATTTCATTAAGTATAGTTATGATTGAATTGTCAAGATAGGGAACATGGCATAAAGTTGGCCATTAATTAAGTGTTGTGACATTGTTAGTTAAGTAAAGAATAGTATAGAAATGTCAAAAAAACTATATTACCAGCCTATTTTGTCAAATATCCGATTTAGTTGTGGATTGAATGATGTTAGTTGTATTTTGTTCATATATGGCGTAATAATGGTTATGTTTATAATCAATAGTTGAAAGGTGCATTGATACAATCCGTTATGTTCACAATGTTGGAATATGGCGAATGGTGTAGATGTATATTTACGTTATATGTGGTATCATCTTATTAAGTCAACAGGTAGATTAGTTCTCTTTCTTAATAACAAATGGCCTAGTTATTTGAATGCGATCAACTCATTTCTTTAAAAATAATAATGTAAAAGATAACGTCAACAATTTTTACAACGTGTAAAGTTAGTGTTTGCCAATAGTTCGCATAGGTTGAGAATAAAAATTGGTTTGATTATGTATATCCCAAACTCAATCATAAGCAGAATTAACCAAAATAATCATGCCTATTGGATTAAGAACAAGTGATGTAGAAGGAGATTAGGCTTATAAATTGTAACAATTTTAAGAATGTAAAAATAGCATTCGCTACAAATAGAATAATGAAAATTCTTCGAAAATATCACTTCCTTTCATAAATCAATTCTTTTTTCTAGTGTTATACGCCATTCACTTTTTGGGTATACACATATTGTATTTACGAGAAAAATGGTAGTATTAATCACACGTTGTTTATATTTTACTCTTTAAATTTGAATGGCTTGGAGGAATATAATTCATACGCGAAAAAATATAATTTGCGGTCAACATCCAATAAATTGTGAATTCTTTTCGAGGAATTTAGAGGCGTCCCAAATAGTGATTTCTCATGACTTTCACATAAAATATATGAATGTAATAAACAATTTGTGGAAAATTTATACTACCATCAAGAATATTTTGTGCAATTAGGGATGCGTTCACGTGACCTGATTATACTCCCAAAGGCAATTCGGATTATGCGTTCGCGCAACTTCGAGCATACTTTTAATAAAAGAGGTTCTTCTGAGGATGTTAAATCAAACCCGATATGTGCAGTTCACTATTTAATCATACAAGGGTGACGATGTTCTTAATTTTATTTTAAATTGCGAACATATGATTTTTTTTATAATAAAAATATAAAATAATATTATCAATCTTATTGTGTACACGTATGCGTGACACGATTCTTCACGCTTATAAAAAATATATAACACGAATATACATACGCGTGATTCGTTTAAGGGTCTATAATTATAAACAATCTAAGGCGGTAACGGAATTATATAACAACAGAAAATATATTTAGTAAATCAAGATAATTAAGCCAAGTATAAAAATGGTTAAGCGACCGTGCTAGAACCACGGAATTCGGGAATGCCTAACACCTTCTCCCGAATTAACAGAATTCCTTACTCGGATTTTTGGTTCGCAGAATAACAAACAGAGTCATATTCTCCTCGATTCAGGGATTAAAACCGGTGACTTGGGACGCCTTTAAAATTCCCAGGTGGCAACTCTGAAACAAACAAACAAATCCCATTTCGACTGTCCTTTAATTGGAGAAAACTCCCTACGCCCCCCGCAGGGGCGGAAAAAGGAGGTGTGACAGCTCTGGCGACTCTGCTGGGGAACAAAGTGTAACCCAGAACCACTGGTTCAGGGTTTAAGAATTCGAGCTTAAAATAACTGTTATAGATGGCTTTATTTATTATATGATTTTTACATGCTTATGCTTAATATGCTAAATGTTGCTTTTTACCGCTTTAATATTATTTGAATTGTAAATGTAAAACTGCTACGAAACCCACATTCTTTCTGAGTCTTCTAAATTTATGGTGCACACGTGCGCGTGGCCCACCTTTCTGTTAAAGGTCATACCAAATAAGACGAAGTTGGGACAAGTAACTAGGCCGGGTAGACTTTCGTGCTCCCGGTACGTTGCCCCCACTTCGGCTCAAGCTGTCCACTTGGGTAAGCCAGGTTTAGAACAATATGCCTAAGGTTTTCACTTAGAATAACTCAGCCTCGTACCGGATCCCTAGTAGAAACGTCTATTTGCATCATATACATTTGACCTTGGAGACTCAACATAGGGATTGGGTCTGTCTAGGACAGGTGAACCCGAAATGAAAAGACCATTCTAATGCATCCTACTTGCTACTTGTGCATTCATTTGCCTCGGATTTGCTTGTTGACCAGCTTAAATGGGAAAAAAAATCATTGCGAGAGCCGAGAAATAAAATGTTTTTTTTTTAAAAAAAAATATAGTTTTAAGTTTTGAAAAAAAATAAGAAGTGCTAAACAAATAGAAAAAAAATTGATTTTTTTTAGTGTCTGTTTTCAAAAGGAGTCTTGATTTTGTTAAAATTAATTTCAGATACAAAATGAGCACCACACAAAACCCACCGTCCGCAAATGCAGACGAGTTTCTATTTTGGCTTCAGATGTGGTGGTATGAGTTAGGCGAAGATGGTCAAAAATGGGTCATTAAGCATTTGGGAACTCTCACAGATATTATGAAAGTTAAACCGCGTGATGATCTGATTGCGGCGTTAGTAACTTTTTGGGACCCTGTTCACAATGTCTTTCATTTCTCTGATTTCGAGCTTACTCCTACATTAGAAGAGATAGCTGGATATGCTGGTTTTGACGGAGATCTAAGAAATCAAAATCTGATATTCACAAAGGCTCCCTCGGTGCATCGATTCTTTGGTCTTCTAAACATCAGTAATCAAATCAGAAAAAGCAATGTTGTCAACGGGTGTTGTTCTTTCAACTTCCTATATTCAAGATTCGGAAAGCCGGACGGGTTTGAAATTCATGAAAAGGGCCTTACTAACAAACAGAACAAAGACACCTGGCAAATTCACCGACGCTTCGCTTTCATAGTGGCTTTTCTGGGAATCATGGTTTTCCCAAACAAAGAACGAACAATTGATATTCGCACGGCGAAAGTCGTACAGGTCCTCACTACCAAAGAGAATCACACCCTTGCCCCGATCATTCTCTCAGACATTTATCGGGCGTTGACTTTATGTAAATCAGGGGCAAAAGTCTTCGAAGGATGCAAAATTTTGTTGCAAATGTGGATGATTGAACATCTCCAACATCAGCCCAAGATCATACAGTATGGTCAAAGCAATGATAATTTCATCGAGAGTTATGAGGAAAGAATAAAAGATTATAAGTCCATAGAAGGGATGGAAGCCTGGGTATCTCATCTAAGGGCTTTAACGGCGAATCAAATTGAGTGGACTTTGGGATGGCTCCCGATAAAGGAAGTGATACACGTCAACCTTGAAATGTTATTTGCTACTATTGGGATTGAGAAGCATCCAGCCATATGCGCCACAGAGAGTTCTAAGACAACTAGGGAGATACCAAATGGTTCCTGATGATGAAGATTTGAGTATGCAAGTAATCGAGTTACACCCTAAAGCCACTCTTCCCGAGGCTTTAATTCAGCAGATGTGGAATGGATGTCGATACTTGAAAGATGATACTCAAGTTCCTGACACTACAAAGGGCGAGATAAATCCAGGATATGCAAGGTGGTTTGAGAAATGGTCCCGTAATGATGATGCACCAGAACTCGATCTAAGAAGGCCAACAAAAAGACCCCATGTTCAGACCTTTAACGATGACTGATTTTAGAGATATACACACAGGGAGAGAAGAACCATATAGAGAGGAATCTGAAAGAGAGATTGAGAAGAGAAGAAAAAACAGAACTAAGAAAAATAAAAGAGAAGAAAGAATCTGGAACAGAAAAATAGAAGAGAAAGAAAGAAAATCTGAAACATTGTTTCTTGAATCTGTTCGGGTTTTGTTTGTCGATATTGCTTGGTTTTAATCTGAAATTCTTCTTAAATTTCTGTTACTATTCGTTTGGTTTCACGGGACTTGTTGTTTTGCTCAAATTTGCTGCATTATTGGTATATTCTGTTGGTTTTGTTGCTGCTGCTACTGCTAAACTTTACCTCTTTCACCCTTATTTCCAGGTACATATCTGTAGACTCATGTCATGAAAAGTTTCAATATTGTCAGTAAATGAAATCTGAAATTTTAAATATGTCAGTTGTTCATAGGCAATAGTTGAATTTAATTTTTATTAACTATTAGCTTGTGCTTGACATGATGACTATTAGTTAATCATTCCCTTTTGAAGTTCGTATAAGTGTTGTAATAATGTTATCTATTTCAGAATTTCATTAAGTATAGTTATGATTGAATTGTCAAGATAGGGAACATGGCATAAAGTTGGCCATTAATTAAGCCTTGTGACATTGTTAGTTAAGTAAAGAATAGTATAGAAATGTCAAAAAAACTATATTACCAGCCTATTTTGTCAAATATCCGATTTAGTTGTGGATTGAATGATGTTAGTTGTATTTTGTTCATATATGGCGTAATAATGGTTATGTTTATAATCAATAGTTGAAAGGTGCATTGATACAATCCGTTATGTTCACAATGTTGGAATATGGCGAATGGTGTAGATGTATATTTACGTTATATGTGGTATCATCTTATTAAGTCAACATGTAGATTAGTTCTCTTTCTTAATAACAAATGGCCTAGTTATTTGAATGCGATCAACTCATTTCTTTAAAAAATAATGTAAAAGATAACGTCAACAATTTTTACAACGTGTAAAGTTAGTGTTTGCCAATAGTTCGCACAGGTTGAGAATAAAAATTGGTTTGATTATGTATATCCCAAACTCAATCATAAGCAGAATTAACCAAAATAATTATGCCTATTGGATTAAGAACAAGTGATGTAGAAGGAGATTAGGTTTATAAATTGTAACAATTTTAAGAATGTAAAAATAGCATTCGCTACAAATAGAATAATGAAAATTCTTCGAAAATATCACTTCCTTTCATAAATCAATTCTTTTTTCTAGTGTTATACGCCATTCACTTTTTGGGTATACACATATTGTATTTACGAGAAAAATGGTAGTATTAATCACACGTTGTTTATTTTTTACTCTTTAAATTTGAATGGCTTGGAGGAATATAATTCATACGCGAAAAAATATAATTTGCGGTCAACATCCAATAAATTGTGAATTCTTTTCGAGGAATTTAGAGGCGTCCCAAATAGTGATTTCTCATGACTTTCACATAAAATATATGAATGTAATAAACAATTTGTGAAAAATTTATACTACCATCAAGAATATTTTGTGCAATTAGGGATGCGTTCGCGTGACCTGATTATACTTCCAAAGGCAATTCGGATTATGTGTTCGCGCAACTTCGAGCATACTTTTAATAAAAGAGGTTCTTCTGAAGATGTTAAATCAAACCCGATATGTGCAGTTCACTATTTAATCATACAAGGGTGACGATGTTCTTAATTTTATTTTAAATTGTGAACATATGATTTTTTTTTATAATAAAAATATAAAATAATATTATCAATCTTATTGTGTACACGTATGCGTGACACGATTCTTCACGCTTATAAAAAATATATAACATGAATATACATACGCGTGATTCGTTTAAGGGTCTATAATTATAAACAATCTAAGGCGGTAACGGAATTATATAACAACAGAAAATATATTTAGTAAATCAAGATAATTAAGCCAAGTATAAAAATGGTTAAGCGACCGTGCTAGAACCACGGAATTCGGGAATGCCTAACACCTTCTCCCGAATTAACAGAATTCCTTACTCGGATTTCTGGTTCGCAGAATAACAAACAGAGTCATATTTTCCTCGATTCAGGGATTAAAACCGGTGACTTGGGACGCCTTTAAAATTCCCAGGTGGCGACTCTGAAACAAATAAACAAATCCCGTTTCCATATTAAATGTTTGTATTCGGCATTATTTCGAAGATTGGAATGACAAAGGCAATTTATTCTGCTATCCAAACACTGTACTCTTTGCTTCCCCTTTGAGCCACGGCCGTTTCTTTCCTACCCTCTCTTGGAATCAATAAAACAAAACAAAATCATTATTATTGAGGAGTGAACTACGTTTGACCTGATTCCTCAAAGAGGATACGTAGGCGCCTCGCGGCTCGGTCATAGGGTGCATAACATGCATAATGTGCACAAAGTGAAACATCAAGAAACCCCCAATCAAGAAGCAGGGGCAGGAATTGTATTGGCAATGAGAAAAATGATTCCAAGGGTTGTAATTTTTAAAACCCCTATCAAAATTGTTTAACTTTTGATACCCTTTCATTCCAACCACATACCAAAAGACCTTTCGACCAAGCTTAGAAAAGTGTCGAGTCAAGCAAATGGAGATGGTTCATAACACTCTGGTCCAAACAAGAAAAACGATGAAAATGAGAGAGTCTTATAGGTGAAAACCCGCACGGGCACCATGAGATGACGAAAGTTGAGAGAAAGTAAAATGAGAGAGTCTTATTGGTGAAAACCTTCGCAGGCACCATAAGGCGAAAAGGAATTAAGAAATGAACAAATGAGGAAGGTTTGTCGGTGAAAACTCTTTTAGATACTGCAAGTCGAACAAGGTTTGTAAATTGGCAAAAGTAAAATTGGGTTGTGGAAATTTTAGGAAAACAAAATGAAACAATTGAAAAAGAGAATTGGTTAAAAAGACTGGGTTGATTAATCCAAAATGCATACCCTGATCATTGGTGCCAGTGACTCCAATCAGATAAGTTCTTTATTCCAACTTTCTCCGATTAAAAAAATCCAACTTTGATTGGAATTTGTTTTCCAGATCAATTTGATCAACGGTTCAGATAAACATACCAATACGGTGTCGTTGATTGTCTGGGAATCACCTGAATGGGTACCATCAAAACGACGTAGCTTCTGCCCTATACTACATCGTTTGATGTCTTTTGGGTTGACAGATCTGGGCTGGGTAAGTGCATCGTTTTGGTAAAAAATATCAAACCAATTTTTATTCTCAACCTATGGGAACTATTGGCAAACACTAATTCCAGATAAGTTCTTTATTCCAAATTCCAGATTATAAAATTGGCTTTTATAGGAGTGGGGTGGATTGATAATGACCGTCAGATCAAACATGATCCACGGTCAGGATCAGTTCATTTCACCAAACGATGTCGTTTGGTTTAATGTTGGGGTCGGGCTGAATTGGGGCAATGGGTCGGGTAGGGGTTACGGGTAAGGTCAAAACTCTAGGAGCCCTTAGATCAGAAACAATGAACGGTCCTGATTAAATATGATCATACGTCGTCGTTTGGTTTAATGAAAGAGCTGAACTGGGCCGTTAGATCAATTTGATCAACGGTTCAGATAAACATACCAATACGGTGTCGTTGATTGTCTGGGAATCACCTGAATGGGTACCATCAAAACGACGTAGCTTCTGCCCTATACTACGTCGTTTGATGTCTTTTGGGTTGACAGATCTGGGCTGGGTAAGTGCATCGTTTTGGGCCTGATATTTTTTAGTTAAATGGCCCAGCCCGTTTTTTCTATTATTTTCTCACTCTTTTCATTTTCTAATTTTATTCCTAATTATTAAATTCCTAATTATCAAAAACAAAATTACCCTTACAAAAATATTAATTACCTTTTAACAACTATTAACACATAGACAAAACATTAATCACACAATGACATAATTAAATGACGAAAATAAGATAAATGCATTTTTTGTGATTTCCTTTTTGAATTTAATCAATTCTTAAATGCATAATTAAATCCTAAATATGCATGCAACATGTATTTATATTTTATTTTTTCATTTAACTATAACAAAGCAAAGATTTACGGACAAAACACAAATAATTAATAAATGCCACATAAATTCTAAAAATTGCATACTAAGAGATTTTTGTTTTATTTTTTTTTTGATTTATTTTAGAGTAGTTTTCGTGAGGCAAAAATCACGTGCTCACAGCTGCCCCTCTTTGTGCGGAAACTCGAATAGTTTTCGTGCAAAGATAAAGTGAGCGGATACGAGCGATTTTTGCCTGTTCGAATACTCTGTGGGAAGCATATTTTGAAAATTTTGACCGAACCTCTGCTTCAAAGGTTTCCTACATATCCTTGGTTATAAAGGAATCAGGTCAATGTAGTTCGAGAGGTTTTGGGTAGCTGGGACTACCATGGGACTGTGATGTTACTGCTGTTTTGTGCTGCTTTTACTGCTTGCTGACCTCCTTATTACACCCTGCTTTAAAGGTAAAACAAAAAGCTAAACTAGACTATGGTATATGAATTACAAAATCTTATCTAGATCATGCCCTTGCGTTTCTTGTTGTCTTGATGTCTTGGTGACTCTTGGGCATCCTTTGCTTCTGACTTGTTCCGCATTTCCTTTCATTGTGTATCGTATTTCCTTTATCTGTTTAGGACTCTTGTTGTTTCCCGCTGGGGATTTGGTTGGACTCCTCTGCTTTATTGACTCTACGTGTGCTCCTTTCTTATATGAGCGGGCTCTTGACTGCTGACACTTCAATTGTATTCCCTTATTCTCCAGGTGGGCGCCTGACTGCTGATACTACCGGTGACTTAGGACGCCTTTAAAATTCCCAGGTGGCGACTCTGAAACAAACAAACAAATCCCGTTTCGACTGTCCTTTAATTGGAGAAAACTCCCTACGCCCCCCGCAGGGGCGGAAAAAGGAGGTGTGGCAAATGCATAAAAAGTTTACTCGGTTTAAAATATATTTAGAATATCCTTATTAGAAATAATACTAAAAACTACTTTTTCTATATATAACACTAAACAATCACTTAAAAACTTTCATTATTTGACTTTGCAAATTGATTTGGACCAACTTCATCGTCCCCTAAGAAAATGATAGAAAGAAAACGTACCATGGAACATACTTAGAGGAAAAATATTGTTAATGGAACACAAATTTTTAAGAAGAAAATGCATAAAAAAGTTTACTCGGTTTAAAATATATTTAGAATATCCTTATTAAAAATAATACTAAAAACTACTTTTTCTATATATAACACTAAACAATCACTTAAAAACTTTCATTATTTGACTTTGCAAATTGATTTGGACCAACTTCATCGTCCCCTAAGAAAATGATAGAAAGAAAACGTACCATGGACATACTTAGAGGGAAAATATTGTTAATCCTAACACAAATTTTAAGCAGAAAATGCATAAAAAAGTTTACTCGGTTTAAAATAAAGGCTGCTGGAGTTCGAACCCATGATCTCTCCTATAAAAGAGGAACACATGACCAAGAGAGCTAGCAAGATATATCTGCCAATCAGCGTCATTTCATCTTATTTAACAGAATATTGATAATTTACATATTTTTAGTGAATTTTTCCGGCGAAGTGACACCGCTTACACCAATGTTTTGAAATCTCTAACAACATTCTGGAAGGCCATAAAAGATTGTGGACCAATATCAATTATTCTATGCAGCAGCCTTCAGAAGGATCAGCATTATCAAATAAAACTATTAAACTACTGTTGACATCCCTCCTTTCTTTCAATTAATTTTTTTTGAGCTTTTAAGTTATTAATAATTTAAATACCTTATTTTTGTTACTACTACTACTATTGGTATTAATATTAGTATTAGTGTTGCTATAATTACTACGGCTACGACCAACATTTTTTAGTAGTATTATTATTTTATCATGAAATTATTACTATTTTTGTCGTTATTGCTATTAGTGTTACAATTTCACTATACTAATACTATTGTTACTACTACTAATTATTATTATTACTATTATTATTATTGTTGTTGTTATTATTATTATTTTATTACAATTACTAATTAGTAGTATTATCATTATTATTTTGACTAGTATTACTATTAATATTCTTCTTTATATTGTTATTATTGTCGCTATCATCAGCGTCATCATTATTATTTTTTAAACTATAATTTTTATTGTCAGTTTTCGAAAATATAACTTTTCTTTATTTAAGAGAAATAATAATATTTCTTTTATCCTACACTTTATAAATTATTAGACATTTCATGCAATAGTTATTTTATAGTATTTCATAACTATTTTATTAAGTTGCTATAAATTAAATCTTGTTAAGGCTTTTGAATACTTTAATTAACTTATGAGAATATTGTTCTATTTAGAAGCAAAATAAATTAAATGAAACAAAGGAAAAGTCCACAAAAAATACCCATCAGCCCACCTACTCTACTAAAGCATACTCTACCCTACTCCTTTGTCCTCATTTACCACAATCAAATACTCCTTCCGTTTCAATTTATGTGAACTCATTTGATTGGGCACGGAGTCTAAGAAAAGAGAGAAGACTTTTGATCTTGTGGTGTAAAATGAGGCACATATATTTTGTGTGGCTATAAATCATTGTGTAAAGGTAGATTGTTTCTAAATAAGGAAAGGGGTCATTTTTTTTGGCACGGACTAAAAAGAAAATAGGTTCACATAAATTGAAACTTCCTTGTTCTTTCTCTATCCTCTTTTTCTATGGCAGAGATTTCCTTGTCGCCATAGGCATTTTTGGTCAAAGCAAGATGCCAAATAACTTTTGAGAAAACCTTCAAGCTTTTGCACTATTTTAGTGTTATCTCTTTCTTCCCTCTTCCATATTTGTGCTCAAGGGCGTACGCAGAATTTTTCATAAGTGGTGTCGAACAGGAAGTGCCCAAATGAACGAGCCACTATAATAACATTATTAGGGTTTTAAATCAACTCGAGTTATTGCGATTTTTTTTTTTGGACAATAAAAATTACTTACCACTTCTGTGACCTAAAAAATCTTTGAACCTTTACAGCTTCCACTTTTTAATACAAATGAGGATTTACTTTTTAACAAAAGTGGCTTAAGACCTCCAAAACAACACGCGTGCAATCAAGTTTCGAACCCTCGAACCTTGGTATGCTGTAAATTTGATCGCTCGACTAGCAAACCATATGGCACCTGCTGTCTTGCAATGCCACTTACTTTACATATATCTGTATATTCTATATGGAAACAGTATATATAATTAGTAAAGATTTCCGATAAAGCGGTGTCGAGTGACACCGCTTCGTCTAACGTAAATCCGCCCCTGTTTGTGCTTGATGACTCGTGAATCTTCAAGGTCTCAGTCAAAATCACGACATGTCGAACAAGAAGCTGAACCAAATCACGTGAGCACACAGATCGCCTCAACGTTCGGATTCAAACGGACTCTGACTCGATTTTGAATCCCTAATTTTGAAATCCCGCTCAAAAATTCAAACCCTAGCTCTACATCTCCTATAAATACTTGCATTCGGGAGAGTTTAGAACAGGCGGGGAGCCGCCCCTCTATCCCCTCTAAGTTTAAGCTTCAGCCCCCTCCTTTAACCTTAGGACTTCAGCCGCATCTTTCATCCTAAACTTGTTGCTCCTATTTCCTCTAAATATATCTTTATTTCTGTTCGGCATAGCCATAGCCATAGCCGAAGCTTTAAAATATTTTCTAAATCATACCTGAGTTGACGAGTTCGTGGGAATAGCTTGTGACAAGCGCTCTAGTTCACTGCCCGCAAAAAGGTCAGTAACTTCGAAATCTTTCTTCTCGCTTTTTCCTATATTTGAAGTTCTAAAATGTTTGTTTGTTTGCTTTAAAAATCTTATCTCCAGTTTACTTTCCATGTAAAAGGCGTGATTCAACATTTGTTCATGGATGAAATCATGAAAGATTATGTGTTTAAACTATCTCTTAATTAATTAAAATAATTTGTCAATGGACATATGAATATATTTGCACGTTAGTTGCTCTCTTTGTTGTTGTCTTTTTAATAGTGATTTGTGCTGGAAACTACCTTGAATCTGAATGTATATCCATAAACACATGATTTGGTTTCTGTTTAAGTATATATCTTTTAGTCGTCGGTTTTGTCGAAAATTCGGTGAACTGAAATTTTCTTGGAAGATCTAAAGTGGTTGTATGTTCTTTGAATAAGTTTTATATTGTTGTTTTGTCGAAATCGTGATTTAGAGCCAGTGGCGGATGTACATGGACACTTATGGGTGCTTGAGCACCCATTACTTTTAACCAGATTTAATAAATTTACATAGGCAAATATAAAAATCGTTAGATAAATATAGAGTCAGCATCCACAACTAAACTCTTTTTTTCTCTTTTTTCGGATTTTTTATTGACGAGCACTCATCACTTTAAAATTCTGGATCCGTCACTGAATTTGGTCGAAGTTCCAATGTTACCTCTTCGTCCCAAACGTGCCAAACACAATCTCTTTATATATCTAGTACATGTATAGAAGTCTGCTTGTTCTTAGCATTTGGGTTCAAGATCATGTTTCTAAGATTTTTCTCATATTTCTAAAGAAGCAAAAATTGTGGTTATTTAAGGTAAAATGTAATTTCAAGTTTTAAAACACTCCCTTGAGATGTTGTATGAAATTCTAGTATGTGTCTTATACTTTGCTATGATGGTAAGCAACCTCCACTTCCAACCAAGAGGTTGTGAGTTCGAGTCTCCCCAAGAGCAAGGTGGGAAGTTCTTGGAGGGAAGGATGTCGGGGCTCTATTTGGAAACAACCTTTCTACCTCAGGGTAGGGGTAAGGTCTGCGTACACACTACTCTCCCCAGACCCCACTAAGTGGGATTATACTGGGTTGTTGTTGTTGTTGTTAGGAAACACTTGGGTGGCGCTTATTTGTGGATAATTTTTAATCTAAATCTCGTACGAAGATTTTCTTTCTTTCAACTACTCAAAGTCAACTCTTTATTTCACCATATTTTACGATTTTAATTACGATTTCTAGAACTGGATCTGGTTTCTTTTTCCTTTTTATAGTTTACGTAGTGGTCTGATGGTAAGCAACCTCCACTTCCAACCAAGAGGTTGTGAGTTCGAGTCTCCCCAAGAGCCCAAGAGCAAGGTGGGAAGTTCTTGGAGGGAAGGATGTCGGGGTCTATTTGGAAACAGTCTCTCTATCTCAGGGTAGGGGTAAGGTCTGCGTACACACTACCCTCCCCAAACCCCACTAAGTGGGATTATACTGGGTTGTTGTTGTCTTATACTTTGTTCTAGTGATCGTAATGCTAGGTAAAAGTGTTTTGCTTTTATTAATTTTGATATAACAAGTTGAAAGCATCCTGGTTTCTTTTGGTTGATTTTCTCTTTGACAAAGAGGAAACATTATAAATATTACTTTTGTATGTAGTATATTGCTTTTTTTTTAGCTTCGGGATCATTACAAAACTAAAGAAGTAATGATATGCTTATCTTGTGTCTTCTATTTTTGTATATTACATAGAACTAAATCTTCCTCTCTAATTTTGTTTCTTTATTTTATTTGCATATACACTTGGAGCAAAAAAATGGAGTCTCACTCGAAACTCAGCACTACCCGAGCATGGAATCGTCATATCTCATATTTTTATAGATGCACCGGATAGCAAGAAAACAAGCGAAACGCTTGGGACGACTATGGCGTCTTTCATTTTTCTCTTATCATCTGTTTAATTTCTTTATGATTGTCGATTTATTTGGGGTTTTGTCTTATATTAGATTTGGTACTTAAACCTTGTTTTGTTTAGTGGCATTTACTCTAGTTAATAATAAATCGCCAATTTTAATTACATGAGTCTTAAGGGTTTTTTAAATCAACAATTTGAGATAATGGCTTTATTTATTTATTTCTTTATTTCTAAAATATTTTCCCACATCAATTTTGGAAATACTTAGTTTTCTTTGTTAGCATTTGTCCATAAAAAGTTTGCTTCTTTCTTACAATGTTCAAGTCTAATTAAGATTTTTTTTTTGAAAAATGGCCTTTGTAGCATTTTTTTGGCATATCAAACTCAAGTTTTACGCATTTAGTAATATTTTAGTATATAAAAATACTCACATGTTATTTTCCAACTATGTATAAAAATATTAAATTTTTTACTTATAATAATTAACCTAAGTTTAGTCAGTTAACCATTTTTAATGGATCTTAAAAGGTGTCTTACCCCTTCCTTTTGAGATAACTAGAACCCTTACATAGAATTTTTAAAACTAAGCAGGCCATATAAAACAGAGCTAATTTTAAGCATTACTTAGTTAAAATTGGTATCCTAATTCACCGTTAAAATAATTAGGTGGCGACTCTCTTTAATTAATTAAACCTTCAGAATTACCAATATGTTATACTCTAATTTGACCCGTGTTAAAATGGGGTATAACAACTACTATTGACGAATAAGCAGATTCTGATTTTTTAATCTCAATTGGATTTGAGTGTAATTGGATGTAATTACATAGTTTGGCATGCTTGTCTGGCCAAGTAACTACTTGGTCAACATGGAATTGGGTATAATTGGAGAGGTGTAATTACACTCCAATTCTCAAGGAGGAGGTGAGAATTGGTGGTAATTACACTGTGTAATTACAAGGTAACTTTTTAATTTCTTTCCTTTTTGTTTTTACTTTAATTTATTTTCTTTATAACTTTTTGTTTCTATTATTTTATTTTTTTATTTTTACTTTTTAATTTCTTTTTAAAATTTTAAATATATTTTTCTTTGTACATTATTTATCTTTTATTTCTCTACCTTTACTTCTTGTGATTTCATGTAATTGCTTGTATATTTTATTTTTTATTTGTTTTATTTTCTTCATTTAGTGTAACTGCGTTATTATTCTAGTTTTTGAAACTATACCTCCTGATATTAGAAATAATAAGTCATTAACAAACTTGACATATAATGAGTGATGTCATTAAAGTAGAACTTCGTTGTTGAATGATGTTATAAATTCATTATGTTTCTTAATCTTAAGTTGTATTGGAACTTATTTTTATTATGTTGGAATTTGACATATGTTAAACTATTTTTTTTTAATTTGAAATTGTGATAGTTACACTTTACTTGTTTTAGCAATATTGGCTTGTTATTCATTTTTTTTAGTTAGAATTGATAGATTAGTTTTGTCAAACATTTGAATAATGTTATAACATTATATTAATAAATATTAATTTATTTTATCAAACATGCATTCCATGTTGTTCTTACAAGACGTATGTTTTTAGATTTTATAACTAACTAAAGTAAATATTATTAATTTAGAAAATATATATCAATTATTTTTACAATATTAATTATAAATATATGATGACTAATTAATTTATATTCTAGAAAAAATATGCATCTTAAATACCAAATCTAACATCATTTATATATATTTATATAAAATCATTTATAGGCATATATTTATTATATTAACTTTTAAGTTTTGATAATTACTTCATTTAAAATTTAATCCAAGTGTGTAATTACACTTGTACAACCAAACAGTACGCTTGTAATTACACTGTAATTACATTATGACAAACAAACAGGTCGTCGCAATTACAATACTGTGTAATTACTAGGCTGTATAATTACTAGCCTAGTAATTACACCAATTCCAATTACCTGGTGGCTTTCCAAATAGACCCTAAATATGTTAGCAAATATTTACTTTGTTTTCCTACACCTGGGACTCCAAAAGGTCCACAAAAACATTTACATCACTGTCATATTTGAAGTTGCACCAAGAGCACAAAAATTCCAAAACTATAGGGCTGCTTGATTCAAGGTATTAAGTGCATTATCGCGGTAAAAATTTTGGGATTCAATTTATCCTATGTTTGGTAGGAGGTATTAGTTAAAACCACTATTATTTTTATACCAAAATCTTGGTAAAAGTTATCCCACATAGAAGGTGGAATTGATTATCCAGAAGATAATCCTAGTTTTGCTAAAACCAGTATTTTTTTTTTATCCTATATAAAAGGTAGAATTGATTATCCAGGCTACAATCCCAGGATTATAATCCCATATAAAAGATGGGAGTGGGATATCCTAATTTTGAACCAAACGACCCCTAAAGATGTTGTGTATCTATACTGTACTATTTCTTTCTCTCCACAATGTTCAACAAGTACAAAGTGGGACACTTTTTCATGTGTGTCAAATTGCTTAATTACTTTGTCTGCTTACCAGCTTGTCACAGAAGCCTTCAAGAGTAGATTTTGTTTATGTAACTTCAACATTTTCACTCCTATGCAGCCCCACTGTTCCACATAGCTACTATAGACCATTTCACTGGCTGGATCCTATGTCTTTCTGGATTTCATTCACATAGGAAAGGTCTTCTTAGTTTGTCCAATTGATTTACAATTACCTTACGGATTGGATGTAAGGATAAGCAGTATGTTAGTATCTCGTCTACTATGCTATTTACAGGGTGTCCCTCTGTCATAGATAAATAATCTGCTTTTATATTCTCAACTACATTCTACCACATTAGTCTGTCTTCCTTTGCCCTTAGAATCTGCCCCAATTATGTAGAGGGGAAGTTTTCCGCTTCACGGCCCAAAATCTTATTCAAAAACGGAATGTTACAAACTGAATTGACTGGGAATATCATTAATCAACAACAACAACAACAACAATTCTTCCGTATAATCCCACTAGTGGGGTCTGGAGAGGGTAGAGTACGCAGACCTTACCCTACCCTGGAGTGGTAGAGAGGTTGTTTCTGGAAGATAGGAATATCATTAACCCAAGAACATAAATTCTTCATATCCATCAAAACCTAAGTCTCAATCACGTCCCTCAAAATCCCAAATTTCTACACTGGAGGAAAAAAACATTTTCAATCAACCCAATTGGAGAAGTAATCCTCAAAGGACTTTGTTTTCTTCTTCTTTTCATAAGAGTTTTTTTCTATACTTACATGTCCTACTCACCATTTTTCCTTTTTCTGAAAATTATTCCCAAAAGGATAGTCATTTAACCAATCCTAAATATTTCAAATAATCAAATAAGATCTTGTATCCATATAAACAACAACAACTATGCCTTAATCCCAAACAAGTTGAGGTAATCCTCAACCATGTAACTCCATTTAAACCATCTCATGCCAATATTATGCATATACAAATAAATGTTACTCCTTCTAGATCATCTCAAGCCAATATTATGCAAAGACAAATAGAAAATACTAGAAGTTCTGTATATTTATAAGATGTATAAAATCTCTCAAAGGCTAAACCACTTACAGAAAGCATAAGCCCCAGAGTAGAAGTGCTAACATCTAACTCTCCTCTACTAATATGTCTCGCCTATATCGATCTTTTTCTTCCATTGTGCCCTATCTTTTCCTAAGCCTGCATGCCTCCCTAGAACTAGCCCCATAAAAATCTTATACTGAAAAGTACATTTAAACTCAGCCCAAATTCAGATATTATCCTTCATACCATCTTTTTTTTTCAGCCAATTTCAAGAAAGAACATGATAAGAGAAAATATACGCACAACAGAACCTTAACATTGAATTAGATGCCAAAAAAAAAATTGAATTAGAATTCATTCAAAGCAAAATTTCGATAACATTTGAAAATTTCAAAATATACGTACAGGAAATCCAAAGGCGATCAATTATCTTCGCAATTGCTGGTACTGGCTTCACCGCGATCCTCCGATTTACAGCAATGGTGATCTTTTTTATCTGATTGATTTTCATTTTCATCGCCATCGCTGTCATCCTCATCAAAAGGCTTTTCCTTGTGAAATATACAGCAAATCTTAGAGCTCCTCTTGTCGAGGAACTCGTTGTCCACAGTACCTTGCTTCCATGAAACGCTCTTCTTCTTCGGTTTCAGTTTCAGAGTTAGGGTTTCTGTTGGATGTTGCTGCAGCTGTTCAGACGATGAGGAGGAGGATTCCGATGAGTTGTTTAGGGTTAGGGTTATTGTTGCTGTTGTTGTTCCGGTGGTCGCCGGTAATGGTGATTGTCTTCCGCTTCTCGCCATTGTCGGGGCTCCGGTTCTAGCGGTTCTTCTTTTGGAATTTCAAAGTGTCGGTTAACAAAAGGCCAACTTGTTTGAGCCATAAGATTTTGCCATGTAGCAATTTTAGGCCAAATTAGTTAAAGTTTAGGTAATTAGTTATTATAATTTAGGTATAACTAATTTCTCTTTTTAAAAAGTCGATTCCGTTTTACATTGCGAAGAAGTTATCACCACATATAACTCTATTCTTTTTTAATTTTTAAATACTACTATATTTTTAAACTAAAAAAGAACCCACACGCATTCACATTCCAATTCCCACAATCTGCACGATCTTAGTAATTGTATGAAAACAAAGCGTCATATAACTAACGGGATCCATGTAATTGCTCTCTAACATCCTCTTCAACTCTAACCATTTTCTTCTCCGATCAATCCTCTACTACATCGAGATTCTGCCTCCTTTAAGATCCTCTTCAACTCTAACCATTTTCTTCTCCGATTAATCCTCTACTGTACCGAGATTCTGCCTCCTTTACGGGTACCTTTCAGCCACAAAGAGACTCAGAGATTTATTGCACGTATCTTTCTATTTTTTGTTGAGATTAACATTATCAAAAGTAATACTAGCATGTTTTTGTCTTTACGTTGTGGAAGTGTGTCTTGTCTTAAATCGAAACTTAAAAGAGTCTCGTAATTTAAGTATGTGTTTGAACCCAACAATCGTTTAATCAAAACCTAAAATCGCTAAATCCAAGGGCGAAAAGAAATCAACAAGGGAGAGAGGTTTACCGATTGTGATAAAGATTTGAAGGTATAAAGTTTCATGCTTACGTCATGTATCTTTGTATGAAATTCTTCTTCTTCTTTTTCATTTTTTCCATAGTAGGCCTTATATTGGGTTTCCCCCTTTTTGGGATTCAGTTGTCGGAGCCGGAGCAACAATCTATTGGATCACGGGAACTCCACCGAATATTTTTTCTCTTTCTTCAGGTACAGCCAAAATTAGTACATAACAAATCAGTATTTGAATTGTAATTATCTTCTTTCTATCAACAAGGAATAGATTTTTTGAGAGACTAGAGAAAATATTTTGAAAGTTGAAATCTCTTCAATTCTCAAAAGTATTGTGCCCATTTGCCTCTGTTTCCATCTATTGTTCGTTGCTACTGTTGTTGTTGATGATACATAATATGGCATGTCTAGATTTCTTTCAGTTTCCCTTTGTGTAATATGCGTTTAAATCCAAAATTTCATATTTATAGTAATTTGCAAGTTGTGAAATCCTCAAGTACACAAAAATGGGGTGTTGCATTAGCAAGCAGGCGAAAAAAAGGTGTCTATATCAATGAGGAATAATCTGTGGAATCCACTGATCATGAGAGCTATTGCTCAAGTTTTTGGTCATAAATGCTTGTGCCTAAATAAAGTTTTTGCATTTAATTCAGAGGAAAAATTTACCTATCAAAGGGTTTAATTGTTGAGTCTGAAAAAGCCTATTTTGCCCTGCAGCGTAAGGCCAGAATTTTTGAAAAATCAAAATATCTTTTTTTACAGATAAATTAATTAGAGAGGAAACAATTGTAGATAACGGAACGGTCTCTAGCCAACCTAAAAAAAATTCTTCAATTCTATCACTTTATGCCTTTGGGATAGTAAGTACATCCATAACTCAAACCCTTAGAAAGGTTTCTCCATATAGACGTGCATGAGAAACAAAAATGCTTTAAGATGACTAGACATAGTTAATAAGCATCTTGAGAATTGATTTAGTGAAGATTTCTGTGTGTTTTTATGATCATTGGACAAACAAGTGTGCATCGCAAGTGTTGCAGTTATCGAATACGACAGACCTGATAGTCCTTTTTTAATTGAGGTTATTTTGATGGATGAAAAGATTAGGTTTTTACACTTTAGACTTACTTCTATTTTGAACTATTTACATATTCGTTAATATACTACAGTCATATACTATTGTGTTCATTTTAGCACGTTACATATTGACTATTTCTCAATATGCGGTATTAGCACTTGATGCTCATTCTGTTAAGATTGTCCATGGATGAGACTAGCATGGCGAATCCGAGTTGCAAAAAGAGGATAATGGAGTTGAGCTACTATTTTAGTAATTCTCTCAAGAGTTGCTCGATCATTTTGTCCACAAGGAAGTAAATTTATGCAATTTATTTTTTCATTAAACCATTGATTAAAAGTGGAACAATAACATGTTTTTGTTGATTATTGCTTGATTTATTAAGAAAATGGTAATTCCCTATTTGAGCATACTTCCAAGGATGATTTTTCTAGGCTATTTTTTTTGTCCATCATATTGGCTATTGCAGAGGTTCTATTTGATGGTGTCGGGCTACTTTGAAGGATGAGAAGCGATCAAGATTAAAGCGACTATGTGATTTGTATTGGCTCTGCTTAAAATAAAATTTTGTGCCATTTGGGGCTCATTGAGGTAAACATTCTTCTACATTTAATCTACTTCGTACATAGTTGCTCTCTAGGAGTTCTGGTGCTACGTATGATTGTAATGAATTAATATGTTGCAAATTTATTGGCTAAGTAAGGATTTTTGCGTAGAAGATCATTCCTGACCCTCACCAAAAACAAATTATCAATTTTTTTTTTGTAATTACCATAAAATGAACTTTAAACCCAAGCTAAGCAGTTTGATTCCATGACTCTCATACACATCCATGACAGTTCCATTCCTTTGGTTCTCCTCCTCTCTTCGGCATCTAGCAACTTTCCTCTTTCGTGTGTATCTATATTTCTTGATGATTTATGAAGAAAAACAAACTTAAACTTCTTTAGTAGTTTGTACAGTACTTAGAATATAATTGATTTTTTACTATTTTGAAATTGGAAAGACGCTATCTTTCGCTATTATTATCATGGATAAGATCATTTTCATCAACAACAATATTGTGTTTGCTTATTCTGTATTCACTTTGTTGGATTCAATTAGGTAATACTTAACTTTGATCGCAACCTCCACTTCCAAGAGGGGTTGTGAGTTCGAGTCTCCCCAAGAGCAAGGTGGGAAGTTCTTGGAGGGAAGGATGCCGAGGGTCTATTTGGAAACAGTCTCTCTACCCTGGGTAGGGGTAAGGTCTGCGTACACACTACCCTCCATGAACCCCACTAAGTGGGATTACACTGGGTTGTTGTTGTTGTTGTTGTTGTTAACTTTGATCGCAGCGTAAAGTGTTATCACCATCTTGTGTTGTTAGAGAGTTATAAACTTTTATTTGATATTTATTCTGATTATTTGTTGAGAATGTGAAATTCTTTATAATAAAAAATATTTTTAAAATTCTAAACTATAGGAACCCCCCCCCCCCCTTTGGGATAATAACCTCCCATTATAGAACTTTTGGATGGAAAATAGGAAAGAATGTATTTCGAAATCTTACACGCACCATATATAACTATGCTTTTTTCCTATCTAAATATGTTTGCATCTTAAATGGTTAATCAATAATGAAGATGTGCATATACCAAACATGGATCCTTCTAACATTATTTATAGATGATTAGAACCAATCGGCTAGGACTGTTATTTCTTGGCATGACCAATGCACCAATAAATCTGACACAAAATTAGCGGAAAGGAAGACGAGAACATAAAAAATATGCTATGATGGATGTGATGGGTTTAAAATAAACTTTAAACAGAATCTAAGTGATTTGGGAATAAGTAACAACTATTCTACTTATGGTCTTACGTTGTTGTGATGATAAAGCAATAATCTTATTTTTAATAGTCTACATGTTGAAGCGAATGAGTTCCTGTTGCAGATACATATAATATTGTACAACCAGTTGTCATCCGTGACTCTCATGTTCTATAGCCTCAATGTTACAACAAAGTTATGTCAAAATTAGGCATGTAAGTATATCAACAGGCTCATTATGGGGATTGTCTAGAATTAGATTTCCAGCAACAGTATAAAACTTTCTTGATTGTGAAAATATTGTACATCTCTCACTGATATTTGCTTCTTTCGTTATGTACTTCAGGATATGAGACGGCAATCAAATGAAACTAGGGAGACAATAGTAATACTTACTGTGCCACAACTAGAGGCTATAGTGAATTGAGGTGTTGCTCTGCTTTTGGATTGAGACCCTTTTTTGGGGAATGTAAGAATACTCTTTTCTTGATTATCTATGTTGATTTTCTTTTGAATTTGAGATAAATTTTAACCTTGATCTTTACATGAGTGCATAAGATGGAAGTTCCTTTTAATGTCTTTGCCTTGAAGTTTTCATGTTCAAGTAATCTAATACATCGTTGTCTTTTGCTAATAAATAGAGAACTTTTTATTGCCTTATAGCTGGGTAAGTTTATTTTTTTTGCCTTTATTGATACCTGGTTTTACTGCATGACATACCCTTATTAGTTTTTTTTTATTAGATACTAAATTTAGCAGCACACGGTAGGGTGACCAATATTAAAGAGGAACGAGGAACAAATGTTTTGCCGATCAATTCATCTAATAGTTTGTAATATACATCTGTTTCTACGGGTAGCAATAACTTACCTTAAGTATGCAACAGAGAACTTTGTTCCTAAACTGTAAAGGAATAAGTAGTTTCTAATGAAGGTGTTTTCGATTGGAACAACATGATGGCTGCTATATCAATAATTGACACATAATCTTGATGAGAATTAATGTTCTTATTGTATGCATTTTATCTAATACTTAAAACTGTTATATAGATTCTGCTAACAAGGATTAGGTATTTCTAGGATTTTGGTTATCGATACGAGTCTTCATTTGTATCATCGACCAACATGATTGACTTGCTCATGTGCGCATATACTTGTGATCCAATGTACAACACAATTGAAGGTGATGTCTTAATTACTGTGATTATATATATCTTTAACTGTTTTTTATTTTTTGTTGATCACAACATGAGACAATTTTTTTTTTGTATTCTCAGGTGGACTAATCCTTTTAAAGCCAAGTACTGGTGTAGCATTACCCCAGTATGATGTAACTTCTCTTGATAATTGGTGGTCCCTGTCAATAATTTTATAGAGAAAATCCGATAAAATTCATCTATTTGTTTTTTTGGTTTAATTCCTCTGAATGTGATTGCTAAATGTAGTCTGCAATTTATATATGTTTCTAATATCTTTTTCCCCTCTTTTTTCCTTTGAAACGATCCGCGCATCGCGCAGGTAAGTATACTAGTAACGTATGTAAAAACAAAGGCAACTTGGGGTGTGTTTGGTATAACGAAAAATATTTTCCGTGAAAAATATTTTCTTGGAAAACAAGTAGTAATTTTATTCATTTTCCAGTGTTTGGTACGCAAATTAAGGAAAATGACTTCTAAAGAGTATTTATAAATAATTTAGATATAATAAACATGAAGCCATAAACTTTCAAACCAACAACCTTCTGAACCCACAAATTTCATAAACTTTCGAACCGCTAAACTTTCTAAACTGTGGAATTTTGAACCCGTAAACTTTATAATTTCTAAACCCGTAAACTTCCAAACACATAAACCTCCAAACTCATAATTTTAAAACTTGTAAAATTTTGAACCTTTAAACCGATAAATAAAAAATTAAAACTGAAAAATATATTTAAAAAATATTTTTTTTCCGGAGGGGGAGGGGGTAGGGGCATGGGGAGCAGTAAAACAAAAAAAAAACAGAAATTTAAATTACAAAAAAAAGCAACTTTTTTGAGCGGGTTGGGGGGTTGGTGCAGAAAAACGAAAAAACAAAAATTTGAAATTGTAAAAAAAAACAGTGTGGGGGTGAGAGTGTGAGGGGGTGCAGTGGGATGGAGGGGTAGTAGGGTGGGTGGTAACGGAAAAACTGAAATTGAAAAAAAAAGCCTTTTTTGGAGAGGGGGTGGGGTTGGGAAGGTTGAGAAGGAGTTTTGGAAAATGTTTTTCTTGTTTTTGATAAGAAAAATATTTTCTTCCAATTAGAGGAAAATAAGTTCATAAGGAAAATGTTTTCCAAAACATTTAAGCCAACTAAACATGGGAAAATTGGAAAATATTTTTCGAAAAATATTTTCCTTCATACCAAACACACCCTTGTCCTTAAACAAATTTGAACTTTTCTAAATTTTACTTCCACTAAAATATTGTGTACAAATTATGTTGATATTATTATATAAGGATTATAATATGGAATTAAATAATAATAATAATACTTATAAATATATTTTTATTGGTAGTTATTTGGTTTATTAGTATAAAATATGTATTTGATTTTACGTGAGGTATATTATAAAATGAGTTACATGGGGTGTAGTATAAAATATATGTTGATTTTACGTATGATAAATTTGGATAAATTTTCATTTTCAATTTTAGTCTTGACTCTCTTAAATGTCTTTGGAAGAAGAACTTTTAGGAAGGGCATTTTTGTTATTTGATTATTTTATATAATCCCTAGATTGCTATTTCACGTTAAGTTAAATATAAATATACAATTACGATATAATTAATTCAGAGATCATATATACAACAACAACAACCACTATAATCTCATGTGTGGGGGTTAAGGATGATAGTGTGTACGCAGACCTTATCTCTACCCCAGAGGATACATAAATTATTTCCGAAAGACTCTCGGCACAAGGATCCACATATCATATATACCAAAATCAAAACAACAAAGCGTAAAATAAAATAATCTCATATTTTGTTCCCAGATTTTTATCTCTTATTCTTGCAATCAAATGTATAATTATGTTAAGTTGAGATAAACCAATAGAATAGACTCTAAACTATTAAGTTTGAATGAAAAAGATCAATTACAAATTTACTATAAATTTCATTAAAAATTGAATTTGATTTGGAAAGAAAACGAGTATGAGCTCAAATTTATATTCGAGCTTTTATTGCCCCACTCATGAACGTGTCTGGGTTTATTATCGTGTATTATGCCTTTATTAACAACGGCTAAGGGGTCGTTTGGTATGAGACATAAGAAGGTATAATGGTTGTATAAAAATTTAATACCATCTTAATATTTTGTTTGATTAGCAAACTAGATATAAGTTATCTCGGTGTTAATTTTAACGCCGGAATAACTTATACCTTATAGAAGGTGGGGTAATTAGCAACGGTATAACTTATACCTTCTTTATTAGAAATTATGCAATTATCATTCTTAATACAATATACCAAACAATGAATAAATAACAATCCCAACATTAGGGGTGGGCATATATCGGGTAAAACCGATAACCCGAACCGTTAATTCTTTATTAGGTTATCGGGATTGGGTTATTGAGTTAACGGTTCGGTAACAGGTTAAATTTTATTTTTTATTGGGTTATCGGTTCGCGCTCGGTTCGCATTTTTGTTATTGGGTAAAAACCGATAACCCAATAAGAATGATGTAATTTACTAATTTACCCTTAAGTATATACTAGGGTTATTTATTTTCCTAATTCCCTCTTCACTCTTCACTCTTCAGTCTTCAGTCTTCAGTCGTTTGTCTCTCAGTTCTCATTCTTGTTTCCGTCGCAGCCCCCAAGAGTCAAGATGCAAGACTCACCACCAGTTCTCCGCCAGACATCAGTAGATACTGCATAGAAGTGAGAGCGTGCTTTTGTTAAGAAACAACAAAAGTTGGCAGTTTACACGTTCTAGCGTTTGATTTCTTTGTTTTATGTATTGCAAATTTTTTTAGTTGTTTTATCTTATCGGGTAAACCGATAACCGAACCGATAACGATATATAACCGATTAACCGATAACCGATAACCAATATCTTATCGGTTTGGTTATAGGGTTATGATATTTGTAAACCGATAACCGATAGACAAAACCGATAATGTTCAAAACCGAACCGAACCGACCGATGCCCACCCCTACCCAACATAACTAATTTCACCACAACTTATTCCAATATAATTATACCGGTATAAATCGTATTCCAACCAAATAAAAAGAAAATAGGAAAAAAAATTGCAACAAAACACACATAAATTCACTTAAACTCCAAAAACGTGAGGCTATAAATCAGGCACAAAAGGAGATAGAGAAAGGGACAGCAGAGAGCAGCAGCCATGGCTTTTTGCTCCTCTCTCAGCTTCACATCTATCTCGTCGAAGTCAAACCCCCAAAAGCATTCCTCCTCTTCATTAGTCCCTTCTCACCGACCCTTTACCTCCTCCCACTTGTCGTTTTCTAAATCTTCTTCCCTTCACTCACGTCAAACCCTTTTCAGAACTCATTGCCGGAGAGTTCCGCCTCCCAACGATGCCAGTTTCCTGGTATTTCGAGCTTTGAATTGCACACCCTTTTGATTATTTCAGCTAATTTTGAGTTATGATTGAATCTTGATTTGTAAAATTTAGGTTTTGGGATGTGCTAAAAAGGCAGAGCCTTTGAGGATAATGATATCTGGTGCTCCTGCTTCTGGGAAAGGGACACAATGCGAGCTCATTACCGACAAGGTACTAGTTCTATTCTTTGTGTAGAAGTGTTGACTTTTCTTTTCCTAATGAGTTGGTCTAGGATTTCTAGTATGCATTTGGACAAAATTTGAACTGAAGCTGAAAGAAGTGAGAAAGATTAGATGAAGTTGAATTTGAATGAAAACTTGCTTAAGTTGAACTTGGGTTTCAATAGATCTAATAGATTTTTGGAAAAAAAATTGTTAGTGAAAGCTAAAGATTTGTGAGGGATTCAGCCTCAATAGGACTACCATCACGGTCAGCCTCATGCGATCGTGAATTATGTTCCAAGGATCACTGCCTCATTTTCTCTCTTTGCTCCGACCACAAGTCTGCTGTTGCGACCGCAACATCACTTGATTTTGGGTTGTTTTTTCCTTTTCAATTCTGAACCTCCTTAACTTACTCGTAACACATATTTCACCATCCCAAATCATAGTGTTGTTGAATTGTGTCACCGTCTCATCTGAAATCTTAAACTTTTAGAAAGAACATACTTTTGATTACTTAGTTATGTTTTGAACACGCCCCCTCACATACGGGTAAAACTCTTTTTCTTGTGCCAAACATGTGAAAATTCTTTTCAATTATTGGGTCATGGATGAATGTGAGACTTGAAATTAGGAGCTCTGCTTGCTATGGTACCACGCTCTATACCATGTGATTGTCATAGAAACTTATGCTAATAGAAGAGGTTCACTTTGAATTATTTAATTATGTTTTCGACAAGTGCGAATTGTCACGCCCTGAACCTGGGCGGAACATAACACTGCACCCAGTGCCTAACTACATGTGGTGGCTGAATCAACATGCAATATCATAACATACTCTATGCGGAAGATAAACTAACATATGCTGATATACTGAAAGTCTGGATGATATAAATTAAAGTACGAAATATAAGTCTGAAACATATTTGTAGCCAACATTATTTAACATGAAAAGCCATTGTTACTCTAGTCTATGAATCCTCTAATGAATTACTGAAAATACTGACTGTCAGTAAATACTAAAAGACTGTAAACTAATGATAATGCCCCGAAAGAATTGGGGCTCGCCAAATAGCTGGTACGAGAATCCTAGCGCTCTGGATTGTCAACCTGGAAATCGTTACTTGCATCGCAAGATGCAGGCCCTGGGCGAAAGGGACATCAGTACATTTGAATTGCATTGGTATGTTTTTTGATAAGATAAAGGTTAAATTGCATTGGTATGTAAAGCAACTGAAAGAAAGAACCGTAAATACTGAAACTGATAACTGAGAACTGAACTGAACATAGGAGTAAAGACATGAATACTACCTGTTCTGAATGAGAAATCACCTGTTTATCTGAGTAAGTAAGCTGCGGCCTCAGGCCCAATATAAATGTGCACAAGCTGCGGCGTGGGGCGCAAGTATACGTATACATAACTGCGGCTTCAGGCCCAATGATGTATAAAGCATAAACTGCGGCCTCAGGCCCAAATACAAGTGTTCAACATTTATGGATTTAAAATCAGGGACTAAGAATCATACTGCAATATATGATACTGAATCATACTAAGTTACCTAATACAGGAATGTTGAATAGGACTAGACTGAGATATGTATTCATGAACTGAAGCTTCAATTGTTTATGACATGTTGAGTAATCTAGACTGAGACTCATGGGCATTAAACACAAGTCTATATTGATTACGTATTGAGCTCACAACGTTCGGAATGAAAGTCTTGAACTAATTACGAAGCTAGAGAATAGATTCTGCAACTATTCAAGGAACTAAGCTTAACTATATTTCTGAGGCAATCAGTAATGCTGTAAAAGAAAAATAGTGTAGGGAGAATCATTAACATTCCCAAATATAGAGAGTTAATCTGACATACCTTGACTTTGGTCTTTTTAAGCGTATCACAATGTTTGTCGCCTCTTTCAACGATGATCTATGGCAATATATATCAAGAGGAACCAATATTAGCACTAATGCTCATGTTTTAGTCACTTAGGCATTTTATCAAACACCTTATGGGTGTAAAGCCTCATAGCCCTTTTTAATGGTGTTTTCTTCAGCCAATTCTCATTCTACTTCTTCTAGGTGATTCTACAATCCCAAATAGATGTAACTAACACTGTTTCTCATTACAACAATCTTAAGTCAACAACCCCCTAGCATAGTTCATATAATTCTCTTTATCAAACTCATTTACTATTCTCCCAAGAACTCATCAACTCATGGCTATAAATGATTAGGGAGTAGAAGCATTACCTTTTTGAAGTTCAATTCTCTTGAATTCGAGTTCTAGGGTTTCGTTTCTCAACCAATGATGTCTCAATCGAATATCTAGTGATTTGCAAGGTTTACCCATGTTAATAAGGTGGTGGGGAATTGAAATTAACTTAGAGACGTCATTAGAACTTACCTTGGATGATGGAGGGACCTTGGAGGAAGTTGGGTTCTCGAGAGCTTCCCAAATCAAATTTATGTATTTGGCGGGTAGGGTACGGGTAGGGCTTAAGTATACACGTCCAAAGTTGATGAGGAAATAAAAGTGGCTCGGATAGACAACGTCAAGGTCTCAAGTTTGAAACTTCCCACAATCATTTGCACACACCATATTACTGGACAACCATGTACTTGAACTTGACCAATCCTGCATCAGCTATGCACTAGCAATTGCTTGCAAACACTTCTTTGCTAGTATCGTGCTTACAATCTCCAGCTCTTGTTTTATCCAGGATTTTTTGGATTTCTCTAGATACCGTAAACTACATAGAACCACAAGAGTGGTCACTCAGCTCCAGAGTAGGCTAAAAGCTTTGTTCTCTGGCTCATACTACATTTTTGAAGGAGACTCTTGGTGTCCTAAACCAATATTGCTTTCCCTATGCTTATTCCGTTATTAATCTTAGGTATCTTTATTTGTGTCTAAAGTGAATTCTTATCAACATTCCTGTCAATTTGATATGTTCTCTCATGTACATTGTGGGCTTAACCAATATGTAGAAAATGCCTCCCAACCAAAAGTGGGAATGAAATAAGCTTCTCTGTCTTATTTGTAATGGAAGCCCAGGCTGCTTGAATTCACATGCTTTATGGGTCTCGGATAATTTAGCTTTTGTTTGATCGATGTGCTGTTTAAGTGGTTATTCCTTTCCTCATTTGGGATGTAATGTACAGTGGTTCCCTGAATATGCTTTTAGTTGCTTCCTATACCCTCTGTGTTCCTCAGTATGTAGTCATCTGTGAGGAGAAATAGTGTCAATCCAGTTTTCATGTGTGTGCAGTATGGTTTGGTGCATATTGCTGCTGGAGATTTACTGAGGGCAGAAATTGCTGCAGGATCCGAAAATGGGAAGCAAGCAAAGGAATACATGGATAAAGGGAAATTGGTACCCGATGAAATAGTTGTGACGGTAGGTTTACTTCATGCACTGCCTGCTTTGGTCAGTATGCTATTGCTTAGTATGCTTTCTAGGTCGGAAACTGACATTAATTCAGGCAATCTTATTGATTGGTAATAAGTGGTTCCTTCTGGTGCAGATGGTCAAAGAACGGTTAAATGGTCTAGATTCTCAAGAGAAGGGTTGGCTTTTAGATGGATACCCTCGGAGCTCCTCTCAAGCCATAGCACTCAAAGAATTTGGCTTCCAACCAGACCTCTTTATTCTTCTGGAAGTGAGGTTCTGCAGTGGCCCTGTGCCTCGTGTTCTTTCATTCTTTTCTTAGTGAAGTTCCTTTTGTTAAGGCCATACGGAAAATTATGTGATTTCATTACTTAGAGAGAAACTTTAAAATACTTTGAGGTTCCTTGACCTTTCCTTTGTTTCTCTTGCAGTAGACTGTAACTCCAGGAAGTTTCACTATGTAATCCACCTTCATTCTATCACAAGTTTTTTTGTGTATAGGTACCTGAAGAAATTCTTGTTGAGAGAGTGGTCGGCCGTAGGCTAGATCCAGTAACGGGGAAAATTTACCATTTGAAGTATTCTCCACCAGAGACGGAAGAAATTGCTGCTAGGCTTACTCAGCGCTTTGACGACACTGAAGAAAAGGCATGTTTTAGTCCATGAATTAATCAACGTTACCTTTCTTGGTTACTTATAAAAAAATACGGTATCATTGTTGGTTTAACTTTCCTGGTATTTATTTGCAGTTGGTTTGATGTGAAGCTTTTGAATCAAATTCCTTCATGTGAAACTCATCTGGCTCTCAGTTGACATTTGCCTCCCTTTTGACTCATTAGTTTGCCTTTAAATAAAGTTATCCCCCTTCTAAGCTCCTTCTCTCTTCCTCACAACTGCGGTCCACCCCCTCCCCCGCCCAACACAAGCCAACTGTCTCGCCCTCCAAAAAAAGGTGAAAAAATTAGAAATCCAACCGGCAATCTTTGACCTAAAAGGACCGTTTGGACCTGAAAATGCTGCTGCTGTTCTGCAATTTTCCTCTTCAACTAAACCATTTTGTTATTATGTTCTCTTCTTATTCCAGATTCAGTTTATGTATCTTTAAAGCCAGAAGTATATATTATTATAAGCTTGGTTTTTCTCTGATCGTTCTTATAATTACCTTTTCAGGTTAAATTGCGTTTGCACACTCACCATCAAAATGTGGAGGCAGTTCTCTCCTTGTATAAAGATATCACAGTCAAGGTACTCCTTTTGCCAATCTTCTTTTGAAAAGTTACTTGACCTTAAACTGCGAAATGAAATGACTGGATACTGAAACTGTTGAATTTACATAGCAAATGAAAACCCCATTAATGAATTATTGCTTGATAATTTTTGAGGTATTATGGATCAATGTTATTTTCCTAAAAAGAAAAAGGGTATTATGGGTCCATCAATAAGATATGGATTCTCAATTATACATGCATTATATTTGCTCTAAGAAATGAAGTAATCAATTGTTGGTTCAAGTATACCATAAATCTCGTCTTGCTGTCCTTTCTGTTCATTAATTGACTTTGATTAGAAAAATAGTACCAAAAACTGCAATTTTATATGGGACACATTGGTAGTGAGGCACAGAAAATCATCTAAGCTTGTGACTAGTGTTGTTGTGGTTATAATCTGCTGTCCTCTAAACAGATACTGCTCTGCTGTCTTTTTGATTGATAAATGAGAAGCTCTTTCAATTTCTTCGATAAAGCATTGCCTTGGCCGCATGATAGTGTCTTAACTACCACTTTCTTCACCGCGTTCTTTATCCTAGATGCTCTTGTTTGTTCTTCTCTTTCTCGATGCAATTCTTTATCTGTTCAAGTATCTCCTTGCTTATTGAAGAACCTATTCAACTTTCTTATTAATATGTAAAATTTGGAATAGACCCTTGAATAGTTCATTGACCGACACCATGCAACATCATAAGTAGCTTTGAGTTCATCGACCGACACCGTGCAACATCATAAGCAGCTCTAGAAAGAGGAGTTATAGCCTGTTTGGCCAAGCTTCTTTTTGGCCAGAAGTGTTTTTTTTTTTGGCCAAAAGCACTTTTGGCCAAAAATTGAGGTGTTTGGCCAAGCTTTTGGAAGGAAAAAAAAAAAAAACTTTTGAGGAGAAGCAGAAAAAAGTAGCTTCTCTCCAAAAGCACTTTTTAGAAAAATACACTTAGAAGCAGTTTTTTAAAGCTTGGCCAAACACTAATTGCTACTCAGAAGTGCTTTTCAAACTAATTAGCCAAACACAAATTACTTCTCACCAAAAGTACTTTTGAGAAAAAGCACTTCTCAAAATAAGCTGATTTTTGTAGCTTGGCCAAACGGGCTATTAGTTAGCATATCAACCATGGAGCAATTCTAGTTTTTAGTTATCCTAATTCTTAAAGCTGCTAGTACATAAACTAGTTGTAGAGGTAATAAAGAAGTAAGAACTAAATGTATCTAGAGTTTATGGTCTTAAGTTCCACCTTATTTTCCTTAATGCACTTGTCACATCATCGTTAAGGGAACGGAACGGTGTGATGCTGTATAACAAATGAATGCACCCTGATTGGCATCATTATGCTCAATAAAAGGACTGAGAGGAGTTACAGCAATACCTTGCAAGATTTAAACAACCCAACCTCCCCCCTCCCCCCCCCCAAATCCCACCACCCAAAAGACAAAGGAAAAGTATTTTGAAGATGAATCCTATTCTGGGTACTGTGAATGTGTAAAATGTAATAGCCCAAGGCTTTGGTTGAAGTTGAACAATAATAGTACACACAGGACGTGTAATAGATGCACGCCATTAGTTCAAATTTCGCAAGGTGTCAAAGTGAGGTTTTAGTGTTACCCCCATAAAGTAACTTCTTGAAACTTTCTCATATGAGATGAAAAGAAGCTATTCTCTCTCAATTGGTACCAAACATCTTCGATGAGCGATATTATATTTTAGCTAAGGGAAGAAGCAAATCGGTGAAATGGTCCCTCTTAACACTCCTCTATCCCTTACTTGATCGAGACATATTATAATTCCTCTATTTCCAGGTGCGTGCATGAGTTATCATCTCTTAACCTTAAAAAGGCAATATGATTCTGTTCTTCTGAATTATTTTCGTTTTAGGTGAATGGAAGCGCTTCCAAGCAGGATGTATTTGCTCAGATCGATGATGCATTAACACAGCTTCAAGAGCAAAAGCAAGGAAAGTTGGGAACTGTGGCAGCATAGAGGAACAGAACAAATTAGCATGTAAAGAGAGGAAGTATTATCCAATTAGGTGAAGAAAAGAGTTCAATCATAGGATGCATTTTGAATATATCATGAATAATTGTCATTGTTTATTGCCATTCCTCTTGTATTAATATGCTGAAATACCATGTATAGACGAGAATAAGTGAAAAAAGAAAAATTATTTGTCTGGTTTTCAGCATCTAGTTGTATACTCATGGTTTTTGCTTTTGATTTTGGCCCCTCTTTTGTATAATTGGAGATTGGTACAACACTTAATTGTTTTTAGAAAGTTTTTGGCCTCTTAAGTTTGTTAGTGTTCTTCTGTTATCCACAGGAGGCATATCAATTGGGGGGGGGGGGTCTTAGGGCGCTCCCCTCCCTAAATCATGTATATATATACACACACACATATTGTGTGCACGCGACACCCAAGCTCAAAGTATCAAATGATTATGATACGATGTGTATTGAGTGTACCTCTCTAAGGTTTGGTAGTTCAAATTTTATGTCAATCTTCTTGGTTTTTTCCTTATTTTTTTCTAGAATTGGGCGCACCCACGGGGTACGGGAATGAGGCATCTGTGGGGGGGGGGGGGTCTTAGGGCGCTCCCCTCCCTAAATCATGTATATATATATATATATATATATATATATATATATATATATATATATACACACACACATTGTGTGCACGCGACACCCAAGCTCAAAGTATCATATGATACTGATACGATGTGTATTGAGTGTATCTCTCTAAGGTTTGGTAGTTCAAATTTTATGTCAATCTTCTTGGTTTTTTCCTTATTTTTTTTCTAGAATTGGGCGCACCCACGGGGTACGGGAATGAGGCATCTATGGTGTCAATTTTGTGTATTAATTAAGTGCAACGTGTAAATATATAGTTAATGAGTTAAATTGATCCCAACAATTCTGATACAGAGTATAGATATATGTAAGAAATTACTATTTAAAAAATTAATTTTGAATTTATAATTTGAAAAGCATAATCATTGCAATAGTAAGAATTAAAGGTTAAATCCGTAAAATTTATATTTTGAATTCACCTCTTTGTAATAGTGTATTTGTCTTTCCAAAATCCTCGATCCGCCTTTGATTATCCACTCAACATGTGTAAACTAAAAGCACGTTGATTTTGTACACGTTGGCGTAGGGTTCTATTTTCAAATTATGGGAAAGCATTAGAAAAACTATGTGAATCTATCTTCAAAGATTGATTCTTTCTTTTTTCTTTTGACTTTTCGTCTTTATAGTGTGTGCGTGTATCTCATTTTGTTTAACAACTTTGAGTAACAACTTGTTTGGATGAATACAACGTTTGAATAGATTTTATTATTTTTCGTTATTTTATAATGTCACGCACCAACAATATAAAGAATTAACTTGTAATATTATAAAGAAAAAGTAGGGTACATGGTAGGATTATTACATAAAAAGGTAAGGTAAATAATAAAATAGGATTATTTAATAATAAGGAAGGACAAGATGAGAGAAAAAAATATGGTAACGATATAGTCACACCAAATCGGTCATTACCCAAAATGACACTTTTCATCGTTATATAACGATGTATTTAATGATACGATACAACTAAATTTAAGTAACAATCAAAATAAATAGTGTATATAAAGTAACAATCTATAGTACAATAGGTAACAACTAACAACCGTCCAAACAAGCTATTAGTTAAGTAAAACTATTGTTTTTTTAAAAGTTATTTTTTCTGTAGTTTTGAGGTAAATTATATGACATTTGAAGTGAGAAATTGGAAAAATGGGGATATAGAAGTTGGAATATCTAAGTACATCTTGGAGAACCTAGGTTTGATGATTCCAAGTTTTGGCTTGAGTCTTAATACTTGTATTTGTGGATTGTAGCTTGTTCGTTGAATCAGTTAAGATGTATGCAAGCTGATGTAGAACTCTATTTTAAACAGTAGACTTTTCAACCATTTTTGCTCGTGCTAGTGCCCCCAGAAATTCTTGGATTTCTTGCAATATGAGATTGAATGCCATAACTCTTATTTGTATTTTACTTTTTATTGGTGCTGTTGGGAAATCTGGAGTGGATGTCTAGATCAGGGTGTCGGCATCACACATATAGCATGTGTGCCGTGAGTGAGCGGGTGATCGGAGTAGTTAAATAGAAATATATTCCTCGCCCTAGAAATAGCCCGCTCTAAAAAGAAGTAGTCCGTTTATCGTCGTAAAATTAAAAAACATAAAGCTAGATGGAAGTAGGGGCGAGGCTAGGTGGGCAGAAAGGGGATTCGCCAAAATCTCTTCACCGAAAATTATATTATGTATATAATGTTAGACATTTTTTGTGTATATAAAATAGATGTTGAATCCTCTTAGCTTCTTTGCGTGTTTACTTCTTCTTTTTTTGATTTCCCTTGGTGAGTGTTGGGTATTAAAATTCGGATACCGGGTCACTCTATATGGGCTGACCCAACCCATTTGGGAAGAGATGGAGTTTGAGTACAAAGTTACTTCTCTGGAGAAGTTACTACACGTTGGATGCAGTTGAGCAAGTTTCCCATAACAGTTAATTTATTTTCTGCATAATAACTTGGCCTTCATATTGAAAGGAAAGACACGAACAGAAGAAAAACAAAAGGGTGGGTTCTTGATCTTCCTTTTCCATCTATTTTCTTCTTCCATAACAGTGAAGATTTCTCTTCTTCTTTTCGCAAAAACACACAAGAACAAAGACATATAGTTTGTGAAACTAAACTTTGTTTTCCAAGAGATTCAAAGTTCGTCTTGGGGCAATTCTTTTGGTGGTGAGTTCAACAATTCTTCCGCAGCATTGACAGGTACGCTAATGTTGTTCTCGCCCCGCGATTATTAATTAACATTGGTATCATAGCAGGATTGTGTGTTCTGTTATTTTAAATACACGACTGAAGAATATTGCCTTAAAGTTCTTGAACAATTTGTTTACTGGAAACTGAACGAAGTGAACAAAAGATATTTTTTTTCATGTCAATGGCACTACCTGCAAACTTGCCAGAGATATGATCAACATTGAGATATACACACAACATGCATATTTTTTTTAAAAGGAAAAACACTGAAGAAACCACCCCTCTCACAAATCTTCTGATTACAGAAGTGGTTGATGTGATGCTGATGTTTTGTTTGAATCAAAATATCAAAATTTTTAAAAGTTAGTTACAAGTAGATATTTGACCACACCTTCTTTTTTGGTCAGAAAGTATCTTTGGCTATATGATTTATTGTTCTTACATGAATTTGTGATTCATTTTAGTGTAGTAAATATATTTATGATTTGTCAAAGTCTTCTTGGGAAAATGACTAGACAATGACAGTGGATCAAATGGTTCGTAAAATCAATGATATGTCTTTGACTGTATAGAGTTACTACGTGATTTTGTTATATATCTGTGACAGATTGACTCATTTTTTTTTGAATAAGGTGCATGATATCCATATTTAACATATCAACAATATGTACTGATTATTCTAGACTGCCATAATTTTTTTTTGAATATATATATTAAATAATCACTTCGTTTAAGCCACTCTTATATTGACATACTTCTACGAGTTATTGTGACATATGTTGTCACATTGAATGGTTTTAACCATTCTAAGTGTTTCCCTGGTCCTATTTCAGATATGGTTGAAGAGGGACAAATTCGAATTACTCCAAGTGGGAGTTCTCGAAGACAAGGAAGGGGACAACGTAGAAGGGTACGTCGTCGCAGGACTTATTTCTATAATGATTCAGACTCGGAGCCTGAAGTCATCAGGAATGTCCCAAGGGCGAGAAAAAATCAGTTAAGAGATCGGGCTGAACGAAGGGAAAGAGAAAAGAAATTTAGGGAGTTTAAGGAATTTAAAATGGGCCCTGATGTTTCCATTCCTGAACATGTACACCTCTTTAAGATAAAAAGAGCTGAATTGGCTAATTACGTAGAAATTACTGATTGGGAAGCATTAGCTATTTTAGCGGACTCTCTTCGAGAGCCTTGGGGTGAAATTTTAATTGAGATTTATCATGATGTTTGGCCTAGTGCACCTTTTAGCGTATATGAGCAAGAGTTAATGTTCGATTGGTATATGGATATCCTAGCAAACATGTAAATTGTTATTATGTGTTTTATTTTAATGAAATTCATATTATGTTTTTTGTCTCACTACTTACATGCATTGTTTATTGTATCCTTTTGTAATGGATTGAGACTTAAAATATGTACACACTAAGAAGTTATCTTAATATTAATTAAAATATTTAGATATAGATGATGAATGGAAACGTAGTGACCGTTCGATTCTATACTAAATGTAGAATTAATATTACAATTAATTTTCTTGAGTGTGTAATCACATGCATAAATTAACTGAAGTACATATTGATGAGTTAAACTTGTAATATTGTCTCTAATAACAGACATGGCATCAAAAAGTATCATTACTGACTTGAACAAGGGTGACAAACTGAACGGTGAAAATTACGATATCTGGAGTCGTAAGATGTGGTATGTACTCGAAGAGCAAGATGCTCTTGAAAGTATTAACCATATTATGAGTCACCCAGAGGAGGGTAACACTGCCCAACACAGGAGGGATCTGGAAACTTACAATGTTTGGAAAAAGAAAGATTCCACTGCACGTGGAATTATTGTAAGTTCAGTTGCTGATGATCTCATTCACGAATGTGAGCAATATCCTACTGCTCAAGCCATGTGGGCACATTTAAGGGAGGCATATGGGGGTACCACTGTGACTCGCCTTCGACAGCTGACAATCAAGTTTGACACGTACAAAAAGTGTCATGATCACGGTGTCAAGCAACATCTAAGGGTGATGTCAAATATGATTGCCCAACTCAAAAGTGCTGGCCATGTTCTCTCTGATGAGCAACAGGTTCAGGCAGTGATTCGGTCTCTTCCCAATAATTGGGAACATTTAAAGGTCAACTTGACCCACAATGATAGCATCAAAACTTTTGCTGATGTTGCCCGTCATGTGGAGCTTGAAGACGAGCAGCTTGGTGCTGCTAAAGCTGTACCTAATACCTTTGTGGCAGAATCAAGTGGTACAAAGAGATCAAGCTTCAAGCGCAAGAGAAACTGGAAAAATGACGGAAAGGGTAAGGAGACCAGAGAAGTACCCTCCAAGAAAAGAAACAAGCCAAATTCCAAGAAAGGAAAACGGTTCTTCAAGAAGAAAGACAAGAGCAAGATGAAGTGTTACAATTGCCAAGTTCCAGGGCATTTTGCTCGTGAGTGCACTGAGCCGAAAAAGGTAGCATTTCAAAACGCATCTCTTAGTGCTATATATGTTTATAGCACTGTTTTACTAACTGAATCTTATCCTGTGTGGATTGTAGACTCAGGGGCCACCGACCATGTGAGCCGCGATAGAGAAGCGGTTATAGAGTTTCGTCGAGTTCCACCTGGATCAAAGCATGTATATGTGGGAAATAATGCAAAGCTTGAAGTCAAGGGGATATGTACTTGCAGAATAGACATGCGTGGTGGCCGATCTTTGATGTTGCATGACGTCCTATATGTTCCAGAGATTCAACGAAACTTAGTATCTGTGTCTGTTCTTCTAAATTTAGATTTCAATTTGAACTTTAGTTGCAGTGGTCTTAGAATTACTCAAGACAATGTTTTTTATGGTTTTGGACATCGTTACGATGGTTTTATTGTGCTAGATTGTAATCCTTCTACGTATAACTATTATGTTGACCGTTGTGTTATGGCATGTTATTCTAGTAACAATGATGTTGATGTTATTACATGGCATGCAAGATTAGGTCACATAGGGCAGGATCGAATGAATAGATTGGCTAAGGAAGGACATCTAGGTCCTTTATCTAAAATTGAAATGGCAACTTGTGAAAATTGTCTTGCTGGAAAGATTACAAGTAAACCATTTGGAAAGGCTAAGAGAGCTGATTTTCCATTGCAATTAATCCATTCTGATATCTGTGGTCCAATGAATATGAGGGCTAGGTCTGGTGCTTTATACTTCATTACGTTCATTGATGATTTCACACGCTTTGATTATGTCTATCTGATCTCTCATAAATCTGAAGCACTTGAATGCTTTAAGAAATATATGAATGAAGTTGAGAATCAATTAGACAAAAGGATTAAGACCTTAAGAACCGATAGAGGGCGTGAATATCTTTCAAAAGAATTTGAAAGATTGTGCAATGAAAAGGGAATCACCAGATAGTTAACTATTCCGTACACACCTCAACAAAATGGTGTAGCAGAAAGAAGGAAGAGAACACTACTGGACATGATAAGGTCCATGACAGTGCAAGCAAATTTACCTATCTCCTTTTGGGGAGATGCTTTATTGACTGCAACTTATATATTAAACAAAGTGCCTTCTAAATTAGTTTCTTCCACTCCTTATGAGCTATGGACTGGTCATAAACCAAACTTAAAGGATTTACGACCTTGGGGTTGTGCTGCATATGTAAAAGATTCTTTTAGCAAGTTTGGTAAATTAGGTCCAAAAGGCAAGAAATGTATCTTTATAAGATATTCAGAACACTCCAAAGGATATGTGTTCATTGGTGAATTAGAGGATGGAAGTGTTACTGAGATTGAATCGCGAGATGTCATTTTTTTGGAAAATGATTTTCCAAAGAAGGGTGAGGTAAAGAATGAAGAGCCTCTTTATGAAATGTTGAACTCAGATAGTCAGCAAGTGTCTTCTGACACAGTTGATAATCAAATTGATCAAGATCTTATTCTCGATCTGAGTGGGAGTGGGAACTCTCAATCCCAAAATCCTTATGACGAACCTGAATTTCAACTACGAAAGAGTGCCAGGAAAAATATACCCAAACGTACTTATGAAATTGAAGATTATATTTTCTTGGCATCTCCCACAGAAATGGATGAGCCAAAGTCTGTGACTGAGGCTTTGTCGAGCCCTGGAAAAGATGAGTGGATGAAAGCAATGAAAGAAGAATTAGAGTCCATGAAAACCAACAAAGTCTGGGATCTAGTTGATCTTCCGCCTGGGCGTAGAGCCATTGGGAGCAAATGGGTTCTCAAAGTTAAACTCAAAGCGGACGGGTCAATAGAAAGATACAAGGCACGATTGGTGGCAAAAGGCTTTACTCAAGAAGCTGGAATAGATTATGAGGAAACATTTTCACCAGTTGTGAAGTTTACCTCAATTCGCTTACTTTTGGCTATTGTTGCACGTTTGGATTTGGAATTACATCAAATGGACGTGAAGACAGCTTTTCTCAATGGAGAACTAAACGAAGAAATCTACATGGAACAACCTGTAGGCTTCATCGTTAAAGGCCAAGAAAAGAAGGTCTGTAAATTAAAAAGATCTATTTATGGCCTGAAGCAATCTTCAAGGCAATGGTATTTGAAATTTCACAAGGATGTGATCTCATATGATTTCACCATGATCAATGAGGACCATTGCATTTATGTGAAGAAGTCCAATGGGATGTTTGTAATTCTTTCTCTTTATGTGGACGATATTTTATTGGCCGGAAATAATTTAGAGTATTTAAAAACTACCAAGTCATGGCTTTCAAAGTCATTTGACATGAAAGATATGGGTGAGACAGACTATATCCTTGGAGTTAAGATCCAAAGAGACCGTTCCAAAAAGTCATTGAGTCTATCTCAAGAAACTTATATAAAGAAAATTTTGGAGCGTTTTCGCATGAATGGTTGCAAATCCATGGATACTCCTATAGTGAGAAGTGAAACTTTAAGCCTTAAAATGTGTCCCATGACTGAAAATGAAAAGGAAGACATGTCTTGAGTTCCATATTCAAGTGCTGTCGGGAGCTTAATGTACGCTATGATGTGTACTCGCCCAGACATTTGTTATGTCGTAGGTCTAGTTAGCAGGTATCAATCCAATCCTGGAAGAGATCATTGGAAAGTTGTGAAGAGAATTTTCAGATACCTGAAGGGAACTGCAGATTATTCACTATGTTATAGTGGAAATGATTTATACTTGAGAGGATATACAGATGTTGATTGGGCTGGTGATCGAAATGATAGAAAATCAACATCCGGTTATGCCTTCTTACTTAATGGTGGTGCTATATCATGGAAAAGTAAGAAACAAACCTGTACAGCCCTTTCAACAATGGAAGCTGAGTTCGTAGCTTGTGCGTCTGCAGTACAAGAAGCTGTTTGGTTGAAGAGATTCTTTAAACATTTGGATATTGCAAAGAACTCTCAGGGTGCCATAACTCTATATTGTGATAGTCAAGCGGCTATTGCATATACAAAAGATCCAAAGTATCACAGCAAGACCAAACATATTGACATCAAGTATAACTTTGTAAGAGACATGGTAGCAAGTGGAGAGATAAATTTACAGTACATTCCTACGCGAAACATGATAGCTAATCCTTTTACAAAGGCGATATCTATAGACATGTTTGAGAAACATGTTATGGCTCTAGGTTTGCGAAGGATATGAATATATTTATGTATTGTAAAACGACTTAAGTATTATAATACACTCATCAATATTTGACTCATGAATTGTGCTTATATCTCGTATGCATGTGATGAATATTTTGTTGATAAAATGTGTCGAACAAGTCGCGCGATTGGCTCTCTCGCACGAGCAATCGCCTCTTATGTTAAGAATCGTGAAGAGATGAGACCTTATAGAACCTTGGATAATGTGAGGTTATATTCACTTGTAGAGGTCGGTCATGACAACTAATTAGACTTACGAATTTTACAATTCGATTATGACTTGTTTTGTAGGCCAGATGGAAGTTTCTCTAAGATGATGGTTTGAGGATTATTGAAGTGAGAAACTCAGGTTAGACATTTAGAGGTGTCTATACCAAAATCTGTACGGTGTTGAATGAGTAAAAGAATAAGACACACGCGCCAATATAAGGTGAGAACACCGTAACATGTGTTTCATACCACGTGTGCTATCGACCATGGGATAATGGAAGAATGACTCCCTGCGTCTTCATTGTGTGAGATCCCAAAGAAGTTATATCAACTTTTATAAGAATACCCTTTGACCTTTTACTGTCTCTTAAAGTGCCAATCAGTGTTGCTACTTTAGCATGTCACTAATAGCCATGAGTGATTCGGCAATGCAGTGCATGTCTAGGAAAGCAGTTGATTTGGAATGGAAAGATTCGAGTAAAAAGGGAAGACGACTAAAATTTAGTAATTTAACCTGTATTCATAGGTCGACCATTACACTTACCATGAGGGTATTGGGTGTAATTATGGATACAAAGTTAAACATAAACTCGAGTTCACATCTTTTCGAGGATAAGGGATCGGATAACTAGCTACTAGAATAGCCAACAATGTCTAGGGTATTGCGAGTAATAATAAGATCCTCATGTTAGTAGTAAATCCCTTCCACATGTGATTGGATTTTTACTTAGAGCTGTTAAACAACCTTAAAGGGTTTGATTATATTATAGCTCTTGATGCTCGCAGGTCGCATGAACTACTTGTCTGTATGAATTAAGTGTGTTATTTATTCATGATACTGGTTTGAGTTCCAGCCCATCATGAGCGAAGTGGGAGAAATTGAGTATTAAAATTCGGATATCGGATCACTCTATATGGGCTGACCCAACCCATTTGGGAAGAGATAGAGTTTGAGTACAAAGTAACTTTTTTGGAGAAGTTACTACACGTTGGATGCAGTTGAGCAAGTTTCCCATAACAGTTAATTTATTTTCTGCATAATAACTTGATCTTCCTATTGAAAGGAAAGACACGAACAGAAGAAAAACAAAAGGGTGGGTTCTTGCTCTTCCTTTTTCCATCTATTTCCTTCTTCCATAACAGTGAAGATTTCTCTTCTTCTTTTCGCAAAACATAAGAACAAAGACATATAGTTTGTGAAATTAAACTTTGTTTTCCAAGAGATTCAAAGTCGTCTTGGGGCAATTCTTTTGGTGGTGAGTTCAACAATTCTTTCGCAGCATTGACAAGTACGCTAATGTTGTTCTCGCCCCGCGATTATTAATTAACAGTGAGAATCCTGCTTCTCCCACTGGATGGATACCGGGGGAAAGCTACATGTCTTAAAGGGTGGTCAATTGACTAACTTCGTCAAAAAATTACATTGTATATAGGTAAAATATTAGGTTTCAGAGGTATATAACTTTTTCCGAACACTCTTTGTCGAAATTATTTTACCACTTCTTTCAAATTTGAATAGTAAATATTTATGACTTCCACACTGTCCGAATGGGAGGTATAAAATAGTTCTCAAATTAGAGAACTGTCCATTTAAGGTTCAACTACATGTAAATCCGTTTTATTATCACCTAAAATCAAAGTAATATCTATCCACATCAATCTTTCTATTTTAAATTTTTAAGAAAGTTATACCAATTCAAGATACAGTTCTAGAACTAAAAACAAGGGTAGTGAGGCAATTCATAGTGCACGTGTTTGAAATATATTCTATATTTTTCTTGCCTATTTGGTTATATTTAACTATTTGAGCATTACAAAAAGGACTTTATTTTGGACAATGTATGTATGAATGAAAGACATTTGTACTTTTAAAAAGGTGTAAAACTATTTTCAAATGCATATTAATTTGAAAGAATTACAAGAAAATATACATGACTTCACACCATAACAAAAAATGACCCATGTTTTTAAGTTTTACCCTACTTAGCCCATATTGTACATATTTTGAAAGCACTAGCAAACGCAAAATCATTATTCTTACAACCATTGCTTCAAAAAGCTATGGAGTTAAATATGCGTTCTCACAACCATTGCTTTCACTCTCTCTTCTTCTCACATTTTCTAAATATGCTTCCAGGGGCTGTCCGCCATTACTGCTACTCTCCCTGTGTCACCTGGTTGCAATATAAGAAACTTGAAGAGTAGAAGTCCACCATTGAAGGCCATTCAAATCTTTGCTTTAGAAAATATAATTTTTTGAGTTTGTTAGTTGTTTGAATTGGGTGTTGTTTCAATTGATTGAAAATATCAAAAGGAGTTCAAAATTTAAATTTGAAGTGATTTGGAGTAGATTTGAGCAAGATTTGAGTTAAATTTCAGAAAAGACACAAGGAAGAAGACGAAGTCAGTTTTCTGTATAATTATGTATAATCTTGTATAATAGTGTATAAACGCATCTTATACACTATTATACACTTTTATACACCTTTATACAAGCGTCTGTAGACGATCTTCTTCCACGATTTTCAGTTGCAATTATTGTTCAAAACCAGTCCAAATCTCCATTAAATGACTTCAAATTTTATATACAACCTCATTATACTATTTCTTACAAGTCTAAATAACACCCATTCCAAATTTCTTACAAAATCAAATTCGGAATGTAGACCCACATATTTAAGCTTGCTAAAAATTTAATTTTCACCACTCAAATAGATTTGGTTTGTTGAACTAATATTTGAGTCATAGTTACTGATTCGAAAATTAACTTAAAGGCTTGAGCAATCTTTTTTAAAAATTAAATTGTAATTTTGAGAACCTATTAGCCTATTATTTTTGGGTTAGTTGACTGTAAATTGAAATATGGGCTATAAAATTTGAAAGTAGGGAGCCTAGTTGTTCTTATGTGAAATTTTTCCTATTAATTTTCAATGGAGTAAGGTTCCCTCTTCCCTGCTTTTGTAAATTAAAGGCCTGTAGCAGAACCATATAGTAATAATTTCCTCCATCGCAATTTTGTCGGGTGAAATTAAAAAATAGCCATATTTATTAGTGGTAATTAAAAAAATAGCTATAATTTTAAAAGTAATCGAAATTTAGTCACTTTTCATGTTAAGATAAATCTGAACGAAATCACTGCTCAAAATCCAAAAAATATTCCACCATAATATACTGGACTTCCAGCATAATATATCGGAGTTCCAGCATAATATAATGGTCCAACATAATATGTTGGAAGTTCATACACAGGTGGTCCAATCTCTAGTATATTATGCCGGAGCTTTCTGTGTGTTAGAGTTCCAACATAATTTGCTGGAAGTTCATAAACAGGTGCACCAATCTTCAGTATATTATGTTGGAATTTTTCGTGTTGCAACAAAATATTGGCTATTTTTCAATGACTTTACAAATGCTGGCTATTTTTTAATTACTAGTCTGAAAACCCCGTGCTATTTAGAGAATTATGTACGATGTTTGTCTGAAGTTTAAGAATAAAAGAAATATTTTTAAAACTTGTGATCTGAAACAATATGTAGAAATCCAGTGGTTATAAATCATCACATTAAAAGTAAAATGGTACGTTTAAAGTTAAATTGTTACTAAATATAGAAATATGTTATTCATTTTAGTACGGAATGGAAAGGAAAAAAATATCACATAAATTGAAACGGAGGAATTATTCTATTTACAACAAGGAGTCATCAAATTATTGAATTTGTAGCAATTGTTGTCATGAATTGAACTTTAGCAATTATGGTGGTTTGACTTGGCAAAGCCCATTCATTTCTAAAAATATTTAACAAAAAGAAAAGAACAAGAGAAGAAGGTGACCTTACTATCTGCCTTTGTCATAGCAAGTTGACTTTTTCTTCATCAATATTTTTCAATCATTTTGAACCAAATTATATGCTCTTTAATCTCTGGAAACTTTTGTTAAAAAATACCTTCAATGATAGTTAAATATATATTAATAATATAAGGCTTGTTCAAACAGACAAAGGAAGAAAATACAGGTCAATTTGGAAAATTGTTGAATTGTATGCACATTTCTACAAATTTGACCTAATCACCCCCACAAAAGCAAAAAATGGACCAAGCTATAGTTGGTAAACTCTCTATATTATTTGATTTTCAATATTTTCTCTTTGACTTATGGTAGTACTAATTGCCAACTCTGTCTTTGAAAAACTATAAAATTCAAAAGGAAAATTCAAATGGAAGGTCAGAAGGAAAATTTTAAATTATTGAGCTCTGTCATCCACTTTTGTTAAATCACTTTGTGGTTGGTATTAATTCATACACTTTCTAAATCATGGAGGACCTTACCCCTATCCTAGGGTAGAGAGGGTTTGCTCCGATGGTAAGTAACCCCCACTTCCAACCGAGAGGTTGTGAGTTCGAGTCTCCCCAAGAGCAAGGTGGGAAGTTCTTGGAGGGAAGGATGCCGGGGTCTATTTGGAAACAGTCTCTCTACCCTAGGGTAGGGGTAAGGTCTGCGTACACACTACCCTCCCCAGACCCCACTAAGTGAGATTATACTGGGTTGTTGTTGTTGTTGTTTCTTTATTACTCTAGATTCAATGTAATGTAAACTTTGACTATTACTTAATATTTTATTTTATTTTTTTACTATTTTGATTGAAAAATTACAATATATTTTTTTAATGTAACTTCTAATATCAAAATTTCTTAGTGGAAAGATGTTACATAAATAGCCGGCCAAATTATTGTTTATTTTTTCTATCTTGTGTACATAAATTATACATCTCCCGCATTTTTATTTATATAAGTATTTCACATTTACGATGAAATTTCTGAAATTGATTGATCATGTATTGTTATACAAATATTATACATATATTATTCGTCGGCCGACTATTTTTAGTTTAAGAAATTAGATGAGAGACTATTTAAGTTAAACATGAATTAATCTAATCCAGTTTACTTTTAAAAATTGATCAGATTGAAGCGAAAATTGTCACAAATTAAATTTAGAAAAGAAATGGTCTGCGATGAGTGGAAAAATAATTTAAATATATATAGGAAAATAAGAAAAATGTGTAATTACAATATACATGTGTCAAAGCATGCTGCTTATGTGGACGAATCATCGGTGTTAGACCGAGAGAAAATTGGAGTAGCCAAACATGCCTTTAAGGCTCTTTCTAGCGTATTTACAACTTGAGTCATAGTTGGACGATCTCTACCTTCTAATGTGGTACAATCTGCTGCTAGATAACCTACATATGCCACAGACTCAATTTCAAAAGGTGTTGGTGGTGGAACTCTACGATCCAATACCCTATGAATCTCATCTTGTACTATGTATGGCACAACAAAATCAACCACATTTCTTGGTACCTTATTCTCATTCTTGTGAATTGCCTTGTAACCCGACAACAACTCTAGTAACATTACTCCGAAACTATACACATCACTTTTCGTCGTTAGTTGTTGCAGTCTGTAGTACTCGGGGTCCATGTAACCTACCGTGCCAGCAGCGCGCATAGAAAGGTGTGTTTCGTCATCCTGAGGTCCCATTAAGGACAATCCAAAGTCGGACACCTTGGCATTCCACGTGACATCAAGCAATATGTTGGACGACTTGATGTCACGGTGGATGACAGTTGGCACCGCGTACTCATGCAAGTACTCGATGCCACGTGCCGCGTCCAATGCCACCTTGATCCTACCAACCCATGACATTAGTGGTGAGCTTTCGAGCCCGTGGAGATGGTCATGGAGAGTGCCATTGTTCATGTATTCGAAAATCAAGACACGTTCATTGTTATCTTCACAATACCCTAATAGCTTAACAAGGTTTTTGTGATTGAGGCGCGACAAAAACTCTAGCTCATTGAGGAATGCATTGTCTTTGTCCTCTTGTCTATATTTTGTGCCTCCAGCATAGGAAGATGAGGCTGAAGCTTCTGCTCTTTTTATGGCTACTTCGCGCCCATCTTCTAATGTAGCATGATACACAGCTCCAAAACTTCCACTCCCAATTTTGTGCTCGTCGGAGAAATTATTAGTCACTTGAAGTAACACTTGCAATGAAAATTCTTCTAAATGACCCCCATTTCCTATACTAATCAATTGACTAAGTCTTTTTTCCAAGACTGGGGGCTGAGGAGTACCTTGTTGATCTTGAACTCGAGACGTCTGGCTGCCTTGCTGGGGCGGTGACCCCGCCTCATCAAGGCGGCCAGAGTCGTGTACTCTGCATCCTCTGATCTTGCAATACTTGAAAAACAAGATAACAAGGACACTCAACATCATTAAGGATCCAACACAACCTACCACTAGAAATGCCACATTCCTCCTACTCCATGGATCGCTTCTTCCACTCGTTTGAGATGGCGTTGGCGATGGCATTGGTTGTGGGGGCAATGGTGGTAGTGAAGGACCCGACCCGTTAACGATTGGTGGATTCACACTGGAATCTTGCCCAACACAATGTTGACATATCATTAGTCCCCGACCACAAAATGACTCATAATTAGGTAAAGGTACACAAGGACATGAAGTAGTACATGGTCCCGGAACTACTCCTACACCATTAAAAACTGCTGGATTTGAATTGAAAATGTCATTGCCCCAACAAAACAATGAATAATTTGAGGTCACAATACCACAGAAAATGTCTTGTTTTGCTTCCAATGTTTCAAAAAATTCCCCACTCAAAGATGAAGGCAGACTAAAACCAGTTTCTCCCCAACAAACAACTTTCCCATTAATCCTCAAAGCACAACTCCTATTATCACCTAAAGCAAGTGATTTGAATTGGCCAATAGGCTTTTCTCCTACCATATTTCCCCAACAAACCAAACTATTATTCTTGGAAATAGCACAAACATGTTGTGAACCAGATGCAATTTCACTGTAATTCCCTGAAGGAATAGCATCAGTGACATTTCTAAAGCTTCCTAAACATTGGATTTGACCAAATGTCAACAAACCACAAACAAAATCTTCTCCAACGGCAAGATTTGAAGTCATCAAACTTCTGTTTGATGAATTAAATTCATGCCACTGCCAACATTCAAGCCTATTATTGGTTCCATTAACAATTCCACAAATGTGGGAATTACCGGAATCAAGATTTGTGATCAATGGACCAAGATAAATACTTTTGTAAGACAAGTTGGTACCATTGTTTAAGAATCTCCAACACACCATGATTGAAGTAGAAGAAGAGTAAGATGAAGTCAACCCACAAAGGAAACCATTCCCACCTACAATTCCAGAAAAGTAAACTGAAGGATTCAAAGGGATTTGAATTCCTTCAGGAAAACTAGTACAATTGAGAGAAGATTGTTGAGGAAATGAGGAGGAGGAAATCAATGCACAAATTAGTGTTTGGTTAGAAGTTTTTGAAATGGCAACAGTTGAAAGTGAAGAAATGGGTGAAAGGGAAATGAGAAAGCAAAGAAGTACTAAAGAAAAGAAAAGGTGAGTTTTTTGATCAAGAATGGCCATAGAAATGGTGTGATGGAAAATGCTTTCATGGTGTTTTAGAGAATAAAAGAAGGAATTATTTTCAAAGATTTGTATAATATTGTGAGGTTTGAAGCAGCTTTAAGAGGGAGAGGATTATGATTTGGGTGTGTTGAAGAATCAAAGTAAAGGAAAACGCGGCTTAGAAATGGCAGAGAGTGAGGACTGAGGACCAAAGACTAAGTCCCCATTTTAGGAAATTTGGAAAAGAATACGCAAAGGGACAGCGTGTGGTCACAGGATACAAATGGGTTAAGTTATAGGGATTTGTACGCAAATAGCCGGCCAGGTTCAATGTTTACTTTTCATATCCGATATATATAAACCCCTACTTCCAACCGAGAGGTTGTGAGTTCGAGTCTCCCCAAGAGCAAGGTGGGAAGTTCTTGGAGGGAAGGATGTCGGGGGTCTATTTGGAAACAGTCTCTCTACCCTAGGGTAGGGGTAAGGTCTGCGTACACACTACCCTCCCCAGACCCCACTAAGTGGGATTATACTGGGTTATTGTTGTTGTTGTATCCGATATATATAAATTATCGACAAAATACATAAGTTATCACCTGACTTATGAACCAAATCCCTCTTATACACTTTTTGTGAACCAAAATTATCTTACACACTCAACCTTTCCAAAGTGTATCTAAGACACACCTTTTTTATCTTTGACCACTTTATCTCAGAGATTGTATCACATGTGCTAATTAAATCTTGACACGTGTTATAACTCAAGTAAAAAAAGAAAATGCATAATTTGTATCAGGTTTTTATTTTTTACCTCTTCACGCGCCTGTTTTGCGTGTAATTTACCAGATCAAAAGGGGGTGTCTTAGACACACTTCGAAAAGGTTGAGTGTGTAAAGTAATTTTGGTCTGCAAAAAGTGTGTAAGAGGGATTTGGTCCATAGCTTGGGGGGTAACTTATGTATTTTGCCTAAATTATACGCTAAATATATAATTATACACATTATATAGTGATTATATGTACATTATACATCCGTTTGCTACTTTTAGTTTAAGTGGTTGGATAGACGGCTATTTGAGTTAATTCTTCTAAGTTTTAGGTATAGTGACTCTCAAAGTTTACGTCAGAATCTATCGGAAATAACCTTTTCACCTGCACAATATACGAATTTACTTGTAGAAATATACTGAGAATGTTGTTATTGCTATTACTTCCGTCAAATCATGTCAACTTATTATGATTAGATAATTTAATAAAGTCATAATATTTATTAATTTATCATAATTAAAAGTGAGAAGTCTATACACACATATTATGCATCCATCTAGTGTAAATACCATGATGTGGGTGATTTTTAACATAAATCTCTATAATCAGCTTTGATTTAACTTGAAAAAAAATACTAGAAAATAATTGGGAAAAATACGAAATTGGCCTATCAGTCAAAACTAATTGCATACGCTAGCAAAAAATTGTATAAAATATGTATATTATATGTATATAAAACATACATATACAAAAATTATACATTTTGTCATCTATGTTTTTGCTAGCAGCTAAAAATATACGTTTCTCAAAAAATTTATTTTAAATAATCGATTAAACTTTACTTATTTAACATAAATGTACTAATCTATAACCTAAATTATATTTCTTCTGAAGTACAAATTAGAAATGATGGGCAAATTTGGTCAATATAGCATACTTTTCTTCCATATAGTTTTCTAAGTATATTTTTAGTCGAGTCAACAGTGTCCGCAAGCTGTATCTTTGGCCTCTCTATTTAGTCCTGACTACACTTTGAACCATCCCTCACTCTATTAATTGCTCCTATTTGGTCCTCAAATTGCTGTTATATAGAGCCCGTTTGGATTAGCTGATTTGAAGTAGCTGATAAACATTAACTGCTGAAAAGAACTTTTAAGTGCTGAATCTGATTTAATAAATAAGCGGTTACGTGTTTGGATACAAATGTTGAAATTGATAATAAGTTGCTTCAGTATTTGATAAAAAGTGCTGATAAGCTCTTTTTCTGTTAAAATGACTTAAATAACCTTATAACTGTTTACAATTATAAGGGCATAATTTTTTTAAAATTTTAGATCCAAATCGATTCAAATACAAAATATTCTATTTGTCATTTTATTTTAAATACAACTATGCTTAGATAAGATAACTTTTATGATAAATATAATTTATTTTATGAAAAGCATATAATCATAAGTTACAATAATTAATAAATTGACAAAAGTTTCTCAGTAAAAAATAAATCTAAATAGGACAAAATGTTTGAAGAGAAACAAACAGTCTTCATCACCACAACACTAAAAAATAATACACCAAAAATTTGATATGTCCTCATTTATTACATACAGTTCAAAGATTAATACACAATCACATAAATATAAATATGCAAAAGAATAGAGAATTTGCTTATCTTAAATAGTCAATGAGAATTGCAGACTTGGGTGGGTGGGGGGAGGAGTTTAAGGGAAGGGGAGGGGTTTAAGTTGAAAATATACTTGGAACTGTGAGTATCGATTTAGGAGTTTTGTTCTAAAAAGGAATATTTTAAGGATAAAATAGTAAAAATCTTGGTCAAACTTAAAGTGCTTATAAGCTAAAAATTCATAAGCTGAAGGTGACCAACTTATAACTTTTGGCTTAATTTTGACTTATAAGCACTTTTAATTTTACCAAACGCGTAGATAAGCCGAAAAAATGCTTATAAGCTGGTCAAACTAGCTTATAAGCTTAACCAAACACCCTCATAGTCCTTCATGTTGAAAAGTAAAGATTGATTTAGTTTTCTGCTGTAGGTGTGGCGGAAATTAATTAATTCAGATTTTTGTAATAAAAAAGAAGATAGAATTCCTCATTATTCAGGCCTTAATTGAATTATATGTGCTAGTCACTATAATCTCGTATATTCATCTATTCTCATGCCAGAAAATTTATTTATTAATAGTGTTGTTGCTTTTTGGTTAACAAGGGGAAGGGTATGAGAAATGAAGGCTTATCCACATACTTGTTTGCATCAATTAAATACATATAAACTGTTACTGCTTAATCATCGGGCACGAGAAAGTACTTTTCCGAAGAAAAAACAAGATAAGAATTGAGATAAAAGGATAAAAAGTGCAAGTTTTGAGCGTATTTGTACATTGTTTCTTGTGTGAGTTGTAGGAATTCAAATTGCTTTTGAAAAGAAAATATGCTCACTACAAGTTTCTTACGTGTAGAAATAAACTTAGGCGAACAAAGGATCAAATAGGAGAAAAAGTAGCGGAAAAAGAGCTGAAGAGAAAGTCTCGAACAACAAAGCGAGGTTCACTCACCAGACGGGGAATAGAGCAGAAAAAAATAGCAATTGGGAATGGCCTGAGTTACGTGTCTGGACGTGCCTCCAACTTCTACAATCCAAAAAACAAGAAGTCAAATACGCCTCAACTCAATCCTACTTCATATAGATATGATTGTTAGCCACTTTTGAGAGACACTACTTTGGAGAAAGACAACACTTTTGGAGGAAAGAATATGCTAGAAGCAAGACGAAAGATTCGGCAACGAGTTTTTTCTTTTTTCTTCCTATTTTTAATTATTGGTTATGAATTTTAGTATTGTAGTTTTACATACTATTAGGAATAGGCAATTTTATATCTAGGGTTTTCATGAACCTGTTGTATGATGAATTTTTGATATGTTCTGTTATAATTGAGCCATTAGATTTCTCTATTTGCTCAATTATTCGTGCTTATTTTAGTTAGTTGAAGATATCTCAATTTAACGGTACATATTTAATTTTATATTGTAATGCTCGAGAGAGAAGATGTATTTAGGTAGGTATTAAACAACGTCACTCCCTAGGTATATGAGAGATCAATACTGTAGGTTTAAAAGCGGGATCAGAGATAACGAAACTTTGGCGTGTTCATAGTGAGTATAGGTGTGTTCATAAAAGTCCGAAAAATCGAACCAAACCGACCAAAAAATCGATACTTTTTTGGTTTGGTTTTAATTTTGAATTTTAACAACTGATCAAATATGGTTTGGTTTTGCTTTTAATAAAAAGATAACCGAAAAATCCGAACCAAATCGGCTATAGAAGTAGCTATTTAAAATTTATTATTACACCTATATATAAGGGTAAAGCTGCGTACATCTTACTCTTCCCAGACCCCACTTGTGAAACAATACTGGGTTATATATATAGTACGAAATTTCTAAAATTTTATTGTACACGTTAATCGTTTGCACTTTTAGTCTAGTTCTTTGCTATTATATTAATAATCTTGTTCTTTGCCTTTACATTCTTGTTTAATTGGTAGTTTTCTTTTGCTAAGCACAAGAATCTATTTCATGTATAAAAATAATCTATTTCTAATTGAGTCCTTAAATTATTCATCATTATTTGATTCATTTATCATCAATATATCTTGGTAAATGATAGATTTCTCAAAGAACAATTGGTTAAATAGTGTTACATTAAAAGAGTAGTTACCGGAATATGTATTTGGTAGTGTATGTCTCATATTTAAGAAAAAATAGATAAATAATTGAAGAATTCAAAAATCGACAAAAACCGACATAGACCGAATTAATAAATAATCGACTTAATTGGTGTGGATTGGTTTCAATATTTGAAAAACCGACTTACTTGGTTTGGTTTCTTTTTAGGGAAAAATCGATCCAAACTGAAGCATGAACACCTTAATAATGGGGTATGAGAAATTGTCAGCTAGCGAATTGTTTAGTAAATTAGCGTGATTGATTGAGAGAGAATTGCGGTAATTTGAGTGCTCACGATCAGTAGAGAATAAATTGACAAAATTATAGCTAACGTTACAAGAAGGATTCCGATAATTGGTCGTAACCCTAGGCCTCTTTAATTTTCTCTTCAACCTTTAATCTCCTTAGTTAATATTTTTTTAGTGCTTTTAATAGTTGTTAATTAGTTAGTTTAAAACAAGAATTGCAATCAATATAACTCAGAAATTGTTGGAGCTTGTCTTCTTAGCAATATTATACAGTTATAGCTACGTCGTAATTCTCTATGGAATTTGACTCCAGACTTTTAGACTGAATCATATTTACAACGACCACTTATTCTTTTTATGATTAGAGCTAAATGTGATCATACAGTAGTGAGAGGTTACATGGGTCAAAAGTAATCGAAATTTAGCCACTTTTCATGTAAAGATAAATCTGAGCAAAAACACTGTTCAAAACCCGGAAAATACGCCAGTATATTATACTGGAGTTCCAGCATAAGTATGTTGGAACTCCAGCATAATATGATGGAGTTCTAGCATAAGTACACTAGAACTCCAGCATAATATACTGGAGTTCCAGCAAGTATAATTGTCCAGTATAATATACTGGAGTTTGGAGCACCGGTGCTCCAGTCTCCAGTATATTATATTAGAGTCAGCAAAGTATACCGGTCCAACATAATATGTTGGAGTTCATACACAGGTGCACCGAACTCCAGTATATTATGCTGGATCGGTCTCTGTTGCAGCAAAATAGTGGCTATTTTTCATTGACTTTGTAAACGCTGACTATTTTTAAATGATCAGTCCGAAAACTAGTTATACCGTGCTATTTTTACGGGTCAATCTTCCTTCTCTTTTTGGTCTTTTCTATCTTTTGTTAACATAATTTCTAGGTTATCTTGCGTAAATATCGATTATTCTCAAGTTTTGAGTACCTCTTACTTTTTCCAGCATAAATATAAATAACTTTGTCCACAAAAATTAAAACAGATTAGAATAAATCATCAAATGTTTTTTTTTTTGTTTCGAATGATTTTTTTTTTGAATTTTTACATTTCCTTTATTTCTTCATGATTAATTGTGTTTCTTTTATTTATTCTTTACTTTTCTTTGCAATCTTTTATTCCTTTACTATGGTCTCTATTTGGTCCTGACTACACCTTGAATGTTACCTACTCCTCACTATATTAATTGCTCCTATTTGGTCCTCAATTTGTTCTAATATATAGTCTTATCAGAGGCGGATCCAGGATTTAATATTTATGGGTTCCTGCAATGATTTCGAGTAAATTTTCAATAGTAACTGGATTCACATTTAAATATTTGTAGATATTTAATGAATTTTTAGAACACATTTACACTGTTTGGACAAAAGCTACTGGCTTCACGGGAACCCGTATATGACATGTTAGATCCGCCCTTGAGTCCTACATATTTGAAAATAAAGATTGATTTTCCTGTTTACCGCCAGAAAGTTCATAATGTTGATGATGGTTGTTTTTTATTTACTACTATTAATAAGGGGAAGGAGTATGCGGTAATGTTTGGTACAATTATTTTTCCTTTGAATTTTGGTTAATTCGCCCTTTATTTCTTCATTACTAATAATTGTTTTTCTTTTACTTATTCATTTCTTTTTTCTTCACAACCTTTTCCCATATTCTTTCAAATCTCCCATTTTCAAATATGTCGGTGCATCCTGTGGTGTCGACAAAATTTGTTGCGATTTTGCTGTCAAAACCGAGGGGATTTGCATCTATACCCGCTTTTTGGGGTTACGTTTTAACTTATATCCGCTTTGCAAAAAAATTGCAAGCGTACCCACTTTTTCGCGTAACTTCAGCATACGGGGCTGAAGTAACAAAGACAATCACACAAAACTTCAGCATTCTAGTAGACAGGTCTGAAGTAGCAAGTGTGCTGAACCAAGTGTTTGTAATTGATGAACTTAAGAATAGTAGCTAAAGTTTTCTCTATTTGCTGAAGTTTTTGTTTGTAATTGCTGAATTTAAGCATAATAACTGAAGTTTTGTTCTCTATTTGCTGAAGTTTTTATTTGTAATTGCACTAAATAAGCTGAAGTTTTTTTTTTGTCCTGGATTGATTAGTTTTTCCAAAAACTTCAGCAGAAGATGCTGAAGTTATTTAATTCATTTATAAAAACTTCAGCACTGAATAAGCTGAAGTTTTTTTGTCCTGGATAAACTTTTTCAAAAACTTCAGCAGAAGATGCTGAAGTTATTTAGTTCATTTGTAAAACTTCAGCACTAAAAGTTGAAGTCTTTTTGTCCTGGATTCATTAGTTTTGTCATAAAGTTTTTTTAAAAATTTCAGCAAAAGATGCTGAAGTTATTTAGTTCATTTGTAAAAACTTCAGCACTATATAAGCTGAAGTTTTTGAAAAAGCTTTCTAACATACTAGATAAATAATCAGATTGCCAACAGTATCTAAATCATAAATTTTGGAAACAATAAACGTGAAAAGAACAAAATTATCATTGTCTACTAACTTACGTACGTGGAAATATTCACAAATTATTGTCTACTAACTTACGTAATTATTTATAATTTATTTTTAAATAATCTGATAAACATATTTATGGCAAACATTCCATGAACTGAAGTTTCATAGCAGAACCAACAGCAGAAGAAAGAAGAAGAAGAAGAAAACGAAGGAGGAGAATGAGAAGGAGAAAAGGGGCTGAAGTTATTTAAAAAGTGGGTAAAAGTTAAAACTTTTTTAAAAAAATGGGTATACGTTAAATGAGGGCGACCAAATAAGACACCCGGTGCAATTTCTACCAAAACCGAAGAGCTAACAAAAGCAAATGTAATAATGGAATAGAAATACGAATAATTGACAGAGTGACAACTAAATCTTATTAACCAGCCCATGCGTTTCTCTATCTTAGTTACAACTATTAGTAAATTGTGTTCATAACTACCAAATCAGTAATGTGACGAATATTCCAAATTCACAATTTTCTTTTGTATTCTTAGGGAATTTAATCCCTTCATTGTGCCCAATGTATTTGAATTGTTTTTTTCCAGTATAAAACGGAAACCTATTCTATAAAAACGACACATCAATTTGTAGAACTTCGTTGAATTCAAATGACGCTGCAAATCACACATGACACCCATGTTCGTTTTGGGAAAACAATGCACAAAAGGGAGAATTTTAGATTTTTTTGGTGTATGAAAAATGAGGCAAAGCCTCTCTGTTTATAGCCAACGAATAATGAAAAGAAAAAATATCTTTTCCGGTGATGCCTTTTCGGAAAACAACTCTTCATTTCTCATTCACACCTTATGAAACCCAGCAACAATGATACAACAAAAGTTCTTATAATTATGTAATGCAGAGATAAAGCAAGTAGGTTTGTAAAACATAATTAAAGGCTATCCCAAGCAAATTTTTGCAATTTATCAAATGGACAGGCTGGGGTGTTCAAAACCAATCCGAAACCGAAAATCGAACCGAATCGAAGCTTAATGGCTTACTGGTAATAGCTTAATGGCTTAACGGACGGGGACCAAATTAAAATTTTTTTATTAACGGCTTATCGGTTTGGGGGCGGATTATTCAATTTTCTTAACGGCTAATCCGTTAACCCGTTAAGAATATATATATATATATCTAATCCGTTAACCCGTTAAGAATATATATATATAAACCAAGGAGTTTAAACGGGCAACTAACAACATGATGTAATCACAAATCATAATACCGTCAAATTGATATCAACTGTGCATTCTCATATTTGAAGCAATCATGTTATTGGTCAGCGCTTTATTTTTCAAATAGCAACTCTTTTGAAAGAAAGTGAAATTCAACAGAAGAAAATCTAACGGCCAGTTAAAATATTTCTTATGATTTTTTCTGAGAATGGTGAAGTGGTCTTATGGTTAACAATAGAAAACATTGATATTGCAACCATTTTGGGTTTTCAAAAGGGGGTGGGTGTGGAGGTTGAACTCTCTTCCTGCACTTCTCTATTATCCCTGATATTACGAATAGAAAGCTACAGAGTTTGATACCCAAGATGGTCAGTGATGTCCTGTATAACTTGCATAATTCTTGATCTTTGAGCGAAAAAGTTAACTAAAGAAAACACCATCTTCACCGTAGATCAAACCAGCCATGCTATCATCTGAACCTTATTTGCAGAAGCCAACATATAGTGATACAAAAATTATGGAGATGAACAAGTATTTGCCATGTCGGAAATTCTTGCTAGTTAGCAATATCCTTTTAAATTAAGTTTCCAATTAACAAAAATAATCACTGGCATGCCAATGTCCGAGGCTCGTGAATGTATATATATATATGAATTGCTATACCGATAAGAGCTAAATCGATACCAATTCGTCTGATACCTTATCGGATGACTAGTGGATTAATACATTTAAAAGCCGATAACCGATAAGCCAAACCGTTAAGAGTAAATAACCGCCCAATCCGCCCGATAAGCAGCCCTAGACGGGCAATCAACCAGGGGCGAAGATATAAGCACATATTCGATCTAACTTAATAATTTTTACTCAAATAATATACTATTGTATGAAATTTATTAAATATGTGCACATATTAAATTTAAAATCATATTAGCATTTAAAAGCGTCATTCTAAAATTTAAAACTCATACAATTGAAATCCTGATTCCGCTATTATAATCAACTAGACTTAAACCGGAGATCTCTATATTTATAGTTTAATACAAATTATTACACTAAAGTCTATGTCTCAACTAGAGTTCATGATTTGTATGAATACATGCCTCTACAATCTTTGTAGTCCAGAAGTCTAGCTTGAGCCGTCATATAATATATATAGTTAAACGACATTTTTTAGTTTTTAGTGGAAATTCAAACATCAGTTTAACAACAACAACAACGACCCAGTATAATCTCACAAGTGGGGTCTGGGGAGGGTAATATGTACGCAGACCTTACCCCTACCTCGAAGGGTAGAGAGGCTGTTTCCAGGAGACCCTCGGCTCAAAAAAGCAATAGGAGATGATATATTAGTACCATAAAAATGCATAATAAAAATAACAACAATATATAAGAGATATGAAATACAAAATACGAAATACGAAATATATGGTTGGTATAGTACAACTAGAACAGTAACTTCGATGCCTAGTTTTTAGGGGTTGTACATATTTGTCCTACTTTTGAATTGTGCACATAGAACAGTAACTTTTACGATTTCAACCATAACTTAAAGAGAAATGTTGCTGATTAGGAAGTTGTTTACTTTTAATTATCACTTGTAAATAAAAATTACAGTTAAATAATGAGTGAGAGAAGCATTAGGTAACCTAAGCTAGGGGTGGGCATCGGTCGGTTCGGTTCGGTTATGAATATTATCGGTTTAACATATCGGTTATCGGTTTACAAATTTGATCAACCGATAACCGAACCGATAAGATATCGGTTAACGGGTATCGGTTAATAGGTTATCGATCATTATCGGTTCGGTTATCGGTTTATGCGACAAGATAACTCAATCAAGAGTTAAGCAAAAAAGAAAAGACAATTCACCGGAGTTAAGCAAAAAAGAGAAGAATTCACATATAGCATCCTAAAGACTTACGCTAGGAGTAACTAGTAAGGTCTATGAAGAATGAAGATGAAGCAACGGAAGAGTGGGGTTGAGAAAGAATAGGAGAGAATGAACTGAAGCCGTAGCATTTGTATATACTTAAGGATAAAGTCATAATTTTATTAATTCTTATTGGGTTATCGGTTAACCCATTAACAAAATTGGCAAACCGAGACCCGAACCGATAACCCAATAGTAAAAAAATTCTGAACCGTTACCGAACCGTTAACCCAATAACTCGATACCGATAACCCAATAAAAAATTAACGGTTCGAGTTATCGATTTTACCCGGTATATGCCCGGCCCTAACCTAAGCCGTTCGAACTGAGTATCCAACTATTTTAGTCCAACAAATACTATCACAGATGAACCCAAAAACTCCCTTTTCATTTTGATGCTTTTGTTTTATATTTTTCTTATAGATGGTTTATTAATAGTTGTTAATTTGAATCAATCAATTTATAGGAAAAAGATTCTTGAATTGCACAATTCCTTGTCAAAAATTCATACCAAATATTCTTAATCCTATTTCCCGAGTAGGTATATCAAGAATAATAGGGCATAAGTTAGACCACCATTCACTCACAATTTAAGCAGGGAATTAATCAATTGGTAATAATAATATGCCCAAGCAATCAATATCAATATGAAGCAACATATCGAGGTCGTTTGGTTTAGAAACAAGTTATTCACCGTATTAATTGTTTAACTAAAAAGTGGAATTTCGGTTAAAGCCTTAATTTTAAAGAACTCGGATTGCCGATAATCAAAGAATGAATAAAGGAAAATGACTTTTGCCAACAATAAGATTCAAAATAAAACCAAAGTATTCAGATTGTATTTCGTGTGTCTACAATTGACCCATTCTTTCCTTTTTATAGCTATCTTGGAAATATGCGTTTTGCCTTGGTCATAATAAGGCCATTATAGACAATTAAAGACATTAAATGCTACGTTACATAATTATTATATTTTAATACAGATTCTCTAACGTTTTTAGTATTTAATGCTCATTAAATACTGTATCTGTACTCTCTTGTGCTGTCAGATTCATTTTCCTAATTCTCGGACTTAAATAGGTACGGCGTTGAATCTTTTGAGTATCCGCTCGTGCCTCCTCTTATGCCTCTGCTCGTATCTGTTGCAACTCGTGCCTCTTTGCCAATCATAACTCTTTGACCAGTCTACGTGTCATGACACATCATCTTCCAATCACTTTAATATGTAAACTCAATTTTTTCCAATATATTAATAATGCGTGGATTATAATGCAAGAACTGAAATGCAGGGTTTTTTTTTTTATTGAATATTTAGTTTTATTTAATTACATATTACTATACCATATATAATTTAAAATAATTTTTTTGTTTTTTTTAAAAAAAAATTCTTTGTATTATGAGGATTAGTTTAGTTATTTTAGCGTTTTAATCCATCTATTTACTTATCTCCATATTCTTATTCCATTTTCAATTCAACATAAAATAATACATAGATTCTTGCATAACTTATGCATGTATTATTTCTGTTGACAAGGAAAAAAGCAACCAAAGTAATGCTGAATTTTACGCAAGTTGATATTTAAATAACCATGTATTATTTAATTTTATGTTGATATTAAAGTGCTCCTACTTTAAACCAAAAGGACCCATAAATATTCCATAATCATAACAAAAGAACTTGGTGTAGGACTAAGCTAACCCAATATTGAAACCAAAAGTATTTTTGAAAAAAAAAAAACCCAATATATTATGGGCAATGGAAAGAAAAGTATTAACGTTAACGACATGGCTAAAGTGAACCATGCTAGTACTTGGATCAATCACAACCATGGTCTCTGTCTTTCGCTTTCCCTTCCATTCTTATGGTAACTAGGCCTGATAGCATCTTTACTAGTTTTGTCGGATTAGGAGCAGCTAAATCTAACTCTGATGGTGTATCGGCGGGTCTCCATTGATACAGTCTTCTCTAAGGTTCTCTAACAAGCAAAAAATTGTTGTGTCCTGAATCGCTAATTTAAATTTCTTGACATGTATTGGCACTGTTTATCGGGTACAATTCGCCCCGCCTTGTTCCCATGTTATATATGTTAAAGAATAACGCCCTCTCTGTTCCAGTTTATGTGAACGTATTTCCTTTTTGGTCCGTTTCAAAAAGAATGACCTCTTATGTATAAGTACCTACACATCTGGCAACCATATGTATAAGTATGCCTTTTCCTTATTCCACTAACATTACATTTAGTAACCTTTTAAATTAATTAACATTAAATTTTCGAAAAGCAAACAGTAAGCATGATAGATTTGTATCTAAACTAAGTCTCATAGTTGGCATATGCTAATTATTTTGTATACAAAAATAATATTCTTAATTGTATTACTCCAATTATTTTGTAAAGATCATTCGTGTTAATTTAAATAATATCTTTAAAGATAGAAATTTCATATGTATCTTTATTCAATAAAAATTATTGTGTTTTTGAGTGAACTATTTGATGTTAAACTTATTTTGTTGGAATTAAACATCAAGGAAAAAGAAATAAAATGGTACCAATATTTCATCAACTTGTTTTTTCTTTGTGTTTGTGTGTTGTTTTTTCCTCGTATTCTAATTTGAAATTTACGCTATATCTTTTTTTTAGTAAAATAATAAGTAGGCTTATTGGTAGCACAATAATTCATAGGCAACACATTTTGATAATTTTCGGGCGTGTTAAATTTAAGGAAAAAAAATCCCTAATTTATTTAAACCTCGTTAACTTGTGAATAACTAAAGAGTTTGCATTTTTATTCGTCTATAATTCACTTGTTAATAATATTAAATAAGATGAGATATCTTCTTTTAACATAAGAAAAAACATGTGTTACATTATAGGTGGACTTCCATATATAGAAACAAATATTTGTAAAGGAGTATCAACTGTACTCTTTCTTTTTATAGACTTTTCTCATTAAATTCTTGAATTAAAGATAATTGATTGAGCAATTGCACCTTGAAATATTTACTTAGCATTCAAAATAATCAAGAAAATTCAAATGGCGAAATTAATGCAGCTTGAATAGTAATACCGTGAATTCTAATTTGAGTATGTGTTATTTCTTAATTAGATTACTCTTTTCTATATATATATATAATGTATGAGTTTACTATTAGTATTTTCAATTAAGTCGAGCAAATTTTTTTCTAAATGAGAATATCTTAATTAATAATTAATAAAAGCAACTTAATGTTTTGGTATAAAATGGCATCGCAATATTAAGGATTAAGTTTTTGTAAAATAATTTATATTTTGCTTGGTTATAGTAGTTAATATTCTGCTTATTCTTATTTTTAATATCAAATAGAATATTAAGCCAGAAAATGTTACTCGCTTTTAAACTATAAAGCAAGAGAAAAGAATATTTACACAAATTTAAATATTACATAATTAGTACACTATTTAATTAGTGTATTCATTTAAGAGAAAATTTATTTTTCAAATTTGATGTAATTGCTTCCTTTGAGTTGAGAGTCTATCTGAAACAGTCTGTTTACTTTTGCGAGGTAAGCGTGAGGTTTATGTGTACATTACCATTTCCAGATCACATACTGTAAAAATATATTTAATATATTATTATTGTTGATTTAAGGAGAAATTGGATGTGAGATGATAAATTTAAGTGGAGTTCACATAGTCAATAAGCTAAACATGTGCATAGGAACGTAAATTGTAAAATTATGGTGTGAAATAATAAATTTAAGTGGGGGCCATGAATATAGTACTCATTTAAGGGACCCACTGTTTCACCATTTTGTCTAGACCGCTAGATAAAGGCAGTGACAAGAGGGGTTGCTCTGATGGTAAACAACCTCTACTTCCAACCAAAAGGTTGTGAGTTCGAGTCTCCCCAAGAGCTCTTGGAGGGAAGGATGCCGGGGGTTTATTTGGAAACAACCTCTCTACCCCAGGGTAGGGGTAAGGTCTGCGTACACACTACCCTCCCCAGACCCCACTAAGTAGGATTATACTGGGTTGTTGTTGTTGTTGATAGATAAAGGAAGAGTATTAAAGCACATTAGATGTGAATACCAAAAATGCCCCAGATAAACAAGGAGGATGACAAGAGATAAACTGAAATGATTTGGGCTTTTCAGTCCATTCACTTTGACCGGAAGCAGCTCCCGATTATCCTTTATTAATAGTAGTAATATATGTGTATTGGTGGTGAAAAAGGGCTATATGTGAAATATTAGACTGGTGACATGACGTAACGTGAAGAACAATAATATAGCAATACGTGGCAGTCTTATTTAATAAAGTAAAAAAAGGCATGGAAAGAAATACCCACGAGATAGTACCGAGCCTAACAGCTGGCAAAGAATGAATAAATAGTAGAAAGAAGGAAAGAAACATGGAGCGGAAAGAAACAAGGAAGGGGAATCGTAACAGATGTAAGGCATTTATAGCAATAAATGCATCGGTTTTGAGAATCCAAAATAATGGGCAATCAATATCATTAATGCCCAATATTAGCTCAAATTATGGGGAAAATCGTAACTACTGTACATTCCTATATAAGGGTACAAAATATTATTTGTAAAGACACATCTGAGACTATATTGAAATATACACTTTACTTTTCTGCTTTCTCGAAATTCTCTACCTTAGACTTTCCAATCAAGTATTTCCTTAGTTATTCTTGTCATTTTCCTTTGATACTATTGAGAAAGTGAAGCTAAACTTGGTTATCAGTAACCCGTTTTCTTTTAAAATTAGACTTTGACCGAAAGCCATATTTTTGGTTAAACAAATTAGTTCTATTACCGGAAAACTGATAATCTTTTCACTTTCCAAATTCATTTTCTGTCAAACAATTATGTCGACTGCCAACGACAACAACCAACAAAACCAACAAGAGGAAGAAACCCCAATCCCTTCACCTCAAAGTTCTTCTCGACACTCCCGAGAGGGGTCACCTCAAAGATCAACATCACATACGAAAAATCAACAAGGGGAGAACAAACTACTGAAGACGCATTAAAACAACTAATTACAGAACATGTCAATAATGCCCTTCAAGCTTTCGTCAGTAGATTGCCAACTGCGCCACCAACTCCGCCTTCAAACAATATCGTTACTATAGAAAACCCACGCTCGGGACTTGCTAATTCAGGAAGTGGAGGAACTCCCAGTGAATCTCGCGATGGAAGGTCAGGTACACCAAATAATTCTGATTTACAAAGTTTAGTACTAACTTTGCAAAAGTAGCTCAAGGAGCAGAATGATCGCATAGAATAAATACCTGGTGTGCCACCCGTGAATAAAGGAGTGGATATTGAAAAATATTTACAACAGCCATGGAAACCAAGTGCAACTCCCTTGTTGATACCAAAAAGTTTAAAATACCCGATATTCTAAAGTATGATGGAATGACCGACCCACAGGATCATGTAACTGCGTTTACAACTGGCGTGAAAGGCAATAATTTAACCAAGCAAGAAATTGAGTCGGTGTTGGTCAAAAAATTTGGCGAAACACTTACGAAAGGAGCACTAATGTGGTATTCTCTTTTACCAGAAAATTCTATTGATTCTTTTGCTGAGCTTGCAGATTCATTTACACATTCGGAAGCTCAAAAAGTGGAGAAGAGGAATAAAGACATCTTCAAAATAAAACAAGGAGATACGGAACTACTCAGGAATTTGTGGATAGATTTCAACGTGAAAGAATGATGTTACCACGCGTACCTGATAATTGGGCAGCCATGGCGTTTGCAAGTAACTTAAATGAAAAAAGCTCAGAAGCCACGAGGAGACTCAATGAAAGCTTACGAGAATTTCCTGCTACAACTTGGAATAATGATGTATACAACAAGTACAGTACAAAGTTGCGGATAGAAGAAGACACTATCACTCGGTCAAGGGGTGATGAAAGAACAAGTTCAAGGCGACTAGAAACCGAAAAAAGGTCCGGTAAGAACATGTATGAACCTTATATGGGACCAGCAGGACAGGATTCATGCTCTAAACAAGAAAATCCAAGGTATGGTTCTGGATAAAGAGACAGAGATGGGGGGTTCGTCATCCAAGTTCGGGAAAGAGCGAGATGCGCGGGACAATAATGTTAATACAAAGGCAAAGATTGGTAATTACAGTTTCAATGTTAGCACTTCTGAGTTGGTAGCTTTTTTAAGAAGTATGGGAGATAAAGTGTGGTGGCCAAAAGAAATAAGATCGAACCCTAGCAGAAGAAATCCAGATTTGTGGTGCGAGTTTCATAACGACCCGGGCATAAAACAGCAGATTGCAGATTGCTACAAGGTGAAATAGAGCATTTGTTAAAACAAGGTTATTTAACCGATTTGTTTAGTGAGAAGGGTAAGCAAACGTATATGAAGAATAGACAAGAGCCACCAAAACCTCCATCACCAAAAAGGATGGTTAATGTGATAAGCGGAGGAGAGGAGGTCAACTACGTGACATATACGGCTACAAAAAGGACATTAAAAAGTCATTTTTACCCATGGAAAGAGAGTTCGCCAAGTTTTGGAAGAAGACATCATAACAATTGATAATGCAGATGGAGAAGGCGTGATGAGCCCTCATAATGATGCACTGGTAATATCTTTACTTGTACATGATACTAATGTGAAACGATTTTTGATTGATCCAGGTAGCTCCGTAAATATCATTCTTCTGAGGGTGGTAAACGAGATGCAAGCTGATGATAAAATGGTGCCCAAAGCACATACCTTATCTGGATTCGACAATTCAAGCGTGGTTACAAAATGAGAAATAATGTTTACCACATTTGCAGAAGGAGTTGTCAAAGATATGAAATTCCAAGTAATAGATATGGACATGGCATATAATATGATTTTGGGTAGGCCTTGGATTCATGATATGGATGTTGTTCCATCTACTTTGCATCAAGTTATTAAATTCTATTCACAATGGGGGATTAGACAAATTCGTGGAGATCAGCAGGCTTCTAGAAGTATCAATTCAGTGGCGGATTTGAGCATAGCCAATGATGGTGTAGATAAAAAATAACAATTACAGAATTCAGTTGAGGACAAAGCAGCACAAACCTCAACTAAAAGTGGGCAAACGGACGTAGATTCAAGGCATGATACCATTCAAGATCCAGAAGAGAATGAACATATCAAAATAACAATAGAAGAACTTGAGGCTATCACGCTTTCCGAGCAGTGGCCAGATAGAAAAGTTTATATTGGAATGAAGCTAAGTCCAGAATGAAGGGTAAAATTTTCAAATTTTTACAAGCTAACTCAGATTGCTTTGCTTGGTCACATTCAGATATGACAGGTATACCACCGGAGGTAATAACCTACAAGATGAATGAAGATCTGTCGTATCCACCTGTCAAATAGAAGAAAAGGAAGCATGGATCCTTCAAAAATCAGGTGATCCAGGATGAGATACAAAAACCTTTAAAAATTGGGTTCATACGAGAGGTAAAATATCCTGACTGGCTAGCTAATACTGTAGTAGTACCAAAAAAGAATGGAAAATGACGAGTTTGTGTAAATTATACTGATTTAAATAAATCTTATCCTAAAGACTCATTTTTTTTACCACATATAAATCAACTAATTGATTCTACTGCAGGACATGAGTTGTTTAGTTTTTAGATGCCTATTCAGGATATAATCAGATAAAGATGGACCCTTTAGACGAGGAAAAACTTCCTTTATCACAGACATGGGAACATACTGTTATAAAGTCATGCCTTTCGGATTAAAAAATGCTAGAGATGCATACAATAGATTGGTAACAAAAATATTCCAAGAACACCTGATAAAAACTATGAAGGTCTACATCGATGACATACTGTTCAAGTCAACACAGGCGGGGGATCATATCCAACATTTGTCAAATACTTTTTAGATTCTCCACAAGTTTAATATGAAGTTAAATCCCGAAAAATGTGCCTTTGGCGTGGCTTCAGGTAAGTTTTTAGGTTTCCTTGTTTCTAACGGAGGTATAGAAGTAAACCCTATATAGATCAAAGCCATTGAAGAAATACCAGACATACTCACGAGCAAAAAAGAGGTACAGAGACTGATAGGTAAGATAACAACTTTAGGAAAATTTATTTCTAAATCTTCGGAGAAAAGTTTTGAGTTCTTTTCAGTGTTGAAAAAGCAAAACCAATTTGAGTGGAATAATGAATGTCAACAAGCACTCAAAAATCTAAAAGCATACTTGTCAAATCCACCGTTGCTAGCTAAACCGAAGGATGGACAAAGGCTACTCATCTATCTCGATGTATCAGAAATGGCGGTAAGTGCAGTTTTAGTATGTCAAGACAAAGGTAAACAATCTCCAATATATTATGTTAGAAAATCTTTATTGGATGCTGAAACTCGATATCCTCATTTAGAAAAACTTGCTTTAGCATTAATCATGGCATCTAAAAAGTTGAGGCCTTATTTTCAATGTCATTCTATTTCTGTAGTGACTGTTTACCCCTTAAGGAATATATTGCACAAGCAAGAATTTTCAGGTAGGTTAGCTAAGTGGGCTATAGAATTCAGTGAATATGATATCGCATACCAACCTAGAACTGCGATAAAATCACAGGTTTTAGCAGATTTTGTGGTGGACTTCAGCCTAGGGATAGTTCTTGAAGCAGAAAAAGAACTGCAGGTATTCACCGGATCTAATACAGGTACTTGGACCTTATTTACTGATCGCTCCTGGAATGTTAAAGGAACGGGTTTAGGCATTGTTCTAATCCCACCTTCAGGAGAAACCATCAGACATGCAATAAAGTGCCATCCCATTACTAAAAATGAGGCATAATATGAAGTAGTAATTACAGGTCTAGAATTGGCACGAGAACTCGGAATAGAGCAGATTATAATCAAAAGTAACTCGCAGCTTGTAGTTAATCAAATGCAGGGGACTTATATAGCTACAGAGGCGAGGATGCAACAATATTTGGAAAAGGCACGAGAATTAATCAGACAATTCCAATCGTGGAAAATCATGCAAATACCCAGGGAGAAAAATGCTGAAGCAGACGCATTGACTAATCTCGCATCTGTTGCAGAAGTAACAAATGAAGAAAATGCTATCGTAATACATTTTTTTCATTCGGCACTCGATCAGGATAAAAATGAGGTAAATTTCAATAATTTAACTTGGTATTGGAGAAAGAGTTCGTTAATTTCTTGCAGTACGAGATTTTACCTGATGATAAGAAAAAGAAACAGTCACTTCGATGAAAAACTGCCCGTTATTGTTTGGTTCGTGGCAACCTGTATCAAAAGATATTCGGAGGGCCTTTATCAATATGTCTCGGACCTTGTCAAATAGTATATGTAATGAGAGAAGTACATGAGGGACATTGTAGAAATCATGCAGGAGGAAGATCCTTGGTAAAAACTCTAATTAGAGTAGGATATTATTGGCTAAAAATGGAAGAAGATGCGAAAAGTTTTGTATCCAAGTGTGACAAATGCCAACGATATGGAAACAACATGCATCGCCCAACAGAGCTATTACATCCGGTTATTTCACCATGTCCTTTTATGAAATGGGGGATGCATATCGTAGGTCCAATACCACAAGCCAAAGGAAAGGTACGATTTTTATTAGTATTAACAGATTATTTTACCAAGTGGGTAGAAGTAGGTGCCTTCAAACAGGTTTGGGAGAAAGAAGTCAAGGACTTTATTTGGCGAAATATCATATGCCGGTTCGGAGTTCCAAAAGAAATTGTATGTGATAATGGCCCATAATTCATTGGTGTGAAAATCACAGAATTCTTTCAGAGTTGGCAGATTAAAAGGATAACTTCAATACCTTACCATCATGTGGCTAATGGAAAAGCCGAATTGACAAATAAAGTTATTATTAATAACTTGAAGAAAAGATTAGAGGATTCAAAAGGTAAGTGGCCAGAAGTCTTACGAGGAGTCTTATGGGCTTATTGAACGATAACAAAAATAGGTACGAGAGAGACTCCATTCTCACTTATTTATGGTGTTGAAGCTTTAATTCCAATTGAAATAGGTGAACCAAGTACAAGATATACCCAAGCAAACTGAAGAATCAAATGAGGAAGAGATGCAAATAAATCTAGATTTGCTTAAAGAAAGGAGAGAAGAGTCTCTAATTAGGATGGAAGCACAGAAACAAATTATTGAGCGATACTATAATCGGAAAACTCATATTAGATACTTCAAGATTGGGGACTTCATCCTCAAAAAGGTTTTTCAATCAACAAAAGTGGCCAACATAGGAAAGTTGAGCCCAAATTGGGAAGGACCCTACAGGATTCGAGGCATTGCTGGAAAGGGTGTGTATGATTTAGAAACAATGGAAGGCAAAATACTCCCATCAAATTGGAATGTTGTTCATTTAAAGAAGTATTACTTCTAAAAAAAGGAAGAACCCCTGGTCAGGCACAAAGCTATCCCACACCAGATGATGATATTAGACTTGAAAGACACACGAGATACAAAATTATTCCCGGTCTGGGTTACAATCTTTCTGATGGAAATAAAAAGGGTTAAGCAGTCATCATCTAAAAATATACCTCCGTGTCCCGTGTGTATTTTCCTTTTCAGGAAATGGACCAAATAGAAAGAATAATCAAATGCTCGAGATTTCATACTTCAAAACTCTAAAACTTGAGAGACTGTAGATATGAAGGCAAATAAGACTAAAGAAGACTAAAAGAGTCATAATTCAAGCTTGGATCAACCCAAAATGAAAAGTCAATAGCAATCAAGAGCCAAAAAACAAGCCTGATTCAAAAACCTTTGTAATAAGCTTTGATAAAGTGTAAACTCGCGAACATAAATTACAAGATCCTGCGAGTACTTAGGTTAAGGGCAATGATTAGTCATGGGTTGCAAGATATACCCTAGAATATTTTGAAGTCTGTTATAAGAAAAATATTTATGAAAGAGTTGTAGATGTCGCTCAAAAAGTTAATTGAATATTTGTAAAGTGCTATGTAATTTGAAAGTTCAAGATATGAAACTTCCTCAAATTATTCATGAAACTTCTTCAAAATATGTATTTTCCTACTTCTCTCATATACTTACACCAATATGAAGTTAAGACGTCTTCTTTATTGGTGTCGTTTATAAAAGGGTCCTCTTTTATAAAATTCGTGTCTATGCCAAAATCACGAAATATTAAAGCATTTTTAAGTGCAAGTCAAAGAGTTTAAACAAAATTCAAATCAAACAAAAGATCATATATTAAACTTGGCTAAAACTAAGTATATACTTAGTTAAAACCAAAACGTTTGTTCGATAAACAAACCCCAAAATGAACCAGGGTTAAAAACTAACCAACCATTTCAAAAAGTAAAACTTCCTATCAAAAGTTCAAAAACAAACTAAGTTCTGAAAGAACACTAAGGGGCAGATTCTAATGTGGTATTATCAGCACCGGGAGAGGCAAAATCCAATATGGCATCATCAACAGCGGGAGAAGATTCAACTTGAGCAAAAGAAGCTTGAATACCAACTTCACCACGAGTAAGCTCATCACCTTTGGGAACGCTGACCTCAGGTGAATGAAAATCTTGACTTTCCTGAGTTTTTTCGATTGCCTCTTTAGCTTTAGCAATCTCATCGTTGAGATCAAAACCTTCCTGGTTAGCCTCTATCAAAGTCTCGAGGCAGGTATTCAAAAAAAGTCCAACTTACATCAAGTGATGATTTATCTTTAAGGGCTTCGTAATCTTTCTCCCACTGGTCAATTTCAGCCTTCAACTCTACTTTCTCAATCAAAGAAGTATCATAAGAAACCTTTATAGGGGCAAGGGAACTCTCCAAGAACTGGATCTTATCAGAAGAGACACGGAGGTCTTCTTGAACCCGAGTGAGTGTATGAACTAGCTCCCCGACATAGGTCTCCTTCTGATTAAGGAGTTCTTTCAAACCTCTTATCTCCTCGGTAGCTTTAGAAAGTTGCTTTGCAACTGAAGACTCAATGATGTCTTTATCTTTGCCAACTTGACTTGAAGAGGCTTTTTCAACTGCCAATTTCGCCGTCATCATCCTTGCTTGCTGTTCCAAAGCACACTTTTCTTCAGCCAAAACTTCTTTCTCCAATTGAAGACCCTCGTATTGTTCCTTCCAGTTATCCGCTTCAGTACGATAATCTTTGACTAGTTGTTAAGTGTGAAAAATTCTCTTCATAAGCTCTGTGCCTATCAAGTTGATCTACAAAAGAAAAGAAAGAAGAGATTGTCAAACAAAAGTAAATAACCACGAGGAAACGAAAGGAAAAAGCTAAGACTTGAACCTTCAAAAAATGAACAATCTCATTGATCCATGTCAAGGAGTTGTAGCTTTCCAACTTTGACTTCTCAACTGGGCCAAGTAGGGGTTTCAACTACGTCGGCTTGACCATATTTTTTCAACGGATTACCATCTTTAGGGACTTCTATGGTAACCTTTTTTATCACCCTATTGCTACTAGAAGTACCAACTTCAACATTAGAAGTAGTAGCAACAAGGACAATTGGGGTAGCCATGGGAGGAGCAGTAGCAGCAGCAACAGGAACGGTTGATTGAGAACAAATGGGGACTGACGCTGGAAGAGGAGCAAGGGGTAATTCTTCAGAAACGGGACCAAAATCTTCACTCTCAAGACCAGGGGAAATAAATGATCAGTAGAGTCACGAGGGGGAGCATTCATATGTTCATCAGAACTCACTAAAGTACAATCTTCAGGCTCATTCAAAGGAATTGAATTTGGAGGAGGGGTGACTTCATCATCTGAAATAGCGCGCCTCCTAGCCTGAGGCTTGCGCACTAAGGAATCTTCTTCTTGTTCCTCTTCATCTTCAAAGCTACGGGCTCTGTCTACTTTTCTATTCGATGAAGAGCTCAGAATACTTTCTTGATCAAGACTCACTGTAAGTCTCGCAGATGAAACAGAAGCGGGACTAACAACACGAATGGCAAATCCTAACAAAGGAAAAGAGTCACGGTGAGAAACGCTTAACTTAGCAAAAGAGAAAGAAAAAGATTAAACGGGAAAATGTACCATGTGTTTTAACTTTCCACCCAAATCTCTGAGAAAGATACTTCGAAGATATTCTCTCCATAGGGGCAACATATAGCAACTTTCTTACCCAAGCATAAAAGTTGGGGATTTTCTCGAAAACTTTCATAGTTGCTGAAAAAGTAGGGATGAGAATACATGAGAATCAATTTTGAGAAAGGAAAAAGGTGAGATACAAATACTTACGTGCAAAATTCCACTTTCCTGGAAAAGGCATATTTTCTTCACCCACCAAAGCATTAGTGGGAGCAGCAATGAAGCGAGCATACCAACTTCGGTCTCTATCATCCTCAGGGTTAACCAATACTCTCTTACTTTTAGCCACAAGGGAAAAAACTCCTTCACTAAATAGTTTGGGATAGTAAAGGTGGAGTAGATGACGAAAAGTAAAAAGCATATAAGCCAAGTTTAATAAATAACGGAGACATGAAACAGCTCTCCAAACAATATGACCAATCTGTCCTAACACATATTGAAGTAATGACAGAACTCAATGATTACCGGGTCAATAGGAGTTTTAAAACCTAGGGTAAAAGGATATGTATAAACGAAGGAATAGTCAGTTTGTTATGAAGTTATTCTTTAGTTAGAACTAGGAACTAAAGTTGGGAAGTCAGGTTTCCAATTACATTCTCTTCAAACCAGAGCAAGAAGACCAGTGGTAATCAGAGTTGGGTAACGCTCAACACGATTAAGGGAAGCAACCATGGAAGAGACTCGACTCTTCGTGGATTCACTATCACTAACAAAGGATAGCTCTTGAGGAACAATTTCATCAACAGTGGGTTCACATAGAGCTTAATTTGAATGTTTATCTTTAGAAGAATATCTTAGGGTTGTATAAGCCTTAGGTATACAAGAAGATGGTTTGGTAGCACTACTTTGAGAAGGGGAACCACGGTTAGAAATAGAATCGAGACTACACAATCTACCACCTCTTTTACTCCTAGTAGGTACATTGGAGGAAGCAAATTCATCAACAATGATAACTTTCCGAGGATCAGAGGAAGCCATGATTAACTAAAGAAACATAAGAAAAAGATGTAAAAAGAAGTAATATAAGAAGACGAAGAAGGAAAGACTCTAGAAAATTGGAAAAAAAGGGGAAAGTATTTATAAGAAGATATGACTATTGAGGTCATTATGAAGCATCATAATGGAACTGTCACTTCGTGAGTGATGCAGATGTAGGAAAACCCTAAAAGATGCTGAAGAACTGAAGGACTAGTTGATAAAAGCCACGTGGCTTGGTCATTAAATAAAAATGATGAACGTCACGTCGGTTCAGAAAAGGATATTATTATATTCGATAATGGCGGCAGAGATTTCCCGCCATAAAAAATTTCCACTTCCCCGAATATTCAGTAGAGAATATTCAAGAAAGTGGGAGGACTAATCTGTATTGGTGGTGAAAAAGAGTTACACGTGGAATATTAGACTGCTGACATGGCATAACGTGAAGAACAAAAATATAGCAACACGTGTCAGTCTTATTTAATAAAGTAAGAAAAGGCACGAGAAGAAACACCCACGAGACAGTACCGGGCATAACAACTTGCAAAGAATGAATAAATAGTAGAAAGAAGGAAAGATACATGAACCGAAAAGAAATAAGGAAGGGGAATTGTAATAGATGTAAGATATTTATAGCAATAAATGCATCGGTTATGAGAATCCAAAATAATTTGCAATCAATATCATTAATGCCCATAATTAGCTCAAATTATGAGAAAAAATATTACTATTGTACATTCCTATATAAGGGCACATAATATTATTTGTAAAGACACATTTGAGATAATATTGAATATACACTTTACTTTTTCGCTTTCTCGAAATTCTCTACCTTGACTTTGTAATAAATTATTTCCTTAGTTATTCTTGTTATTTTCCTTTGATACTATTGAGCAAGTGAAGCTAAACTTAGTTATTAGTAACTCGTTTTCTTTTAACATTAAACTTTGACCGAAAGACATATTTTTGGTTAAACAATATGGTTTTAGTGGAGTCGGTATAATACTTACTCCACCAAAAATAAAAGGTAGTGATCTGCTATTAGCTAGGAATGCATGTAGTGTTCACAATTACTGGGGAAATAGAGCTTACTAAGTAGGCGTTTTGGCCATAGATTTCAAACACGTTATTTAGAATTTATGAAGTTGGAATTGAGGATAGAGTTATATTTGGTTATGCTTTTATTAAAGGAGAGAAGATAACACTTTATTTGGACTTTATGAAGATGGAGTTGTCGCGCCCCCTTCTTTCCTCCGCGGAGAAAGTCCGGTTTTCGACATTCATGGGGGTAGTAACTCATTTCCTTTTGGGAATTGAGTATTTGAAGAGTCGCCACCTAACGGATTATGGTGTGTTAGGGCACTGGGAGTGATTAACTCTTAGACTAGTTTGCATTACCAGAGATTATGGTAAGGGCTCGAAATAACCTTGAGGAGAAGGTGTCAGACACCCCTATCGGTCCACAATGGTGGGTCCCGGCCGAACTTATATTCACAAATTAGTCCATTAACAAATAAATAATTGAATCAAATAATTTGCAAGTAAAGCACGTTGGACGTTGTATAACTCAAATAATAAGACAAAAGGTTTGAACAAGTTGTATATAAAACAAAGTTTTAAATAGAAGGGATTTGGGAAAGGAGGGGTCCTAAGTTAGTTAGCCTACAGGATCACCCCATCCAATGTACGGTAAACACTCCTCAATGAGGGGCTGCACATGACATTAGTGCATAGTAATCATATCCCATATCTACCCTTGCCACCCCGTGGTCTTAGCCTAAAGCGTGCTAGTAAACTTGACGATGCCTACGTGTGCACTACCCGTCCCTTCCTTGTGGCCCTGGAGGTATTTTAGGGCCTCTAAATCTGGGTAGTTCTAGACGACCCCTAAGGCGCTTAAAAGGAAAAACTTCTAAGGCGACAGGCAAGAACAAATAGGACCTTAGCACATAAGGCAAAAAAGAAGCAATTAGAGGCTCAAGTTCACCTCCACAGATAACGCATATAAACAGCACGACTCAAATACAAATAAGGGCAATATTGTTAAACAGTATCCTAAGACATGATGTCTAGGCGAATATCAGAACACATGAGATATGTAGTTTTTATTTTTATAAACTCAGAAGTAATGCCCTATCCATTTGCTTACTGATTTTAAAATCAAAACAACATTAAGTAGCAGAAACAGTTTCAGAGCTACATGATTTGAAAATGCCCTATAGGCTTTCCTACCCGCTGAATAGCGGTGCCCTAAGAGCATGATAACTATGCTTGACATAGTAAAACAATGGGCAGATTTTAAAACTGACTCTTGAGTCCCTATAGGCATGCTTTCTAATAGTGAATTAAAGTAGTATTTTGAGAGAATTCATTTCACGAAAACAAACCGTTTTAGACCAACTTCGAAGCAAACTACTTAAGAACTGGATTGACTTATTTAAACTAAATGATTTTAGATCTAGGTAGAGTTTCTGATGTTGTTTCCTATAGGCATGATATCTAATTGTTTAAGAGCTGATATTAGAAACTTGTAGGCATGATAACAAATGAAAACATATGTAAACACTCGTTACAACATAAGTTGAACTGGATCATATCCTATAGACATGGTATCTACTTGTGAAGTTGATTTTAAGACCTATAAACATGATTTCTATTATTGGAACCACTTGAAACCTGTAGGCATGATTTCTAACATGGTAAGGCAAACATAGCAAATATAACATCCTATAAGTATGGTTTCTACCCATATTACTCCACAAATATGTAACTATCTACCCTTTTTCACTAGTTACCCCAATATTCGTTTATAAATTATTACAAACCAAATGAATGAATTACATAAATAGATAAAAGAAAAGAAGAAGCTACACTATAGGGAGCCTAAAGCAGGCCCAAATAATTTCCCAAGACCTCCAATAGCCTTAAATGCCAATTTCATTGACAACATCATTGTCTAGGTGCGTCAGAGTTCCCTAAGGATCTCAAGGATCCCGGGCAGTATTCACACCTAGACTTTGTAACCAAATTGAGTAAGTGTAGTGTGGAAGGGCCAGCCTCAGTGTGCTAGAGTTCAGAGGGTTCTCAAGAGGATCCCAAGGCAGTACACACACTGGAGGGGGCAGAACCTGATGACTTAGGAGTAGAGTGAGAGTGCTTGACATAGTTTGAAAGGTTTTAGTAGGAAAACAGTGTTAAAAAGAGATTTGCTTGAAATAGTTTTGTAAGAAGACACATAGGGAGTTATTAAATAAGATAATTTTAAAAGGTAAGGTGACTAAGAATCAGTCAAACCAAATACAGAACCAGAAAGAGGTTCATTAGCACTTCAATACATGGAGTCAAACATGTGCACACATTCACTTAGGGGTAACAAGAATTTGGGGTAGGCATAGGGAACATAGTAAGCACAGATGCACATAGGTACAGAGTCAGAGGAGCCTTAAAAGAGGTCAAGGATTTTAAAGTATAGCATGAACTGTAGAGTTAATACAGAATCAATAGGCTTAAGATAGCCAATTACTTCATACAGGAAGGTGCATACCAGGGATCAGAGAGACATAGTCACATTGGGTCATACTAGAAGGGGATCTTAAGGGGTATATAACATGCAACAAAGAAGAAAGTGAAGTATACATGTTAATTGCAGGTTGAACAACAAAATCATAGATAGAAGCATATTAGAAACATGACAAATTGAAGTAATAGGAGAAACATATTGTTTTGGGACTTGAATTAAAATTGGAACATACCAGTAAAGGGATAGTAAGCACAAAGTGAAAGAGAAACCAGTAGTTAGCCTTGGCTTGCAGCCGGCTGACTTTAGACAGCAGCAAGTAACACAAAAGAGAGCAGAAAGCTTTTAGTATGAAAGAGAGAATTTTTGAACCAATGTGTTTGTGTTTGTGTCAATGAGAAAGTAGGTATATACAGTAGTTCGAAACTAGGTAAAATAAGGCAATAATCACAATAGTATAGTAATTATGGAGCTCAGAACTAATGAGAGCAAAATCAGTACAAGTATTCCCATAAGTTAAGGGAATCAGTTCAAATGTTAAGAACAAGTAACAAATAAGGAAAAAAATCAATGTATGACCAATAAGGAAAGATTTCAAATTCAGTAAGTATAGGGTAAACAATTAGGGCTAAGTTCAGAAAACTCCAATTAAGGAGATAATCAGTAGGAATAAAATACTAATACAGACAAGGTAAGCAAATCAATCAATTTGAATAGAAAGAGTAGGAATCGAAGGTTTAAAGGAAGGTCTTCCAATTAAACTATGAAATAGGGAATCCAGAATCAATCAAAGAGAAAGTCATGATTCAGTGTTTAACATATAAATAGAGTAAGATAAGAACAACCAGACATAGCAAGCATGAAGGTTAAACAACACTGATAGAAAGAAGCAAGTCTTGAACAATCAAGATGGACACAAGCACATAGAAGTGATATAAGTTAGGCTAAAAACTTACTAGGAACACATTCGATGCAAGATAGTCACAGAAACGCAAACAAGAAACGATCAGTCATGCTAATACACAGAACCAAATGAAGAAACCTAGAAAATTAGGGATTTTAACATAGATGAGTTGAAGAGGTAGTAAAATCATAGAATCAGTCAAAAATATGCAAGAAATAGAAGTTTAAACATAAAGAATCAGTCAAACAAAATTTTAAAAGAAGTTCTGAAACCCTAATTTTTAGAAGAAGGTGAAAAACACTTGAAATCAATGATTCTTGCAAAAGAGTTCCAAGGATAGTGTAAAACATTAAAGAAACAAACTCAAATTGTCTTAGATCTATACAGATCCAGAGATATAGGAAGAAATTAGGGTTTCAGAAGAAACCCATAGAGAGATGAAAGAACCTGTCTAGAATCCCAAGGATCATAACAGATACATCATGATTTTGCTCGAAATCACACTGGAGTAGCCAAGAATAGACAAGTGACGAACCCTAGATGCAAGTCGACATGGCCCTGGGCCTTTGAAGACCTTAGAGAAGGTAGCCGTGGCATGAGAGAAGCCATTGGAGGCTTAGGAGATGATAAGAGGTCACCGGAGATGACCGGAGAAGAAGGGTCGGCGGTTGAAGGGCTAGGGTTTGGTTGAGAGTTACTGAGAGAAGAGAGGATCTTAGGGCGACGGATTTGGAAAAATGGTTAGGGTTGGGGGGGTCGCCTGGAATAAAAAAGGCAAGAACGCACGAGGGCCGTTGATCTTTTAGATCAATGGCTAGGATTTGATAGGTTTTGGGTCGGGTAGGGGTGATTAGGTCCTGGGTCGGGTTATTTAATCCGAAATGGGCTAGGGTGTTGGGTATAATTAAGGCTAAAACTGAAATGCAATTTGGCTAGATTTGAAATAACCAATTTATCCCCATATAATTTATAATAAATAACAGATAATTCCTAGAAAATAAATTTATGTACTAAAATAATTTAAAATATATATTTAACATTTAAAAAATATAGAAGATCAATTTTATGCATATAAAACGTAATTGTACATTAATAAGGCTAATATTGTAGTTATATACAAATTAGCTTTAAAAATGCAAAAATGCAATTATAAAAATGAATTAAAAATATTTTAACAATATTTTGGCATAAATATAGAATTTAGATGACTAAATTACCAAAATAATAATTTGAGGGGTAATTATCGGGGATTTTATGAGTAAAAGGGGAGGAAATAAATCAATTTAAAATCTTTAAAATTATAGAAAAATTATAAAAACTTTGTGCATGCTTATATATGCATATATATACTATTTTGAAAGTATTTATGCATATTAAAAAAATATATAGGGAAAAATTGGGTATCAACAGCTGCCCCTCTTTACCAAGGAAGGATGAAAGAGTTTTCGGGTGAAGAAATGATGGCCAATTTTGACCGCACGAGATGCTTTGAAAGACAAGGTCCTGACTCTAGTTTTCGAGCTACCTATATATCCCCGGTTTTATAGGAATTAGGCCATGTGTAGTTCTGGATTCATCTGCGAAATATGTTGATGAAATTATTGCAAGAATGGACATGCGACGCCGAATCGGCTATGATGAGAAGCTAAAGCTCGGGATAGTTGAAGGGAACTGGAGTGAGATCGCTCCTACTAGGATAGCAGTTGCTTACTGGTTACCTGTAGATAAAAGATTTTACAAACATACAAATTCCCTTTGGACCATGAAGGTGGTCTTCGGACGGTTAAAGATGACGTCCTCAGACCATGACGTACTGGGCCATGAAATGATGTTCTCGGGCCATGAAGATGGTGCCTCTGAATCATGACGCCTTTGAATAATGATATGCAAATTCAAGAGATCTTCGGGCCATGGCATAGTGTCTTACGACTATGAGGATGATGCCTTTAGACTATGACGTCTTTGGATAGGTTGGCGATATTTCAGCCCATGATATACAATAGTCATGATGTTATCAAGACAATGCTTAGTCTTGTGAAATGGAGGATAGAGCTTAGCCCAATTGAAAAGCGAATAAAGAGTGCTTAGAAATAAAGCAATATTCATGCAAAGATGGACATTGCTTAGTCCCATGGAGACATGGAGGCAATGATTAGCCTTATGCAAGTGTAGAGGCAGGGATTAGCCTCATGCAAATAGGGAGGCAGGGATTAGCCTTATGTAAGTATGGAGTCAGAGATTAGACTCATGCGAATAGGGAGGTAGGGATTAGCCTCATGCAAGTGTGGAGTGAGGGATTAGACTTATGCAAGTATGGAGGCAGGGATTAGCCTCATGCAAGTATGGAGGCAGGGATTAGCCTCATGGAGTCAAGGATTAGACTCATGCAGATAGGGAGGTAAGGATTAGCCTCATGCAAATGTGGAGTCAGGGATTAGACTCATGCAAATAGGGAGGCAGGGATTAGCCTCATGCAAGTATGGAGGAAGGGATTAGCCTCATAGAGTCAAGGATTAGACTCATGCAGATAGGGAGGTAAGGATTAGCCTCATGCAAATGTGGAGTCAGGGATTAGACTCATACAAATAGGGAGGCAAGGATTAGCCTCATGCAAGTATGGAGGCAGGGATTAGCCTCATGGAATCAAGGATTAGACTCATGCAGATAGGGAGGCAATGATTAGCCTCATGCAAATATGGAGTCAGGGATTAGACTCATGCAAGTATGGAGGCAAGGATTAGCCTTATGTAGAGAGTAAGTAGCAAATAAGAGTAGTATATGTCTTAGCTGGAGATATATTCGGTGTCTGATGGCCTGATTGATAGTGAATTATCTTTGTGTATACATGTTTTGTGAATGTTATCGTTACGTCAAATGTGCCTGCGTTCAAAGAAAAATTATAAGTTTTGTGGGGGGAAGGTTGGTTCGTGCTCCTATCGGCTGGCTTTGCTTTGCTCCGTTCTGAAAGCCTTTCGAGTTCCCCTGGGTGACACTTGACTGTTATGGAAATAAAGTTTTCAAAAATATGCAATTATTGATAAAAATAGAGTTGTTTTGGAAACGTATTGATATATCAAGTAATTTTTTATGAACTAGTGACTGTAACACATCTCGAAGGCATTGCAGCTCTCTCATATTAGAATTTTGAGGGTCCTCCTCAAAATTCTACCCCAGTTTGGTAGATGATCTTTGACCGTTTGCGGATAATGGATCTTGCTGAACCTTCTCCAGAATTTTGAGAATCTGGCCCAGTTTCTTAATTGGTTACTGACCGTCAGACACATGTTGGCATTGGCTGGACTTGCTCCAGAATTTTGAGGACCCTCCTCAAAATTTTGCCCTAGTTTTTGATCTTGGGGGAAATAAAAATTCTATTATGATATGACCGAACCCATAAGGCTGCCTACGTATCCCTTCTTAAATGGGAATCAGGTCAGCGTAGTTCAATCAGATGAGGAAATTCACATAATCTAAGCATAATATCTCTTGACTGCGTCTGAATTGATTGGTTTTGGCCAGATTTCTCCATCCATTTCTGCAAGTATGAGTGCTCCTCCTGTTAGCACCCTATGGACCATGTACGGACCTTGCCAGTTGGGTGAGAATTTCCCTTTGGGTTCATCTTGATATGGGAAAATCTTCTTCAGCACCAACTGACCTGGTGCAAATTGCCTCGGTTTGACCTTTTTGTTGAAAGCTCTGGACATTCTATTCTGATAAAGTTGGTCGTGACACACTGCATTCATCCTCTTTCCATCTATAAGGGCAAATTGCTCATAGCGGCTCCTTATCCACTCTACATCACTAAGTTCAGCTTCCTGTATGATTATTAAAGAAGTTGTGGCTCGATGAGTGGATGCATGGCTACGAGATGAGTATGTTGTGACTGCGAGATGTGTCCATATGGTTTGAATGTGACGAGAAGAGTTTGCTTGAAATGTAAAAAGGATTATTGGGTGTTTGATTTCTATCTTAATTTGACATATTAGCTAGAGTTATGGGTGTGTTGAGGGAATCTTTCATGTTGTTTAATTGTGGAGTGAAGTAGATTTTCATGTCTTGTTGTGAGTTCAGACTCAGGAAGATTAAGTGATTGCGTAGTAGTTGTGGCTATGAAAGGGTATAGAGAGATGTCAATTTGAGGCAAATCAGGTGGGTTATTTCCTGCGGGGGTGTCCTGAGGTTGTTGATCCATATGTTGTCTTGTAGAGAGTTCTCTTTTACCAATGAATTATACGTGTGGCAATTTGAGTTTGGTTCGCTTATGGGAGTTGGCTTGACTGTTACAAGGTGGATGCGAGATTTGCAGATGATTTGAGGTATTAGATGGTTAGTGTTACAAGAGCTTATGAAGGATTTAGTTGAATCTCACTACGGTATTATGGCAGTAATAGAGTATGGGCATTTTGAGTTATTGAGTGTTTTGTCCTATGGCTTTGAGCTAAGTGGGAGAGTCTGCTATCGACGAGTTGATTGCACGGTTATGTGTTGTATTGATTTCAGTTTGAGTGTATACTTGTGAATAAATTATGACTTGCAAAGGTTGAGATCGAGGATGACTCAAGTAAGGGAATATTTGGATACGGGTTGTATTACATTCTATGGGTATATGGAAATCATGGAATGATTGAGCGATTATTTGTGAAGGATGCAGTGTGCATGGAGTAGGAATTTTCCTGGTTGCGTTAAGATGGTTACTTCTTTGGGTATTATCGTGTTGATGGGGCACAAGTCATTCAGCCATTTGGGCGGTGCAATTGAGATTTGAGTAGAGTGGATATATCTCCAGAATGGTTCTAATGGATTCAAGATTTATATGTAACAATTGGGAATTTTCAGGATTTGTATATGGCTATAAACTTAGATCTACATTGGATGGTGTCGAGGCACGCAGTATTTCTAAATCCTTATGGATTCTGCATTTCAATATCAGGAAAGTGAAGGAAATGACTTCAGATTTGCAGAAGGTCTCTTTAGAGTGAGTATCTCGGTTGTGGTACTTTTGGGATACTTAAGAGGGAATTCAGCGGCTTATGGGCCTTAGGGTGGTGTGGTTATATGCTAGAGTTTGTGGGGTGAGTTTTTGGTTATGGATCGTGGTGTTCTAGTAAGGAGAAGTATCAATTGAAGGAAATTCGGAAGGAACTCGGAGGAACACAAAAGTTTAGTAGTAGGTTGGATCAGTACAGTAATGGATGAGATCAGTTCTTTGGGGTACTCATGATGTGGTGAGTCTCTACGGGGTGTTTTATGGCAATGCTCTTGGGTTTTGGTGACCTACATGGCTTGGATTAGTTAGAGAGATTCAATTCTGATGACTTGGTTATGTGCAAATGGGTTTCAAAGTGCTCTCAATGGTTTCTACCACGGTTTGAGGTGTATATTTCCTATTGGTGTGGAACATGTTGCGTATTGTGATTTTCTATGGGATGAGATCAAATGGAAGGTTCCTAGCTAATTGAGTACGTAGTTTGCTTGTGACTCAGAGTTGATTATGGTATTCTCATACTTTTCATATGATGTCATGACAGATGCAGTATGTTGTATGTGATGGAGATTTGCATATGTAAGGTCACAGTTCAGTTTTAAAGGAAGGTCATGAATTCTTAGACAATATGGACGGTTTCAGATTACTAGATGAATGTTATTACTACTTGATATCGCTTGAGAACCGTGCACATTTCAGAGGGTGCATTGTATTGTGACTTGTGGATGCTTCATTGGTATCCGGTACTCGCCTGGTTGGTCGACTATTGATATTCAGATTTTGCTATGTGGCATGGAAGAATTATAGAGGTATTCCTCATGGATGATCGTGTATGTGAGATGTATTATACATCAGGCAGTAAAGTTAGGATCAACTATGGTGATTCGTGTGTTCTATGAATTTGGAGATCGGGAATTTTTAGAAGCAGATTGTTTCGTGGTTGTGGATTGTGAAGATGTGGCCAAAGCTATCTAAATGATAGTATATGTTATGATTCAGTCATTGTGGACTTTCGGAGGGTTATTATCTATTGTGGGTGGCCAGAATTGATTTGGGGTCCATTGGTAGGCCCAATAAGGATATGTGTTCTACACCGGATAAAATTGGTTGACTCCGTACTGCCATTGTGAGAGATGTGCTATCCAGTTAGTGTTGAGCTTACTTGTGCTCTGATATGTTCTATGAGTTACCCTCCTATGCTACGAGGGATTGTGATTCGTTGGTTATATGCACACATGGTGCGGTCCTATTAGCGTATAGTGGAATTTGAGCAAGATGGGTATTTGGATGTTGCATGATTGATTGCGTATTGGTTATGTTCTTTTCGGGTTTGTGGGTCATTGTGTCATTTGCTTCTCTGTGGTTATGGTCATGCACCTTGGGTACTTGATGTCGAGTTGGGCGTGGTTATTGATTTTGAGTTGGGTGGCTTGATGTACTTCATATGGACCAATGTTGGATGGGATCATGCATTGCAGTGGAGTTATGTTGAGCTATTATCCTTTGTGTTAGATTCGTGTGTTATGATTCTACAGTGTGTGATGGGTTTTAGCATTTTATTGTGGCGGTACTTGTTGATCTTACGATACGGTCCTCTCGTTTGAGTCATTTTCCATATTTGAGTACATTTGAATTGTTGTGTATTGGTGCATAGGTTGCACGGTTTGTGGCTCTGGGTAGCATTGGAGTGGAATGTCAGTAGAGTAGTTGGTATTTGATAAGACGAGGTCGTTGGATCTAGGATGGGGGCTATTGGATTTGATTGCGGTATATTTGGAAGGATAAATCGGAATACAACTTAGAAATGGCTATAATTCTTGTCGAAGGAGAGGGGGCTCCATGACTTGTTGATCGGGTGAGTGGTTATGAGTTTTGTGTGTTTCTTTCATCATCGATAGTGTATGAAGGTTTTAGAACGAGGTTTTATTTGATATGAGGTTTATTACCGGTATTGGGTTGCTTTGAGCAGCTACTGTGAGTAGAAATCATTGCTATAAGTAATTGAGTTATGTGGTATATCCTGTTATTGTGCCTTGGGTTATGGTTATGGCTTGATACAGCATGTTCAGAATTGTACAGTGTATAGATGCGAGATTTGGTTCTTATAGGAAATTCCAAATGTTGGAAAATTGGATTCTAAGGTCTATGGGCTAAGATTGAATTAATGATCTTAAGTATGTTGTATTGCCGGGCCTATATGGAATAGGTTGACGTGGGACCACCCCTGAGTATGCGTATGGTAAGGTTACACGGTGATTTGACAGCTTTAGAACAACTCTGGGCACTTTCGAGGACGAACGTATGTTTAAGTGGGGGAGGATATAACGACATGAACTGTCGTTTTGAGCATTTGCACTTCGCTCGGTAACTTTGGGACATGACTAGCTCCATATGATTTATTATAAAGACTTGTGTGAATCATCGGTTTTGGTTTTTAGGTTATTCGAAATTAATTAGGAAGAATGATTCTCAACTAGGAAGCTTTAAATTGGAAGAGTTGACTAATCTTGAATTTTTAGTATTTGATCTCAGATTGGAGTTTTGATGGTTCCGTTAGGTCCGGATGGTAATTTTGGACTCGGGCATATGCTCGGATTTGTATTTGGATATTTCTAGAAGGTTTCGGCACTAATTGACGAAAATTAAAACTTTGAAGGTTTTGAAAGTCCATAAGTTTGACCAAGAGTTGAATTTATGGATATCGGGTCTGGATTGTGGTTTCGGCAATTGGAATAGGTTCATTATGTTATTTGGGACTTGTGTGCAAAATTTAGGTTCATTTCGAATTAATTTGCTATGTTGCGACACGAGTTTTTGAAGTTGAAAAGTTTAAAGTTCATCAAGTTCGAATTGAGGTGTGATTCATCGTTTCGATGTTGTTAGGTGTGATTTGAGGCCTCGAGCAGGTCCGTGTTATGTTATGAGACTTGTCGGTATATTTGGACCCGAGTTGCTTCTGTGAGTTTCGGACGATGTTCCGACCATTTCTCATTCTTATTTGGTTGCTGGTACTGGTGTTGCGCACCTGCAATTGAATTTGCACAGGTGCGATGGTCGCAGAAGAGACAATGCAGTCGCAAAAGCAAGGTGAGAGATATGTGAGGAAGCCTGCAGAAGCGGAGAATTTGGCGCAAGTGCGGATGCACAGGTGCGTCGAGTGGAAGTGCAAGTGCGAGGGTCTTCGCAGAAGCGGAGTTTAATATCGCAGGTGCGAAGGGTTGCTGGGTAAGGCTGTTTTCGCAGAAGCGAAGTTTTTCACCACAGAGGCGGAGGTCGCAGGTGCGACCTACTATCCACAAATGCGGAAAACACTGGGCAGAATGCTTTAAATTCGAGGGTTGGCCATTTTTATCACATATTGAGCTGTGGACTTAGGAATAGAGTGGTTTTGGAGGCAAATTTCACCACAAGGATTGGGGTAAGTGTTCTATACTTGGTTTTGACTATATTTCGTGAATCTATCTTCATTTATAGCAATTGGTTGATGAATTAAAAGAGGGAACTGGGTTTTGTTTTTCAAAAACTTCATAAATCAAATTATCGAGTTGTGAACATCGATTTGGAGTCGGATATGTGAAACGAGTATGGTTGGACTCGTAACTGAATGGGTTGTCAGATTTTGTGATTTTTGTCGGGTTCCGAGGCGCGGGCCCAGGTTGGGCTTTTTTGGCCGATTTTTTCAAGATTTGACCTTGTCGATTGGGAATTGTTCCTCTGCATTGTTTGATGTATTTGAGTTGCTCTTGGTTAGTTTTGAGCCATTCGAAGGTCGGAACGCACGAAATGGCATTTTTGGAGCATCTCTTAGCTTGCTCGGTATTGGAATTGGCTCGTTCGAGGTAAGTAACACTTGTAAACTTGGTGCTGAGGGTATGAAACCCTAAATTACGTGCTATGTGTTTGGTGTTGAGAAGACGCACATGCTAGGTGACGGGCATGTGGGCGTGCACTGAGTGAATTGTGGCTCCGTTATTCCTATGGTACTATGTAGCTGCCTTATCTTATCTGTAACCATGAAATTTTTACGTATTAGAGCTATTGAGCTGGGATTCATGTTAGAAACCATGTCTAGGCTTGATGCTTATTCTGTTGGGACCCTCCGCGATCATATTGTTGTTGAATTACTTGTTTAATTTGCAATTTCATACTCAATCATGTTCATTCATTCCGTATCATATCTTAGTCTTTGTTGCTATTTATTGACATGTCATATCATCATTTTGGGCTAGTTTCATGGCATTGTGAGCCCGAAAGACTGGAGAGATTGATGACTGAGTGAGGCCGAGGGCCTGAGTGTGAGTGATATATTATAGGATCGAGCTACATGTTGTAGAATGTTATATTGATTATATTATGGGATTGGGCAGCACGCCGCAACATGTTATATTGATTATGCTATGATTGGCTTGATATAGCTCTTGGGTTGAAAGAGCCCCTTCAGAGTCTGCACACACTCCCAGTGAGCGCGGTTGATTTATATTGAGGGATGGATCTTCCCTAGACATAGATCTTGTCTGAAGCATTTATATTTGAGGATGGATCTTCCCCGGGCTGGATTGGCCTCATACTGTACTAAGTGACTGACTACCAGTTGATGTGTATATATTCGGGATGGAACTTCCCTGGCCGGATTGGCTACAGTACTGAGTGACTGAGCATGTCGAGTGATTGAGCATGATGAGTGGAAAGTGTGGGACAATGAAATTGAGTACTCTGAGAGTGTGGGTACATGAGTTCATCTCTGAGATACATGGCATTGACATGCACACATGACATACAAGCATAGGGATGCATTTTTCTCATGTTGTACGGTATCACATCATTCATGACTTCTCACACAAGTTGACATATATGCATAGAGATGTATTTTCCTCATGCCATCTGAAAATGAAATATTTTCTTATGGAAAGCTTTTTGAGAAAAATTACAGTTTTCAAACTTACTCATATTTTCGGCGATTTCGGTAAAAGATTTGGGTTTTCACTGATATACTTAAAAAGCAGATCTATTTTCTGGAACTGTGAGAGAGGCGAGCATTTTATCTCTGAGTTACTTCTTTCATTACTTTCATTATGTTGTTATGAACTGTTGTTGGGCTATTGGTGTTTGACTCCGATCCTTGTCCCAGTTCGTCACTACTTTCAACCTAAGGTTAGGTTTGTTACTTATTAAGTACATGGGGTCGGTTGTACTCATACTACACTTCTGCACCTTGCATGCAGATGTTTGCTGTTGATGTTGTTATGTTCAATGGGAGTTGGATTTGGAGACGTACCTGCATTTCAGTTGTAGCTACCTCTTGTTCATGGTAGCCTTAGATTTATAAAAATCTATTTATGTACATTTCGAACAAATAATGTATTTATTTCATACCAACTTTGTAAATTCTAATCTTAGAAGCCCATGATTTGTACTACCGGTCCTTGGAGGAATGTATTAGTTTCAGATATTTTCTTTCACTTAATTGTCTTATTAAATTTCATTGGAATTGAATAGTTATTAATTGACTTATCTAGCGGGTTGGGCTAGATGTCATCATGACTAGTTGAATTTTGGATCGTGATAACCATCATCAACGATAACCGGATAGCAATCTATGTGGAAGATGAGAGAATAAAGGTCTCATATATTCTTCATACAAAAAGGTGCTCCAGATCCAGAAACAAAATGGCTAGTTGAATCTCCCTACATTCATTGTAGCAAAAGACTTGGGGAAATTGTTGACTACAAATGAATGATTGAACTTTGTTCTTGCACTTCAACGTAATGTGGTCGTAGTGAAAATAAAGTTTACACCATCAATCGCAGCATCAGTAGTCTTACAGGAAAGAAGCCATCCAATGATCAAGATTCAAGAATATGATATGAAGAGAAACACTCATTTGAGCGACAAACACTCATTTTGCAATGTCAGCTCGGAGAGTTTATGAGACACGCATGTACCAAGTTAAAGTGTTTACTTGAGATTTAGGTATGTTAAACTGTCAAACTGACAGTTGAGGCCAAGTTTGAATGTTGTATTTTGCCTATATTATGTGGGTCCCTAAATAAAAGAAACAAAAAGAATAAAGAAAGAATAAGTATTATTGGCTAAATAAAAGGCAAGGTAGGCAGATCTATTAAATTGGTTTTGTAACAGATTTGGTTTTAGATTTGCAAATTGCAATATGAAACTTGCATATGAAATCCAATTTCTTGATTGGTTCTATGGGCGGTAATTCACTCCTATAAAGAAGCTTTGTTCGTTCATTCAATCACACCAAAAAATAGAGAGAGCGCAATAGAGCGTAGAGAGTAATCCACAGATTGTAGTCTATGAGATAAATAGTGAGTGTGAGTAATATTGTAGTGACATGTTTAAAATAAAGAGTTTTTTCTTTCGAAGTTGTAGTAGTCTCTTTACACTACTAAGTTGTAATATTATAGTGGTAATATTATTCCGCTCGAGTATTGTATTTTACCCCGTTAAAAGATTTAGTGTCTTTGTTACTCTCTTGTGTTATTGTTATTTATTGTGGATATTATTCCTGGGTGGGAATTATTATTTTTTCCAACAACGTGTTATCAGAGTCATGACGAATAATAGTCTGTTGTCGTTTCAGTATCCCCATCTCACAAAAGATAATTATGAGAAATGGTATCTACGTATGAAAGCTATTCTTGGCTCCTAGGATGTGTCGGAAATTGTAGATAGAGGATACACAAAACTCGATAATGAGGAAACTCTCCCTCAAAATGAAAAAGATGTCTTGGCAAAGACAAGGAAGAAAGATCAACAAGTTCTCACGCTCATCCACCAATATTTGGATGATGCAATATTTGAGAAGGTGACACATGCTACCACCTCAAAGGAAGCTTGGGAGATTTTATAAAATTCTCTCCAAGGAGTTGACAAGGTGAGGAAGGTAAAACTTCAAACTCTAAGGGCTGATTTTTAAGTTTTAAAAATGAAAGAATCCGAATGCATTTCGGATTATTGTTCAAAATTGAAGGCTATTGTAAATCAAATAAGACGATATGGGGAGGACATAGAAGATGTCCGTGTGGTAGAAAATATCCTTCGCATTTTAATACCTAAATTCGATTTTGTGGTGTGTTTTATGGAAGAGTCTAAAGATTTAGACACAATGATGGTGGAGCAATTGGAGGGTTCTTTACAGGCCCATGAAGAAAAGATCAAGAGGAGACAAGAAGTGTCATTGGAGCAACTTCTTAATACTCAGGCATCCTTCAAGGATTATGGAGGTGAAAAGAGCTATCGAGGGAATGGACGGGGACGAGGCCGTAGCGGTCATGGACGAGGAATAAGTAACAGTAACAACTTCAACAATAAAGTTAAAATACACCAAACATTCAAAGGTCGTGGTCGTGGTCGTGGAGAAAGAGAAGGAAGAGGATGTGGCTACTACCAAGAAAATAATGGACAAAGGTATGACAAATAAAAAATTGAGTGTTATAATTGTCATAAATTTAGCCATTACTCTTGGGAATGACGTAGCAATGTTGAAGAAAAAGCTAACCTTGTTGACGACAAGGAAGAAGTTGAGTCAACGTTGTTGATGACACTCAAGGAAGAAGATAAGGATGATTGCAGCTCGTGGTATTTGGACAATGGAGCAAGCAATCATATGTGTGGATGCAAATAAAAGTTTGTGGAGATCAAAAAACGGTAAGAGGTAATGTGTCATTTGGAGATACTTCAAAGATTCAAATTAAAGGGATAAGTACGATTCTGATCTCCTGTAAAGATGGTAGTCACAAGCTAATTCAAGATGTTTATTATGTGCCAAAATTAAAAAGTAATATTTTGAGTTTGGGCCAACTTCTTGAAAAGGAATATGACATCCACATGAAAAATATGCATTTTTGGCTTAGAGATTCAAGTGAAATTCTAATTGCTAAAGCGCATATGGCAAAGAATAGATTATATTCTCTGAATCTTAAAACAATTGATGAAAAGTGTTTGAAATCTAATGTGCAAGATGAATCATGGTGTTGGCACATGCAATTTTGCCACTTGAATTTTGAAGCGCTCAAAACAATGGGAGAAAAGAACATGGTGCATGGGATACCATTAATCAGCCATCCCAATCAATTGTGTGAAGCTTGTCTTTTTGAAAAATATGCAAGGAGGAGTTTTCCAAAAGAGGCCATGTCAAGATCAATCAAACTGCTTCAGCTAGTTCACACTGATGTGTGTGGACCAATCAATCCACCTTCCTTTGATAAAAGTAAATACTTTCTGATCTTCATTGATGATTTTGGTAGAAAGACTTGGGTTTATTTTTTGAACCAAAAATCTGAAGCTTTTCCTGCTTTTAAAAATTTCAAGGCACTTGTGGAAAAAGAAAGTGGTTATGAAATAAAAGCTTTAAGGTCAGATAAAGGAGGCGAATTCACTTCAAAAGAATTTAATGAATTTTGTCAGTCTCACGGAATTCATCTCCCTCTAACGGTACCTTTACCCCCAACAAAATGGAGTTGCAGAGAGAAAGAATCGAACAATTCTTAATATGGCTAGATGTATGCTGAAATCTAAAAGTATGCCCAAGGAATTTTGGGCCGAAGCTGTTTCTTGTGCAGTTTATTTGAACAACAGGTCTCCAACAAGGAATGTTAGAGATCAAACCCCTCAAGAAGCATGGAGTGGAAGAAAGCCAAGTGTCAAGTACTTGAGAATCTTTTGGAGCATAGCCTATGCTCATGTGCCACATCAAGGGAGAGCGAAGCTTGACGATTGAAGTGTCAAGCATGTGTTTGTTGGCTATGATACGAGTTCAAAAGGCTAAAAGTTATACAACCTAAGAAGCGGTAAGGTGGTGGTAAGTCGAGATGTTGAATTTGATGAAGAATTGGCATGGGATTGGGAAGCTCAGAAAGAAACTTCATATGATTTTCTTCCATACTTTGGTGATGAAGAAGAACCAGAGACCGTGGAACCTGTGCAAGATACAACTCCACCTCCTTCTCCAACCAATGTTGCATCTCTCTCTTCTCAAGAAAGTTCAAATGAACAGCCGCAAAGGACAAGGATTATTCAAAAGCTCTATGAGGACACAGAAAAAGTTATTAATTTTGATCTTTTATGTTGTCTCTTTGCTGACAGTGAACAAATAAACTTTGATGAAGCTGTTAAAAACAAAAAGTGGAGACAAGCCATGGAGGAGGAGATTGAGTCAATAGAAAAGAACAACACTTGGGAGTTAACAACTCTTCCCAAGGGTCATCGAGCAATTAGAGTGAAATGGGTATACAAGACAAAGAAGAATGCCGATGGATATGTGGAGAGATACAAGGTACGACTTGTGGCTAAACGCTACAAGCAAAGGAAAGGCATTGACTATGAAGAAGTCTATGCACCTGTTGCCCGCATGGAGACGATTCGTTTGCTGATCTCTTTGGAGGCACGAATGAAGTGGAAGATCCATCAACTAGATGTCAAGTCAACCTTCTTGAATGGTTATCTTGAAGAAGAAGTCTATGTTGAACAACCATTATGCTTCGTGGTCAAAAACCATGAAGATAAAGTGTTGCGGTTGAAGAAAGCTTTATATGGATTAAAGCAAGTACCACGAGCATGGAATAGTTGTATCGACAAATATTTTCAAGACAATGAGTTTACTCGTTGTCTCCATGAATATGCTCTTTACCTTAAAGTTTATACTAATGGAGATATCTTACTTGTTTGTCTTTATTGATGATCTTATTTTCACGGGCAATAACCCAAGTTTGTTTGAAGCTTTTAAGAAAGATATGTCCCGTGAGTTCGAGATGACAGACGTAGGGCTCATGTCATATTACCTGGGCCTAGAAGTGAACAAAATGGACGATAGAATTTTTATCTCTCAAGAAAGCTATATAAAAGAGATATTGAAGAAGTTCAACATGCTCGATTTCAATCCCGTGAATACATCGATGGAGAGTGGGACAAAATTTTTCAAGTTTGACGAAGGAGAAAAAGTGGATCCTATATTTTTTAAAAGTCTTGTGGGAAGTTTGAGGTACTTGACTTGTACCAGGTCAGATATACTCTTTGCAGTTGCAGTAGTAAGTCGCTTCATGGAATCTCCTAGCTCCATTCACTTGAAGATCTCTAGAAGAATTCTTCGTTACCTAAAAGGTACGATTGACTTTGGGTTATTTTATTCTTCTTCTAATGATTTCAATCTTAAGGGATTTTGCGATAGTGATTATGCGGGAGATATTGATGATAGAAAAAGTACAACTGGTTTTGTATTTTTCTTGGATGATTATGTTATTTCTTGGAGTTCAAAGAAACAATCAATTGTTACTCTCTCGATTTGTGAAGCTGAATATATAGCAGCAACATCTTGCACCTGTCATGCTATTTGGCTGAGGAGATTATTGAAGGAGCTCAATTTGCCACAAATTGAAGCTACGTAGATTTGTATTGACAACAAATCTGCACAGACACTTGCTAAGAATCTGGTGTATCATGATCGAAGCAAGCATATAGATACAAGGTATCACTTCATTAGAGAATGTATCGCCAAGAAGGAAGTCGAGCTCAAATATGTGAAATCTCATGATCAAGCTGCGGATATTTTTACAAAGCCTGTTAAGTTTGAAGATTTTCAGAGATTGAGATTAAAACTTGGAATGAAGAAAAAAAATCAAAATAAAGGGAGAGATTTGCGGGTCCCTAAATAAAAGAAACAAAAAGAATAAATATTATTGGCTAAAACAAAAGGCAAGGTAGGCGGATCTATCAAATTGGTTTTGTAACAGATTTGGTTTTAGATTTGCAAATTGCAATAGGCAACTTGCATATGAAATCCAATCTCCTGATTGGTTCTATGGGCAGTCATTCACTCCTATAAATAGGAGCTTTGTTCGTTCATTCAATCACACTAAAAATAAGAGATAGCGCAATAGAGCGTAGAGAGAGTAATTCAGAGATTGTAGTATATGAGATAAATAGTGAGTGTGAGTAATATTGTAGTGATGTGTTTAAAATAAAGAGTGTTATTTCTTTCAAAGTTGTAGTAGTCTCTTTACACTACTAAGTTGTAATATCATAGTGGTAATATTGCTCTGTTCAGATATTGTATTTTACCCCGTTAATTGATTTGGTATCTTTGTTACTCTCTTGTGTTATTGTTATTTACTGTGGATATTATTCCTGGGCGGAAATTATTATTTTTCCCAACATATTAAACATGCTGACTGATGCACTTTGGAAAGTTACAACTCTGGTTTCTCAGAAACTTCCTCAACATTAGAGATTGAGATTCCAAATTCAGTATATTAGATTTGCAATAGGCACTTTCCAGTTTACAAAAATGAATTTGTACAGACAGACAAGGTGGGATACAATTTTACATGGTATATGCATAATGAAAGACCTAAAAATTCCTTTAAACTATATATTAAAAAACAGAAGGAGCAGCAGAACTACAAATAATCCTTCTCATTATTCTCACATTTAAATGTCCAAGGTTCAACATCAACAAGCATCTTGACCACTTGTTTCATGTTGGGGCGTAAATTAGGAAGTTTAGTAGTACATAGTGCAGCAATCTTCAACACTTTGATCATGTCATCTTGTACAAGCTCAGACACCACCTTTTGATCAAGAACACTTGCTTTGTCATTTAGATGAGTTGATGCCCAATAAACCAAGTCTTTTCCTTCTCCATAGTCTTCCTCTATTGGTTTTCTTCCAGTAACTAGTTCTAATAGCACAACTCCAAAGCTGTATACGCCGCTCTTTTCTGTTACTCTGAAGGGCATGGCGGGGTGTGGCCATGGCACGGCGCAGGACGTACGTATATGCCATCTCTGTCAACATAACCAAATATAAACACAATGTTAGAAAACTAGTACTCCCTCCGTTTCAATTTATGTGAACATGTTTGATTGTGTACGGAGTTTAAGAAAAACATGAAGATTTTTGGAATTTATGGTCCTAAACAAGTCAAAAAGTAGCTCAGAATATTTGTGCGGTTATAAAAGCTTCTCATTAAGGGTATAATGGTAAGTTTAAGCTAAATTATTACCAAATTTAGAAAGGGATCATTTTTCTGGAACGGACCAAAAAGTAAATAGGTTCACATAAACTAGAACAGAGGGAGTACCTTTTTTGTGTATGCAAAAAATAACAGTAATTAGTGATTGGTTGAAACATCTAAAAGGGCAGCATGGTGCACTAAGCTCCCGCTATGCGCGGGGTCCGGAGAAGGGCCGGACCCACAAGGGTCTATTGTACACAGTTTTACCCTGCATTTTTGCAAGAGGCTGTTTACATGGCTCGAACTCGCAACCTTCTGGTCACATGGCAGGAGCTAAATAGCCATACACCAGTTACGCGAAGGCTCTCCTGCAAGTTGAAACATACACCAGGAGCTAAATAGCCATGAGTGCCTGCAAAGTTGCTGAACTCGGAGCCTCTAGAGGAAATTTCTGAAACTTTTGCAACACCAAAATCAGAAACTTTTGCTTCATACTCCTCATCAAGTAGAATGTTGGTTGACTTGATATCCCTCGTCAAAACTTTCAATCCATTTCCTTTCCACAGCTGCTTTACAGCCACTGTGCCACAACCTTTCTTCAAATCTAACCGATAAACTTTTCCTGTACCTCCACTTCCAATCAATTTGTCCTCATCGACATCACAAATTTCTTCTGCATCAAGTTCTGATAAGTTCAGCTGCTGTCAACTACCAATTCTAGAAGTCCACCATTGTTGAATGAAGAATTCAACCACCAACCACCTTCTTTAAGGTTATAAATAGAGCCTTATGTTTTACACAGAAACATCAATCCAGAGAGATTGAAATACAATCCAGGAAGAGATTGTGAGAACAAAAAGAGAGTTTGGTGATGTTTTTTGTAGAGAGAAATTCTTGGTGTAAATTCTCTATAATTCTATTCTTGTGAAATAAAGTTGTTTTTCCTCCCAAATAATCTTCATATTGATCCGAGAATCACAACAAGTTCCACATTTAATGGAAACTTTCAATCGTCCATTTTGGATCCATTCCCCCCAATCGCTTTTCTGGATCAGCCTCTGCATTGTGCTTGTACTTGAAGTAACTCACAAGTATTATTAGAACAGCCAAGGAAAGCAAGACAAGTCTAAACACGACTACTTTGCTTTTCATGAACTTGTCCTGAGCAGTCTCTCCACCACAAATTCCCAAGCCCGAGTTCATTGAGATCCTGATGCTTTGATCAACACAAAGCCCCTTGTTTCCTGCAAACGCTTTGTCTCCTCCCATTGTCAACAAATCTGAAGAAACCCCTCCTGTCAGCCGGTTGTTGGAGAGATCCAATGAAGACAACTTCAGGTTATCCAACAACAACAACAACGACCCAATATAATCCCACAAATAGGGTCTGGGGAGGGTAATATGTTGCAGACCTTACCCCTACCCGAAGGGTAGAGAGGCTGTTTCAAGGAGACCATCGGCTCAAAGAAGCAACGGGAGACCCTTCAGGTTATCCAAGTTTGTTGGAATTGAACCGGTAAGATTGTTAATCGAGAGATTCAGGGAGTTCAACGAGGCCATCATTGTTGATAATCGAGAGATGATTTGAAGTATGATCCAAGTCTGCCAACCTAGGAAATTCCCCCAACTCTGATAATGGTATTGATCCATACAGCAAGTTTTTCTCCAAAGGCAAAGATGAAATTTGTTTCAATGTACCAAGTTCAGATGGTATTGTGCCTGAGAATTTGTTGTTTGACAAAACCAACTGATTCAACTTTGTAGCGGCAGCGCCAATTCCAGGAGATATAAATTAATCCAATGTTAGTAAATGAGCCCACAACCACACCCCAATTCTAGTTTCAGCAGCAGAAGTCAGAAAACTTTCCTCTAGAAGAGTTATCCAACCTTTGCTTTGTTCAACTTTTCTCTCATAACTCAAAGGAATTCAAAAGTTCAATGAGACCCCAAAGTTTTTCAACAACATGAAAAAAAGATTCAAGAGAAAGGAATATGCACAGTTCAACAGAATTATATGGGGATAAAGGCAGTTCGGTGCATAAAGCACCCCGAATCACGTAAGGTATGAGGAAGGGCCACACCCGAAGGACCTACTTAAGGATATAGGCAGTTCTGCCTATAAAATTTATTTTTATACTACTTAAGGATTATTGAGGTTAGTGGTAGTCTTTGATCCACACTTATTATAGAGCATTTACTGTTAGAAATGTCTCTTCTAGTGTGGCTCACATATAAAGTAATAAATTATTTACCTTGTCTTCCAAAGGAAATAATATATCAGATAATATTCTGTAGTTATGCATATATGGTAGTTTCTTTGATGGAAAGAAATTACCATATATTAGGAGTCCTTAGGGTAATTATAATTTATGGAGAAGTCCCTAGGGCTAAAGTATTTGCCTAAGAGTCCCCAGCCTACCTATAAATACGCTTGTGACTCCATCAGTTTGGTATCCAACGATAGGCACAGACTAGAAGGCTCTCTAGGTTTTCTGCTAAAGGTTTCAAAGGCAATTTTCTACATCACTTGAACAACTATGGCTAAAGGTATGTTCCTATTAATATTCCGCTGCGTTGACTCTGTATTTGTATTGGAATTATAACATGTGGTATCATAGCCTTCCTTTAGTCATGTTGTTCAGTACTATATTCTGCTTGAAAATAATGCGAAAGGTGTTTTCTAATTATGGCTGCTTACCGTCGTTGTTTGTTTTATTTAATTTGAATGAATCTTTATGGCTGAAGGAGCACCGCTATTGTATTGAAGCGATATGCATATTTCCTTGTTTGGAAATATCGTCTTTTGTTTGGTTACTTGAGCCATAAAAGTCAACTTTGTCTTTAAAGACATGAAATTTAGTTGCTTTTATTAACGGATTGCTTAGGCAGACGAATTTAATTACTCTAAATTGCATTGGTACTCTTTATTTTGATAGATCATAATTCTTATGTGACACCAATTCATAACATGTGAAAACACCTATTTTTTATGAATACTTAACAAAATATGGGGTTTTAAAGCTTATATCATAACTAACTGAAGATCTGTCTCGGTATAACAGAATTGTTAAACTATAATTGTTTAACTTGATATATCACGTCACGGTGCTTGCTATTAGTAAGATTTATAATGCAACGAGCCGTTACTAATATTTATATTAAGTTATGGCAGTCTTTGTGAAGTTTTGCTCTTGATTTAAGATTTCGCTTTTGATTTTAACAAGGATTTTTGTATAGTACATTTACTTGTGTTAAAGAAGGGTGATTCAATAAAGTTTCTTTTTTAAGATAAAGATGCACATGACATTAAGCTACTAAAACTACTACTAAAAATACACAACTACGTTAAAAAAAAACTAAAATGATAAAAAGCTAATTATCCAAAGGAATTTTCCCACCACACACTTAAAAGAGTGCAATATCCTTAATACACATCATAAATAAAATCAAGAGGGTAAGAGAAACTCCCAGGAAGGCCAAAGGCAGAAGCAATAGTAACTCATGGGGTACTCAGACTTCTCCCAAGGATGGTCCTTTGTGTGGGCACCTCACACTTAGTTCCAACCATCTGGATCACTTTTGCACATTTTCTATGTCTTTGCTCCCTATGCTCAAAATCCTACAAAATAAAACAACACAACAAAAATAATACAATAAGAAAAAAATCAAAACTAAAAAAACGGTAAAGTTAGGTTTCCTCCCAACAAGCGCCTAATTTAATACCGCAGCACGACGTGAACCACTTTTTACCTCCACCTCAAACTTATAAATTAAGCCCCTAATTTGGCTTCAAGCTTTCTGTTATGCTCCCGGGGCGGTAAGACAAATTTCATTGGGCCAAGTAACTAATATCGCATCCTACACTTCTTGGCTTTCGGATGAGGTATGTAATTCTGTCTCTCTGGCACGACGAATTCAAGAATGTAAGCACCCCGTTTCTCGTCCATTGGCTCTTCTAAAGGCTCAGATGACTGGATTTCCATGTCATCATCCAACCACAATATTGAAAAATGTATGGAATGAGGATCAATATGCCTTAACTCTAAAATTGTATTACCCTTTACATCCTCATATTTACTTGCACAAGAGTCTTCAAATATAACATTATCTGCTTCCTCACATGGCTCTAGTGTACTTTTCTCAACATGGGCATCATCAATAAAAATATGCTCGAATGATTGGCTCTCCACTTTTAGCTCCTCAATTTGGCATATAAGCTCATTTTCAGTTTCACACAACTCACTACTATTTTGTTGGGTGTTAGACGCATCAACCTTTGCATTCAATTGAGCCTCTAAGTCGTGAATAGTAGTGCGAAATTTATCAATCTCTTGCCCCAGTTCAGCTCTTCCTTCTATAAAGTATCTCATCTCATTTGTAATTTTCTCATGTTGAGCCTCATATATTTCTAATCTTTCAGCTTGTTCCACCAACCAAGATTGGTTCAAAATCTCCTTTTTTAAAAAAAAAATTCTCTTGCTGGTACTCGCTCTCTTCATTTAATTCTTCCATATTGGCCTTCATTCTTGTGATTGTTGCCCTCATTCTTTTCATATTTTTTTTGAGTTCATCGTATTGCCTCAAAATATCACTAATATATGCATCACATTCCATATCTTGCACTTTATTTCTCTTATCAAACTCACAAACACTGTTAGAAAGATCATAACAAGGGCTCAAAGAAGGATGAAAAGAATTAGGACAGTCATCCCAATGGCCATTGTGACCACCACACATATTACAAATATTCCACTCAAAGGATTGAGATTGTGCGCACAACTCACTCCCGGAAACATTCTGACAATTTTTTCACTAGTGAGGTCCTCCACAATATAGATTAGGATCATTAAAATAAGAATAACCATCATTCGAATAATTTTCATTCTAATATGCCATGTTAAAATAAATCATAAAATACTAACTAAACTAAAACAACAAAAAACTTGAATAGATAAAAAAATAAATGTCTAATCTAGAAAAATAGCTAATTCTAAGTTCCCGGCAACGGCACCAAAAATTTATTGCGGCCAAACGCACACGCAAGTATACTCGATCGTCAAGTAATAAAGTGATAATATAGAGTGTCGAACCCACGAGGACTTGTTATCAACTAGATCAGACTATCCTAATTATCTAAATAATGATTAAATCCAAAAGTAATGATGTTAAAGTAATTAACTAAAAATAATAATGAACTCTGAACAAAGAAAGAGTAGATTGTTATGTTATCAATATAATGAAAACGATACAGGGTTATGGGCTATCTAACATTCCTATTGTATTATTCAATTGAATTGACTAACTAATTAATCTAGCTTATTGGTTGACAGGGTTAATATTGCTTATAAGAATTTGTCGAGTTCTTACTAGCCTATTCACGCTAACCTAACACCTATATGTTTATGGAGTTAGAACTAGCAAAAACGCATTTATAATTCATGTACATCAACCAAGCAAGGAAATTAGGTATATTTTTATCCTAACCGTGAATCTGTTTCCTGCCTCATGTTCAAGAACTTGCTCTACTCAATCCTATGTGCAATTTAGAATTCCCACCTTCGAGTTTAATTCTAGATTCATGGATAGTATTTAATTGGTGATAAAGCAATCAAATAATCAAGCGTAAGATTGAATAAATAAACTAATATGATAAATCAAGAAAGCAAAATCAATACTCGAATAACAATAGTCATGAAAGAACTACAACCCTAGAACGTGAAATTTAGCTCCACATAGATATGGTATTCAAACAACAAATCATACAAAGAAACATAAAAATTATTAAGTTTGGGGGAAGAAAGATGGAATTTGGTGAATTCTGGCCTTCACTGCAGCTCTATGATTGTGTTTTCCTCTCAAAAACGTCCTCCCCCGGTCAAAAGTTCCTTTCAAAAATGTTCTCCTCCTCCAAAATAGGTTTAGGACCCCTTTTATACGAGTCGGGGATATGTAGGGCCGAAATAACTAAGTCCCAAGCGAAATAGGACAAGTCCCCGTCACCAGCGCCCAGGGTAGCGTGGAGCGTTAGCCCTGGCACTGGATATTTATGCTTCTAGAAACTGGCCCACAGGTAGCGCCCCACCCTAAATGTGCACTTTTACTTTTTCTTCCCATTTTCGCTCTAATTCGCATACTTTTGTTTTAAACTGCATCCGAATGATTCCTACACATAGAAATACCACAAATTAGCACAAACCATTATATTATACATTCGAAATCTACGAGACATAAGCGCAATGCGAGGCAATATACATAAAAATATGTATACTTTAAGCAGAATATCAGTTGCCCTTGCTCAACTTTTGAAATAAAAGAATATCTATTATAACCATAAACTCATAAGCTAGTGTCAAAAAATAAATTCTAAATCACACAAATATATATATTTTTTTATTTATTTTTACCATTTTTCAAACCTAAGGTCCATTTTTCAGAGAATTGATGGAAGTTGTACTTGGAAGGGCAAAGAAAATGATACTTTGACTAGGACAACCAACAAGATAATGCCTGCATTGAAAAAGAAAATGAGAACAATTAGATATGGAGTCATTTTCCCAATAAGTGGAGATTTGATTATGGAATAAAGTGATACTACAATAACTTATTATAACTCATCCAAGACCATTTAATATTACTATTTTCTAGAATCCGAAATCCAAAATTCGAATTCGAAATATGCTAAATCCGATCCGATCCGATCCGTGCACAGCCCTAGCTAGGAGTAGCACTGTAGGACAGAATTATCTAGAACTAAAATCCTACCTTACAGTTATTCAATACTTACGCTGGTGGAAAATAGCAAGTATTATATAGAATTAATTGAGGTGCGCATAAGCTGATCCGAATATCACGATTAAAATAAACTATAAAATAGCAAGTATTATATAGAATTAATTTTTGGCTTCAAGCCAAGAATATTTCTTGGAGAACACCCCTCATCAATTAGTGATTCCCTAATATGTGAGGTAATATCTCGCCCTAATTGTTTTTTAGAATAGGAAAAGTATTCAACCAAAAATAAATCACATCATACAGACAAGATTTTTATTTGATAGCAATATTTAATTGTACTAGGAAGTTCTATAGTTTCAAATGAATTTTGGATACTTGGAGTGTGTTTGGTACGAAGGAAAATATTTTTCGAAAAATATTTTTCAATTTTTTTATATTTGGTTGGCTTAAATATTTTGAAAAATATTTTCCTCGTGAACTCATTTTCCTCCAATTGGAGGAAAATGTTTTCCCTATCAAAGGAGGGAGAAAATATTTTTCAAAATTCTTTTTCAACCTTCCTCACCCTATTCCTCATCCCCACCAACCCAACCCCCCAACCCCACTTACTCACCCACTCTGCCTTCACCCTAAATAAAAATATTGTTAATAGTACTTTCTTTTCATGTTATAGATAGATTTTTTTTTTCATTTCAACAAATGAATATTTTCTTTTCATGGTATAAAAAAGTATTTTTTTTATTTTAACAAAAAAAGGTACTTTCTTTTCATGATGTAGAAAGAATATTTTCTTTCATTTCAACAAAATGAGTATTTTCTTTTCAAGATTTAGAAAAAGTATTTTCATTTATTTCAATAAAATGATTACTTTATTTTCATGTTGTAGAAAAAGTACTTTCTTTTCCAACCAAAAAAAGAGTATTTCTTTTTTATAGTTATGGATCATAAATTTCAACGTTATTTTGCGTAAAAAAAGTAAAACAGCACATTAGTTTCTTTGGATTTATGCGACTTTTAGAAGAATAATTAAATTATTAAAGAAAATAAAGGTTGGGTAATTGGAGGTATATCTATTGATGTAATCATTATACTCCCTCCAGTCCACAATAAGTGACCAATTTACTTTTTTATTTTGGTCCAAAATAAGTGTCCATTTACATAGTCAAGAAAAAATTCAATTTATTTTTCCAAAATCACCCTTATTCCTCACATTTGAGAAGAAAAGTACTACTATAACTATACCGCAACATTTAAGTAAGGGTAATTTAGTCACACTAACTATTTTTATCTAGAATTTAGTATTTCCTTAATGGATGTGCCCAAAACAAATTGGTCACCTTGACCTCTAATTTTTGTCATTCAATCACAAAAAATATTCAAGTCCATTTACACAAGGAAATTTTAGAGCATAAAAACAGGGTTAAAATCAAGCAAAATACGGCAAGAAATGCTTAAGAGGTCCCAGGCAAGAACACATACTTCAAGATACAAGAATAGCATATCTTAATCAAATCATACAGTTGAACAAGCTTATAAGTGACTCTAAAATCATGAAAAAGCTGGCAAATTTACAGCTGAATTTGGTTTCTAAAGACTACTGGTAAACAAAGGCATGTTAACACCCACAAAATTTTAGAAGGGCGATGAGTTTATAAATTCTTAAGAAGGAGGCGACAGTTTCATGCGCATCCGTTGCAAAATGACCATTTCGCTTGCACACAACCAACCGAGTGTGCAGTACATCTTAGAGCCCAACAGTTCTGGCTGATACCTCACTCAAACAGAACAAAAATGACAAGGAGCGGTCACATAAACAGCTTCTTAAGCAGGAAGGAGCGAATCAAGGTGAACCCGACACCCCAGGGAATAGTTCAGATATTTTGTTGAAGACATCCATCACCTATGACCATATGTGCAAATATATGCATTAGGTATTTATCAATGTTTATATGAGTGTATTAACATACATGGAACGTAATATGCATTAGGTATTTCATGTGATGACAGCTCTCATGTAGTGAAGCAAAATTTCAGACAGTCTTAACAAATGCAGACTTCATACGATGAAACTATGTTCTTTACCTCCTTGTCGTTTTGATATTTTGCGATACTCAGTGGATTCTGAGAGCACTGCAATAATCATAAAAGTCAGAGTGCATCAACACTTCAGGCCATAAAAGTGCATCTCTTTGAAACTTCAATAAAGTCAAGATTAGATATTTATAAAATTAAGAGAAAAAAAAAGTTAAGACAGATAGGAGCAAAAAGTGCATACATCCATGATGGCTGCTTGAACTCTTGGATTTTGGAAAGCCATAGCAACATCAGGATTAGCCATAATTTTCGAAATGACTTCCTCGGGAGTAAGCCCTATTTGATCTGCAATTCATAAAAATAGATAAATATATGCAATAGAAAAGTGCAAATCAGATCATTTGTTAGTTTGGCTATAGCAACTGCATGTAGAATTAGAGGTCTTCCTGACATGTTATAACACAAAACTCTCTCTCTCCTCCTTTGATAACATTTACTAATATTTCCCTTCCATTCATCTATAAGAAAAGGCATTCTAAGAATCCATATCTGGACAGAATCAAAAGGCACAAAGTAACTACTAGAGCAGGGTACCAAGTCAAATTAGTAAATGAGAAGGAAAACGAGAAATTCATCCATCCCTGTTTTATCAAGCTGCATATTAAAAACAAATGGCGATGTCTCTTCAATATAAGCTCCACACGGGAGGAATAATCGCATAGCATACTTGTGTGTGTGGGGGGGTGGGGGGGGGGGCTTGAGGGCAAATGCCACAGATTAGATCCGGAAGATGAACTGGCTGTGAATTCAACTTGTGAAGCATCAAAAATATTGTATTTTCACAGAAAAAAGGAGTTTCAGACGGTTTAAGGCCGCTAGCTCGTCCAAGACGGAGAGAGACGGATTTAAAAGAATAAAGAGAAATACCAGGATTCAAGAGTAACAATAGTTTTCTTTATAAGATGAGGTTGCTGGACTTGCCCGTGGTAAGCACTCTGCATATTCAACAAAATTGGAGGCTCTTTCAACTGGGATACTCCTCGAGAGATCTCACATACAATATCACTACAAGGCCTCTAAATCACCCGCTTCAACACATTAAATCAGACGTAAAAAAGATGGTTCGAGACTAGCCCTAATGGAGTTCTAACCAGTTATTTCTGCACCACGTGTCATTAAGTATGCTCAATCACTTTCCATTTATGCCTATAGCTTGTCCCCAGAAAACCACTCATAACATTAATGTCGTGTCCATTGAATATCTCAAAAAAGCTTCTCCTCTGACTGCAACTTGTCAGTTGTCACTATAAACTTGTAAAGCAATAGCAGAAAAGGAGTAAATTCAAATTTATGTTTGAGGTGGCTAGGAAATATTATTTCCTCTTTTACATTAGAATAGCAACTTCATCAGAAGACTCTCATTATAAAAATTTCTTGTATTAAGACCCCATCAGGATAAAAGTTTGTTCTAAATTTCTCCTGCATGAGATGGGTCATTTATCATGATAATTGTCATGGGCTGCTTTCCAGACATGCCCCATGACCCCTTGGCCGCGCCCCATGGCGGCCTAGCAAGCCTCACAATGCCTAGCGCCATGGTCGGCCCCGTGGTCTTGGCTGCGCCAAGTGACAAGCGCGCATGTGCCTCTGTCGCCCCACCGATGCCTCTCGCCAGCGCCCAAGGGCTGGCCAATGACAACAGCGCCGCGCGCCCTGACAATGCCGCGCGCGCAGATCCTGATGCCTCGCCAGCGCCCAGCTGCAGGCCCATTCCAGCAGCGCCTCGCGCACAGACCCTGATGCCAAGCACCAGTGCCCAGCCTCAGGCCAGCACATCAAGTGTCGCGCGCGCCCACAGCAACGCGCGCGCAGACCCGCAAGACAAAGATGCTGCCATCGGACTTAGTTTTTCCTTGTAATAATCTAAGTCCTTTTCATTGTAATCATAGACTAGTTTTCATCATTTTCATTTCAGTGTGCTTCTACAGCTTTATTAGGACTAGTCTTGTAATGTTGGTTTATTTTTTTTAAGCATTATTAAGGGGGACCAAACAATCAAACATTTTCAAGCAAGCATTTTCTGGTGTCTCTCCCCCTCGACACCGCATCATTGTAATCAGCATTTTCATTCATCAATAAAATCATCATCATCATTCAAAACCCAATTCTCTCTCAAGCTTCCGCAATTGCCCACGACATTGGTTTTCCCGCACGGCACTGACAATCTAGTCTAGCGTGCGGCGAGGACCTCATTGGCGGACAGCAACCGCACTGACATCGGTTGCTTAGCCTTACGTTGCCCTTCCAAAGATCATCAGGAAGGCGTTGCGTAACAGTTGGTATCAGAGCCTAGGCTCGACATCGGACGAGGGAAAACATTTGCCATCATCACCATTTCTGACCATGGTGAATCATGGGGAGCGTCTAGCATCCCTAGAAGAGACGGTTGACCGATTACGACCCATCGTAGAAACGGTGCCTGATCAAAGCAACAACCTAGTGCAAAGGTTGGACGACCTGGACCGCCGAATGCGGCAGGCGGAAAATGACATTGCAAACATCAGTCGTGACTCCGACGAGGACCGACAAACGGCAGCCATTGAAACTGCCAACATCCATGGCAAATTTGAGGACCTCCAACAGGAGCGTGCCGACGATTTAGCCCATCAGCAACATGAGGCAGACAGACTAACTGCCATGCAGCAAACCATAAACGACTTGACTGACAAGCTCAACGTTGTCAATGCTGCCTTACAGAGCCTACTTCGAGAAGGCGACCATCACATCAGGGGTGCAGCAAACCTCACCCCCATTCCACAAAAGCTTAAGATACCGGAGCCAAAGCCATACGACGGATCCCGGGATGCTAAAGAAGTGGAAAACTTCATCTTCGACATCGAACAATACTTCGATGCCGTGGGCCATTTGGAGGAATCCAAAAAGGTAGCGACTGCTGCCATGTATCTTCAGGGCGATGCCAAACTTTGGTGGCGGGTCAAACACGAAGCCATCAAGGCCGGTGAAGATACTCTTCAGACATGGGACGAATTGAAGGTAGCCATACGCCTGCAGTTCTTTCCCGAAAATGTGGAATACAACGCAAGGAGAAAGCTACGGGACCTCCGCCACACCAGATCAGTGAGGGAGTACGTGCGCGAATTCTCCGCACTCATGTTAAACATACGCGACATGGGGGACAAAGACAAACTCTTCGCATTCATAGAAGGTTTGAAACCTCATGCCCGTATGGAACTACAGCGACAACGGGTAGACACCCTGCCCAAGGCCATTCAAGCTGCAGAATGCCTTGGCGACTATCATTTGGGAACTCAGAATGACAGGCCCCAGCCGTCTGTCCGAGGGGGATCCAACGGGCACCATCCCAGCAATGGTGGCCCAAGCAAAAGTGGGGGAGATCGGAGTGCATCCAAAACTAAGACTCCTCCCTCCAACAGCAACAGTGCTGCATCCATCAACAACAATCAGGGGAGAAAGCCTCCCTCAGAATGCCGTCATTGCGGCGGGGCACATTGGAACAATGAATGCCCAAACATCAAGGTCAATGCTCATCAGACTGTCGAGGATGAGACAGATGCATCAGACACATCTGAAGACAACCAGGTAGGCGCCTTCAATGCAATTGTTGGCTCTATCCCTCATGCCTTAGCGGGGACCAGTGCATGTCCTCCTAAGAAAACATCAGTCCCGATCACCAGGAAAGGGAAAGAAAAGATGGACGAAGGACCTCCTAAGCAAGCGAGGACCCTAATGTTCGTCGAATTGAAAGTGAACGGCAAGCCCCTTCACGCATTGATAGACACGGGTGCCACCCATAACTACTTGTCATCAACGCAAGTAGAGCGCCTAGGTCTTGTGGTACAAAAGAGCAAAGGCCGCGTCAAGGCTATCAACTCACCACCTCAGACATTGGGTGGAACAGCTACAAATGTCCCAGTGAAACTTGGCCCATACAAAGGAAGCATCGACCTGCGCATCGCAATCATAGATGACTTCGACATCATAGTGGGTTTAGAGTTCATGAGGCAAACCAACACCATTCCAGTACCATTTGCCAACATGCTCCTGATGATGGGAGAAAACGGGGCCAAGCCCTGCACCATACCATGCTTTCCCATAAAGATGGCCGCTGAAAACATCTCGGCCATGCAGTTGGAGAAGGTAGTCAACAGACATGAACCTCAGGTTCAGGCTACCCTTCGCAGCAACAATCAGTCATCATGTCATCGGCCTCAAAAGACTGGTGACGCTCATCATCGTGTGAAGACTTGTCAGCCATGCCACAAGGACAAGTCGGATCACTCATCACAGCCGGGACCCTCGCAGCCATCACATGTCCCTCAGAGACCATGGGAAAGTGTTTCCCTCAGATTCATCACGGGATTGCCCCAAGTCGGCAATCTTGCATCCATCATGGTTGTCATAGATCAGTTCTCAGACTATGCAACTTTCATAGCAGCCCCGCAAAACATCTCAGCAGAAGATACAGCTCGACTCTTCTTCTCGCACATTGTCAAACATTGGGGCCTGCCCAAAAACATTGTTAGTAGGCGCGACTCACGCTTCACTAGCAACTTCTGGACCCATCTCTTCAGGTGCTTTGGGTCAACATTGAGTCACAACACAGACATCCATCCACCATCGGATGGCCAGACAGACCGGTTCGATGATATGCTGGAGGAATATCTCCGCAACTTTGCAACCGGATCACAGAAGCATTGGGTGAAGCTCCTGGATGCTGCTCAACTGTGTTTCAATTCTCAAAAGAGCCATCATACAAACAAGAGCCCTTTTGAAATTGTTACCGGACAGCAACCGCTTCTCCCGCAGACGGTGAATGCATCAACCATGCCGAAATCTCCTCGAGCTGCCAACTTCTCGAGCGAATGGGAGCGCAACATGGAGATAGTGCGGAGCTATCTCACCAGGGCCCAAGAGCGGGCAAAAAGGTTCACCGAACAAAAGCGTTGCTTTTCCCAACATCAACCAGGGGACAAAGTAATGCTACGCATCCCAAAGCAGTACTTGTTTGCAGAAAGGACCCATGACCCTCGCCTGCAACAAAAATACATCGGGCCCCTGTCCATTGAAAAACGCATTGGGGAGTCCACATACCAGGTAAAAACTCCATCCTGGTGGAAGATCCATCCAGTCTTCCATGTCAGCCGCATGAAATCATTGCTTCGCTACAACAGCAAGCTCACAGAACAGAGGGGCGCAGACCTCCCATCCAACAACCATCAGAAACATCATCATCATCATCATCATAAGGCTCCGAGGACGGCGCCAACTCAGGTGGGGGAGAATGTCATGGGCTGCTTTCCAGACATGCCCCATGACCCCTTGGCCGCGCCCCATGGCGGCCTAGCAAGCCTCACAATGCCTAGCGCCATGGTCGGCCCCGTGGTCTTGGCTGCGCCAAGTGACAAGCGCGCATGTGCCTCTGTCGCCCCACCGATGCCTCTCGCCAGCGCCCAAGGGCTGGCCAATGACAACAGCGCCGCGCGCCCTGACAATGCCGCGCGCGCAGATCCTGATGCCTCGCCAGCGCCCAGCTGCAGGCCCATTCCAGCAGCGCCTCGCGCACAGACCCTGATGCCAAGCACCAGTGCCCAGCCTCAGGCCAGCACATCAAGTGTCGCGCGCGCCCACAGCAACGCGCGCGCAGACCCGCAAGACAAAGATGCTGCCATCGGACTTAGTTTTTCCTTGTAATAATCTAAGTCCTTTTCATTGTAATCATAGACTAGTTTTCATCATTTTCATTTCAGTGTGCTTCTACAGCTTTATTAGGACTAGTCTTGTAATGTTGGTTTATTTTTTTTAAGCATTATTAAGGGGGACCAAACAATCAAACATTTTCAAGCAAGCATTTTCTGGTGTCTCTCCCCCTCGACACCGCATCATTGTAATCAGCATTTTCATTCATCAATAAAATCATCATCATCATTCAAAACCCAATTCTCTCTCAAGCTTCCGCAATTGCCCACGACATTGGTTTTCCCGCACGGCACTGACAATCTAGTCTAGCGTGCGGCGAGGACCTCATTGGCGGACAGCAACCGCACTGACATCGGTTGCTTAGCCTTACGTTGCCCTTCCAAAGATCATCAGGAAGGCGTTGCGTAACATTACACATGCATGGCTTAATCTTTGAGACAAGCATATGACTACTGGCAGGATCAACCAGGTAGCATTCCTTATTGACGCCGGCATCGCATGAGCATGGCCGACCCAAAGGGCACCGCCAAGTCCAAGACGAGCACGACCGTCATTCGTAAGGAGCATTCTTTGGGCAAATAGGAGCCAATGAAGGCCCCATGCCCATTGCGTTTACCGAATCCGAGAGTCCGAGCATACTAGTCATGGACCAAGCCATCGCAAGGCAAAGCAAGGACAACCTGGGACACAACTACAGCTTTTGGTTCACCCCGCACGTCGAACGCGAGGGGTGAAAGGCAACCGATTGCGCTTGATAATGCCTTGGCATTAGGTATGCAACACAGAAAACCGATGATATATGTCATTCCTTTTTATAATAGAAATGCAATTAGATGGATCAAGAATCAACAAGATGAAAACCACCAGTTAGGGTCCAATATATACCAGTAACATACATATATTGGAATGGAAAATATTCTCATACAAGCTGGAGAATTTTAACCATATGAGGGCAGAAGTAAAAGACAAGTCTTTTTTTTGGGGGGGTAAGTGGAAAAATAAATCAAGTCTAGTTAGCACAAGTTCAACAAAAGCCTCGTTGCTGCAGTAAATAACAAGCAGTTCAAATACATCAGATCGAGCAGAGCTACACCAGAATATGTTTTCCTATACTTAAACCAAAGTTATAGAATGGCATTAGATTATATTTGAACTGTCTTTGTGATATGCTCATGGTAAAGCTCACCGTGATTAGAATATATTGCCAGACAGAGATTTTAGAAAAATAAATGACAATACAAGTACTGAATTTCAGCATGGAATATAGGGAAATATGCACTTGAAAGACAATTGAACCAGACTTACAGCATGTCCTGCAACTGTTGACGGTATTGTGGATTTTGTAGCATCCCTGTCAGAAAAATACATGTAACACCCTCTTAGTTTTATCCGATAGAGATAGTAGATAAAGAAGTTTGAAAAATTATACAAATGCGGACTGTTATTTGCCTCGACCTTATTAATGTATTCCTTTTTCTTATTTAATCTTAAGGTAGATTTCTCTCACTACCAATGCTAGAAAGTTTTTGGTTTTTATAGGAAGTTATTAGATTGAAACTAACAAGGTTATAACAATGATGAATATCATTTTTACCCACTAACCTTTTTGTTGGAAAGGCACTAAACAGCCCTTCCCCTTTGCACCTTTATACGCAATAGAAGAAAACTAGATAGTTGTATACAGAATTAGCAAAGCATGACCTTTGTTCTAAAGGACTGGAGAGTTAATCTTTTTAGTTTCAAGTCTCACTATAAACCAGAAAGACAAGTGTCCCCCTGGTAAGATGAGGACACAGCCAAAAAAAAAGGCTAAATGGCATTTAACTCTTGTTCTTCAATGATGCTACAACTTAGCAACTCACACAGAAACAGTTTGACAAAAGAATAATTGAATTTTGCTCTAAAACCTCAACCATGAGTTGAAGAATCAAATTTGATACAAAAGCAAATCCTTCTAGAGATTCATTAATGGTTAAAATTAAGGGTAGTAGCTCTGGGAAAGCAGATTTCATATGCATAGAAAAGAGCATCAGATGACAGCTTACATTTAAATGTTGTAGGATTCCTCATCTCCTCCGGTAGATAGCTGCACAAGTTTCAAATGAAACGTTAGTTCTCGTCAAAAATCAAAATAAAGCACAAGTAGTTTATACATACAAAACATATGTCACATAAGATGAAAGGTCTGGTTATGGTCACAAGAAAAGCACAATAGAATTAACAGAGAAGAGAAATGTCACTTTAGATGAAACACTGCATTTGACAACCTTGTATACAATCTAGTACTTTAATATGCATTAGCCAATTTATTCGGGGTTTCCTTAATTACACTTTTCCGGTCAATCCTCCCAATCCACATCATTAAACACTTGTTGCCAACAACCATCTCAGGTAAGGTTTAATATTTTAAGTCTTATTCTGTAGACCATCTAAATATCTATTCAACACCATCTTCTAAGCGTCTCAATTCTCATGTTAGTTCACTTCCTTCCATCATTACCAAAGTAGTCTACATCACACTATAATAGCCTATCGTATTTTCCTACCCTGTTAACTGAACAAAATACTGATGAAAGGATATTTTCCCTGATATGCCTTAGAGAGATTTAAAACTTAATTTCAAACATAAGAACTTTGACTTCACTAGAAGTTCATTACTTCTTGACTGATAACGCAATACATAGTAGCATTGTGCAAGTTGCAACTGAAACTAGAGTTTCGACCAATAAGGTACTATAATTAATTTGCAGTTAACAATAGCTTTACTTGATGCAAATTACAATTCATCGACAAGGCCCATCCAGACAGCACATAGTAGTACAGAATAGCGAAAGAATTAAGTTGGTAAAACTTTAAAATCCAAGAATATTCAGCTCATTCTTAAGAAAAATTTACTTTCTCATTTGTGTTCTTTCAGCTTTATTTTTGCTAGAGCTCCAGTTGACAGCACTACAGTATGAAATCAACGGGGATCAGCACAAGTCCCAGGTGAATGAGCCTTTGGAATGCTGGGTACAGATGTCACAGCCCAAGCCCATGTCACTTATTTTCTGCTTTGGCCTAATAGACATCAGGAATTTGTCCCTTGGGCTACACTACATTGAACCCAAAAGCGTGCATACTATGTGAATTTATGTTATGTGCTACATACTTTTTCCTCCTTTCCGATGAGGAATTTGCCTAAGATGTCAAATGTGTCCTTTCTCCATAAGCTTGTCAACCTAGAAGCCTACTAGACTACTATTCTTTTTCCTTGACTCGCCCCCTCCTCACTAAGGATTTTCCCCATCATACTATGACAGTTTAACTCTTATATCATATTTGTCACAGCCCAAGCCAGTGTTATTAGTAGCGCTCGCTACAGCGCTAAAAGCGTGTAGCGATGTGATGCGAGGCAGTGTCACCATTCCTGGTCTGTTGCGTTGCGATGAAGAAAAGTGAGCGCCTCTGCCTTTGTAGCGAGAGGCGCTGTGATGCGAGAAGCGATTCGAGGCGTCGCTATTTGAATATAACGCAAGAAAAGGCATCTGTTTATTACTAAAAGTCTAAAACAACAAATTAGGGCTTGGGTTAAAACACTTCTCACGATACGAGCAACAACCTTCTCCAGTTCTCCTTCGACAAAATTAGGGCTTGGGTTCACATCTTTTTCTATCGTCAGCCATCAGCCATCAGCGACCCCTTCTTCACCAGGTATGTTTCTTTCTAGGGGTGCTCATGAATATTCAAAAACCGACTAAATCGACCGAACCGTATCGTACTGAACCGATTTTTAGGCTACGGTTTTATTATAAATCTATAACCGAGCCGATAATTAGGGTAGGTTTTTTATTTTATGAAAATAAACCGAAAAAATACCGAAGTGTACTGAATAAATTTACAATGTAAAAAAATAAATATTAAGTTTAAAAATAATAAAGCATTAAATTTTTTCTGGGGCCTTGGAATTATGAAATAGTTACAAGCCAACATGTAATTAAACTTAAAATCCTAATTCCTAAACCTATTATGCTACTCCTATTGAAACTAAGTTATTTCCAGCATATTCACTAGCAAAACACAAGGTATTGTAGCGATTATGAGTACCAAACTACAATGTATTGAATATGTTTCCTTTCGTATGAATTAGATTTATCTTTTTGAATATTTAATCTTCTATAGACTTTATTCTTGAGACCCAGCTTTGTTAATATCTTTCCACTCGTATGATTTATATTTTTTTGTATTTGCTTAGTTTCTTTTACGCTGATGTAGAATAGTTGATGGATCTATACTCTAGCCATATTTTATATTTTTTTAATCTATCACCTTTTAAACTGTAAAAATGTCTAGAGAGTTTTGCTAAGTTATATAAAAGTATGTATGTTATTGCATTCTACTTCTACTAATGATTTTTACATGATATTTAAAAAAAATTACCGAATATTTACCGAACCGTACCGATACCGAAGAGAAACCGACATGATCGGGACGGTTTCGAAAAGTCTAATGTTGGTTATACATAATAGAATAACCGAAAAATTGGTATGGTACAAATTTTATAATATAACCGGCCGAACCGAACCATTGACACCCCTATTTCTTTCTTTTCTTTTCTTCTTCTTCTACTTTCTTCTTCTTCTGGTCGACCCCCATTGTTGGTCTTCTTTTTTCTTTTTCTTCTTCTTTCTTTAGTGATTGCTGTTTTTCTTCTTCTTTCAGCTCTGTTTTTCTTCTCTTTCAGCCCAGCTCTGTTTTTCTTTGTTCCATCATCTCTTTCAGCTCTGTTTTTTCAGAGCAGAGGATGTATTTTTTTTGTTGCTCTGTTTTTCAAAATCGAGCAGAGGCAGTAGCTTTATTTTATTTGTTGCTCTGCTTTTTCAATTATAGATTTATAGTCTTATAGAGTAGAATTAATTGAATATTGACTTTAATTTATGAATCTACTTTGAATCTATGACTATCTATTGAGTCTTTAGTTTTTGAATGATATATTTATTAATATATTATTGTTATTGAGTTTTTAGTTAGATGTATATAATATTTTATGTTTTTGTATAAATTGTCGCTTCACATCAAAAAGGCGAGCGCTTCGCTGCACGCCTCTCGCCTCAGTGAAGCGGGCCCTCGTCGCTATTTGTCGCCGCACGCTATCGAAAACACTACCCAAGCCCATGGGACGTATTGTCCACTTTGACGGTTTGACCCAACAGAGCTCATGGATTTGTCCTTAGGACTTGCCACATCGAGCCCAAAAGAGTGCATATGATTTGAATTTGTGATATTTGTCATATAGCCCTTGACTTTTCCACCCTCTTTTTTCAATGTGGGATTTTCTTAAGATGTCATATGCTCTCCTTTGGAAACTTGCCAACCTAGAATCCTGCTAGTCCTTCTCCTTGACCCGCCCTCCATTATGAGGATCACACCAGACATTATTTTTGCCGAGAAGGATAGACTGAACAAGGATATCTTATCTAAGGTTTCACAACAAAAAATTTTATGTTAAAATTTCAATAGCATGACGTAGGACGAAAAGGAATTCAAATATTCTAATGAGTCAAGGAAGATATCATTCAAAATGCTAAGTAATGTAGATATTGCAAATATTCAAGTTAATCAAACAAAACTAATAGAACATAACAGAAAGGTACATGCTATCTTACGGGTAAACCATTTTCTGCACTGTTGGATCTTCCATCATTTTCTCCAGAGCTTCCACTGACATTAGCGGGTTTGATTTTTCTGTTCAAGAAAGAATATCATGCAAAGGTTTCCACTGGCCGAGAAGCAGAGAGCATGAAGGGAAATTTTACTTGTTTTCCCATAAACAAAAAGCGTGAAGGGAAATTAGGCCAAAAGAAACATTTTCTTAATAATAAACAGACATCATCAAATAAGCAGTGGAGCATGTACCATTCGAAACCTCTAATCTCAAAACAAAATAATGCACCCACAATTTTCATCCATCCAAAAATCCATAATTAAACAAAGATATAATGTAAGAAATAGGTCATTTTCCATGGAACATCCCCGTTAAAGCTGTTTCCATTAATTACGATAGTTCTACATAGGTTTCTAGAGGAGGCAATATTCGGGTCATTACAAAGACTAGAGTTTCTGACTGGCTGTTCATGTTTTTTGTCTGCATCTGATCGATACAGTATCTCATACAACATGGATCCATTGACTGACAAGTGTTTAACCACTTCAAAATTCTAATTGTACATAGATATGACTGTGCCTTTTATCGGATTAGGATAGACATTGAAAACACAAATCGTGATCTCATAAAGTATTGTACCCTGTAGATTTTCAAAAATACCTCTATGTATCCAGGTAGTGCTACAAACATACTGTGACTGCATAAGAAACTGGCCAATCTCGACATTCTTTTCAAAAACAAAAAAGACAACTGAATGTACTTTTGACCTGATACATGAATGATATTAGCAGTACGACAGCCATGCCTTAAGGGCAGGACCAGCAGATGATTTACCAGTTGATGAGGTACTGTCAGATGTATTAGAACCAAACCCGGTACTGTTAGATGTATTAGCACCAAACCCGGTACTGTCAGATGTACTTGCACCAAATCCCGACTTTGAAGCAGCTCCATTTTGAGTTACCTTATAGGCATTAAAAAAAACTATTGAAGTACGATTGTTATATGACATCATATTCTCAGATAATAGCTCCATCCACTCACCTGATCCACAGTTACTGAAGCTGTCTCAGTTGATTCTTTATAATCTTCGAAAGCACCTTTTTGGAATGTTTCATCGGGAGAAATGTCAACAAAAGCTGCAGAGAGGTTCCAAGATTTAATATCATAACCAGAAAACCTAAATATCTTTGTAAGAGTAATACGAAATGCATCACTATCCCAAAAGTGGTTCTAACTTGGGAAAAATAAGAGCAAGGATTAGCATTTTTATAATTATGGTTGGAATAAAAGTAAACACCCCTAACATCATTAAATTCCTCTTTTGGACCATTTCTCAATTTGCGTGTGCCATCCTTGTGCGGGTGGGGCCATGATAATCTTCCCTATATTTGTTCTAAATTTATCGGATGTCCCCACTACAACTGAACTCATGTATCCATTTCTACTGTTCCACAATGGATGTTAGCATTTAAGGAAAGATGTCAGGAAAAGGATACAGTTGCAAAACATGCTTTGTGGAAATACTTCTCTTCTTTTTTTTTCTTTTTAGAAGGAGGTGGTTAATCTGGTATACCAGTGGAGCCTAAAATTTTGGTTCTGGTCAGGGACTTTTGAGGAATGCAAGCCAGAAATATTTTGATTATTGACTCATTTATCAAAAAGAAAAAAAAAAACATTTCATGATTGAGTTTGAGGCACACATAAAAGAATTTGTTCAACCGATTTAACTTAAGCTCGAAGAAATGGAAAAGGGACTTTTTTCCTAGCTCATTCCTTTTACTTTAAAGCCGGCTTTCCCCAATCTAACATTCCCCTGCTTGCCACTTGTCGGCAATGGATTCTATTAATTTCACGAGGGGTTAGGTTTCTACAGGAGGTGATAAGGGCTATGTAGCGTCAACATGGCTAGGGCTTAGGGTTTGTACACTTGTAGAGTGCCAGCAAAGCTGGAAACAACAGGGTGATGCGGAATAATTCCCATTTAAAATATCAGAAGTTCATGTAATGATCACATCATCGTACTCCAGATTCCCCAGCTGTAGATGGTTGAGGGGTAGGTGTTTGTTGTTGACAACTCCAAAACAGAAAAGGAAATTGAAATTTTTTCTGGATGGAATCAGTCTATATATAATTTAGAATTATCATTTAAGAGTATCCATTAACCATTGATGTTTTTAATATCATTGGCTAATTGCTGCTTAATTTTTAAAATTAAGTGGATAACTTGCTAATTTAAGATAGTAGTGATCTCACTGATTTTACTCTAATATCTTTCAGGTTGACAAATCTAAGTTAAGGTTGATCAAAGCTTTTGGAACTTACAAGGCTTTATAAGGGCAAGTGTCAAAAGAGGCATTCGATGAACCTGTCTTCTAGCTAGTGCTCTTTTTTCTATATAAAAAAAGAGAAAAGCAAACACTAAATGTAACTATCAATTATATTACCATTTTTCTTTGGCACCCTTTCAGCTTCTGTATCATTCTTCTTGACATTTACAGCTGGAGGTTCCTCCACCTTGGTTGCGGACACATCAACAGTAACCGGCTGAGATGCAAATGATGCTGATGATGCAGGTGGTGGAGTTGATGAACTAGCTGCACCTGACATTGGAGGTGGTGGTGGGAACGGAAAAGGTGACCCAGGTGAAAAAGCAGTGTTACTAAATGGACTATTCTGGTTATTATTCATTTGCCCCATCATTGTTTTGAACGCTTGCTGCATTGCGTACTTCTGGAAGAATATGCAGGAGTAGTTAGACATATATGAAAGATCTGGTTTTATTGAATTTCTATAGCTAAACCAAACTACAACATATGACATTTGAAGAATCTGAAACTAGTTTAAACACTATTTTCCGCCATAAATAATAAAAGAAGCAACCACCGGATTTATGTTTACCTGAGCAAGTAATATAATATACAATCCGGTTTTGACTCAACAACAACATACCCAGTGGGAGCACGATTTGACTCATTAGCAGGAATAATTTAGTTTGTTTAAAATGAGGAAAAGGCCATGCTACTTATCTTAAAGCTCACAGATACAAGAAAGAAAATCAACTAAATGAAACAGCAAGTGTTAGGACTCTCAAACAAAAAGACAAGTATAGTGAAGTAGCTAAAAAAATAATTAAGGATATCACTGGCCTTCCAAAACCAGATCTGAATTTACTTGCAAGAGACGGAGCATGATTTAAATTACTTGCAAAGCATGAAACTGACATGTAAATTGCAGGCACCATCAACTTACGCATAGTTCCCATTCTTTTCTTGTTTATGCTTTTTGGCCCTTTCTTCTTAACATGTGGTCAATTCTATAACACATTACTGCTCAGAAGGTATGTCCCATCATATCCATGTTATATTATGGATAAGCTACGTGTATATTTGCATCTAAAGGCTAAACTCTCTAGCTGTCACTCTGATAGTAGGGCCATAAGAAACAACAGAATGAGACAAGCACCAATCCATGCAAAATTTAAATAAAAAGTACTTGCCTTAAGGTATGAAGCCAGCTGCAATATATTTCAAAAAAAATCCAGTAGAGAGTTAGTAAAACAAATTAAAATGAAACAACAAGAGTGCAACAAATAAAATCAAGAGAATTATCCTTCCCACCCATGAGAAAAGTGCTGAGAGCCCAACACCAACTCCAATCCAAAAAAGAGGAGACCCTCTGTAGACACAATAAAATAACAAAGAATAAGTAACAAATCAAGAGATGTTAATTATCAGTGCAGATGCAAACAGTATAAGAGGAACGTGTAAAGCAAGAAACTGATAGGCAAAATTGTAGACAAAATAAAACACATCAAATAGGGAATAATACAAATTATTACACTTGAGACGATGGTGATGGAGCTGAAAATTGTGGATTTACACCAACTGAAGAGGTCTGCTGGCCACCTGAAGTTGTGCTAGCAAAACAATCCCTCCCTTTTTTTTCTAGCACTGCATAGAATCAGTACAAAGAGAGGTTAAGCAGCAGCAGAATTAATAGCAAGAAGATAACAATGGATAAAAAAGTCCCAACAACAGTAAGAAACTTGGGACAAGAGAAGTGACTGTCACTTCCCGGTGACAGCCATTGAATTATTCTTCAAGATATAGCAGTTCTATGCATAGTATGTCTTTTTCCAACAACAAGGTCTTTTTAATTTGGTCGTCTAGCCAGATATAAAGCATATCAAAGTTGTAGCAGCAACAACTACTGAGAAATTTCACATTACCCATAGAAGCATGACGCTGATGAGCTTAAGCCCAAAAACCATCTTATAATATATTAATAGAACAAATTTCTTATTGAAAATTTTGATATGGATCAGTAACTTTTTTTATGACAGAAAAGGATTTTACATATTGGAATCATTCTTTCAACAAATAAAACTCACCCAAATTTCAAAATACATGTTTCTGAATGGTCCAGACCCCACTAATGGGATTCTACTGGGTTGTTGTTGTATGTTTCTGAATGGCACATTAGCTTGTTTGAGATTTATAATTTGATCTCTTAAATAAAGTTACTAGACAAATAAGATGCTCTACTTGTGATACTTTAGAGGATACTTTTATCTTTAAACCTTTTCTCCTTTTCCTTTTTTTAGCACTGGATAGACTATTGGAGCACTCTGTTCTTGAGTGCCTCTCAAAATTCAAGACCTAAAGGCACGATTTCATACGGTATATTATACCAGCAGCACAATTTAAGCCCTAGGATTTTAATGATGACAACAATCTTTATCTGGAAAAGGATGTCTGTCACTAATGAAGTTAAGTTTTGAATGCAAGCACAAAAATATGCAAGTTAGATCCGGTGCAAATCAGTCAAGGAAAATCTACAGCAGACTGAAAAGCAAGTTGTATAGAAGAAAACTAAGCTATGATTGATGGAAGAAAATGATTTTCTAGAAGGCAACCAAATTATTCCTCTAATGGAAAGCAAGATTCAGCAGTCATTTTCAAGGATTAAAAAGGGTCAGCCGCTGTGTGTCAAGGTTTGAGGATCTTTCCAATAAGGCAACCAAGGATTGAAGGCCTTGACCTAAGGAAATGAAAAAGGGGATATCTTAAAGGATCAATACTGATGTATACATGTTACAAAGCTACCCATAATCTGAAGCTCTGTTTATGAGCACTTGGGAGAAAACCCGTTTTCAGTCAAGGTTGAATCAAGACAAATTAAGTCAGAATACGAAAGCAGGAAGCTGTTCAGGAAGGAAAATTAAGGAACTATTTTCAAATCATTACAAGTATGGTATCAGAACTTCAACAAGCAAGAGTCAAGCTGGAATCACGCCAATCAAAGACGCAGTCCCCAAAGCAAAAAGATCGCAGCATTTATGGAAGCAACAGTCAGATTTTTTAACACGAAGACTGTATGTAGAAGACACAGTAGCAACGCAAACACAAATCTTACACTACAAACTTCTCTCCTGTTTAAAATCAACTTATAACAGTTTCTTATTGTTAACAATTCTAGAATGAATAGGGAAGCTGGCCACTTAGATACCTATATAATCTTTCTGGTCAAATAAATTATAATAGGACATGTGTGATCATTTTGATACATTGATATCAATAACAAGGAGAGGTTGCCATTTGTGAAAGCACCCACTTTAACCTATCAGCAGACTTCTAAAATCAGTAACCTTGCTCTTGATGTCATCCACAGAAGACATCACCAGACTATGAGTACTAAAAACCTTCTTCTTCTTTTTTGATGGGTATGAGTACCAAAAACCTTCTTCTTCTCAATGCCTCTGCTCGTGTAGTATATTTTATCTAACATAGTCAAAAACTGCAACAATGTTTTACTTTTTATCACCTCATTTTATCCAGTTACCTCACGGGCGTAGCAACCTTTCGGAATCATATACAAGACACTGAACTGACTTGTAGTCCATTAACATCTGGACAAAGGGAATTATCATTAAGTTTATCCATCCCTCAGTTCTTTACATCAAATTTCACCGGAGGACACTTGTTTTGCTAATTGATAAAATATTGACCATGTTCTACCCAACCAAATGGCAAAAATATGCAAAACAAAACAGCTCCACCCAAGATACAACCAGCAGCACCTCAGCACTTATAAAAGTAACTCACACATACTTAGAATAATTCCAAAGAGATATCCACTCAGCAGTATGTACAAATTGGCATTCTACCCACCAACTCGCAATTAAATCAAGAAACATTTTTTAGTACTACAATTTTTTTTAAAAAAATATATCTTTAAAGACTACTACACTCAATACTGAAATTTTAGTTCTAAGATTCAGATAAATTCAAAAAAGACTCTCTGTCTTATAAAAAAAAAAATAGGGACATGGTACAAACCAGCATAAAGCACTCCCCAACAAGTAAATAAATCAAGTAAACAACTCTTAGAACTATACTTCAAAAGAAGCCATAATTCAGAAATTCTCTTGAAGGACTACTCCTCTCAAGTGATTAATTCCTAGTTTCCTACTATAAGATGTAACCAAGCTTCAGATAAACACTCATATACACAAACATCACTAAAAGATTCAATTTTTACCTGAAACGAAATCAAAATTGTGCAATTCCCAACTATTAAATAAACCAAAAAACCACCTCACAATACAAAAATTTCAAAAAGTTATCTTCAAGACAGCTCTTCCCTTTTGGGTGATGAACTCCTACTATAAAAAGCAATCAATCTTTAGATAAACACCTATACACACAAAAAATCACTAAAAGTTTCAATTTTTAACATGAGTAGAAAACGGAATTGTGCATTTCCCAACCATTAAATAACCCCCAAAAACTCGTAATATGAAAATTTCAAGAAAAATAACTTCAAAAAGCTCCTTTTGGGTAATGAACTTCTACTTTATAATATGGCATTAAGCTTCAAATAAACACAGAATATATAAAAGACATTGACTACTAGAGAAAAAGGAAGAAGTACAAATTACCAATCTTTTTGGTGAGCCTTGGACCCTGAAAACAAGAGATAACTTCACAACAAGTAGTGGGTCTGACAATTCTAGCATTCTTTGAGGGTCTTTTGGGTAGATGAGGAAGACCAAAGAAGGGTTTGCTGGTAATTACTGAATTCCTTGGGTTTGAAGAGACACCCAATACCATTTTTGGTGATGAAACTATTCCTATGTTCTCCATCACCTGAAATAATTCTCAATAAAAATTTGCTGCTACTTCAGCTTACTACTATAGAACAAAAGGGTCTCTCCTTTTTGGCTTATATTTTTCGAAGAAGAGAGAGAGAGAGAGAGAAAGAGAGAGAGAGAGAGAGTGGAGTGTGATATCGGCAGGCAGGAGAAGAGAGTTTAGAATTGAAACTGGGGCGGGTTATATGGATAGGTTTTGCAGCTTCTTTCTGCCCCACCCGTGGACGTAAGAGTGTACAAGAATAGTAGTATTAGTAATATTAAAATTAATTATGATAAGATTATTTCTCATGCATTGTATAATTTTTTTAAAAAAAAATATTTTTGTATAAGATACCCTCCACATTTGTTGGAAAAGATTTTGAAAGGATAGTTGTGTTTTTATATATATTATTCATGTATTAAAAATTATTGTATTATTAGTGTCATGGTTTTCTATGCATAAAAATAGTAATGAATAGTAGTTTGAAAGATACTATCAAATAAACAATTAATAATATCAAAGTTAATACATATATTATTTTCTCTAATACATCTTACCAAATGACACCTAAAAGTTACTTTATTCATCTTGATTGATGTGTGAGTAATAATATTTACTAAAAAGGGTCAAATGTGAAGTACCCTCCGTTATATAAATACACAAATAGTAAAATGGATGGTCAGTTTAAACAATCTTTTATACTAGAGGGATATACTTTGTTTACCCGTAAAACTGTATAGTTGAATTTGTTACGTGATTCATAAACAAGCTAACTGATTTGATCTAAAATGATAAATAAATTATATTAAAAATAAGACTTAGCGTTAAAATCAAAAGGAACAGCAGGCCTGGTTCCGGGATCGATGCTTTCGAGGACAGAAATAAGAGCAATATAAAACAGAAAGTAAAATTGTATTATTTATCTTAAGAATAGAATGTAGCATAAGTTTTGCTAGAGATTTTTGTGTCCTTACAATGGTTGTTGAAATTACTATTTATAGATATATCTAGGAAACAAGATCCTAGGATCAATTCTCTTTTAAATGATAATAAAGGGGGTCATTGATGAATGTGCAACGGCAGGGAGTCCAAAACCTTTTTAATCATTTTTTGGACAAAAAACACTTTTGTACTACTTAAAAAAAGTTACATAAATGAGTAAAACGCAGTATTATACAGCGAATTACTTTAACGGAAATTTTGTCGTTAAAGTAATTCGCAGTATAGTACTGCGTTATTGTTTAAAATAAATTTTTTTTTTGTAAATCGCAGTACTATACTGATTTTTACTAAGATGTTGTGCCCAGCTATATTTTATTAAAGTTGTTCGCAGTATTATACTGCATTTTACTTAAAACGCAGTATAATACTGCGAACAGCTTCAATAAAAATATAGCCCCTTCTTCTTCCTTGGACCACTGAACCGAAGGAAACCAAAAACCTTCGATTCTGCTGGTCCCCCCCCCCCCCCCCCCACCTTCAAAAAAAAAATTTTGGGCCCCACCCGTCACCTAAAGAGCAAGGAGTGTAGGTCCCACATACAAGACAAGCTTTGGATTCCTTCTTTCGGGTGCAAAAATTCGATTTCAATCAAATTTAAAAAACTTAAATCGAGGTATTTCAATTTTGTTTATGTCGAAACTCGTATAGTACATGCATATTTGTATTGTTTAATGTGTTTCCATGTTAATTTGTGTTATGTTTGTGTTTAAATTTGTATCTTATTTATACCCGGATTGATTTATTAGCTTTGGTACAAAAAATTGTTAAAATTTGATAAATTATTTGTATTGTTAAAAAATTAATATTTTTTATTTTGTTTGCTGTTCATATTTGTATTTTATGTTAGTTGTTTTTATATGTAATAGTGACCTTTTAACGTAGTAAAATAAATAGCCTTTTAGCGTAGTAAAATATAGAGTCTTTTACTGTAGTAAAATATAGAGCCTTTTACTATAGTAAAATATAGAGCCTTTTAGCGTAGTAAAATGTTGAGCCTTTTAACGTAGAGTCTATGTAGTTTAAGTATGTAGTAACTGCAAATTCTACCAATTACACTTTACAAAATTAATTATTTAATTATAACAATAAACTTACAAAAGTAACAAATTCCTATATGTTGTAAAATTAACTCAAAATATGAGCCTGGAACCCATACATAATTATTCAGTCCAATTGTAAACATAATTAATTATTTAATTTATTAAGCTAGCACACACAATTCTAAAAATGTTAAAATTGACACGCATAATAATTAAGGATAACTCGGTGCTACCGGGCCTCAAAAATCGAGCATGGAACCCATACATAATTATTCAGTCCAATTGTAAACATAATTAATTATTTAATTTATTAAGCTAACAGACACAATTCTAAAAATATTGAAATTGACACGCATAATAATTAAGGATAACTCGGTGCTACCGGGCCTCAAAAAATGAGCCTGGAACTCATACATAATTATTTAGTCCAATTGTAAACATAATTAATTATTTAATTTATTAAGCTAGCACACACAATTCTAAAAATGTTAAAATTGACACGCATAATAATTAAGGATAACTCGGTGCTATCGAGCCTCAAAAATCGAGCCTGGAACCCATACATAATTATTCACCAATTGTAAACATAATTAATTATTTAATTTATTAAGCTAACAGACACAATTCTAAAAATGTTGAAATTGACACGCATAATAATTAAGGATAACTCAGTGCTACCGGGCCTCAAAAAATGAGCCTGGAACCCATACATAATTATTCAGTCCAATTATAAACATAATTAATTATTTAATTTATTAAGCTAACAGACACAATTCTAAAAATATTGAAATTGACACGCATAATAATTAAGGATAACTCGGTGCTACCGGGCCTCAAAAAATGAGCTTGGAACCCATACACAATTATTCAGTCCAATTGTAAACATAATTAATTATTTAATTTATTAAACTAACAAACACAACTAATTTTGTTTAAATTATAGTAGACGACATGGACTTTCCTCCGCCTGCGCATCCCGGACCTGCCGAGGATCAGCTACTAGTGTTGCAGGGCGACCATAGGTCCTCATTTGTATGGGAGGGACAGCTATCAATGCAGCCTCTCCGCCCCAGGAGACCTGACGATTTATGGGAGTTCATCGGGGAGCATCATTTCCATGCCCGCGTAGTCGCGCGCCTACAGGCTATGGGCTTCTATACGATTTTTAAGCTTGGACGGATGCAGCTTGATTGGTCTCTCATCACGGCCTTGGTAGAGCGGTGGCGACCGGAGACGCACACTTTTCACTTGCCCACTGGAGAGGCCACCATCACGCTGGAGGATGTTCAGGTTTTGTACGGGCTGCGCGTAGATGGACGGGCCGTAGCACTGCCCCAGTACATTAGATCCATGACGCGTGCATAATTTTTGGATATGATGATGCATTTTACTGGTTATAGACCTTAGGGTGACGCTGGGGGCAGTCGCGTTGCTTTGTCAGCCATCAGAGATCATATGGCATTTTTGCACCCAGATATTACCGGCGAGACGGAGGATCTCCATATTGAGAGGTACACGCGGTTGGCGCTGCTCCTGCTTTTCGGGTGTGTCTTGTTCCCGAACACTTCGGGGAGTAAAGTGAATATGCGCTTTCTCCATCATCTTCAGGAGTTAGATGGTTTACCCCAGTACAGTTGGGGTGCTGCTGTTCTCGCATACCTGTATAGGAGCATGGGCCGGGTGAGCATGGGCCCAGCGGTGGACATATGTGGTTTTCTGCCCCTCCTACAAGTGACAATATTTTCTAATACTCTGTTCATTTCTCCGAATTCTATATGGTTGAAATGACTCATAAATTTTACATCAACCTTTTATCTTAGGTTTGGGCCTGGCAGCGGATCATGTCGTTGCAGCCACCTCTACCAGCACTTGCGCCTGGTGAGGCTTATCCGTTTCTCCCTCTAGCTTCTAGGTGGATTCTCTGGCGTGGGAACTACCGAGGGACCGATGCTCATCATAATCTCCCCCTTATCAGGGATGTGCTAGATATGCTGGTGGACGGACAGGTAGATATGTACCTACACTTACTTGTTTAAATTGAGTTGTGTTGCGCATACTCACTTTTATGTTATTATTTGGCAGTTCATCTAGACGCCATACAACGACGAGTTGGTAGCTCAGCTGCCCTTTTATTGCTCAGTCGATCGAATGCTTTGGAGCACCTCCGTCCCGATGATCTTCTTCGATATGGTTGAGTATCATGCCACAGAGCGTGTGCTTCGCCAGTTTCACCGTCCCCAGTCTATACCTAGGGATCCTGGATGGGTGGTTATACACTATCAGCGGGATGACCGTGCCAGGCTGGAGCAGCATGTCCTTATTTGGGAGGAGCACCGAGCTGACCGTATTCCGCCAGTACCTACATTTGCCCAGGAGGCCACTATTCATATGTATGCATCATGGTACCGCCGTCACACCCGACTGATTATCGGGAACCCCATTCATGTACTTGGCGAGCGCTACAGACCATACGCCGGGAGACACGAGGCACTGGTATGTTTTTTGGCTTATTAATATCGTATAATTGTTATATTGCGTTATTTAATTAATATTTTAAATATTTCAGAGGCTATTGGGCATCATCACCTCTACCAGTTGGGACAGGAGATGCAACAGCATACCGACATCCCTGCAGTAGTTGACTATGGCCAGCGGGTGGCACAGTTGGCTCGTCGGACCCTGTTTCAGGCGAGAGATGTCGTGAGGTTGGACCACGAGGCTCAGTATGTGGCGCCAGAGGACTACCATCGGGGTAGGGGTGTCCCACGAGGCAGGGGTAGGGCACGAGGAAGGGGTGTCCCACGAGATAGGGGTGCTCCACGGGGTCGCGGAGGTCGCGGGGGACGGCGAGGAGGTGGTCCCCAGCAAGGGGGCGTTGAGGCACCTGTCGACCCACCTGTTGAGGGACATGATGAGGAATTTGGAGTTGTGGCGCTTGGAGATGATCAGCCGGGTTATATACCTCGGCAAGATGAGCCTTCTAGCAGCATGCCTTCGTACAACCTTCAGTTATCTCTGCCAGCATCGCAGGTCACCCCGTCAGGAGCATTGTCGATCACGGGTACATTCGACGGGGATGTAGACCAGTACTTTGCATGCCCATCTACCGCAGCTGAGGATCGGCCCACCCGGGACGTGGATGGCGGGCGCAAGTGAGTTATGCCTCATCCCCGGCAGTTGATGCGGATCTATCACAGGCGCAGGTATGTTTGTATTACTTTAAAATTTCACTTTGTTTTTTTCCTTAATGAGCTGCCATTAATTAATTTTTAACTTTCTTATGAAGGCATCGTCCCAGCCCATCTTTGAGGCCACTACATGCTTTGATGAGGACACCACTGATGCGTATATTCAGGAGGCCGACGAGACCACGGTGGGAATATATTTTTTGACTTAACACGTACAATACAAATATACTTTGTCACATGCTAAGTTTAGTACTTGTTTTGTAGGTTGCTTCCGATCCTGCCAGTTGTGGTGTCGATGCTACTGCACATCCTCACATAAAGAGGAGGCTTGATGATGATGATCCAGATAGTGTACCCGGGTGACAAGGGATGCGACTCAGGCCAGCAGCAGCACTGAAGCACACAGGCTGCATGACTCACTGATTTACTTAGGTTTTTAGTTTGTGTTAATAGTGCATTATGTATAAAATGATAACAATTATCGTTTAACAACATTTATATTTTAATTGCATTTGAACAGCAGTTTTACTTAAACAGCACACAAGAAACACAAACATTGCAAAACGTAGTACTATACTAGAACTAAAACCATCACTGCACAAAGGATAGCAGTACACAGAAAAACAAACAATAGAACTAAAACCATCACTGCACAAAGGATAACTAAAACCAGCTTTTTTCATATGGTTTCATCTTTTTCAGAACGACAAGACAACTCCATAAAACGTAGTACTATACTACGTTTTATGTGTTAAATTTTTCTGCAATAAACCAGCTTTTTCACATGGTTTTCATCTTTTTCAGAACGACAAGACAACTCCATAAAATGTAGTACTATACTACGCTTTATGTATTTTGTCTCGCCTATAAATAACGGCATCATTATAGTTATTTTGTGTGCTCAAAAATTAGTAAAAGCAAATATTTCATTAAAAGTAAGGTTTTTTTTTACTAAAAGCAAATATTTCATCAAATGGCTCAACCTCTTCGTGCAACAAGCTGTTGAATGACTCCGACACGTTTGTAGTGAGGGCTCCCCATCGTCTGTCGCCATCAGCAATGTCCACATGTGAAGCTCATGCCCCATCAACCAAGTATAGGCTCGTGGTTCTAACTGCCGGATCGCTTCCATGCGCCTCGTGAATTTGCACTGCTGGTGCTCAGTTGCAGTCAGCCACATTAAGTCATGCAATACCTTGTCAGGATATTTCTTCTGGAAATTGGCCTTCAGGTGACGCACACAGTAATAGTGGTATGCATATGGTTCCTGCCATTCAGGCAAGTGACGTACAGAACTTAAAATATCACCATGCCGATCAGATATTAGACAAATACATGAACGTTGTTTGACAACGTGCTGCTTCAAGTGGTTCAAAAAAAGCGTCCATGTCTCTTCACTTTCGTTGGCACATATGGCAAAAGCTAGTGGAAATATTTGCCCGTTGGCATCTACTGCAACTGCAATCAAAAGCTTAATATCATACTTTCCATAGACATGAGTACCGTCTATGGAAATAACAGGACGACAATGCACAAAACCATCAATTGCTGGTTTAAATGACCAGAATACATAGTTGAAAATATATTCGGGTCTGTCCAAACTCCGCTCACGCCTCCATTCAACAACAGTCTCGGGGTTAAAGTATTGCAGTGCGGCCATGTACCTGGGCAGATTTGAAAAAGACTTATCTCAGTCGCCATAAATAATTTCAAAGGCACGTTTGCGACCGAGATATGCCTTTCTTTTGGTTATAGTACAACCATACTCCTGGTGGACGGCTGTAATACACTCTTTAATCTTGAACCTAATGGACATTTCCAAATATGGAATCAAGACAAGAGAAATCAAGTCCACATCCAAGTTGAAGTGATTCTTATTGTATGTGTCCATTTCACATTTGTGCTCGCTAATAAATTTACCCACTTTGCACAAACCTGATTTCTTCTTGGTGGCACGCAACATCCAGTGACAACCCATAAAGTCTCTACGGCATACTGCCTTGTATTTCTCCCTAGTTGATTCACTTACCGTCATCTCACGGCACTCTCTTATACTGTAGATTTTTACAGCCCTAATTAGGCGAGCTTTATCGGGGAAATACATGCCTTTTGTCAGAACAGCTGGTCTAGACTCATCCCACATCGCTGACCAAAATTCATCATCATCCCTTGTGAGGGCATCCACGTTCGGCATGCTTGGCAAATTATCAAGGTAGGGAATATTCCGCTCATGAAATGGCACGTGGGACTCGTACACTCTTGGTCTAGCTGGAGGTGGAGGAACATGCTCCCTAGTCAACTCAGGTTCAACATTCACTTCCTCCTCCTCATCACCCTCATCATGGAAGGGTGTGTCATCCCCAGACTCATCCGCATTGTTGTCATAATCACTATCATCTTCTTGACTCTGCGCATCTGCCAAATCACGAGTAAATACGTCGTCTATGGGCAATTGTGTGAGGTCAGGAGCTTCAAGAAGCTCGTTTTCACTGCATATAAAGAACAAAATGATAAGTTACCCAACTAGATAAATACTTTAGATATAGCTATATCACTTTACTTACAAGTCATACTGTCTTGACGTTTCATGATGGATATTTTCTTGTTGGTGATGACTCCCAGATGGACCACCATGGTCCAATACTCCAGAACTACGCATATTCCAACTAGGGGCAGGGTCATAACTTGTAAAATTCATATCCGGACGGTACCCCCTATGAAAAATATGAGTGTTAATACAAATCCAATTAAAACATAAATTAAACATCGCTAAAGCGTAGTAAAATTGAAGTTTACCAGTCGTCTTGTTGATTATCTAAAGTCAAAAAATTATTTTGTGGCTGCTCATTCGCCGGTGGTGACAAGTTTAAATCAAGGCAAGCTCTTTCATCACCAATCTGTCCGGCAAAAACTGCTCCAGAATAACCACCCGATGACTGGGGGTTATCCCTACTATGCACGCCCTCATTATTGGGAACGTCTTCCACCTTGACGTACATTTTCAATAATTTTATTACAATAAATTCCCTATATTCAGCCGGAATCAGCAAAAAATCTCTAAGAGTTTCATCATCCTCGATGTTAAACTCAGAATAATAAGCAAACCCCTGCGGAGTCACTGAATACGGAAATCTACCGGTTATTTTAAGGTTAACCGAACGCCTCCTCTCATTCATTTTTTTACGTAACAACGATACCAATTTATCATACTCCATAGTAAGCGACAATTTAACATGACATTGTGGAGGTGAGCTATACCTCACAGAATTATTCTCCAACCCAACCTCACCCCCCTAATATAGTAAAACCCTTATTTTTGCCACTTCAGACATTGTAAAAAAATAATTGATAAGAAGAAGAGAGAAATATGAACGTAAGTTTGAAATAAAGTATTGAATGAATTTTTATAAAATTGAAACGCCTTTAAATAAGGCAAGTCCGACGTTGGGGTGTAGAATTTTTCTATGTAAAATGCAGTACAATACTACGTTTTATGTATTGAATTATTATTATGTCAGTTCATTATTGGTGGGGGCAAAAACCAGAGTACAATGCAATTATTTAATGTAAAACGCATTATTATACTGCGTTTTACAAATATATCTTAGTAAAACGCAGTATAGTACTGCGATTTACGAAAAAAAAAATTAAACAAAAACGCAGTACTATACTGCGTTTTACTCATTTATGTAGCTTTTTTTTTAAGTAGTACAAAAGTGTTTTTTGTCCAAAAAATGATTAAAAGGTTTCGGACTCCAACGGCAGGCCATGAATGCCAAAATTCTCAGCAACGGCTGCATATTTAATACTAGGGAATATTATTCGTTAAATGTCATTTGGTGACAAACATTCGACCCGCTCCCGCTGATTATGCTTCCTTTGGGGTCAATCTGATACCAACTATAATCATTGTCCCTGGTCTTGGTTCTTACTCGATTTGTCTTCCGTTTATTTTTGGCTCCACGTATAATATTACTATTTGATCATTTAATATAAATCAATTTTATCCCATACATACTTGACCCTTTTCCGTAATATTTATGAATGAGAAACATGCATGCTTTGAGTAATGTCGAAACTCTCCGTAACAGAATCACGGTAAATTTATCTATACTCTATTTGCAAGTAATGTTTAGTTAGTTAATCCTAATTGATAAATGATCAATTGAGATGAGAATATATATGAACTAACCATGACAAATAATAGTCGTGTATATAAAAGATATTGATATGCATTATATAAATTATGCGTGTGGTAAAATTTCAACCCCAAACATCAAATACCTAATGATGCAATTGATGGTGCATGCCATTCATTAATGGGAATACTAGCTACCATTTGTTTGACTTTATTTGTTAACAAACGGGTCAAGTGCTCGTTCTTTAATGACTTCCACCACTTCCAAACGAAGGGAGTAGCAGAATTATTAACTAAGGGAGTAACATATTTATTAAGTGATTATCCGTAAAATATTATAGTTGAATTTATAGCATGGTTTATAGACAAGCGAATTAATTTGATCCAAAATGGCACATAAATCAAATAAAATGCAAAATTTAGCATAGAAATTGAAATAAAATAGCAGATAGATTGGATCCGGGAGCAAAGCTTCCGAAAGCAACAATGAGAATATTGCTAGACAAAAAATAAAGTATTATTTAGCTTTGACTAATGTGTAGCATAAGTGTGTCAGAATTTTCCTATCCTACAATGGCTGATGAAGTCACTATTTATAGCTAAACCTAGGGAACAAGATCCTAGGGTCAAGCTACTCTTAAATGACAATAATGGGATCCATTGATGAATGTGTAACGGCATGTAATGAATGTCAAAATTCTCTATAACGGACGTGTATTCAATACTGAGGAATATTCTTTATTGATCATCTGGTGGCAAATATTTGTTTGCCCTCGTTAACAATGTTCCCTTCGAGGTCTATCCGATGTCAACCGCAGATGTTGTCCTCGATCTTGGTTTCCACTCGCTTCGTCTTCCGTCTTTCTCCGATTCAACATGTCATTATATTATTTGAGTATTTAATGTGAACCGATTTTACCCTATACAGATAGTCCCCATGCATTCCGGTGGTACATCTTTATGTCACCAGGAAGTTGGTGAAGATTTCTTCCTTGGCGGAAAATTTTTTGAACCCTCATGAAAAGTTCCTGACGCTTGATTAGATGCACATCTCTTTGCATTTAATACCCTGAACACGTGCTACTTGATAACTAGGGACTATGCTTCATTTTACACTCGTTTTTACTTGAGTTTCGATTAAAAATATATACAAAATAGTCCCAAAAGGCTTACATGTTGTACTTGTTTGCAGGGTTTGGTCAGAAAGGTGATAATTAGTCAAAACCAGCTCAAAAAAGGAGTGAAACATGCACAAGCACCAAGAACAAGTCCAAGCACAGTGCAACAGATCCACTGCGGACGCATTCCATTTAGTGCGGTCCGCAGTGAGGAGATTCAGAGAGGTGCATATTTCGGAAACTCAAGCATTGCGGCCGCAAAGCATTTTGTGCGGACCGCAATGGTCTCATCGCGACCGCAATCGAGTTTGTGCGGTCCGCAAAGATGAGGTTTAGAGAGTTGGGAGTTTTGAGGATATAGCCAATGCGGTCCGCTGTCCTTTTTGTACGGACCGCAGAAGAAGCCACCGTGACCGCAATGCATTTTATGCGGCCCGCGGTGGCCAAGTTCAGAGAGCAGAGATCTAAAGCCAAGAAGTCTCACCGCGGCCGCACTCGATTTTGTGCGGACCGCACTATCCCCGCAGGGGTATTTTTGTCCAAAACATTCGGCCTAGTATAAATACTTTCTTTTCCTATTTTTAGGTTATCTTTTGTAATCTTACTTTGGGCTGAGCACGTGAACGACTATTCTTAACCATTTTGAGTAATTTTATAGTGGTTTTATCATTGAATCTTCAATTATTACCTTGTAATTAAATTTTATGGGTTTTTCTTCATCTATTTCTTTATTTTCTTCCATTATTATGAGTAGCTAGACCCATTAGCTAGGTTTGTGGCTCAACCCTAGTGTGGGTATTTGATAGGTCTTGAGTTTTAAGGCTTGAATATCTATGGGTGTTTGATATTTGGACTAATTTGTATTTTTCATGTTGAATTAGTGGTTGCAAACACTAATTTGTGCCTTTTTGACTTGGGCTCTTCTTGAGAAAGAGAGCTTGATTCTAGGAAAATTAGTCCAACAAGAAATTTGGGCGTATTTAAGAGATTGATAGCCCCAATTAAAGGGTTAAACCTAGAGATAGTAATATCCGACTTGAACCTAAATTGCTTGTACAAATTATCATACCCAATTGGTCTTGAGAAAGTCAATTAGGGCAAAATCACTCAAACTACCGAGAGGTATAGAGTGAGAAGTTTTGTGCATTGGTTATATCGTAATCCCCAACATGACAATCTTGCCTTAGATTCGAGAACCCGTCAAGTATTCACCTAGGAGAAAGTCACTTCCCTAGTGCCTCTTTAACCATTTAGACAACCTTTCAAGTATCTTATTCTTAGCTTAATTTAGCATCTTATTATCCTAATATTAGAAGTAATCAAAAGACCAAAGATGATTGAAAGAGTAATTAAGAGCACTATGCATCTCTAGTTTAGATAGAAATCCAATTTCCACTTCTAGCTCCCTGTGGATTCGATCCCGACCATCTCGGGTAAAAGCTGCTTCAACTGCTCTCGCTACTTTGTAGTGGTGTAGGGTTAGCTCCGATAACTTTTTGGCGTTGTTGCCGGGGAGCTAACGGTTTTGGCTATCTATCTAAATAGTTTTGTGTATTGTTCTTCTTTCCTTTTGCGTTACTAATTTGTGTGTCTCACAACTTCAGGTACAAAATGGCAGCAAACAACACACCTCTTGAAGATCTTCTGCTAGGGAAGGAGGTAGATGACAATGTTGATGATGAGGTTCCTATTGTGCATCAAGGACAAAGGAGAGGCCGCCAGGCCAATGATAATATTCTAGACCCTCCCCACTACCTCCGAGAGTGGCTCTTCGAGTGCTTCCCAATCAAGGATATGCTAGTGCAGTTGTCCCACCCCGAATCCGGGAGGAAAATTTTCAAATTACAAATGTGATGCTGACATTGTTAGAGCAGCGAGGGTATTTCACGGGCGCTGCCAATCATAATGCTTACAAACATCTCAAGGGTTTTGTGGATACCTGTTGGGGGAGCAAGAAAACTAATGTGTTAGAGGATGCATTTCGGTTGAGACTATTCCCTTTCTCACTTAGAGGGAAAGCATTGAATCAGCTTGAGTGACTTCTCAACCATTCCATCACTACTTGGGATGAGTTTGCGGATAAATTCATTGCAAAGTTCTTCTCACCGGGGCACATGGCAGCATTGCGAGATGAGATCTTAGATTTCAAGCAGGAGCCCACCGAACCATTATATGAGATATGTGAGCGATATATAACCATGGTAAAGGAATGTCCCAACAATAATATGACTGAGGCAATGATACAACAGACTTTTTACCGGGGCATTAACACAACAAATTAGTGTATATTGAGCCAACTTGCTAGGGGTAATTTCATGAAGCTGTCTTATGATAAGGCTTGTGACATTCTTGACGAGATGGCTAACATGTCCTTCGCTTGGCAAAGTAGAGCCAATATGCCATAGGGTGACCCCACGGTCACTCACTTGCACAAAGAGCTACATGATCATAGGTAGGCTATAGCAGAGCTGATAACAACAATGAACCAGCTAGCGAAGGCACATTTACAACAGGTTCAAAATCCACGCCAAGTAAATGCTATGAAGGGTGTCAACATGCTAGTGAACAAAAGAAGACAAAGAGATCAACAAAACCAAGTGAGTTCAGATCAATTTGACAATGATTGTGGTGGATATGATGGGTAGAATGAAGAAGTGCAATATGTGAACAATTATCAAGGCCAAGGGATAATTCTTCCAACCAACAACAATGGAGACCCCAAGTCAATTGGGGCAATCAAACAACAACAAGGGAATGGTAATTGGGGTAACAACAACCAAAATTCCAATTGGGGCAATTAGAACAATAATCAGAACAATCAGGGTAATTGGAATGGCAACAACAACAGCGAGGGTGGTAACAACAATTAGGGTAGTTGGAACAATGGCAATCAAGGAAATCGGGGGCAAGGCTTTCAAAGGCCCCCAATGTATCAACAACCGACAATCCACCCCTATTTCTATCCAAGGTCCGAGTTCTTCTAACGATGAAATGGGGAGAATTGAAATGATATTTGAACAGATGATGGAAAAGAATGGCGGACTCTAATGCTCAGTTGGTTTCCCACAATACTTCAATAAGGAATTTGGAGGTTCAATTAGACCAAATCTCACAACTCTTGAATACTCGCCCTAAGGGGGCTCTACCAAGTGATATGGTAGTTAACCCGAAGGGTGGGAACAATCATGTTATGGCGGTAACTACAATAAGTGGACGAGACGATGATGTGAATGCCTCTAAGAAAAAAGAAATTTTGAGTGACGAAGCTGGGTTGCAAGAAGATGAGATTGCTTTAGTGGTTGAAAATGTGATTGATGAGAATGTGAATGAGGAAGTGAGGATTGATATTCAAGATGCTGAGGTGGAAACTCAGAATGACATGAATTCGTCTAGGGAACACGTAATAGACATGTCGAAAACGGTTGTGCCTAAAGCCAAGGCTCCTTTGCCAAGGCCACCTCCACCTTATCCTTAAAGGCTCGCGAAGCAGAAAAATGAGAATTAGTTTAAGAAGTTTATTGACATGATGAAGAGCTTATCCATTAATGTGCCTTTGGTAGAGGCTCTAGAGAAAATGCCAGGTTATGCTAAATTCATGAAGGACTTGGTGACAAAGAAAAGATCCATGGATTATGAAACTATTAAGATGACCCACCAAGTTAGCGTAATAGTGCACTCAATGGCCCCGAAGCTAGAAGATCCCGGTGCTTTCACCATTCCTTGCACCATTGGGAGTGTGGACTTTGTTAAAGCTCTATGTGATTTGGGGACAAGTATCAACTTGATGCCCTACTCAGTTTTCAAGACTTTGGGTATTGGGAAACTGAGGCCGACTTCCATGAGATTGCAAATGACGGATAGAACTATGAAGAGACCATTGGGTATTATTTATGATGTCCTTGTCCGGGTGGACAAATTTATCTTGCCAGTTGATTTTGTTATCTTGGATTGTAAGGTAGATTATGAGGTTCCAATCATATTGGGAAGACTCTTCCTTGCTACTAGGAAGGCCTTAGTTGATGTGGAAGCAGGGGAACTCACCTTCCGGGTGGGTGATGAGAAAGTGGTCTTTCATGTGTGCAAGTCAATGAAGCAGCCCAACAGTTCTGAGGTGTGCTCCTTTGTGAACCTTCACGGCAGTGATAGTTGATGATACTAGTGTAATGATCAATATGGAGGACCCTTTAGAGGTAGTATTGCTGAATTTTGATGTAAATGAGGATGAAGGCAGAGTGGAGTGCGTGAATGCTTTACATGGAATGGGCTCTTACTCTTATGAGCCTAGGAAACTCTCTTTGGATCTTAAGAATAGGAAGACTCTACCAACAAAACCTTCAATCGAGGAACCTCTGGTGTTGGAGTTGAAGCTGTTTCCTCCACACCTCAGGTATGAATTCTTAGGCCCTAGTTCAACTTTGCATGTTATTCTTTCCTCTCATCTTACTAACATGCATATTGATACCACATTGGCGGTGCTTCAAGAGCAGAAGAAGGAAATTGGATGGACCTTAGCTGATATTCGGGGGATAAGCCCCGCATTTTTTATGCATAAGACTATTCTAGAAGATGATGCAAAGCCCTCCTTGGAACATCAAAGGAAGTTGAACGAGGCAATGCAAGAAATGGTAAAAAAGGAGGTGATCAAGTGGTTGGATGCCGGGGTTGTGTACCCCATCTCTGATAGCTCTTGGACGATGCAATATATGCCGAAGAAGGGTGGCATGACCGTGGTTGCAAATTCTCAAAATGAGTTGATTCCCGCCAGTACCGTCACCGGGTGGAGGGTATGCATGGACTACCGCAAGCTGAATAAAGTGACCTGCAAGGATCACTTTCCATTGCTTTTTATTGATCAGATGTTAGATTGACTTGATGGGCGTGCCTTCTACTGTTTCTTGGATGGGTATTCTAGGTACAACCAAATCTTGATTGCTCTGGAATATCAGGAGAAGACCACCTTCACTTGTCCATATTGTACTTTTGCCTTTTCTAGGATGCCTTTTGGATTCTGTAATGCACCGGCTACATTTTAGCGGTGTATGATGGCCATTTTAACCGATATGTTGGAAGATATTTTAGAAGTGTTTATGGATGACTTTAGTGTTGTGGGTGATTTATTTGATGATTGTTTGAAAAATCTTGATAGAGTATTGGCCCGCTGTGAAGAAACCAATCTTGTGCTTAATTGGAAGAAATGTCACTTCATGGTGGAAGAGGGCATAGTTCTTGGGCATAAAATTTCAAAGCATGGTATAGAGGCGGACAAAGCAAAAATTGATGTGATTTCAAGGCTCCCTCCCCTACTTCTGTCAAGGGAGTTAGAAGTTTTCTTGGGCATGCGGGGTTCTATCGGAGATTTATCAAAGACTTTTCGAAGGTAGTAAATCCTTTATGCAAGTTATTGGAAAAAGATGCCAAGTTCGTATTCGATGAGAGATATATGCAAGCCTTTGAACTTCTAAAGCACAAGTTGACCACCACTCCTATTATTATCGCACCCAATTGGAGCTTGCCTTTTGAGCTCATCTGTGACGCAGGCGATGTTGTGGTTAGGGTGATCTTGAGTTAAAGAGAGAACAAAATGTTTCATCCGGTGTACTATGCGAGCAAGACAATGAATGATGCTCAAGTAAACTACACGGTGACTGAGAAAGAGCTTTTGGCTATTGTGTTCATGATGGAGAAATTTCGGCCGTATCTTATGGGTGCCAAGGTCATAGTTCATACCGATCATGCCGCACTCCGGTACTTGATGACGAATAAGGATTCCAAAGCTAGATTGATGTGATGGGTCTTGTTACTTCAAGAGTTTGATTTGGAGATTGTGGACCGGAAAGGTAGTGAAAACCAAGTGGCGGGCCACTTGTCCCGCTTGGAGGAGGAGGGGAGGCCTCGTGATGGCCTAGAGATCAATGATTCATTTCTCGATGAGCAATTCCTTTCGGTGTCGGTGAATGGTATGCCATGGTTTGCGGACGTTGCTAATTTTCTGGTAACTGGTATAATCCCGTGTGAGATCTCTTCTAACCAAAGGAAGAATCTCAAATGGGATAGTTTGGACTTCTATTAGGATGAGCCGTACTTGTTCAAGATCTACACGGATGGTGTGATCCGAAGGTATGTCCCGGAGGAGGAGCAATTGAGTATCTTAGAGGCTTGTCATTCCTCTCCCTATGGTGGTCATCATGGCGGGGCGAGGACGGCTTCAAAAGTTCTTAGTTGTGGGTTTTATTGGCCAACTTTGTACAAAGATGCAAGTAAACTTGTGAAGAGATGTGACGAATGTCAAAAAGCGGGTGGAATTTCGAAAAAAGATGAGATGCCTCTCAATACCATTCTTGAAGTTGATATTTTTGATGTATGGGGCATTGATTTTATGGGACCGTTTGTTAGCTCGTGTGGGAACACATACATTCTTGTGGCGATTGACTATGTTTCAAAGTGGGTTGAAGCCGTGGCTTTACCCAACAATGAGGCCCGGAGTGTTGTTGCGTTTCTCAAGAAGAGAATTTTTACAAGGTTTGGCACTCCTCGTGCAATCATAAGTGATGGGGGGTCTCATTTTTGTAATAGAGCTTTTTACACTTTGCTTGCAACATATGATGTCAATCACAAAGTTTCTACTCCTTATCATCCTCAAGCGAGTGGCCAAGTTGAAGTCTCAAACAGGGAAATCAAGAGTATATTGTCAAAGACGGTCAATGCAAATAGGACCGATTGGTCAAAGAAGTTGGATGATGCTCTATGGGCTTATAGGACTGCTTATAAGACTTTGATCGGTATGTCCCCGTACCGGTTGGTGTTTGGAAAAGCTTGCCATCTACCGGTTAAGTTAGATCACAAGGCCATGTGGGCTTTGAGGAAGCTGAATCTTGAATGGGATGTGACATCAAATCTTTGTGTGGAGCAGCTTAATGAACTTGATGAATTTCAATTCCATGCCTACTCCAGTTCGTCCTTGTACAAGGACAAGATGAAGTACCTTCATGATAAATATACTCGTGGCAAGGAGTTCAAAGTGGGTGATTTGGTTCTCTTGTTCAATTCTCGGTTACGTCTGTTTTCAAGAAAGCTTAAGTCGAAATGGAGTGGACCTTTTGAAGTGGTGTTTGTGACTCCGTTTGGTGCACTTGACTTGAAGAACAAAAATGGGGAGGTTTTCAGAGTTAATGGGCACAAGGTCAAGCACTACCTGGGCAAGATTGATGACAGCCACGTGGAGGCACTACTCCATCTAAAGTGATTTGATGGTAACCTGCATCGTGCCGCGACGTTAAATCAGACGCTTCTTGGGAGTCAACCCATGTGTCTTTCTTTTTGTTTTTCTTTGATTTTTTTGTAGTAGAGGATTTGCTTTTGGACTAACTGGTTGTGAGATGTTGTAGGATTATTTTGATGCAGTGCAGGACCAAGTTGGAAAAAATGCACACTCTCTGAAGTTTGCACTGCGACCACATTACATTTTGTGCGGCCACAAAGGCCTTAGTGCGGGGGAAACAATTCAATGCGGACCGCAGAGTTAATTGGTCAAAAATAAGGAGTCTCTGAAGTTTGCCACCGCGGCCGCAATGCATTTTGTGCGGTCCGCGGTGGACCACTGCGGCTGCATTGCATTTCTTGCGGTCCGCAGTGAACGTCTCCCCAGTGCATCTTTATTCTGAATACCACGAACTACGGTGCCATTTTATGCGGTCCGCGATGGGTAGGTACAGTGGGTCCCAGGGTCCTTCTCTATAAATATGACCTCAGGCCTTCATTTCAAACTTTTCGACCTTTTGCTCTCAAATAGAAAAAAAAATTGTTCACACCAGCCTAACTGCACGATTTCATTCACTCACTGTCAATCATCTGTGTTGCATCTCACTAACTAGTAATCGTAATTTTTTTCTTAGTTGTTTAACTTTGTTATTTTCTTTTAATTAGCTAATTTTCTTTTTTTTTTCTTCTCGTTTTATTTCAATTATGTATCATAGGGTTGTTTAATCATGCTGGGATTAGGGTTAATTAGTGACAACTAATGATTAAATACTTGAGGAATTAATGATATATGATTTTAGGCTTAAATTGAGAAAAAATTGAAAACCCTAGGATTGGTATTTCTATTCTGGGCTTACCGCGGTCCGCGATGGTAGTTTGTGTGGTCCGCAGTGCTTCTCCGCGGTCCGCAATACCATTTTGTGTGGACCATAATGGTATCACTTTAGAAAGTTTGTAAGTTGAGGACCGCGAACGCAGTGGAGTTTGTGCGGTCTGGGTGCCTTAATGCGAACCACAGTACCATTTTGTGCGATCTGCGGTGACCTTTATCAGAGAGTGGGTAGTCTGACTCCCACCTCAGTGCGGACCGCGATGCATTTCATTCGGTCCGCGGTAGCTTTTTTGCGACCGCACTTCATTTTGTGTGGTCCGCAGTCTGTAATTCTGCTTTTCATTTTTAACTGTCTGCAATTTTATTCTGCACTACTTCATCTGATACTGGGATACTAATAAGAATAGAATGCTTTCTCTTTGCAGATAATGGTGAAATTACGAGGCAGAGGCGATAAACAGACAGGGAAAAGAGAGTCCTCCCGGGGGTAGGGGACGAGGCATGATGATTGATCCCACAATCCCGGTAAGCTATCAAAGATACCAGGAGAATCACCTACAGGAGAATCAGCTCGGGAAGTGAGTATATGTCCTCCCGGGAGGCATCTAACCTCGACTCCGTGCCAGAATATGTTCCTGACTGGCCGGAGAGGCCTAGACTGAGAGATACACCTTCGGGAACCCCTACTGCCCAAGCGTCAGTGCAAATTTCTTCTGAGTTGTCTGAGGGCTCAGTTGCGGGCAGTGACAATGCCTATTCTACCTCACCTACAGCTTTACTATCCGGTGAGGATCCCGTAGAAGAAGAAGGAGGTGTTGAGCCCTAAGTAGGAGGGGTGGAGAGAACTAGAAACCCGGAAGCATGTCAAGATAGATTTGTGAGTGAAGTGGCTTACCACAAGTTCAGAGAATGGTGGCCAGAGAGGAAGTTGATACATGAGCGAAAATTTATCATAAGGAACTTTTTGCCTCACAACCCCAATGTGCTGAGGTCGTTCAAAGAGAGAGCATGTTGGGATTATTTCATAGGCCATGTGGAGGATGCCAATGAGCACTTAGTCAAGGAGTTCTACACCAATGTTGCCCACATCAAAAAGGGCACCACAGTGACTAAGGTGCGAAACTTGAAAGTAAAGTTTGATGGCAAAATGATAAATGCCTACCCGGGCTTCTTGGAGGAGGATGAGACATTGTACTTAGACTAGGTAGCTTTGGGGGAGGATGCCCATCCATGGTTAGCTGAGTACTTGGCAATCCTAGGTACCACCCCAGCATGGTTGACAGCAGGAGTAAAAATTCTGAGGAGAACCCTGAACTTCGAAGCAAAAGGGTGGGAGACATTTGTTTGTATCCGGCTAGACCCCACCACTCACGACAACTCTCTTCCTATATCCCGGGCTATATTGGTGACATCTATCATGGCGGGGTACCCGATCAACATCGGGAATGTGATATCCAGGGTGATTACATGGGTGGTGAACGAGGGTGACACATCCTACCCCTTTCCAAATTTCTTGACCATGTATTTTGAGGATCTAGATGTGGAAAAGAGAAGATTTGATGTAAAAGTTAAAGCTAGTGCACCTTTCTCCTAGTACAGCACCAAGGGTCCTGACAACCCCAAGGACCCTAAGGGCAAAACCACTACTTCAACTGGCCAGTTTGAAAAGCCAGTAGTAGTAGTGGCTCCTACTCAGCCTCCTTCAGCCACACCAGACATGGCCCCAGGACCCTCCACTTCTACAGCTCCAGATATCCCATTATCTGCAACATATCCTTTGACTGCCCACCGCTTGAGCCATACCCTTGCCAGTATCAACAACTGGATGCAGACAACCACTTCTAAGTTGTCTGTACTTTCTACTTCGGTGGCAGCCCAGTCTGCACCTCCTCAGCCACATGTCCTACAATCAGTGGAGGACACTCTCAAGGAGCTTCTGGACAACCAGAAGAAGCTTCTGGAGAACCAGCAATTAATATTGAATGTTGTGGGTTCACACAGAAAAGCATTGAAGGAGTTGACCAAAGAAATGAAGAAATTGAGGAAGACTCGAGCGTCGAAGGAGTCCGTGAAGGAGTTGAGGGTGGAAGTGGAGAGATTGAAGGCTGATCACTTGCCTTCGGATCTTTTATTGCATGACCCGACTCCAGCAGCCCAGCCCCAGCCAGAGCAGGAGACAGACAGGCCAGCCAAGAGGAAGAGGGTGATTCCCCGTACTGATGATGTTGTCATAGAGTTGGAGGACCCGCAAGGAGGTTCCTCTAGCCAGCCCAAATTCTAGTAGAGGTGTAGGATCTAGTACAGGCCCAGGTCCTAGTGGAGACACAGGTTACAGGGAGCCAGTCACAGGTTCCCGATCAGGCCGAGGACCCAGGGACCCAGACTCATGATCATATGCAGACGGAGGACCAATAAGGAGTATCTTTTTTCTCTCTATCTTTTCTTGTGCTTATTTTGGTTAGTTAGCATTGAGGACAATGCTAGCTTTCATTTAAGGGGGTAGCCCTGTTTGGATGACTGTATATATGACATTAGCTTTTTCTTTATGCTTTCTTTTTACTTTTGGTATGTACATAATTTTATCATTTTATTGCACTTTTCGTACTTTTTACTTTTGGCCTGTATATAAAGTTACGTTCTAATATATATATTCATTCCCTTATGTATATTCGACTAAATCCCCTCTTGTATATATTCATTTTACTTTTCGTATTTTTCATTTCATAGCTTCTTATTTTATTTTCATAGCTTCTTGTTTTGAATTTTTGCGTGCAATAAGCCTTTGGTTTTTTAATGCCATGGTTCTTTCCAAAGGTGGAATTTGTGTGAACCGGGTGGCTCTTCCCAATGATGGATGGCATGACAACCTTCTTAAGGGTTTGAGTTTGTTTTCTTTTTGCTTTTTGTATAAATAGTAGTTAGTGATTAATGATGCATCAAGCAAAGCTTCACTTGGGCCTAACACATTTGCCTTTGATCCTTTGGTCAAAAACAAATCGTTGTGTATAAGATGGTGAAAGTTGTGACCTTGAGACTCTTGTGTTGGCCGATAATCATCAAGTAGTTTTTTGGGACCTTTGTGTTACTCAAATCTTAGCTAAGGTTGTTGTGGTCCCCCGATTCTGTCTCTTTAGCAATCCCATAGCTTGTGTGATGAGAATTTGAATTGCAAGTTCAAGTCCCGAGCCATTAGTCTAGAACTTGCCCTGAATGTTTGTCTAGGCAAAATCCTAAGTGTAATTTGACTTGAGAGGTGATTATAGGCTCTCTTTGATCCGAATGATATCTTGAACACTTCCATAAGCCTAACATTGCTAATATCCCTAGTCAATCCTTCTGAGACATAGACCTTTTTCTTTCAAAAACCACGATACAAGCCTTTACCTGTTCTAAAAATACCCTCTCTTGGCACCCGATCTTTCCTTAGCACAAGGCAAAAACATAAGTTTGAGGGTAGAGACGAGGAATGCAACAAAGTGGTAAAAGGTACAAAATGAAGAAGAGGAAAGACAATGAAAAAGAAAGAAAATCAAAAAGACAAAAAGAATGATCATTGTAGAAAAAAATAAAAAAAATGAAGGGATTCAATAAAAGTAAAGAGATTAAAGATGTGGAAAGTTGAGAAAGGAGAAAAATGTTTGAAATGAACAAGAAAGAGTGATATTGTCTCTCTCTAACCCCTTAGAAAGAAGTTAAATGACTTAAAAAGTCAAGAAATTATGTGCCAAAATGAAGCAAATTGAAGTGTTAAAGGGAAGATGGAACCTACTTAGACTAAATATTTCCTACCCTGAACCAAAATCTTTCACTATATCTCCACAAAATCCCTATATGATCTTGAGTTGAATGAAGCTTACATTAGTGGTGACTCACATAAGGGGTAAGCTTATGGTACTTAGAGCCGGACTTGTGACCTTTCTTTGAGAGAGATGAGTGTGTTTCCACTATCCTCGTTCTGAGTGCTACAATCTAAAAGTGAGGTTTGCTTAGAGAGAGTTGAGGATGTGTGACTTTGGGTTCCACAATGACCAAAGTAGTAGAAAGAGTTTTCCTTGCTGGGTTGAGTCAATTCTTGATGCTCTTGTGTCGCACTAAAACCATGGTGCTTAAAAGAGTGAATGTTGTTAATGATTCATTTGAATTGAGGGCAATTGTTAGTCCCAATTGATGCTAAATGAGGTCACTTTAGGTCAGTTGAATTTTCTTGGATTTACTCTCAAGGAGGTGAGTCTTATTTTGTTTGCTTGAGTACAAGCAAAAGCTTAAGTTTGGGGGAGTTGATAACTGGGGATTATGGTTCATTTTACACTCCTTCTTACTTGAGTTTTGATTAAAAATGTATACGAAATAGTCCCAAAGGCTTACATGTTGTACTTGTTTGCAAGGTTTGGTAAAAAAGGTGACAATTAGTCAAAACCAGCTCAAAAAAGGAGTGAAACATGCACAAACACCAAGAACAAGTCCAAGCACAGTGCAACAAATCCACTGCGGCCGCATTCCATTTAGTGTGGTCCGTAGTGAGGAGATTCAGAGAGATGAATATTTTGGAAACTCAAGCATTGAGGCCACAAAGCATTTTGTGTGGACCGCAATGGTCTCATCACATCCGCAATCAAGTTTGTGCGGTCCGCAAATCTGAGGTTCAAAGAGTTGGGAGTTTTGAGGACATAACCAATGCGGTCCGCGGTCCTTTTTGTGCGGATCACAAAAGAAACCACCACGGTCGTGGTGCATTTTATGCGGCCTGCTGTGACCAAGTTTAGAGAGCAGAGATCTAAAGTCAAGAAGCCTCACCGTGGCCGCACTTGATTTTGTGTGGACCGCACTACCCCCGTAGTGGTATTTTTGTCCAAAAAATTTGGCCTAGTATAAATACTTTCTTTTCCCATTTTAGGTCATCTTTTATAATCTGACTTTGGGTTGAGCACGTGAACGACTGTTCTCAACCATTTTGAGTAATTTTATAGTGGTTTTATCATTGAATCTTCAATTATTAGCTTGTAATTCAATCTTATGAGTTTTTCTTCATCTATTTCTTTGTTTTCTTCCATTATTATGAGTAGTTAGACCAATTAGCTAGGGTTGTGGCTCAACTCTAGTGTGGGTATTTGATGGGTCTTGAGTTTTAAGGCTTGAATTTCTATGGGTGTTTGATAGTTGGACTAATTTGTGTTTTCCATGTTGAATTAGTGGTTGCAAACACTAATTTGTGCCATTTTGACTTGGGTTCTTCTTGAGAAAGAGAGCTTGAGTCTAGGAAAATTAGTCCAACAAGGAATTGGGGCGTATTCAAGAGATTAGTATCCCCAATTAAAGGGTTACACCTAGAGATAGTAATACCCAACTTGAACCTAAATTGCTTGCACAAATTATCATACCCAATTGGTCTTGAGAAAGTCAATTAGGGAAAAATCACTCAAACTACCGAGAGGTATAGAGTGAGAAGTTTCGTGCATTGGTTATATCATAATCCCCAACATGACAATCTTGCCTTAGATAGGCATGCTGAGCAAAGAAGTAGGCAGGAATACAAGTTGAACTCATAACTGATGAACTAGTGTAGGAATGAAACATATAGGGTTTGGATTCCAAAATTAACTAGAGACATACCAGTTGAGAAAAGAGATGCAGAGTATAAAGCAAATGAAGTCCCAATATCTAGCCTTGGCTTTCAGCCGGCTAGATCAACAAGTATCACAAATAGCAGAAGAGAAAGAGAACTTTTAAAGAATAAAGAGTAGTGATTTTTGAACTAATATTCGTTTTTGTCCAGAACTTAAAATAAGAGGGGGTTTATATAGTAATAAAAAGCTTGACAAATAAGGTAAGAGACCAATTACGTAGTAAATTAGGGAAGTCACATGTAAATCAGCAAGTCTTTTCCTTAATTAAGGACAATTAAATCAACAGTAAAACATGCTAAGTATTTAAAGAAAAAAATCAAGTAAGATTTAAGTATAGAATAGGTAATTAGGGGTAAATGAACAAAAGTTTTAATTAAGGAAACAAATCAGTAAGAATCGGCTAAATACAAACAAGGCAAGGAAAAATAATTAAGGCAAGCAATTCAATCAAATCGAGCAGGGAGGTAAGAATCGAGAGTTTAAGGGAAAGTGTTCAAATCAAACCAAGAAATAAGAGTTCAGAATATTCGAGAATTCAATCAAAGAAAAATTCATGAAAGAGTCAACATGTTTAGCATATAAAATAAGGTGAAACATGAATAGTCAGGAATCGACATATAACTTTAACAAAACAAAAAGTTAAACAACATTGATTCAATGAGAAAGATACAGGTCTTGATATGAATAGTCAAGACAAACACAAGCACATAGAATCACTGAAAGGTCAAACTAAGAAATTCAGTAGAAGCATATTAGGACAAGAAAATAACGAGAAATCACAAGAACCCAAAGCAAGAACACAATCAGATGTACTAATACTCAAAAACCAAACGAAGAACCCTAAAAATTATGGCTTTTGGTACAAGCGAGTTAGGGTTGTAGCAGACTCATAAAATCAGTCAAAATATATGAGAAGCAGAAGATTAAACACAAAAAATCATCAAACAAATTTTAAAAAAAAAATCCGGAAAGCCTAGTTTTAGGAAAAGATGAAATCACTTGAAAATCATACGATTCTTGTAAAGAATCTTAAGGTTGTTGTAAAACTCACATAAAACAAACCTAAATCACCTCAGATTTGTGCAGATCTAAGAGGTTTAGAAAAAGAAATTAGGGTTTCGAAGAGAACGACATAGAGGTGAAGAAACATACTGAGAAACCCATAGATCGTAGTCAATATAGGATGATCTTACTCGGAATCACACTGGAATAGCCTGAAATAGGCTAGGGAGGAGCAATAGATGCAATTCACTAGCCTTGGTCCCTTGAGGGCCTTGGAGATGGCAAGAATAACGTGAGAGAGGCCATTGGAGGCCCGAGAGGTGGTGAGAAACCACTGGAGATAGCCATAGATGAAGGTAAGTGGGACTGGATTAGGGTTAGGTTGAGAACATTTGAGAGCAGAGAGGATTAGGTGACGGCGGGGGAAGGGTGGTAAAATGATTAGGGTTATTAGGCATTAGTAGGGCTATTATTGCAAAGATATACAATTTTAGCCTAAAAATGTAAATGCAATTATAAAAATGCACTAAAATATTTAAATAATATTTTGGCATAAATAAAAAACTTAGATGACTAGATCACCACAAAAATAATTTGAAGAATAATTATTGGAAATTTTATACATAAAAAGGGAAGAAATGAATCAATTTGGAGCTTTTTAAAAATTATAGAAAAAAATATAAAAATGCTTATGCATGCTTATAACTACATATATGCTAATTTGAAAGTATATATATGTATTAAAATATATGAGGAAAAATTGGGTATCAACAAGACTTGATCTCCTACTTGAAAAGATCCCGGGTGCACTCTTTTATTGAAGGCGGGAGACAGTCGAGCTTAATAACATTCAAGACTCTGTTGAGCTTCCAACCTCTTCTCATCAAGAGCCTCCAACTCTGCTAATCGAAGTAGAGCATTCTCTTCATCAGTGATCCCTTCTTCAATAGCCAGTCGTAATGAAGGTGTTTGACGCTCAAGTGGCAAGACGACTTCGATTCTATAAACTAGTGAATAAGGAGTCGCTTGTGTTGGAGTGCAATGAGTCACCCTATATGCCCATAGAGATTCTTCCATAGGGTCATTCCAATCTCGTTTGGATTTGGAGATGACTTTCTTTAACAAGTTGCATAGAGTTTTGTTGAATGCCTTAGCTAGACCATTGGCGACAACATTGTACATCGAAGAGTTACATTGCTTGAAGCCAAAGAGATCGCAAATATTATTCATAAAACTATTATTGAATGGCTTTCCATTATCCTTTCTTATGTAACTAGGAATGCCAAAGCAATAAATAATGTTTACTCGGATGAAACTTGCAATATTTTCCTTCTTTACTTCCTTAAGAGCAACATCTTCAGCCTATTTTGAGAAGTAGTCAGTTGCAGCCAAGATGTATAGGTGCCCACCAAAGGACTTTGGCAGTGGTCCAACAACATCCAATCCCCAAGTGTTAAATGACCAAGATGCAATAGTCGGGTGCAACACTTCAAGAGGTTGATGAATAAAATTCACATGGAATTGACAAGCCTTGCATCTTCGAGCTTAGTCCAAGCAATCTTTTACCATCATTGACCAATAATATCCCATTCTTTTTATTTGGAAGTGGAGCTTTGTTCCAGACTAGTGTGACCTACATACCCCCAGAATGTGCCTCTTGCAAAGCTTGGAGTGTTTCTTCTTCCCTTAAGCATCGTAAGAGTACTACTTCAAATGACCTTCTGTATAGAGTATCCTTGTAGTAAAGGAAACGAGGTGCACAACAACGGATTTCAGTCCTTCTCCACAGACTTTCTAGAAGTATCCCATAGCATAAGTAGTCGATAATGGGTTGTCGTCATTCTTCTTTCTCAACTTCAGAAACAACAACAAGATGCTTGAGTTCATTTTCTTCACCTTCAACCTCATTTAGCGGCAGTACTATCCATTTTTGGCAGACAGTAACTTGTGCTTGATCAGGTAGGGTTAATGATGAAGCTAGGGCAGCTAAAGTATCTGCCTTCTTGTTTTCTTTCCTTGGGATATGTTGAATAGTCACGTCGTCAGCCCACCCTATTAATTTCTTAGCATAATTATGATAAGGGCGTAATTCAGGTTTTTTGACCTCGTAACAACCTAAAAGCTGATTGACCACTAACTGGGAGTCACCAAAGACTTGCAATTGCAACTGCTTTATATCGACAACCATTTCAAGCCCAAGTATTAATGCTTGATACTCAGCAACATTATTGGAACAGAGTTGTGTCAAGGTGAACGAGTAGGGCAAGGCTTCACCTTGGGAAGTGACAAATACTACGCCATCACCAGCTCCTCCGCGATGCTCAACACCCTTAAAGTACATCTTCCATGGAGGTTGAACTTCAACGACCATTGCGTCCTCATTAGGTAGTTCGTCAGTTAGCTCCTAGTCATCAGGTATTAGATGATCTGCCAAGAAGTCTGCCAATGCTTGTCCTTTTACAGCCTTCTGAGGGATGTGTAAAATTTTGAATTGTTAAAATTAGAGGTACCATCTCACTAGTCGATCACTAAGAACAGGTTTTGACATCATGAACTTGATGGGATTTGCTTTAGAAACAAGACGAACAACATGAGCTTGAAAGTAGTGATTCAATTTTTGAATTGAGAAGACTAGTGGCAAACACAACTTTTCAATTGGCGAATAATTCACTCGTTTGGTGTCGTCATCTTACTCAACTAGTAAAGAGAGTTTTCTTTACCTTTACTATTTTCTTGGGCCAACAACACTCCAACAGACCTTTCTTCTGCTGAAATGTATAGCATCAGTGACTTTCCAAGTATAGGGGCTACAAAAACTGGAGACGTCATCAAGTAAGTTTTGATACTTTCAAAGGCATTGCTACAAGCTTGGTCCCACTTGAAAGGAACACCCTTCTTCATGAGGCGACTGAATGGTTGGCACCTTCTAGCTAGGTTTGAGATGAATCTCCTAAGTTATGCTAGCTTTCCTTGTAGACTTTTTAATTCATGAATATCCCGAGGCTCAAGCATTTTCAAAATTGCATCTATTTGGCTTGATCAATTTTGATCCCTCGATGCAGGACAATGAAACCAAGAAACTTTCCAGAAGTAACTCCAAAGGCACATTTCAATGGATTCATCTTAAGTTGGTACCTCTGGAGCAATTCAAACACCATTCTCAAGTCTCTCCAGTGGTCGCTCTTCTTTTTTGATTTTACCACCAAGTCGTCAACATAGCATTCGACATTCTTATGGAGAAGGTCATCAAAGATAATCTACATAGCTCTTTGGTAAGTAGCACCAGCATTCTTCAAACCGAAAGGCATTACCTTATAGCAATAAATACCCTTGGGGGTACAAAATACAGTAAGCTCTTCATCTTTTGGCGCCATGCAAATTTGGTTATAACCTGATGAACCGTCCATAAATGACATTGCCTCGTACCTAGTAGTAGCATTGATCATCAGTTTTGGAATAAGAAGCGAAAATTCATCTTTCGGGCATGCATTGTTGAGATCCTGAAGTCAACGCACACTCGAATCTGGCCATTTTTCTTCCTTACCGGACAATACTTGAAATCCATGTTGGGTATTTAACTTTACAAATAAAGGCAGCTTCGATAAGTTTGTTAACTTCAGTTTCAATCAAGGGAACCAAGTCTGGCCTAAAGCACCTTTGAGCTTGTTTAACATGGCGAGCACCATTCTTGACTACAAGATGATGGACTGCTACTTTCGTGTCCAAGCCAGGCATCTCTTTGTAACTCCAAGCAAAGACGTCCCTGAACTCTTTGAGTAACTCAATATAAGTGCTTTATTCATCAACTTCTAGTAAAGCACTTAGGTATGTGTGTCTTGGTTCTTCATCGGTGCCAAGTTTAATTTATTTTAAGGCATCAATTGTCGTCTTCACTCCTACTTTAAGTTCAGGTGGATCATCTTCCACATCTTCATCTTCTTGAGAGTCCCCATCATTGAAGGATATGTGATAACACGGTGAAACATCCTCCAATTCCGCATTATCCTCTATTGAAGATGAAATATCATTCTCGCCTTGTACAATAACATGATACGAAGAAGCCACACTTTGTTCATCTTTGTCACGTTCCTTAGTGTAGACGACAATATATGGCTTTACCTTCAGTACTTCTTTACATGAAACCACAAGTTTTGTTTGTCGCCTCATTCTAGAAGGAACCAAACTTTGGAAATCCATAGAGATCTTATGGATTTTGGGCGAAGCGAGGTGTTCTTTTGCTTTGAAAATTTCTCTTGAACTTTTTCGCCTTCTTTAATGGATCCAGTCTCTTAAATACGGAAGTCCTCACAGTTGATTTTCCAAGCCGATCAAAGACAAAAGGCTTGTTAGAAGTGGCCGATTCATCTTCTATAGTGATATAATTACTGCTAGCCCTTCTTATGGAGATGCGCACTGGTGACAATTTCTTGTATCCCAAACCTTCACGTGATTGTCTCGTTGCAGCTTCTGATGGTAGCTTCCCTAACTTTGACGGCTCATTAGCATTGTATCCAGCTTTTGCAAATAGCCTGTAAGCGTTAGGATCAAAACCTTCAACTGTTAGCTTTGTAGGAAGTGCCACATTGTGCAGACAATTTTGGGCCACAAACCCTGCAAGTGGCTTTGAGGACAACTTTACTACCTCAATTCATTTTACCGAAAGCGTTAACCCCTTTAGTATGTTAGTTTGGAGATTAGATGATTCACCTTCATCTTTTTTCCTTTTAGGGACATATTGGAGCGCATGACTTACTTTCTTGCCATAAGACACAATATTCCCTCTATAAGATTTATTCGCGTTGGGTTGTACCTCCTCAGTAAAAGCTTTGGCTTTACCAGTAGTCACCTCTTCTATTTTAGTTATGGGATCATTATTCTTGCTTTTCATGCCATCATCAGCTTTTAGCTCCTTCACAATGCGGTTCTTCAAGTAGAACTTTGTATCGGCGAAGTATGACTCAGCCTCGGTGAATGGCTCATCATCAGCAACTATCTTCTTCTCGGTTTTATCCTTGTAGTATTTTAAACATTGATTGTAGGTAGATGGAACTACTTTATTCTCATGTATCCAAGGCCTTCCATGCAAGACGTTGTATGAAGTCTTTGCATCGATCATATGTAGCCATGCACTTAATTGCATATCTTCAATGGTGATTTCCAGCCCGATCACGCCTATGGCTCTTTGCCTCCCTTGGTTGAATCCTTGGATCATTACACGACTTTCTGAGAGTTCGTTCATGGGAATACCAAGTTCTTTCACAGTGCGAATTGGAAAAATGTTCATTGAGGATCCTCCATCAACAAAAATTCGATTTACCCTTTCATCACGCATATAGCCAGCCAGGTACAATGGGCGGTTATGAAGAGTGTCACCAAGCAGAAGATCGTCATTTGTGAATGTGACTTTTTCCTCACAAGAATTAACTTCTTGAGGAGTGGACTCAATGGGATTTTCCAAATATGGTGCCAACGGTAGGTCATCACTCTTTTCTTCCCCTTTGTTAGCATGGCAACAAGAGGCATCAATACTCTCATGGGAAATCTTCATGTGGAAGTAACTTTGTAAAAACTCCTCCAAGGTCACTGGATTTTGTGGATTTTGAGAGTGGTGCACCTCCATTTTTCCTCTCTTTAATCACCTAACTGGATTCCATCTCCTTGGTCCTTTTACCATCATTTTCCTTATTGGTTGTTCTACTGATTCTTTTCGTGGGATCCTTCTGTGGCACCTACGATGAGTCACCAACGTCCAACCTTCATCATCATCAGGTTGATTGACTTCAGCTTTGTCGTTTTCTAGTAATTCTTCATCTTTACTTTCTTTAAAACCACATAATTCATTCGGACTGAATGAGCCAAATGTGATAGAGACTTGGTTTGCGCTTGCTTTCTCATCTTCAAGCACGATATTCTTTTCGCGAGCCAAGTCCATAACTTTGTCCTTGAACACAAAGCACTTCTCCAGAGGGTGGCTCACAAGTCGATGGTATTTGCAGTAATTTGGGTCATTTGTTTTCCCAGCTTGATTTGGTCGCTTCATCTACGGAAGCTCAATGAGATTTAACTCGAGGTGTTATTCAAAAATAGCTGGCACATCAGAATCCAGAAATGTACTATTTCTCTTGCATTTCTTTTAGAGTCAACTTTCCACTTAGCTTATCTTGAAAAGAAGTGAATTTTATACTCTGCTTCTTGCTCACCTTCTTTGTGAACTTCACAGGTGATGTGTTGACATTCATAGCTTCTTTGTATTCAGATTTGGGTACAAACTTGCTCTATTTTCGGACTTCTTGCTTGTCGTTCCCTTTGAAAGGCTCATAGACATGCAACCTTTCATTTCCAGCAGAGGACATGCTCAACTCCATTTCATGGGCACGGTTCGCAAGTTCTCCAAATGTGCCAGGCTTGATACCTTGCAAGATGTAGAGTAGTCCCCAATGCATACCTTGGATGCATATCTTTATGACCAAAGCTTCACTAAGCATGTCTTTTCAGTTAAGGTTTGCATTCCTCCAACGATTGATAAAGTCAATAACTAGTTCACCCTTTCATTGACGAGTATTTGTAAGTTCTATCATACTCACAGTACGTTTTGTGCTATAAAAGCGATTGAGGAATTCTTGCTCTAGTTGATCCCAGCTATCAACAGACCAGCCTCTAGGTCCATATACCAATCAAAAGCATTTCCTTTTAATGAGCGGCCAAACTTCTTGACGAGGTAATCTCCATAAGTCCCAACATTGTTTCATGTCTCAACGAAGTGTGCCACATGTTGTTTTGGATTTCCTTTTCCATCAAACTGTTGAAATTTTGGAGGTTGATAGCCAGTAAACATCTTCAACATATCGACCTTGAAGTGTACATCTTTGCGTAGGTAAAGGAGGACTTGAAAGCAACTTTATATTTGTTTTTTATAGTCCATTCAATGAACTTCTTTAGTTGATTGATTGGAATCATCCCTTCCGAAGAGACTAGAATTTCCATAGTGGATGCAACTTGTCATGGGGGAGGATCAATTTCTTGAACTTCTAGGAGTTTGGCAGGTGCATGGGTGGATTCTTCTTCCATCAAGATTGCCACCCTGTAAGTTAGCTTGTCAATTTTAGCATCTTGATTTTGCATGCATTTGGTCAAGCCAGCAATTGCTTCCGTCAAGTTTTCCAACTACTCTTCCATAGATGAAGTGTTTGTCACTATGGCTTGCATGATCGTTGTAGATGATGGGGAGTAGTATGGATTGTCACACAGATTGATTCTCGAATGGCTCATTCTATGTAAGTGGAGAGGATCCATCACTTGAAGCATCATCATCTCCCTTCATAGTTGAGTTCTTGGATCCAGAGAGGTCAAGCAGAGTAAGAATTTTCTTAATCTTTTCAGCAACATCACTTCCTCCTTCAGGTGATTTTGTAGAAGAACTTGCTCATTTTAAGGATGAAGATCCGAAAACAGGGGTTGATGCTGACGACACTTGGTGTGCTTGTTGTCCTAACGAGCTTGCTTTGCTCCTCATAATTGGTCCAAAGCTTCCAAAGGTAACATCGAGGATGCTTTCCACATCAACATAGAACCTGGAATTAGCAGCCTTGGTGGAAGTTGATCTGGAGTTGATTTTCTTTGAAGCCATTTCGTTGTTCTTGAACTTTGGTGATTGAAAAGTTGAGATGAGAGATAGAGATTGTCCCACTGGGCGTGCCAGAATTTGTAGACAATAAATTGCGTCAAGAAAATAAAATCAAGACTGAAAAATATTGCAACAATCATAATATTTCATTTCAAATATTTGAGTGTTACAATCTCTATGAATCCTCTGATTCTTCTTTTCAACAGTAAATAAAAGAGCTTTTTGAGCTTAATATTGAATTTTATTTTATTTTAATCTAAGTGCTTGAGGACTGATCTTGATCTTGACGTGTTTTTAATCCAAGGGCTTGGAGCTTGTTCTTGAATCTTCGTCTTGATCTTTTAATCCTTAGAACACTGGAATGCTTGTAGCTTTTAGAAAAATCTGTAGCGTTTGATCCACGAGCTCTCTCTTGCTTCTTGTTATAACTTCTAGTGTCTTTTCTGGGTTATGAAGACCCCTATTTATTGTTGTGGAAGTGAGGAGTTATGATAAGAACAAACTCTTTCCAACCAATCAAATTGAAGTGTGACATGGCGGCATTTGATTGGCCAAAACATGTCACATTTCATTGGCCAAAACATAATTTCATTGGCTTTTAGTGTGACTTGGCATGCCTTGTCATTTTGACATGTGGCATGATCCTATTGGCTCTTCTGTTTGATTTGGCGCGCCACGTCATTTGATACGTGGCACCGAACTGGGCCTCTAGGAAGATGACATCTTGGGCTTAATGAAGTGGGCTCATCACTTTAGCCCAATTAAATGGGCTAGCCCAATAGATTAAAATTTATTTATTTAGTCCATATATATTGGACTTATATAATTAGTTCAATTATATTAGCCTATAATATTTATTTGGACCAATATATTTTGAATTTAAATATAATCCAAATTATTTTATGAATTTAATTTTAATAAAATTTATATGCCTACAAAATATATTCAAGGATCAACTGTCCAGGCCACACGGTGGGCGCCAAACCATTTACCTGTAAAACGATACAATTGAATTTATAGCGTGGTTTATAGATAAACGAATCGATTTGATAAAAAATGGTAAATAAATCAAATAAAATGCAAGCCCTAGCATAGAAATCAAGATAAATAGCAGATAGCTTGATTCCAGAAGCAAGGCTTCCGAAGACAGCAATGAGAATATCGCTAAACAGAAAATAAAGTATTAGTTAGCTTGGAATAATGTGTAGTTAAGTTTGTTAGAATTTTCCTGTCCTACAATGGCGGATGAAGTCACTATTTATATCTAAACCTTGGGAACAAGGTCCTAGGATCAAGCATCTCTTAAATGACAATACTGGGGGTCATTGATGAATATGTAACGGTATGTAATGAATGCCAAATTCTTTGTAATGGACATGTATTCAATACTGAGGAATATTATTCATTGAATGTCATCTGTGACAAATATTCGTTTTGCCCACATTAACAATGTTCCCTTCGGGGTCTACTCGATGTCAACCGCACATTAACAATGTTCCCTTCGGGGTCTACTCGATGTCAACCGAATCTATTGTCCTCGGTCTTGATTTTCACTCGCTTCGTCTTCCGTCTTTTTCCGGTTCCACGTGTCATTCTGTCATTCGAGTATTTAATGTGAACCGATTTTATCTTATACAGAGGGATAAAGGATAAATAATTCCAAAATTAAATTTGAAATGAGTTTATTCCACATTTGATTGGGATAAAATTATTGGTATAACTAATTCCGAAATTGTAATATTTTCTAATCCCATGGAAGGGTACAGCTTCAGTCATTATTGTTTAATTTCAAGCTGGAAGTGTTTGATATTTTTAACTCTTTAGTTAAAGAAAGGGGTCGACTAGTAAATAGTAAAACTCATGTGCAGTCAGTTGAAAAGTAGTTAGATTAACAGGTGATATTTATTTCAAAGGAAACAAAATAGATTATTTTGACTTTGTATTGCTCAATATGACAGAAATGAAGATCCATCTTCCTCGCTGTCTACATATTCTTCTCTAAGTTCTTGTTTAAATTGAGTGAAATGCATTTGCAAGTGCTAAATATAAATAGAACTTAACAATTAACATAACCACAACCAGAAAATTACAACTTGAACTTTTGAAAGTAGTATTCGTGAAAAAATATAAATAGAACTTAACAATTAGAAGATCAATATATCCAACAAACAAAAAGAAACCGATCAAATATGATAGAACTTCCCAATTATGACTGCATTTACATTATTTTCATCACTTTTCACTACTGTCTAGGGACAAAAGACCAAGCATATATAAATCACGCCCCATAATTTATTACGATTACAAAGCACAAAGTATCTCGTATTCACGCAGCAAGATGCGTTACAGCTCCTCTTTAACGGAAGCAGAAGAGTTTTTTCCTTCTTCTTTGGTCTCAATGGCGACAACTTTAGGACCCTTAATTTTGTCAGGAGACAACTTAGCAAAAGAAATAGTTAACACACCATTTTCAAGCTTAGCTTTAAGAGTATCAATATCAGCATTTTCAGGCAGACGAAACTGCCTCAAGAATTTTCCATAGCTCCTTTCAACACAATGCCAATGAATATGATCATCTTTGTTTTCTTCTTCTTTTTTCCTCTCTCCACTCACTCTCAACACCCTATTTTCCTCCATCTCTATCTTTATCTCTTCTTTCTTTAAACCTGGAACGTCTACTGTTACCACGTGTCCCTCTGGCGTTTCTTTCCAGTCTACTTTTGCAACGGAGAGAGTCTCGTCTCTGGTTTCTAGTCCTAAGGGTATTTGTTCTAACATTCTGAATGGATCAAGAAATGTTTCACTTAGTAGACTACTGGGAGTATTGGCCATTTGGTCCAAGAATAATGGTAGAATTGATGATCCTTCTGACACTGATGCCATTTGCAATATGCAGCCAACTGAAAAGATAAAAAATGGAATGTTTTTGTTGAGCCTCATCCTAGCAAGCTTTGACGATCTTCTTCTTTTTCTTTATCTTTTGTGTTTGGTTGACTAGTGTTCTGGGAAGAGCTAAGGGGTTTAATGGTGCAATATATATAGAGAGAGGGGTACAGTTTTAAGAATCTTGAAAGTTCTGAAAATGTTGAGAGAGTTCTTTGTGCAAGAAACTTCCAGCAACTTACAGCAAATTAAAAGTGGACATGTCTTTGATCTTTCGAGAGGCTTCTTGAGCAGCAGCAACAACAACAACAACCTGTTGGGAATAAACCCCTTACCAAAATAATATTCACGGTAATAAAGCGGAATAATAATGTAGCACCGAGATACGGTAATTAACAAGAATAAAAGAGTAACAATGACACCAAGATTTTTACGTGGAAAACCCTTCTGAATAAGGGAAAAAAACCACGACCCCGAGAGGAGCAACTGATATCACTATAGTAAGGAATTTTACACTTTGTAGGTCGGAGGTAAATACTCCAAAGACCACTACAACACTCAAAAGAAATAACCCTCTTTTGATATTCTCACCTCACTACAATATCGCTCACTCTCTATTTTCCTCACAGACTATTTTCTTATACCTTGTCTGTGAAACCTCACTCTTTCTTTCTCTCTTTGTTGGTGTGTAGAAATGAGAGTTGAAGCTCTCCTTTTATAGCCAAAGCTTCACCCTCTAAAGCCTACAATATTTGACAATTTACACACATTTTTCACAATTCAACAAAGTTGGCTACCAAACCAAAGAAATTCAACAAGGTTGGTTACCAACCAAACCAAGTCAACAAGGTTGGCTACCAAACCAAAGAAAACTCTTATTAGGCACATGCCTAATACTTCTTCAATGAGATGGACATCATCAATCTCCCCCTCCAGTCTCATTCATCCAGAGGAGGTAGCACTGTCTTCTAGTTTGAATGCATGCCGACAAGTTCTTTGCATAGCTCGAACTTGTTCCTTGGTACCACCTTGGTCAGCATATCTGCGGGATTCTCATTTGTAGAAATCTTCAAGACTTTTAGAGATTCATCATCTACCATTTCTCGAATCCAATGATATCTCACATCAATGTGTTTGGTCCTTGCATGGTACATAGAGTTCTTGCTAAGGTCTATTGCACTTTGACTGTCACAATAGACGACATACTCCTTCTGATGCAATCCAAGCTCTTGAAGGAATCGCTTGAGCCATATCATCTCCTTGCCAGTTTCTGTAGCGGCAATGTACTCTGCTTCAGTTGTTGAAAGTGCAACGCACTTCTGCAACTTAGACTGCCATGATATAGCTCCCCCTGAAAATGTAAATAAATATCCAGTAGTAGATTTTCTGTTGTCAATGTCACCTGCCATATCAGCATCTGTATAGCCCTTCAAGATTGGATCAGATCCTCCAAAGCACAAACAATCTCCCGTGGTACCTCTCAGGTACCTGAGTATCCACTTGACTGCTTCCCAATGTTCCTTTCCAGGATTTTCAAGAAACCTGCTGACAACACCAACTGCGTGAGCAATATCAGGTCTAGTACATACCATTGCATACATCAAGCTTCCGACTGTTGAAGCATAAGGAACTTTAGCCATGTTCCCTTTCTCCTCCACTGTTGTAGGACACATCTTCTTACTCAACTTTAGATGACCAGCAAGAGGTGTGCTGACTGGCTTAGCATTCTTCATGTTGAAGCGTTCTAGTACACGTTCAATGTACTTCTCCTGAGATAGCCACAACTTTCTACTTGTTCTCTCTCGAACTATCTTCATCCCTAGAATTTGTTGTGCTGGGCCCAAGTCCTTCATATCAAATGACTTGGACAGATCTCCTTTCAACTTTGCTATCAACCCCTTGTCTTTTCCTACAATTAACATGTCATCCACATACAACAACAATATAATAAAGTTATTCTCAGAAAATCTTTTGAAGTATACACATGGATCAGAATAGGTCTTTAGGTATGTTTGACTTTTCATGAATGAATCAAACTTCATGTACCACTGCCTTGGTGCCTGCTTCAATCCATAAAGACTCTTATTCAATTTGCACACCATGTGTTTCTTTCCAGCTACTTCAAATCCTTCTGGTTGCTCCATATAAATCTCCTCTTCCAAATCTCCATGAAGAAATGCAGTTTTCACATCCAACTGCTCCACTTCAAGATCTAGGCTAGCTGCTAAGCTCAAAATTGTTCGAATAGAAGTCATTTTAACAACGGGGGAGAAAATTTCGTCAAAATCAATACCTTTCTTCTGTTCGAAGCCTTTAACCACCAATCGAGCTTTGTATCTGACCAGCTTGCCATCTCCATCTTTCTTGAGTTTAAAGACCCATTTGCATTTGAGTGGTCTTTTACCCTTTGGAAGTTCAACCAGCTTGTATGTGCCATTTTTCTGGAGAGATTCCATCTCTTCTTGCATAGCTTTCATCCACTGGTTCTTTTCTGGATGGGACAACACCTCCTTAAGACTTTCTGGCTCCCCCTCATCACTGATGAGGACATACTCTGTGGAAGGGTACCTGCGTGACTCTACCCTTGGCCTCTCTGATCTCCTCAGAGGTTGAGGTTGTTCTTCTCCCTGAGTGGGGTGCTCCACTTCCTCGACACCTTCATCAAGTTGCTCCCCCTGCTCAATAACCTCACCAGGTTGCTCCCCCTGCTCGGCAACCTCGTCGGTCGTACTTTCTGCACTTGTGGGATTGTTAGAAGTAGAAGGAATAGTAACAAAGTTAGGAATTATACCATTCTTCGCCTTTTCTGACATATCAGCAGCAGTTCTAACTTCACTTTCTCGGAAGACTACATCTCTACTTCTGATGACCTTCTTCTTTACAGGATCCCACAGTCTGTACCCGAACTCTTCATCTCCATATCCGATAAATATGCAGGGAATAGATTTATCATCCAGCTTTGTTCTCTGCTCTTTTGGTACATGTGCAAAAGCTCTGCAACCGAACACCTTCAGATGCGAGTAGGACACCTCCTTGTTGGTCCAGACTCTCTCTGGGATTTCAAACGCCAACGGAACTGATGGACTCCTATTGATCAGGTAACAGGCTGTCTGAACTGCTTCACCCCAGAATGACTTAGGCAGTTTAGCCATTCTGAGCATGCTTCTCACCTTCTCCACAATGGTGCGGTTCATCCTCTCGGCTACGCCATTGTGCTGTGGGGTTCCAGGAACTGTCTTTTCATGTCTGATCCCATGACTTGAACAATACTCTTCAAATTCCCTTGAAGTGTACTCACCTCCATTGTCACTTCGGAGACGCTTTAGCTTTCGACCCGTCTCCCTTTCTACTAGAGCATGAAACTTCTGGAAAACTTGAAACACCTGATCTTTGGTTTTCAAAATATAAACCCATAATTTTCGTGAAGCATCATCAATAAAAGTAACAAAATATTTGTTACCGCCCATTGATTCAATTTCCATTGGGCCGCAAACATCAGAATATACTAAATCAAGTATATTCAATTTTCTTTCAGACGATGTCTGAAATGAGACTCTATGCTGCTTACCAAATAAACAGTAGTCACAAGGTTTTACCGTTGTACCTTTGGCATAAGAAATGAGTGATTTCTTGGCAAGAATCTGCAATCCCTTCTCGCTCATATGACCCATTCTTTTGTGCCACAAATCTACAGAAATCTCATCTTGTGCCGCGTTCAATTCACCTTGGCATATTTCTGCATTTGTCCTGTACAACGTGCCACGAGCAACTCCCTTTGCAATCACCAATGATCCCTTAGTGAGTCTCCACTTTTGATTTGCAAAATAGCTCTCGTATCCATCTCGGTCTAAAGCAATTCCCGAGATCAAGTTCATCCGTAAATCAGGTACATGCCGCACATCCTTTAGAACCAATGTGCATCCGACATTTGTCTTGATACAAATGTCACCAATCCCTGCAATCTTTGAGTAACTTGTGTTACCCATTTTCACTGTGCCGAAATCACCTGCTACATATCTGCAAAAAAGATCTCTTACCGGTGTGGCATGGTGAGATGCCGCTGTGTCAACCACCCATTCCGACTCTGGACCTGACAGGTGCATGCATTCCTCTTCCTCATTTATAAAGAGGACAACATTATCATTATTTTGCACCATGGCGGCTGTGTTGTCGTCATTCTTCTGGCCACTGGTTTCACCTTTGCCCTTCCTTGGATTTGGGCAATCTCTTTTGAAGTGACCTGGTTGATTACAGTTGTAGCAATTTCTGACTCTTGATTTGGATCGGTTCTTTGACTTCCCACGAGCTCCGGATCTACCATAGTTGTTCGAACTCCTTTGATAACTCCTGCCTCTACCTTCTGTGATGAGAGCCTGTCCTTGATTTTCAGGCTTCTTTCTCATCTTCTCATTGAGTAGAAGAGCCGATGTGACATCTTTCAACTCAATAGTAGTCTTACCGTGCAGGATGGTTGTTGCCAAGTTATCGTACGAAGATGGCAACGAGTTCAATAGCAAGATGGCTTTATCTTCTTCCTCGATTTTCACTCCGAGGTTGGCAAGCTGTGTGATTAGTCCGTTAAACACATTTAAATGTGACAAAAAATTCGTACCTTCACTCATGTGTAGGGCGTATAACTGCTTCTTCAGGTACAATTTATTTGTCAGCGTTTTGGACATGTATAGGCTTTCCAACCTTGTCCAAATTCCTCGTGCAGTGTCTTCATCAATGATGTTATTTACCACATCATCTGATAAGTGCAACCTAATTGCACTAGCAGCTCTTTCATCCAAGTCAGCCCAATCCTCAGCTTTCATGGTATCAGGCTTTTTGGAATCAACATCTAGAACCTTGTGTAATCCTTGTTGGATGAGCAGATCTCTCATCCTTCTTTGCCATGTTGAGAAACCGTTATCTCCGTTGAATTTTGCTACCTCGTACTTTACTCCGGACATTTTTATTTTTTCACCAAGTATAGTACTACCGACAGTGAATAGTATTTCAGTGAACGAGCAGAACCCGTGCTCTGATACCAGTTGTTGGGAATAAACCCCTTACCAAAATAATATTCACGGTAATAAAGCGGAATAATAATGTAGCACCGAGATACGGTAATTAACAAGAATAAAAGAGTAACAATGACACCAAGATTTTTACGTGGAAAACCCTTCTGAATAAGGGAAAAAAAACCACGACCCCGAGAGGAGCAACTGATATCACTATAGTAAGGAATTTTACACTTTGTAGGTCGGAGGTAAATACTCCAAAGACCACTACAACACTCAAAAGAAATAACCCTCTTTTGATATTCTCACCTCACTACAATATCGCTCACTCTCTATTTTCCTCACAGACTATTTTCTTATACCTTGTCTGTGAAACCTCACTCTTTCTTTCTCTCTTTGTTGGTGTGTAGAAATGAGAGTTGAAGCTCTCCTTTTATAGCCAAAGCTTCACCCTCTAAAGCCTACAATATTTGACAATTTACACACATTTTTCACAATTCAACAAAGTTGGCTACCAAACCAAAGAAATTCAACAAGGTTGGTTACCAACCAAACCAAGTCAACAAGGTTGGCTACCAAACCAAAGAAAACTCTTATTAGGCACATGCCTAATACTTCTTCAATGAGATGGACATCATCACAACCCAGTATAATCCCACTTAGTAGGGTCTGGGGAGGGTAATGTGTACGCAGACTTTACCCCTACCTTGGGGTAGAGAGGCTGTTTCCAAATAGACTCCCGGCATCCTTTCCTCCAAGAACTTCCCACCTTGCTCTTGAGAAACTTGAACTCACAACCTCTTGGTTGGAAGTGGAGGTTGCTTACCGTCAGAGCAAGCCCTCTTGTAGAATTTTAGGCATAATACATCAACATGCCCTCGAACTTGGCCTTAACCGGCAAATATGCCCTTCAATTTTGGATGTGCAAAAATAAGTACCTCAACTTATATAAAGTTGAACAAGTAAATACAAATATTGACGTGATACGTAAATTTTAGAGGTGTCTAAATAATCATTTTGTAAATTGGAGTGTTCAACTGATAATGTGGAGACAAATTGAGGTTTCTACTTGTGCACACCCAAAATTAAAAGGCATACTTGTCAGTTGAGGTCAAATTTGAGTGCCTGTTAATGTATTATGCCAGAATTTTATGACTAAGAATCCAAAAACAAAGACGCACTCAAGTTGCATTTTAATCAAGTTTGAATGCCTGTTTAATCCGGGTTAGAAGCGACGCATGCGCCCGCCGTCCGCTTGCTGACCCGCAGTAGGAGCCTTTTGCCCCCAAGGGCACGTATCGTTGGCTAAGTCATCGCGGCAGAAGAGCCGCGATGGCCGCCTTAAAGTACAATTTCCATCGAGCGGTAGGTAGAATTCTTTGCAGATGATTTAAATACGCGACAGAGTATTGTAAGTGACAGAGTAGTCTTGCTGTCACGATCCACTGAGATTCAGTCCTTTGTCGCTCCAATTCGAAAAAAAAAGAAGAAAAAAACATGATTGATATTCCTAGTAAATGTGTTGGTCTCTCCCTTCACAAAGATTTTACAGATTAGAAGTACTACTTACTAGAGATATATTGTGCACAGAGGCCCTCAAGACTCTATTTCAAAGTTTGGACCCCTTTTTATTTTTTATTTATGTTTTGCATTTAAATTTGATCGGGAACTATTTTGAATTTTTTAAAACTTTTTATTCTAACTTAATTTTTTTAAATATATTTTTCTTGTTTTATTTTGTAATTTTTTTTCTTTCACTTTTATAAAACACATTTATGAAAATTTTCTGTAAATCATAATCTTAGATTTTCTTACTGGATTATTTTCGTGTATAAAATAGCAAGTGGCTTAGTATTACTTAGATTTTTATACCAATTTGTTCTCCTAAAGTTATATCTTTGAAATATTTAATTCTAAGCTTAAATATATTCTAATTAAAAAAATAAAACTGAAAATATGAAAAGTATATTTTAAATGGATTTACTTCAATAATTCTAATTTCAGTTAGAGGTATCCCGAAAATACCTTTTAATTAAATCCCATCATATCTTACATCTTCAGGTTGAGTATGTCGAAATCCCATTGAATACAGTTTAACAAAATAAAAGAAAAGATTACAAACCTTTTAAAAGGCTTTGATTTTGTGGTTCAGATCACCTCCAGTGTTTGACTCTCCAATTTTGAAAAGATTGACGACAATACGTATATTAAGATTATGAAAAATAATTAAATGACTATTTTTACATATTAGAAAAATAATTATTGATTATTTTATATAGAGTGAATTCTATTTTTAAACGACAAAAAAGGCAAATGACATTTCGATAAGGATCTATGTGCTTTTAATATAAAATAGTTTTAAGGTGCGCGTTTTACTTGTGTATCTATATCAATGAGTATATTAAAATAAATAAAATAAATATACGATAATGTGTTTGAGTTGTGAAATAAAGATTAGAGAAAACGTGTAATCTCTTGAAAATGATCAGTGTTAATCATATTTAGCTAGATCAAACAAAGGAAGAACAATGCTTCACTATATCTAGATGTGCATTACTGACAGAATAACAACTTTTTAGGAACTAAAAAGTTAATTAAAGAAATTATATAAAGAACTTTAAAAGATGATTACAATGTTTATATTGATTCAAATAACTAAGATTCATAAAATATTATTATTATTATAATTATTATTATTATTATTATATATACTATTATAAAATTATATCCTTCGTAATTGTATCACATGTTGAGATAAAATTGTAATTACAACTATCTATTTCTTTGTGATTTATATTAAGTTTAGGGATATTAACTAGATCGTTTGCTAAAAGGTTAGTCCAAAAAATATTCCACCATGGTTGTACAGTGCCACTAACATATACTAGTCATTTTTTGTTATTAATTATTATATATGAAACTATATCTATCATTATATTATCCTTTTGTGAGTAAATTTTTTATTTGTAGAATGAATATATTTGATTTGAGAATTTATAAAAAATAGAATTTTAGATCACCCATGCTTGGTCCTTAACAAGATTAAGGACCAGATCTTCTTGCACTTAAAGCGTTTTAGGCCCAGTAAACTCGTCACTAAATGTTTAAAAGCACTAAATACACGGCATTGATTTGTAGTAAAGAATATATTTCTAGTCCCTAAAATTATTTAAGGACCACATTCCAACTAATTGTTAATACAAACGGTTGCACACGACTAACAGAGGGCCGTGATATCCACACTCAACTGGATATCACGGTGCGAATCTCACCCGATATCGATAGTGTATCGGGGATTGACGGACAAGGAGGATTTTTACCTTTTTTAGAATTGTACTAAGGGTAAAACTCTCCTACTATATAAAAGGAAATTTTTTATTCAATAGACTCATTGTAACACGCATATCAAGAAAATACAAACTTATTTCTATGCTTTCTAGCTATTGAAAGGTTCTTATATTAATCATAGTTCTCCATACACGTTTGGCTTCGAATCGAGGGTTCGGTCGAGGGCAAATCTATTGTTCAAATCCGAGCACGGGCTCAACGTCACAACTGGTTTGGCTATTTATTTTATCTTAAATTCGTTTATCTAACATTCTTATTACTTGTGTTGAATCAGTTCACATATCCCTAAAACCGCGTATAAATTTAATTGTTATCCGTTTTAAGGGTAAACAGTTTAGCACCCACCGTAGGGCTAAGAATAATAGTGGTTGTTTGATACAAATCTCCAAAACATGCTCTATTTTACACTTGTTCTTTAAGGTTTCAATTTCTAGTCTGCCACACCCCTTTTTTCACCAAACTAACCATCTTAAAAATAATAAAAGGATTTGCAAAGCTCAAAAAGGGAGGATTATTAATTAAAAAGTGACAAAATTGTGTTCAAAAGGATTTTTAAGAGTCGCTACCTGATATTTGTTTCGGTGTGCCAGGTCACCATTTTTAAAAAAATAATTTTTCCTTTTAAAACACATTGGACTCCATAACTAAGTCTGCACCAGATATTCGGATAAGGGGGTTCATTTGACTCGGGGAGAAGGTGTTAGGCACTCCCTAAGTCCCATGAAGGTCACGGTTGCATACATGATCTAGTTGGCTTTTAAAATATTCAAATTGAGGTAAAAATAAATACGAAAAAATAAACACATATTAGGGCTCGAGGTCGTCCCCACCTAATAAAGAAAAAATAAAAATAAAATAAAAATACTACAAGTTTTACTTTCGGCCTCCAAATACAAATACTACGGGGAATACCCCGGATAAATATATACAAGGTCTACGGGGCATTCGCTTGGATATAAACTAAAAGGGAACGACCTCTCACCTCAGATCAAACAAAAATCCTAAAGATTGCCTACCCAAATGTTGACGGCCTAAGCATGCTACGAGCGATTAATATAACAAGGCAAAATTAAAAAAAATTAAAGCATGTAACAATTTAATTATGTTTGGCCTTTCGCCATTCCACGGCATAGGACTTTTCGAACATCCAAGTAACCATCTAACCTACTCAACTTTGTTAACTTAATTTTCTATCACTATATTATCAATCCTAAAGCCTCGAAACCTTTATCTTTTAATGACGCATTGCAAACGGAACTCCAAATTTACTTTAGCTATTAAGAATTCATCCGAATATAAAATTACATGAAAGAAACACACAAACAATAATTAAAAGAACTAGAAAAAAAAAGCAAATCAAATTCTACCAAGGCGTCACGAGCAAAAACGAAACACTAATTCAAAGATCAACAAAACAGATCAAAGAAAGATTAACAAGTTTACTAGAAGCATGAAATTTAGCTAAATAGTAAAAGAGAGGGAGGAATAGACCTTGAACAGATCTGGAATTCGACGGTTTGACAGTTTGACAATGCTAAGCAACGGAACGAACTGGACCGCGGACAAGATCTAAACCGGAAAACCTAGCCAGAAACCTCATCGAACCCTGACCATACTATCTCGCTACCTCCCTGTTCTGTTATGTCTATGCGTGCGTATATCTTTTTTAGTTGAGAACAAAACAAAGTTCAAAATCAAAAACGGGTTCTGTGACAAGTCTTCTTTGGGGTGGACGACTGACTCCTAGGGGGATGTTTGGAGCAGATTTCAAAGGGGAGGGTGCGGTGCAACTATTTTTGGGTGGTTTTCTGGCTTGGACGCCGGCTGTTGTGAGGTGGAGTAAGGTCGGAGGCTATGATGGCTGGATGGTTTTTGGCGGAGATGAGGGTGAAGAAGAAGAGGGGGTGCTAGGTTGATGTGTGCTGAAGTTTAGGGATGAATGACGGCGATGGGAATGGGGCTGGGGGTTGGTGGCGTTGGCTTCTCTTTTGGTATCCGTTGCTGATCCAGCTTAGGTCTGTCCAAGGGTTCCCCAAGAAAAAGCTAGGTACGTTCGTTTGGGGTGTCTTAAGGGTGAAAGGGTTATTAGGAAATTAGGCTTTTGTGGGTTTAAGGGTATTTGGCTCAAAAGGTGGTCCAATTTTGGACTTGAATTTAAGAGATTGGGGTTGGGTCCATGCCTTATTGGGTTTTAACTTTGAGGTAAGAAGACTAAATAAATAATGTATCTATAAAATATAAAAACCGCTCTTAATTAAAATAAGTTACTAAACTAAAACTAAATACTAAAAGTGAAACTATTTGTATTTTTTTAATTTTATGAATGGTAGATAAGCTAAAAGTAACTAAATAAAATATCAATTAGCTAATTAAAGAAAAATATTTTTTATAATTTTTATTTTTGTGATAAAATAAAGTAAAAGAATCAAAACTAGTTAAAATAGCAATATTAGACCTAAACTAAATATTTAAACGCTAAAATGTGTAAAATCTTGGGGAGGGTCAAAAATTACACGTCTACAATTGCCCCTCTTTGACTGGAAACACGAAGAGTTTTCAGACAAAGAATGAGGAGACAAATTTTTTGATCCGACCCTTATTTAGAGAGACCAAAAACTAAAAGAGAGGAGAATGTGACCGAGCCCTGGTATCGGAGCTACCTACATATCCTTGGCTATAAAGGAATCAAACCACGTGTAGTTCAGAATTAGAAAAAGTGATGAAGTATACCGAAGTGGAGAGCCGAGCGAGGTGCTGTCGAGGTTCCGATCCGCGGTTCCTATTATTACATCAAAATAAAATCTAAAAGAACTGAGCAAGACTATCAGTTATGAGTTACAAGATTCCTATCTATAAGTCTTCTAAAGCTTGATCTTGAGTCTTGAATGGTTCTTCATGCAGACTTTAGATTTGAACCTTGACGCTTGCTAGCTGCAGGTGCTAGTTCATTCTTCTTCAGCTTTTCGGATCACGACGAGAACAAGCAAAGCTCGTGACTCAGTCATGTCTTGAGCAATCCATATCTTGTCTCCGCTTCTGCATTTCGGATACTTCTTCCTTTTTTTCTTCTTTTATTCTGGATTGAGACTACTTATGTTGGTCATCTCGGATTGTCGACACGCATTCTTGCTGCGAGCTTCTATTACTTATAACTTGAATTGAATTTTGGAATGATTTCCCTCGTTCTCCAGGTGGGCGCCTTCTACTGACTTGAAACTTGAAATAATTCCGAAACAAATTCCCCCGTTCTCTAGGTGGGTGTCTGCAATCAAAACAACAAAACAAACAAATTTTTCTGCCCTAGTTTGCACTAGGAAGATTTGTGAGTTGTTAGCAAAACTGTAAATTACCTATGTTATTGATGCAATGATGAGAGCAAAACTAAAGACTCGATTGGGATGTGCATCTCCTGTGAGTAAAACCAAGAAAGTTTGACTAGCAAATTCATCAGACTAGGTCTTCTATCTTAGGAGAAAGATTCATCAGACTAAGATTTCGATTCTAGGAGAAGATTCATCAAACTAGGTCTTTTTTTTCTTTTTTTTTTGTTATCTTAGGAGAAAGATTCATCAGACTAATGTCGCACCTCCTTTTTCCGCCCCCGTGAGGGGCGTAGGGAGTTTTCTCCAATTAAAGGACAGTCGAAACGGGATTTTTTTGTTTGTTTCAGAGTCGCCACCTGGGAATTTTAAGGCGTCCCAAGTCACCAATTTTAATCCCTGAATCGAGGAGAATATGACTCTGTTTATTATTCTGCGAACCAGAAATCCGGATAAGGAATTCTGTTAACCCGGGAGAAGGTGTTAGGCATTCCCGAGTTCCGTGGTTCTAGCACGGTCGCTCAACTGTTATATTTGGCTTGATTATTTTGATTTATTAAATACATTTTTATTGCATGATTTTATTGTTACCGCTTCTATTTAAATTGTTTATAATTAAAGACCCTTCTTCGAATCGAATCACGCGTACGTGTATTCGTTTTATATATTAATATTTTTTAACGTGAAAATCGTGTCACGCGTACGTATACACAATATAATTATTATTATTTATTTATTTTTTCGAAATTTTTTTATTATATAAAAAAAAACTTAAGTTCGAAATTGTGCTAAAAATAAAATTAAGAACGTTCGTCGCTCTTGTATAATTAAATATTGAACCGCACATCTCGAGTTATATGAAATTAATATTGATATTCTCCGAAGAGCCCCCTTTTTATTAAATGTTCGTTCGAAGTTGCGCGAACGCATAATCCGAATTGCTTTTAGAAATATAATCAGGTTACGCGAACGCATCCCTAATCACGCAAAAGATTCTTAATAGTAGTATAGATTTTCCATAAATGTTTATTGCATCTATCTATTTTTAAATGTAAGAATCGTGGAGAATTACCGATTGGGATGCCACCAAATTTCTTGACAAAGAATTCAAAATTTATTAGGCGTTGCTACAAGTCTTATTTTACGCGTATGAATTATATACCTCAAAACTATTCAAATTTTAAAGAATTAATGATATGAAAAAGAAACAAACAACATGTAACTAAAAATACTACCATTTTTATCGTGGATACAACATTAACATATCCAAAAATTGAATCGCATATAAAACTGGAAAAAGAATTAATTTGATAAACAAATTAATAGTTTCTGAAGAATTTTTATTGTTACATTTAATGCGAATTCTATTTCTACATATCCTTGACATAAAATGTTGCAATTCGTGCTTGTAAATCCCATATCCTTCTCATATACTTGTTTTTAGTCCAAAGTTATAATTGTTTGGTTAATTTGTTTACAAAGATTGAGTTTGAGATAAATAAACCAATTCTTATTCTCTGCCTATGCGACTATTTGCAAACACTTAACTCTATATTTTGTAAAAAAAATCATTGACATTATTTCATATATTAAAAGAAATGAGTTGATCGCGTTCCTAAAATAACTAAGCCATTAGTTATTAAGAAAGAGAACTAATCTACTAATTGATTTAATACTATATTAACCAACTAAAACAAAACTGAAATTTAAACTAATAAAATTTAAATGAGTAGAAGACATCCTTATAATTCCAAACTTCATTTACTTGCCATGTTGAAGCTCTTCACAACATGAGTTTAAAAGATATGTACCTGATATTGGAAGCAAAAGAAAATGAAGATGAAAATCAGCAACAGTAATAACAGTGCAATAGCAACAACTGCCCAGCAACAGTAACAACCCAGTAACAGACCGGTGGAGTAGTAATCCCAAAAACAAAAGCTTTAAGCTTTAAATGTAACAACAACCATTAATACTAATTTCAAACAAAGAAAGAAAGCAGTAGATTTTTTTAGCTTTTATTTTTATTTTGAAAGCTTAAATATTTTTCGGAATTTTTCTCTCTTCTATTCTCTGTCCGTTTTTTTCTCTCTATCTGTATTCTTGTTCTCTATTTCTTCTTCAAGACTTCACATATATAACACATCCCCCACCCTTTAATCAATTAAAATCAATCCCTTTCTCTACCAAACCCATTATCTTCCCACTCATCCCCATTACATTAAATAAATATATCACACCACCCCATTATATTTTGTCCCCCATGCTTTATTTAAAATAATGCAAGATTCCCCTTTAATTTAAATCTTGTCCCCCCTTTATATTAAATAATCATATCACAACCCACCCCATTTCATTTTGTCCCCCATGCTTCAAATAAACAATTACAAAATGTACAATTCCTAAACTACCCCCTCCGACCTTACTGAAATTACCAAACTACCCCTGAACGTACTACAAATTTACCAAACTACCCATCAGCTATAACACATCATTTAATCAAGCATAACCAAAATATAGACAATATGATCAATTTCTAACAATGTTCAAACAACAATATGAACATGGATGAACATCATAACAACAATATCACATGAACACGATTTTAACAACATTTCAACAACAAATCACATGAACACAAATTGAACAACAAAGAACAACTAAAATTTGATTGAACAATATTTTGGCAACAAACAATTCTATTTTCGGATTCAACAACAACAACAAACAAAGTATGAAGATTTCTAAATTCAATCATATTGAACTTAAAATCAACTCTAACAATATTACAACCAACAATTCCTATATTAAACTTAAACAACAAGATTATGAGACAAATTCAAGAAATAATCATAAATGATAAACAAGAAATCAAACTATACAAATTTCGGATTCAAGAACAATCAAACAAAGTATGAACATGAATTGAATCTATTTTAAGACAACAAACATGACGGATTAAACGATTAAAACAATATATTCCTTTAATACAACTAAATTCTTTAAACAAATAACAAGATCGACGAAGAAACAATTATGAACTTAAACTTGAACTTAACAATATTAACAATTTCTAACAATACATAAACACATGAAACAAATTGAAGAAATAGTTGATTAAATTTCAATTTGAATCTAACAAACATCAAACTAACAAATACTTACTTAAACAATAATACAAACATGAAATAAACATGAAAACAACTAATTAAACTTCCATTTTAAAATCTGAAAATTAATTTAACGAAACATATGAACAAACTAAAATTATTTCAACTACGGACAAACAAAACAAACATTGAATCATTTATCGATTTTGAATCCGAAAAACAACGAACAACAAAAAAATATGGACGAAATTTGGAAACATAAACCAACTAACCGATTCGAAACAACGGCGAATAAACGAAGAAGATGGAGAGGAAGGAGCAGTAGTCCGCAGCTGAACGCTCATGGCTGCTCGTCGCAGCTCCTCGCAGCTGAACGCTCATGGCTGCCCGTCGCAGCTGAACGCTCATGGCTGCTCGTCGCAGCTCGTCGCAGCTGAACGTTCATGGCTGCCCGTCGCAGCTCGTCGCAGCTGAACACTCATGGCTGCTCGTCGCAGCTCGTCGCGGGCAGCAGTTGACGTGTTCGGAACAGGAGCAGCTGGTCGACCATGGCAGCAGCTCGACGTGCTCGGAACAGGAACAGCTGGTCGGAGGAAAGGAAGCCGCAACGATGGGGTTTCTCCTTCGTTGGTCGAGGGTTTTTCCGGCGTGATTGGGGTTGGGGTCGCGAAAGAGGTTGTGTCGTTTGGTGGTGTTTGGACGGTGCTTGGGTGGTGTTCGACGAAGGGGGGTGGCTGCTGGGTAGCCATGGCAGCTCACTATTTTGGAGATGGAGAAGAAGAAGACAAGGGGAGGGGGGCGGATAGCTTTCCTTAGTTTTTAGGGTTTTTTCTTCTTTTTTCTTTTGTTTTGTGTTGTAAAATGTAAGACAAAGGGGTTTGGATCTTTTGGGTTATGGACTGGGTCGACCCAGTTCGAAATGGACTGGGTCGTAGGGAAGATTGGGCCATTTTTTGGGCCTATGGCTTGAAATTGAAGAAGAGTCCCAATTCCGACTTTCTTTATATTTTCGCTCCGAAAGAATCTTGGCTTGGAGCTCTCCGACGGTCGGTACACATAACCGGCCCTAGTATCTAAGGAATCCATCTCTAGTTAGCTCAAATAAAGGTTGTCGCTGTTGTGGAATACTTTCCCTCAGTTTTATAAGCTCAGGATCCTCGTGTTGTCGTCTTTCACTTCAGTAACAAAAGAAGATTTTGCTGTATTCTGAACGAGAATGCGTCCATCCTCTGCGTCTACCAAACACACCTGCAATTAGCTAGCTGGCATAGATATTTGGTCATCTTGACCTTATTAGCTTCAACATGGCTTAGACTGCCCATGGACTTCCAGCTAAGGGCATCAGCAACAATATTAGCTTTATCGGGATGATATAAAATATCAACATCATAGACCTTTAGTAATTCTAGCCATCTTCTTTGTCGTAGGTTCAGCTCCCTCTGTTTAAATAAATACTGAAGGCTCTGGTGGTCGGTGAAAACATCAATATGAACCCCATATAGATAATGCCGCCAAATCTTTAGGGCGAAGACAATTGCGGCTAACTCAAGATCGTGCGTAGGATAGTTCTGTTCATATTTCTGCAACTGTCTGTAGGAGTACGCGATAACCTTACCATACTGCATAAGAACACAACCTAGGCCAATTCTTGAGGCATCACAATAGACAACATAACCCTCGGTGCCATCCGGAAGAGTCAAGACAGGTGTCGTCATAAGCCTTTTCTTTAGCTTCTGAAAACTTTGTTCACATGCCTCAGTCCACTGAAACTTAGCTCCCTTATGTATCAGCTTCATCAATGGTGCAAAAATAGAGGAAAATCCTTCCACAAACCTTCGGTAATACCCTACCAAGCCTAAAAAGCTACGAACCTCTATCGGATTCAAGGGCCTCGGCCAAATCATCACAGCTTCAATCTTTTGGCCATCAACCTTGATACCGATCGCTGGTAATAACATGACCAAGAAAAGCTACAGAAGTTATCCAAAACTCACATTTAGAGAATTTAGCATATAACATGTAGTCCTGGAGAGTCCGCAATACAACTCGCAAATGATCCGCATGCTCGGCTTCCGATCGTGAATATATCAAGATATCATCAATAAACACAATCACAAATTCATCCAAGAATGGTTTGAATACCCGGTTCATAAGATCCATAAAGGCTGATGGGGCATTTGTAAGCCCCAAAGACATGACAAGGAATTCAAAATGGTCATACCTCGTCCTAAATGCTGTTTTTGGGATATCAATATCCCTGACTCGTAGCTAATAATAACCGGATCGCAAGTCGATCTTCGAAAAGCATTTGGCACCTTGTAACTGGTCGAACAATCATCAATCAGTGGAAGAGGATACTTATTCTTGATAGTGACTTTATTTAGTTGTCTGTAGTCAATAAACATCCGCAAGGAGCCATCTTTCTTTCGAACAAAGAGCATCGGAGCACCCCATGGGGATGTACTTGGCCTAATAAAGCCTTTATCGAGCAAGTCCTTCAGTTGTTCCTTCAATTCCCTTAGCTCTGCAGGAGCCATTCTGTAGGGAGGAATGGATATAAGCTGCGTATCAGGAAGCAAATCTATAGCGAAATCGATTTCCCTTTCGGGGGGAATTCCTGGAAGCTCGTCAGGGAATATCGTCGGGAATTCATTCACAATAGGAACTGATTGAAGAGTCGCTGGCTCATTATCTATATCCCTGACATGAACCAGATGGTATATACAACCTTTAGCAATAAACTCCCGAGCCCTAAGGTATGAAATAAACTTACCTTTGGGCGTGGCTGCATTACCTTTCCATTCAAGGACAGGCTCACCCGGAAAATGAAATCGGACCAACTTTGCACGACAATCAATATTAGCATAACAAGTTGCCAACCAATCTATACCCATAATGACATCGAAGTCTAGCATAACCAATTCCACTAAATCAACAGAAGTTGCACGGTCATTAATTAACACTGTACAACCTCGATAGACATGATTAGCAACAATAGAGTCGCCAACTGGCGTAGATACCTCAACTGGCTGTGGCAACAACTCAGATCTCATGTCAAGCTTACCAACAATAAATGGAGTAATATATGAAAATGTAGAATCGGGATCTATCAATGCATAAATGGCATGAGAATGTATTGTCAATATACCTGTGACAACATCTGGGGATGCCTTTGAATCCTATCGGTCTGTGAGTGCATAAAAGCGGTTCTGGCCACCACTAGAACCTGAGGTGTCTCCTCTACCTCTTCCCCTACCACGTCCCTGAGTAGACTATGGACCTGGTCGGGGAGCACGAACTGAGGGCGAAGAAGCTGCTGTAGATCCTGAAGGCTGAGCTGGTGCACCTCTGCCTAACCCCGGGCACCGGCAAAGAAAATGTCTTGTCTTCCCACAATGATAACATGCACTCGAACCCTTTCTACACTGCCCGGTGTGTAGCTTACCGCACTGAGTACATGGAGGAATAAGCTGTCTCATTTGTGCGGAACGCTCCTGTCGACAGCTCTCAGGCTGACCTGAGCACTGCCCCGGTCCTGACTAAATATAACGATCAAACCGCTGGCCCTACATCTGTGGTGGGAAACTACCTGCTGATCGAGGTGGATATCGATGGATTGGGGGCTTGAAATCACCCCGTGGCTCCCTATAAGACCCCATAGTACGAGCCCTCTTACGCTGCTCTCTATCCCTGCGAGTATCACGAATCTGACGGGAAAGGTCCTCTGTAGCCTGAGCGAAAGCCTGTATGCAAGAAATATCTACATCATCCGATAGGGATGCTACCCTACAGTCTCTAATCAGATGATCCCCCAAACCATTCACATAATGATGAACTCTAGCCCTCATGGTACGTACAATATCTGGTGCATACCTCGCCAAAGAATTAAACTTATGACTATAATCCCTCACACTCATATCCCTCTGCTTCAGGCTAAGAAACTGGTCAAGATGGGCCTCCCGAACCTCCCGTGGCAAATAGTGGGCTAAAAAAAGCCTCAGAGAAGTCCTCCCACTCTGCTGGAGGAGCATCAGGTCCTCGAGATCTCTCTCATGCCTCATACCATAGGACGACTACATCATGTAGTCGAAAAGAAGCCAACTCCACAGCCTCAGTGACGGAGGCATGCATCACCCTCAATACTCTATACATTTGGTCTATAAAGTCCTGGGGATCTTCAGTGGAACTGGATCCTGTAAATAATGGAGGGGACAAGTGAACAAACTCTCGTACTGTCGAGCTTCCTGTCCGATCTCTCCGGGCATCTGCTCCTGACTCTAACTGTCGCTCATGAATAGAAACTATCCTAGTCAGCAACTGAACTGCCTCCCTCATCCCCTGCTCCCCAGTCTCTGATGGCGGAACAACAGGTGCTAGAGGTCCTGTGTCTCGGGCTGCCTCAGGTACTAATATAACTAGTGAGGCTGGGGCTACTGCATCTCCCTAGGCTCCAACAAGTGCTGGGAAAGCTGAGACTAGGGGTACTGGAGACTCATTGTGTGCCTCTAAGGGAAATCTATCCCTCTGACCCGGTGGGGAACGACTGGTACCTTCCCTCGGATTCATACCTATCTCTCGTTGTGCCATCTCCTGAGCGTAGGTAACCTGTAAGATAAGAAACACAAAGCACGATTTAGATTTCATATGTTCTTATAACTTCGCTCTATAACACGATCTATTAATTGAAAGAAACATAATCATTCCTAAATGCCTCATAGCCTCTTGATTATAAGTGTGGTGCACAACACACCCATAAGCAAGACTTTACTAGACACGGCTTGTGGACTCCCTAGGACACGACCTGCTCTGATACCAAGTTTTTCACGCCCCAAACTAGGGGAGGCACGACTGGCACTCGATATTGTATTCGATCGAGTCAGCCACTAAAAATACTAGCTAACTAAATTGGGGGCCCAACAAATCGGGCAGCAGAACATCTGAAATACTAAGCCTGGACCATTAAGGTCATGACTTGAATAACAATAAGCCATATAAACAAAGGTAGACGAGCCAAAATAATAAAGTACTAGCTGGCCGACGAGGCCGCGATTGGAGACATACATGCCTACACACATATATATACATGCCAAGCCTATGGGCTGGAGATTAAAAGCTACAAAAAGAAACCCAGAATATTGTGTCCATAATAGCCTCTAAGAGTGTCATAAGCATTGTCGGAACAAGGCCCGACTATATCCAAACTGTACACAAAAGTAACCATCCTATGAAAGCTCCAGGAAGAGGTGGAGCTTACTAACTCACAGCTCCAAAATCCTAGCGGAGGGGTCGACCAGAGTCCCTACCTGGACCTGCATGCACGAAACAAAAATGTAGTGTCCCCAGGCAACGGGACATCAGTAAGAATAAAAATGTACTGGTATGTAAGGCAGAAAGTAGAATCATACATAGCTGATGTAAAAGAAAATAATAGTGAAACCACCTGACACTGAAACTCTTATAGCCTCCATGACCGACATCCAACCTCATAGTAATCAATTATGCATGGTATGCTCGTGTAAGAGTATGTCGTGAATACATATATATTGATGTAAATGCATGACATACCCAACCAAATGCTAGCAATGGCGGTCTCTCCCGGTAGCTAACCGGTATCATATTGCCAACATGTGGCCATCTGTACAATATATATAATTTTTCGGGCAAATAGGCCTCTTACCTCCGATTATAGCTCGAAGTCTATGCATAATATGCCATGTATGATATGAACTTTGAATGCACATAATATGCCATAACAAGAACTTAGCCAATCTTGGCTCATAGGTACTCTTATCCTCATGATCTCATAATCACCTTCGTATCGCATACAATTGTCTTGTGGAACCTCATATGTTTTCTTTGAATAAATAAGCTTGAAAACGTAACTCGACTTTTAGAAAGATAACTTAACTCTGAAGATGTTCATAAAAAGCTTAAGGTGCTTCACTTAGTCCTTATACCTGATTTCTTGATAATTAGTAAAGGAAAGTATATCAAAAATCAAGTGTTTTAATAGTTTAAATGTAAAATTTATAATTGAGATTTTTGGAAATCGATGTGTCACTTTAGAGATTTTAAAATATATTTTAACAAGGAAGAAGGACTGATCGTAAATACTACATGCATTTATTTTGTTTAGTCACACAACCCAAAGACGAATAAGAATTCATATATATAGACATATGGATAAGAAAACCGACAAAATGACATATATAGATGTCGAATACCCTAATTAACCGAACGAGTGGAATATCAACCTAATAGCATCATGAAAATACTTTAGCTACGATCCCAATGCCTTTCATAGATGGTTTTTCTAGCAATAGAATAGTAAAATATCACATTTGACGTCTTAGGAATTTCCAAGAATTCGTGCAAAAAGGAAGGACAGAGCTTAGCCTTAACATACCTTCCCAACGAACATCTGAATGCTTGTAGTTCCTTCACAAAGTTGTTCCTTACGTCCTAAGCTTCGCAAACACTATATATATGCAGCTTATACACACCTATAAACAGTTCATAATTGAGTTTAAATCGGCAGATTTGCCATATGGCCCTAACTTGACGAAACGTCCGTAGAACTTTGTAAAAACGATCATAAAAGAGTCCCAAGATGATTACCTTGGAAAATCAAGTATAAAGCCTGAAGAAACAGCAAGAACAACAAATTCCTATATTCCAAAATAGCTCCAAACACAGCTAATAGAAGGGGGAAACGATTGCAAAGCGTAGATATTGAGTTTTTAGGCACGGGGACAAACTTTAACAGTAGAAATCGTTAAAAACATACCTTAATCACTCAAGAACACCATGAAACCCTCTCTTCAGCTCCCTCACTGTTTTGGGACGAAAATGAAATGTTTTGGGGTCTTACAAGTCGGATTTGCCGACTTATACCACTTGTTTGACCCGACTCGGTTCACGACCCGGTTTCAGCCTGGACAGTCCGGGATAAAACAGTCATAACTTTTTACTCCAATGTCCGTTTGATGTGAGTTTTTTTTGGTTGCAAACTAGACTTGTTGACCTTCAATTTGATAGGTTGTGGGTCCCATAATGCATTATATATTGGGAGAAATAATCTGATACATTTGACCCAAAGTTTAGAAAAATTATTAGAGAAATTTACGATAACCTTTGCCGACTTTTATTTCGCAACTTGCTTGACTCCAAAACTTAACATGTGACCCGTGTGATATTATAATACCTCATAATACACTATTCTTAGCATATTAGACACTCTTAGTCTTATCCCACAGGTGCAAGTTAACTTAAACCTTCCGAACGCGCCAGGTACTACCCGAGCCATTTCTTTAACCACGAACCTTTGTTTAAGGGATTCCTTTGACCTAAATTTAGTTAGTTCCTTGATATTACCACACATTTTCAGTCTTATTCTCCCAATGTGCTATACCCAATCGTATATACCTAATATAACTACGCCACGTTACGTATATTATGTAAGAGAATAGAAAAAAACACATGGGATCTCACATCAGTAGTCATGCCTCCACATAGATAATTGCCCTTATTTACATATCCCTAAAAGTCTTTTAAATAATTTCAATTTTTTATGAAGAAGTTTGACTGCAATTCAAATTTTTACCATGCCATATTTTTTTAAAGATGCAAAATGTGGCTCACTTATGGTTTGGTCTAGGGAGTGTTTATTTAATTATTGCGATATATATATGTTCATACTAGTTAATGTTTAGTGTTAAATGACAAACAACAACAACAATTTAGTGTAATCCCACTAGTGAGGTATGGGGAGGATAGTATGTAGGCAGACCTTACCTCTACCCTGAGGGATAGAGAGACTGTTTTCAGAAGACCCTCAGCTCAAGAAGGCGAGGTTAAATGACCAAGTTCCAATATATCAAGTTAAAATACGAAAATTTTAATTAGGAGTAATTTAGTTAAATTACCTTTTTTTAGGAGAACATTTTCTTAAGGAGTGTTTAAATGGGTATTGGACTTCTATTTTGAACTGAAGGGAGTATAACTTTTAATTTGGTTTTTACTTTTTATCGACTAATATAGTTTCCTTTGAAGAGCTTCTTTATTTTTTTCTCCAAACAGTCCACTAACAACCTTTTTCCTCCTCATCGCCACCCACATGGTTCGTTCCATCTTCAAATCGTTTCTGAATCTTCCAAAACCCATCACTACCATCTCTATATTATTACCTCATTCTTCTTGGCGTCCCCATTCAATCTCCTTTCCTACCACAAACCCAACATCAAGAATCTATCTACCAGTTGGCAACAAAATTCAACAATTTGGGTCATTATTTAATCCACCCCTTCAAATTCAAGAATATGGGTCGTCTAAATACAGCACCAACATTAGCAGTGGAACTGTTGATACGGGTGTCGGGGGTGGGAAAGAATACTTGTTGATGTCAGATGAGGAGTTAATGAGGCAATGCGAAATGGACACTTTTAAGGCTTCAGGTCCAGGTGGACAACACCGCAACAAGCGTGAATCTGCTGTTCGTTTGAAGCATAACCCTACTGGGATTGTTGCTCAGGTTTTAGTTTTTATGTTTTTGGTAAAAAAAATTTAAGACCTTTTTTTTTGGATTTTGAACTGAAATTTAGTATTGTTTTTGGTTATTTGTGTGTTGAGTTTAAGTTCTGTGCACGGAAAGTATGAAAAATATTGAGTATTTTAGAATAAATGGTAAGGTCGGCGTGGTCCCTGTGGATGACAAGATGCGGGAAGCGAGGCTCACATGGTTCGGGCATGTGCGGAGGAGAAGCCTTGATGCTCCGGTGAGGAAGTGTGAGCGGTTGGTCGTGGTGGGTACGAGAAGAGGTAGAGTGAGGCCTAAGAAGTATTGGGGAGAGTGATCAGGCAGGACATAGTACGACTGCAGATTTCAGGTCTGGAGGTCAAGCATTAGGGTTGTAGGTTAGGGGGTAGTAGAGCTTTCCTTACTTCATACCGGGGGTGAGGCGGGGTTGGATTAGGGTTGATCTTAGATGGCTTGCAGTTTATGTTGAATCCACACTATCCTTGCTGTTTATATTAGCCCCGGGCCTTAGTTACTGGTTACTGTTATTGCATGTCATTTATCTTTTGGTTGTTATGCTGTTACAATTATGGTTTCTACTGGAGTTACTAATGAATTGTTTTTTCTCTTTCCCTTTCTTTTCTTTTCTTCTCTGAGCCGAGGCTCTATCGGAAACATCCTCTCTGCCCTATCGGAGTAGGGGTAAGGTCTGCGTACACATTACCCTCCCCAGACTCCCACTTTGTGGGATTTTCACTGGGTAGTTGTTGTTGTTGTAAATAAGATTATGTGATCCAAGCCTCACGTCCCTGCCTACTTCTCTCGACTCAGCGCTAAACTTGCACTCCTGCTCAATTTTAAACCCTTAGACTCGAGGGTCTGTCTCCAAACCTCCAATCTCTCGTTAACACCGACCCTCGTCTCATCAATTAGAACTATGTCATCAGCAAATAACATATACCATGGCACATCCCCTTGAATATGGTGTGTCAATGCATCCATCACCAAGGCAAATAAGAACGGGCTAAGCGCAGAACCTTGGTGTAATCCCATAACAACCGGAAAATGCTCCGAGTCGCCTCCCACAGTCCGAACCTTAGTCTTAGCTCCATCATACATGTCCTTGATCGCTCTTATGTAGTCTACCGGCACGCCCTTTGCCTCAAGACATCTCCAGAGCACCTCCCTGGGACCTTGTCATACGCTTTCTCCAAGTCAATAAACACCATGTGCAGATCATTCTTCTTATCCCTATACTGTTCCACGTCCACCAACCTCCTAATAAGGTGGATAACTTCCGTAGTGGAGCGACCCGACATGAACCCAAACTGATTGTCGGATATAGACGTCGTATTCCTCACCCTCACCTCCACCACCCTCTCCCAGACTTTCATGGTATGGCTAAGTAACTTGATACCCCTATAATTGTTACACCACTGGAGTAAGTAATCTTATTTAATAGGTTAAATTATACTGATGGTGTAAAAAGTTCATTTCACTGACAGTGTATATAACTTAAATCCTTGTGTATTTGGGTTCATTTTAGGCTGTGGAGGATAGATCCCAACACATGAATCGTGCCTCTGCTTTAACTCGTTTACGAGTGTTACTGGCTCTTAAAGGTATTCATTCCATCACTTTGTTGTTTCCACTAATATCAAATTACAGATTTGCTTGACTATTTTAAACAGTGCATTTTAACATGGGTTTCATATAAGTGACCCCAACTTGTTTGGTACTGAGACGTTGTTGTTGTTGTTGTTGTTTTATTTGAAGATTTTCTCTATTAGAGTTACTTTTCAACAATTACTTTATTATTTGCTCCACAACCACTGATTTATTGTGCAAGTCAAATTAAAATCTTAAGCTCTGTGCTATTCCAAATGCTTTGTGCAAAACGTGAGTACGATTTTTGGCAAATCAGTGGTGTACTATTTCCTTGTACCTCTAGTAACTTTGAGTTATGTGATTAAGTGCGCTACGTGGAATTTTATCTGTATCAAGTGATGAACTTGGAGTGCACTGTTGAGTTAGCAGAGTTGTGCCGAGACAACTAGTTATGACACCCAAATAAAACTGTTATTGTACCATTAGGATAAGGGCTAGAGCAGAGGGAGACCTACGTAATACACTGAACTAGAGAGGAGACTTAATGAGAAATCGTGTACTATTTCTTTTTTTGTGAAATGAGTCCACTTCCCTTGTCTTGAGGCAGACTTTTTCCTCGCACCCACTAAAACATATTTCTGACATTGGCTTGTTTAGATGCAAATTCCCAGATCTTCAGAGCTTAGTGCTTGAGTTCTATGTTGCCACAAAATAGAGCTGAAAGGCTTTACGGATTGGCCGTTGACTAGGAATACAGAGAAGCAATAAAAGAAAGAGACAGGGTTTCCTTATGGATGAATGGGTGAAATGTTGTTGGAAAATAAGGGTATTAATACGAAGATAAAAATAAGCACATGAACTGTGTTATAGTTGAAACCACACCTTATTTGTTGGAAATTTCTCAATTTATCTTGTTCCACTATTGGACGGGCTACATGCGTACTTTATATGTTTAAGCTCATAAGCATAATGTTGATGCGGCTCTACATCTAGACGATGATCAAGAAAGCTTCCGTTTTTATTATTTTCATCTAGTTAGGAACAGCATAGATCTTGATACATATACACCTCCTCAAGAGCTGCTTCAAATTCTTCCCGCTAAATCAACAATCAGGGGTTCAGATTGTGGCCCGCAGATTGGACCAAAGAATCCTAAGTTTGCTTTGGTATACTTTTCCTTCTTCATGTCTTTGGTAAAATTTAAATCTTATGCAAGATGTTTACTTTGTTGTGTTTCTTCTTTAATCCATAGGGAATGCAAGCTTTACTAGATCTAATTTTTGCTGTTGAAGGCTCGGTAGCAGATGCTGCTAAGAAGTTGGGGTATGTGTTTTTCGAAATTTGCATCAAACTGTTGTTGATGTTTCAGCGAGTGCACTTCTGTTAGTGGGTCAAAAGAAATCAAAAATAATAAGTAACTATTTTCTAGCAAAGTAACTCAAACTTGTTCCACTTAATGGTTTTACTATATCTTTCCACTGGGTCGGGAATCCCATATATCGTTGTTTAACAAGTCAGACTTCCTGCATAGATCCCTCCAATCTCGTACTGTAATGTGGGCAGCAGAGTACTTACTATACATTTGGTTTGCTGAACTTTCTCGCAGGTTGAGCACTGGGGCTTTATCAAGATTGTTATTATCTGATGATAATCTCAGAATGGCGGTGAATGAGTTCAGAATATCCAAGGTATGGATGCATGCCTTTAATTAATCTTTTAGCTCATAGGTATTGGAACTTGGTTTCTTATTTAATTAATTGTAAGTTTATCATTATAATCTCCAGCTCATGCTAAATGTCCACTATTATGTTCTTGTACACGATCTGTTTATATCACCTGTAGAGATATAGGCATCAGCCTAAAAGTGGAATTGTCAAGTAGGGCATGTATGTAAACGGGAATTGAAATATCACTGCTGCCGTCTCCTCCATGAAACAGATTTCACTGCTCACAATTTGTTTTCGCATTCGAGAGCTATGTCGTGCGGACTCTCCAAAATGTTGCCGTCACTTGTGTCGGATCCTCCAAAAACACACTACTTTTGAAGGATCCGACACGAATCCGGCAATATTTTTGGAGCGTCCGTGCAACATAGCTGGAGAGACACCGCACGGTCTTTTTGGGGGTTGATTTTCTGCCTTTAGAAGCTGAAAACTATGCCAAACTCTGGGGATTGTTATGATGATGAGTAACAGGTAGAGATGTTTAGGGTTGAATTGCATCAGAAAGAGGTTTATTAGATTATTTTAGGATTCTAAACATATCAACCCTAGGTATCAGTCTTATGTCCTTAAGCTAGTATATCATAATGTTGGACTTTGTCATAGTATTCCATAACTGCACAGTGGTCCCACAAAGCTTTTACCCCTTAAGCTTTTAAGACTACAAGTTTCAAAAGTCTTCTTTTCTTTTCTTAAACTACGTGCCGAGTCAAACTACCTCATCTAAAATATAACGGAGAGTAACATTTATTTATAGCATAGATTAGACTATAAAAAGTAAAGATATGTGTATCTTCCCAAAAGTTTTCTGAAAGATGCAGACATTAATAGGTCATATAACACATTGTGCTTTTTCCTCTTTTTCTCTAAAAAGACAGAGATATAACCACTCACCACGCCGAAAAGGAGGGTTTAACTGTCAAATCTACAGCAAGCTACCAAACTAGAAAGGAGGAACAACAACGACAACAACAACGACCCAGTGAAATCCCACTAGTGGGGTCTGGGGAGGATAGTGTGTACGCAGACCTTACCCCTACCCCGAAGGAGTAGAGAGGCTGTTTCCGAAAGACCCTCGGCTCAAAAAGACAAAAAGACAAAAGGAGACAATATCAGTAACACCACAGAAATAATATGAAAAACAGGAACAACATGAAATCAAGAAAAAAGATACAAAGCAAAAGTAAAATAGTATCCCTACCAAACTAGTCTCATAAAGTTATGACATAAGGCAAGACAGGAACCTACAACCCTAATACTCGACCTCCACATGTCCCTATCAAGTGCCATAGAAAGGAGGAAATAATGTTAAAATGAGAATGTGCAAATCTAGTAACTTGAATAAAAATGCTTCTAGTCTTCTACCACTTCAGAAGTTTCCAATTCAGTATTGAAATTTAGTGACCTGTTAAATCTAGCAAATTGAAGAATAGTACTATTTTTATAGTTCCTAGTTTTACTACACACTTGCAAAAGTTCCCATTTCAGTGTTGAAATTGAATAATTAATAAGCTTTTCTTGCTGAAAACGTTGTCATGTAAATGTGCAGGGTATGAAGCCTCTGAAATAGGACTCCTTCATCCTCAGGGTACTATTTGCTCTTCATTTCCATTTGAGATATCAAGCTTCAGGAGATAATGCTGGTCGTACGGTGGAGAGATGATCGAACAGACAATGTCTGCTTAGTGATAGTTTCTATGGAAATGAAGTATTGCTGTTGATTCTGATATGCTTGGCATTACGTTTGCTGCTGTTGTGCATCGGTGGCTGGAAAAGTGCAGCAAATTGTCATTGTAAATTCCTTTTTCTTCTAGTTTTCATTTGTTTAGCCTACATAATGGATCAATGTAGAAAAGGATATTGGTGTATATTTGAGATTGCTGCTAGGGATTATGGCTGTACCACATATATGCTGCTTAGGCGCAAGTATATTTTGTTGTTAACATCTCTGGCTCTCTTATCTGTGTCAAATTGACGAAAATCCAAACCGATATAGTTGGTTTGGTTTGGTTATGATAAAAAACGGAATCAACCCCGTGCATGTACACCCCTAACTGCATGTTGCCGTTGGCAATTCTATGGTCTGAAAAGTTCAAATACGGAATCCGCCTCTAGATATAACCATGCATTCAACCACCCAAAACTAGGCGGCCTCATGGGCGAGTTGGCCAATGTGGTCGCTGACATATGTTGGGGCATTCTCAGAAAAATGTCCGTTACATTGCCTAGTCGATGTACTTGGAGGATTGAGCTGTCTGTTATCTTTTCTAATTTCAGAAATTCTCATAAAAGTTATGTTTTGTAAGCTCAACATATTTACTAACATGACGATGATTGGGTTTCTTGGTGCTCCCTTGCCTATATTTGGTGGTAACAAGTTCTTCTTCTCAATGTATTTTTACTCACAAGGTAGGGATTCTGCGTACACACTACCCTTTCGAGACTCTACGGTATGAGATAATACTGGGTATGTTATTGTTTTTGTTGTTATTGTTGAGTCTCTGGCAACTGTATTAATAAAAGTCTTTGGTTTCAAACTTCTATAGTTGTGATTAGTGGTGGCAAAATAGATAAAAGAAAACAGTTATCCACTCATATTATCCATTAAAAAATGGGTTGGATAAATAACTTTTAAGAAATGAGTCAAATATGAATAAGAACTATATTATCCACTTAGAAAATGAATAACCAATGCATAACTAATGAGTTTATACATTTATAAAACTTCAAATTAGGAGTTCTTCAAGTATGAGAGATTAGGAATTCACCCAAAACTGATCATATTCAAAAAATAATGGATAATATGAAAATCTATATAACTCGCCGGTTAACCATTTTTTATATGTATTAAATATGGGGGTCGGATAATTTATCCATTTTTTTATTATCTGTTTTCTGTCCTTTCCATATCCGATTTGATCCGCCCGTTTGCCACCGCTAGTTGTGATTGATTTTCCTATGCTAAATTTCAGTGGTGTTAACGTCTTTGGTTCTCAAATATTTGTAGGTTAAATTGCACTAAACGGCCCCTTAATATGACTCAATTGCAGATACACCCTATGTATTTAAAATCAAACCTTGTTATTACTTGTTAAAATTACTTGTTTAATAGTTATCCACATATATTTTTTTTCGTTGATAGAATCTAACTGAATAAAATCTAACAGATATAAATCAAGTATGTACCTTAAAATCATTTAGTAAAAAAAAAAAACATTCTTTTTGGTACAAAAGAAGAAAAGAAAATTAGGGCTAAGCGAGCAGTAGTTTGCAATTACGATTGGTGTTTTACGAAAAAATTTATTTTGTGTCTCACTCAAGGTCTCTTTTTTGTCTCACAACTTTGTGGTCCCAAAATTTTGTGCATCCAAATGTGTAACATATGGGTCCACAAATATGTGAGATAAAAAGATGTCTCGTACAACTAATGTCGGTTATGTGAGGCACACAATAAAATGGAAAAAATTTAAAAATAGTTAGATTTACAAGTGATCATTCAAAAATAGCCACAATTTCAAAAGTAATCGAAATTTAGCTACTTTTCATTTAAAGATAAATCTGAACGAAAATACTATTCAAAATCCGAAAAATACTCCAACATAATATACTGGAGTTCTAGTATAATATACCGGTCCAGCATAATATGCTGGAAGTTCATGCACATGTGCTCCAATCTCCAATATATTATGCTAGAATTTTCCGCGTGTTGGAGTTCATGCTGGAAGTTCATACACAGGTACACCGATCTCCTATATATTATGCTAGAAATTTCCATATTGCAGTAAAATAATAACTATTTTTCAATGAATTTGCAAATATTGGTTATTTTTGAATAATCAGTTCGAAAACTGGCTATCCAGTGCTATTTGCCTGAGGCCCATTTTCTGCCTATAAAACCCTTCTATGACAGCACCTAAAGATACACATAAACCCTACTCTACTTTTTAGCCTTCGCTTTGTTGAAGCAGCGGCCGCCGCTCGATAATGGCCCTTACCATTCTGTTATACAGAGAAACCGCGGTCGAGTTAACTGAGAAATTTGGCTTTTCTTCTCATTCTCTACCGCGTTTCTCCGTATAACCAAATGGTTTTAGGGTCAATACTATTATTCTTTTTGGATCAATTGTTTGTATTTTTCTGTCTTCTCTGTGACGAGAATTTTCAGAAAATTTTCCCAGTTTCTATGTTCATGATATGATTTAAATTGGGTTTCTTTTACGTGGTGGTATCAGTTAGATGTTATGACTAATTTCTCATGGATATCTATATGAATTTATGGGTGTGTCCAATTTAGAACAAATGATTCATCAAAACACTCAGATTGCTAATATTTTTACTTGCTTAAGATTGATATTTCTGAAATGTTTCTCTAGTATGAATGTGATTTTCTTCAAAATGTCTTCCTTATATGCATATGGTCTGTTATTGGTTTATTGTACATTATCCTAACAGCTTGTTTGGATGGTTGTTACCCGTTGTATCGTATTGTTATTTTAAATACGATATTTGTGTCTAGTGTACTTATGCTGGAACTCGAACATATTATGCTGGAGTTCTAGCATAGTTATCCTGGAACTCCCGTAAAACATGCTGGAGTTAAAGCATACTTATAATTCCAGCATAATATGTTCGAGTTCCAGCATAATATACGGGTGTATTTTCTGGGTTTTGAACATTGTTTTCGCTCAAATTTATCTTTACATGAAAAGTGACTAAATTTCGATTACTTTTGAAACTGGGCTATTTTCGAATGACCAGTTGTAAATCTGGCTATTTTTAAATTTCTCCCTTTGTTATTGGTTTATTGTACATTATCCTAACAACTTGTTTGGATGGTTGTTACCCGTATCGTATTTACTTTAAATACGATATTTGTTTTGATTGTATCGTATTGTTAAATCCGTCGTTACGTAACGACGAAATGTGCCACTTATGTAACGATTCATTTGGTGTGGTTGTGTCGTTACTTATCTTTTTCTCTCAATCTCGCCCTTCATTAAAATTAAATAATTTTATTTTATCATTTATCTTATATTTTCATATAATAATTTTATCCCATATCAGAATTTTTATTTATAATATTGCAAGTTTATTCTTCATATCGTTGGTGTGTGATATCACGAAATGACGTCAAACGATATCATCTATTCAAACATTATATTTATCAAACAATACAGTACAATACAATACGATACATTATGAAACGATACGTAACAACCATCCAAACAAGCTGTAAATATAGAATTAAAACAATATTTCAAGTCAATTGGTACGTTTGAATTCCTTAATTGATTTGAGGAGTGGTTTTGCCTTTCAGAGATTATATATTTAGAAAATATACATAACTTGTAATACTTTTTATTTGTATTTATATAACATTACAGCAGCGGCTGTTGTGTTCAACTGTTTGTATCTGATGATCAAAGGGGATTTCCTTTAGCTTGGAGCTAGTAATTATGATCAAGGGAATTTACTTTTACCTCAAGGCTACTAATTATGTAACCAAACTGGTATATAAGAGTAGGTTGTTGGTTCTTATTTTAAAAGTAAACGAAATTTAATTTAAGGTCAAGTTCCTTTGCTTTAATAGACTTGAGATTCTATAGTACATAAGGTCAAAAATATCCATATTACTTTGTTTAGCATAAAAAAAGGGCAGCCCGATGCACTAAGCTCCCGCTATGCGCAGGATATATCTATGAAAGGATCAGACCACAAGGGTCTATTGTATGTAGTCTTACCCTAATTTCAGGATTTGATCCATATTATTCCCTTGATTCCTTGTTGCTAAACCATATCTACTCGTGTTTTGACTATCATTACTTTATGTCTTGGTTTATAAGCTCCGATTTATATTAGATGCTCCATGACTAAATAATGGGAGGTGGAATTTCGATATCGGATAATCATGTTATGACTAAAATATAAGAGAGGAATAGCAATGACATCGAAACAACTTGAGTTTGGCTTTTGTTATGTTTTAATAGCCGAGAAATCCCCTCGAGTGCCATTGGTGCATAGTTCAGAATTTCGTGGATTAAGGGTCCGTTCCTCTACCTTTCTCCACTTAAAATATCATGCTTTTGTTTGTGACAAGTTTCGAACTTGTAATGTGCGTCTAACCCACATATCACAAGTTGTGCTCTTGCCGCAAGACTAAAACCCTAGGACACCTTTTGTTATTCTTTTAAGCTAATAACACTTGATTTTATCGAAAAGTTGTAACACCCTATACTATCGCACTAAGATTTGACCCGTACAATGTGGATATAATGACACCATGATGGAAGTGTGGGAACCAACAAGGATAATCAAGTAAAAAATGACTCAACAATTTAAGGCTTTAAGATGCAACAACGATAGTTAGATATTTTGTTTTGTGTGCCCAAGGAGGCTGTGGACAAACCACATCATATAGTCATAATTAGAGATGTTTCGGTTTGGATAAGTTTTTCCCTAGAAAGAAATCAAATCAAGTAAGTTGGTTCTTCAAATATTGGAATCAAACCAAATCAATTAAGTCGGTTTTCTATCGACTCAATTTTGTCAGTTTTTTGATTTTTTCGATTATGATATTCTTGTGACAACATTATGCTATCTTCACTGCTTATACTATTAACTCCCAATTTGGTTTCTGTGGGATTATTTGAAAAAGTTGGAGTAAAGGTTTCTTTTGAAAATGATGAGGTCGTATTGATCAAAAATAATTTTAGTTTCTTAGATTGTAGGGAAATAATATGGGAAAATAATAATAATAATAATAATAATAATAATAATAATAATAATAATAATAATAATACTGCAGTAATATTTATGAGTGAAAATACATAAATTGGCTTGAGTCGTGCTAGACATTGTCCTTAGAAACTATTTCAGCAATGTGAAATATTTTCTAGGACTAAACAAACCTACCTTTATTTATTTAGAAGATACATGAATCAGCAAAATTAAAATATATACCGGCAAGTTGTTAAAAGAAACGAATAAAGTATCTAGTGAAGACAAAAAAAGAAAAGAATAGGAAACATAAAAGAATATAGGAACGAAAAAATAGAGCAAGTAGTAATTTGGAGCTAATGATTAGTTTTTCTTGGTGTGTCATCCGTAGAAATTGAAGGCCTATTTATAGGCTCAATAATAATAACTACTTGAGACAAATGTTATGCCTCCTTTGCCACTTGGCACTTGACTTGTGCCATTTACCCAAAACCAAGAGAATGGATACCACATGCTGGATATTGAAATGCATGGTAAGACTACGTAGTAATAGACCGTTGTAGTTCTGCCCCGCACATAACAAGAGCTTAGTGCACCGGGCTGCCCTTTATGCTGGATATTGTAATAGACCAAAGGCACTTGTGATTGTGGAATTTTCATCATGCATAGTAGTCACTTAAAAATAGATAAGACACTTTTAAAATAAATAGACACTTGACTATTTAAAATTTTGAAAATAGTGCCACTCTCGTCCTCCAAGGTCAAGGTAACTATTTCAACTACTCGTCTAGCTTAAATCATCACCAAGGACACTCAATCTACTTATTATAATGTTACAATACAACCCTTTTGGCCCAACTCCGTGAAGCTTATTTTGAAGCAACCTTAGATATCAGCAGAGCTGAAGAATCGACACTCTTTCACTCTGTATTTGACAACACACACTACTAAAAAATAGTGGAAATTCGTCCACCAAAATCGACCGAAATCAGTCGAAAATTGATAAAAATCGACCGATTTTCGATCGACTTTAATTGGTCAGAAAAATGACGGTCGCTAACGTGTACCGACCGAAAACCGTCGAAAATTTCCGATCGAAGTCGGTCGGAAATTTCAAAGCATTGACTGACTGTCAAAGTTCAGTTCCCGACCGAATTCGGTCGGTAACCATTAAAAATATTTTTTTAATTTTCAAATACCGATCGAAATCGGTCGGAATTTTAAAAAAATTATAATTTTATTTAAGTAAATAATTAGTTGTAAATTATCATAAATTGTTAATTTATTTAAAAACTAAATATAAATTTAGGGGACAAACTGAACAAAATAACATAACATTTTCCCAATATTGACATGCTAAAACCATATTGGGCCTCTTTATCCCACTAGATCTATGAGAAATAAAAAAATACAAAAAGAATATTCGGTCGGAAATTATGAGTTTCTAGGCAAAAAAATAAATTTAGATCTGGGTAAAAACTGGACAGAAAATGCCTGCTTTTAAGCTACACCACCTGCCAATTACAACCAATATCCATCCTATAATGGCAGCATTACATTGCTGTCATTCAACCATAATTAATCAACAACAATTAATTAACTAACTAACTAACAACAACAACAACAACAACAATTAACTAACAAAATAATTAACTAACATTAACAACCATTATCTAACAATAACAACCACAACAACAACAAATATACAAATGTTCAATAACAAAATAATATCAACAATACAATTATCATTCAAAACTAGTCTCAACTAAAAAACAGCCAAGTTTAATACTTTCTATAGCAATACACACCATTCAATGAGTATTTTATATAGCATCATCTCCATCTTCACTCCCAGAACCTTCATCGTCGGCATGGTTCGAATGATCACGACGAGAAGGATTAGCACATGGGGAAGGCTCACGAGACTTGGGAATGGGAAAAGCACCATGTCACGATCCTAAACCTGGACCCGGTCGTGATGGCGCCTCTCGTGAAGACAAGGTCAGCTGACACTTTCCATTTTTCCAATTATTAACAATTTAGCATTTAGAAACACACTAAACATGAATAGATAATCCAAAGTAGCAGATAATATCATAAATACACGGAAGAACAACCCAACACAGCCCTAACCGGGATGTCACTAGTCATGAGCATATATAAAACCTAATACAAATCTGAAAGGTCTACAACTAGTACAAAAGTCTGATATGAGATAGAAATGATAAAGAGGAAGAAACACAGGTCTGTGGACGTCAAGCAGCTACCTCATGAACTCCGAATGTCCACCGGGAGCTCTCAACTCGCACTGGCAGGATCAACAACGCCTGAATCTGCACACAGGGGTGCAGGGAGTAAAATGAGTACTCCAACTCAGTGAGTAACAAATGTAAATAGCGACCGAAAGTAAGAAAACAAGTAAGGCACAAGACATTCTATAATGAAGCAGTAAAACCATTTATAAGCAGTAAACCAGTCAAATGTTAAGTAACAATCCTTTTTCAACAAGTAGATAGGTAATTGACAGGCAGTTAAGGTAAAGTAAACAAATAGAAGTTCGCCCCTCGGGCACAGTATCAATAAATTCGCCCCTCGGGCAACATCTCAGAACGATACTAGCCCCTCGGCCTTAATCTTAATTCACAATGGGTACCCGCGCTCACTGGGGGTGTGCAGACTCCTAGAGGGGCCCCTTACGGCCCAAGCACAATAACAAGCCATCTCGTGGCATCAAACTAGGCCCTCGACCTCATATCAATAAAGACATCTCGTGGCGTACATATCTCAGGCCCTCGACCTCAAATTAGTATTAGTGTTTCCTCACAACGTAGGCCTTCGGCCTCACTCAGTCAAAAATCATCACAATCCTCTCGGGAAATAGTAAAATAGTGTTTCTCAGCCCAAACATCATTTAAAATATCATTTAAGTCTTCAAACTGAGTAAACATGGATGAGTAGTAAAACAATGGAAATTAACATGACTGAGTTCAAGTAATAAGTCAAAATAGTGAGGAAATAGTAATAAAAATCCCGAAGGTTTCAAATAGTTGGCACTAGGCCCAAATATGGCATTCAACTCAAATAATGATGATAGCAAATAGTTTTCAATCAAATACGCGGTAAAATTATCAATCGGGACAAACCAAGTCTCAATCCCCAATAGTGCACGACCCCACGCTCGTCATCAAGCATGTGCCTCACCTCAATATAGCACTACGATGTGCAATCCAGGGTTTCAAACCCTCAGAACATCATTTACAATCATTACTCACCTCGAACCGGCTAAATCTCTAGCTCGCGACGCCTTTACCCCTCGAATCGGCCTCCATGCGCATCGAATCTATCCAAAATCAGAACGAGAACGTCAAAATATGCGAAGGGAACGAAGCCCAAGAAAAAACAATTAATAAAGGGCACAAATTCCGAAATTACCAAAACCCGACCCCCCGGGCTCATGTCTCGAAATTCAGAAATTTTTACACCAATAGATTCCTTATCTTCCCACGAGTTCATACATATATAAAGTTCTCAAATCCGACCCTAAATGGTCCTCCAAATCCCCAATCAAAAGTCCAAATTTCCAAGTCTTAGTTCTTCAATTTTTAGCTTAATTTCCATAATTTTCTAGGTGGAATTCACATAATAATCGAGTTTTAAGTCCAAGAATCTTACCTCCCAACGATTCCCCTTGAATCTCTCTTCAATCTCCTTCAAAAATCTCCCAAAATGACCAACTATGGAGGAAATACACCCAATCCTCGCGGACAAGACGAGTTTTAAAACCTTCTGCCCAGGCATAAATTCCTTCTACGCGAACGCAGTCAAAGCCTCACGTTCGCGAAGCACAAAAATAACTTTAACCAAAATCCGCTTTCGCGAGCGCGACACGACCATTGCGAACGCGATGCTTTACCCAGGCAAACCTCCGCGAACGCGTTCAGCCCATCGTGAACGCGGTGAGTAAAATCCACTAAAGCTCATCCTCACCATTCCTTTTATGCGAACACGACACCTATCCTGCAAACACGATGCACCAATCCTCAGCCCTTCGCAAAAGCGAAGGCTTAATCTTTGCCTTCCCCAACTGACTCTTCGCGAACACGAGGGTCCACTCGCGAACGCGAAGGGTAAAATCCCTGCAACAGCTGGACAGATTTTCTGCAATTTTCTTAACTCTAAAATGATCTGTTCAACCCCTCGAAACTCACTCGAGGCCCCCGGGACCTCAACCAAAGGCACGAACACATTCTAATACCTTATTCAAACTTGTTCCAATCACCAAAACACCTCAAACAACAAGAAATCACTCAAAACACATCAGATTCAAGCCAAGCTTTCTAAAATTTTCTGAATTACGCTTTTGATAAAAAATCCAGCCAAACCACGTCCGAATGACATGAAATTTTGCACACACATCCCAAATGACACAATGGAACTACTGCAGCTCTTCGGAATTCCATTCCGACCCCTATATCAAAATCTCGCCTATCGACCAGAAATCGCCAAAATATCAACTTCACCAATTCAAGCCTAAATCTACTCCGAACCTCCAAAACTCATTCCGATCACACTCCTAAGTCACAAATCACCTCTCGAAGCTAACCGAACAATCGGAATTCACTTCTGAGTCCTCTAACACATAAGTCATCATCCAATTGACTTTTCCAACTTTCGATTCCTCAAAAGAGACTAAGTGTTTCAAACCTTACCATATTCTTTTCGAATTTGATCCGAACAACTCTATATCACATAACATGGATAAATAAAGCATAAAGAAGCAGAAATGGGGAAAACAGAGTGGTACCTCATGAGACGACTGGTCGGGTCGTCACAATCCTCCCCAACTTAAACAAACGTTCGTCCGCGAACGAATCAAGAAACATACCTGAAGCCTCAAACAGGTGAGGATATGTGCTCTGCATCTACCTCTCGGTATCCCAGGTAGCCTCCTCCACGGCCGACCTCTCCATTGCACCTTCACTGAAGCTATATCCTTTGACCTCAACTTCCGAACCTGACGACCCAAAATAGCTACTGGCTCCACATCATAGGTCAAAACATCATCCAACTGAACCGTGCTGAAATCTAGAACATGAGACAGATCCCCAATATACTTCCGGAGCATAGAAACATGAAATACCGGATGCACAGTCGACAAGCTGGGTGGCAAAGCAAGCTCATAAGCCACCTCCCCAATCCTCCGAAGCACCTCAAAAGGCCCAATGAACCGCGGACTGAATTTCCCTTTCTTCCTGAAGCTCATAACACCCTTCATGGGCAAAACCTTCAACAGGACCTTCTCACCAACCATGTAGGACACCTCTCGAATCTTCCTGTCCGCATAACTCTTTTGTTGCGACTGCGCTATACGAAGCCTCTCCTGAATCACCTTCACTTTCTCTGCATCTTGCACCAAGTCTGTCCCCAATAGCCTAGCCTCACCAGGCTTGAACCAACCAACTGGAGATCTGCACCGCCTCCCATATAAAGCCTCATATGGAGCCATCTGAATAGTCAACTGGTAGCTGTTTTTATAAGCAAACTCTGCAAGTGGTAGAAACTAATCCCATAACCCTCCAAAATCAATGACACAAGCACGCAACATGTCCTCCAATATCTGAATAGTGCGCTCAGACTGCCCATCCGTCTGAGGATGAAAAGCTATGCTCGACTCTACCTGAGTACCCAACTCTCTCTGCATGGCCCTCCAAAACTACAAAGTAAACTGAGTGTCCCTATCTGAAATGATGGAAATTGGGACACCATGCAAATGAACAATCTCCCGGATATAGGTCTCTACCAACCGCTTTGAAGAATAGGTATTACACACAGGAATGAAGTGTACGGACTTGGTCAGCCGATCCACAATCACCTAAATAGAATCGAACTTTCTTAAAGTCCGTGGAAGTCCGACAACAAAGTACATAGTGATCCTCTCCCACTTCCACTCGGGAATATCCATCTGCTGAAGCAAGCCACCCCGTCTCTGATGCTCATATTTCATCTGCTGACAATTAAGACACCGAGCTACAAATCCCACAATGTCTTTCTTCATTCTTCTCTACCAATAGTGCTACCTCAAATCCTGATACATCTTTGCGACACCCGGATGAATGGAATACCGCGAGCTATGGTCCTCCTCCAGAATCAACTCCCGAAGCCCAACCACATTGGGTACTTAAATCCGGCTCTACATCCTTAACACCCCCATCATCACCGATAGTCATATCTCTGGCATCATCATGCTAAACTCTATCCCTAAGGACAAGCAAATACGGATCATCATATTGGCGCTCTCTGATGCGCTCATATAAGGAAGACCGAGAAACCACACAAGCTAATACCCGACTAGGCTCCAAAATATCCAAACTCACGAACCGATTGTCCAAGGCCTGAACATCAACTGCAAGAGGTCTCTCCCCAACCGGAATATATTCCAAACTCCCCATACTCACTACCTTTCGGCTCAAAGCATCGGCCACCACATTACCCTTTTCTGGATGGTACAATATAGTGATATCATAATCCTTAAGCAGCTCCAACCATCTACGCTATCTCAAATTAAGATCCTTTTGCTTGAACAAATTCTGAAGACTGCGATGATCAGTGAACACCTCACAAGATACGCCATACAAGTAATGCCTCCAAATCTTCAACGCGTGAACTATGGCAGCCAACTCCAAATCATGAACGGGGCAGTTCTTCTCATGGGCTTCAACTGACGAGAAGCATAAGCAATAACTCTACCCTCTTTCATAAATACACAACCAATGCCCAACTCTCTAAGCATCACAATACACGGTATATGAACCTGGAGTTGATGGCAAAACTAACACTGGAGTTGTGGTCAAAGCTGTCTTGAGCTTCTGAAATATCTCCTCATACTCGTCCGACCATACAAATGAAGTACCCTTCTGAGTCAACTTGGTCAAGGGTGATGTGATAGATGAGAATCCCTGAACAAATTAGCGATAATAGCCTACCAAACCAAGAAAGCTGCGAATCTCTGTGGCTAAGGACGGTCTGAGCCAACTCTAAACCGCATATATCTTCTTTGGATCAACTTGAATACCCTCGATGGACAACACGTGCCCCAATAAAGCTACTGAACTGAGCCAAAACTCACACTTGGAGAATTTTGCATAAAGCTTCTTCTCCCTCAATCTCTGCAACACAACTCTCAAATGCTCCGCCTGCTCCTCCTGACTACGCGAATACACCAGAATATCATCAATGAAGACTATGACAAATGAATCGAGATAGGGCCGGAACACGTTGTTCATCAAATGCATGAACGCTGTTGGGGCATTGGTCAGCCCAAAAGACATTATCAAAAACTCATAATGACCATATCGGGTCCTGAAAGCTATCTTAAGATATCTGAATCCCTGATCTTTAACTGGTGATAACCTGAAAGGAAATCAATCTTGGAGAATACCCTCGCTCCCTGACGCTGGTCGAATTAATCATCAATACGAGGCAAAGGATACTTATTCTTAATTGTTACCTTGTTCAATTGCCTATAATCAATGCACATTCTCATTGTGTCATCCTTCTTCTTCACAAACAGAACTGGCACACCCCAAGGTGACACACTAGGCTGGGAGTTCCTAAAGTTGCTCTTTTAACTCCTTCAACTCCGTCGGTGCCATACGATACGGCAGAATAGAAATGGGCTGAATGCCTGCCACCAGGTCGATACCACAAAATCGATATCCCTGTCAGGTGGCATGCCCGGCAGGTCTGCAGGAAACATATCGGGAAAATCCCTCACAACTGGAACATAATCAATACTGGGAGTCTCAGCTCCGACATCCCTCATAAACGCTAGATATGAAAGAGAACCCTTCCTAACCATACGCTGGGCCTTCAAGAAAGAGATCGCTCTACTAGGAACATAATTAGTCACACCTCGCCACTCGATCCGTGGCACACCCGGCATAGCCAATGTGACTGTCATAGCGTGACATTCTAGAATAGCACGACACGGAGATAACCAATCCATGCCCAAAATGGCATCAAAATCCACCATGATCAATAGTAATAGATTCACTCGGGTCTTCATTCCCCCAATAGTCACCACACACAACTGGTACACACGGTCTACAACAACAGTATCGCCCATTGGGTAGATACATGAACAGGTAAAGCAAGAAACGCATGGGGCGTACCCAAATAACGAGCAAAGTATGATGACACATAAGAAAAGATGGAACCAGGATCAAACAATATAGAGGCATCTCTATGGCAGATAGAAATAATACCTGTAATAACATCATCTTAAGCAATAACATCGGGTCTGCCCAAAAGTGCATAGAAACGGGCCTGACCACCACTTGATCGACCTCCCCTCTCTGGGGCGACCCCTAGCTGGCTGGGCGGGTGGTGGTGAAGTAACTAGCGCTGAAGCCGATGACTAATTTACCCGCACACCACAAACTGGAACCAACATAGCACATAACCGTGCAATCAACTAATTAATAACAGACTCCCCCATTTGGCTCGAAGCCATAGATCAAAACACACTCAATAACTCATAACACATATACTCTATTGCTGCCATAATACCATAGTGAGATTAAACTCAATCCTTTATAAGCTCGTGGAACACAGACCATCTGGTACTTTATATCTTCTACAAATCTCGCATTCACTCTCGTAGTAGTCAAGCCTACCCTCTTGAGCAACCCAAATTCAAATTGTAAAACATATTTTTCACTGGTAACAGAGATCTTCAAATAAATAACACAAGGGATTACACAACTTTAGAACAATCCGCAGGAGATAACCCCACCTGCTTTGCCTCAAACTAACATTTCTGTATACCTTCCACCGTCATAAATATTACGCAGTCACTTAAACTTCCCAAGTTTGAACTCAAACCGCAATATGAAATTTACTCTACTCCCAACTAGGAAACATGGAAAGATTCTTCACACTACCATAACTCGAGGCTATACCTCAAATCAAGATGAAAATCGAGCACCTAAAAGTTATTCTATCTTTCAGCAGACCCTTCTCGTCGCTTCCAAATCACATGAATACATCTCGCAGTCACATCACACTCATCACGTAACTATCCAGTCATCACCTCCCTTAATAGCGACACAACAGAACATATGGATCCAAAAACACGCGCTCACAAAATCAACAGCTTAGGGCTCAAGCTATGGGCAAAAATCGGGCCTCGAGTCCTCCAGACTGGCCCAACATCAATGCACAGAGATCACATATTGCCCCTCGATAAGGGAATCACAAGCCATCGATGCACATCTGATACCGAGCGCTCATGTGCGCATACGAACGCATGGAAGGAATTCAAAGAGTTACATTTCAAGCTGAATCAAGGACGCACAATAAGAATTTCAAGAATATGAAGTTTTTCCTAAAGGTTCTACAGCATCTAGAGGATAAATACAGACATCTTCGTACCGATCCGCGAGACTCTACTAAACCTGCTCATGAATCGTGAGACCTATGTAACCTAGGCTTTGATACCAACTTGTCATGACCCTAAACCCAGACCCGGTCGTGATGGCGCCTCTCGTGAAGACAAAGGCCAGTCGACACTTCCCATTTTTCTAATTATTTCTGTATACCTTCCACCGTCATAAACATTACGCAGTCACTTAAACTTCCCAAGTTTGAACTCAAACCGCAATATGAAATTTACTCTACTCCCAACTAGGAAACATGGAAAGATTCTTCACACTCCCATAACTAGAGGCTATACCTCAAATCAAGATGAAAATCGAGCACCTAACAGTTATTCTATCTTTCAGCAGACCCTTCTCGTCGCTTCCAAATCACATGAATACATCTCGCAGTCATATCACACTCATCACGTAACTATCCAGTCATCACCTCCCTTAATAGCGACACAACAGAACATATGGATCCAGAAACACGCGCTCACAAAATCAACAGCTTAGGGCTCAAGCTATGGGCAAAAATCGGGCCTCGAGTCCTCCAGATTGGCCCAACATCAATGCACAGAGATCACATATTGCCCCTCGATAAGGGAATCACAAGCCATCGACGCACATCTGATACTGAGCGCTCATGTGCGCATACGAACGCATGGAAGGAATTCAAAGAGTTACATTTCAAGCTGAATCAAGGACGCACAATAAGAATTTCAAGAATATGAAGTTTTTCCTAAAGGTTCTACAGCCTCTAGAGGATAAATACAGACATCTTCGTACCGATCCGCGAGACTCTACTAAACCTGCTCATGAATCGTGAGACCTATGTAACCTAGGCTTTGATACCAACTTATCACGACCCTAAACCTAGACCCGGTCGTGATGGCGCCTATCGTGAAGACAAAGGTCAGTCGACACTTCCCATTTTTCTAATTATTAACAATTTAGCATTTAGAAACAGTTTAAATATGAATAGATAATCCAAAGTAGCAGATAATATCATAAATACACGGAAGAACAACCCAACACAGCCTTAAGCGGGGTGTCACTAGTCATGAGCATCTATAAAATCTAATACAAGTCTGAAAGGTCTACAACTAGTACAAAAGTCTGATATGAGATAGAAATGATAAAGATGGAGAAACACGGGTCTGCGGACGTCAAGCAGCTACCTCGTGAACTCCGAATGTCCGCCGGGAGCTCTCAACTCGCATTGGCAGGATCAACAATGCCTGAATCTGCACATAGGGGTACAGGGAGTAAAGTGAATACTCCAACTCAGTGAGTAACAAATGTAAATAGTGACTAAAAGTAAGAAAATACGTAAGGCACATGGCATTCTATAATGAAACAGTAAAACCATTTATAAGCAGTAAACTTGTCAAAGGTTAAGTAACAATCCTTTTTCAACAAGTAAACAGGTAATTGACAAGCAGTTAAGGTAAAGTAAACAAATAGAAGTTCGCCCCAGGGGCACAATATCAACAAATTCGCCCCTCGGGCAACATCTCAGAACAATACCAGTTCCTCGGGCTCAATCTCACATCACAATGGGCACCCGCGCTCACTGGGGGTATACAGACTCCTGGAGGGGCCCTTACGGCCTAAGCGCAATAACAAGTCATCTTGTGGCATCAAACTAGGCCCTCGGCCTCATATCAATCAAGCCACCTCGTGGTGTATATATCTCAGTCCCTCGGCCACAAATCAGTATCAGTGTTTCCTCACAACGTAGGCCCTCGGCCTTACACAGTCAAAAATCATCACAAGCCTCTCGGGCAATAATAAAATAATGTTTCTTAGCCAAACATCATTTAAAATATCATTTAAGTCTTAAAACTGAGTAAACATGGTTGAGTAGTAAAATAGTGGAAATTAACATGACTAAGTTCAAGTAATAAGTCAAAACAGTGAGGAAATAGTAATAAAAATTCCCGAAGGGTTCAAATAGTTGGCACTAGGCCCAAATATGGCATTCAGCCCAAATAATGATAATAGCAAATAGTTTTCAATCAAATACGTGGTAAAATTATCAATCGGGACGGACCAAGTCTCAATGCCCAATAGTTCATGACTCACGCTCGTCATCAAGCGTGTGTCTCACCTCAATATAGCACTACGATGTGCAATCCGTGGTTTCAAACCATCAGAACATCATTTGCAATCATTACTCACCTCGAACCAGCTAAATCTCTAGCTCGCGATGCCTTTTTCCCTCGAATCGTCCTCCACGCACGTTGAATCTATCCAAAATCTGAACAAGGACGTCAAAATATGCAAAGGCAATGAAGCCCAAGCGAAAACAATTAATAAAGGGCACAAATCCCGAAATTACCAAAACCCGACCCCCTGGGCCCACGTCTAGAAATTCAGAAATTTTTACACCAATAGATTCCTTATCTTCCCACGAGTTCATATATATCAAAAGTTCTCAAATCCGACCCCAAATGGTCCTCCAAATCCCCAATCAAAAATCCAAATTTCCAAGCCCTAGTTCTTCAATTTTTAGCTTAATTTCCATAATTTTCTAGGTGGAATTCACATAATAATCGAGTTTTAAGTCCAAGAATCTTACCTCACAACGATTCCCCTTGAATCCCTCTTCAATCTCCTTCAAATATCTCCCAAAATGACCAACTATGGAGGAAATACACCCAATCCTTGCGGACAAGACGAGTTTTAAAACCTTCTGCCCAGGCATAAATTCCTTCTTTGTGAACGCGGTCAAAGCCTCGCGTTCGCGAAGTACAAAAATAACTTTGTCCAAAATCCTCTTTTGCAAACGCGACACGACCATCACGAACGCGATGCTTTACCCAGGCAAACCTTCGCGAACGCGTTCAGCCCATCGCGAACGCGATGAGTTAAATCCACTGAAGCTCAACCTCACCATTCCTTCTATGCGAACGCGACACCTATCCTGCAAACGCGATGCACCAATCCTCAGCCTTTCGCGAATGCGGAGCTCCCTTCGCGAACGCGAAGGCTTAATCTTTGCCTTTCCCAACTGACTCTTCGCAAACACGAGGGTCCACTCACGAATGCGAAGGGTAAAATCCCTGCAACAGCTGAACATATTTTCTGCAATTTTCTTAACTCCAAAATGATCCGTTCAACCCCTCGAAACTCATCCGAAGCCCCCGGGACCTTAACCAAAGTCACAAACACATCCTAGTACCTTATTCAAACTTGTTCCAATTACCAAAATACCTTAAACAACATCAAATCACTCAAAACACATCGGATTCAAGCCAAGCTCTCAAAAACCCAACCAAACCACGTCCGAATGACCTGAAATTTTACACACATATCTCAAATGACGCAACAGAACTACTGCAACTCTCAGAATTCCATTTCGACCCCTATATCAAAATCTCGCCTATCGACCGGAAATCGCCAAAATATCAACTTTACCAATTCAAGCCTAAATCTACTCCGAACCTCCAAAACTCATTCCGATCACACTCCTAAGTCACAAATTATCTCCCAAAGATAACCGAACCTTCAAAATTCACTTTTGAGCCCTCTAACATATAAGTCAACATCCGGTTGACTTTTCTAACTTAAGCTCCCTTAAAAGAGACTAAGTATCTCAAACCTTACCAAATTCATTCCGAATTCGATCCGACCAACCCGATATCACATAGTACAGATAAACAAAGCATAAAGAAGCAGAAATGGGAAAAATAGAGCGGTACCTCATGAGATGACTGGCTGTGTCATCACACACCACTAGCAAGAAGATTGGCGAGCTGACCTTGAAGGAGATTAAATTGTTTGTCCATCCTTTCTAGCTGAACTTGAAAGGGTACCAAATTGTTCATCTTTTTTTTGTTCTCTAGCCTTTATCTCTTCAAGCTCTGCTGTCAGCTTTGCGATCTTCTCTTCCATAGACGAGATATTCGGCATATCAATTGCCTCGCCTTGGGCGGAAGTCCCTATACCTTGCAATCCAGCCCTGTAGCACCAAAATAATTTCTCTGGAAGGCCGTATGCTATCCCTTTTTTAGGACCACCGACAAAATCCAAACATATCCTCTGCCTTTCTTCGTCTAAAAGGGGTGGTCTCCGCTTTGCTCATTCACTGGCAAGCTCTGAGTGTACTCCTTCATATTAATCTTGTAGCGGCCTTTTATTTAGAAGATAGAAAATTATTAACTATATAATATTATAAACATTTATGGTAGTTATGATACTTACATATGCAGTCTCCGCCCGGTCCTCGATGTATCTACTTGGATTTGTCGGTGCCTTCTTCTTCCGGATGTGAGTCTTCATGAAGAACTCATCATGAGTCATCTTCCTCCCATATTTTTTTCCTACAAATATAATAAAACATGTTAACTAAATTAACATATATAAATATAGTTCGATAAAAATAGATGTAATAATTTTAAGTAATTACCAATAGTCTCCTCGTAGCCCCCATGCTCCTTGCACCCACATAGTGCAAGGAGCCACCCTTCTCAGATGCTCAGTCCTTCTTTCCCAGTTCACTCTTCTTCTCAAATTTCTCGGTAGTCAAATACCTCTGCAAATCCTCCCATAAATGCGGTAGAACCCATGAAGGCTTCTTGTTAATCTTTTGAGAGGAGAAATTTGTAAAACTTTCACGGTTATACCGGTCCTCCCAGGCACACTTAGTCTGCAAATAAAGTATGTAATGTTAGATAAAAATATTGTTAATATAATGCTTAAATAGATAAGAATTATATTAAAACCTTATATTCATTGAACATTTATTGCACGAGATCCGGTGGAAAGTCACTCCAAGTCGGATAGGGTGCACTATACAAACGACCAACAATTTTAGTGACTATCTTTGTAACCCGATTATTAGGTATGAACCTGCAACATAGCAGTTACATTAAATAAATAAGAGTAGCTATTATAATTCAGCAAAATAAAGAAGTAATAAATAAATTTTACCCATTGCCCTCAGGCCTGATGATCATCCTATAATAATGATCATACCGTACTTCATCTGGATGATCATCATCCGATGAATCTAAAGTGTGCGCAGAAAGGGAGGCATATGGCTCAGTGCTACTATCTCGAAGATGAAGTCCAGAAATGCTAGGAGACGAACTCTCTGGAGAGGGAGACGGGGTCCCTGATGAAGATGGATGCAATCCCCACCCATGCATCGATCTAGACCTCTGCTGCGATCTAGACCACTACTGCAATCCGTCTAACTGTAATCTAGATGGATGCGATCCAACTGGTGATGAAGCAAATAGAGTAGATGACGGGCATACCACATAGCTCTGTGACTGCTGACTCGATGGACCCATGTAACTACATATAGGATCATATGGAGGAAGCAGGGTATAGTCCTGTGGCGGAGAATGGTAATAATACTACTAGGAGGGAGAATAGTGGGTAGTATGATGAGTAGATGGATGTGGTGAAATATATGGGTTCCTAGAAGATTGCTGCCGGCCATCAGCAGCAGAGGGATGCAAGTGTGGAGTGGAAGGAAGCGAGGGTGTAGCACCATCATCATGATCAATAGGCCTTTTATCCTTTCTAGACCTACCTCGATCCCTACCAGTCATCTGTATGAATTAAAGAAAATGTTAGGTCGAATGTAAATAAATTCGAGCGAGGTCGAAAGTAAATAAATTCGAGCGAGGTCGAATGTGAGTTGATTCAAGCGAGGTCGAATGTTTGACTCTTTAAGTGATTCGAACGAGGTCGAATGTAAACAAATTCGAGCAAGGTTGAATGTGAGTCAATTCGAGCGAGGTCGAATGTTTGACCCTTTAAGTTATTCGAACGAGATCGAATGTAAATAAATTCGTCCGAGGTCGAATGTGAGTCAATTCGAGCGAGTCGAATGTTTGACTCTTGGCGTAATGTATGAACTTGGTGGAGATGAAAAACTCATGTGTTTGCATATTTTGCTTTGTTTATAAATTCATTGGAAAAGTTTACATACATTGGAGAAGTTTACATACGTTGAAGTTTTTATATTTTTCTTAAGTCCCAGTCTATCTAGTCCCTTTATTGGTCGACCTGGAAAAATAGTTGATAGGTCGAGCGATGAACTTATACTTAAATTTCGAGATGCTCTCTTCACCGCCTTGTTAAAAAGCTCCCTGAGAAAACTCAATTGGGACAAAAATCGGGTAAGGGAAAAAAGAGTACCACTCGAGAGACGTCTATCCTTAGAAGTTGAAGTATTTGAGGTGGGCGATGTTCCAATTGTTTAGTAGTAATTTTCATTCCATTGTTTCCTTTGCTTTCTGTCGCCGTGGTTTTGTATGGGTCATCACAATTCATTCCTAGTTTGCCTTCTCGTGGGTCTTTGATTGCTTGTGTTTTGGCTTTGAGTATGTAGCCCCCGACTTTGAGTAGCCTGATTTTGGCTTTTTTGTTGTAGTACCGCTCTTCCTGTTGTTTTTGAGCTACCATTCTTATGTAGGCCCTATCTCTTCTCTCTTCGGCTTCATCGAGGTCTTGCCTTTTGTTCTCGTCGTTGCTTGGCCCGCTTTCATTTGAGTATCTCGGGCTGGGCTCCCTGACCTCAACTGGTATCATTGTATCAGTCCCGTAGACTAGTGAGTATGGCGTTTCCCCTATGCTCATCTTTGGCGAGGTGCGATATGCCCATAACACTTTTGGTAGCACTTCCGACCACAGTCCCTTGGCATTTTCGAGTTTCTTTTTCATGATATTCAATATTTTTTTGTTGGAGGATTCCGCCTGACCGTTGCTTGTGGGATGATATGGCATGGAGAGTATTCTTTTGATGTTCCATTTTTAAAGAACTCGACGGTCTTTTTTCCAGTGAACTGGGGACTGTTGTCGCAGCTGATTTCTTTGAAGATACCGAAGCGGCATATGATGTTTCTCCATATGATTGTTATTACTTATTGTTCACGTATTTGGGCAAATGCACCTGTTTCTACCCATTTAGAGAAATAGTCAGCTAAAACTAAAGAAAATCATACATTATCTCGTCCCGCCGGGAGGGGTCCGATGATTTCCATTCCCCACTTGATGAAAGGCCATGGCGAAGTGACTGAATGAAGGTGTTCGCCCGCTTGGTGAATTATGGGGGCGTATCATTGGCATTGCTCGCACCTTTTGACGAAGTCGGCGGCTTCCTTCTTCATCATGGGCCAATAGTAGCCTACCCGTATGAGGCATCTGTGTTGATACCCAATTTTTTCTATATATTTTTTAATACGCAAGATACTTTCAAAATAGCATGTGTATGCATGTATAAGTGTGTCCAAATATTTTATTATTTTTTCTTATTTTTTTAAAGATTTTTTAACCAATTTATTCCCTTATTTTATTCATAAAACCCAATAATAATTCCCAAAATTATCATGTTTGGTGATTCAGTTATTTGATTCTAATATTTGTACTAAAATATAGCTAAGATATTTTTGCATGTTTTTATAAATTTATTTAGTATTTTTAAAGCTAAATTGCATATAATTGCAATATTAGCCCTTTTTAAGATTTGATTGCGTTTACATTTATAAAAATCAAGTCCAGTATTTTTAAATTGATGATATTATAAATCATTTTAGTACATTTAATTTATTTCCAGAAATCAATTTGCTATTTTTTATAATTTTAAAAGGGGAAATTGGCTATTTAAATAATAGCCCAAATTCATTTCAATCATAACCTAAATCCTACCCCAATTTTAACCCAATTCTCGACCCAATTGAACCCATCGGACTAGGCCCAAACTCAATTTCATAAACCGCCCCATTTACCCGTTTTAATCCAGGTCATTGATCACTCAGATCAACGACCAATAGCCGCCCTTGCCTTAATTAATTCCAAACGACCCCCAAACCCTATCATTTCTCACTTACCGCCGCCTTAGAATCCCTTCTTCTCAAACACTCTCTGCAACACTACTCAAACCCTAGCCGCCGCCCTAATCCGCCCTAATCCATGGCCTTATGAGGTCATCGGAGACCTGTACCAGCCTTCCCCTGGATCCTATATGTTTGTCTGTTCATCTTTGACCTTTCTCCGGCCGGCCATGGTCATTCGAGTCAGACCTTTGACTCTTCTGGTTAGATCGGTAACTTTTGAAGCCTTTCTCATCTTTTCTGGGTTTTCTGAAACCCTAATCTCTAAGGTCTTTTCGATTTCTTTTAGATCCACTTTAGATCTATGCTTGCTCTGAACTTTTAAGCATCTTCTCGAAGTTTCTTCAATTTTGCTTTCAAAAACGACTCTTTGTCTTTTTCCAATTAGGGTTTTTTTCGTGTAAAGTTATTTCAAAATCTCTTCTCTGACTTTTAATATGTTTAAGATGTGCGTTTGTTTGTTTAAAATCTTGCTTGCCTCGTCTGTTTACCATCTTTCGAACTCGTTATTGTTGAAAACCCTACATTCTTGTGGGTCTCAGTCGAGTTTTAAATGCTGTTTGTTAGATGAGTGTTTGTTTGGTTAAGTTTTGTTTGATCTATTTTTAGGGCTCGACTATTGTTGAAAACCCTGTGGCTTTGGGTCTGAAACTGTTCGTTTAAATGCCTAACTCTATTTGAAGTTCCTTGTTTCAGAATCCCTTTTCCTTTATGTGATTCCTCTGACTCTGGGTTTCTACTATCTTTAAAACTTGACTATGCTTGAAACCCTAACTTTTCAAAAGGTTTCTCATCTGTTACTGTGAGACCTTTGCATGCTTCTGATACTCTATTTTTTCTTCACTATTGATTCAATGTGACTTGACCTACTTGATTAATATGCTTTGAATGTTTGCTTTACTACTAGCTCATTTCTACCACTATTGCATGCTTATGATTATCTCTTTTGTTTGGCCTCACATGTCTGATGACCCTATTCACTTTATTTATATGTTGAAATTTCTTCCTCAATTAATCTTCACCTTGTGACTAATTTCTAAAAGTTTCCCTTTTATGAACCCTAATTTCACTCGCCCGTTCAAAATTGATTGATTCTTTTCCCTTTATTGTAATATTTACCTTGCTGAATCTATTTCCAAAATAAGTATATTCTGTACTTAGACTTGATTACTTATTGAATGCTTGTACTACTTCTTTTATAGCAATAATTAGTCTGTATCTAAACTGCTCTCTTTCCTTATTTGAATATGTTAAACAATGATTCCTTAATTAAAGGGAATCACCCGTGTAATTGATTCTGACACCCCTTCTCTCAAAGACACGAACCAATTGAGTTCAAAAACACACACTTCACTCAAACTCCCTCTCTCTTTTCTCTGTTACTACTTGTGTTGCTACCTTGTCTAGCCGGCTGAAAGCCAAGGCTAGGCTGTGGGAAATTTGCCTACTTTTTCTTTTTGCATTTGCTTTCTTTACTGGTATGTCCTAATTACTCTTCCAGCATCAACAACAACATGTTTCTTTACTAATTCTTTCACTCTTACCTGTTTCCTGCTTATGTTTAATCGAGTTTCATTATCAAGCATGCTATGATCTGCCCTTTCTTTTTTCTAAATTAATGTTTTCTCATGTATGAACCCCAATACCCCATACCCCCTATGTGTTTGTATATTGGTTTGAGGGCATGCCAACATCATACATTGTTGTGCATGATCTAAACCTGACCCTCCCTGGGTCATATGTTCCACATCCCCTATGTGTTTGGTATCTTTGGTTGGCTTGGGGCATGACAACATTGAACATTGTTGTGCATGACCCAAACCTGATTCCCTGGGGTCATAACCTCCATATCCCCTCTATATATTGTGTGTTCTAGTTGGTTTATAGGCATGACAGTACCATCTATTACTGTGCATGTCCAAACCTGGTCCCTGCCTAAGGTTATATGCTCCTTGCAATGTATTTCCCAAACCCTTGACCCCTTTGTGCAATTGCTGATTCTGTGATTTTACCTTTACTACTATTGTTTTCAACTCACCCCTCTCCCTTCTCCATTCTCCACTTAATTCTAAATCTCTACTCCTGCACTTCCACTATATTCATAGACTTAAGTTCTGCCCCTCTTGTGTGAGCCTTGCCTTGGGACCCATGAGCTCCCTCTGAACTTGGACACATAAGGGTTGTCCCTTCCACACTCCACTTATCTCTATTTGGTTATGCAACTTGTGTGTGAGCACTACCCGGGGTCCTCTTGAGACCCTTAGGGAACTTTGACACACTCAAGTCTGAGAAAGGTTTTGAAACAATGGCACTTGAGGTGGTTTATTCCATAACTCAGAGAGGAAGTCAAGAGTCAGGCTTCCTTTGGTTGTAACTTTTCTTTTGTGCTTCCTTGATGTAATTCATTGTCTAGTCTGTAATAATTTTGTGATAAACATTTGGGGGCTTGGCTAGGGAAAGGGACTGGGTAATTATGCATGCTCAAGGGTAGATATCACGTCTATAGGATCTAAATTTCTGCATGTTCAATTCTGCAATTTAGATATCATCTGTTGTTCTGCATGTTTAATTCTGCATCTAGATACCATGCCTATAAGATCCAATTTTATTAAATTTCTGAATGTTCTACATTTATAGAATATGCCTATAGGACCTAAATTCTGCATATTGAATTCCGCATTTAGAGAACCTGTCTATAGGACTTGTCTTAATTTTTGCATTACCACACTTAAACACCATAATTAGGAACTAACGGGATAAAAATCAGATATCATTTTTAGTACTCCCTTTCGTAGAAATCATGCCTATAGGGATACTGCATGCTTAAATTCACGCTCGACTAGATATCATGTCTATAGGATTAAAAATGAGCAACACTAGCTATCTTGCCTATAGGATCTGAAACCAATTTAAAATCAGTTTGACTCTGAATCAGTTTTAAACAACCTTACTCTTTACTTCAACGCAGTTTAGAAAGCATTCCTACAGGATCCAAATCGTTCGTCTTCAATTGTTACTGTTTCGCTTCATTCTGAATAGATACCATGTCTATAGGATCTCTCCTAAACGCTTAGGCAATCCTTAGGTGATAACAACCAAATAATTGAATCCGCCTTTGTTAATTGCTACAACCAGCAGGCAGGCCAATTCAGACTTCTTATCTGAGTTATGTAATAAACTGGTCTGCCTCAGCAATTGAAATTTCCCTTACCTTATTATGTTAAAGTCAGACCTTAGATGTATGTTTAAGTCATGCTATTTATGTGCTTTGTTTGAGGAGGTATACATGAGCCTCTTATTTGTTATATGTTTCCCCTAATATGCAGCCCCTATATGTTTTAAATGTCGCCTTAGCTTTTTTTACCTTTAAAACCTAAAATTATCCTAATATCCCTCCCCTTTAGGAATAGTAGTCCTAAAAATCCTTCGGGACTGATAGGAAGGGACGGGTAGTAGCATGCAATAGACATCGAGACCAATCTGCGCTTTAATACCTTAACGGGGTGTGAAAGGTAGATATGGATATGATGACCGGTGCGCTAATGCCACGTGTATCCCCTCTTCTGAGGAGTGTCATACAGGGTATCTCATTGATGTGATCTATATTATAAATAAACATAGGAACCCCCCTTCCTCTTTTATATTGTCAAGTATTTGTAGAAATTATAATCCTTTCTTCTCAAAATTTGCCTTTAATTGTTTTCAAACTCTTATGTGTTTAAACTTAAACCCCCTACTATTTGAGCCTATATTTGTCTATTTATTAAATTGTAAAATTCACAATAAACTATCTGTCGGGAACTACACTAATGGATCTTGAGGGGTACCTAACACCTTCCCCTTAGGATAATTTCAAGCACTTACCCGATCTCTTGTTATCAAACAAGCTTAGGAGTAGATCTTATAGGTGTCCTAATGCATCTTAAATCATTAGGTGACGACTCTTCAAAATACAAAACCCAGTTCCCAAAAGGAATGAGTTGTCCCATACCAAATGTCACAAACCCGATCTCCCGATTGCATAAAGAGGGAAAAAGCAGGCGCGACAATCTGAAGAGAGCTCGGTTGCCAATGTGAGCTCCGCAGTGACCCTCGTGTACTTCTTCGAGGATGTATCGTGTTTGATTTGGCCCTAAGTTACTAGGGGGCCACCAAATGTTCTTTTGTACAAGTCGTTATTGACGATGCTATACCTGGCCGCCTGCATTCGAAGCTTCTTGGCTTCTTTTTTGTCGGGTGGGAGCACTCTGTCCTGCAAGTATGAATAATATGATTGCACTAGTCCCAAGTTAGGTTTATAGAGCGTACCTCGATTTGGTCTAGCGATGAATGGAGGAGAGTGACCACGTCTCCCTTTCTGGTTATGTTTTTGTTGGCCGCTGCCAATTTGGTGAGGTTGTCTGCTTCGATGTTCTGCTCGAGGTATTTGATCGAGCTAGCATTCGTTAAACTAGAGTAATAGTTTGCAAATCACTGCTTGATATTTCTATAACCATTGCTCCTTAATTTGGAAAGTCCCTATGACCTGATTGACAACGAGTTGTAAGTCTTATTGAATGATGACTCACCGTGCTCCATATTTGAGTGCTAATTTTAACCCTGCAATTACGGCCTAATACTCGGTCTCGTTGTTAGTCATATCAGGGTATCGTATGGATTGGAAAACCACTACGCCTGTTGGGACCTCGAGCATGAGTCTCAGTCTAGATCCTGATGCGTTAGAAGCGCCATCGGTGTACAAGACCCATTGGTCGTGTACTTTGGTAGAACTAATGGCGGTTTCCCTTTCGACTTCGGACATTATCTTCGCACTGAAGTCGGTGACGAAGTCAACAAGAACTTGCGAGTTTATCGTTGTTCGCGGCTGATAGGTTATAACGTGCTCGCTCAACTCTATGCCCACTTGGTCAATCTACCCAATAATTCGGGTTTGTGCAAGATACTCCTCAAAGGAAAAGTCGTGACCACCGAGATAGGGTGGCACTGGAAATAAGGTCTAAGCTTCCGTAAAGCTACGACCAGGGCCAGAGCTAACTTCTTGAGGTGGGGGTACCTCGTTTCACCGTCGACCAAAGTTTTGTTGATGTAATAGATCGGAGATTACGTACCTTTATTTTCTCGTACTAGGACTGCACTTATTGTGACATCCGACACGACCAAGTAGACAGGGAGGCATTCTCCGGGTTCTGCCTTAGCGAGCAACGGTGGCAAAAACATGTAGGCCTACAGTTCTTTTAAGGCGTCGACGCATTCGGCATTCTACTGGAGTCTGTTATCCTTTTTGATTACACCAAAAAATTTGTGGCACCTCTCGAAGGACCACGAGATGAATCTTGACAAGGCACTGATTTGGCCGGTCAGCTTTTGCACTTGTTTTTTGTTGGTTAGATTTTCTGGGATTCTTTTTATTGCCTTGATTTGGTCGGTATTGACCTTGATGCCTCTTTATGATACCAAAAAGCCGAGGAATTTTCCAGATGTCATGCCAACAACATATTTTCCTAGGTTTAATTTCATGTCGCACCTTCTGAGTATGTCGAAGGCCTCCCTCAAGTGGTCAATATGGTCTTCCTTTCTTTTTGACTTGACAAACATGCCGTCAATATATACTTCCATGGTCTTGATGAGTTGATCTTTGAACATTTTAGTCACCAGCCTCTGGTACGTTGCCCCCGCAGTTTTTAACCCGAACGGTATCACTCTGTCGCAATACGTCCTTCGATGGGTGATGAAGGTAGTTTTTTCCTGATCCTTCTCCTCCATGAGGATTTGGTTGTAGCCCGAGTAGGTGTCCAAGAAACTCAACAGTTCGTGCCCAGCTGTGGCATCGATGAGTTGGTCGATGTGAGGTAGCGGGAATGAGTCTTTTGGACAGGCTTTGTTCAGGTCTGTGAAGTCCACACACATTCTCCACTAACCGTTATTATTTTTTACCAAGACTACGTTGGCGACCCACTGAGGGTACTTCTATTCTTTGATAGAACCGTTCACTAGTAATTTCTAAACCTCTTCACGAACTGCGTCGTTTATTGCAGAGTTGAACTTTTCGTCTGATTTGTCTTACTGGGGGTTAAAATGGGTCGACGTTCAACTTGTGAGTTGCTATCTCCTTTGGGATACCTAGCATGTCTTCATGGGAAAAAGTAAATAGGTATACATTATTTTTTAAGAACTGATGAAATTTACCTAGATCTTGGAGTTTATGGACGATGAAAGCTTTCTTGTTGTGGTCGTCGTCGTCAAGTTGGACGAGGTCGAGGTCCACTACGGTTGACCCTATGGCTTCTATGATTTCGGGGTCGCTGATGAAGTCATTATTTTCGTCGCCATCCGACCCCGACTTTGTTAATTGCTATGCTTCCTTGGCTTTTCCTTTCAACTATTGGGTGTATATGCAGTCTTGGGTGATGCGGTAGCATTCTCGGGCCGTGCGTTGCTCTCCCCAGATGTAGAATACTCCCTAGGGTGTAGGAAATTTAATGACTTGATACAAGCTGGAGGGGACGACTTTCATGATGTGTATCCATGGTCGGCCTATGATGGCGCTGTACGTCGTATCCTGGTCCATGATGTGGAACATGGTCACCAAGGTGATGCCGTCGACCAAGACGGGTAGCGTGATTTCCCTAGATGTCCAATCAACTGCATTTTTAAAACTTATTAGCGTGATGCAACGTGGCACTATCCTGTCCTCGAGCTTCATTTGGGTGAGAACTCGAGAATGAATGATGCACGCGCCGCTTTTATTGTCGACCATGATACCTCCACATTAGTATCAAAAACACGTAAAGTAATGACAAAGGTGTTATAGTAAGGAAAGACCAAACCGTGGGTATCTGACTTATCGAAGATGATACTTTCTTCGAGTTCGCCATATTGTCGTGGGTGATTAACCGCTAGAGCTTGTGAGTGGGGGTGAACTTCACATTGTTTATGGATGCATCGTCGCCTCCTCCGATGATCATTTGAATGGTCCAAACTGGGGAAAGTGGTTTGGGCCGCCCCTGATATTGCTCTCGCCCTCGGGCAAAGTTGGCCCTTCCTCGATCACTCATCAACTCTTTTAGGTGCCCTTGGTGAAGCATGTTCACGACCTCCTATCTAAGGGAGACTCAGTCCTCGGTCTTGTGACCCCATTCATGGTGGAATTCTGGGATGACCCGACCCGTCGTCTCGTGAGATACCGTCCCGTTTACCCCATTTCCTATTTCTTTATGCTTCATTATCAGTGTTGGGTGTGAACGAGTTGATTTGGATTAGTTTTAGTAGGAAATGAGACACTTAGTCTCTTTAAGGAAGGTTTGTTTTGGAAATATCAACCGGACATTGACTTATGTGTTAGAGGGCTCGGATTTGAATCCCGATGATTCGGTTAGCTTCGGGGGATGATTTATGACTTAGGAGCGCGATCGGAATGCATTTTGGAAGTCCGTGGAAGGATTTGGCTTGAATTGGCAAAGTTAGTATTTTGGTGAATTCCGATTGATAGGTGAGATTTTGATCCGAGAGTCGGAATGGAATTCCGAGAGTTACTGTAGCTTCTTTAGGTGATTTGGGATATGTGTGCAAAATTTCGGGTCATTCGGACGTGGTTTGGTCGAGTTTTTGATCGAAAGTGTATTTCGGAAGTTTTTAGAAAATTAGGCTTGAATTCGATGAGTTTTGGGTAATTTGATGTTGTTTGAAGTGTTTTGATGATTGGAAGAGGTTTAAATAATATTATGAATTATGTTGGCATGTTTGGTCGGGGTCCCATGAGGCTCGGATAAGTTTTGGAAGATTTTTGTCGTTTGAGCATAAGCATGTAATGATCCAAAGGTCCATTTTTAGTTCTAGAGATCGAAATTGTATTTTGAGATTTCCAGAATTTAAATAATGAATTATAGGAGTGATCTGGAAAGTTTGGTCTAATTTCATCAAGTCACGATTGGGTTTTTGACACAAAACATGAGTTAATTGTTTAACGAGCTAAATGGATATCGCACTGAGCAAACGAGCTCCGAATTGAGTTTCGATTGAATGACTATGTTCGTATCATTATTTGTGACTCATAGGAACAAGAATCATCGAATTCCGAGTTTGTATGATGGAGTTAGAGCCATTTTAGAAAAAAGAAAAGTGCTGCAATTTCTGGCTACTGCTGTATTTTTTAGCAGCATGAATAGTAATCGCGCGGGTGAACAGTTATCGCGTGTGAACAGTAACCGCGTGGGTGAAGAGATTTCATCCGCGAGCTAAGTCATTTCTTTCACCATTTTTGGGCATTTTGAGAGCTACTTGGGAGCAATTGAAGAGGGATTCGAAGAGGATTGATTGGAGGTAAGTTTTATGAGTTAAAAACATGATTATATTGTGAAATCATCCTTGAAATTCATGAAAATATAGCCAAATTGTAAGAAATTAGGGCTTGAAATTGAAATTCTAAATTTAGGATTTGAGGGGCCATTTGTGGTCCGATTTGAGAGATTTTTGTATGTATAGACTCGTGGCGAGATAAGGAACCCGATGACGTAAAAATTTCTGAGTTTCGAGACGTGGTCCCGGGGTTCGGGTTTTGTCAAATTCGTGAATTTTGATATTTTTCGATTGCTTTCGATTGGGTATTGTCTCTTTAGCATAATACGACATATTCGTTGTGATTTTGGGCAGATTCGTCGCACAAGGAGGGTAATTTAAGAGGCAAGGTCATAGCGAGCTAGACTTTGACCGGCTTGAGGTGAGTAATTGATATAAATGATGTCTTGAGGGTTTGAAACCCCGGAATTTCACATCGTAACGCTATATTGAGGTGACTTGCACGCTGGATAACGGGCGTGGGGTAGAGCACCGTTGGGGATTGTGACTTGGTCCGTTCCGAGAGATATTTTACTGCATTTTTGGTTGAGACGTATACTTTATTATTGTGAATTGGGCTTGTTGCCATGCTTGGGGCCTTGTGCCGACCTGTAGAACCCTTAGGGGATTTTTTGACTGGTTTTCCTCACTTATTTTTTTAAAGAATTTATATCCTCGGTCATGTTTCCAATTGTAGGCTCTTGCCAATTATTTGAATCCTTCAGGGATTGATATCACTGCTTTCGCATATTTTGCATATCATTTGACCTCAGTCCAAGGTTTTAAATACTGTTTTGCAAACTCAGCCATCTTTCTAAGATTTGAAAACTTAAATGATATTTCGGGCTGAGAACTACTGTTTTACAAATGCCCAAGGAGCTTATGATAATTTCTGGACTGAGCATGGATCGGGTTGCGCGCCGCAGCAGTGTTATATTGATATTGAGGCCGAGAGCCTGGTTGATTACATTGATATTGAGGCCGAAGCCTGGGTGATTATACTGAGATTAATATGAGGCCGATGGCCTAGATTTGATACCACGAGATGGCTTGATATTGCGCTTGGGCTGTAGGAGCCCCTCCGGAGTCTGTACACACCCCCAGTGAGCGATGTCGACGATAAATAAATGGATGGCTCGGGCTGCACGCCGCAGTGGGTACTAGAGTGTACCATCATATGCATTGCACTCATGCATTTGTTTTTATCGGTTATACTTGTCTCAGTATTTGGTACTCTGATTTAATTGACTTGTTGCTTCACTATTTGTTGTTCTAAACTGCCAGTTATAGTTTACTTTGTATTTTTCCATGATTTCTTATTCTCAGCCTTTATTTATGTTTATTACTCACTGGGTCGGAGTACTCACATTACTCCCTGCACCTTGTGTGCAGATCTAGGTACACTACAGGCTGAGTGAGGATTTGTTTAGCTGAGCAGCAGTATCCGGGAGTATCGAGGTAGCTGCATGGCGTTCGCAGCCTTGATCTCTCCCATCTATCTCTATCTTTTATTCTGTATTTTTCCTAGACAGACTTGTAATAGGTGGATATTCTGTATTAGAGGCTCATATTCGTGACACCATATTCTGTTGGGCTATGGTGTGGTATTTTAATTGAACTTCCGCAGATTTTATTATTAATTATACACTTGAATGTAATGACTTAGTAAATTCTCTGTAATATTTATCTATAACCTGAATAAGAAATTTGGGATAATGTTGTTGAATGGTCGGGCTTGCCTAGTAGTGTGTTGGGCGCCATCATGACCGGGGTTGGGGTCGTGACAAATTTACAGAGGGCATTTGACTTTCTGGTGCTTGGGTCAGACTTCATCTTCTGTGGCCAGTTTACCTTTGGGCCGAGCTTTTTCAATGCGTAGACTATTTCTGTGGGGGAGACACAAAAATTGTGAGTTGATAATAAAGGGGGAATACCTCTTTCATTTTGGTGGATTCCCGTTCATGGCCTGGATGGACCTTCGTCATGACGTGGAGGCGGCATAAGGGTGCCTCTGACGTAACCTACTCCGATTAGGTCGTGACCCTACTAGATCTCTTATGTTGTTGTTTCTTCGGTCTTTCCTAGACTCCATTTGGACTGAGGTTAGGCGTTAAATAGGCCCGTTGAGATCATCCTCATCGGCTCTTACCTTGGCACAGTAGGCGTTGTGTATCTCGTCCCAGGTGGTCGGAGGGTATTTCATGAGTCGGCTTAGCAAATTTTTAGTCGCCCGTGACCTACTCCTACTCAGCCCATTCTGGAAGGCGGCCACCGCCATTCCTTCATATAAATTTGGAAGGGTCATTCTTACACGGTTGAACGGGGCGAGGAAGTCCCTGAGTCCTACGCCGGGTGATTGCTTAATGGCGAATATGTCGTTAACCCTTGCCTCCGCTTTCTTGTCCCCTGCATGGGAGGTGACGAACTTGTCGGCCATTTCCTCGAACATTTCTATGGAGCGCACAGGTAATTGCGAATTCCAAGTCAGGGCTCCGCCAGTCAGGGTCTCTCCGAACTTTTTCAGCATTATGGACGATATTTGTTCCTTTGCGAGGTCGTTGCCTTTTACTGCAGTGACATAGTGGGTCACATGATCCTCAGGGTCCGTCGTGTCGTCATATATTTTCAAGTATGGCGGCATTTTGAAAGTTTTTGGTATAGCATGTGGTGCGTCTCCGTCGATATACGGTTGTTCCACAAATCAACGCGCGTCCCGCTTTGGTAGTAGTTTTGGAGCGCCTGGTATCTTATCTACCCTTTCTTGATGTTCTCTTATTTGGTCGTGGAGTGCTTTGTTCTCATTCTCCATATCTTCCATTTTTCTAAGGATGGCAGCGAGGGCGTCATTACCTGCATCGTTACAGAGTGAGTGATACCTGTCGAGGGAGGCTGGGTGTATTGCTCATTGGTTGTTATGACGATGTCGACTCGCACACCCTCTCCGCTCACCCTCTGAGCTGGTTTGTCGAGTATACTGTTCAGTGTATTCGTTAGCCATGCTTCTAGTAGATTTTATACCCCTGGTAGTCCTTCTTCCGTGGTGGACGTAGAGGCTCCCTTTCCATGAGAAGCGGTAATGCTGACATGAGGGGGGGTGAATCACTTCGCCTAGGTGAGGCGCTTGGTGTCACATTCTCCTCGTCCTCCCCGTCAGTTTCATTGATGGTGTTTAGAAGATTGGTGGTAAGATCGGCTTTCGCCTTTCTCTTTTCCTCTCTATTGCCTGCCATGTCAGATTTGCATAAACAACGAGATATAAGATTTTGCCTAGTGTCATGCGTTTTTTTAGATCTAGAAAAAACTAAATTTTTTAATTAGAAAGTCCCCACAGATGGCGCCAAATTGTTTGACCAAAAAGTGTTAAACCTTTTCGTTAAATTTATTAAGTAAATGATAATAGGTAAATTATAGCTAAATATAATAAGTCCTAGATCCAAGATTGATGGGCAGTAATAATTTAAAAATCACATTTAAAGCTATTAAAAGCCAAAATGAGGTTTAATGATATTCTTGTGAATAAATGAGGGAATGAGGGCCAACAATAAATATGATGAATGACAATAGCTGTAAATAGAGAGAATAATTCACCCAAATATATAACGAGGTGAATGATTCTCCTTATGGCAATGATGCAAGATAACCAAACGTGCATGGAAATATCAAATACTTTATCAGATCTAATGTGGGAAAGCTTGGAACAACACATCAAATCGAATCTTGAGTAAAAATAATGTTTGTAGTTGTGTGGGAGTCAACTTTTCTAGAGAGAGCTTATCAAGATAGAAAATTATATTCTCCCTCTTTATCTCTCTATTCCTACTTATATGGGACATTCCCCTTACCTACTGAAAGTATAAATACAGAGAATATTCCTCTGAATATTCTTTAGAAATATCTTATTTCTAAACTAGCCGTTTTGGCCGATCTGAGTGCTCGACCTCGACATTCACTTCTCGGCTCGCCATTGTTGCTTCATAAGCATGACCTCGGCCTAATTGATTCTTGATTTCCCTATTTTAGGCGAGGACCCTTCGATTAGATTTTGACCCATACACTTATCTTGGGTAGTTGGATGAGATGGGCTGCACGCCTCTTGTAAAGAAGTATATATAGATAACGTAAAAAAAGGACAGTTCGGTGCACAAAGCATCCTCATTCATGTAGGGTTGGGGTAAAGGTCATATTCCAGACCTCAAGGGGTGTGATGTAAACAGTCTATCCTAATGCAAGCATTTTGAAGCGGTCTTCTGAATAGACTAACCAAATCAGATCAAAACTTTTAGTTTCTTTGTCTAGTTTGGCTCTCTTTATTTAACGTTCCTTGGCTGCTAGTGATGAAGTGAAAAAGGATATTCCAGTCAAGTAGCAAATTAAAGAGGAATATTCTATTTTTCATGTAGTGCTACTTAGCCCTAGATCACTACAAGTTGGATTTTGTCTCCTATCCATACAGTTTGTTTGTGTTACCAGTTTAAGTTTATAAAAATTCACAGTTTCGGTGCATAAAATATCTCACATTTACGCAGGGTTCGGGGAAGAACAATGTTTACCAGTTTATGTGTGCTGATAATGTAAAGATTATTTACACTATCATGTTAAATTGATCTAGTTGATTCTGAGTGTTGTATCGCATTCATTTTGCGACTTCAGTGTAGGAAGTTATAAATAGTATGCTTTGGTTAAATTACACTACTGAAATGCATCAAGGACCTCTGACTTCTCGTAGTGAATTCTGGTCCCACATTAAATACATATAGTATAAATTATGTTTAAAATCATAAGTCTACTTGGAAAAATAGAATTCTAACATCTTATGACACAGTTGAGCAGAAGATCAATAGAGACAATCAACTATATTAATCACCAAAATTTAAAATGGATACTACAAGGCATACATACTAGGGGAGTTGATTTGGTAAGATGGTGGTTTCTCTCTGCATATTTATATATCCTGTGGATGCATTTGTATAAATTAAAAAAAAAGGCAGTTTGATGCACAAAGTATTTCACATTTCATGCAGGGTTTGGGAAAGAGCCGCATCCCAAGGAATGTGATGTAGACAGCTTACCCTAATGCAAGCATTAGTGGATGCATTTGTACAACAATTCTTGAATTATTATTCAATGCGTAACAATCTTCGTGTTTCAAATATTTTGGGTCTATAATACAAGGTAACAGGATGATTGACGAGGACGTTACAAATCGTATTGGAGGTGACGGGATGAAATGGAGGTTCACATCTGGTGTTGTGTAATAAGAATGTTCCACCAAGACTTAAGGGCAAGTTTTACATAGTGGCAGTTAGATAGACTGTTGTATGGAGCCGAGTGTTGACCAGCCAAGAAATCTCATATCCAGAAGATGAAAGTAGCAGAAATAAATATATTGAGATGGATGAGGGCATAACACGAAAGATAAGATTAGGAATTATGTTATTAGGGACAAGGTGAACGTGGTTCCTTTGGTAGACAATTTGCGGGAATCGAGGCTGAGATGGTTCGAGCATGTGAAAAGGAGAGACACCAATACCCAGTTAAGAGGTTTTGGAAGTTGACCATGGGGGGTCAGAGAAGGGGATAGAAGTAGGCTAAAGAAGTATTAGCTAGGGAGAGGTGATTAGGCAGGATATAACACTGCTTCAATTTATCGAGGACATGACTTTCGATAGGAAGATGTGGAGGTCGAGAAGTAGGACTGTGGGCTGACAGGTAGTCGAGAGTTTTTCCTAATCTTACCTTGTTATTGCTATTGTTTATTGCTTTCTTTTCTCTGTTCTTGAGCCGAGGGTCTATCGGAAACAACTTCTCTATCTTCTTAAGGTAGGGGTAAGGTCTACGTATACACCACCCTCTCCAGACTCCATTTGTGAGATTACATTGAGCTTTTTTTTTTGTTGTTGTTGTTGTTGTTGTTGTTGCGATCTTCACATTATTATTAATTTCCCTCATAAACATTGATCTTTTCTCTATAATTCCTGCAGATAGAAACACCTAGTAGTTGAACAAAACAATCCTGTGAGTGGAAGTGGAAGGGTATGGAAGTAGTTTTACTAAAACAATGTGCTGCAGCTGAAGCTCTTTCCTGCAAAATCAGAACCTTTCATACCATCACCACTGAAGTCTGAACCCTAGCAAACTTAGACTTCTCCCCACTCTATTCTTTCCTTTTCATCTCTCCACTATCTTCATGAGATAATTAATTAACAATTAACAAGCCATTTTCTTGGACACTAGATAAGTCCACATATTGGCTTCATTCCTTTGCTTCTATATGCACTTATAACCTTATCTTCTTCCCATTATTAGTACCACAATATGGGCACACTTCTCAACTTACTATAAATAGATCTCACCTTCTCTTTCTCCTTCATATCCTTATTGACTTTATCAATTTAGTTATTTTCTTGATTTTTGGAATGCCTAAGAAAGTGCAAGCTAAAAGAAGTACTCCCAAAGGCCACTTTGTTGTTTATGTTGGTAGTGAAATGACAAGGTTTGTTTTGCCTACATCTTATTTGAAGAATCCATTTTTCCAAAAGCTACTTGATAAGGCTGCAGAAGAGTATGGTTTTCATGACACATACAAAATTCTTCTTCCTTTTGATGAACCCACCTTTCGCCAATTTATTGCCATTTTAGGCAAGTCTTGACCCATGCAAGAAAAAATCAACCTTAATTCTATCACTTACCACAATATTATTTGCTTCCTTAAGTTGAAGTGCTTTGGTGAGTATAGTTACTAATTATAGTGTAAATTATTGTTACACTATATGTACATGTGTATTTTAATTTATTGTAACATGTAACCTATCCTATTTTCTAGGTTATAAGTTGCAGTGATGGATCCCGAATTTTTAAATTCTAGGCTGGTAGCTTATGAGTATCTTAGATCGAGAAAGGAAGATGTCGAGAAATTCATGGAGCCTATTGTTCGGCTAAGTCAGTCCCAAAATACTCTTAACATGATATGATTCTGCCCAAAAGACATTACACTATTAAGAGTATTCCTACATTTTATATGTAGTTTTTTTAATATTTTTAACTATTAATGTGAAATTTTATTAGCACACACTCAACAATCTCCTCCTCGAACGAATTGAGGGGAGAAATTTAAAAATAGCCAGATTTACATGTGGTCATTCAAAAATAGCCACAGTTCCTAAAGTAATTGAAATTTAGCCACTTTTTATGTAAAGATAAATCTGAACGAAAATACTGTTCAAAATCCAAAAAACACTCCAGCATGGTCCAGCATAATATACTGGAGTTTGGAGCAGCGGTGCTCCAGTCTCCAGTATATTATACTGGAGCTAGCAAAGTATATCGGTCCAGCATAATATGCTGGAAGTTCATACACAGGTGCACCGAACTCCAGTATATTATGCTAGACCGGTCTCTGTTGCAGCAAAGTAGTGGCTATTTTTCAATGACTTGGCAAACGCTGGCTATTTTCGAATGACCAATCCGAATACTAGCTAGACCGTGCTATTTTAACCGAATTGAGCCATCAACAAGGCCCCACAACAATTAGCCCATCAACAAATCCTCGAACAGGCCCATTACGATGATCCACGAGCTTTAGTAAGTTGCCCGGTGTCAAATAAATGCCATTTCCAGTCGTGTTGCTTTCATCTTTCTCAATTGATTTTGTTTTGTTGCACAAGTAAATGCAATGTAAACTACGTCTTGTCATTTATCTTACAAGGATGTTTGTCATTGGCCCAACTCAACTAGGCAGTGTTCGGACAACGACCTTGATAGTACTATTCGATCCAAGCCATCAGTCCAACCAGGAAATAAGCACCAACTCTTGCTTTAGCTTGACATACACACATACACAAACAAACAAACAAACAAAAAGGCAAACAAAGTTGGAGGCCAAAGCCAATTTTCTCATTTACTTGAGAAAAAGGGAAAATACAAACAATGGGATGCTTGTCTTAAGGCTTATACATGAGTATATAAAGAGTCATCCACTACATAGTCTAAATTACATTAGAATATACTCAAAAGATGCCTAATTAAAAGGGGAAAGGTTGCTTGGGGGCGTTAGTCAACAATTGGCTAAAACTAGAATGCCTTGCCTTGACTTTCAGGGTTGTCTCTTTTACTTAGAAGCTTTGCAGCACCAGACATGCCCAACTGTTGGGAACTAGGACAAGGTTGCATTAATTGAATCACATGCTTGTCTTTTGCTCTCCAAAACATTGGCAACATCTGTGGCAGGACTCCATGGCTTGTGGAAGCTGAGCTTGAATATGATTGTTGAGCTTTAGGCGAAAAAATAGTAGGTTAGTTGGCAGGGTACCACACTCTCCCCCACCTAAAATGGCGACGATCGCGGAGCCACAAAGCTTCACATAATCATGTACTTGATCATTAACCTGCCACAAATATTCGTATTTTTCCCGCGATGCCTTGTCGAGTGGTGTGTTGGGCTATCAGAATACTTGGCCTCAGGCCCAATATGGCAATCTTAGTGTTTTGGCCAGATATTATTTTATTGTACGTAGCCATTAGTTAATTAGTTAGTTAGGTTTCTTTTGTAATGAGTACTTCTTTGTAAAGGACACACATATAAATAGAAAAGGGCTGAAAGGCTAATCAGATTTTCGAGCCACAAATTCACTCTCTCTTATTTTCTCTCTTCTCGAACATTCTACAAACCCCTAATTTGGTACTTTACAAAATCTCGTTCAATTCAGGATGTATGGTATCAGAGCATGGATCCTGATTGATCTCGTCATGCTAAATCAAGCGATGGTACCCTCGTTCATTTTAGAGAAGAAAAATTCAGAATCGTTTTTTTCTCTCGCAAAGTATTTTCTTCGATTTTCTTCGAATTCTCTGCAATTTCTAGCTTATATCTTCAATATCTCGGTTGATTGAGGTTTTATCTTGGTTTTGAGTTGGCGACTGTCGTTGTTGAAGCTAGGGTTCCAGTATTCGTTTGAAGCTAGGGTTCAAGATCACCGTCGAAGTTAGGATTTTCGATTTCCAGCCTTCAAATCCGGGTTTTTCTGGAGACTCAAGTGATTATCAAGGCCGTACTCTTTTCAGTTGCAAAAGAGGCTGGGAATAGCGTTTCTTCTAAAAATTTTGTGTTTTACAGTAGAGCCGTTGTACTCCTCGAACTCAGAGGGTTGTCGTTGTGATATTTTGTGTTTGGTGTATTTTGGATTGTGAACAATGGGTAGTACTGACGAAACCAGTAATGTTACTGCTATTGATACCTCCAGTCCAATGTTCCTCCATCCCTCCGATATCCCAGGGATTTCCTTAGTCCACACACCTTTCTCTGGTACTGGGTTTGGTGGGTGGAAAAGAGTGTAATTGTGTCTTTGTCTACTAAGAATAAAATTGGTTTTGTAGTTGGTATTTGCCCCAAACCTTCTGAAAATTCTCCACACATTAAACAATAGAACATATATAATAATATGGTCATCTCTTGGTTGACCAGTTCACTTTCTCCAGAAATTGCTGAGAGTGTTCAATATTCAGAAACTGTTGAAAGCATCTAGGAACAATTAAATAAAAGATATGGGGCAGTTAGTGGGATGAAAGTTTATGAAATAAAGAAAGAACTTGCTTCCACTATGCAACGGGCTCTTGACATAGCTTCCTATTTCAATAAACTTAAGAAATTATGGGATGAATTGAGGGTAATGCGTAGTAATAAGGTAAATGCTTGTGCATGCCCTATTAGAGTAGAACTTCTGGGGAAAAAAAGAAGAGGATAGAGTCTACCAATTTCTAATGGGTCTAAATGAGATATATGTTGGGGTTAGGAGTAATATTTTGATGATGCATCCACTTCCATCACTTGATAACACCTATAACATCCTCTAACAGGATGAAAAATAAAGACAAGCAAATCCTGGTCCAAATTTCAGTTCTGAATCTGCAGCTTTTAATGTGTTTGGCCTCAACAACAAGGCATCTTTTGTTCAGCCTCAAAGACAGTATACTAAAAGGGTTAATTTTGACCAGAGTAAAGGAAACCTGAGTAATCTCCTTTGGAAATATTGCAAGAATCCTGGACACTTAATTGATAAGTGTTACAAGCTTCATGGGTTTCCTCCTAATTTCAAGTTTACCAAAGGCAAGAGAATTGCAGCCAATGTGACTATAGAATGTGAATTCCCAATGATTCCAACCCAAATTAATCTGGCCTCACTCTTAATGCCAACAGTGGTGTTATTGTGGCTTCTAAAGGTCAAAAGGCTGCAGTGCCTAGTTTAACATAGCAGCAGTACACTCGGTCGATAAATTTGCTTCAGCAATCTCAACTATATGATTCAATCACTCCACCTCATCTCATGGCATCTGCCAATTTTGCTAGTATATTGTTGTCTGATCCTATAGTATCTGGTTCTAGTTCTTGTATGCTGACAAAAACCACTAACCCTACAAACTCTACTAAATTAATCTGGATAATTGATTCTTGTGCCACTGATTACATAACCTCAAATAAAGATGTCCTTTTCAATATAATTCCCTTAACTATTCCTTATCTAGTCTCTCTTTCAAATGGCTATAAAGTCAAGGTCACAAGTATATGATCATACTCATTAAAGGAATCTATCACCTTACACAATGTCCTTTATGTCCCTTCTTTTCATCACAATGTAATATCTGTGAATAGATTGGTACAACAATTGCGTTGTATAGTTATGTTCACTTATATTGGATGTTTTATCCAGGGGCATTTTCTGAAGAAGCCTCTGGAGCTTAGTATAGTGGATGATGGACTTTACAAGTCAGAGTTGCCTTTGACATCTCTTCCACACAATTCTGTTACTAAAAAGTTTAATTCATGCAGCTTGTATTCTGATGTTTTCCCCACTTCTGTAAATACTTCCATTTCCACTTGTAATAAAACTACACAAGATAATATGGATATTTTTTGGTACCAAAGACTTGAACATGTTCCTTTTGTGAGAATGAAGACTATTTATGCTATCTCTGTTTCTTCTAAACAATATTTTCCTTGTAATGTATGTCCTACGGCTAGACAAACTAAGTTGCCCTTCCCTGACAGCAACATTCAGACTAATAAACTTTCCAACTTATTCATGTTGATACTTGGGGTCCTTATCACACCCCTACTTACTCTGGCTCTAGATATTTTTTAACAATTGTGGATGATTTTAGCAGATCTACTTGGACTCACTTATTGGGTCTCTCTTCTAAGAGCCTTTGTTCTCATGGTCAAAACTCAATTTAATGTGAATGTTCAAACCATTATAAGTGACAATGCCTTGGAACTTGGTTCCAGTCACATAGCCATTTCCTTCTTCTCTGATAATGGCATCATTTATCAAACCAGTTGCCCTCACACACCACAACAAAATAGCATGGTGGGGAGGAAGCATAGAACTCTACTTGAAGCATCTAGAGCACTTCTTTTTCAGTCCAAACTACCACTTAGATTCTGGGTGATTGCTTGTTAACAACCACTTACATCATCAATAGAATTCCTTCTAATTGCTCAACAACAAATCACCATTTGAAATATTATATGGGAAAGTCCCACATTATTCTCACCTAAGATCATTTGGTTTCTTGTGTTATGCAACTGTACCAATTCCAAAAAGAGATAAACTCCAACCAAGGGCCATGAGATGTGTGTTTCTGGGACACCCTTTTTCCAAAAAAGGATACAAGTTATATTGTTTAGATACTCATAAATTTTTCATTTCTAGAGATGTTTTCTTTCATGAACTTGTGCTTTCTTTTGATAAGTCTTATTCTTCTCCATCTCTTGCTACATAGTCACATTCTCTTCCTCGGAGTGTAGTGATGAATCCCCCTTCTGACATTACTACTTCTATACCTTCTCAGCCACATACTCATGTTATATCTAGTGCAGATGTTCCTGTCAACAGTTCCTCTCCACCCTCTCCTGTCAATAGTTCCTCTTTTGTATCACCCTCTATCACTGCTAATATTCCTAGTTCTGATTCTCAAGCTACAATTTCTGCTCCTTTGCATTTTCCACCTAATTCTCCTGCTATTTCCAATCATGTTTCCTCTATTCAACCGCCAGCTTTCAATCCTGACATTCTTCTTGTCCCTATAACTAATGTCCCTTAATTAAGGAGATCTGACATACCACATCATCTTCCTTCCTATTTACAGGATTATAAATGTCAGCTACCTGCATCTTTTTCTTGTTCTTCTGCTCAGCCTACTGAATCTGAACTATACACTTATGCTCAGGCAGCTCCTATTCCAGCCTTGCCAGAAGAAATGAGAAAGGAGTTTGAGGCACTAGATGCCAATAAGACCTGGAATATTGTTGAACTTCCTACTGGAAAGAAACCCATTGAGTGCAAGTGGGTTTATAAAATAAAGTATAGAGCAGATGGTAGTGTAGAAAGGTATAAAGCAAGGCTTGTGATTAGAGGTCATACACAGGTTGAGGGAGTGGATTTCACTGAAACTTTTTCACTTGTTGTCAAGTTGTCTACTGTTAAATGCCTTATAGTTGTTGTTGTCAAGTATGGTTGGTCTATGTTTCAACTTGATGTAAATAATTCTTTTTTTCATGGTGATTTACATGAAGAGGTTTATATGAAGCTTCCTCAAGGTCTTTCCATTTCTTCATCTTCCTCATCTGCCCCCTTAGTTTGCAAGCTAAAGAAATCCCTCTATGGCTTGAGGCAAGCTACCAGACAATGATATTCAAAGTTGTCTTAAGCTTTGTGTTCAAGAGGATACACTCATTCCTTAAATGACTATTCCTCGTTTGTAAAAGAGTCTTCTGGTAACATTGTGATTCTTATTGTGTATGTAGATGATATCATCTTAACAGGGAACAATCTTGTTAAGATTTTTGCTTTGAAGGAATTTTTGGACAATGAGTTTAAAATAAAAGATTTGGGTCTATTACACTATTTCTTGGGCATTGAAGTCAATGCTTCTCCTACTGGTGTTTTCTTAAATCAAAGAAAGTTTGTCTTGGATTTACTTAAAGAATATAACTGTTTGGAGGTGACCCCTGTTGTTTCTCCTTTAGATTTGAATTCCAAGTTGAAAGCTAATTCTGGGGAGTTGTTTGATCATCTTGAAAGATATAGGAGTCTGATTGGCAAACTTCTTCTTGACTCATATTCGACCGAATATCTCCTTTAGTGTGCAACATTTAAGTCAGTTTCTACAAGCTCCTAGGTTGCCTCATATGACTGCTACCCTCCATATGTTGAGTTACTTGAAGGGCACCATTGATGTTGGGCTATTCTACTCTAAATCCTCTGATTGTACTCTCACAGCATATTCTGATAGTGATTGGGCAGCTTGCCCTGATATTTGCAAGTCTGTCTCTGATTTTTGTGTCTTTTTGGGTGACTGTTTGGTCTCTTGGAAATCTAAGAAACAACCTGTTATTTCACTCTCCTCTGATGAGGCAGAATATAGGGCACTCGGTAAATTGGTGGCTAAACTTACTTGGCTCACTAAGCTGCTTCATGATCTTTCTGTTCCTATTTCTTATCATGTTTCTGTTTTTTGTGACAATCAGGCTGCCATTCATATTGTTAAGAATTCGGTGTTTCATGAGAGAACCAAGCATATCGAGGTGGATTGTTATTTTATACGGAAGAAGTTAGAAGATGGCTTGATTTAGTTGTTTCATGTTACCACCTCTAATCAACTTGCCGACATATTCACTAAGCCTCTTACTAGCGTGCTTTATCAGTCCTTCTTGTCCAAGTTCAAGGTGTTCTCCCCCTCCAACTTGAAGGGGGATGTTGGACTATCAGAATACTTGGCCCCAAGCCCAATAAGGTTGGCTAGATATTATTTTATTGTACATGGCCATTAGTTAATTAGGATTCTTTTGTAATGAGTACTTCTTTGTAAAGGGCACACATATAAATAGAAAAGGGCTAAAAGGCTAATCAGATTTTCGAGCCACAAATTCACTCTATCTTATTTTCTCTCTTCTCGAACATTCTACAAAACCCTAATCAGATTCTTTCCAAAATCTCGTTCGATTCAGGATGTTTACAGAGTGACTGCCCTTTCCAATGAACAAGAAACTAAGCACTCAAATTGCTTCATCCTTTGTCTCGGACTAACTGACAATCAATTATGACCTCAATCTTCTTGTCATTGGTTGAAGGGGTGATAAAATTTTGAGCACGACTAGACTACCCACGCTTTGCATCCACCTTATCTTCATGGTATGGCTTTAATTGGCTTCGCGTGGAAATCTAGATAAATTTTCAAATGATGTGACATGTCTAGTCTATAAAAAATCCTGACGACCTTGGAAATGACCTCAAATTTACCCTCATAACATTATATCAAGCTTTGATTGACACCTCTCAATGATTTGAATTGACGGGGATTAAGATTCACCATGACTTTATTCCTAATTCTATAGTGAATCGGATGTCGCTTACGATCAGCAAATTTCTTCATCTTGCGGCAGCCTTCTCATATTAACTTGCTCTTCCTATACCTTTTCCATATGAAAGGGGCCCGAATTCTTTAATTATGCACTCATAGGCTAAGATTGTTACATGTTGGGTTGCTGCCAATTGCAAACTAGAAGGAACTCCTCCCGGTTGATTCAATATGTTGAAAATTGTAAGAGAACTGAGTTGTGTCAAGCAACTTCGACCAATCCTTCTGATTGGCACTAACGAAATATCTTTAGTACAGCTCCAAAAGTGCATTTGGCCATCGCTCAGGGGATGAAAACTTGTTGAGAAGTGCAACTCCGACTCAAACAAATTGAACAACTCCCTTCAAAAAGTACTAGTGAAATCATGATTGCTAATGATATTCTTTGGAACTCCCCAATATTTTACCATGTCCCGTAGGAACAAGTGTGTTGCCTCTTCGGCTTTGAAATTTGCGGTAGTGGCAGTGAAGATAATATACTTTAAGAAACGGTCGACCACTACCATGATTGTAACAAAGCCCTCTGAATTTGGCAAGCAAGTAATGAAATCCATTGTTATGTTATCACATGGCCTTTCTTCCATTGGTAAGGGCTCAAGTAAGCCCCCGGATACTTTTTCTTCCACCTCATCAACAAGACATGTTCGGACATAGACCTCAATATCATCCTTCATATGAAGCCAATAATAGGATGACTCCAACAATGCCATTGTGCACTTTTGACCCGGATGCCCTGCCCATACCGTATCATGACCATCTTTGATCAAAGTGCACCTAAGATTTCCCTATTTAGGAACAAGAACATGCTTGTTATTGGTGTATAGAAGCACATCTTCCACCCAAAACTTCTTTGTCTTGCTTTGGCTGGTCAAGTCAAGAACCTGTTTCGCCACCGGATCATGTTGCATCCTTGCTTTATGGCATCAAGAATGTCACTACTTGTAGTGCTAACAATAGGAGTTAGTGCTGCCTTCCGACTCAATGTGTGGACAACAACATATATTGGATTTCCCTGGTTTGTATTCTAAGGAATAATTAAATTCTTCCAAGAAGTTGTGCCACCGTGCTTGCTTTGGTCAACTTCTTTTGGATTGGAAATATCTTGTCACCACGTTATCCGTTTTGACAATGAATTGAGCCCCCAACAAGAAATAATGTTAGGTTCTTAGACCATGCTCGCCATCTCCTTCTCTTGGATAGTATAGTGATGCTCCATGTCATTCAATTTCCTACTCTCAAAGGCGATCAGATAGCCCTCTTGCATTAAGATGCCACCAATAGTAAAATCAGAAGCATACGTGTAAACCTCAAAAACTTTGGTAAAGTAGGGTGGAGCGACAAGAGGCTCCTTGATAATTGCTGATTTTAGACCCTCAAATGCCTATCGACATCAATCAGCCCACTCCTAAGAATTATCCGTCTTTACTAAATTATTGAGTAGAGTTGCTATTGCTGAATAGCCAAGAACGAATCGTGGTAATAATAGGCGAGGCCAAGAAAGGAACGCAAGGCCTCCCGATCTCTAATCGTTGCTTCTTTATTGGTATACATCCGAGTTGTACTTGAGTGATCGTATGCCCCATGAATTGCACTCATGGATGAGCAAAAGAACATTTGTCCTACTTTACAAACATGTCGTTTTCCCTTAGCACTTGAAAAACTTTGTGAATGTTATCAACATGTTCCTCCATATAGCTGATATAATTCACAATATCATCAAGGATTAAGGAGGATAGCCTTATCCTCCTTAATCTTTGTCACAACTGCAAGAAATGTGGCTTCTCCTCTCTTGAATCCCTTCACAATCTGCATTGCAAACAGTTGACCAACAACTTGTGGCACACGAATTGTTGGCACAACACAATGACCCTTCGGATCCCAAGTATAAACTTGGTTGAGACTAGGGGAAATGAAGGCCATGACTTCGTCCAAATAGTCCAACCCTAACGCAAGATCAAACACGTTCATGGAGCGACAAAGAAATTCACATTTCCCTGACCAACAAAGGATCGGCATTTCCATATGGGAGATTATGAGATGTTGCCATGTTTATACCCTCGGTTATGGTGCTTACACATATCAACATAAAGTTTAAAGCTATCAAGATCTACTTTTGCACATCATCAACATTGATCTTATAGCATATGATGGGAATCGCCTTTGAAATTATAAATTTGTAAATACGACGTGCAATGTTGAGGGCAAAGAGCCAAATTATTCTGATTTTTTCTATTTAAAAGCACAACTAATCATATTTAGTTGAATAATCTCACTATTGTACACCGATAGTTGATAAGTGTTGAGGCAGGTTGAACAGATATTTAGAGAAAAAAAAATTAAATTTCAATATATAAAATGTTAATTAGTTACCAAGAAGGAAAAGAACATGTAAATGAATAACTAAAGAGAGAAATACCAACCTGATTTAGGAACTCCACGCTAAATCCGATAATTGATATGCCTATTGATGCCACAACATTATATGAAACCACGTAAGGATACTTTCAACTAGTGTTGAAAGAGCCAAAAATGCAGAAACTTTTTTGTTTTGCATAGTATTGTAGTATTGCCCTTACACTTATTTGATGTATCTTACGATACCGTTATTATTTTTTTTGGTTTCTTTTGTTGTTATGGACCCCTTTTTTTTTGCCTCTTTTATGATATTATTGTCTCTTTTATTGAGTCGAGGATCTCCCGGAAACAACCTCTTATTCTTTGTCAAATTAGAGAGCCGAAGAAGCATGAGATGTGGCTATTTCTGAAGTTTATTTTGTTTGAGAAAAAAAAAAGTAGATTGAGCATGATTTGAACTCTTGACCTCCTTTAAACAAAAAAATTTTATAACCAATGTGGAGAAAATAAATCACAAAGTAAATAAATCACAAAGTAATTCCTAAATATTGTGGAAAGCAAGATTAAAAGGAAATAGTTAATTACAATCTATTTCACTCACATTTCACATAATTACCGAAAATGATTAAAAGTAATTTAGATTCGTATAAAAACTAAAAAGAAAAAGTTCATTCATGACGATGCTCAACCTTACCCAATAAATTAGTCACAAAATTGAACTAAAACTGTCCAACTTGAGTATAGCCAGAAGATTAAATTTCAGTTGGCAAATCTAAGAAAAGTCTACAAAAATAGGTACCAAAAAAATCTCTTTATTGAATAATTGAATTTTCTGATTGGGTCCTCTCACCTATGTTATCGTAGATTCAAGTTGAGAAATGACTTGCCAGAACATTATTGTCGAGTTTACTGAGGCAGGCTATTGTATCCTAGATAAGGTTAATCCGGTGCACGATATCTCCTAAGTTCACGTAGGATCCGTCGAAAGGCCGCATCCCTAAAATAAATTTATTGTTATAGGTAGTCTCTATGTTCAATTTCCAATGTAATAAATCATTGTGGTTCCTTGTTTTGTTGGTTTATATATTGTAAAATGAGAAAAAGCTAGCGTTTGGCGATAGATCCCAAATTTGTTTTGAAAAATCTAATTTGGGTGAAGTTTGGTTTGAAGATGAAAATGTGTTTGGACATACGCTTTCAAAACATATTTTCCAACTTTATTTTGGAAAAACATGTATATAATTCCCAAGTTTTGGGATTTTGGCCCAAAATCAGTAATTGGGGTGATTTTAAGATTTAGGGTTTGGAATTTGAGATTTTACTAAAATGTGGATAAAATTTATTGCCAAACATGAGTTTTGAAAAAAAAATCACAAATTTATTTTGGCAAAACTCATGACTGTCTTAAAAAATTATTTGGCCTACAAAGAGAATATTTTTATTTTATATAATTTTTTTCTAGTGTGCATCCTTCTCAACTAGGGGAGACTTAGAAGAGAAAAAGAGTGTAGAATGAAAACTTTAAGTTTTAAAAAAAAAAAAGTGGCTTAGGTAGTTAGGTGGTATTTCTAACTTGCTATGCTAACAAAATTTCAAGGGGTTATTGCTAACATGTTCACACATTTATTCTTTAATCTTTACTTTCTAATCGTATTTGCATAAAATCGGGGATAAGGCAAACCCTAATGTTTCGGTGAAGAAAACGGGAGAAGGGCATGGACGCACGAGATTTAAATCGAGGCTAGGAGATCTTCGTATCAAGATTCATGAAAGGTGAACGGTGTGTTTATCATCGAGCATGATAAAACTATGCTCGCCGGACCTAGAACGAGTTCTAAGACCTCGGAAAATACAGTAAACGGTTACACACGACGGATAGAGGGCCGTGATATTCGTACCTAACCGGATATCACAACGCAGATCTCACTCGATGTCAATTACGGATCAGTAATTAAGGAGAAAAGATTTTTTTTACCTTTTTTAGAATTGTACTAGGGATGAAACTCTCTTATTATATTAAGGGGAAGTTTTTCTTTTGTAAGACACATTGTGACACACAAATCAAAGCAATTCAAGTTCATTTTCCTCCTACTATCAAAGTTCTTATTTAATTATTTTGTTCTTCATTTGCAACTGGGCTCGAGTCAAGGGTCCAATCGAGAATGAGGTTACTGTTCAACCTAGGTTCGGGCTAGGCCATAACATTACAACTAGTTTGATCGTTTATTTTATCTTTAACTCGTATATCTAATATTCTTGATTATTTGTGTTGAATCAAACCACATATCCTTAAAATCACGTACAAATTTAATTGTTATCCGATTTAAGGGTAAACAGTTTGGCGCCCACCATGAGGCTAAGGATAATAGTGGTGATTTGATATGAATCTCCATAATACATCCTATTTTACACTTGTTCTTTAAAGCCTTAATTTCAACTCAACTCAAAAATGCCGAATTCTTAGTCTGCCCACTTGAACGTTGACGCTGAGTCTGGCCACCATGGCGACGAGGTGCCTCCTGCTGATCCCAACGGTGTCCCAGTTTCCGATCCAATCGATGCTAACTCACAGGTGGCCATCGACGTTAATTTGCCAACTGATCCCGAAAATAGCGTTCGTGGGGGATCCCGACCAACAGCTCGAGAAGCGCCCGAATGCAAAGGTGATGGGGTACGCATACAGCTAATCTTTGAAATGTTGCAGGCTCAACATGAGGCAATAGCGCAGCTGCAGAATCAAAGTCAGGCCGCAACAGGATCGAGCCCCGAAATATCTCGGGAAGGAACCCGAAGAAACAAACAAATTATTGAGAGACCGGGTGAAGCCGAGCACGAGGTCAATCTCGAGATATTGATAATGCTTGAAGCATTAACGAAGCGGGTAGAGTCAGGTGAGAAGAAAATTAAGGCTAATGACAAGAAGGTGGAAACATCAATTCCAAGGTCGATCAAATCCCGGGAGCACCCCCAATATTAAATGGATTGGACTCCAACAAATTTATCCAGAAGCCTTTTCCTCCAAGCGCGGCACCAAAACCGATCATAAAGAGGTTTCACATGCCCGACATCCCCAAATAAAACGGGACTACAAATCCAAACAAACACGTGACCTCTTATACATGCGTGATCAAGGGAAATAATTTGGAGGATGATGAGATCGAGTCGGTGTTACTGAAGAAGTTCGAAGAAACTCTATCCAAAGGAGCAATGATATGGTATCACAACTTACCCTCAAATTTCATTGACTCGTTTGGTATGCTTGCATATGTTTCATAAAAGCTTATGCCGGGGCCATCAAGGTCGAGACCAGGAAGTGTCAAACAAAGGGATAACAAGATGCTCAGGGAGTTCGTGTCAAGATTCCAGATGGAACGGATGGACATGCCACCAGTGGTGGATGATTGGGTCGTTCAGGGATTCACTTAGGGGCTCAACCGCCAAAGTTCCTTGGCCTCTCAACAGTTGAACCAAAATTTGGTGGAGTACCCAACGGTAACCTGGGCCGACGACCATAATAGGTGTCGTGCCCCTTTTTCTCGCGAAAGCGGCTTCGACATGTGACAACTCTTTTAAACGGGATTAAAAGAGAAGAGTCGTCACCTAACGATTTTAAGGTGCGTTATGACAACTATTTGCAAATAACTCTTTTTTAAGTAGTCAACGTCACCAAAGATCAGGTAAGGGCTCAAATTACCTCAAAGAGAAGGTGTTAGGCACTCTTCGAGATCCACAATGATGGTTCCCGGCTGAATTTTAAACTATGTGGGATAATTAAACTAAGTTGTAGGTTGCTAAATTGTTAATCAATCCTAGGTGGTAAAATTTGTAAATTATAGGCAAATAATTACTTAAATATAGTCATAGAAAGAATTAAAGGACGTGAGGATTGTAACAAATACTATATAATGGAAGACTATTTAATTACATAAAGTTGGACTAAGTTTTTAAGCCTAATGGATCAACTCCCATGCAAAGTCTGCTAAGACTTTTATAGCCAAAAGAGCAATGACTATTCGGGTAATTTGTGTATCATATCCGTTATCCTCATTACTATCTTTAAGTTGTTACCTAAAGCGCGCTAGTTGATTCTAAATCGTGTCTTAGTAGGACTACCCGTCCCATTCCTATTGTACATGAGGCGTTGAACACTATCTAAAGGGATGGTTCTAGATATAAAGAAAACCTTAAGTTTCTATTTCTATTCTTATTAGCGTCACATAGAAGGGAGCACATTGGGACTTAAACAAGTATCACATAAAGCAAGTAAGGGCTCATGGTGGCCTCCAAATTAATAATTAGTTAAAAAATGATTAAAGATCCTCCAAAGTAACTCACGATGGACTAATGACCTAAAATAAAGGATGGCTAAAACTGATCAAAATCATGATGCATATAAAAGAGAATACTAACTTATAGGCTACAAAGTATTCGATTTTATATATCAAACTAAGTACGGGGTATTTGATATCTGACTAAATCATGTAGTGAATAACAAAATATTTTATCGAAAACCATCAAAGACAATGTTGATGTGTTTGTTCCAAGACAAGATAGGCTTAAATAAACAAAATCCATAAAAACCTGTGCATTTGAAGAACCAAATCGTTACTTTAAAAAAAAAGGTTACTAAAGACTTTATTCACAAAGAAAATTGTTTTTGTTCCATTACACATAGGCAAACTCTAAGTACTTATCAATTTTTATTTTTAGCAAATTATACTACTAGGCGTGCCTAGTAGCTATTTTATTAATAAGAAAAAGAAAAGAACCATATAGGAAGAGTACAAGTAAGGGGCACAAAAGCTCTAGTGTTGCCTCTATGCCTTGGCCATATAATCACTCATCTGCATCTCACATTGCCTTATGATGACAGCCTCATGTAGAGGATCATGGTGTAACTACCGGCAAATTATCACGAGGGCATATAATCTCTGGATTTCCCAAAGGCATAGGACATGAGCAACCACATATTGGGCTAGACCTTACCTTATTAATCCTATTGAGGCGTAAAAAATCCACATCTACTAGGAAGCATGTAAAAAGTATGAACTAGAAAGCACCAGATATTCTATGATCATCACAGAGTTTATAACATACTCTGTCATGATATTACAAATGACTATGCTAAGAAAGTGATAGAATAAAATGTAATAACAATTTGATTCTTGCCCCTTCTTATCCAAACTTGTAGCTTCTTCAATTTGTAAATATTTGTCTTCTCCCTCAAACCTCTTCAATATGTCTTGAAAATTCATGATTTCTTTTTGGATCGGTTGGACCTTGTAGACGTGGTAGGAGCGGCCTGTTTTTGTTTCGCAACTCTCATTGGAGGTCGCCTAATGTTTACTTCCTCGTTAACCTTGTCGTCCCAACTCTTCTTTCTTGTATGAGGCTTGTTATTTTTTCCACTATGCATTGGTGATAAATCACCTCTTGTTGCTGCCTCTGCCCGGCAATGTTGTAAAATTTCATCTTCCTCTCCGTCTTCGTAGATATCCATTCCCACGTTCACTGGATGTGGCAAGTTTTTGACGAGATCATTTGTGGCATTTCCATCTTGTGTATTTGCCAAGGCTGCCGTGTGTATTTCCATCTCGTTCCTTTGTTTCTCAAGAGCTTTGAAGGTGTCATCAAAAACAGTAGGGAAGTTGGGTCCTCTGTTATCTTAGATTCAAGTAGAGAAAATGACTTGCCAGAACATTATTGTCGAGTTTTGTCACGCACCAAATCTGGGGAGGCGAGACTAGCACCCGATGCCTCACTTAACGGGACGTACTAACTTGAGACTGAGGAATTCTGAACTTACAATGTCATACTTTGGCCATCGAGCCATCTTGCAAGACAATTCGTAAAACAAAATATAAAATTGAACGGAGACTAGCTCTGACTGAACATCAGTCATAACTACTACAACTGACAAACCAAACAAATATACATACAAGGCCTACAAGCCAAACATATTGCACTGCTGACTGATATGATATGTCTATAAACGTATACTGATGAATGTACTGTGGTCGGAACAAGACCACAGCCTACACATAATATATTATCTTTTACATTTTTTCTAGTTTATTTGAAACTCTTAGCTATGGTGTTTTATCGTTCATGATGTATATCTAATAGCCCGTTTGGCCAAGCTGCAAAAATCAGCTTATTTTGAGAAGTTGAGAAAAGTACTTTTAGTGAGAAGCAGTTTATGTTTGGCTAATTAGTTTGAAAAACACTTCTGAGCAGCAATTAGTGTTTGGCCAAACTTTAAAAAACTGCTTTTAAGTATATTTTTCTCAAAAGTGCTTCTCAAAAAAGTGTTTTTGGAGAGAAGCTACTTTGTTCTGCTTCTCCAAAATTGCTTCTACTTTTCCTCAAAAGCACTTTTTTCTTTTCAAAAGCTTTGCCAAACACCTCAATTTTTGGCTAAAAGTGATTTTGGCCAAAAAAAAGCTTGGCCAAATAGGCTATAAGAACGAATTTTTTTGTTCGAGTTGTAGTTGTCCCGTTGCAATTGGTATATTTCTAGACTTATGGTCGATTAATATTCTAATTTGTTGTCTCTTAATGTAACGCAGATAATCTATACTTATACTTATACTTACTATATTAAAAGCACGAAAGTCCTATCAAAATGTCGTTCGTCTTTTTTACCCTTCGTAGTGCATTAAATGTTGGATATAATTGTAATTCTAATAACTATTTTCTTTAAAAAATTCTAATAACCATTTTCTTGGGGGGGGGGGGGAAAGCATAGAGTTTACACTATTTTGGATTCTTGTGGTTTAGGATTCAATTTCTTCTTAGTTTACTGACCCTATTAGGATTGTCCCCTTCGTTTGTTTACTTAGTTTTGGATTCAATTTAGGTTTTTAGAATTTTATAACCAATTCAGTTTATAATAAGAAGGTGCTGGCCACTTCTATAAAAGAAGCTATCGTTCTTCATTCTTTGTCATAAACTGACGTCCACATAGCAAACTTGCTTGTCATTTTGCGGTAAATTTCTATCTTGCATTATATTCTTGAAGTTATGTAATAATGGTTGTTCGTACATTATCACTATTAGTTGAATGATCGTGAACTTTTCTTCTCTTATGATTTTTGCTACTTTCTTTTTGATAGTATTGGTCTCGTTTAGAGTATCAGTCTAGTCACTCAACTAATCCACTCGTGGAGTGCGTTTGGTATAGTAGTAGTCTGGTAGTTGAGACTTCGCCCCTTCTTCTTCAGTAAAGCCGAGCCCAACCTGCCAGTTGCCTGGCTGTAAAAGGAAGATGTTAGTTCACAACTCTGAAAGTCGAAGACGAAGCGAGGAAGGCAGCTACAGAGCAGCAGATAAGGAAGAGATTTAGGCAATTCAAGTAGTACAAGAACTCTATCTTATCTTATAGCCCGGCGCGGCGGGTCGCCTTTTAAATTAAGTAGATAGAAGAAAGTTATCAAACCAATCAATATTTTTAAAATTTTCCCCTCAAATCAGTCCATAAAGAACTTGAGATTGTATTCAATAATAATACTATAATCAAGAAATATAGCAACCAATTTCCACCATTAGCTTTTCAAACAGTTTCGTTTCGTTCGAAGAGGCAGTCCAATGCGGCAATGGAACAATATTTGGTAATTTTTTTTTAGATTTCATTGATTAATTGCACATTAAGAATAATAATTTACTCCTATTTGCTTAGTAATTCTTAGTAGTAATTTACATGTATTCTCTATCTTAGTGAATTTTAATGCCTCCATCAGAGATGGGAATAGAAAACAAAGAGAAATAATGCTAACGAATGACAGGTAAGTTGAAGTTAGTTAACTTATTCATTTATTATCATATTATTGCTCTAATTGATAAAATGCACTAAATGTAGTTAATATAATATTTAATTGTAAAACTCAGGTTATGATCGTACACTATAACTTTACGGGGAGAAATCTATATATAATATAAATATACAAGATTATGTGCCACCTTTCTATGGCCAGCATTTTTATTTATCTTTTTCTCAATTTTTTTGCGTTTTTTCCCTTCAGTTCACTATATAAATTATCTACTTACTATATTTATGCATTAACAAAATAAATGTTCCTTGGCAATAAAGCTCAGTAACCGCCTAATTGAGTTAAAGCCCACGTTCTAAAATTTATGATACACAAATGTGCAACGTTGATAGAAACTGAAAATTTACTTTAATTCCCAAAAACTCACATTAAATACTCTTAAACGTATTTTATTTTATTTATTAAAATCCATTTTCTTTGTTTATCCTCAATCTACCATGTTTGTAATGGATTCTAATGTAAATTTTCTTTTATCTTTTTATGTGCTTGCTATTTTATGCAAATTAATTTTTATTTTTCTTGGTGTTTCAGGAAATAAAAGAGAAATAGGTCAAGAGTACGTTCTTCTTATAAGATAAGAAGAACTACTAAGGTATTTGGCACTCCAAGGAGGATCATTCAATCCAGAAATCATGATAATGATGACATGCAGATAAAGCAATCCTAGTAGTTATATCGCCTTTTTTATTTTATTTTTGGTTGAATTATAGTATATTATTTCGCTTAAATTTATTTGATTTGTTATCTTTTCAATCATGAATTCATAATACATAAAATAGCAGGTGGGAACAACTGAAAACTTTCTTGAACGTGGAAGGAATTAGGAAGTCCATTTATTGTGGGGGTGACAAAATTATAAATACTTTCTAAGTCTCTTTTAAGAACCTTCAATTCGAGTAAATTCATATTTTTTTTTACCCTTCCATTCTTATATTCGATTTTATTTTAAAAACTCAGATCAATAATGCTTTTTATATATATATATATATATATATATATATATATATATATATATATATATATATATATATCTTTAGTCACATACACTATTGTGCTATTATGCTTCGCTCTCTTAGGTTACCTTTCTTTATTATACCTTTGAGTCTCTTTGGTTACATACTCTCTTTACTTTTGAAAAGTTAAGAGGAAAAAAAGGAGACTTGACTTTTTATTTCTTGAAAAATGAACACGTAATGAGTAAAAAAGGAAAACGGAAGAAGGAAGAAATAGAAGAAAAAGGTAAATGAAATGGAAAAGGAAAGGTAAAAAATTAGAGAAAATATTCATAGAATTTGATTCAATTGGTTGTAGCGTTGAAATCAGTTTTACTTTTTATTTTTCCCTTTATTCTATGTTATTATTGTTGTCGTCATCCTTTTGTCTATATATCTCTTTAGCCAGCAATATTATTTATTTTTTTTCCCTATTTTTTGGCTTTATCTCAGTAATTAATATAATATTTATACATTAATGACATTAATTTGATATCATTCCCTATAATAATTGATACGTTTTTTTTGTTTCAACGGCTGTTACGGTTCCAAAACGGTCAAAAGATTAATAATTGTAACACTTCCAACCTTTTATATTTCTTATTTATGGAGAAAAATGACATCATTACACTTTCCAAACACCACGTCCTGTTGGAAAATACATGAAATACAACATAAAAAGTTATGTATCGAGTTTTCAATATTCTTTCTTTTTTATAAATTTATTTATGAATAAGCAGTGGATGCAGTGACCTTCTTGAAAAGGTTTAATTACGAGATATTCATGTTACGTTTTCTATTGTTTGGCTCTTTTTCTTTCCTTCTGACTTTGTAAAATGTTTGGGAGAATGTTCAATGAGTTTAAGGATGAAGAAGAATTTAAAGGAGTAGAGTAGGGGTTAGTAAGGGCTCTTTGTTGAAGTATTAAAGAACTAATAGCGGAGTCATTTTTACCCCTAAAATTTAAAATATGAGTCGAAAGAAGGAATTGGAAGCATGTTACTGCATCTGCAAGTTTGGCTAACGCGTAAGTGTTGGTACATTGTGTATCACTACTATCAACCTTTTTTTTTCCTATTATGTTGAAGAAATTTTTTTATTGCCTATAGATTGAATGCAGTGTACAAGGTTTTTTGTAACCTATATTTTTTTTAATTTCTTCAAGTAAGAAAAAAATATTCTCAGAATTTTTTTAGTGTCCCTCTAATATAGAATTTTATTTGTTTCTATTTGTTTTTTTATAACTGCGCATAAATGATTGAGATTGTCTCATTGACCCTTAAGTTTTAAGTGATTGCTCAGACAAATTTTATTTTGTAACCCGAAGTGTTCAATTAGATATTTTTTACTTCTTATTAATATGATAAAGGAAAAAAAAAGCTTGAAATAGAAGAAGCAATTTTTTTTGGAGTTCTTCAGAATTAGGAGAAGAAAATATAGATTTGTACGGCATGAAGGAGTTATGGGGTCAAAGTTTCTGATTTTCTCGGACCAACCACATAGAACAAAGAGAAAAAGAAATAAAGAAGAAAATAATTACTTACTTGGAAGTAGCGATACAAAAGAGGAAGAAAGGGGAAAGAGAAAAACATATTAGATTAAGAAAAAAATTATTTTAAATTAGAGGATCGAAGATAAGTAGAGATTTTTCTCAAATAGAGCTTATTTAGGGGATAGATAATTTAGAGTAAGATCGACGATAAAATTATAAAGGAAAAGAACAGTGAAAGAAAAAAACCAATAAAGGAAAACAATAGGAGAAGAAGCATATGTTGAAAATAGATTCAGTCCACTTATTTAGTTTTAGTTTCTTTATTTTTACCATATTTTTGTTTTTTATTTAAATAGAAGAATTTGAATTTATCTATGTAGTTAATTTATAAGTAAGAATTCACATTTTCTTTCTTAAAGATGATCTCACTATTTAACTGAAGTTCATCTGAGCTTTACTTTTTATTTTAAAAATTATTTATGTTTTTCATTTCACCATCATATAAAATTAAAATTTGTATACATATACGTTAAAAATAATTTTTAACAAAACCGCATGAAGTGCGGACAATTTTACTAGTAGCAGATAAAGATGGTGATATGCTCCAAAATATGATGTTTGAAAAACTCATTGTAGCGCTATGTGACTTTAAGGATACAACATATCGAGGTAGTATGTCCAAATCTTTTGCACTTACGATAAAGTTGTTTATCTTTTAAATTATACTTTTAAAATTATGTAGGCAATTTCGTAATATCTACTACACAAGTTAGTAGTATAATGATAAATTCAACATTCGAAAAAGCAATAGCTCTGTGGAATTGGTCGATAAATTAGATTCGACTTTTAAGTACAAGGTCAAACAATACCAAAAGCTCGATTGTAATTGCCACAACATATTGTTTCACATACGCATTATATGTTGCACTTTTAAGAGGTATATCTATGGCAAGAACAACAGTTTTGGTCATGACAGAGCTACCGAAGAGACGAAGAGGCACATGCACCAAGAACATTGTCAACAAAGAGATATTAGGTAAGATACAACAACATAACATGTTATTAACTACTACTTATAATTTCAAATGTTATACATATCACGACCTTAACTAATTATAGTGTTGACGTTTGCAAGTTTAGAGATATTCACCATATTTGAATTCACCTATGACATCAATGTAATTACACTCATTTTTACATTTCAATTTCATGTTGAAATATATTTGGACATTAATTACTATTACACATAGTTCATTATATAAATCTTTTATAAATAGACGCAGCTTACACGTGCCCTAAAACGGTTGGAGTTTGTGAATTAAAAAATTCATGGTCTGTAAGTACGTAATTTTTGACCCGCACAAATTTTAAAGTTAATTTTAGTATTTTAATATTTTTAAAATATTTACTTGACTTTATTTTAATATAATTTTAATCTTTTCACTTTTAGTCCTAAGATATAAAAAAACATAAAATAGTTTTATTTATCGTGTTTATCGCTTTTCTATATTTTTACCTTTAGTTTAAAATCAATTCGTATATTTTTATTCATGGTGTCTTAATTTTATCATGACTTTAGCCTATTTTCTTTGCTTTTTACTTTATTGTTATAACATTTAAAACTACAAAAAAAAAGGTAGTTTCATTTTAAAATTTTGTTTATATACTTAACTAAGTTTAATTAATATTTTGGTAAGATTTTTGAGTTTGTCTTTATCCAACAAGAAAATTTGTAGGCCCAAAGGTGTGAGTCCATTTCTTTTAACTTAAACTCAATTATTTTTAGCCAATTTTTCCAACTCATTAGCCCATTTATGTGCAAGATTTAATCCTAGCCATCTATTTCTTCTAATCCAATGACCATCATCCCTTCTCACCTTCATATAAAATACCCAATTATAGAAACTCTAACTCAAGTTTTCAATTCCTAGTCTTGAACTAAAATAGGAGCAGCGCCGCCAGTCCACCTTCCTCCATCGGCTGCTCACGCCAGTCGACCAACCAGCCACGTCGCCGTTCAACAGCAACCGCACCTGCAATTAAAAAAATGAAATAGAAAAGAGAAAGGGGTCATGGACAGAATGACAAAGACGAAGAAGAATTTTAGACAGACATTGATTAGTCTTCCGATTTTACTTCTACTTTTCTTCACAATTTCAAGGTCACGAACAAATGAAAAGATGATGTTCTCTTATTTTTGAGTCTGTTGGTGTTTGAATTCAAAGAAAAATAAAATAAAAAAGCCCATACGTTTCAATCTCCTCTTCCGATTTCAATTCTTAGTTTCAACTCATGGTGTTTTAGTCAGAAGTTGGTGTCGGGTTTGAGGTTTCCGGGCAGATTCGCGTTTCCGGTGTGGATTTGAAGTACTATTCTCTTATATATTATTGTTATTTTTATTACGCATTTTTATGGTACTAATATATCATCTCCTATTGCTTTTTTGAGCCGAGGGTCTCCTGGAAATAGTCTCTCTACCCTTCGAGGTAGGGGTAACGTCTGCGTACATATTACCCTCCCCAGACCCCACTTGTGGAATTATACTGGGTCGTTGTTGTTGTTGTTGTGTTTCATTCAAGAACAACATCGCTGCTGTTTAAACTTGCAAGGAGGTCTTTCATTAATTCGACATTTGAAGATTGTTTCGGTCCCGCTTAAGGTTCATTCTTCCCTCTGTTCTTAATCCAATTGTTATCACGTGCTAGCCTACGTTTGTTTACACACTATGTTTTAATTGTTGCCTTATGATTGGTTTTTTGATTTTTTTTTTTTTTTTTTTTTTTAGACCCATTTGGCTTGAATCGTTGATTGAGCTTTTAGCTAAAGACAATTTGTGAATTTTGTCTTGTGAATATATATGGACATGTAAGTTGAAAAGGGACAGTGGGTAGGGAGCTAATTGATTAATTGGGAATAGGCAGTGGTTGTTTGAATAAAAATTGGGAGAATTGGATTTAAGAGAATTAGACAGAAGATGGCATGTTTTATTGTTATTTCATTATTACTAGATACTCATTGAGTGGTATGAGCATGTGTAGGCCGACCACACTTGGATAGACAAGTCATAGGATTTTTGTCAGTTTTGAGGCGAGAGATTGTTCCCTTAGTTAAATTTATTCGGAGAATGCCCCGAGGAATTTGTATATTTTATATCAGGGGTATGCCCCGAAGTGAATGTAATTGGAGGTCATGGCGAACATCGTAGAAGAAGTAGCGTAGGATAATCTAGAACTTTAAATTTTTTTTTCTTTTTTCCTTCTTTTAATTTTCTTTCATTTAGGTGGGGACGACCTCGAGCTTCTTTTGATTGTTTATTTTCTTTTTGTGTGTTTTACCCCAATTCGAACATTCTAAAAGCCGACTAGATCAAGTACGCAACCGTACTAGTTACGGGACTTGGGGAGTGCCTAACACCTTCTCTCCGAGTCAAATGAACTCCCTTACCCAAATCTCTGGTGTAGACTTAGTTTTGGAGTCTCAAGTGTTTTAAAAGGAAAATTATTTCTTTTGGAAAAAAACGGTGACCTGACACACCGAAATTAAATGTCAGTGACGACTCTGAGTTATTTCCTTTTGAACACAATTTTGTCACTTTTTAATTGAAAACCCTTTCGAGCTTTACAAATCTTTTTATTTATTTAAGAGGGTTTGTGAGGTTTGTTAAAAAAGAGGGGTGTGACAGTCGAGATCACTTTCTAGCTACGCGATTATATCTGGATTAATCATCGAGAATGATTTAAAAAAACACAATTTTCTAGGGGGGAAAAGTACGTTATACAAAAGAATTTCACTAAGGGAAAACCTTTTGCTTTGTTATCTGATTGAATTGAATTTTCTGATTGGATCCCTTGTTATCGTAGATTCAAGTTGAGAAAATGACTTGTCAGATTATTATCGTCGAGTTTACTAAGGGAAAACCTTTTGCTTGTAATAAATTACCAACTATTTTGTTAATAGGAATTTCTTGAAATTAGATAGGCCAAACATAGGGGCAGATTTAACTTCTAGTTAGTTAGGGTGGGGTAACTCGGTGCATAATGTATTCCTGCGTTAACGCAGGTTTCGGGGAAGGCCACAGCCTTAGGGGTATCATATAAATAGCTTAGCCTAATACAAGTATTAATGATTGTTTTAACAGCTCGAACTTATAATCTGGTCACACGAAGTTAACTTTACTAATGCTCAGTAAATTCTGGTTAGTTACAACTAGTATTAGTACCCGCGCGATGTGCGAATAATTAAAAAGAACGATCTACACCATAAAGTTTAATATGTTAGTGTTAATTTCATCTTTACAACCAAACATTAAAAACATTTTAAGACTCCAGTAAAACATTCAATCCATCTCCTAATAAATGTTCCATAAAAAATAATGATACTATACAATTTGTTTGATATGAATGTTCCACAAAAAATAATGATGCTATACAATTTGTTTGATATGTAGCACGTGCCTAAAGGAACATTTTTGTAGCAAATGCTCATGACATATTGCAGTGCATTTTTCAGAAGTTGTCCTCTATATTGAGGTTTATCACTACAAAAAATACGGGTAAAAACTCAAGAATTTTTGGTGAACCCCGGTCACTAACATTTTGAAAAATTGAAAACCTAATTATGCATAAGACACCTTACATTTCCTAATGCTTGTATTGAAAGTACGAAAATCCCAATAGTTGCATGAATTCGATCTCCCTAAAATAAAAAATTTGAAAAGAAAGTTAAGTTAATAAGGCGCATAAGTTGAAGAAAATACATCACAACTCGAAAAAAATAACATGTAAAAGAGTATGCATCTTTTCATCTTGAATCATTAATTCAATTAAATTAGAATTTTCTGGTTTCTCGCGGTCTGGAATGTGCCATAATCTAACAACACGACCCTTCAAATTCTAACTCATTTTGGACATTAATATTTCGCTGATATAGCTATAGTTTGGAGCTATACTTTGTAGAAGTTTGTGTGGAAGCTAAATCCTAAGTAATGTAGAGAAACCAAACACAAATAAAAGTTGTTTAAATAAAAATTTCTAAGGAAAGACAATCTAGTAAATCAATTTTTAAGTATATGAAATCCTAATATTTAAAAATATATGTGTAAATCAATTTGTATGAGTGAGTGTGCAAAAAAATGATACAGATCTTCATTTTATAGCTTTTGGATTATTTAATTTTCAACGTTTTTTTTTTTTTGTGGTTAATTAAAATTTGTTAACCACCAAGTCTTAATTTTTCTTGTCTTTTTCCTTTGTCCTATTGTTCATTTTTCAATATTATTTTCTTTAATATAATATAGATGTAAGATACGAAACGTTTATTTAATTATTTCTTTCTTAAAAAAGAATACCTACAATAAATAAATTATACATAAAATTTAATTAAAGATATCTATAATAATGTATATTGTTCGTAAATAAGGTCAGATACAAAGCTTGTACTAAATATAGAATTATTATTTCAACTTAAAATTAATGTGTAAGATACAAAACGAAATTGTAATTGATTCTTTCTAAAAAAAAGGATACCATGACTGAATTATACACAAAATTTAATTAAAGATACCTATAATTATAGTATATTGGTCTGCTTAAATTGCATCTTTTTTTTTGTGTACGATCAAAAGATTCTACTTTAATTTGGTCATTAAAAAGAGAACATTTTAGTTTAATTAATTCTTTCTTAAATTTTTTAGTCTATTTTCTTTAGTATAATATAGATGTAAGACAAAACATTTATTTAATTAATTCTTTCTTAAAAAAGAATATGTACCATAACTGAATTATACACAAAATTTAGTTAAAGATACTTATAGTAATGTATATGATACCTATATTAATGTATATTGTTCGCAAATAAAGTCAGATACAAAGTTTGTACTAAATATGGAGTTATTATTTCAACTTAAAATTAATGTGTAAAATACAAAATAAAATTTTAGTTGATTCTTTCTCGAAAAAGGATGCCTACCATAAAAGAAATACTTAATAGTATTACAAATCGATGATCCTGTAATTTTGTATGGCAAGTGTGAGTAATCATATATTGTCATGTCACAATGATCTTTTTCTTTTACTTATTTTTAGACTTTGGTCCATAAGACGTTTTTGGAAAGAATTTTTTCTTTCCATTTTTATGTCAGCAGAATATTTCATATCTTTTTCTCTTACCCATATTAACTCAAAGCATTAATTTCATATTTCAACAGAATATTTGTCATATGTAACATTACTCCAAATATGATTATATATGTTCACGGACAACTCTATTTCATATTTCATTCCCACCAAAAAAAAGTAATTATTAATTAGATACAAAAGAATATCAAATAATAATTTTTTGACGGAAACCATGAACTTATATATAATGTAATATTGATATGGTAATATATGTTGACGGGTAGCTTGATTTCATCTTTCTTTCCCAACAAAATTTTATCCAATTAATAATTAGACACAAAAGAATATCAAATAATATTTTTTTCAATGTTATACAAATAGAATCCAATAAATAGATTTCATAGAAGTGCCAAGTGATTTTTTCTTAATACGCCACTTGGCTTAACCTCATGCTTCATTATTCTCCTTTTAATATAATATATATAGATTGAGTAAGATCTTATTTTGCTGCTTGAATTTATTTAATTTTTATACTAAATAAAAATTTATTTAATGACATAGTCCTAATTGACGAGATCCGACGCGGCGTCAATGAGAGGCTAGAGGTTTGGAGACAGGCCCTTGAGTCTAAAGGGTTCAGATTGAGCATGACGAAGACGGAATACCTCGAGTGCAAATTTGGGGACGAGGCGACGGACGAGGGAATAGAAGTGAGGCTTGAATCTCAAGTCATACCTAAGAGGGGTAGTTTCAAGTACCTTGGGTCAGTTATTCAGGGGACCGGGGAGATCGACGAGGATGTCACACACCGTATAAGGGTGGGGTGGATGAAGTGGAAGTTAGCGACGGGAGTCCTGTGTGACAAGAAAGTGCCACCGTTACTAAAAGGTAAGTTTTATAGAGCAGTAGTTAGACATGTCATGTTGTATGGTACCGAATGTCGGCCGGTTAAGAACCTACACATCCAGAAGATGCAAGTAGCAGAGATGAGGATGTTGAGGTGGATGTGCGGGCATACAAGGATGGATAAGATTAGGAATGAAGATATTCGAGAGAGGGTGGGCGTGGCCCCAATAGAGGACAAGATGCGGGAAGCACGACTCAGATGGTTCGGGCACATTCAGAGGAGGTGCACTGATGCACCTGTGAGGAGGTGTGAGCGATTGGCGGTGGTGGGTACGAGGAGAGGGAGAAGGAGACATAAGAAGTATTGGGGAGAGGTGATCAAGCAGGACATGGCGCGACTTAGGATTACTGAGGACATGGCCCTAGACAGGGAATTGTGGAGGTCGAACATTAAGGTTGAAGGTTAGGGAAAGTTGTGAATATCTATACAACGCACTAGAGTGAGACTAGCCCGTTAGGAGTTAGGCTTAGGATACTACTGGTTAGCTACTGATGCAGGGCTTTATACGCTGGATATTAGTTTACATTCCATCTCTCTCGTATTTCCTATATTCTCTTATATGGCTGTTATTTTGTTATTTTAATTTCTTTTATGTATGTTATGTATTTTATGTTATTATATTATGAGCCTATCAATAGTACTAATATATCGTCATTTGGTGCTTTCTTGAGCTGAGGGTTTCCTGGAAATAGCCTCTCTGCCCCTCGGGGTAGGGGTAAGGTCTGCGTACATACTACCCTCCCCAGACCTCACTTGTGGGATTATACTGGGATGTTGTTGTTGTTGTTGTTGTTTTATACTAAATAAATTTTTAATATCATAAATAAATTTTAATTTTATTTTATATTTTAACATACTCCAAAATATAAATAGTCATAGATTATCTCAATTTTCGTATTTCTGTATTTTTTATTTTTTTTTCTATTATAGTTTTTTAATGTTTAATTAATTTTTCACTTCCATATTTCTAGCTAATATAGAAGAAAATCTATGAGTGGATCAATATATAGATATAAATATAGATATACATATAGATACAAATATACATATAAATATAGATATATAGATTATATTTGTCTAAGATCTATTTAGATTATATATAAGATTCATTAAACTACTTCCATTAATTATATTTCTATTTATAATTTTTAATAATTAATATTGTCTTAAAATTGCTAAGTGGCTTCATTTTAGCTTGTCATTTGGCTTAATCACATGTTTCACTACTCTCCTTTTAATATAATAAGATAGATATTCATTTTGCAATGTAAAAATCATTGTAGTTAATTGTTTGTTGGTTTATATACAGTAATGAGATAAAGCAACAGATCTCACTTCAGAAGATTTATAAAAAGAAAAGAAATCTTTTCTAGCTAGGTTAGTTGTTTTCCCAACGAAATATGAATTTGTTTTGTTTATTTGAATGTTGACGTATACAATAATAAAATATCAACTTACACTGTCCTTAATATTTGGCCTACAAAGAGAATATTTCAATTTTATATAGTTTTTTTCTAGTCGTGCATCCTTTTCAATTTGGGGAGACTTAAAAGAGAAAAAGAGGGTAGAAAGAAAACTTTAAGTTAAAAAAAAAAATGGCTTAGGGGGTATATTTCCAACTTTCTATGATAATAAATTTCAAGGGATTATTGCTAACGTGGTCACCCATTTGGCCATTTATTCTTTAATCTTTTCTAATCTCATATTTACCAGGATGAACTTTGAAGAAAAGTTATTTTCTTTATTACATTATATAAACCTATTCACTAAAATAATAAAATTACGAAATAATTTATCATATTAAAGTAATTGAATAGTGTATAAATTACTCATAATATATAAAACGATTGGCATGTCAAATTTTCGATTACATTTGGTCAATTATGTATCATAGGGTGAGTCTAATCACCTACCTCACTGTTCCGGCGGCCAAAATCTATGTCCTCCTCCGTGTAGTTATGATTTTTGATATATATATATATATATATATATAGGTTGGAGTCATGCCTTAACTCCTCCATCACGATGATGGAATTGTTATAAAAAAAATCGCTTTGACACGGAACCGTGAGAAAGATTGGCAAAACGTCATGACAAGTAACGTGTCATACCTGACGCTGAAAATTTGACCTAATAGTCATTTGCATCTTTTGAGTAATTCACATAATAAATTAGTTATAATATGACAAAAAATAGTTTTTGAGTTTACTATTATCGTACGAAAAATTCAGTTACTTTGATGTAACATTACTTTTATAGCAGATAAAATTTAATCACAACCCTAAATTTGCAATAGAAGATCTCATAGATTGCTGTTCCATAACTTTAGGACATAGAAAATATTGATTTCTCTATAACTCGTGTAATGTCTTTATATATTAATTGTTGATCTTATTTGGAATCCCAGGAAAACCCGCAACCGTTTCAATCTTTGTCATAGCCTCTATTCTATGAGTGAGCACTTCATGATGAGCACTTTGTGCGCACTAAGTAAACTTCTCACTGTGCAATAGCCTGCAAACCATATAAAAAATGTAAACCGCACTGGGCAAGCCCAGTGCGACAGGCTCGACTCAAAAGGCATTGTGGGGGGATCGGTCCCAGGTCATATGTATTAATCTTTAATAAATATTTATTTTTAAAAAAACTTCTCATCAACAAGTACCAAAATCCTTTTGGCGAATATTTTTGATAAAAAATGACTTTCGTCATGTCAAACACATAAAATAAAAAAGGGAACCAACTATGTCCATTTATAAATAGCTTATTACAAAAATTGGTCAATTCATAAAATATTACTAATATTAGCCAAATATTACCAATATTAGCCAATAGCTATTTGTAGCAAAAAAAAGGTCAAATGTTTTCTTTCTTTTGAGTGGGTGTTATTAGAATAGATTGGATACATGTTAAGGAGCTTGAATCACAGTTATGAGATAATTTAGTGAAGTTTTGAAGTGGTTTGAATTGAAAATTTGAATTAGAAGATAAACATGAAAAAAAATATGTATATCACACTGTGTATCATTTACGTATCACATATGTATCATATTTTTATCAAATATGTAACACATGTATACCTGTGCGCGAGATACATGCGTGATACATGTGTCACAAATATATATATTTGGGTTTTTAATTTTATATGTGTTTTGTTAATTTTGATAAGTCTATGATTAATGGCTAGTGGTTGATAAGTTAGAACATATTTGGGACATTTCTGTAAGATTCCCAATAAAAAATTTGGAGGGACCAAACTAAAAAAGTAGCACTATTAACATTGTTCTATCATAAAGGCTTTACAAAGTATAAAAGGTTAATTTCGCAACATAGGGCTAGTCTTAGCTTCCCCCCCCCCCTAAATATTATCTTTAATAATCTAGCGAAGAACGAGCTAATGCGACTATGATGTTCCCTTTGCGAAATTAGGCTGTATAATTTATAAAACCGATGCAAAATGAAAAACATTACTTAGTACTTTAATTTTAATTTTCTATATTAATATAGGTTTCCACAAATAATCATATAACTTACTTTTACTACCTCACACAAAAATCATAGTGACCAGTGACCACTTATTGCCTCTTCAGCCGATGGTTTTTGCTTTTCGCTTCGGTATTCTTAATATCCTGATGTTGTTGCCTCTTTAGCCGATGGTTTTTGCGTTTCGTATCGGTTTTCTTAATATCATGTTGTTGTTACTATTTGTTGCCTCTTTAGCCGATACTTTTCGCTTTTCGCTTCAGTTTTCTTAATCTTGTTGTTGTTATCATTTGTTGCATCTTTTGTCGATGGTCTATTGGAAACAGACTCTCTGCCCTTTAAGGATAAAGGGGTCTGCGACTTTGGATATACATTACCTTCCTTATACTCTTCTTGTGAGAGCTTATTGGATTTGTTGTCGTTGTTGTTTAATAGTATTGTATTAGTATATTTCTTTGATTTTAGTGACCTTTCAAGTAAGGTTAATTTCTTGTTCAAAATTTAGGAGCATAATTTACTCTTTTCTAATTGACTAAAGTCAAATGACCCCAAAGGAAACCAAGAGTCAGATAAATGAATATGTTACCAATAAATGACCGTTCACTTTGACTTTACGATACTTTTCTGGTTTTATTTATTTCTTTTTCTTTTATAATTTACTCTATCTTTATCGGAAAAAACAAAAGAAAGTTCATAAAAATTATAATATAATAAAATGATGGTTTGAACTGCGCCTCTTTGTCCACTTTGACTTCTCGACACTTTTCTAATTTTATTTATTTCTTTTTCTACTTTGATTTTCTACCACTAGTTTATATATTATAATCGAACAATTATTATCACTATTCTCCATAGATTCGAAATTTGAACTTTATAGAGATTAAAAATTTGAACTTTATGGATTTTCAATTATTTCATATTAATATACAGTAATAATCAAACAAAATAACGATTAATAAGATAAATAATCTGGGCAAAAGTAACACATTCAACAAGTAGTAACAAGTTTTTTTGTTTGGCTGGTTCATTTTAAAAGAAAAACGAAATAAAAAAAAGTGTCTGCATGTACTGTTTTGTGGAGTCCCAAACTTTTTTAATTATTTTTTGGACAAAAAATATTTTTGTACTACTTTAAAAAAAAAGTTATCGCCTAATATAGTACTGCGTTTTACTTAAAAAAATTTTTTTTTTGGTAATTCGCAGTACTATACTGCGTTTTACTAAGATACATTTGTAAAATGCAGTATAATAATGCGTTTTACATTAAATAATTGCGTTGTACTCTGATTTTTGCCCCCACCAATAATGAACTGACATAACAATAATTCAATACATAAAACGTAGTATTGTACTACGTTTTACATAGAAAAATTCTACACCCCAACGTCGGACTTGCCTTATTTAAAGGCGTTTCAATTTTATAAAAATTCATTCAATACTTTATTTCAAACTTACGTTCATACTTCTCTCTTCTTCTTATCAATTATTTTTTTACAATGTCTGAAGTGACAAAAATAAGGGGTTCACTATATTGTGGGGGGGGGGGGGGGCGATGAAATTGTGTTGGAGAATAACTCTGTGAGGTATAGCTCACCTCCACAATGTCATGTTAAATTGCAGCTTACTATGGAGTAAAATAAATTGGTATCGTTGTTACGTAAAAAAATGAATAAGAGGAGGCATTCGTTAACCTTAAAATAACCGGTAGATTTCCGTATTCAGTGACTCCCTGAAGGGTTTGCTTATTATTCTGAGTTTAACATCGAGGATGATGAAACTCTTAGAGATTTTTTGCTGATTCCGGATGAATATAGGGAATTTATTATAATAAAATTATTGAAAATGTACGTCAAGGTGGAAGACGTTCCCAATAATGAGGGCGTGCATAGTAGGGATAACCCCAGTCATCGGTGGTTATTCTGGAGCAGTTTTTGCCGGACAGATTGGTGATGAAAGAGCTTGCCTTGATTTAAACTTGTCACCACCGGCGAATGAGCAACCACAAAATAATTTTTCGACTTTAGATAATCAACAAGACGACTGGTAAACTTCAATTTTACTACGCTTTAGCGATGTTTAATTTATGTTTACACGGATTTGTATTAACACTCATAATTTTACTTGGTAAAACGCAGTATAGTACTGTGAATTACAAAAAAAAAAAAAAATTTAAGTAAAACGTAGTACTATACTGCGAATTACTTTAATGACAAAATTTCTGTTAACGTAATTTGCAGTATAATACTGCGTTTTACTCATTTATGTACCTTTTTTTTTAAAATAGTATAAAAGTGTTTTTTGTCCAAAAAATGATTAAAAAGTTTCGAACTCCTGTTTTGTGAAAGCAACAACAGTGAAGTTAAAAGGTGTCCAATGGGATTCAAACGCTTGTCAATTTTTCAAGAACATAACTTAAGTTGGTCCTTGTCGATGAACCAATATCGAGTTTTTGACCAATATTGTCTCATATCTTTGAGGGTATGTCTATTTTGGTCTTTCAAATATAATTCTGAGCATATTTAGTCCCTTAAGTATGCTAAAGTGGAGCATCTTTAGTCTCACTGACATAATATGTTCAAAAACTAACGGTGTTACCTAACTCTGATTCATGAAGCAAATCTTCTGCTCTGAAGCAAGAAGTTTCCTCTCCTTTTATTGGATAACGCAAATTCTCACTTTAATTCTTCATTTTTAGATAATGTCTTCTAAAATTTTGACCTTGAAAATATTCCCTTTTGTGCCAGTTTTCAATGAAAAAATAACATTGTATAGCGCTATAAAATAGTAGCCGAAAAAATATGTAAAATTTGTATATATATGTTTAAAAATTTCGGTTGATTTTTACAAAAAGAAAAGTTAAAATTTGAAAAAAAAGAGCTACCTGGATCACTTCTAGGCATATTATTGAAGCAAACGAATAACCAGGTTATATTATCACTTTTAACCCGTGCCAGAAACTATTTACATATGGTAGCCGAAAAAGTATATAAAATTTGTATATTTTTTGTATATTAACATACAAAAGGTATATATATACAAAAAATATATAAATTTATACATTTTTCGGCTATTATTTTTACAACGGCTATACGGTGTCATTTTCTCATTGAAAACGGGCACAGAGAGGGATATTTTTAAGGTCAAAATTGTAGAAGACATTATCTAAAAATGAAGAATTAAAGTGATTATTTGCGTTATCCAATAAAAGCAGAGGAAACTTCTTGCTTCAGAGTAGAAGATTTGCTTCATGAATCAGAGTTAGGTAACATCGTTAGTTTTTGAACACATTGTGTCAGTGAGACTAAAGATGCTCCACTTTAGCATACTTAAGGGACTAAATATGCTCAGGATTATATTTGAAAGATCAAAATAGATCTACCCTCAAAGATAAGGGACAATATTGGCCAAAAACTCAACCAATATCCATCCGATTATGGTTTTGGGTTCTAAGCTAATAATAACTATTAAAACTTTAATGGATTTCTAATTATAAATGCAGGTCCTGGTCCTGACATAAATTAATGAGTTTTTCGGAACTCATACACGATATTGTAGATGAGCTGCTGCCTCTATAGCTCGTTCCACAACCAACCACCACTATAACTATATTTGGCAAAATACTTTATCATCCCCTAAACTTGTCACGGATTATTAGTTATAGTCTTAAACTATTCATGGTCTTAATTATGCCCCTCAACTAGGCTTTTTAAGAGTCATTACCCCCCTAGACACTGATGTGGCAAATTGTGTGAGTGCATTCGCCTGCCACATAGATTTTTCTATATATGTGACATTTTTTTGAAAAATAAAATAGATTTTTACCTTTTTAAGTATGTTACTTTTTTAGATAATTTTTTTCGAATACAATTTATAATAAAACTTGGATAGAACTATATTATTTAGACTAAAAATTTTTATTTGGCTAAAAATGATAAAGTTTTAGTTAATATTTTTTTGAATTTGACCTGAAAATAAAGATTTATACAATTGAAATAAATAGTCAAGGCACCTAAAAAGTCATAAAAAATACATGGTTTGAAATTAATCATTTTGGCTATAATTTTTTATATAGCTCTAAATTATGATGCTCTAAAAATATTTATTTTTTTTACAGATTTTACCTGAAAAAAGTAAAAATGCATAGTTGAAATAAATAGTCATTGTATCAAAAGAAGAGATAAAAAGAGTGTACAATTGCAAAAAATAACTTACTCTATGGATATATTTTTAGAGCAATAAAAAAAGGGCATCCCCGTGCACTAAGCTGTCACAATCCAAAATCCATCCGAAGGAGTCGTGATGACACCTACTCTCTAAACTAGGTAAGCCTAACATTAACTGAAATAACATTAATATTCACTAACTTCAAATTTTATATAACTCTGAACAATTACAATTCCCAAAACCGGTAGTACAAGTCATAAGCCTTTCTAAGAGTAGTTATACAAAATAAATACGTCACTGTTCCAGCACAAAAGGAACAAATGGAAATAAGTACAAATGAAGGTGATTTCAAGGCCTGCGAACGCAATAGCAGGTTTATCTTGAGTTTTCACCGCGACGATCCGCACAGCTACTATCGATCAAATACCTGGATCTGTACAAAAATGTATAGAAGTGTAGTATGAGCACACCACAGCGGTGCCCAGTAAGTATCAAGACTAACCTCGGTGGAGTAGTGACGAGGAACAGTCAAGATACCCACTGGTCAAATAAATTGAACAGAATATGATAATAAACTATCAAGATAAAGATAACAAAGTAATGTCAACAGCAGGGAGAATTCAAACCGCAAACAGTAGAGACAATAAAGGGGAAACACAGATGGAAACGAAAGATAATCAAGTAATTTAACACCAACATAGCTGGGACACAGACAAGTAAGAATGTGCTCGAATAAAGAAGGCGATGTTAACTCAATCAATCACATCATTTCTGATACACAATTCTGAATCCTCGATGTCTCATATCATAACCTTAATTTCCAAACCTTTAGCATACATGACACCTTATACCCACATATATCTATCTCATTTTGCACAACAACATCCTTCTGCTACCCAGTACATAACGTCCGTAAGTCCGTAAGTCTGACTGCTTCTGCTCAAATCAGACTTGGGCCTGACTCTACTTAAGGCCCAACGTCAGTCAGCCCTCCCCTTTCTTAAAGTTGACAATTTTTCCTTCCTTTGGGCTGCCTTTGAAGCCCAACCTGCTGAAGATCTTAGTGTGCTCACTAAAGCTTTTTATTCGATATTGTGATGTAATACTTTCAATGATGGTTTATTAATAATGCTAATTAATTAGGACCTTTCTTTTATCTGTAGAAATAATAAAGGTAGAAAATCATAGTCTCTTTAGGATTGGCCTTTAAATAAAATGAGATCAGCCTTGCCGAATAAAAATACAAAATTGCGGGGCCCTCAACAAATATTATATGAAAATACTTAGAATTTGGGAGGGCCGTTTAGCAAATTTTACGACCTTCCCCAAATAATAACGCGCTAGTCACTTTAGGCGCGCTTTTAATAAATTACCTTCTTAAACTCGGGTGCACATTTATATGACCCAAATCCAAATCTCATCGGAGTCGAAATGCGTCAATAACTACGAGTGCATTGATGTGACGTGGTTCGATACGTGTTTTCGCGATGTTACAATTCTCTCTTAAAATAACAACAATGAAAATGGGAAAGAGTTAAAATTGGCACACAGGTCCAACATGTATAAAATCAGATAAATGAGCCGAATACGACAATTGAGCGACCGTGTTAGAACCACGGAACTCGGGAATGCCTAACACCTTCTCCCGGGTTAACAGAATTCCTTATCCAGGTTTCTGGTTCGCGGACTGTAATACAGAGTCAATCTTTTCCTCGATTCGGGATTCAACCGGTGACTTGGGACACCATAAATCTCCCAAGTGGTGACTCTGAAATAAATAAACAAATCCCGTTTTGATTGTCCTTTAATTGGAAAAACTTCCTCTGCGCCTTTGCGGGCGCAGGTAAAAAGGAGGTGTGACAGCTCTGACGACTCTGCTGGGGACGGAACCCAGAATCTATGGTTCAGGGTTCAAGAATTCGAGCCTGGAATAATTGTTATTATTTGGATTCATTTATTATTTGATCTTATTACATGTTTTGGCCTAAATGTGCAAAATGTTGCTTTTATCGCTTTGATATTATCTGAACTGTATATAAACTGCTACGAAATCCTTCTCTTCTCACCTCCGAGGATGTACTTACTGGTTGAGACTCCCTATTCTGTTAGTGTCATACCCTGAAATAAGAAAGAGGCCGGACAAGTTACAAAGCCGGACGATCTCGCGGGTCCCCGGTACGTAGCCCCCTCCTCGACTCGAGTTGTCCGCTCGGGTACACAGTCTAGAACAAATACCCAGGTTACGAACCTAGAATAACTCAGCTTCATGCCGGATCCCTAGTACGAACGTTTGTTTGCATCATGTGCATTTGACTTTGGAGGCTCAACACAGGGGTTGGGTCTGTCTAGGACAGGTGTACCAAAACGACAAAAGACCATCCTGATGGATCCAACTTGCTACCTGTGCATTTGTTTGCTTCGGACTTGCATGCTGACCGGCTTTTGAATACTTTGAGTAAAGAGAGATAGAGGTAGTTAATCGCCTGTTTTGAAAAAAATTAATGTCCAAATAGCGTCGAAACTCTGTCGAATTTTTGAGAAAATGAAAAAAAAGGGTTTTGTTTATGAAAAAATGATTTTATTTGCCATTGAAAAGAGTCTTGTTTTCAAAAGAAGTTTGTTTTATCTATCCGAACTATGCCGGTTTGATTCTCACAGGGTGCGGGATACGTAGGCAACCCTCATCGGGTCCAACCTCCCCTTTACAAAAATGTCAAAATTTTAATTTTCGTCATAAATAAGTCGGGTGACGCCGTTTTTGTCAAAAATAGCCGAATGTTCCCAAAAGGGACGCCGGAAGGCTGACTTTGCATAAACGGCCACTTGTAGTCATTTTTTGGATTTTTGACCGGTTGACTCACCCAGCCTCAAAATCTTCGTTCCCGAAGTGCTGAAAGGCCGTGTTCGGAACTGGATCTTTCTTTTAATATGTGAAAAATTAAAAATAGCCAATTGGTTGAGTCAAATAAATTTTATTTTTTGCTTAATCACCTTAATAAATGTGCAGGATGAGCACGATGCAAAATGAACCTTTTTCAATAATGACTAAAATCCCTTTCAAGTTGTGGCTATGGTGGGATGATTTAGGTGGTGAAGGACAAGATGAGGTCAAGAAATATCTAAAAGGTCTTACGGGTTTATTGGAAATCCAGCCTCGGGGGATATCATAAGAGCTTTGGTCACCTGCTGGGACCCGGCACACAATGTCTTCCACTTCTCCGATTTTGAACTCATCCCGACTTTGGAGGAAATAGCCGGGTACATCGGAAAGGCTGAAGTTCCGTTGAGGCAAAAATACCTGGTTGCTCCAAGAGTTGTCACTGTGCATCGGTTTTTAGATTCGTTAAATATACCCAGGACGGTCCATAACCCAGATTTGGCCGCATGTTTTTGTAATCTGCGCTTCATATACGACAGATACGGTCATGTCGGAGGATTCAACAACCCAGGTAACAAGTTATGCAACAAAAGTAACCGTCAGAAATGGGACGAGCATAGACGAGTGGCTTTTATGATAACCTTTTTGGGCCTTTTGGTATTTCCAACGAAAGACGGAAACATTGATCTGAAAATAGCCGGGGTCGTCAGTACCTTGCTCACTTAAGATGAAAGCACTCTTGCGCCTATGATAGTATCTGATATCTTCCGAGCTCTCACAGCCTGCAAAGCTAGAGGGAACTTTTTCGAGGGGTGTAACTTGTTGCTACAAATATGGATGACTGAGCATTTCTGCCACCGTTCCCAGCTCTTGAGTTATGGTTCCTCGAAGAAAACTTGCATAGAATAGTTCTACACAAGAATCAAGGGGGTCAGTCTACCCAAGGGAGTTACGGCGTGGGCATCATTCTTTCGGACCCTCACCGCCAGCCAAATACAGTGGACACTAGGATGGTTGTCCGTTAACGAGGTCATCCATATGCCGGCAGCTAGGACCCACTTTCTATTGATGGGGCTCAAGAGCATTCAGCCTTACGCGCCATATAGGGTTTTGAGACAACTCGGGAGATGCCAAACAGTGCCACAGGAGGAAGATCTTAGTGCTCAAGTAATTGAGATTAGCCCTGACGGACAGTTCCCTGAAGCAAGAGTCCGTTAGATCTGGAGTGAATGCCAATATTTAAAAACAGATACTTGCATGCAGGATCAGGCCAAAGGCGAAGTGGTGCCAGGATACCTTGCTTGGTACATGAGAGAACTTGAGCACGAAAGGCCGGCTAAAAGACCCTATCTCCAGGAATTTGTCAAGGCGTTGCAAGAACAGTGGGATTGGTTGGCTAAAGAGCACTACAGGGTTACAATAGGCAAGTTGGAGAAGCAAGTTATAGATTTGAAATTTGAGAAAGATTTGCATATCGCTGCAAATGAGGGAGAAAAGAGAAAACTAGCTCAAGAAAACGAGGTCCTCAAAGCTCAAATCCAGAAAATGAAAATAGCTACCATAAACCAGAAGAGAAGCCGGGCTGATGAAAGGCTCATAAACGGTCTAAAGAAGAAAGTCCTTGAGTATCAAGAAGACCTGGAAAAATCTAAAGCTGGTCTAGCGAGAATCCAGATGAAATGGATAAAGAAGGCAGAAGAGCGAGCACGGTCTATGCAACAAATGAAGAGGGACTACAAAAGGAACATCGCTATATTGAGAGAAACAATATCCACTCTCAAAGAGCGGATCTTCAGACAAGCCCGAGATGCCAGAGCAGATAGGAAGCGCTACTATGATCTAATGGCCCGAATGGAGAAACAGATGAATGTGTTTCAGGATCAACTCCTTTACAACGCTTAAATGCTGGGGATGCGGAATCAACAAATAGAGCGATTGCTTATGGAAAGGGACAGAATCAAGGGAAGAATCGACGATATCGGGCACTACATCACCATAAAGTGCCTAGCTTGTGAGGATATGTCCCGTACCACCTTTTTTGCTTCAATAATGATTTATGTCCACCAGATCATGGAAGATTTGAAAGATCTGCAAAGGGGCCTTGCACCAAAGCCCGCGGCGAGGCCGAACGATGCCCCGCGGGCACCAAAATTCAGAACTCTGAAACATTCATAGTTTGAGTCTGTTTTTCCTTGTCTTCAGAGTCTGTTATCCATCGGAGTTTGTATTTCCCTTTTTGGCATAAAGTCTATAGTCTGTATCAAGTCTGTCAATTTCCTTTCAAAAATGTTTTGCCTTGTAATAAAATGTTTTGCTAGTAAAGGTTGAAAATCCAAAAATGGTGTCTTTATTTTCCGCACTTGTAGCAGAACTACGCGCGGTCTGATTCATGCGGGGACATGATATGTAGGCAATCCACATAAGATTCGACCACCACTAAAAAGAAAAAGAGGAAAGGCAAAGTGAATAAAAGAAAAGAAAAGAAAGAAATAAAAAAAGAGATAAAGAAAGTTTCAGAAACACTTAAACGAGGCACAAACAAAGTAAGCCGGAATGACGCATGCGGTCGAAGAAAAGACATGTTAGAAATGGTTAAACTGCCTAGGAACATTGCATCCCCCAACGTGAAATGCAATATGTGTTAACAAGTTTGTTGTTTTTCTAGAGATTTCGAACTAGTTAGTTTGTTAGAACATTCTGGTAGATTACCATTACCAAACAAGATCCAATGGGCCCATACTAAAAAGCATGACTAGTTCAGACCAAAGTGTCAAGGATGAAAGGACGGAGAATCAAATGCTGAAGGAGGAAATAGATAAGATGAGACAGGAGATGAAAGAAATGCAGTTGGCCTTAGCTAGGGTACAAAAAGTGCTTGACCCTCCCATTACTCCCACTCCCCCACCAGGACACACACCAGAATACTCTCCCCCCGGCCCTTCGACAAGCTCCCCCAGTCACCAATACTATTAGGGAAGAAATGCCTATGATCCCCAAGCTTCACAACCCAATCAGAACCCTCCTCCACCAAATGTTCCTGTTTTCGTGGCACCCCCACCAGCCACGCTGCAAAGATCATCGAGCGAGCCATTGTTTTAGGCTCACGATAACCAATATTACCCCCCTGAACCAACCTTCAAAGCACCTGAGACTCATACTTATAATACTCATTTCGAGATCCTGGTAGAGACTGAAAAGCCGGCTAAGAGCCCAGAGCAAGACGAAGTGCTTCGAAAGTTTAAAAGCCTGGAGCAGTCCTTCAGGAATATCCATGGGTTAGGCAACCAAGTCAGTGTGGCCTACAAAGATATGTGCCCATTCCCCGACATTCAATTGCCGGCAGGGTTCAAGATATAAAAGTTTGATCTATACGAGGGGCACAGTGATCCAGTGGCACATCTGTGAGGCTTTTGAAGTAAGATGAGAGGGGCCGGGGGAAAAGACGAGCTGTTGATAGCTCATTTTGGTCAAAGTCTAAGCGGGTCTGCACTGGAATGGTACACAAGACAGGATCCTATCAGGTGGTACACCTGGGACGATCTGGCACAAACCTTTGCAGGCCACTTCCAGTACAACCTTGAGATCGTCCCTGACCGTCTCACATTGTTGAAACTTGAGAAGAAGCCCGGGGAAAGATTCCGAGAATTTGGGTTCCGTTGGACAGAGCAGGCGGCAAGAGTTGATCCTCCGATGAGAGAGGGGGAAATGGTGGACTACTTTCTGCAGACTCTGGAGCCAACTTACTTCGGTCACCTGGTAACGTCAGTTGGCAAATCTTTCAACGAAGTAGTAAAAATGAGCGGTATAATTGAAGAGGGACTTAAGTCCAACAAAATCCTGAGCTATTCAGCGATTAAAGCAACCACGCAGGCCATCTAGAGCGGCACAGGAGGTGCGCTCGGAAAGAAGAAAAGGGAAGATGTCGCAACAGTCGAGGCAGGTACTTGGTCCAGATCCAGAGGTCCCCCCTCACTACCAACCTAGACCCCATCACTCAAATTACCCACACATTCCATACGGCCCTCCACAGCCCTAATACCCACCACAAGAGCCACATTTCTCTGTCCATCACACCCAAACTTACACCCAGCCTCCGGCTCGCCTGCAAGGGCGTGCGCTGGCTCCCCAGAATACATATCCACCTCCACAAAATACATATCTACCTCCACAAAACACATATCCACCTCCACAAAACACATATCCACCACCAAGGGCCTACAGGAATCCTTCGGGACCAGGTTTCCGTGGGAATCAGACTTTCAGGAATGAAAGGGTACAGAGGCAGAGAACATTCACTCCGCTGGGAGAAACCTATACTACTCTGTTCCTCAAATTGAGGCAGTTAGGCCTATTGAGTCCTGTGGATCCCAAATTGCTAAATCCCCTTCCCAAAAATCTAGACCACTCGGTAAGCTGTGAATATTGTTCGGGGACTCCCGGGCATGATACTGAGAAGTGTTGGAAGTTGAAGACTGCCGTACAAGATCTTATTGACACAAATAGGATCGAGGTCCAAGAGCCAGAGGCACCTAACATCAATCAGAACCCGTTGTCGGCACACCATGAAGCCCACATGATCGAACTAGTGCACGAAGGAGGGAAGCTCAAGAAGCCCTCACAAATGGTAATAATGATCCGTGCCAGTCCGAAAGAAAAGTCGATTAGTGGAAAAGCGGTAGTACAGTCGGAAAGGGTAGAAGGCAAGCCAGTGGTGGTGATGGGGAAGAGTTCGCCTGATGTTGCCAAGAATCCAGAGTCGGTCAAAGTAACGGTTCAAGGGATATCAAGCAAGCCAGTAGCCATGAAGGGGGCATGCATAGGACCAGTTGTTATTAGGCCAGTAATGCAGTTGCCGACAATCAGCGAGAAAGCTGTGCCATGGAGCTGCAGTCAAGTAATGGTAATGCATAAGGGGAAGGAAGTTGTGGAGGAAATATGTGAGGCACAAGGGTTAACTCGTTCGGGAAGGTGTTTTGCTCCCGCAGAGTTAAAAAGGGCCAATCCAGTAGCGACAAAGAATCTAGTTACCGAGGAAGAGGCGGAAGAATTTTTAAAGAAAATGAAGGCGCAAGATTACTCCTTTGTCGAGTAGTTGAGGAAGACCCCGACATAGATCTCATTGTTATCCTTGTTGATCCATTCAGATGAGCACCGTCGGGTATTGATGAAAATTCTGAATGAAGCCCATGTTCCGGATAAGATCTCTGTGAACCATCTGGAGAAAATAGCAAACATGATTTTCGAGGTCAACAGGGTCACCTTTTCAGACGATGAGTTGCCCGTGGAGGGTACAGAACATAATAGAGCCCTCTATTTGACTGTGAAGTGTGAAGACTCAGTAGTCACTCGAGTACTGATTGATAATGGGTCCAGTGCCAATATCTGTCCTTTGACCACCTTGAACAAACTGAAGGTCGATGGTGACAGAATTCACAAGAACAACATCTATGTTCGAGGGTTTGATGGTGGTGGTACAAACACAGTGGGTGACATCATACTTGAATTAACAATTGGTCCGGTCGAGTTCACCATGGAGTTTCAAGTGTTAGACATGGCAGTTTCATATAAACTTCTGTTGGGGTGACCCTGGATCCACGCTGCCAAAGCAATGCCTTCTACATTACATCAGATGGTCAAATTCGAGTGGGATAGGCAAGAGATTGTAGTACATGGGGAAGACAATACAAGCGCTGTAAGTAATGCCATCGTACCCTTCACAGAGACTGATGATGACAAGGGGTCGTGGGTTTACCAAGTTTTCGATACGGTCTCAGTGGACAAAGTTCCTGAGGGTGAAAGTATCCCACTTCCCAAAATAGCAGCTGCAACTGTCATGGTAGCCTCGGAGATGTTGAAAAACGGGTTTGTGCCAGGCAAAGGTTTAGGGGCTAATCTTTAGGGTGTTGTTCAACTGGTTTCTTTGCCCAAAAATCTGGACACCTTTGGGCTGGGGTTCAAGCCTACAGTGGCGGATGCGAGACGGGCTCGCAAGTTGAAGAAAAGAGTCTGGGTCCTTCCCAAGCCAATCCCGCGCCTGTCCAGATCTTTTGTCAGGCCGAGCATCAAAAAACAATTGTTGTCCAAAGTTATAGGGCCTTTGATTGGTGTAGATGGAGACTTAAATGAGGGCTTTGAAAGATTATTCACCGAAATCAACATGGTAGAAGTTGGGGAGAGGTCCAGCAAGGCGGATGTGCAGTTTGTGGGGCCAAAGGCAAAAATCAACAATTGGATGACTACTCTTTTTCCCATTCGGAGGGAGTCTTGGTAGTTGGCTCTGATTTTCTTTCCTATTTTCTGGATTATTCCAGGGTTGTAATCCAGATTTCGTTTTATTGTGTTCATCAAAGTGTGAAACCTTGTTATCCCGTAATTCAATAAAATAAAATAAAAAGGTTTCTTCTTCATTACTTATTTTAATTCTATTTTCTTCTTTTCTTTTTTGTACAGTTCTTTTTATACTGGTCTTAATGACATGGCGTGCATAAGGAATTCTCAGCCCAGTTTTTAAAATTAATCTGATTCCGAAATGATAGTTCAAGAAGTAGATTGTAATTACGAATCAGAATATGATGATGAGGATGAAGCCTTCGAAGAAATTAGTAAGGAGTTAATTCACTTCGAAGAAAAACCCAAACCCAACTTAAATGACACAGAAGCCATCAATTTAGGGGATGCAGATGATATCAGGGAAACTAAAATAAGCATCCACATTGCACCGAATATCACGGAAGAACTAATCAAAGCACTTATTGAGTTCAAAGATGTTTTTGCATGGTCGTATGATGACATGCCGGGGTTAAGCACGGATTTAGTGGTTCACAAATTGCCCATTAACCCGGCATGCCCTCCCGTCAAGCAGAAATTGAGGAAGTTCAAAACAGACATGAGTGTGAAGATTAAAGAGGAAGTAACCAAGCAGCTGCAAGCAAAGGTTATTCGGGTCACTCGATATCCTGATTGGTTGGCTAATGTGGTGCCAGTGCCGAAGAAAGATGGGAAGATCAGGGTGTGTGTCGATTACCGCAATCTGAACAGGGCAAGCCCAAAGGATAACTTTCCATTACCCAACATCCATATCTTGATCGATAATTGTGCCGGACGTGAGATCGGGTCTTTTGTGGATTGCTATGCTGGGTATCATCAGATTCTGATAGATGAAGAAGATGCGGAAAAGACGACTTTCATTACGCCGTGGGGGACTTATTGCTACCGGGTAATGCCATTTGGTTTGAAGAATGCTGGGGCAACGTACATGAGAGCAATGACTATTGTGTTTCATGATATGATACATAAAGAGATTGAGGTATATGTGGACGATGTGATCATAAAATCCAAGCATCAGGAAGACCACGTAGCAGACCTAAGAAAGTTTTTCCAAAGACTCCGAAGGTACGATATTAAGCTCAACCCGGCCAAATGTGCATTTGGTGTTCCATTTGGAAAGCTGTTGGGATTCATCGTCAGTCGGCGAAGCATTGAGTTGGACCCGTCAAAGATCAAATCCATCCAAGATTTGCCACCGCCGAAGAACAAGACAAAAGTAATGAGTCTGTTGGTAAGGTTGAATTACATCAGCAGGTTTATTGCTCAACTCATAGCAACTTGTGAACCCATTTTTCGGCTACAGAAGAAAGATGTTGCGGTAGAATGGATGGTAGAATGTCAGGAAGCATTTGACCAAATCAAAGGATATTTATCAAATCCACCTGTGTTGGTTCCACCTAAGCCGGGAAGACCGTTAATTCTTTATCTAACAGTCCTGGAGAATTCGTTTGGCTGCGTACTGGGGCAACACGACATTACAGGAAGGAAGGAACAAGCCATCTATTATCTCAGCAAGAAGTTTACAGGTTATGAGGTTAAGTACACTCAACTCGATAAGACATGTTGCGCCCTAACTTGGGTGGCCCAGAAATTGAAGCATTATCTGTCATCATATACTACTTATCTCATTTTACGCTTGGATCCACTGAAGTATATTTTCCAGAAGCCTATGCCCACAGGGAGATTGGAAAATGGCAGATATTACTCACAGAATTCGACATCGTCTATGTGACAAGGACGGCCATGAAGGCCCAAGCATTGGTTGATCACTTGGCTGAGAATCCTGTTGATGAAGAATACGAGCCCTTGAGGACGTATTTTCCTGATGAAGAAATGATGCATATAGATGAGTTGGAAATGACCAAGGAACTAGGATGGAAGCTTTTTTTCGATGGAGCCGCAAACGCGAAGGGAGTTGGAATAGGAGCGGTACTTATTTCTGAAATAGGACATCATTATCCTGTTACGGCTCAGCTGCGTTTTTATTGTACCAACAACATGGATGAGTATGAGGCATGCATTTTGGGTCTACGGCTAGCTGCAGACATGGATGTCCAGGGCGTCTTGGTCTTGGGAGACTCGGACCTCCTGGTGCATCAGATTCCGGGTGAATGGGAAACAAGGGATTTGAAGCTCATACCATATCGACAATGTTTGCACGATCTGAGCATGCGATTTTGATTAGTGGAGTTCAGACGCATCCCAAGAGTTCATAATGAGATTGCCGATGTTTTGGCCACCTTAGCATCAATATTGCACCACCCAGATAAAATTCATGTTGACCCGTTGCATATTCAGGTTCGTGATCATCATGTTTATTACAACATGTTAGAGGAAGAACTGGATGGCGAACCATGGTTCTATGATGTCAAGGAATACCTCAGGATGGGGATATATCCGGAGCAGGCCACCAGAGATCAAAAGAGAGCCATTCGGCGACTGGCAAATGGATTTTTCCTTAGTGGAGGAGTGTTGTACAAAAGAACACCAGATTTGGGATTGCTGAGATGTATAGATGCTAGTCAAGCCATGACAGTTATGATAGAGGTACATGCTGGAGTTTGTGGGCAGCATATGAGCGAATATGTATTGGCGAAGAAGATTCTTCGAGCAGGGTACTATTGGCTCACTATGGAGCGTGATTGTATCAGTTTCGTGCGGAAATGCCATCAGTGTCAGATACACGGAGATCTGATTCATTCTCCGCCAACAGAATTGCATACAATGTCAGCACCATGGTCATTTGTTGCCTGGGGCATGGATGTCATTGGACTTATTGAACCGGCAGCTACCAACGGTCATAGGTTCATTCTGGTGACCATCGATTATTTCACTAAGTGGGTTGAAGCTAAAACTTTCAAGTCGGTAACCAAGAAGGCAGTGGTAGATTTTGTTCATTCCCATATCATCTGTAGATTTGGGATCCCAAAAATGATCATCATGGACAATGGTGCTAATCTTAACAGCAGTTTCATGAAAGAAGTATGTCAACAGTTCAAGATTACACACCGTAATTCCACACCATATCATCCCAAGGCGAATGGAGCGGTCGAGGCGGCCAACAAGAACATAAAGAAGATACTGAGGAAGATGGTAGAAGGGTCCAGACAATGGCATGAGAAGTTACCATTGGCATTGTTGGGTTATCGCACTACTGTTCGTACTTCAGTAGGTGCAACTCCTTATTTGTTGGTATACGGAACTGAAGCAGTGATACCGGCAGAAGTTAAAATTCCATCCCTTCGGATTGTCGCTGAGGCTGAGATTGATGATGACGAGTGGGTCAAAACCCGTTTGGAGCAGTTGAACTTGATTGATGAAAAGAGATTGGCAGTTGTGTGTCCTGGCCAGTTATATCAAAAGAGAATGGCAAGAGCATACAACAAAAAGGTGTGTCCCCAGAAGTTTGAAGTGGGCCAGCTAGTGCTGAAACGCATCCTCCCACATTAGGCTGAGGCAAAGGGCAAGTTCGCCCCGAATTGGCAAGGGTCATTCATTGTAACCAGAGTGTTGTCCAATGGCGCTTTATGTTTAACAGATATCGAAGGGAAATGCGTCGACATGGCTATCAATTCTGACGCAGTTAAGAGATATTATGTATGATTTCTTTTAATTGTAATTGTTGTTTGTTTGCATTTGGCATGGTATCGGAGAATGAAATGACGGAGGCAATTTGTTCTTCCATCCAAACACTTCAACCTTTGCTTCCCCTTTTGAGCCTTATTTATTCTTTCATACCCCTCTTTTGGAATCAGTAATGAAAATGAAAGAAAAAGAGAAGAGAAAAATAATGATAATAAAGACAAAAGAAAAGTCACAAGAAAAATAAAGGAATTGGGAACTACATTTGACCTGATTCCTCAAAAAGGATACGTTGGCGCCTCACGGCTCGGCCAGAGTGTAATAAGAATCAAAAATCCCCAAGCAAGAAAAATTGGGTAGAAGTTGTGTTTATAATTTTGGGAAAGAAAGTTGATTCCAAGAGTTGTAATGCTTTACCCATCAAAATTATTTTAAATGTTTCTTTAGCCGTACACCAGAAACCCATATTGATGTCCAAAAGACCTCCCGATCAGTATCCGAGAAGTGCTAAGTCGGGCAAATGGAAGTCTGGAGTAACACTCTGGTACCCAGCAGAAAAGAAATGAAATGAGAGAATTCCCAGCAGAAAGGAAATGAAATGAGAGAATCTTATCAGTAACACCCCAATCCCCAGCTGAAAAGAAATAAAATGAGAGAGTCTTATTGGTGAAAACCTTCACAGGCACCATAAGGCGACGGAAGTTGAGAGAAATAAAATGAGAGAGTCTTATCGGTGAAAACCTTCCCAGGCACCATAGGGCGACGAGAATTGAGAGAAATGAGGGAGTCTTATTAGTGAAAACCCCTTGAAGGGCACTATAAGGCGACAAGGAATTGAAAGAGGGCAAACAAGGTAAGGTTGACAGAAATGATCCATCGAGACATCAAGCAGAACAAAGATGTTGATTCGGCAAAAGAGTTGGGTGGCGGGACCTTTTGAAATGCAAAGTAAGGTCATCAGAAAAATTGAGTGATATAATAGACTGAGTTGATTAAACCGAAATGCACGACATGATCATTGAGATCGGTTATACCATTCAGATAAGTCCTTTTCCTTTTTCTCTTCAAACAATGCTTTAGGAAGATTTTTCTCTTTATCTTTTGAAGTCATCGTCTTTCATTTCTTTTGGTTAAAGATTTTTATAGTAGTTTATTTTTAAGAAGGATTTTCAAGGCCAACTACCAATCGCCAACATGGGACAAGGTAAATGGGGATAAGACAGGCCGAAGATAATGTGACGGGACAAGAAAGACGTCATTATAAGACCAAATGATGGATTGTTCTAAGATGTCGGGGAAAGTATGGAGTAAAAGTGAAAAACAACAGTCGAGAAGTGGGTGGATACAGAAGCATCAAGAAGGTCGAAAGTTATCAGCCAAGTTTCAAGACGGTCGAACAACGCAGAGCATGGAAAAAGGAAAAGGGAAAACCATCCCTAGAAGGAACGTCCCCCACAATTTAAACTAACAAATTTTCTTTGATTTGAAGCAGGAACAGGAAATGTTATTGATGACGGGAAGACATGCCACAAGAAAGATTGTCAAACTGGGGCAGAAAATTTTCTCTCAGTTCGAAATTTTTTTGGAAGTCTAACACAAGTTTTGAGGGAAGCGTTATCCCCAGCAGTTTTCGGGAGAAGGAAAAACAAGTTTAAAGAAAGCAATTTCAGGAGGAAGATAACACAAGTCGTAAGGGAAGTAGTTTCAGAGGAAGGAAAACACCAGCTTTAAGGGAAGTAGTCTTTAAAGGAGGATAATAACATATTCTTGACACACCGATGTTATCCCCAGCAGTTTTTAAAGGAATGAAACACCAGTTTTGAGTGAAGCAGTTTTGAAAGAAGTTAATTCAAGTTAGAAGGAAAATGGTTCAGGAAGCAGGAAGGAACAACGGCAATAGAACGCATTTTTAAAAAGTTGTTGAAGTCAAGAGCCCGCCTGGAGAATGGATGTGTTATATTTATAAGTCGTTGTTGAAGTTAGGAGCCCACCTGGAGAATGAAGGTTGTTATATTTTAAGTCATAATTGAAGTCAGGAGCCCGCCTGGAGAATAGAGGTATTATATTTTTAAGAAGTAGTTGAAGTCAGGAGCCCGCCTGGAGAACGGAGGTGTTATATTTTTAAGTCATTGTTGAAGTCAGGAGCCCGCCTGGAGAATGGAGGTTGTTATATTTTAAGTCATAATTGAAGTCAGGAGCCCTCTTGGAATGGAGGTATTATATTTTAAGAAGTAGTTGAAGTCAGGAGCCCGCCTGGAGAACGGAGGTGTTACATTTTAAGAAGTTGTTGAAGTCAGGATCCCGCCTGGAGAACGGAGGTGTTATATTTTAAGTCGTTGTTGAAGTCAGGAGCCCGCCTGGAGAATGGAGGTTGTTATATTTTAAGTCATAATTGAAGTCAGGAGCCCGCCTGGAGAATGGAGGTGTTATATTTTTAAGTCGTTGTTGAAGTCAGGAGCCCGCCTGGAGAATGGAGGTTGTTATATTTTAAGTCATAATTTAAGTCAGGAGCCCGCCTGGAGAATGGAGGTATTATATTTTTAAGAAGTAGTTGAAGTCAGGAGCCTGCCTGGAGAACGGAGGTGTTACATTTTAAGAAGTTGTTGAAATCAGGAGCCCACCTTGAGAATGGAGGTGTTATATTTTTAAGTCGTTGTTGAAGTCAGGAGCCCGCCTGGGGAATGGAGGTTGTTATATTTTAAGTCATAATTGAAGTCAGGAGCCCGCCTGGAGAATGGAGGTATTATATTTTTAAGAAGTAGTTGAATTTAGGAGCCCGCCTGAAGAATGGAGGTTGTTATCATTTCAAGTTGTAGACGAAGTTAGGAGCCCGCCTAGAGAATGGAGGTATTATCGTTTTAAGTCGTAGTAAAAGTCAAGAGCCCGCCCGGAGAACGAAGTATTACAACAAAAATCCCCAGCATAAATTAAAGTTCAGAAGTCGGAAGGAAGGCAACAGTGGTCAGAAAAAGGCAGTTCAAGCTTCGAAGGAAAAATAATGCAAAACTCACAAGAAGGAAATAAGCAGTTCGAGTTCGGCAATCAAGAGAGAATACCAGCCAAGTCAGAAGTAAAGAAACATCAGAGGAAACACAAGGCAGCGACAGTCACATGACCAAGTTTGAGAATAAATCTTTGTAATTCATTGACTATAGTTTAGATTAACTTCTTGTTCTCTTTTAGCATGGTGTAATAAGGAAGTCAGTAAGTAGCGGTAGCATCAGCAACAGCAGTACCAGTAAATCCACAGCTCCATGGTAGTCCCAGCTACCAAAACTTTCCGAACTACATTGACCTGATTCCCTTTTAGCCAGAGATATGTAGGAAACCTTTGAAGCAGAGGTTCGGTCAAATCTTTCAAAAATGCTTCACACGGAGTAGCCGAACGAGCAAAAATCGCTCGTATCCACTCACCTTATCTTTGCACGAAAACTCTTCGTGTTTCCGGACAAAGAGGGGCAGCTGTGAGTACATGATTTTTGCCCTATAAGAACTACTCCCACAAAAATTCAAAATAAAATAGTTGTGTATTTCTTGTGATTTATTTGTATTTGTCTGTGCATGTTTATTCTATTTTTATTACTGAAAAATACAAAATATATGTGTTGCATTTACATTTACAATTTAGGATTAATTAACCAGTGATTTATTTTACGAAAATAAAAATCATAAAAAATAATGTACTTTGCATTTTTAGCATTTAATGTTGAATTGTGTGATTTTATTGTTAATTGGCATTTAATTATATGTGATAATTGTTATTATAAGATGATTAGTATTTTTAACGTGGTTTATAATTTTAGAAAAATAATTTAGGAAGAAAATAAAAAGAAAAGAAGACAAAAATGAAAATGGAAGAGAAATCGGACTGTACCATGTTAATTTTGATCAAATCCAGCCCAAACTTTGTGTCTAACCCGGTCCAACTGATCAGCCCACTCAAACGTCCCAAACGACGTCGTCTATGCCACTTTCAATCAGTGCCGTTGGATTGAATCAATCCAACGGCCAGGATCATCTCTTACCCAAATCCAACCCAACCCCGTCCCTGTACCCGGTTCAGCCCAAACCTGCCCCAGCACTTAAACAAAACGACCCCGTTTTGCTTGGGCTTGATCACAGCCGTTGGATTTTGTAATCCAACGGCTCACATTAATCCCCTCAATCTAATATACCAAAATACCCCACACCCATTACCCCTCTCATTTCCAAATGCCCCCCCCTGTTTAGTCGTCTCTCTCAGAGACGACCCCTCGAAACCCTAGCCGCCCCCAAATCCCTTCGCTGTAAACCCGGCGGCAATAATGCCAGAGACCACCAAACTCACACCCCTAAACCACTTTGACCCCCTCAATCCAAATCTATACCTCTTTTACCTCGAATCATACTACAACTTCTCGAATCTTCAATTGAAGATTCGAGCAAAACCCTAAACTTACCCAACCAGTCTCAAAATTACTCCACTAAACCACCTTGCTACCCCCGTCCCAAATCCCACCCAGGTTCTATCCAAATCTTGTTAGAGCCTTTCGAATTTCAGATCGAAGGCAAATCCTAGAGGAACCAGCTTCAGACTGTGTACGAGGTTAAAGGTTTGAGGTCTTAACCGACTTTAGTCGAGTGTTTTCAGTCGAGAACACTCGATTAAGGTCCGTTTTGGCTTCAAAATTTCAAAACGAAGTGTCAATGAGAATGGGGTTCATTTGGGTTTCTGATTTTTGAGGTATTTCTCCTCTTTTACTTTTTCTTCTTTGATTATTGTTTGTTATTTGCCTAATTAGGTTTCCTTGTTATGTTTGTCAATTAATCCTCCTCCTCTTTCGGACCTTTTTCTGGTCTAGTTTTCTCATCTTGGTCGATTGGCATATGTTGAATTTATTAAATGTTCTCGTCGATTGACCCGTTCATGTATATAGTTCAGTTGTTCTTCTCAAGTTATTGTTTGTTGTTTTATCTTCCGACCTTGGTATTTTCAGCCTCAGGGCTCGTATCCAGTATACTTGTCGTTCCAGCATTTTTGTTCGAGGTGAATTTACAATTGTATCTGTTCCCAATATAGATAGCTTACTCTCATGCATATGTATGAATCAATTTCTTGACCTTAATAGTCCAGTCTGACTATTGTCCTGAATCATTGAGTCCCCATCTTGGTTGAAATGCTGTAGGATTGGATTTGAGTTCAATTGCTGATTAAGTTTAATGACTTGGATCTACTCGTTTGTTCTGTTAAGTTTATTCTGATATGAATCTGGCTTTGTTGAATTGTCCTAATGTTGTTGATTGGGAGTTAGTTTTATGTGTTTAATTAGTCAATTGTTAGGATTTCTAACTTAGTTGAATTGGTTATAACTGATGGATTTGGTACAGATTGAAAGGGGTTGAGGTAGGATAATACACAGGGGTTAAGGGGGTAATTTGGGAATTGAAAAGTTTAAAAATGGTTAGTTTAAGTGTTCTGTCCAGTAAGTACTAATTAACATTAAACTAATGCATTTATTTAGTGCTAATGGGGAACAAGACATAATGGTAGGGGAAGGTTTAAAGGAAATGGATTAAGAAATAGGTGCCCATACCTATTTGAATTTAAATAAAGAAAAGACAAGGGTAGTGGGGAACAAGTGAATTAAAAAAAGAACAAAACATGTAGTAGTGGTTGGGGAATATCATGGGCAGAAATACTTTCTTAATTAGCTTAATGCTCCTAAGAGCTGGAAAGTTAATAAAGTTTGGCTATAAATGAGAGGAGCTTTACACGGTGTAAGGGGGATTTTTCTTTTTGAGAGTCTGGTCTAGGTTTTTCTTTTGGGGCAGACCTTAGAAGAGGAAAGCAATCTGAAAAGAGAGAGAAAAGAGTTCAAAGATTGAATACAAACAGGTTTTGAGATAGCTTAAGATGAGTTTGGGTGTAGTGTTGCAGAAGTGTGTTTTTTCTGATTTCGTTTCTGAGGTCGTTTGAGCTGTTTAAGTTTGAGTGTTCTGGTTTTAACTGGTTTCAAATCCACCTGGGTTTGCTGCATATGCTACTGGGTTGTTGGTGGATTGTTGTTTGTATTGCTGCTCGTATTACTGTTGTGTTGCTGCTGACTGCTCTTCCTTCTTTTGTTCTGTGTTTTTTCCAATCCAGGTACATATCCTGTAACTTCGAGTTTGTGGACATGAAGTAAAAATGTTGAATGAATCTCTGTTGATATGTCTTTCGTGATCCATGTAGTATAAAATTCCAGTAGAACCTTCGTTTGTAACTATGGTTGATTTCTCGGGCACGTTATATTTCATGTATGCCTTAGACTTTCACTAGATTTTTATTTATAACTAAAACTGGACTGTTTGGATTATTGGACTATGATTATTCATTAGCCTTAGTATAGTTTACTTTGCTTTTGTGTAGTTTAACTTTTTAAAATTAAAAATATCTAGAACAGGAAACTGCTCTTAAGATCTATGATTTTCATTTGTATTCACAGCTGAAAATTCAAACTATTGTGAGTAATTAGTAGAAAATATCGGCTGAAGTGTTAAGTAGATTCAGATCTGATAAGTAAGTTACTGATTGGAACTTGATTTTAAAATGGATTACGCGCTCCTACTAGTGTAAGATCAGGCATTCTTTGTTTTTTTATGCATTAGATAGTTCATTTGTGGATATAAGTCATATACAAAGAAATCCTTAGGATGTAGCGATCTGAAATTGATATGGGTTTTAGGAGTACGAGTTCAGCATGTTTGGTCAACCTTACACAACTCCGATGACTATGCATAGGATAATTGAACTCGAAAGTTGGCATGTTAATTTGAAGTTAGAATTGATTATTTGTTTGCCAATAATTAGGTAGATGTGAAAAAAATCAGTAGGCCAAGATTCAAATAAAATCAGTAGGAGATCAGGGCTCAATTGAGGGCCTAAACGTGACTGCTTCTGCTCAAAAATCGGACATGGGCCTGACTCTACTTAAGGCCCAACGTCAGTCAGCCCTCCCCTTTCTTAAAGTTGACAATTTTTCCTTCCTTTGGGCTGCCTTTGAAGCCCAACCTGCTGAAGATCTTAGTGTGCTTACTAAAGCTTTTTATTCGATATTGTGATGTAATACTTTCAATGATGGTTTATTAATAATGCTAATTAATTAGGACCTTTCTTTTATCTGTAGAAACAATAAAGGTAGAAAATCAAGTCTCTTTAGGATTGGCCTTTAAATAAAATGAGATGAGCCTCGCTGAATAAAAATGCAAAATTGTGGGGCCCTCAACAAATATTATATGAAAATACTTAGAATTCGGGAGGGCCGTTTAGCAAATTTCACGACCTTCCCCAAATAATAACGCGCTAGTCACTTTAGGCGCGCTTTTAATAAATTACATTCTTAAACTCGGGTGCACATTTATGTGACCCAAATCCAAATCTCATCGGAGCCGAAATGCGTCAATAACTACGGGTGCATTGATGTGACGTGGTTCGAGACGTGTTTTCGCGACGTTGTAATTCTCTCTTAAAATAACAACAATGAAAGCGGGAAAGAGTTAAAATTGGCACACAGGTCCAACATGTATAAAATCAGATAAATGAGCTGAATATGACAGTTGAGCGACCGTGTTAGAACCACGAAACTCGGGAATGCCTAACACCTTCTCCCGGGTTAACAGAATTCCTTATCCGGGTTTCTAATTTGCGGACTATAATACAGAGTCAATCTTTTCCTCGATTCGGGATTCAACCGGTGACTTGGGACACCATAAATCTCCCAAGTGGCGACTCTGAAATAAATAAACAAATTCCGTTTCGATTGTTCTTTAATTGGAAAAACTCCCTCTGCGCCTTTGCGGGCGCGGGTAAAAAGGAGGTATGGCATATATATATATATATATATATATATATATATATATATATATATATATATATATATGCGGCGCGCATTCTGATCCCACCAATCCTCCCTTATTCCTCCGTATCAATTACAATAAAAGTAAATTGTCACAACCTAAAATTCACTAAGGGTCATGATGGCGCCGGGCACCGCTGTCAGGAAAGTCAACCAAAATACTTAATTAAGTTCTCGTTTTAATAATTTTGAAAACTATGATTTTCTTTCAATTTTATCAGTAAAAGATAATCGTTTCAAATCGAATATGAATGTTAAGCAGTTAATACAAGATACCTCATACTCATCCCAGAATCCGGTGTCACAAGTGCATGAGCATTTACTAGGGAATGACATAACATACAGTAACTGTCCGAAATACAAGTGGACAGAAATGAAAATACATTCAATACTCTGAAGTAGACTCTGCTGGCTGCGGGTCGTCTCGATAATTGCAGCTCACCTAAGTCTCCATATCAACCATGCCGCTATACCACTAAGCCACTAGCCACATATAAACCTGTGCAAATAAAATACACAGCAAGTGTAGCATAAGTACGAAAATAACGTGTACCCAATGAGTATCCCATCTAATCTCAAAGAAGTAGAGACGAGAGGTCGACTTTGACACTTGGTAGTAGTCCAATAGCAATATTATTAATGCGATGAATCATGAATTTATTAAGAACATCAGTAAATTCAAATAAGTCACGAAACAGGTAAGAGTTCCTTTTTATTAAAAGTCTCCGGATCATAATCCATTAATTAACAATTATCTCGAGTTGGGGAGAGCAAATATCAATATCAATAACTCTCAAAGCAAGCAATGCAAGCATGAACAAATCATGTCGAGGTCGTACGACCCTATCCAACATAAATGTAAAATATGCATTGCTGAGGGTCGAACGACACGAACCATAGATGCATCTATTACCCCGCTCGCGAATCATACATGTGACGCAGTTAAAGCTAAATAAAAAATCACCCTGCTCGTGATATACATGCGACGCAGGTACACATAGAAATACATGCTCAAACAACCAATTAAGAATTTATCAGGAAACATTTATCCAAATAAAAGCCAATTATTTTTTAACAATTTAAGAAAATGAAGTTTAATCCTTATAGAAATTCATTTACCAATTCGATAGGATTTAAATAATTCTACTGCCAACAAGATTTCAGATATTCCAAGTGTAGCATGCTTTTGGGTCCTAGGCTACCCGGACTTACACATATTAGTAGCTACGCACGGACTCTCGTCACCTCGTGCGTACGTAACCCCCACAAATAGGAGCACATAACCAATTATTTCACCTATGGGGACAATTCCCTCTTACAAGGTTAGAAAGGAGACTCACCTCGCTCCGAAATTTCCATAACCGGCTTTAAGCCCTTCCAACGACTCCAATTGATGCACAACGCCCCACAACTATTCAAACAACAGGCAAACCAATAAAAATTCACTCTAATACTTGTAACAAATCAAATTATATAAGTTCCCAACTCCGCTCGAAAAGTTGACCAAAATGCCCTCGGGCCCACGTGCGCCGATTCTGAAATTTCTCGAAGATAAATTCTACCCATACCTTTACTAACTCAAATATAAAATTTTCTCAAATTTTCATGCTCAAATTCAAGGTAAAAGTCCAAAATTCCAAATTCTAGGTCTTCCCAAAAAAATCCAAAATTTATACAAATTTTCCATGTCTAAATCCATGTAAGATCACATATTTAACTCAAAAATAGGAAGAAATCACTTACCTAGTGTTGCTTGGTGAAAATCTCTCCTTGAGCTCTCCAAAATCGTCCAAGACAAATGAAAGAAATGAAAGAAATGGGCCAAAACTCGTGTTTGAAACAATATGCTCAGGCCTCCTCGTACCTTGCGCTGTGCAGGTTGTACATCCTATTACCATTTTCCCCTGTTGTACACCTTCTGTTAAAATGCCCATAACTCTTTGTGGAAATATCCAAATGACAAACGGTTTAAAGATTTGGAAACTAGACTCGACAATCTTTCATTTGATAGGTTGTCCACCATATAAATCTTTATATATTCCGAGATATGATCTTCTAAAGTCGGCTCCATGAATCAGAAAATTCTGTCGAAACTACTCCACCAGCCATTTTCAATCGACCATAACTTTCTGATAAAATTTCCAAATTATAAATGGTTTAACTTTCTGGAAACTAGAATTCAAGGTCAATAACTTTTATGTTTTGCAAATTTTCATATTCCATATAGATTTCGAGATATTAGCTTCCAAATTAGCCTCCTCGATTGCACCATTGTTGTCCAAAACAGTAGCTGCAGCAGAAAAAGCACCAGATTTTCAGCAGCTTCAAAATTCCGAAATCGATCCGTTAGCCTTCGAAATCCACCCGAGACCCTCGGGACTTCAACTAATTATACCAACATGTCCCAAAACATGATACGAACTCATTCGAGGCCTCAAATCACATCAAACAACATCGAAATCATGAATTGTACTCCAATCCAAACTTTATCAACTTTGAAATTTCAAACTTCTACATTCGATGTCGAAACCCATCAAATCACGTCCGATTGACCTCAAATTTTGCACATAAGTCATATTCGACATTACGGACCTGATCCAACTTTTGGAATTGGAATCCGACCCCGATATCAAAAAGTCAAACTCTAGGTCAAATTTCTATCTTTAGCCAAATGACTTCAAAATGACCTACGAACCTCCGAATTCACTTCCGATCGTGCTCCCAACTCTAGAATCACCATACGGAGCTATTCCCAAACTCGGAATCCCAAACGGACATTGATAACCCTAAAATGCACTTCAACCCAAACTTATGAAATTCCTCCAAAATGCTAACTTCCTCAATAGGCGCCAAAACATTCCTGGGTCTTCCAAAACCCGATACGGACATATGCGCAAGTCCGAAATCATCATACGAACCTGCTAGAACCTTCGAATATCAATTCTAAGGTCGTTTACTCAAAAATTCAATCTTAGCTAATTCTTTCAACTTAAAGCTTCCAAAATGAGAATTCTCTTTCCAAATCAACTCCGAACTCCCCGAAAATCAATTCCGACCACGCGTACAAGTCATAATACTTGAATGAAGCTACTCATGGCCTCAAATAGCTGAATGGCATGCTAGAGCTTAAAACGACCAGTCGGGTCGTTACATTCTCTCCCACTTAAATATACATTCGTCCTCGAACGTGCTAAGAACTGTGTTGTGGTTGTCTGAAATCACTATTTAACACTCGAGCACTTACCCGTGCTACCACAACTCAGCTGGGCACCCTAGCTCGATTAATCTGAAAATATCTGTTTTCACTTAAGCAAATAAGCCTTAGAGCCCAATTTATACATCCGGAATTCTCTGCCAGGCCTGTTCCAACATACGCTCATTGTATCAATAACTACCTACAGCACCAAAACATGATTGCATACCTTAGCTGAATTCACACCTTGCACCACTTTACTCACAAGACCACAATAATATTCTCTGATCCAATTAGTCGAAATTCCACGAATTTGATGCTCCCATTGCACCTCATGACCTACATAGGTCTTGCTCTAACTCTTACAATACCGCCAAGATGGAAGAGGTATGTAGAAATTCATACCCAACTACCGAATCAACAAATTATTAGGTCTATACTCTTGACAAGAACTATCACCTCATTCTTAACCAAATAATGGTCTTAACTCCTTAATATACTTCATATAATCAGATTGCACTGATCCTAAATCCAACGATCCCGTCTCACCCAGTACGAACCGCTCAGGCAATAAGCCACCCCGGACATGATCAAAAGTCTCATATGATGCCACAATGTGCCAATAGGCTATGAACTCGAACATGACAAAAGGAAAATGAACACTGGAAGGAACTACTCAACTCATGCACTAATATGGACTTTCCTTAGAAAATAGGAAACAAGGCATACAAAAATAGCATATAGAAAATTGTACTCAACATCACACTGTTGCGGCATGCAACCCGATCCAAATATCATACCCATGGTGGCGTGCCACCCGATCCACACATAAAATTCACATAAGGAGATATACATCGAGCTAAATTGCTCATTACAACAAAATACCGAATATCGGTCACAAGCACACTAAGTGAATAATACCATCCATAGGGAGACATATAGTGCCATAGGCTACAAAACTCAAGCACAACTGAGGTGCGATATATGTTCTGAAGCTAAAGAGCCATCCTTCTCACATATCACCATTGCTACGCGGAACCTCAATACATAAGAAAATTATCAAGCCATTCACAACTCACAACGCACAATATAGCATTACATGAAATAGCCGACGACGAAATAACACCCCATGTCTGAATACTCCTATATGAGGAGCGTTATGCTGAAATGAACACATTCAGCCTAATATAAGGCCCATATTCACATTTAAATCCATCCACAGACCTCAAGCTGATTCTGATCGCACTGAACTAGGCTAATAACCTTTCAAAGGTCCATAATAACTCCCCTTTTTCTCATAACACATAAGAACAACCATCACAACCGGAGTAATCCTCCACAGTCCATAACCCAATAAACCGAGTGCCCTCCAAGCATCAATTCTCAATTTAACGACATCACCACAATCTTCATACTTGGTTTAACTCTTCAATCAATCAAGTGACTACACACCACACTTATACAACCTTCCCGTGGGGCACACTCTCATAACCTTCCGTAACAGATAATAGGTCTATACATCCAAACCACTAGCCGCACTAATGCTGAAAAGTGATCAAGAATCCTTAGTCAGGATGCAAAGCCCTTTTCACAAAACACCGATCTCAGGTGACGCTGAAGACAATACCAACTTACTTAAACATCGAAACTTCTTTCCTGCTCATCCGAGCTCGTGACATCCTTGTCATCACCGAACTGCAACCTTGATCCTCACTTCAAATTCTATACCACTAATAGATTAATACTTCATCATGTAAAAACTTTTTACTTAACTCACTTCAGGAGAACCATAGCAACACTCAGGTGAATTCTCATAACCGTAGAATATGCAAATCTCCAAGTAGTGGCCTAAGCCACCATGGCCATTTCGGGATCCACCTACACATAACATGCCATAACAGTAGAATATTTTTTAGTAACATCAATTACAACAACCGACAAGCCTTGCACGTACCGTCACAAATCATTCGCATAACTTGATTACACTGAAGGAACTAATCATTACCACCAATATGCCGATTCAACTATGGCTAACCAATCTATCTTCTCCCAATTTGTCCTTGATTGCCTTAGAAATAATAATAACTCCATTCAACACATAATACACCCCATCTGCACTTATCCCGAGTGACCTTGAATCACGAGATCATGATGTCTCAAATCCCCCGAACCATTTCATACCTCCCAAATGCTACACTGCAAGTAAAACATCATAGAACATTCTGGGCCTCTTCTCATAAGCTGCTACACAAGCTTCATTCTTAACCGTACCTACAGGCTCGAAATAATTAGGCACCACGCTTTACCCTTTGAATCCACTAGGACCATTGTTGAGAGCTACCCGCTCTGACTTGACCCCGAATATAATCAACTCCATGAATCTTCTAGCACATGAATACCCTCTCGACGAAGCACTCGGCAGAATCACTACCCTTGAAACCCGCATCTATACAAGGCATAATTCCTGAATCCTTCCCCAAGTTTGAACATGAGCCATCAAGGCCAACGATAGCACACATTTAACAATTCCTTTGCTCGAATTAGCACTTATGTTCCTTTTCCGTAGCTAAAATAACCCATCAATATGCTAATAACCAGAAATCTCGCAAATCATTAACCATGCAACCCAATCATAGGCAGTGAGACTCTTCCACTTAGCTTGAAGCTACTGATACACAATCTCTGGAATTCACCAGCATTCTTTATCTCATATTGACATATATCTAGCACAACCATCCCGCCGAGTTCTTGAAATCTTTCTATAACACCATTTATGAATACTTTGAATCGTTAACCATGTTCACATGTCCGACCCCTTTACCAGATAGCTAGTAGGATTCTTCGCAGAGGCTTCGCCAACCACGCGACCGCTGATCTGCTTATAGGAGATGACCCACCTAAGCCCGTGCTCATTCACCAGCTGCACAAGTCCATTCACTCATCGTGGACATCAACTAAATGTGCGACAATATCCTCAAATTCTTACCTCAATACCAGATAACAGTCGCTTTTCCGATATTATTTCGCAATATCTTACCCCAAATGCGAATTGCAAAAGACTATAACACCAGCGAACTGTCACGACCCGGATTTTCCACCCTCGGGAGTCGTGATAGCGCCTACTAGTGAAAGCTAGGCAAGCCAACCGTTTGAACAATTTATCTTTTTCCCATTTTTAATTTCTTTAACAAGTGTGAATCAACAGTTATAAACAACGGAAATTTAAAGCAAGCAGAAGAAAACTATAAAACATTTGAGTAAATATCCCATGCAACATCTTAAGCAAAATCTACCCAGAACTGGTGTCACGCTTCATAGACATTCTAGAATTTACTACAAACAGGGTCTGAAAGATAGCTAATGCACTGTTTCCGAAATAGTATATGAAACAAGATGAAGGAATAGAGGGAGACGCCAGGGTCTGCGGACGCCTACACGACTACCTCGGAATCTCCAACTGGACCGAAGGTAGCCACCCAAGCTAAGGTTCGAATACTGCTGCTCCGGGATCTGCACACAGTGCAGAGTGTAGTACTAGCACAACCGACCCCATGTGCTGGTAAGTGCCTAGCCTAACCTTGGCAAAGTAGTGACGAGGCTAAGGCCAGACTACCAAATAAACCGGTGCAGTTAAATCATATACAGCGAAAAAGAAGAACAGTAATGTACAGTTAAGTATGGGAAGGGTAACATACTGCGGGGACATCGAATAATAACAGAAGAACAACAAATAAATATGAGGATCACCATAGTTCAATTGAAAATAGGAAGGGGGAATCATGCTGCGGGGTACAACAAGTATCAACAGGAAACCAACAATTAATGTAAAGAAACAGTAACTCAGTTATCAATAAAAATCAGGAAATCAAAGACAAGTGCACGGCATTACCCTTCGTGCTTTAACACTCTCTCACCAAAACAATACACGACATCACCCTTCATGCTTTAACACTCTCTCACCAAAACATTACATGACATCACCCTTCGTGCTTTAACACTCTTCCTCACCCAAGCAATAATCACAAAGCAAATAGGGTAAGGGAATCTATAACATTACAATAAAATCAAGTAACAACAGAAAATCAGTGAATAAATGTAAAGGACAATATAACTCAATTATCAGCAAGAATCAGGAAAATCAAGGACAAGTGCATGGTATTACCCTTTGTGCTTTTAGTCTCGTCCTCACCATAGAATCAATATAATCTGCACGGAATGGTACATCATACGGCACAGCATCACCCTTCGTGCTTTACACTCTTCCTCACAAAAATCATACACGGCATCACCCTTCGTGCTTTAACACTCTTCCTCATCCAAACAACAATCACAAGAAATAAGGGCAAGGAAATAAGTAAGATCATACTAAAATCCCGGCAAGGGAACAATAGTACAACAATCAAATTCCGACAAGGGAAACAATATCATAACAATAACGTCCTGATAAGGAAAATAATATTAAAACAACAACATCCCGGCAAGGGAGACAATATCATGATTCTCTTCGTTTTTTCACTTTTACTTCACAACTCACTTCACAACTTGAGCCAATGCTCTAAAAGATTCAATTACCACTTATACTTTCACAATTCGTTATACAACTTGAGCCAATGCTCCTCAATGTTCAAACGTCACAATTACTTCCACAATCTTTTCCCAACAAATAGAAATCATCACCAAAGCATGAATAATACAACGAAGTCATGATAATCACAATATAAGACTCACGGGCATGCTAGACACCAACGTATAGATACTCGTCACCATGCCCATACGTCGTACTCAACAATTACCACATAGCAAATAGGACTCGACTCCTAATCCCTCAAGCTAAGGTTAGACCAAACACTTACCTCGAACTTCCACGGCCAACTCAAGCCTCAAACACCGCTTTTCCTTTTGAATTTGGCTCCAAATCAATTGTATCTAGACATAATCGACTTAATAACATCAATAAACGCTAAACAATGTAATTCCAATGCTTAATTATAGATTTCCTATCATTCTTCCCAAAAAGTCAAAAATCGATCCCGGGCCCGCTTGGTCAAAACACGAGGTTCGTACCAAAACCTGATCACCAATTCACCCACGAGCCCGAATATGTATTTAGTTTCGAAATCCAACCCCAAAACGAGGTCTAAATTCCATTTACACAAAAAGTCCTAACTCTACCCAAATCCCTAATTTTCTACCCTTAAAGACATGATTTAAGCCTAGAAATATAATGGTGTTAATGGAAATTGAAGAAAATGAGTCTAAGATTACATACCTATGAATGTGTGGTGAAGCTCTCTTTCAAAAATCGCCAATTTGGAGTTTGGAAGAAGAAGTTATGAAATTTTGGTTTAATCCCGTATGTGTTCTATTCTGTTTAAATGACTGGACACCAGCAAACAGCAGAAAACCGGATTTTTTAAGTCCAAAAATACTCCGACGCCTATCTGAAACTCACCCGAGCCCTCGGGGCTCCAAACCAAACATGCACACTACCTCAAAAATACCCTACGGGCTCACTCGTGCATTCAAATCACCAAAATGACATCAACAACTATGAATTTAGCATCAAAATCATGAAATCACTTAAGAACGTCAAATTTTCCATTTTTCTCAAATACGGTCCGATTCACGTCATTTCAAGTCCGTTTCCTATCAAATTTCATAGACTCGACTTAAACCACATATAAGACCTGTACTAGGCTCCGGAACCATAATACGGGCCCGATACCATCAAATTTTAAGCACATTTCATTTCTAAAACTCATAAATAATTTCAGAAAATAATTTTCTTGAAAAATTTATTTTTCGGGCTTGGGACCTCGGAATTCGATTCCGGGCATACGCCCAAGTTTCATATTTTCCTACGGACCCTTTGGGACTGTCAAATCACGAGTCTTGGTCCGTTTACCCAAACTATTGACCGAAGTAAACTTAAATTCATTTTTAAGTCAAAATTCATCATTTTTACAGATTTTCACATAATGGCTTTCCGACTACGCGCCCGAACTGTGCATGCAAATCGAAGTGATGCCGAATACAGAATCTATTTCTAAAATAAGTGATGACTTTTTGGGTCATCAAACGAACTTAACAAGTGATGACTTTTTGGGTCATCAAACGAACTTAACATATTCAATCGAGGATGACGATACCACGTCGCAGATGAAACTTCCACCACACTTGAAAACACTAAGTCTCATTACTCCATCGAGCCAAATCAAGACATTCATAGGCCAATTGCTTTTTCCCCACCGGAAATGAAATACTGAACCTCAGCATCATGTACTGAAAGAACTCCCTTCCAAAACTTTCATTGCCCTAACATATAGGCAAGAACTTTATCAACACGCCCATACTGTGCGACAACCGATCATGAGCAATCGTAGAAATCTGCGCATAGACTCAAAGCTCTCGAGAATACTATTACTTAGCTGAAATGACAAGATAGCCTTCTACAAGGCGACGACAATAGCCCAAATCAACTATATCGGGAGAAACATCCCGCTCCACATCGGTAGTACCATTATAATTCTTCAATTCTCAATTTATAACAAACGGTTCGCGTTACATAAGATTGAGTAGGAAGGAAACAAGGGCATAAGCCCCAAGGAATTAAAATCGCACGATGAGGAATCAAGAAGGGAAATGCTCCTAACAGCCTTGTAGCCTCTCAAAGATAAGTACAGACGTCTCTGTACCGATCCACAAGACTCTACTAGACTCGCTCATGACTCGTGAGACCTAAGGGAACCTAGTGCTCTAATACCATGTTTCCACGACCCAAAATCCACTAAGGGTCGCGATGGTGCCGGACACCGGTGTCAGGCAAGCCAACCAAAATACTTAATTAAATTCTCGTTTTAATAATTTTGAAAACTACGATTTTCCTTCAATTTTATCAGTAAAAGATAATCGTTTCAAATCGAATATGAATGTTAAGCAGTTAATACAAGATACCCCATAATCATCCCAGAACCCGGTGTCACAAATTCATGAGCATTTACTAGGGAATGATGTAAAATACAGTAACTGTCCGGAATACAAGTGGACAGAAATGAAAATACAGTACAATACTCTGAAGGAGACTCTGCTGGATGCGAGTCGTCTCGATAATTGCAGCTCACCTAAGTCTCCATATTAATCATGCCGCTATGCCACTAAGCCCCTAGCCACATATGAACCTGTGCAACAAAAATGCACAGCAAGTGTAGTATGAGTACGAAAACAACGTGTACCCAATGAGTATCCCGTCTAATCTCGAAGAAGTAGAGACGAGAGGTCGACTTCGACACTTGCTAGTAGTCCAATAGTAATATTATTAATGCGATGAATCACAGATTTATTAAGAACAATAGTAAATTCAAATAAGTCACAAAACAGGTAAGAGTTCCTTTTTATTAAAAGTCTCCGAATTCATAATCCATTAATTAACAATTATCTCAAGTCGGGGAGAGAAAATATCAATATCAATAACTCTCAAGCAATACAAGCATGCGCAAATCACGCCGAGGTCGTACGACCCGATCCAACATAAATGTAAAATGTGCACTACCGAGGGTCGAACGACGCGAACCATAGATGCATCTATTACCCCGCTCATGAATTATACATGCGACGCAGTCAAATTTAAATAAGCAATCACCCTGCTCGCGAATCATACATACGACGCAGGTACACATAGAAATACATGCTTAAACAACCAATTAAGAATTTATCGGGGAACTTTTATCCAAATAAAAGCCAATTCTTTTTTAACGATTTAAGAAAATGAAGTTTAATCCTTTTAGAAATTTATTTACCAATTCGATAGGATTTAAGCAATTCAACTGCCAACAAGATTTCAGATATTCCAAGTCTAGCATGTTTTTTGGATCCTAGACTACCCGGACTTACACATATTAGTAGCTACGCACAAATTCTTGTCACCTCGTGCGTACGTAACCCCCACAAATAGGAGCACATAACCAATTATTTTACCTATGGGGACAATTCCTCTTACAAGGTTAGAAAGGAGACTCACCTCGCTCCGAAATTTTCATAAACGGCTTCAAGCCCTTCCAACGACTCCAATTGCTGCACAACGACCCAAAACTATTCAAACAACGGGCAAACCAATAAAAATTCACTCTAATACTTGTAATAATTTAAATTATAGAAGTTCCCAACTCCGCTCGAAAAGTTGACCAAAATGCCCTTCGGCCCACGTGCCCCGATTCCGAAATTTCTTGAAGATAAATTCTACCCATAGCTTTACTAACTCAAATATACAGTTTTCTCAAATTTTAATGCTCAAATTCAAGGTAAAAGTCCAAAATTTCAAATTCTAGGTCTTTCCCAAAAATCCCAAATTTATACTAGTTTTCCTTGTCTAAATCCTTGTAAGATCACATATTTAACTCAAAAATAGGAAGAAATCACTTACCTAGTGTTGCTTGGTTAAAATCCCTCCTTGAGCTCTCCAAAATCGTCCAAGCCAAATGAAAAAAATGAAAGAAATGAGCCAAAACTCGTGTTTGAAACAATCTGCTCAGGCTTCATAGAGTTGTACCTTGCGTTATGCAGGTTGTACATCCTATTATCATTTCCCTTGTTGTACACCTTCTGTTAAAATTCTTATAACTCCTTGTGGAAGTATCTAAATGACAAATGGTTTGAAGATTTAGAAACTAGACTTGAAGATCTTTCATTTGATAGGTTGTACACCATATAACTCTTTGTATATTCCGAGATATGAGCTTCTAAAGTCGGCTCCATGCATCAGAAAATTCTGTCGAAACTGCTCCACCAGCCATCTTCAATCGATCATAACTATCTGATAAAATGTCCAAATCATGAATGGTTTAACTTTTTGGAAACTAGAATGAAAGGGCAACAACTTTTATATTTTGCAAATTTTCAGATTCCTTATATATTTTGATATATAAGCTTTCAAATTAGCCTCCTCGATTGCACCATTGTTGTCCAAAACAGCAGCTGCAGCAGAAAAAGCAGCAGATTTTCAGCAGCTTCAAATTTCCGAAATTGATTCGTTATCCTTCCGAAATCCACCCGAGACCCTCGAGACTTCAACCAATTATACCAACATGTCCCAAAACATGATATGAATTCGCTCGAGGCCTCAAATCACATTAAACAACGTCGAAATCATGAATCGTACTCCAATCCAAACTTTATCAACTTTGAAATTTCAAACTTCTACATTCGATGTCGAAACTCGTCAAATCACATCCGATTGACCTCAAATTTTGCACATAAGTCATATCGACATTACGAACCTGCTCCAACTTTCGGAATTGGAATCCGACCCCGATATCAAAAAGTCAAACTCTAGGTCAAATTTCTAAAAAACTTTCAAATTTCTATCTTTAGCCAAATGACTTCAAAATGACCTACAAACCTCCGAATTCACTTCTGATCGTGCTCCCAACTCTAGAATTACCATACAGAGCTATTCCCAGACTTGGAATCCCAAACAGACGTTGATTACCCTGAAATTCACTTCAACCCAAACTTATGAAATTCCTCCAAAATGCTAACTTCCATAATAGGCGCCAAAACGTTCCCGGGTCTTCCAAAACCCGATCCGGATATACGCCCAAGTCCAAAATCATCATACAAACCTGCTGGAACTTTCGAATCTCGATTTTGAGGTCGTTTACTCAAAAATCCAATCTTAGCTAATTCTTTCAACTTAAAGTTTCCGAAATAAGAATTCTCTTTCCAAATCATCTCCGAACTCCCCGAAATTCAATCCTGACCACGCGTACAAGTCATAATACCTGAAATGAAGCTGCTCATGGCCTCAAACTGCTGAATGGCGCGCTAGAGCTTAAAATGACTGGTTAGGTCATTACATAAATAGTATATATATTTGTTGCGGCGTGCAACCCGATCCCACCAATCCTCCCTTATTCCTCCTTAACAATTAAAATAAGAATAAATAGTATATATATATATCACCATATCAGTAACAATATGATCATTCACCCTTATTACTCCTTGTTGCGGCATACAACCCGATCCCACTAGTCCACCCTTATTACTCCTCAATATATATTGTAAGCACGTGATTTTTGCCCTATGAGAGAATTACACCCAAAAAATTCAAAATAAATCAATCTTCCTTTGTGTGCAATTTTTGAGAATTTTCGTGGCATTTTCAATAATTATGTGTATTTGTCAATGCATGTTTATTTGTTAAATTAATAAAAAATACAAAAATACATCACATTTGCATTTAGGATTTAAGTTTACAATTAGAAGTAATTAAGTTTGTTTTACAAGAATGAAAATTGCAAAAATATGCATCGTTTACATTTTTAGCATTCAATGTCAAATTGTGCAATTTTGTTTTAATTGGTGTTTAATTATGTATGATAATTGTTGCTAGAAATTAATTAGTATTTTTTATAAGTTAATTTAGTTTATAACTTAATTTAGAATTTTAGTTTTATTAATTAGAAAGTAAAAGAAAATAGAGCAAAAAAAAATATATAAAGAAAATCGGAATTGGGCCTCTTCTCCAATTTTGAACCTAGGCCCAAAACACCTCTACCCAACCCAAAAACCTTGACCCAAGCCCAATGTTATACCCATACCCACTCCACTACCCGACCCGCTACAATTATAACACAAATATACACAACCCTAAAGCCTAAGTTTGTATTTTTTCAGCTGCTACAGTGCAGAAGACCCCCTTTCTCTTCACATCTTCATCTTCCTCATCTCACACCCCTTCCAACGCCAACGAACCTCCCCGTCCGCCATTGACGCAGCAGCAGAGCTAATCGTCGACCACCCTGGCTGCTCCTTCTTCTTCGTCCAACAGCCTCCGCCCCTATCCGCCATTGACGAGCTTGTCGAGCTCCCATGGCTGCCCCGTCTTCATCTTCTTCTTCTTCACTTCTGCTCCAAACAACCACCCTCTCATAGCTGCCTTCTGCTACGTCCAGCCATGGACGACACCAAACCACCACCATCTACGCCAAGCAACGCAGCCACACACAGTCGCCATGGCTGTTGCGTCTGCTGCTGCGTCTTCTTCGTCATCTCCCTCAGCTCACGTCCAAACGGACCACCATAACACCATCACTGCTGTAGCCCATCGTCCATGGCTGCTCCAGCAGCGTTGCTGCTGCAGCTTCATCCAGTTTCTGCAACGTCGCCACTGGTGCTCCTGCTACGTCCATCCATGGACGAGCTGCAGCGTCGCTTCTGCTGCCTCCTGCTACGTCCAACCATGGACTACCACCAAAGCTGCCCTCCGTCGAGCATGTTCAGCAGTATCAGCTACTACTGCTTCACCACCTCCTCGCCGCCACTGCTTCGTCTTCAAACGACACCAAACGACCATCTTCTTCGATCGTCCGTTCGTGGTCGTCTTCGGCGTCAAGTTATTTTGGTGCGATAATTATTTCCGGGCAGATTTGTTTTCGATCGAGCTCATCGTCGTTCCGATCTGGTTAGTTGGTTTAACCAATTCGTGTTTATCGTTTTTTTTTCTTTCTTCAGTTTGTTTCATTTTTTCTTGTTTATTTTTAGGTAGAAATTGTTAATTTAATTGTAATGTTGTTAGATTTAAGTTGAAGTTCAATTAATTATTTCTTCAGTTTGTTTTATGTTCTTGTTTAGTTTTAATATAGAAGAGTGTTAGTTTAATCGCTTGAATCCGTTATCTTTGTTGTTTAATTTAGATTTAATTCGTGTTCATTTTTTTTGTTTGAAGTTCGTTTTTAATCCAGTGATTTAATGTGAGTTTATGTTTTGGTTTTTAATTTTTTGATTTAGTTTGAATCATTCATCTTTGTTGTAATGTTGTTGGATTTAATTTGAAGATCAATTGATTATTTGAGTTTAGTGATTTGAATCTGTTTATTTGTTTTGTTTAAGTTTAATTTGAATTTGAGCTCAATGATTTGAATATACTTGTTTGTTATTGTTGTTGAATCTGAAAATAGGTTTGTTGTTAAAAAATATTGTTCAGTCAAAATAATTTCAGTTGTTTCCTTGTTGTTCATCATTTAGTTTAAGTTTGTTCATAAAATTTAATTAGGAATTGGTTATAGTTGTTGTATTTTGGTTAGAATTGATTAGGTGAATTGGTTATAGCTGGCGGAGTTAGAATGGTCAATTGCAGTATTTTCAGGGGTAAAATGATAATTTCAGTAATTTCAGAGGGGTATTTTTGGAATTGAAAATCTGAACAATTTTTTATTTTGAGTGCTCTGTCCATTAAAATTAAATAATATTTAAATAATACGTAGTGGGGGACAAGACATAATGGTGGGGAATTAATACATTATTTAATATAGTTGGGGACAAAACATTCGGTAGTGGGGCAATAAGTGATTTAAATAAGGGAAAGATATGTGTTAGTGAGAATTAATATTTGTTTAATGTAGTGGGGGACAAAACATTAGGTTGTGGGATTAAAAAGGGGGATGAGTGGAAGATAGTGGGATTTAATTTAAAAAAGGAGAGTTTGGCTATAAAACAGAGGGGCTGGACACAAATAAAAGGGGCTGAATATTGAAAAGAGAGAAAATTCCGAAAAGATTAAGACTTCCAAAAAATAAAATAAAAATAAAAAAAACATTCTGGAAATTTAAAGAGAGAGTAGTATACACCTGATATACAATCTAAATATTCTGATATACGGATTCAGAAATTAAGGGTTAAACATTAACTAGTCTTTCAATCTGAAAAGAATTCCCTTTGCTTCTGCCCGTTAATTGTTGTTGGTGTCTCGGGATTTTCGTTTGATTTGTTCCTTGAGTTTGGTTGGTTGTTTGCCACTACTTCACTGGTTTGCCGGATTTTTATCTTGATTTAAAATCTGTCACTGGTTTCTCGTTGCTGGTTGTTACTAGTTCCTGGGTGTCGCTGTTGTTGTATGCTACTGCATTTCTGCTGATCTTCCTTTTCTTTTGCTTCCAATATCAGGTACACAACTGACACGCTGGTTACTGTAAACTGAAACATGAAGCATGAATATGAAATGAAGAGTTGAAGTTCTGAATTTATCTTAATTATATTCTGAATTTTATTTGTATATATACATTATTTAGCTTGCTCTAATCAGAATGTAGTTGTTTAATATATATAATGGAACATCTGACGGTAGCTTAGCGGACGAACTATCTATGTATTGCCTAAAAATAAATAAATGGTGTAGTAACTCTGTCTAGTTAACTCGTTATTGTTGGATGATTATCATGTCTCAAAAAGCATGTTAGCTGATTTAGACTATTTTTAAACATTCAACAGTTAGTTCATTAAACGAATAGATCATTTCGGAACTTGTAGGAATATTGTTTAGCTAAATACTATTGGTTAATTTCAGCATGTAAAACGGTTAAGGATTAAAATTAGATTGCCAAGTTTTTTTTTTTAATTTGACAAACTGTGAGCATGCCTAGTATAATGTAATTAGGTAGTAACATGTGAATGAGATGGCCCGGGTCCAGTTTGTACCATACACATTGGGTTTGGGCCCGCATTGGCAACGGACTGCCCTGCTTGCATCATTTTCAGATTTTACGAATCATATTCGGAACCCAACTATAACAACTCGTAAGCATGTAAATAAATTAGGACCTTTTCTCTTTCATTTTGTAGAGACAAATTTAATAGAAAAAATGTAGGTACTGTAGGATTATCTTGTTAAAATAAATGAGATGAGCCTCACCCAATAAAACGTATAAGTTGCGGGGCCCTCAATAAAAGGTTAATAATTGTATAGACTTCGGGATTGGTCGTTTAGCAAATTTCACGACCTTACCCAAAAAAATAATAATGATACGCTAGTCGCTTTAGGCGCGCCTTTAACAATTTATTTTCTTAAACTCGGGTGCACATTTATATGACCCAAATCCAAATCTCAATAGAGTCGAAATATGTCGATAACCACAGGTACATTGATGTGACGTGGTTCGAGATATATTTTCACGATGTTGCAATTCTCGATAAAAATAATAATAATGATAAAAGCGGTTAAAAGCCAAAACTCGCACATATGTTCAACATGTATTATATCAGATAATCAAACCGAATATAACAGTTGAGCGACCATGCTAGAACCACGGAACTCAGGAATGTCTAACACCTTCTCCCAGGTTAACAGAATTCCTTATCCGGATTTCTGGTACGCAGACTGTTAAACAGAGTCATTCTTTTCCTCGATTCGGGATTCAACCGGTGACTTGGGACACCATAAATCTCCCAAGTGGTGACTCTGAAATAAATAAATAAATCTCAATTCGATTGTCCTTTAATTGGAAAAAAAACTCCCTTCCGCGCCCCTTGCGGGCGGCGCGGGCGAAAAAGGAGGTGTGACATATATATATATATATATATCACCCTTATTCCTCCTATTGCGGCATGCAACCCGATCCCACTTGTCCACCCTTATTACTCTTGTTGCGGCGTACAACCCGATCCCACCAGACAACATCAACTCTCCCTTATTCCTCCTCAACATATCAACAACCAGACATAGTTTAAAATCAACAACAACAATAATTCAACAACCCAATTACAAGGATTTCTACCACCAAGAGTATGAGTACACGACAACAAGAGAATTACGGAAAAACCAAGAAGCACAACAACCTTAACAAAAACTACAAGACATAATAAGCATGTAATAACTACACCGGCAACCACAACAATTTGGACACATAGCATATATGCATGGGGTCATAGAGGAATTCACAATTAAGATATTAAAAAATAATAAGAAGGACAATCACTTCAATTAAGGCAAATAAAGGCTAAGTAACAAGTAAGAGTTAGAGGAAAGCTAACAACGTCATATGGAGCATATAGAGGTAAAACAAACAATTAGGAATCCCAATCATATCGAAAAACGTCTCACTTAATGAACATAAGGACCTAAGAACCCTAAAGGAAAATTTCCCACAAATAAGTTCGCACACACACTCGTCATTTCGCGTGCAAGGACTACAATTAGCATAGAAGATCAAATCCTAAGGGAAGTTCCCCACACAAGGTTAGGCAAGATACTTACCTCAATCCAGTCAACTCAATACTCAATTTAGCTTTTCCTTTACCAATTCATCAACGCTCGGCTCAATCTAGCAAAAACCGACTTCAATACATCAAACAATGCAAGAAAAAATAATTTCAATTAATAAAGCTATGATTCTTATGCAATTTGCAAAAAGTCAACTCCCCGGGCTCGCACATCGGAACCCGACAAAATTTACAAAAATTGAATACCCATTCCGATACGAGTTCACTCATATAAAAATTAATAAATTTCGATACCATTTGGTCCTTTAAATCATCATTTTTTATTTTGAAAGATTTTACAATTCTTCCCAAATTTTCCTTTAGATTCTCATGAATTTGATGTTAAATCTAAGATATAATCACAAAATATAGTTGGAAGTTGATTAGAGACACTTACCCAATGATTTGGTATGAAAATGTCTTCACAAAATCACCTCACCTCGACTCTAGAGTTCAAAAATATGAAAAATAAAGCAAAAACTCAGAATACCCAGCTTTTAGTAGGCGAAAAATGTCGCATTTGCGACACTGGGTTCGCAAATATGAACTCGCTAAAGCGAAGAAAGCTTCACAAATGCGAAGCCTGGACTTACCCTGCTAAGGTCGCATTTGCGACAGAAACTTCGCAAATGCGAAGGTCAGCTTTCGCAAATGCGGCAGCCTCATCGCAAATGCTAGAAATGCTCAGCCGCCCAAGCATCTCAAATGCAGTGGCCGCATTTGCGACCTGAACATCGCAAATGCGAAGAAACTAGAACTAGAAAATCAAAATTCATGAGAGCTATTCTGAAACTACTCCGAAACTCACCCGAGCCCTTGGGGCTCCAAACCAAGCTCCCACACAAGTTTGAATACATAACACAAACTCATTTGCGCGATCGGAATACCAAAATAACCTCTAGAACCACAAATCGGATGCCAAAACGCATGAAAATCACTATGAACTTCAAGAACTTCTAGAATTGCAACCAAGCATCTGAACTATATCAAATCAACTCTAATCAACACCAAATTTTGCAGGCAAGTCCCAAATGACATAACGGAGTTGTTCCAACTTTTGGAATCACATTCTGACCTCGATAACACAAAAGTTTACTATGGTTCAAACCTTCCCATTTTCCCAACTTTAACTTTTCCAACTTTCACCGAAATGCCTCAAATTACCCTACTGGCCACCAAATCCAAATCCGAACGCACGCCTAAGTACAAAATCACCATACGAAGCTACTGACATCATCCAAAACTCATCCCGGAACCGTTTACTTAAAAGTCAAATTCTCACCGCTTAAGCTTCTAAAACCAAATTCTCTCTTCCATTTCAACTCCGATTCATCCGAAAATATGATCCAACCATGCACGCAAGTCGATACACACAATATGAAGCTGCTCGTGACCTTAAACTGCCAAACCGGACGCAATTGCTCAAATCGACCAGTCAGGTCGTTACATAAGCTCCCGCTATGCGCGAGATCTAGGGAAGGGTCGTACCACAAGGGTTTATCGTACACAGCCTTACCCTAAATTTCTGCAATAAGTATTTTTTAGAGCAATAAATATGTTAGAAATAATAAGTTATTTCTTGAAATTGTTTACTCTTTTTATTTTTTCTTTTGATGCAATGACTATTTATTTCAACTGTGTATTTTTACATTTTCAGGTAAAATATGTAAAAAGTATATTTTTAGAGCACCATAATTTAGAGTTATATAAAAAATTATATCCAGAATAATTAATTTCAAACTATGTATTTTTATAACTTTTTAGATGCCTTGACTATTTATTTCAATTGTATAAATCTTTATGTTCTGGTCAAATTCAAAAACGATTAACTACAACTTTATTATTTTTAGCCAAATAAAAAAATTTAGCCTAAATAATGTAGTTCTATCCAAGTTTTATTATAAATTGTATTCGAAAAAATTTATCTAAAAAGGTAAAAATATATTTTATTTTCAAAAAAATGCCACATATACAGAAAAATTCACGTGGTAGGTGAGTGCATCCACACAATTTGCCACATCAACGTTCAGGGGGTTAACGACTCTCAAAGGCCTAGTTGAGGGGGTAATTATGATCACGAATAGTTTAAGGTTGTAACTAATAATCCGTGACAAGTTTAGGGGGGTGATAAGGTATTTTGCCACTATTTTTACGTTATTCAAATATTTCAATCTTAACTAAAGAAAGTGATCTTAATAACTTTAAAAAATAAGGCTACATCCCTTTTTCTCTAAGAATGCTAGAATGCATATCTATATCTATACTATATTAAAAGCACGAAGGTCCTTAGCGAAATGTCGTTCGCCTTTTTACCCTTCAAATATTAAATTCACATTAAACAAAATTGTAATTTAGGTTACCTTCCTAATATTTTGGATGCTACAATCAACTAAAAATTTGATTATTAAATTTTACCTTATTGAACTAGGTAAAAAGTCCTAATATGAAATATTTTCTTTTTTATTGTTTGACCCGTGTAAAGTATCTAATATACATGTATTTGAAGTAAGGGATTTTTTCCTAACTATATCATATATGAAACCTTATTACCAAATATGTGCATACTATGTAAATTACCCGCCCAGTCCACAGTTTTCCTACAATTTCTGTACCATTTGTTTAATACACGATTAATTGGGCAGAATCTTCCATAATTAACGCGCTAAAAATCAGGAAAAAATCTTGCGATTGATTGAGTCTACATTAAATTCAAGTTTTGAAACGGAAAGGAGATTTCTGTTCTTCATCTTCATCTTCATATGTTCTTCCAGATATTTTCCACCATTGATAGTCATTAAAAAGCTTGAAAGCTTTGAATTCAAATTTGAGTTTTCAAAAATCATTATTTGTTTGGATTGGGTGTTGTTGAAAATAATCGGGAATATGGTTTGGAGTTTATATCTCAATTTTGAGGGGTTTTGGTGAAGATTAGACTAGGTTTTGACTGAATTTCAGACTGAAACTCGAAGAAGAAGAAGAAGAAGAAGACATATTGCAGAAATTGTAGATAAATTGTAGTTAAATTGTAGATTATTTGTATTCTGATTGTAGATGCTTTATTTTCTGTTTTCACAAATAAAAAACTTCTAAAACTTCTACAAATCTTCTGAAAAAATGCAATTATGTCAAAAATCACAATTATGCTACAATTGGATGGGAATTGGGATATAAAAATTTAATGTACCCAGTTTGTAGATATTTTGTAGATAAATTGTAGATTATTTGTATTCTAATTGTAGGTGCTTTGTTTTCTGTTTTCACACATCAAAAACGACTAAAACTTCTACAAATCTTCTGCAAAAAATGCAATTATGTCGAAAATCCCAATTAAACTACAATTGAATGGGAATTGGGATATTAAAATTTAATATATCCAGTTTGTAGATATTTTGCAGATGAATTGTAGATTATTTGTATTCTGATTGTATATGTATTATTTTCTGTAAATGAATTGTAGATTAATGTGGTCAGCGGGTATAACCACAGCAGCAGCAACAGAATCCTTGGAAACTTACAATTGTGACTAATGTAGAAGAATTGAAGCTAGTTATCAACACGATTCCCATTTGGCTAACCACTATACCATTTGGTATATGTGTAGCACAAGCTACAACATTTTTCATCAAACAAGGCGTGACACTGAACCGAAAGATTGTTCACAATTTTGAGATCCCCCCTGCCTCAATTTTTGCCTTAGCAGTTGTTGGAAAGGAGATTTTTGTTCTTCATCTGTTCTTCCAGATATTTTCCATCATTTATAGCCATTAAAAAGCTTGAAAGCTTTGAATTCAAATTTGAGTTTTCAAAAATCATTATTTGTTTGGATTAGGTGTTGTTGAAAATAATCGGGAATATGGTTTGGAGTTGTTAAAATTCAGAACAACATCTGACAATTACCAGAAATTACAATAACCGAAACAATGGGTTTCATATTGAATCTCTTTGGCTAAAAATCTGATTATACTCAAAGGGTCTCATCTCTGTATTTTTTGAGAAGAAGAAGGAATGGAGAAGAGAAAGAAATGGGAGGGGTAAAACGATCGCTGGTCAGATCTTAGGAATTAAGGGGAGAGAGAAACGTGGGATATATGAATACCTTTAATTAAGGAGTAAAAACTGCCCATTAATTAGACTCTTAATTAAGTATGGTATAGGATTGATAATTTGATATACATGTTTGTAATTAAATCAAACCTTAAACATTGACGGTAATAAGGTTTCCTATGTGGTATAGGAAGGTAAAAATCTCTTGAAGAAGTAAACTAATATTGGAACTATTTGAATGACGTTCCAATATAGACACGTTGATGATCTAGAGTTAGGTTATATTATTATATAAACTAATTATAATTATAATTTAATTTATTTTTTAATAAACACGACTTTAAAATCTATTACCTTACGTAAATTCTTCCTAATTTGAATTTTGTATTATAACTAAATTAGAACGTTGAAATCAACTAAGATTTTATTTTTTTTATGTCCTTCCCTATTTGATCCACTATCATCTACGCAATTATTGTATTTATTTTTTATTTTCTTCAGGAATTGTTAAAAGTATCTTCATAATTTGAAAATAATTTTATGTTATCTAAAACTAAATGTTACATTAAAAAGTTTTAATTTTAAATTATTATTTTTTGAATATTTAAGATTTGAAAGTCAACTAAAGGTTTGATTATTAAATTACTTTTCTAAAATTTAGAATTTTTTTTGAATCTTTTTGATTTTTTTAATTTATTTTAAACACGTAAGGAATAATTATGCAAGTTTTAGATTTAGGTCTTTGTTATAAATGAAACAACGGAACCATTATGACTTATGCACACCCTACTAATATAGATCTTTAATAAAGAAAATCACAACACAACTTCTCTAGGTTTCACCAAAGCACTTCAAATGTAAATCTTTTTAATTAAGCATATTTGTTCAATTAAAGTACTAATTTTAAAAATCAATATATATATATATATATATATATATATATATATATATATATATATATATTAGTATTCTTGTGTATGATGTGTAACTGAAGTTTTGAATAAACTATAATTGAGATTGAAACCATACCATATTTCTAATTCTAATTCCTTTTTATGAATATTATCTTCTCAATTCCTATAATATCAATATTTTTATTATACAATTTGTAGTATAATATTTATGAGATTTCTTTTAGAAAAATATCTTAGTTACAACTTGTTTAGATGGTTGTTATCAGTTGTATCGTATTATATTATTACTTTAAATACAATGTTTGTTTTGATTGTTACTTAAATTTTATTGTATTGTATCGTTAAATCCGTCGTTACGTAACGATGAAATGTGCCACTTTATGTAACGACCGATTTGGTGTGGTCGTGTCATTTCTTTGTGTTTTTCTCTCAATCCCACCCTTCATTATTATTAAATAATTTTATTTTATCATTTACCCTACCTTTTTATATACCATCTCATAATTTTTTTTTATAATGTTACAAGTTTATTCATCATATTACTTGTGCATGATACCATGAAACGACGGCAAAACAACACAATCCATCCAAACATTGTATTCATCAAACGATACAGTACAGTACAATATAATACGATACGATACATTACGAAATGATATGTAACAACCATCCAAACAAGTTGTTCGACAAGTCACACGCGCAATGCGCATACCCAAAAACTAGTTTGATAAGTTTGTAGACTAGTATGTAAGAAAAATAAATATCACATCAGCGCAACATTCCTCTACACGTATTATATGCCGTCAACATTGGTATGTTCCTTTGATATTAATGACCTTTAAATAAGGTCATTAATATACGTTTTCTAATTGACTAGAGTAAGATAAGGTACATTTTTTCAATTAAGAGCCATATAATAAAGATTGCGAAGAAAAAAAATGAAAATGAATATCAAACATAAAAGAGGCAAACCAATAAAAGAAAAATAAAGACAAGTAGGATGGCAACTTGCTAACAATTAGTCCTTCCGTCCCATTTTAACTGTCGTTTTAGCTCAAAAATATTATCCCAAAATAATTGTTATTTTAGAAATTTAAGTCTATATTTGTTAATTGTTTCCGATTATACCTATAATATTAAAGAAATAATTATTCTTTTTAATATTGTTTAATTCTCAAAAAATATTTAATATAGTTAACTTAGAAAATTATATTTTGTGCTTTTTTAATGGGCGTGAAAGAAAACTAAACCGACAGTTAAAATAGGACAGATAGCATAAAATATAAGGTGGCCAAAACTGCGCCACTTTGAGTTGGAGGTCTCACATCCTTGTGTAAAATGTTTCTTTCTTTTTTATTTTGTGCAATTTAATCATTTTTTAAACAAAAAAAAAGGTGCATAAAATTTTAAATAAGGAAAATGAAAAATGAAAAGGGTGAAAATGGAATTTTATTTGTGATCCTATGCAAATTCTAATAAATAACACTGCTTTTTTCCCCCATAAGAAACCTATTGTATTCTTTAATATTTACAATGGTATCACTATAAAGAGACACTCGAGAATTGTTTACATAAGTCACTAACCTTTAACTTATTAAAATTCTTACGCAAGCTGCTGTAATTCTTAAGTAATTTAGCACTACACAACTCTGCAAATGATTGTCCGGTTGTTGTCCCAAGAATTTTAACTTTTATAGAGAGAAAGTATAAATTCGTATTATATCTGTCACGACCCGAGTTCGCCCTTCGTGAACTGTCTTGACGGCACCTAGTCTTTACGACTAGGTAAGCCTAACAATTCGCGAAAAAAGGAAACGAAAGATTAAACTAACCAAAAACTGCGGATAAAACATAAATAAAACGTTTAAGATGCCGCTCGACATATACAATATAAACTCTCAAACTGAAACAACTCCCAAAACCCGAAATCTCATGAAATCACAAGCTGTTGAATAACTACAAGTGTTCTAACTCCAGAATATTTAAACAAAAGTAAATACAAGAGAGCTAAAGCTAGAGGGGAGAATAGAGAGGGACTCCTCGGTCTGCGGACGTGGTAGATATACCTCGAAATCTCTGACAATCGCCTCGCCTCACGGATGGTATGGCTGAACCGAAGAACCTAGATCTGCACACGAAAAATATGTGCAGAAAAGAGTATGAGTACACCACAATGGTACCCAGTAAGTGCCAAGCCTAACCTCGATCGAGTAGTGAGGAGGAAGGTCAGGGCCCTACTGGTTATATAAATGTATAAGTGAGGTAAAACAATATGGAATACGACAATATAATAAGAATGCTAACAGTCTATAACGAATAAAATCATAGAAAAGAATCTAACTCAATACACAGAAATAACAATAGGGGATCTCCTAGGATATCATCCCGTAGTCCCAAATGTAAATGTCCAGAGGATCTCCCAGGATATCGTCCCATAGTCCAAATCATAAATGTGCAAAGAAAACTCCCGGAATACCAATCCGTAGTCCCAAGGTAAACAAGGAGGGGGATCTCCCAGGATATCGTCCCATAGTCCCAAAGTAAACACACAACCATCTTAGAGGAATATACAGTTCTATTCAAGAATTAACAGGAAATTTCTACCCTAACATGTTGCACAGAGTACAAGTAGGCAATTAAGGCAGGTAAGACAATTAAGTCACGTAAGCATGCTTTCCCTAATCTAAACAAGAGGTTTTAAGTACAAGTATTTGCTAAATTACAAGAAAACATAGGTATTAGCTTAATGAAAACGGGATTTCAACAATTAGCACGTGTACACACTCGTCACCTCACGTACACGACACTCATAAAACAAAATATCAAATCCTAAGGGGAGGTCCCCCACACAAGGTTAGGCAAGCCACTTACCTCGAACCAGCTCAATCAACTCGAAATCACGTTCTTGCCACAAGTACCCGACTCCAAATGGCCCAAATCTATTCAAATTAATTGCATAATGTAAATATAACTTCAAATAACTAATTCAACTAATTAATTCGAAGCTAACACGCAAAATTAAGAAAATTGCCCAAAAAGTCCTCCGGGCCCACGTGTCGGAATCGGATAAAATTCGCAAAGCTAGAATCCTCACACTCTCACAAGTTCATACATACTAAATACATGAAAATCGGACTACAAACGGCCCCTCAAATCCCCCAATCCAAGTATCTAATTTTAAACCCTAAACCCCCAATTTTAACCCTTATTTTCAATAAATTTCTTGCCAAATCAGAAGAATAATACCATATAAACGAATTTGGGTTCCAAAAATCTTACCTACTTGAAGCTCCCTTGAATCCTCTCTCAAAAACCTCCCAAAAAGCTAAATTTTCGGATAAAAATGGTGAAAGAATAGGCTAAAATCGCGACGAAACCTTATATAGGTTCTGGCCCAGGGTTTTCGCACATGCGGCCATTTCCTCGCACCTGCGGACCCGCACCTGCGGTTCCAGGTGCGCATCTGCGAAAATTCACTTAAATGCACTGGCCGCACCTGCGCTTCGCTTACCGCACCTGCGGTCTCGCAGGTGCGCTCAACCTCTCGCACCTGCGAATTCTGGTCCTCTAGTGCATGGCCGCATCTACAGCTTCTCCCACGCTTCTGGGATCACGCACATGCGGTCCACAATCCGCAGGTGCGGTTATGACAGAAGTTCAACAACTGAAGTTGTTCAAACAAACTCCCAATTCTTCCGACAACTTTCCGAAATCATCCCGAGGCCCCCGGGACCTCAACTAAAATATGAACAAGTTATATACTACTATTCAAATTTGTACCAAACTTCGGAACACTCGAAACAACATCGAATCATCAGAACACCCTCGGATTCAAGCCTAAGGATTCCAAAACTTCCAATTTCCGCTTTCGATCAAAAAGTCTATCAAACCTCGTCCGAATGACCTGAAATTTTGCACACACATCCTAAATGACACAACGGACCTACTCCAACTTCCGGAATTCCATTCCGAACCCTATATCAAAATCTCACTATCGAACCGGAAACTTCAAAAATTCAACTTTCGGCATTTCAAGCCTAAATAAGCTACGGACTTCCAAAATACAATCCAATCACCTCCCTAAGCCCGAATCACCCAACGGAGTTAACGGAACCAACAGAATTCCATTCTGAGGCCGTCTTCATACTGTTCCGACTATGGCCCAAATTCTAAGGCTAAAACTCTCATTTAGGGACTAAGTGTCCCAAAACACTCCGAAAATCCAAACGAATTCTCCCGGCAATTCACAATAGCAGAAAAATAAACACGGGGAAAACAGTTAATAGGGGATCGGGGCGTAAATTCTTAAAACGACCGGCCGGGTTGTTACAATATCAAGTCATTTTAATTAACTGTTTATAATAAATAGAATTAACTTAAAAAATAAGATAAGTAATGTGTTACAGCATGCATATCAATCGTGTATTTAGTTAAAACAAACAATTTCTTGAAACTTTCTTTAATATTTTATTGTCACTAGGAAGTGATAAGAGACAGAGCTTTTAGTGGACAAAGAATCCTTGGGACAATTTTGTTGTAAGTTATTGACAATTTAAGGGCGTGTTTCATGTTTGAGCAACAACATTGTTTCAATATTTTAAATAGCGATTTTCAAATATATGTAAATAATAATTTAGTCATTAATATTTTTACATATTGTTGAAATATTAAAATAATGGTTTGAAGAGTATCTTGAGTGAAATAATGCTTTTCATTCACAATTTTTAACTGTTTATGAACTTTTTATTTCAAGTGTAATTCATGTCTTTTTTAAAAATATTTTTAAAATTAAACTTAAATTTATTTTTTCTCAACTTTAACCAAATATTGTCCAAAATTAATTTAAATTAGATCCTATGTAAAAATCTTTTTTTTTTCAAGTTGAAAGGGGTGGATTACTGTGAAATATTTCGTCGGCTAAAAATATTGCAGCTCCGTCCACGAAGTATATACTCCCTCCGATTCACAATAAGTGTCCAATTTGCATTTTCATTTTGTTCAAAATAAATGTCCAGTTATGTAATCAAGAAAGAATTCAATTTGTTTTTTTTTTACAAAATAACCCTTATGTACATATCCCTAAAAAGTTTTCTTACTCCTCACATTAAATGTTTAATTAGGGGTAATTTAGTCATACTAGGTAATTTTGTATAAGATTTAGTATTTTCTTAATGGTCCTGCTAAAAGTAAATTGGACACTTATTGTGAGCCGGAGGAAGTAGCATTCATGTAGGGTCCAGGCTGAGGCGGACTCAAGATTCGGCAATAGCATAGGCACCATGACTATTTCTCGAAGACATGCAAATATGCATGAAGTTTTTATCAAAGTTTTCGAGTACCGGTGATTCCTCTCCCTATAGTGTGCGTCCGCCTTTAAAATAAAGGAAGGGCCGCACCCTAAAGGATCGTTTGGTATGAGGTATAAGAAGGTATAAGGGTGATATAAAAATTTAATACCACCTTAATACTCTGTTTGGTTAGCAAACTTGGTATAAGTTATCCCGATGTTAATTTCACTGGTATAACTTATACCTTATAGAAGGTGGAGTAATTAGCAACGGTATAACTTATACATTCTTCTTAGAAATTATGATTCTTAATAGCATACCAAACAATGAATAAACAACAATTCCAGCATAACTAATCCCAATATAACTTATACCGATATAAATTGTATTCCAACCAAACGACCCCTGAGGGTGTGATATAAATAGTCTACCCTAATATAAACATTAGTGACGGCTTATACAGCTCGAACCCAACACCTATATTTTGTCCCTATTTTGTATTAAGTAGAGTGAGGTAATGAGGGCCCCATTTAAGAGTCTCTCAAAATGTCAACTTGGCAATGCCAACTTTCATTTCTATAAATCAGCAGCTCTCCACAACATGATCTTTTTTTCTCTTCTCTCTCCATTTCTGCTCACACTCTCTCTCCTTTCCTATTTTCCGGCTATCTCGCCGGATTCCGACTTCCATTATTTCCGGCTGATAATCCCCTTCTCCTAGCTAAGGTTTCTCTCTCTCTGTACTCTCTTTTGTGAGATTTCTTTTTCTTGGTATTTGTGCAAAAGCAGTTCTGTTTTGGATCTGAGTTGGCTCTAGATAATTGGTCAATTAGCTTCTAAAGTAAAATATTTTTTCATTTTCTTTAATGGGGTTTCTCTCTTGCTCTAGTTCATTGTATATGGATCTCAAAGTTTCGTTTTTCTTCTTAATTTTATTGCTTTTTGGGTGGAGTAGAGTTAGTAATGCAGCTTGTTTTCTGAGTTGGGTGTGAGCTTAAAGTATTAAAGATTTGATCTTTTAAAGATAATTCTTTATTCCCTTTTAATTTCTTGGATAATCTTCATTTTCTAGACTAAGTTATTCCTATTTATTTGGTATTATTATAGGAGGATATATAGGTCTATATTCTATTCGTTTTTATAGCATCAATATCCTCCTAAAAAAGAGCTTGGCAATGGCTTGATTAGTAGTAGTAAGTAATATCAGTCAAATCTGCATACCTTTTTTGTGGATAAGATTATTTTGGTTATGTAACTTAAGTTAATTACTAGTAGTACTGTTTATTCATTAATTATCCTTCAGTGGAGAGAAATAATGGATAAGACTGCAAACACAAGAGAGTTTCTGTCTTTGTTTGTTTGTTTGCTTTGGATAATGGATGAGTTATTAATTCTTTCAGTTGGGCCACAGTGTTTTGCTGATTTGGTTTCTCACAACTTCCATTCTGGGTAGTTTATTTTGTAGTTTCTGTATATAAAAGTTCCCATATGTTCCATAGTATTATTTAAAAAGCGCCTTTTATTTTGTCCGAGACTGAGTGGCAGTGGGTTGTCAAATAGCTACTCCATTTACTATTAAACAAGCTTGTGTTGTTATATGAGTTGTACAACTTAGTTAGTGGTCTAAAACGGGTTATTTGTTTATCATACAGAATACTTGTTTGAGTTGAAGGGTTAAGACTGAACATGGAAGGAACTGGACTGAGAAGTGTGGGCTCACACTGCTCCATCTCTGAGATGGATGATTATGATCTCTCTAAGCTTCTTGACAAGCCAAGGCTAAACATTGAGAGGCAGAGATCTTTTGATGAGAGGTCTCTCAGTGAGTTATCCATAGGCCTAAGCAGAGGATTAGATAATTATGAGAGTGCTTACTCGCCAGGAAGGTCTGCCTTGGACACCCCAGCTTCATCGGCACGGAACTCTTTTGAGCCCCATCCAATGGTTGCTGAAGCCTGGGACGCTCTCCGCCGTTCTTTGGTTCACTTTCGAGGCCAACCAGTTGGTACAATTGCTGCTGTTGACCATGCCTCTGAGGAAGTCCTCAATTATGATCAGGTCCGTGTTAAATACACAATCCAACAGTGTTCTTCAATGTCTTGTGACTTTGTAGCATCCGTCAATTTAAGTTTTTCGTTTGATGTGTAGGTTTTTGTTCGAGATTTTGTTCCTAGTGCTCTGGCCTTCCTGATGAATGGAGAGCCGGATATAGTTAAAAACTTCCTATTGAAGACACTTCAGCTTCAAGGATGGGAGAAAAGAGTAGATAGATTTAAGCTGGGGGAAGGAGTTATGCCTGCTAGTTTCAAGGTTCTTCATGATCCAGTTCGTAATACGGATACAATAATGGCAGATTTTGGTGAGAGTGCAATTGGAAGAGTAGCTCCAGTTGATTCTGGATTTTGGTGGATAATTCTTCTCCGTGCATACACAAAATCTACCGGAGACGTCAGTCTTGCTGAAACTCCCGAGTGCCAAAGGGGAATGAGGCTTATATTGAGCTTATGTTTGTCCGAAGGATTTGATACATTTCCTACTTTGCTCTGTGCTGATGGATGCTCAATGATTGATAGAAGAATGGTAAAATGTCTTATCGCCTTAGCTTGCATATATTTTCTTTGATTGTGACATAATACAACTTAAAATTGTGATTGGATACTTGATATGTATTAGGCTGCTTTCTTCTGTTCTTGTGATGCTTTTAATCAGTAATTCCTCGACACTCCCTCAGGCCAATAACGAAAGAAAATTTGAACAGAATCGATAATCACCTATTATCTGAATTCAGTTCAAATCCCCCACTTGATTGGAACTGAAGGGTAGTAGTAGTCGTTGTATCTGATTTTTGAATCTTTTCTTTGAAGACATATGATATTAGATAGTAACGAAGCAAGTGCCGCTTCAAACTTCAACGTGTTTAATAATTTTTTATAGAGTGCTTGTGTCACGGGCCTAACTCAACTAGGCAGCGAACAACCTTGACAGCTTCTATGCGGTCCAAGGTTTCAGTCCTACCAAGAAATAAGCACCAAATCGTGCTTGAGCTTGACAAACACACACACGAAAATAATGAAAGACAAAGGCACATGAATTTGGGAGGCAAAAGCCTATTTTCTGATTTACTTGATAAAGAGAGGAATACAAAGTATAAGATGAGTGCCTTGAGGCCTATACATTAGTATAAAAAGAACCGTCACTACATGATCCTAATTATATTGGAATATCCTCTAAAGATGCCTAACTAAAAAGGGAAAGACTGTTTGGGGCCGTCAGTCAACACTTGGTTAAAACTGGCATGTCTTGCCTTGATTTCCATGGTTGTCGCTTTCACTAGGCAGCTTTGCAGCACCAGACACGCGCCTAGCTGCTGGGAACTAGGACAAGGCTGTATTAATTGAGTCCCATGCTTGTCTTTGACTTCTTCAAATGTTGGCAGCATGTGTGGACAACCCCCTTTGCTTGTGGATGCCATATTTGAATTAGATTGTTGAGCTTTAGGCGGGAAAAACAATAGGGACGTTGGCGGCGCGCAACATTCTCCCCCACCTGAAATAGCGAAGACCGCCGCGCCACAAAGCTTCAAGTATTCATGTACTTGTTCTTTGAACTGCCACAAATCCTCATATTTTTCCTACGATGCCTGTTCAGGTGATTGTCCCTTCCAATGAACAAGAAATTGAGCACTCGAATTGCCTCATCCTTTGCCTCAGACTAATTGACGATCAGTATGTCCTCAATCTTCTTGTCAATAGCTGAAGGTGTGATAAAAATCTGAGCACGACTAGACTGTCCACGCTCCAAGTCCACTTTGTATTCATGATTCAGGTTCAATTGACTAGCATGGAAGACCGGATAAGTTTTCAAATGGTGTGGCATGTCGAGCTTATAATAAATCTTGCGCGCCTTGGCAATGATCTCAAACGGCCCCTCATAGCGTTGGATCAAAGTTCAAACATTTGGTTAACGCCCCTCAATGATTTGAATTGACGGGGATTAAGCTTCACCATGACTTTATCCCCAATTCGGTAGTGAACCAGACACCGCCTACGATTAACAAATTTCTTCATCTTGCAGGCGGTCTTGTCTAAATAAGACTTGACCATATCAACCAGTTCTTCCCACGCCTTTGCCATATGAAATGCGCCCGGATTCTTCAATTCTACACTCACAGGCAAGGATTGTGGCGTGTTGGGCTGCTGCCCTGTTACAAGCTCAAGGGGACTCCTCCCGGTGGCTTCATTGCGTTGCAAATTGTAAGAGAATTGAGCTGTGTCAAGCAGCTTCGACCGGTCCTTTTGATGGCGCTAATGAAGTGTCTGAAGTACAGCTCCAAAAGTGTGTTGACCCTCTCCGTTTTGCCATGGGTTTGGATGAAGACTTGTTGAGAAGTGCAACTCCAACCCCAACAAATTGAACAACTCCCTCCAAAAAACACCAGTGAACCGTGGATCAAGGTCGCTAATGATGTGCTTTGGAACACCCTAATATTTGACCACGTCGTGCTGCCTCTTTGGCTTTGCAATTTAGTGACAGTGAAGGTAGCATAATTTAAAAAACGATCGACCACTACAATGATGGTGCCAAAGCCCTCCGAATTTGGCAAGCACATAATGAAATCCATTTAGACAATGTTCCATAGCCTTTCAACACTGGTAAGGGCTCAAGCATGCCCCAGGGTGCGTTGTGCTCCACCTTGTCTTGTTGGCAAACAAGACATGTTCAGACATAGACCTCAATATCATCCATCCCTATATGAGGCCAATAATAGGATGACTCCAACAATGCCATTGTGCGCTTTTGTCCCGGATGCCTTACTCATACCATGTCATGACCCTCTTTGATCAAAGTTCGCCTTCAATTATGGCCTCAATCTTCTTGTCAATAGCTGAAGGTGTGATAAAACAACTAGACTGCCACTTTATCTTCATGATACGTCTTCAATTGACTAGCATGGAAGACTGGATAAATTTTCAAATGGTGTGGCATCTCTAACTTACAAGAAATCTTGCCCACCTTGGCAAAGATCTCAAACGGTCCCTCATACCGTTGGATCAAAGTTCAAACTTTGATTAATGCCCCTCAATGATTTGAATTGACGGGGATTAAGCTTCACCATGAATTTATCCCCAATTCGGTAGTGAAAATGGACACACATTCTCTACTTTGTGCTGTTTCTTTGCTGTAGGTTGGCAGCTTTCCCTCTTTTGTTTTTATGCTGCTTTTTGCTTCAATTGTAGTCTTTCCTAATGAGATTTATATATTCCTTTTTTTAAATGTTTATCACACGTGTTGTACTGTTTTTGATTCATTACCTTTTATTGTCAATAATGTTACAATTCTATGATAACTGGAGTATTGCTGTTTATCTCTTTTACCTGATAGTTATTCTTTCTCTTGGTAATGTGGCGCTACATAAAGTAGTACAATAGTTAAAAGTAGAAATGCTACTTAAAACTATGCCTTAAAAATTAAAATACCTGATCAAAATTAAAACCATGTCCTAATATATACTAGTATATCTTATTTGATGAATTTCCATTTTCTTTTTATTTTTTTGCCTTTAGTCCGTGTCAGCTTCCTTTTCTTTTTCCTTTGTTTTCACTGCTTCTTCTTCAGTTCAGCCACCCTCGGAATATAACTTCTCTCACTTTTCTTTCTTTGTATTGGTATAACATGTCTTACTTTTCTTCATACATGTCACCCAGTATTTAACAAAATGTTCAAGAGATAATATTTTCTACTACATTACCTTGTAATTGTGTATCCAGATTCTAACACTAGATTTGAAAGCCTAAATTTCATGCATAACTTGAAGATACACTGAAGTTCTACCTCTTTGGAGTTCTGTTATGATCATAGTTAGAAGTGCTTTGAAGCACATACTAAGCATCTTCTTTTGCTTATTGGTGATTCGTTGATCTACGTACGACTGAATATTTATTTGAAGTAAATTGCAAACACAACTAATCCAGCCTCCAGTCATTGTATTTATCCTGATGAAAAAATAGATGTGACTTCTATTAATTAGTAGAGAAGGATAGCGGGGCGGGCCCATTATCCACCAAGTTCAAAGATGGAAACAACATATTTTGGCTATAAAAAGAACGTTTGATGTGACTACCCTAAAAAGTTGTTTGTTACTTTTTTCACAATAGGTTGATGAACTACGTCCTTGAATATATAACTAATTGTGGTGGTTAATTTTCAGGGAGTATACGGTTATCCTATTGAGATCCAAGCACTCTTCTTTATGGCATTGAGAAGTGCTTTGTCAATGATGAAGCACGACACAGAAGGGAGCGAATTTATTGAGAGAATAGTGAAGCGTCTACATGCCTTGAGTTATCATATGAGAAGTTATTTCTGGCTCGATTTCCAACAATTAAATGATATATACCGCTACAAAACTGAAGAATATTCTCATACTGCAGTAAATAAGTTCAATGTCATCCCTGATTCAATCCCAGAGTGGGTATTTGAATTTATGCCAACGCGTGGTGGTTACTTTATCGGGAATGTTAGTCCAGCAAGGATGGACTTCCGATGGTTTGCTTTAGGAAACTGTATTGCCATCTTATCCTCCCTTGCCACTCCAGAGCAAGCTTCCGCTATTATGGATCTCATAGAAGCACGCTGGGACGAGCTAGTAGCAGAGATGCCCTTAAAAATATCTTATCCAGCACTAGAAAATCATGAATGGCGACTTATAACTGGTTGTGATCCCAAGAATACCAGGTGGAGTTACCATAATGGAGGATCTTGGCCAGGTTCTTCCTTCAGCTCTTCACTTGATTTTTTTACTAACTTTAACGACTTCTTATTAAGAAAGAAAAAGGAATGTAGAGCATGAATTAGATGATCATAAGTTTAGTTATTGTGTTAAAATGATTATGCTTGTAGCTTTACTAGAACACATTTTTACTTTAACATTAGTTTTATACTATCCCAAGTAGCATTCCAAGATAATGAAGCCTCAACGTTGCTCGTAGAATTTTTCTGTCATGCTCCCTAATGCAAATGTCTAATTTAAATGCAGTGCTTTTGTGGTTGCTAACCGCTGCCTGCATTAAGACGGGACGACCACAAATTGCAAGACGAGCAATCGATCTTGCTGAGAGCCGCTTATCTAAGGACGTCTGGCCTGAATACTATGATGGAAAAGTCGGAAGATATATTGGTAAACAAGCAAGGAAGTATCAGACGTGGTCAATCGCTGGATATCTTGTAGCAAAGATGTTGCTGGAGGATCCTTCACACCTGGGAATGATCGCGTTGGAAGAGGACAAGCAAATGAAGCCTGTAATTAAACGATCAGCTTCCTGGACGTGCTGAGTTGAAGCAAGAGAAGACATTACTACCAATGGATACAGAAACCACAAAAAACACTATTCTTTTGCTATTTCTGTCCTTGTAAGATTGCTCATTTTTCTCGTTGTGTACATTTGCATAATGTCTCTGTTGCTCAGTATAAAAGACTGCGCTTTTATGGTATCCAATCTGTTGGACTAATCTTTTACACATGCTCTAATTGCTTGGATAGGACAGTGAGTATAGTGTTATGGAACTTAGCTTCTTATGCTTATGGCTTGGAGGTGATAATACACTCATACCACAACACTTGGGGGTCGTTTGGTATGAGGTATAAGAAGGTATAGGAGTGACATAAAAATTTAATACCACCTTAATATTCTGTTTGGTTAGCAAACTAGATATACGTTATGCCGGCATTAATTTTAACACCAGGATAACTTATACCTTATAGAGGGTGGGGTAATTAGCACCGGTATAACTTATGCCTTCTTCTTAGAAATTATTCAATTGTCATTCTTAATACAACATACCAAACAGTGAATAAAGAACAATCCTAGCATAACTAATCCCAACATAACTTATACCGGCATAAGGCGTATTCCAACCAAACGACCCCTTAAACTCTTACACTCTCCGTTCAAAAAGATTGGCACTATTTCCTTTCGAAAAGATTGACATCTTTCAATATTTTCTTAATAGGAAGTATTTATAGCCACACAAATGCTATGACGGGTGTAAGACCACAAGTTTTAAAAGTTTTACAGCCACACAGATGCTATGGTTTATTTAAGACCATGTATCTTAAAAGTCTTCCATTCTTTATTAAAATTTGTGCTAAGTCAAACTAAGATAATTTTTTTGAAACGGATGGAGTATTAAATATGACATGTTCAATTGAGTTTGAATGTTACCCGTGAATTTTATCAAAACAATGTTACCTGTGAATCACTAAAAAGCAACTATTTTCTCTATCTTTTTTTTCTTTCTTTCTTCTGATAATAAACTGGAACTGTTGTCTTCTATATATATATTTGCATAAAGGGAGGAAAAAAATGTCTTATTTTTCTTATTCGAAATGATGAAATTCTACAGAAGTGAATGTCACACATTCTAGTACTTTACCAACATGTTTGCCCTAAAAAAGTAATAGCAACATTGATTATTCTCAAAAAATAAGCAGCAAAAAAATAGGAAGAATTAACAATCAACACTTTTTTTTTTTTTTTTTTTTTTAAATTACATAAGGAGATTGGGGAAGGGGGAAGAAGAAAGAATGAGTGAAAATTGATCTCATTCCGACTAACAACAACAGTATATTCAGTATAATTCCATAAGTGAAGTTAGGAAGGGTAGGGTATAAGTTACTCATACTTCGTGTGAGGTAGAGAGATTATTTCTGATAAACCTTTGGCTAAAAGGTTTGACATATAGAAGAGTAAAAACGCTACGATGAAAATACTAAAGAAAAGAAAGTATTGATAGCAAAAATAATAAGATAACCAAAGAAAAGAAAAGAAAATAGTAATAAAATTGAAAAATAAGATAATAATAGAAAAATAGGAACAATACTAATAAGGAAAGGAGGGAAATCCAAACATGACATTATGAAAGACAATGGGGAAAAATTAAAAAATAGCCAGATTTATAACTGGTCGTTAAAAAATAGTTTCAAAAGTAATCGAAATTTAGCCACTTTTCATGTAAAGATAAATCTGAGCGAAAACACTGTTCAAAACCCGAAAAATACGCCAGTATATTATACTGGAGTTCCAGCATAAGTATGCTTGAACTCCAACATATTATACTGGAGTTCCAGGATAAGTATGCTGGAACTCCAGCATAATATGATAGAGTTCCAGCATAAGTACACTAGAACTCCAACATAATATACTGGAGTTCCAACAAGTATAATTGTCCAGTATAATATACTGGAGTTTGGAGCACCGATGCTCCAGTTTCCAGTATATTATACTGGAGTCAGCAAAGTATACCGGTCCAGCATAATATGCTGGAGTTCATACACAGGTGCACCGAACTCCAGTATATTATGCTGGACCGGTCTCTATTGCAGCAAAATAGTGGCTATTTTTCATTGACTTCGTAAACGCTGACTATTTTTAAATGACCAGTTCGAAAACTGGCTATACGGTGCTATTTTTACAAGAAAATGAAGTTGTCAATGAAATAAAGATGTTTATGTCGAACATATAGGGTCTTAGTTTTTTTTTCACTATTATTATTATTATTATTATTATTATTATTATTACTACTACTATTTATTATTTTATAATTATAGTATCTGCCTGTCTGAATCAGCTTGCATGAATTTCCATTAATTTCACTGAATTCCTGCTAGGCCACGCCTGCCTATAAAATCTTAGTTTATTTACACTAGGGAAATCGTATAAGGTGGTTGCTCGTTTATTTGGTAATATTTTGATTCCATATTCATGATAATCAATTGATTGAAACACGTACCTTCAACATTTCCATTAATAAATTTTACAAATTAAAAGAATCACTTATTATCATTGAAGTAGGGGTGACAAAATGGTTAAAAAAAACAGTTAATCACTTTTATTATTCACTAAAAAATGGATTGGATATGAACTTTTTAAAAACGGGTCAAATATGGATAAGATACCATATTATCCATTTAGAAAATGGATAACCAATGAGTAACCAATGGATTTAATTTTTACATTTGTAAAACCTCAAATTGGAGGTTCCTCAAGTTAGGGAGACTAAGAATTCTTCCAAAAGTGATCATATACAAGAAGCCATGGATAATATGGATAAAGTTAACCCGTTTTTTATCCGTATTAAATATAGGTCGGGTCGAATAATTAATCCGTTTTTTATTACCCGTTTTCAACCTGAATCATATTAGACCCGACTCGCCCATTTGCCACCCCTAGTTGAAAGTGACATACCATGAAATCTCTAAACAAGAAAGGGAAATAAGAAGGAAAGTGACATATCAATGGTTACTTATCTTAAGTTCTATCTATGAAATGATTAAAGGGGGAAGTGAGTGTATGATAAAGTTAATCAAACTTTGATGCTTTCTTTCCTTTTTCTTTCTTTTCAAATGTCACGCCAACACTTTACTGCTATAACGTGCATTAATAATTGGAATTTTTTATAAAATTATGGTCGGCAAAAGTTGGAACTTGGTATAAGTAAATATTTTTTTACCTTTTCCTTTCCGGATTTTTCTCTAAACAATTTTTGTTTAAAATCTTACTTCATTAATTAGCTATCGATAGGGATGGCGAACGGACGGGTCAGGTCAGATATGAACATGTCAAAATGAATAATAAAAAAATGTATAAATTATCCGATCCGACTCATATTTAATACAGATAAAAACGGGTTAACCGACATGTAATATGGATATTCATAACATACACGACTTCCTGAGTATGATCACTTTTTAGAGAATTCCTAGTCTTCCAAACTTGAGGAACCCCCAATTTGATGCTTTACCTCACTTACGTTTGGCCAATTGACCATTATCGGCCAATCATGGGATAGGTGCACAAACAATCATTCTTAGGGATGCTATTTAGAGATTAATCAGTACTTATTTTAACCAAAAATTCTAAACTAAAAATCTTAACTTCAGAACAATTCAGGATATTTTTCTCCCAAAAAATTAAACTGAAAAAATTAAAATTCAGAATACACTTGCTAATTCCTAAATATTGGCCCTTTAAAGTGTCTATCTGATATTATTTCTACTCGATCATGTGTCCCGTTAGAATTGTATTAGTTTCACCCAACAAGATTATGCTAGCGTTTGACCATAGATTCCCAAATTTGTTTTGAAAAATTTGATTTGGGTGAAGTTTGGTTTGAAGATGAAAATGTGTTTGGACATCAGTTTTCAAAACATATTTCTCAAATTTACTTTGAAAAAACATGAAACATGACTTATACCCACAAGTTCTAAAAACTATCACAAATACCCAACAGTGCCATTATCAATAACATTCATTATATTATCGCAAACCATAAACCTGAACATAAATAAATTTGGTACAAAATTATCATTTTTATAATGAATTACATGATACAGTATCAGATGGCCGAAAAGACGAAGCAGCATTGTTACAAAATAATAAATGGTGGGCTCTTTTATAAAATACAAAGTTTGGGGCAATTTTTAAATAATATAATAGTGATCTTTTGGCCCATTTTGGTGTAATGATCCGGCCGGTCGTTTCATAGTTACCACTCCGTTTTTCCTATTTTTTGCTTCTTTATGTGTTTTTCAGTTGTATTATGTGGTAGAGGGTTGGTTGGTTCGGGTTCAGAGTGGTTTTAGAGAGGATGAGACACTTATTCTCTTTTGAGTAAGCTTAAGTTGGAAAAAGTCAACTGAAAGTTGACTTATGTGAAAAAGGTCTCGGATGTGAATTTCGATGGTTTGACTAGCTTCGTTAGGTGATTTGAGATTTAGGAGCGTGATCGAATGTATTTTGGAGGTCCGTGGTAGATTTAGGCTTGAATTGGCGAAATTGAAAATTTGGCATTTTCCGGTCGGCAGTGGAAATTTTGATATCGAGGTCGGAATAGAATTTCGAAAATTGGAGTAGGTTCGTTGTGTCATTTGGGACGTGTGTGCCAAAATCAGGTCATTCGGAGTTGATTTGATAGATTTCGATGTCATTTGTGAAATTTGAAAGTTTCTAAGTTCTTAGGTTTGAATCTGAGGTTGATTTGGTATTTTGATGTTGTTTGTAGTGATTCGAAGGTTCGACTAAGTTTGAATGATGTTATGGGATGTGTTGGCATATTTGGTTGAGGTCCCGAGGGCCTCGGGTGAGTTTCGGGTGGTTAACGGACCAATTCTTGATTTTGGAGAGTTGTAGATTTTGCTGGTTTCTGTTGCAGAAGAATTTGCTCTTCGCGTTCACGAAGATTGTCCCGCGTTCGCGAAGAAGAGCTGGGTCTAGGGGAGAAAATGGTCTTCGCGTTCGCAAGTTGGGGGGACGCGTTCACGTAGGTTTGCATTCCAGTGAATTGCGAACAAGTGTGAAAAGTCGCGTTCGCGTAGGAAAATTGGAGTAGCTAGAACCCTAGGAGTTTGTGCATCACGTTCGCATAGGTAGGGTCGCGTTCGCGAAGGCTCGGGCAGACGAAGCTTCGCGTTCACGTGAAGGAACTCGCGTTCGCGAAAGAGGAATAATTGGGCAGTGGATTTTTGTACTTCGCGAACGCGAGGGAGCTACCGCGTTTGTGAAGATGGAAATAATCCCTGAGCAGAATGTATAAAAACACATCTTCGCGATTTTTAGCCCATTTCTCACCATTTTTGAATGGTTTTGAAGCTTTTTGAGAGGGATTGAAGAGGGATTCGAAGGGAAACATTTGGAGGTAAGATTTTTGAACTTAATATTCAATTCTATGGTAATTTCTAACTAATTAGACATGAAATTTATGGGATTTAAAGGCTAAAATTGGGGAATTAGGGCTTGGAATTGGAAAGTATAAATTAGGGATTTGAGGGGCCATTTGAGGTTCGATTTTGATGTTCTTGGTATGTATGGACTCGTGGGAGGATGAAGACTCTTGTGATGTAATTTTTATCGAATTCTGAGACGTGAGCCCGGGGGTCGGGTTTGGCCAATTTCGGAATTTTTAAGTTAATTTGATAATTTTCGTATGGGTTTCATTCCTTTAACGTATATTGATGGTTATGTACTGATTTTTGTTAGATTCGGGGCATTTGGAGGCCGAATTGAGAGGCAAGGGCGTCGCGGTCTAGAGTTTTGGTTTGGTTTGAGTTAAGTAACGCTTCCAAATTTGGTTCCGAGGGGTTCGAAATCCCGAACTATGTATTCTATGATTGCTATTGAGGTGACGCAAATGCCAAGTGACGGGCATGTGGGCATGCACCGTGAGAATTGCAGTCTGGATCATTCCATGGCACCGCTTAGTAACTCTTTCTTGTTGATATTCGTGTTTCTATCATGTGACTAAATAAATGTGCTATGAAAACATGCTAGATATCCTGTTAGGGCTTCACGCCGATATTGTTAAGACATGAGAGGTCTTTTCTTGCTGTCATATCATTATCTTCATCGATATTCTGTACTCAGTCCTGTTAATGCATTATATATCATGCCTTAGTCTCGATTATTTTTATTGGCACATCACATCATTGTTCGGGCTAGTATCATGACATTGTGAGCCCGTGTGTGTGAGATTTGAGAGTGATAACTGAGTGAGGCCGTGAGCCTGGTTGTGAGTGACAGTATATAGGATTGGGATGTACGCCGCAACGATTATGTTGATGATTATGATAGCGCTTGGGCTGTAGGAGCCCCTTCGGAGTCTGTAACACACCCCCAGTAAGTGCATTTGATGATATTGAAAGATTGAACTTCCCTAGACATGGATCTTGTCTGAAGTATTATACCTGGAGATGGATTTTCTCCATAGGACTGGAATGGCCTTCCTCGATATTGGATGACTGCAGTCAGTGATATATATATTACGGGATGGATCTTCCCTGGACCGGATGGCCATATATAGTACCAAGTGATTGAGCACTTGTGAGTGGAGGTACACGGAACATTGATCATGCTATCTGTGCATTGATACATAGAAATTTCCTAAGCTTATTACTCCGTACTGTTCAGACTGCATTTATTTACTATTGAGTTTTTACTTGAATTGCAAGCATGTCTACTTTTCTGTACAGTCTAATGGTAATACCTGTTGAGGTTTGGTTCGTCACTACCTATCAGTCCATAGTTTGGACTTGTTACTTACTAAGTTGGTGTACTTACGTTACCCCTGCACCTTGTGTGCAGATCCAGGTATCTCGGGTCATGGTAGCCAGTGTTGATCATTTTAGTGGTGGACTTCCCTTGGAGATAGCGAGGTAGCTGCCTGGTGATCGCAGTCCCGCCTTCTCCTTCCTTATCTTCCTTTAGTGTATTTTGTTGGCTACTCTCAGACTATGTTAGTCTTGTTTTATTTTGAACTGTTGTAGTATTTTGCTCATGGCTTAGTGATACTCGAGGTCGGGCTTGTATTTTCCGCTTTGTTTTGGGTTTCACTTTATATCTTTTATCGGATCTCTGTTAAAAACATGGTTTTACTTAAGTTTTAAATGAAATATGGAGTATTTGGAAATAAGTTGGCTTGCATAGTTTCACAATAGACGGCATCACGACTAGGTCGGTTTTTGGGTCGTGACATTTGGGATTTGGGATTTAGTATTTTGCCAAAATGCAGGCAAAATCTATGGCTAAACATGTGTTTGCCAAATAAAATTCAAATTTATTTTGGCAAAATCTATGCCCAAATGGGTCCATGTAATTTACATTTAAGGTCATGTATCTACATTTCTACTTTTGGATGACGGAACAAGGGAAAGGCTGTATCATACAAAATTAAAGATACGGTCAAACAACGTGTTGTTTGTGTCAAGTATATTAGAAAATCTCCTTTTTAAGGTCACTATAGACGCTATTCTGCATTAGAAAAAAGATTACTTTCTTTAACGTAGAGAATGCTCTACTGTGTTAATTGTATAAACTATAAATTATAGTATTCAAAAGCCATCGCTGGCACGAGGAGTGTACATAAGTTGGGTTGATTCTAATTATAATTATTAAATTAAATTAATCGTGTCGATGTTAAAATCAATAAAACAAATCAAACCAAACCAACAAAAGACGAGTTTTTCAATCTGTTTTTATCTAGGTTTCCAGTTTTCTAGGATTTTTTGGACTTGTTCTCAGTACAATCTTCATATCACATAATATATAACCTATGCTCCAAATATTTCTTCGATTCTAGTAGGATACAATTATATAAAGTGTTACCCAAGAAAAAAAATATAATAATATGAGATGAATAATGATATTGTATCAAAATATTCAACAAAAAAAAAAGATAATGAAATAGAATAAAATAAATATAGCTAATTAGTAAGTCATAATGAAATTGAACATAATTTAAAAGTACTAAGTCATGCTAAAATAAGTAAGACTAATAAGTATCAAGTATTAATTACATGATTAAACAATATAAAAAATAAGCTATGCATTTTTACTGTATAGACCAATACAAAACTAAAAGAAATAGATATCCAATACTATTGTCATTCCTCGTACTAAATTAAATTTCTTTTGTTAGCATAGAATTGATTTGGTTTTACTTTGGACCTTTTAAGTTGCTAATATTTATGAGCTAAAAAACATATTGGACTATTCAATAATTCTGGTGTGAACTAAGGGTCCACTAAACTGTATAGAGAACCTGATTCTCTGTCGGTTCCCACGGAACATACACACACACATAGAGCAATAAGTAAAAGACACAACAGAGCTTTACGTGGAAAAATCCCAGCCACAGGATTAAAAATCCCGACCTACACTCGTAGGATTTCAACTTCACTAACTGAGCAAAATTTAGGTTACAACTTATTGTAATCTAGGAATTAACCTCTTAATCCCTCACCTACTTGTAATAACTCTATTATAAGTCTCTTTGTAATAATTCTATTACAAAGCACACACTTTGACTAACTCTAGCCAAAATACAAACACAACATTTATGATTTTACAAATGATCTCCTACAAAATGCTTCTAAGTAAGCTGAATAGGAATTACAAATAGATAACACTAACAAAGATACATCAAATCTAAGGATATATGATAGACTTAGTGATGGGATCTGGTCCTTGATTCTGTAGTTACTTTGTTCTTCAATCATTTGAAAGTCGGATGCTCTATAAAGTGACTGTTGCACTATTGCGTGTGCAGAGAAACAATGCAACGACTTTACAGCTGTAGAGAGTTGACTTGTACCGCCATCAGAGGAATTGATAGCCAACTGTTCCTTCTGCCATTTTTTTTAACTCAACTTGTTAGAACTTGGCCCCAACTTAAGACTTATTGTTCTTGAGCACTTTGAGGATGTGTAACAGGTTCCTAATCTGATTCTTATTATGTAGTTTGTTAGATTATCAAAATACAAGAAAGCACGTAACTTAACAATTTTTCCTTTTCGATGATGACAAACTTATAATTGAAGTCCCCCCTGAGAACCAGATCTCTATATAAGTTAACTCAGGCCACATGTATGCACACAACATGGCTAAAAATAGAGTGCAAGAGTATAACATGCATAGCAAAAGATGAGATGCTCATGAATTTAAAAGAGAAGAAATCAGAGGTAGTAACACCATTGTTACAAAAACATCCACAAAAAAGACAACTTAAAGTACCGGTCATAGGAACAACAAAAGACAATAGGGAAGGACAAACATCATTCAACTGGACACTGGGAAGGGAACTGTCTAAGGGGCACTAGAAGGGGGAGGGAAGGATGAGGAGGAAAAAGTTCTGAGAAGAATGTCCATTCGAGCATTTGCAGACACTTGCTCATTAATCAACCGCTCTTTTAGGTCCTCGACCGGTTTCCTCAGGTCTGCATTCTCAGTGGTCAGGCGAGCAACTTCTGTGCCTTGTGCACTGCTAGAACCAGGTTCCTCCTTGGCCTGACTAAGCTTCCCTTCAAGAATGATATTCCGTGCCTTCAACCTCCGTATTTCCATATTTACAGCCTTCTGAGCATCAAGCAATTGAGAAATAGTGGAATGCTACCAACACTCCCTTTCTTGTCAATACACTCACGTTCCTCCAAGGCTGTCTTTGAGAAGGTTTGCTTGCGAGTTCCCACCGATGCTCTTCCCAAAGGGACTTTGAAGAATTCAAACACCTTAGTGAGCAGGAACCCATAAGGTAAACCATGATTTTAATCCTTGAAGTCTGCCACCTTCTTCATATATTCAATCACAATACCAGGCAGATTGGTGGTGGTGTATGCATTTAGAGCTTCCATGAGGAACAAGTCTTCTTTTGAAGTAATTGAGCGCCTTTCTGCGCATGGAAGCAAGACCTTATTCACCATTTCAAATATAAGTTGATACCCTGGAAGGAGGTCCTTCTTGTGCACCTGCTCCCCCTGCTGCACATCCTGGTCCTTCAAAATGACTCTTCTAATGTTAGGAGAACATGCACCTTCAATGGATGAGAGCCCTTCAATAGGCACTCCAAAAATACTCCTTAGAACACCCTCGTCCATCACAAAAATCTACTCCATTGACCTTTAAACAAACTTTATCATCTTTCACTGTAAACATATCTACGTAGAATCTACGAACCTCCTCCTCATGAACCTTGGGACTCTGAGTGGTGAACAAATTAGTCCACTTTTGAAATTCACAGATGTCAAACAACTGTCTCATCCCTGACATTTCGAGAATGCCAATGTCAAATGTTCTGCCCTATAACACCCTTTACTTCCTAAGGTTTTCCCCGTTTTCAACCTTTGACACAGTCACTTTTGCCTTCTTGAAGGAACTAGGTTCCTCTTTGTCATTAGCCTTCCTCTTCATAGACTTCTTCATATTTTTCTCCTTCTTTTCAAGCTTCTCACCAGATTTCGCACCAGACTGCTCTCCCTCAACAATCTTCACTTCATCAACCTCTACAACTTTCATAGATGAACCTCTCATGGTCTTTGGAATCATATGTTTCTTAGAGGATTTACGAATTAAGGAAGCAGGTTCCTCATTCACCCTTTCATCGTCAACATGGACAACATTTGTTGGAGGCACATCCTCCTCATTCACTAGTTTTGCCCCTTTCACCAACCTCCTTCTTTTCTTTTCCTCTTTGTTTTTCTTCAGAAAAGTCTCATAAGCTTCTTTCTTTTGCAGCATGGTAGTGGGTCTTTTAAGAATGGGATCTTTGGGAACTTCCCTACCACTTCTAGCAGCAGTGAAGCTTGCCACAGTCACACTATCATAGTTTTCCTCACTAATTTCATTTTCCTCTTTAGAAAGAGGTCTCATTTCAGGAATAACAAAGTTCAATGGCACAACATCAAAGTGAGGAGAAAGAGCAAGATCAATACTAACCCGGGACTCTTTTGAGGAGCAAAGGGTTTCATCCCAAGTAGGAAAAGAGTGCTCTTCTTGATCAAAGGAATCACGTCCCTTTGTTGTTTTCCTAGTAGTACTGACTGGTGCTAAATATTCAAGAGCCACCAGTTCCCTACCCTCAACTCTTTGACCTTCACCTTCCCTATAAGATCCAACGGTCGCATAATCACACTCATACTCTCCAACCAACCCTCCCTCTATGGCAATTAGTAGCATGTTCTCAATAGCTTCTTTCTTATTTATCCCCAAAATAAAATCAGAAGATGTATGAGGAATTAAATGTCAGAGTGGCAATATTCAGATCAAAACTTTGAGCAGGCACAGCTAATACTTCACCACTGTCAACAACATCTTGTTGGGTTTTAGAGATTTTCCCAACCTGCTGACTGGAGACCTCTTGTCCCTCTTCTCCGTCTATTATTTCATCATCTGCTATTTTTCTGGCGAGGTAGAGGGAGAGGTTGTAGCAACAAATCTTTTGGGATTTCGAGTCTTACAACTACGGTGAGAACTAGAACTCGATGGGGTTGGAGAAGGCTAATATGTGGTTGTTGGTCTGGTGTGGGGTTTTGACTGGGTAACAGTTGGGACTCAAACTCACACTCATGTGCTTCAAGAGACGAAGGCACAGTAGGAATGGCACTGATGGTGCTTGAAAGCTCTAGATACTGAGACATAGTAGAGTCTGAAAGTAGAGACATGAGAAAGAGAGGTTTGCATTTGAGAGAGAACGGAAAGTTTGTGGATTTGATGTGGATAGTTGGAAAAGAGACATCTTTGGGGTTATTTAGAGGGGTTGAGGGACCGATTTCAAATAGGTGTAACGTACTGGGTAGACGGGTCGGTTTGTAACAGGTGTGATGTTTGGGTTTTAAAAAGATGAGAAAGAGGTGGAAACATTTAATGATGTAGCTCTTTTATAGCCGTTTAAAATGTGCATAAGTATAAAAGGAACTACTAACCTAAGTCAAAGGAACCAGGTTCCCTGACTGAGTTTTGTAAATATTAGCCTCATCATTTTACCAAGATGCAAGGTTATTACTTGCTTGTTTACTCTGTAACTACCATGCGTGTTTACCTATAATGGTATAGAGATGAGTTATAGTTTGCCAGAAAATACTTTTAGCAGTTTTACCTGTTTATTCTTTCATAGCCAATCATTGAGGGACCTGGTACTCAGATTGATTTTATCAGCCCAAATGCCAGCCGATTCTTTTTAAAGTGCTCTCTACTCAATGCTTTGGTGAAGATATCTGCTACCCAGTCCTCTGTTTTGCAGAACTTCATGCAGATGAGTCTTTTTTCAACATTATGTCGCACATCAATATGCTTTTTTATCTAATATTGAACCATGTTCTTTTCCATGTTGAGAGCACTTGTTTTATCACACATTAATGACACACTATCAGAAAATACATTATAATCCTCCAATTGTTGCTTGATCCACAACAAGAGGCAGCTACCACATATTCAGCTTCTGCAGTTGAAAGAGACACAAAGATTTGTTTCTTTGTGCCCCATGAGATTAAACATGACCCCAGAAAATGTTCCATGCCAGATGTGCTCTTTCTATCCATTAAATAGTCATATCAGCATACACAATTAAGTCGAAATTGTCTCCTGAAAGATAGTAGAGAACCAGGTCCCGTGTTCCTTTGAGATATCTTAGATTCTTCTTGGCAGCTTTCAGATGAAATTCCTTTAGACTAGATTTACATCTAGCACATAATCCCACACTGAATATAATATCAGGTTTGCTAGTTGTGACATACAAAAGTGAACCAATGATACCTCTGTACATGCTTTCGTTCACAGGAGAACCAGGTTTATCCATGTCCAGACGAGTGGCAGTGTCAATAGGAGTATCAATGGTATATGAACCTTCCATCTTAAATCTCTTCAGTAGCTCTTTATGCCGGATTATCATTATTCCCTTAGAGGTTTGCTTAACTTGCAACCCTAAGAAAATTTTAGTTCCTCCATCATGCACATTTCAAACTCGCTTCCCATAAGCTTTGCAAACTACATACAAGGAATCATTTGTTGCACCAAAGATGATATCGTCAACATAAACTTACACAATGAGCAGGTTCCTCCCCTGTTTTTTCAAAAATAGGGTGTTGCTGATTTTTCCTCTTGTAAAGCCATTTTCTAGAAGGAACTTAGATAAATTTTTATACCATGCACTAAGGGCCTGTTTCTGCCCATATAGTGCCTTGTCAAGTTTGAATACATGTTCATGATGCTCATGACACTTAAAACCATGTGGTTTTTTGACAAAGACTCCTTCCTTTGAATATCTATTCAGTAATGCACTCTTGACATTCTTTTCGAACAACTTGAGTTCCATATGAGATGAAAGGCAATAAGGATTCTAATGGCTTCCATTCGAGCAACTGGGGCAAAAGTCTCATCATAATCAATACCTTCTTCTTGATTATTGACTTGAACTATTAACCTAGCCTTGTTCCTTGTTGTATTTCCAAACTCATCAAGCTTGTTTCTGAACACCCGTTTGGTTTTTATAATAGTTTTGTCTGAGGGTCGACGAAGCAGATGCCATACACTGTTCCTCTCAAATTGATGGAGTTCATCTTCCATAGCAGTAATCTAGTCAGCATCTTTAAATGCTTCCTTGATATTTTTGGGCTCAATATGAGAAAGGAAAGCGGAGAAGGCAAGCGAGCTTCTTGTCTTTGATCTGGTTTGAATTCCGGAATCAAGAGGAGCGATCACGTTTTGGAGAGGAAGTGAACTTTTGTTCTTCCAATTATACACCTGAATCTCGTTGTGTGAAGACCAAGGTTCCTCTGAATGGGATCCATTGGTGGCATCTATGGAGGAGTAAGTACCACTTCTCTGCTAAACATCAGGAGTTCCTTGCATGGCATCAACAACTTTACTTTTTTGCTTCAGTTGTTGTAATGGAGGAACCCAGTTCTTCTGTATCAGCTGGAGGTTCTGTTGCATTTTCTTCGTTGGATTCATTGACTTGACTCATCAGATCAGCCTTTTCATTTGCCATATCAATAACTTCTCCAGGAACCATTGATTACTCTCCGTCTTGATCAATCTTATCATGTGAATCTTTCCAACATAAGTGGTGTGATTCATCAAATATTACATGTACGCTTTCTTTAACACATTGAGTCATTTTGTTGTAGACTTTGTATGCTTTGATTTGTGAGGAATATCTAAGAAAGATTCCTTCATCACTTTCGGCATCAAATTTTTCCAACGCTTCCTTACCACTACTGAGAACGAAGCATTTACAGTCGAACATTCATAGGTGAGTTAGCTTGGGTTTCCTCCTATTAAGCAATTCATATAGGGTTTTGTTTGAGAGGGACTATTAGGGCTAAATACACACGCAAGTATACGTGGTCGTCAAGTAATAAAGTGACTCAAAAGCCGGATGTCGAACCCATAGAGACTTAGATTGACCGTTAACTAAGTAAACTAAAATCAATTAATTGTCCAAGATATTTAAGAGTGATATTTTTCTATTAATCTACTATTGTTGAAATTAAACAAATAACACTAAATTATCAAGAATGCAATTTTATGTGACGAGATTTTACTTCAGAGGAGATGGAAATTTCTAGATTGTGGTATTAAGTTCAATAATCACACTCGTTAATCCAGATTATCGATGGTTGCTAATAAACCGGATCTTTTGTATGAATAGCATATTCCCACAATACTACTCGCCTGCCCATAATTTATCAACCCTATATTCCTATGGTATTGAGTCTATCATGAACGAACAGAAATACGGTACTCAATTAAGCAAAACTATTAGGTATATTCCTATCCTAACCACGAAAGTTTTCCCCGAGCCACGGGTTCAGAAACAAGCTCTCTCTAATTCTACTCTAATCTAAGCACCGCTTTCCCAAGAATAGCATAGATAGTAAATAGAAATCAACTGTTGGCCAAACAATTAAGCAATTATGCACAGAATTAGAGAAATAACCACAAGATGATAATCCGAATTAACGCGAATGTAATTAATAAACATTAATAATCATGTCAACCACAACATTAGAACATAGAGTGTTTAGCCACTCATGTTCGTAGTAACAATTTTCCAAGTATTTTGTATAAACAAATTATAAAGAAAAGAAAAAGGGATGAATAACTCTATAATTTTCTCCTCCAAAAGTTGTCCACGTGATGCCCTTGCCTCTAGTAAAAAATATCTTTCAAAGTGGTATTTTTAGGTCTATTTATATGTGTAGGAAAAGGCCTAAATGTGTAGGTCAAGTCCTAGTCAAACCAGGAGACGAATTAAGTCTTCAAAACTCGGAATGGATGGCCCCAGCCCTAGCATCGCCAGGCATAACGCCTGGTAGACCTGGCCCTAGGCCTGGCGTCGCCAGGCATAACACCTGGTTAAGCTGGCCTTTGCCTTGCCTCGCTAGGTCTAACGCCTACATACAAGCCTGGCGTCGCCAGGCTAATGCCTGCTTTAGGCCTGGCTTCGCGAGCTTTCTTCTTTGCACTGTTCTCGAGCACAGTTTCAACGTTTAAGTATCCTTTTTGCTTTACTTTCATCTCCAATTCACCTACACATAAAATAGATTCCATTACGCACAAATAAAGTGTAATTTATCACTAAAGCATGTAAAATACAAGGCACATAATGTATGAAACTATGGAATTATAGCCACACATCAGGGACCTGATCATGCACATGTTTACCAAATAGCAGGTAGTGTCGACTGCCTCCGCCCAAAAACCTTTTGCTATGCCATTGTCAATTATCATAGTCTTTTCCATGTCTTCAAGAGTTCTATTTTTTTCTCCACAATACCATTTTGTTAGGGAGTTCTAGGAGCTAAAAAATTGTGACTTATACCATTTTCAGCATAGAATTTGTCAAATTTTGCATTATCGAACTCTGTTCCATGATCATATCTTATACTCACAACATTATGGATTATCTTCACTTGAATCTACTTCACAAATGCAGCAAAAACTGGAAAAGTTTCATCCTTGGTTCTGAGAAATAAGGTCTATGTGAATCTGGAGTAATCCTCAACTATGACGAAAATGTACTTCTTTCCTCCTTTAATTGACACCCTCATAAGTCCACACAGATCTATATGAATGAGATCAAGTGGCCTTGAGGTGTTTACTTCATTTTTGGGCTTGAAGGAGGACCTGACTTGCTTTCCTCTTACACATGCATCACACACCTTGTGATCTTTGAACCTTGACTTGGGCAGCCCACAAACCAGGTCCTTCTTGACAAACTTGTTCAGCAACAAAAAGCTTGAATGTCCCAATCTTCTATGTCATAGCTCAACATCATCATCAACAACACTAAAATATGTAAGATCCCCATTTGTGCAAATATTCAAAATCAGCAACATAGATATTTTTGTGCAAATCTTTGACAAGAATTCAACTCTGTTTCCTTTGTCACAAATTTGAGACACTCAGTAGGCTATATTTCAAGCCATTTACATAGTACACATTCTCAATTGATGAGTGAGTGTCTTTCCAACTTTTTCTACTCCCATAATGTATCCCTTTTTCCATTGCCAAGGGACACATTCCCTCCTTGCAGGGCTTTGAGTGAAAGGAAATCATCGATGCTTTCAGTCATATGCTTAGAGCAGCCACTATCCATATACAATTTTGACTGCTTCCATTCACTGCTCTCTGCACAAGAATATCAAGGATTAGACATAGAAACCCAAGGGTTCCTTGTAGTGAGGAAAATGGTGAATTAAACTTCTTTTGTCTAGGCAGGCATTATACGTTTTTTTTATTGGAGGGACCAGGTTCTTTAACAGTAGTTACCTTTTTAAAAAAACTTTATTTTTCCGTTGGGACTAGAATCTAGCCTTATAAGTTTCTTTAAAGTGCCCAATGTTACCACAATGAGTGCAAATCCAGTTATCAGGGATAGTAACATATTTGCTATACAGATTGTAGGGAGTCTTTTCCTTTTGGAACCCGATTCCCTATATGTTCCCCCTGTTGCTTTAATACTTGGCAGTGATTGTATCAGAGGACCAGTTCCACTTTAGATATTTTTTTAGGTTATTTTTAACTTTGCCTAGGTCTTCATGAAGTTGTCTGTTTCTTTCAGGTTCAGCACACATGCTAGATTTCACCATTTTGAGCTTATTTTCAAGCCTAAGGTGTGCCTCACTTGCAACTTCCTTTCCTTTTTGGGTATTCCCAAAACTGTTTGCCCTTTTTAATTCCTCAATTATTTCTTTTAGATACACAGCTGCCAAAAACAAGTCATCTCTCTCATGCTCTACATTTTCAATTTTTTCAGTTGGACCATCTTTTTCTTTCTTTAAATCCTTAATGGTTTCTTTTAAAACAACCACTATGACTACTAGATCATCTCTCTCATGTTCTACCTCTTCTAGTTCTACAGTTAGCACATTTTTATCATTAATGAGATTATGATAAACATCAATTAGAACATTTGTGTATAGAGAACCTGGTTCTCTATCAAATCTCATTGTAATAACTCTATATAAAGCACATACTTTCACTAACTCTAACCAAAACACAAACACAAGGTTTATGGTTTTACAAACGATCTCTTACAAAATGCTTCTAAGTAAGCCGATGAGTTACATATAGATAATACTAACAAAGATACAACAATATTAAGGACATATGATAGACTTAGTGCTGAGATCTGGTCCTTGGTTCTGCTGTTACTTTGTTCTTCAATCACTTGAAAATCGGTAGCACACTTGAGAGAGAATTGATGATTTAGGGTTTGCAAGTGTGTGTTTTTTTCCTTGCCTCATGTTGGTAATATACAAGTGTGGTTATTGGGATGATGTATGCAATTATCTGGTACAAAACATGCTTCATCCAGTGATTGTTATACAGTTGTGTGCGCAGAGAAACAATGCAGTGATTTTACAACTGTAGAGAGTTGACTTGTCATAGGAATTGATGGTCATCTGTTCCCTCTGTCGTTTCTTTGACTCAATTCATTGGAACTTGTGCCAGACTTGAGACTCAGGGGAGGATCTATGAAGATGGAAGGGGGTGGTACGCTACCCGGTCGCTCCGGTAGAATTTCATATTAGTATTGATATTCCACTGATATTTCATATACAGAAGGTGTAACAAAGTTATGGTAGGTTCTACGGTCCAAGTGCTTGCTGCCAAGCCTGAGACCCAGGGTCGAATGTCCTCCCACCACGTTGTTTTCAGCAAAGCCTATTTTTCTTTTTCTTGTTCCCTCTTTTTCCATATTTTCCTTTTCTTCTCTTTCTCTTAATTTCTTATTTTTATCTTTGTATTCTCTCTTTACAAAATTTCATTTTTATTAGTTATTTAAATTATAAAAGTATATTTATTTCTATTTTCCATTTCTATATCTCGAATTTTGAAATTTCAATATGTTTTAATCATTTTTCTTTTGATCTGGTTAATGTTATTTTTTTCCTTCAAAGACCAAACATTTTTAGTTTGGTTATCACATATGTATTTATGCACCAAAAATCTTATGAAGTGAACCGAATTAATTGAAAAATGGAATGAACCGAATCGAATCTGAGTTAATTTAAAATTGAGTGAACTAGCCAAATGTACACCCTATTTCGACCTCCTTGACTAGAGGTAAGTTTACATTAAAGACAGTGGCATCCGTAACCATCAAATCCTAGATCTACCTCTGTTGAGACTTGTTGTTCTTGAGCACGTTGAGGATGTGTAACTGGTTCTCAATTTAGTTCTTATTATGAAGTTTGTTAGATCATCAAAATATAAGAAAGCACGCAACTTAACAAATTCTTAACTCCAAGCTTGAAATAATACGTTAAAAGAGAACTGTAAAAAAGTTTAAGAAATATTTATACATTATATTAAAATAAGTACTTTTATGAATATTTTAAAAACCTATATTTCCAGTTCAATGGGACTGATTTTTTCCTATTATGATGTATGATGTACTAGTACTACTACTTTATCAGGACGGAAAAGGAAAGGGGAATCAGTCAGATAAAAAGAAGAGTTACGCAGTTGTATTTAAATCCAGACTCAGAAGACAAAGTCAACAATTTGATGGGAACCACTGAAATCTAGGTGGCATTTGAATTTCATATGGTTTTTCATAAACTAGGTAGATTTTAAAAAATTATTGTGGCAAAAAGTGTTCTTTGATTAAGTTTAAGAAAATAACTTTGGAACATATTTGATATTACTGAATTATAATTCTTGGTGATTTCGGAAAAGGTTTGGGTTAGTGTTTGCGAAAATATTCTTGAAAATTAACGTTGATTTATTCTTAGTTCAAATAATCTTGATTTTACGGCCTGTTTGGATGGTTGTTATTCATCGTTTCATAATATATAGTTTTGCATTGTATTATTGTATTATTTTGTGATGCAATGTTAGATTGTATTGTTTGTAATAGTTTAGTAACATATTTATTATTTGGTTTGATTGTATTGTATCACACAATAATCAATAAGTTTATCGAAATGCCCAAATGTATGGTTTTGTATTGTATTGTATTATATTGTATTATTTTATGAATATAATACTTGGATAGATCGTACTATTTTTAGTAGTTCAATAACATATTTATTATTTGGTTTGAATATATTGTCATACAATAATCATGTAGTTTACCGAAATGCCCTTAACTAATACTCCTTCCGTTTCAATTTATGTGAACTCATTTGACTGGGCACGGAGTTTAAGGAAAGAGAGAAGACTTTTGAACTTATGGTGTAAAATGAAGCACATATATTTTGTGCGGCTATAAATCATTGCATAAAGGTAAATTATTTCCAAATAGGGAAAGAGGTCATTCTTTTTGGCACGAACTAAAAAGGAAATAGGTTCACATAAATTGAAACGGAGGGAGTATAAAATATTAGATTTAACAATAAGTTCATAAGAATAATCTATGGCCGGTAAAAACAGAGATTTTTTTAAAAATATCCAAACTTAGTTTGCCAAACTTTTTTAAAAAGTAAAAAAGGATGCGTTCTTAATTAATGTATAATTTGAAAGACAAGTCGAGTAGGGCTTTTGAAGAGAAGACTTAGAGGAACATGTGTAGGCATTTCCCTTTGTGTTACCATTGTTGGTTGTCACCACAACAACAACAACCCAGTGTAATTCCACAAGTGGGGTATGGGGAGGGTAATATGTACGCAGACCTTACCTCTACCCGAGGGGCAAAGAGGCTGTTTCCAGGAGACCCTCGGCTCAAAGAGACAACAAGAAACACTATATTAGTACTATCAATAGACTCATAATAAAACAACATAAAATACCATAAAATCCATAACATAACATAAATACCATAAAAACAAAGTAACAGCAATATAAGAGATATAGAAATACGAGAACCATTGTTGGTTGTCACCAAAATGAATAAATTCCACTCTTCATATTTCCTCTCTAAATGCCAAAAGACATATATCAAAATGTGATGATAAATTGGATCAACCAACCAAAAATAAAGGGGGAAAATCCTTAAATCCAATTAAGAACAATAGAACAATTGTAAAGCAAAGAGTAAAAAAAAGAAAATTACAATGAACACAATCTTCTCCCTAATTACACCAAGAAAAAACAATCAAAGAAGTCATTAAATTTACATCAACAACAACAACAACGATCACAGTGTAATCCTACAAGTAGGGTCCGAAAAGGATCGTGTATCTACCGACTTTACTCCTATCCTGTGAAGATACAAAGACGATTTCCTCGTGCCTTGTAAAGATAGAGAAGATGTTTCCTAATACACCCTCGGAGTGGTTGCATAGAGAATTGTAAACTATGATTGAGAATCTTTGTGATTTTCATCACCACTATCACTACCTTGAGTCTGATTTTGATGGTGATGATGTTGCTCCAAATTCATACCCAAATCAACCCTATTATTACCACTGCTATTATATGCATTATTCATTGATGACAGCATTCCCATATTTGTCTCTGTAACTCCTAGCCCCAGCTGCTGAACCGGCTGTGACTGCTGCAAAACCATTGAACCCAACTGAACCGGACTGAACCGGCCACCACCCGGGAACTCGAACCCACCAATTCTTGAACGCCACAATTGGTGGTCCGGTTGAGCCACCCCGACCGAAGCCGTCGTTGAACTGGTACCTCCACTCACCGGTAACATCCAGAATGCGTTACCAACGTTACCAGCAGCTGGTGCAACCGCCCACATGGCCGGAGCCGGGATGAAACTCGAAGTTTGTGATGAACCGGGTTTAGAATCTGATCCTGGTTCGGGAGGTTGTACTCCGGTTCTTTCCGGTTTATCACCTGAAGGTGAGGTTGCACCACTGGTGTCTTCTCTGAGCCGCTTTTTCATGTAGTTATTCTCATCTGGGTCTTGCCCAAAACCGGCGTTGGATAGCTGGTGGTGGAAGCCTAGCATAGTGGTGGCGCCGCCGTGGATGAAGAGAGGCGCAGATTTTGACGGCGGAGCTGAAATTGTGGTCCCACTGCTACGGAGAGAGACGTTGAGAGTCGAGAAATTAGCCGGAATTGTACCGGTTCCAGTGGCAGCTATAATTGCCGGTTCAGCTTGTTGCAGGAGCCACTCAATGGTCTCACCATCAGATTTGTGACCCAATTCTCTGGTGAGCTGGAAGACTCTGGCGGCGCATAAGGCCGGCATACGTATGCGCCGCCCTCGGCCGTCCACCTTGGTGTGGCGGTCTTTAGAAGGTTTCTTGACTACCTTTGTGGATAAAATGTTGTTGGGGGTGGGGGTTTCTGTTGGGGTGGTGGTGGGGGTGGTGGAGGTGGAAGAATTATTGGCGGAAGGAGGAGAAATTAGAGTTCTTGATTGCATGGAAATGGAGCCCATGAAGGGACCATGGGGGTGGGGTTGGTTGGACCCAGGGGTAGGAGGGTCAGGTTGACTTTGATGAGGTGAAACTAATTGTAAAGAAGAGGGAGTTTCTTGGTTGTGTTGCTGCTGTTGTTGATGTTGTGCATGCTGGTGGTGGTGGTGGTCAGTGCCACTAGTACTACTACCACGACTTTGCTTTTTCCTATGTGGTTCCATAAATTCCATCTTGGGAAGAAGAGAAGATGTGGGGGTTGGGGGTTGGGGGGGTATGTAAGATGAAAGGGTAGGGGGGGGGGTCTAACAAAGATATCTTGTTGATGCTTCAAACATTTGTCTAATTGACAAAATGAATTGAAAACATTAAGCCAAGCAAGAAAGAAGGAAAGAAAGGAAGAAAGAGACTTGAAAATTAAGTTATTGCTGCTGCTGCTGCTGCTGCAATTGCAAAGTTTTGAGCCAAAAAAGAATTCAGCAACAAGTGGAATTAGTGGTGGGGTTTGTTTCTCTTTTTTACTTTGTGGTTGACTGCTGTCTTTGGAGAAAGAAAGAAAGAGAGGGGAAGGGTAGGTGTGGGTTCCATATAACAACAGAATCAGTGAGTACTGCTACTGCACCTGTGGAGGAAGAAGAGGGGAGGGTGGGGTCTGAATCCAACTCAAACCCAGTGGTGGTAGCAGGTGGGGGACCTTTCAATATTACAAGAAAGAAAGACAGTCCGGTGCACTAAGCTCTCATTATCTGTGGGGTTCAGAAAAGGATCGGATCACAGGAGTCTATTGTACGTATTTTTATCCTACATTCTGCGAGAAGCTGTTTCCACGGCTTGAACACGTGATCTCTTAATCACATGACAACAACTTTACCATTTACGGCAAGCTCCCCTCCCAATATTACAAGAAAGAAAAATGTTTGCATGTATAAGCTGAGAAGAGAAAAAAGCCCACTCGTGTAACCTATATTTGTAAGGAATGTTATTGTTATTTAAGCTGCCTTTCATGAATTTGATATATGCCCACCAGCCACCTTACTCTTCTTGACTCTTTATGTTTCTTTAATGAGGTGTGGTGGAGGGGGGGGTTATAGGGGGTTATAGAGTATAATGAAGTGATTATGGTGGTGTAGGTAAAAGAATTAGTATGTGATTAGTGTGAAAAGATTGAAAAGTTAGGAGAAAATGGAGAAAATACAATCTTTTAAAAATCAAAAGTTTTGGCTATAAGTCATTTTCTGGTCTTCTCTTTTTGGCTTTTTACCAATACTCTTGTTTTCATTTGTTTTTGCTTCTTTCTTACTGCTCACTGATTTATTTTTTGTCATATTGTTAGATTGTTGATAATGATGATTATGAATTTATGATGACACTTAATCTAGTCCAACCACAACCCAACTTGTGTCTACATATATAGATATAACAATCCCATATGTATGCATTAATACCTACTTTTAAAAGATGGTAAAACTACTAAACTAAGACTGCATTTGTGCAAATGTGATTGTGACCACAACATTATAAAAAAAACAAATGAAATAAAACCTTTGATACTGTTATGCCACTATTACTATAGTTGTCACACACTCACCAAGCAGAGTTTTTACCATCTATTTTGCACCCCATATGCATAACAGAATCCTTTTTTTACTTTTGACAAAAGAAGCACATAATAATAATAATACTTTTGTTTGAAGGGAAGCTTCGTCGTAGCTGGTAAAGTTGATGTTATGTGACTAGAAGGTTACGGATTCCAGTAATGGAAACAGCCTCTTACAGAAATACAAGATAAATCTGCATATAATAGTCCCATATGGTCCCGATTATTTCCCGAACCCGCACATAATGGGAGCTTAACGCACCAAGCTTAAAAAACAATGCTTGTTTGATCCAACATGGATTAACAGTTGTAACACTTGGAACACAAAAATCTGAGACCTTAGAACAGGTGTCAAATATCTTCCCCCAAAAGCCATTGTCCACTTCTTTCTTCCAGCCAACCTGACATGCACAGTAAGGAAAATCAGAAAAGTGGACCAATATGAAAACTGTGGAGCAGAGGTAAAATGGAGGTCACAGAAAGAGAGACATGGAAAAGATGTGATGAACTAAAATGGACAAATAATAATACAGTTAAACCTCTTTATAATAATCTTAGTTGTTCCGATATTGTTTTGTTACTATAGTGAATTGTTATTACAAAAAACATATATTATAATATTAAATAAAAAATTGATTCCAAAAAGAAAACTTGATTGTGATAATAAAATATTATTATAAAAAATTACTGTTATAAAGAGTTTTGATTATATTAAAGCAAATAAAGAACTAGTCCCTTTTTTATTATAAAATTCATGTAAAGTTGGAAGGTAGTGTTATGAAATGAAAGAAAGAGTTGGCTTAGTGGGCGTTTGGACACAAGAATTGTAATATTCCAAAATCGGGGAATTTTTTTTTAAGGTGAAATGATATTTGAAATTTAGAGTTGTGTTTGGACATGAACATAATTTTGGGTTGTTTTTTATGTTTTGTGAGTGATTTAAGTGAAAATTTTGAAAAATAAATTTTTGGAATTTTTCAAATTTTCAAAAATTTTCAAAATGCATATTTAAGTGAAAATTGAAAATTTATGAACAAACACTGATTTCAAAAAAAAGTAAAATTATTTTGATAAATGGATTTTTTTTTATGTAGTTTAGCCAAAAGGACAAAGCATTAATGCTAACAAAGGAAACACAGCTCATTCCAATACAACCCCACTCCTCCTACCTAACTTTTAAAATAATATTCATGACTAGTTGTATCATCATTTTTCTTGCTTTCTTCTTCTTCTTTTTTATTTTTATTTTTAATTTTTATATAACTATTTTTTTTAATTTTATATATAACTATTTTTTTTTGTTTATTTGGTTGCAGAAATTTTAAACCACTCGTTAATATACCAACCAGTCAACTCCAACTCATCAAACCTGTTTTCATAGTTTAATTATTTTGAATGTTTATAAATCAAGTGTTTGTCAATTAGAAGAACTAATTTATGTCTAACTAAATTTAGAATTTAAAAGTTCTTAATTGAACTTTTATCACTTAACTTTGTCATTTGAATTTGTAATTGTTTAGTTAAATTATTTGATTAATTTTTATATAAATACTGAGTGTGAATTAAAAAAAATTCTTCCAGGAGATAACCCCCCCCCCCCCTTTCTTCTATCTCAAACCTTTGTTTCTCTCCATTGAGAGGAGATGGATGTGCTAAAGTATTGGCATATTGCCAATTGAGCATATACAGTCGGGTCTCTGTATAACAACATTCCTATATAACAACACTTCTCTATAAAAGCTAAGTTTTTCTCGGAACCAATTTTCATGTTGTGTTATAATATATGTTCTCTATAACAACATTTCGCTATAACATCCAAAAATATTCGGAACAAACGAGGCTGTTATAGAGAGATTAGATTGTACAAGAATGTAGGTAGGAATATTTGAACATGAAATGAGTTGTTATTTCATATTAAAATTTTGGGGTGCAATTCCTATGATAATATCTATAGTGAATTATTCCTCAATCTAGCTATATGCATTGCAGATACGGTAAAACCTTTTTATAACAACTTTGTTTATTCCGACATTTTTGGTTGTTATAGTAAAATACTATTATAGAGAATATATAACATAACATAAAATATTGATTCCAAAGAAAAATTGGCCGTTATAGTGAAGTATTGTTATAAAGGATTATTGTTACATAAAAATCTTACTATAATTGCATTTAGGTTGGATTGGGAGATGTGTGCAATCATACAATTTAATGAGGGTGCATTTGGATTGACTTGATACATTTTCGTGAGAATTGAAATCCATAAAAAAAATTCTTTTTTATTTTATTTTATTTAAATCCATAGTTATAACTTATAACAATCTATAATCAACGTGAAAAATTCATGCTTTGTTTAGGGAAGGGATCGGTGAATAAATTTTATTTGGAACCAAAGAGAAATGCAAAGAAAGCTAATAACGAAACTATTACTTCTAGGTTAAAAAAAAAAAAAAAAACTCAGTTAATCTCATGACTTATTGTCTTTTCAGTTTCTTAATAAATAAGAAAATTATCTCATAAAAGAATAAACAAAAGAAAGTAATTAGTCCTCTTATTTCCTCCTCGATCACTCTCACTCATTCTCTTGTTTCTTTTTCTTAATTTTTTTCTTTAAGCCGCACCATTATATCCCAATTATCTTCTTCCAAATAGGTAGTCATTTCTTACCTGTCTATGGTAAGTAGTAGCGGAGGCGGGATTTTCACAAATTAACCAAGTAAACTCATAAAGGTTTTGAATCATTTTGACTACTGAGCTATGTTTTTAGACTATGGCAAAAGAATTCAAAATATGATAAATTTTGTCTTACATGTATAATAATGTAAATTTCCGACGAAGAGGTCCTCTTTTGCCCCCGTAAATCCGTCCCAGCTGGCAAGTGAAATACGAGTCTCTCAGTAAAATTTGATCCCTCGAAATTGAAAATAAGAATTAAAATATTGGAGAATTGGCATTTTCTGTGGAATCCGCCATTGATACTTATGCCAGAATATACTACTCCTTCTTGTCCAATTTAATTATTTTTTGCCCTTTTTTATAGTCCACAATGTTTAATTTCTTCAAATATCTAAAAAGAAAAGAATTAATTTCTTTTTTTTCAAAGTTACCTTGGGAGTAAAGGGCGTAGGAGTATTTGTTACTCTCTCCGTTTATTTTTACTTGACATGTTTTGACTTTTCACGCCCCTTAAGAAATAATAAATAAATTGCATAATTTACCATGATATCCATATTAATTTATGCATATTTTATTGGATTTGAGAAAATAATTTGAAATGAGTAATAAATACTGTAGGTATAACATGAAATTTTTTTTTGTCTTCTCTTGATATGCGTAAAGTGACAAGTAAAAATGAAAAAATATTTTTAGTATACATGCCAAGTAAAAGTGAACAGAGGAAGTATATTTTTAATGAATAAATTAAGGTTAATATGGTCAATTTTTATTATTAATTAATGTTAAAAGGTAAATTCCTTAATATATGTGAAATAGCCAAAAAATCAATTAAAATGGGCCGAATGAAATATTAACATCACGCCCCTTAAGGGTGCGGTCTTCAGGCCATGCGTAGACACAACATATTTTGTGCCATGTATAAACACAAAATATTTTATGCATCGAACTGTCCTTTTTATCAGAGAGCTAGCATTTTATGTTGTAGCTGCAGAGCAATTAATTAGCAAACAAGGTCATAGAAGGTGGGAATTGAAAAGAAGAATCTGTACATTTTTGTGTTATCTGCCTCGCCAATTTTGGTAAAGCAAGCAAATGCTTAGTCCTTATTGCATGATTCTTCAATAAAAACGGCACAACTTTGGGGAAATATATGAACCACTTTGGAAAATTTGTAAGCAATACTTTTGCCCTTATTTTCTCTTATGATTTTCAGGACACATATATTGACAATTGCCCCTCAAAACATATATCTTGAGAGGGACACTTGTTTCAGTTACATTCTGTTTTATAGCAAATTCATTTTATGACTAAAAATGAGTCAAATACTTTTTATGTATTCAAGTTTTAGGAGTTAAGATATTTTGTACTCCGTCCGTTCACTTTTACTTTCACTCACCCACTCCCCTTTCCCCTATTGCTAGGAGCCTCGCCCTCTTGACTTGATATGTCAAGAAGACTACAATCGATTTTTGACTTTTCACGCCCCTTAAGAAATAATAAATAAAGTGCATAATTTACCATGATACCCATATTATTTGATGCATATTTTATTGGATTTGAGAAAATGATTTGAAATAAGTAATAAATTATCACGACCCAAATTCTCACCCGTCGTGATGGCGCCTATCGTGGTACAAGGCAAGCCTCAACTCAACATCTCAACACAGTAGAACTTTTAAATAAAGGCGGAAGCAGTTAATATTAAATAAAACCTTTTAGAACATAATATAACTCCAAAAGTACTAAACAATCCATCCCCAAAACCCGGTGTCACTGAGTGCATGAGCATCTAAATGATAACAACATTCGATTGATAAAACACTGTCTGAAAATATAGAAAAGTAGAATATGAAAGGAAAGGAGAGTCAAGGTCAGTGAACGCCATGTAGCTACCTTAATAGTCTCCTGAGTCTGACTCCTCAATCAACAACCGCCGTGACCAGAAGTGTCTAGATTTGTACACGAGGTATAGGGGGTAACGTGAGTACACCAACTCAGTAAGTAACAGAAATAAATAAGGAAGTGAGAAGTAGTGACGAGCTATGCAAATACAGTTATCTCAATAACTTTCAAATAAGAGTAGTCATACTTTCAATTTAACAGTTTAAGTCACATCAGTACGTACTCAATAAACCAGATATCAAATTTGACTGAGCAGTAAGTAATATCTTTCAATAATTTTCAAAGCAGTGATATGACATCTGCGATGCAACAGTAATGAAGTAAATGTATTTTCTCAGAATAACAGTCACTCTGTCCTCTCATTCACTCCAACCTCACAATTACTCATTCCTCCCAGTCGCTCAGCACTCGGCACTCGTACTCAGCACTCGGCACTTGCACTCAGCACTCGCACTCAGTAGGTACGTGAGCTCACTAGGGGGGTGTACAGACTCCGGAGGGGCTCCTTCTGCACAAGCGCTATAACAAGCCACCTCGTGGCATAAATCACTCAGGCCCTCGGCCTCACTCAATCATAAATCAGTAACAACATACTGCAGCGTGCAACCCGATCCCATAAATATCCTCACAGATCAGGCCCTCGGCCTCACTCAGTCATAAATCAGTAACAACATGCTGCGGCGTGCAACCCGATCCCATAAATATCCTCACAGATCAGGCCCTTGGCCCCACTCAATCATCAATCTCTCCAGTCTCTCGGGCTCTCGGAAATCATATAAATATCCCAAACAGGGGTAATGTCATGTATCAACAATGAACATCAAAAGACGGAGGCATAATAAGCAAGAAAAGCTATGACTGAGTACAAAACAGCAATTAGCAGCTAATTCAGCAAGTACACAACCTTGCAGGTCTCAACAATGACCACATAAGGCCTAAACATGATTTCTAACATGAAGTACAATCAATTTCTATGAAAACAGAGGGAACATGTATTAAATAGTAGGCCAATTAATTCCACAGTCTCGCGGGACGGACCAAGTCACAATCCCTACGATGCACATCCACACGTCCGTCACCCAGCATGTGCGTCACCTCCAAAATAGTCATACGACACAATGTCCGAGGTTTCATACCCTCAAGACCAGATTTATAACTGTTACTTACCTTAATCCGAACAAAAATCCTGCTCCGAAATGCCTTTGCCCCTCGAATCGGCCTCCAATCGACCCGAATCTAGCCACAGTTAATTCAATTCAGTCAATACTAATTATAGGAATTAATTTCGTATGAAAATACTAATTTTCCAACAAAATCCAAAATTTAACTCAAAATCGGTTGTGGGGCCCACATCTCAGAATCCAATGAAACTCACAAAATCCGACAACCCATTCAGCCACGAGTTCACCCATACAAATTTTATCAAATTCCGATAACAACTCGACCTCCAAATCTTAAATTTTTATTTTTTTAAAGTTTTACAAATTTCTCCAATTTCTTCCATTTGATTCGCTAATAATTGATGAAAAAAATCATGAAATCATGAAATGTAATCACTTTTGGATATATAACACTTACTCCAATCCGTATGGTGAAAATCGCCTCAATCCGAGCTCCATAGCTCTAAAAGTGTTAAAATGGCCGAAACCCTAAAATATAGCCTCTGCCCAGGTAGGTCGCATTTAAAGAAGCGACCTACATGAATTTTTCCCAACCAGAAATTTGCAGTGAAAACCGCAGCACTAGGCTTCCGTTAATCAATCATAACCTTTCGTACAAATGTCCAAATGATGAATGGTTTAACTTTCTGAAAACTGCAAAGCAAGGTCTACAACTTTCATGTTTTAAAAATTTTGGGATGCCTTATAGATTTCGAGATATAAGCTTCCAAAGAAGCCTCCTTGCATCATAAATTTCTGGCGAATTCAAAACTCTTTCCAGACAACCTGTAGTTTATTAACTATAACGTTTTGTTCACAACTCCAAATGATAAACGGTTTGAAGTTCTGAATACTAAACACAAAGGCTACAACTTTCGTTTTTGGATTATCTCCAAGTACGTTATAGATTGTGAGATATAAACTCTCAAAGTCAGCTCTGCGCTGTCCAAAACCTGTTGTTGCCCTGCGTATTCCAGCATCTTCAACAAGGCGCCAAACGATCTGAATCCCATCCGAAACTCATCCGAGCCACTTGGGACCTTGTCCATATATACCAATAAGTCTTGTAACATAACACGGACCTGTTTGAGGTCTCAAATCACATTAAACAACATCCAAATTACGAATCGCACCTCGAATCGAATTACGAGTTTTCAAATCTTCTAACTTCTATATTTTGCGTCGAAACATATCAAATCAATCCGGAATGACTTCAAATTTTGCACACAAGTCACAAATGACATAATGGACTTGTTACAATTTTTAGAATCGGATTCCGACCCCGATATCAAAAGTCAACTCTCGGTCAAACTTTTTCAAAAATCTTCTATTTCCAACTTTCGCCAAAATGCGTTGAATTGTCCTACGGACTTCCAAATCCAAACCCGAACATGCTCCTAAGTCCAAAATCACCATATGAAACTATTTGAATCATCAAAATTCCATTCCGAGGTCGTTTGCTCAAAAGTCAAATCTCCGATCAAACTTAAGAAATCCTTAGCCTTAGATTTCTAGATTCCGTTAAATGGCGATAATTTGATCTAGGGACCTCCGAGTTCGATTTCGGGCATATGACCAAATCTCAAATCACGATACGAAACTACCGGAATGGTCAAAATTTGAATCCGGGTTCATTTGCTCAAAATGTTGACCGAAGTTAACTCAGTTGAGCTTTAAAGCTCTAATTCATAATTTAATCCATTTTTCATACAAAAGCCTTTTGAAAAATTATACGAACTGCGCACGCAAGTCGAGGAATTATTGATAGCACATTTTAAGGTCTTAAAACACCGAGATGATTATTTAATTTAAAGATGACATTTTGGGTCATCACATTCTCCGTCTCTAAAACAAACGTTCGTCCTCGAACATACTAAGAATTATTGTGAGGTTACCAAATTGACGATTTTACTTTTACACATATACTCGCGGTTGATCCCACATTACTGCATTCCACATAATTCCGACAATACTGTTTCAATTGAAATTATCTCCTTTATCCATATTTGTAAACTTTAAGACCATATTTCTTACACTCCAATCATTTTCAGAAATGTCTGATTTTCACGTCAACACGCGATATTAGTATCGACTGGCTATAGCTACTTGTGCCTATGCACCCATCAAATACGGGGTATTACATTCTCCCCCACTTAGGGTCTTTCGTCCTTAAATGAGAAGTAAAGTCCGTCTTCAAACACATAATGTAACTTATGTCTTTCTTTGCACATCTCAATATCCCAAATTTTTCTAACTCCCAAATTTTTCAGAAATTTCGGCAAAGTCTCCCCTGTAATTGGGACTATCCACCTGTCAGAGTAACATCAAAACAACTCCTAACAACATTTTCACAACCCAACAAAGCACCACAAAATATATATTAATAACACTAATCTCCGCATTACAAGCACGACATTATCACAATGATATCATGACATGAAACACATTATATGTATGACCATAACCACATCTTTGGTTTTAATAGTTGTTCATAATAGATTACAACATCACCAATTAACCTCATGTTAATAAAATCTCGTTTCAAACCTCCAGTTTACTAAAAATGAGGGATGAAGATCTCATAATTACTTACCCAAATTAACGAGTAACAATTTACATCCCCCGAGCACTCACCTCGTAGTCTAAAACTCAATAATTACAATACAAATCTGGCAAATTATGCACAAAGATATTCATACAAGAATTTTCAAATGAGTCTAATAGGCATGACTCCCTATAAGTACTATAGTACAAATTTTAATTTCACAAAGGGGGCATTTAAACACATAATATTTTTTTCACCGCAAGGACCTCGTCCTTATATAACATCTACCGCAGCTTGTAGCCCGATTTAAATATTTCTCATTATATTAAAATGCGAGGATCTCATCCTCAGTTCTGAATCACAAGTATTATGCACAGCGTGCCAATCGAAATATTTCATTTTCTTCTTTCAAATATTTTTTGTTTAACAAAATCACAACACATAATGATAGACATAGCCATCTCCATCGAATCTCCCAACAGGAGCATTCACATAAGCAGATTTCAGAATTACGAATCTCACTCATAAGTGGAGTACAATAGGAGGACTTGCCTCGATACTCAAAACCGAATCAAGTTAAGAAAATTGTTGCTTTATAATAATTCAAGACCGTACATGTAATGATACCCTCTGGTGTTGCGACCTCAGCCATACCATAGAAAATATATCAATGGGTTGGGTCTCCACCTCTAGAAGTCTTACCTCCACCTCTAACATCCTGACCCCTACCTCTGGCTGGTCATTTAAGTGGAGTAGTAACTGCAATGGGGCACGTAGCCTGAGTGTTTTTATAAAATATGTTTCTCCTAAGTCTAGGAAAATTTTCCCATGATATGCCTAGTACTACCATATTCATAACAATCCCTTTGAGGGTTCAGCTGCTCATACTGAGTCTATGCTAGATAACTGGAATAACCATTATACGAAGCTCGTGTCGGCAGTGCATTAAAAGAACTTACTAGAGCACCCCGAGTAATCAGATATATTGATTGGGCTGGCCGGCTACCCGAGCCCCTGTCATAATGATTCATAGTTGTAGAGTAGAATCCATTGAATCCTTTAAAACCTCGAGACCTATTGGTCTCCTTAGCCTCTTTTTCTCATCCAAAACACATTCTAACATTTTGGCAATTTCTACCACTAGCCGAGATGAAACATCAGCCTGTAGCTTTTCGAGTTGTACAAAATTTCAATATCATAATTGAGTCCTTTAATGAGTCTGTGGACTCGCTCTCTAGCTTAGGAACCAAAGTAGGAGTATGACGGCTAACTTATTGAACCTGATGACATATTCTGACACTGTTATGGTGACATGACACAACCGTTCAGACTACATATACCACATATTATAGAGAATCCAGGAGACAAACTCCTTCAAAAATATTTGTGAGAACTGAGCCGAGTAGGTGGTGTTGCATTGGCTAGTCTGCCCTCTTCATAGGTTTGCCACAAACACCGGCGAATTTCTTCTTTTGCTATGTTGACTCAACACTGCTGAGCTAACCTATTTATTCATATACTCTTCGATTCTTCTTTGGGGTAACTCTTTCCCCTAATTATGCACAATAATCACAAAAGTATAGCTCCATCAAGATAAATCTTGGCACGAACTACATAGTCCAAGCTTCTTTGATTTTCAAGCATAAGTTTCTTTCAAGTTGTTGATTTTCTCCATAGAATCAGACTCACGTTCGGTTCCACAGTTATGGCATCATGTAGATCAGTCCACTTGGCCTTCGCCTCCTTAAGGTCTTAATGTAATTGGGCGGCTTCTTGGCTGTGGGCCATTCTATCTTTCTCGGATTATTGCAATCGAGCCTCGAGCTCGCCCATTTGGGCAACTTTTACTTCTGAAGCAAGGAAGCACTCAGCAAGCTAGTTTCGTTCGGTTAAAAGTTGAATATTTTCCGTAGAAAATTCTTATTTTTTCCAGAATCAACCTTTGCAGGCCCTCGAAAGCAAAGAGGTTAGCCTAAAAAAGTTAAAACTAAGGTTATGAAGGTAAAGTCTAACAAATAAAAAGGAAGAGAAGAAGGTTAAATCGATAGTTGAGCCGAATAGTGCATGATGTTGTTTAACAGACACTCATCAAAAAAGGAGTCCATTTTTCTCCAATCTTTCTCAGTGGCCAGCGATTTCAGATAATTGGAGACCTCCACCGACTTGGAAAGTATGTGGCACTTGTTCAAAACCGTGAGGATGACACTTCGTTTTCCACTAAGGTTTTGAGTGGTTGCTAGGAAAGTGATCTCTAGATTCCCATGATCAGATGACCGTGGGGAAGGAACGTTTGTTATTTGTTCAGTTGGGGCCGATGGAGAGGTAGCAACTGGTGTAGAAGGAGATGCGGTTGTAGCTAGCACAAAAGTTAATGGCGGAGGTACCTCCGAGGTAGGATTCATCTGAGTGGAAACGTCAACAGGATCCCGAAAGCGAGACTTAACATTTTTGACGATTTCCATTTCCGCGAAGAGTTTTTGAACTTCTTCCGGTTGGGGATTTTGAAGCTCACCCGGCTGAGTTGATGAAGTTCTTTTTCTTATCTAAAGGGGAGTGTCGCTTTATCATCAGTTCCTTCATCATCAAGGATCATTATAGCCAGTCTGGTTGGTATTTCTTCTAATTTCTTCTTTAAAGTTCCATCCGAGGAGGTACGTTTTCTCTTTGGTTTTCTTTCTTTGGGCTGGGAACCCCGGGAGGCGGCGCCTTTAGCGGAAACAAGAGTAGATTCACGAGCTCTCCTACGATTAAGGACATTTTGCAATGCCCATTGAGCTTCCTCCAGGTCATCGAGAACCTCGATGGCGGGGGCAAACAACAAATTCCTTCAGAATTCCTCTGTGTTGCAAAAAGAGAGTTAACATTTGATTCTGTATCATGCTAAAAGGTGAAAGAAGGAAGAAAGAACTTTTAATTACCATAATTTTTGGCTTTCTAGTTAAAACTGGGAGCCATTTCTTTCCACCTTCGAGATTCCGACGTAGAAATATCCAAAATTTTCTATACCCATTGGGTCAGGTTTTGAACATGTGGTAGTTCCCATTGAGTAGCTGGAATAAGGGAAATACAAAGTTAATGATGGAGGAAAGTCTTTTTAAACAAAAAAGGAAAAGATATCCGAAGACTTACGAAAGAGGTTCCAAACAATTCAGGAATAGCAGGTGTTGTTGTCGGGAGAATATCCCTGGTAGCGATGACAACGAACCATTCCATCCAGATACGATCATTATTATCATAAACACTAGTAAGGAGGGAATGGTGTCCGCATTTACTGAGCTTTAGCACACGCCCACATAGGATCTTTGGAGAGTAGAGGTTGATCATGTGTACGAGAGTTAGGATTTCTCCTTGCGAAAGTTAGGGTTTCTTCGATCTCGGAGCATAATTTCGGAGGCAAGCCACCGTACGTCATATTGATTCACCAACTTGAGCCAAGTAGATTTGGTACCGATAGAAATATCCTATATTATAAGGTCAATTTATTTAGCAATCCCAATGTGAAGGGGTATGTATAAACATACATGAATCCTGGTCTGGAGAAGGTGATTCTTTCCACCTCATTGGGGGAGAAGATTCCGACATTTTGCCAACCACAATCTTTCTTCACGATGGAAATGCTAGTAAGATGTATGGAAGAAGGGTACGTGTGAACATGCCAGTGTCTGTCGCTTTTAGGATTAATAGGTTTTTTTTGGACTTGAAGATCCAACTAGGAGTCGAGTTGGAGAGGAATAATGGTATTGACTGTAGGAGGTTCAGATTCATCGACCTCTTTCACTTTGTTCTTCTTAGGGCCTCCATAGAAGAGAAGGTCAGAGTTTTCGAGGACCGCAGTGTTAGAAGACATGTTGATAAGAACTTTGAGCATGAAGATTTTATGGAGAAAGATGAATTTGCAGCAAGGCTTTAAGAGAAATCTAAGAAGAAGGAGGAGTTGTAAAAGTAGAAGGTAAATACTAGGAGAAGTTTATAGACGACAAAATTCATGGTCATGATTACAACGAAAACTGGCAGAAATATTTGTCGAATCATGGGATAACACGTGTTCGGGTCATTAAATGCGAGAAGACGTGCGTCATTTCCTTTGTGTGCAATTTTGAGAATTTTCGTGGCATTTTTGGATAATTATTTGTATTTGTCTGTGCATGTTTATTTATTAGATTAATAAAAAAATAAAATGTGTCGCATTTGCATTTAGGATTTAATTCTATAATTAGGAGCAATTAAGTTTGTTTTACAAGAACAAAAATCATAAAAATAATGTACGTCGCATTTTTAGCATTTAATGTCCAAATTGTGTAATTTTTTCGTAATTGCTATTTAATTGTGTGTTAATTGTTATTAAGAGTTAATTAGCACTTTTATAAATTAATTTAGTTCTATAGGCTAATTTAGGATTTTTAGAATTTTAGTTTTATTTTAAGAAAAAATAAAAGAAGAAAAAAGAAGCAATGGAAATAAGAAGAAAATCGGATTGGGCCTTTTCTTCAATTTTAAACCACAGGCCCAAAGAACCAAACCCCCACCGGGTCGACCCGACCCGGTCCGCCCCATAACCCTAAACGACCACCCTCCTTCTATTTTTCATTTTGTTCCATTCCCTAAACCCTAAACACCCGCCCCCTTCATCCCCTTTCTTCAAGCAGCACCCCACCCTTTCTGTTTCATCTTCTTCACCTCCATTCCCGTCGACCTCCAGCCATAAATGACGCAGACACCAGGCCTCACGTCGACAAACAGCCCAGCTCCACCACGACAACCCCACCCCTTTCCGCTTCATCTTCTTCATCGTCCTCACCAGCAGCTCCTCCTCACGTCTACCACGACCACGTCATCACCACCCCAGCTCCGCCTCATGACCAGCACGACCAGCCCATCGCCAGCTGACCATCGACCACCCTTGTCTGTCGAGCAGCAGCGAGCAACAACATCTCCAAGCCACTGTTGCTCCAGCTCCACTGTCGCGCCAACGACCCCTTCGTCGTCTCCCCCAGTCCGTCCCCAAACAATCACAAACCAGTGAACTCCTTCGTCACTTCATCAAAAAAAAACGAAAAAGGGGCTGAAAACAGCGAGGTTTGTTCAGGCGTGTCGAGGTCTCCGTTCGAACCCGGTCTTTAAACTAGTAGGTTTCCGTTCTCTTTTCTTTTAGTTCATTCAGCAAATTCGTCTTCCCCTCCTTTTCTTCTTTCTCTGATTGTGTTTGTGTTCCGATAGGTTAGTTTGAATTGGAACCCAGGTCTTTGTTTGTATTACAGATAATTCATGTTCATTTTGTTTGAAGTTTGTTAGTTCTGGTTTAAATGTAGGAACCCCAGTTTGTTAGCTTGTATTAGTTTGAATTCGAACCCAGGAATATAGACTACGATTTAATGTTGAGTGTTTTATGTGCTGGTCCTTGGATTTTAGCTTCAGGTTTCATCATCGATATACTTTCAATACTCCTACATTTTTGTACAGGTTTAACTTAGAATTGTGTTATTTCAGCCCATGTATATGTGTATCAATCGTAGTCTGAAATCTGACCGTAGTAGTTCAACATAGTTATGATGTTGTTTGATCTAGTTTGTGTTCAATTAATGATTGTGTTTAGTGATTTGGATTTACTTGTTTGTTCCGTTAAGTTTGTTCTGATATGAATTTGACTCTGTTGTTAATTCATGAACGTTGTCGATTAGGAGTTTGTTTGGTGAGTTTGTTTATTCAGGGTTTGATTATTAATTGGATAATTGATTAGATGAATTGGTTATAGCTGCTAAAGTTTGGTTAATTGACTTAGGAGGATTGATTAAAATATGTTGCCCATACCTGTTTTTGGGTTATAAATAGGGTCATTTCAAGATAGAGAAATGGGGCTAGTTTTTGGAAGAAGAAAATCGTTTCTCTTCCAGTTTTTCTTAGAGTCTAAGTTGGATTTTTAACATTTAAAAGTTCAGTAATTTGAGAGTAAAAAACAGGCTGGTTATTTCTGGGTTTTCACTGAGGTTTTAAGTGGTTGTTGAGTTTGTTATTTCTGGTCTGCGTTGGTTGGTGTGGGTGCTGTTTCATTGAGTGTGCTGGAACCCTGTTGGTTTTCAAATCTATCACTGGGCGTTCTGTTTACTGGTTGTTGTTGGTTATTACTGTTGCTGACCGCTCCTTCATCTTCTTGTATTTCCGTTATCCAGGTACATGTTCTACAGCTCTCAAATTTAAAGGAAAGGAAGTAAAAAGTTATTGGTATGGATTTCTGAAAATGACTGTTTATTTGTGTTTAATTTGATGTATAAGCAGTAGTTCATTTGATATTTCATAGTATGTATTGGAATGATTTTGAAATGCATAAACCGGACTGATTGAATCTATTTCTACAAACATGGAATATAAATTGTAATTAATCTTAGTTGGTGATTACTAGTTATGGAATATACTGTATTTAATTCTTTTGTTCAGTTGTCGTGAAACAGCTTCAAATAGTTTATGTCACAAAACATGTTCAAATAGCTTATGAAAATCAGCACGTTGGTTTAATAGGTCTAATTCTGAAATCGCGAGTTCACTTGAGTAAATAACATCATTTTAAATAGCAATGTAAATAATGTTAGTAACTAATGTTAGTTCTCGAATGTTAGTGATTAATGTTAGCTTGATGTCAGTTTTAAGCATTGATGCATTTTTCAACAAACCGTAAAAAGAGCTCAAAAATGGCTTTGTATTCCACATAGATTAACTCCAATAATCCAATTCATATAATAAAGCTAAAGTTGAACTGGATCGAAATGGTAGCTGGTTTGTTGATATTTACAACGGCAGGCGGCGGACCTTAAGTTAGGTAGCGGGTTCAAACTAGAAGGTGTTTCCTTTTGTTTGGACCCGGACTTGAATTTGAAGCCCGAACTTTTAATGCTAATTGATTAGGATTTTTCTTTATTCTTAGAGACCAATAAATAGAAAATCATAGTCGCTTTAGGATATCCTTAAATAAAAAATGAGATGAGCCTCGCCGAATAAAAAATACAAAAATTGCGGGGCCCTCAATAAATATTTGTTTTAAAACACTTAGACTTAGGGACGGGCCGTTTAGCAAAATTTCATGGCCTTCCCCAAAAGATAACAACGCGCAAGTCACTCCCGGTGCGCTTTAAATAATTTACTCTCTTAAACTCGGGTGCATATTTATGTGACCAAAATCCAAATCTCAACGAAGTCGAAATGTGTCGTTAATCATGGGTACATTGATTGTGACGTGGTTCGAGATGCATTTCCATGACGTTGCAAATTCCTTTAAAAAATAATGAATGAGACGAGCCTCGACAAACAAGAATACACAAACTGCGGGGCCCTCAACGGACAGTTATTTCAAATGCTTAGATTTCGAGACAGGCCGCATAGCGAACTTTAAGGCTTTTCTCAAAATAACAACGCGTTAGTATCTTTAGGCGCGTATTTAATAATGTTATGTTCCTAAACTCGGGTGCACATTTATGTGACCCAAATCCAAATCTCAACGAAGTTGGAACATATCGAAAATTGCGGGTACATTTATGTGGCGCAATTCGAGATGCATTCTCACGACGTTGCAATTCTTTGAATAAATAATAACAAAAGCGGTAAACAGTTAAAATTTGCACATAGGTTCATAATTGTATAAAATCAGATAATCAAGCCGAATATGACAGTTGAAGGACCGTGCTAGAACCACAGAACTCGGGAATGCCTAACACCTTCTCCCGGATTAACAGAATTCCTTATCCGAATTTCTGGTGCGCAGACTGTTAAACAGAGTCATTCTTTTCCTCGATTCGGGATTCAACCGGTGACTTGGGACACCACAAATTTCCCAAGTGGCGACTCTGAATCTTTAAATAAAATCCCGTTTCGATTGTCCTTTAATTAGAAAAACTCCCTTCAGCGCCCCTTTGCGGTAGCGCGAGTGAAATTGGAGGTGTGACAGCTCTGGCGACTCTGCTGGGGATCGAACCCAGAATCTCTGGTTCAGGGTTCAAGAATTCGAGCTTAGAATAATTGTTATTATTTGGCTTTATTTATTATATGATTTTATTACATGTTTCAGCCTAAATGTGCAAAATGTTGCTCTTACTGCTTTGATATTATCTGAACTGTATATATAAACTGCTACGAAATCCCTCTCTTCTCTCTCTTGAGGAGTGCACGCTGGTCGTGACTTCTTTCTATTAGTGTCATATCCCAAAATAGAACGAGGATTCGGAGGAGTTGCAAAACCGGATGATCTTTTGGTTACCGGTACGCAGTTCTCATCCTCGGCTCGAGTTGTCCGCTCGGGTAAGCCAGGTCTAGAACAAACACCCAGGATAAACCTAGTATAACAAAACCTCATGTTGAATCCCTAGTAGGAACGCTTATTTGCATCATGTGCACTTGACTTAGGGGACTCAACACAGGGGTTGGGTCTGTCTAGGATAGGTGTACCAAAAAATGAAAATGACCATCCTGATGCATCTTACTTGCTTCTACTTGTGCATTTATTTGCTTCGGACTTGCATGTTGACCGACTTTTTAAGGAAAGCGAAATAGCAGTATGAGGGTTAAGGAGAGTTAATCGCCTGTTTTTGAAAAAAAAATGGAAAAAAAAGAAAAAAAAAAGAAAAAGAAAAAAAAACAATGTCCGGATAGTGTCGAAACTCTGCCGATTGTTTTGAGAAAGTGGAAGAAAAAAAAAGGGGAAAAAGAAAAAAATATATATAGTTTTATTTTGCCAATGAAAGGAGTCTGTTTTTCAAAAAAAAAAAGTTTGTTTTATCGGCCCGAACTACGCCGGTTTGATTCTCACAGGATGTAAGATACGTAGGCAGCCCTCATCGGGTCCAACCTCCCCTTTTGCAAAATTAGCCAGAAAATGTCAAAAATTTTAATTTTTCGTCATAGAGTTGGGTGATGCTGTTTTTGTCAGAAATATCCGAATGTTCCCAAAAAGGACGCCGGAAGGCTGACTTTGCATAAACGGCCACCTTTGGTCATGTTTTTAGGATTTTGGTCGGTTAGCTAAAGCAACCTTAAAATCTTCGTCCCCGAGGTGCCGAAAGGCCGCGTTGGCAAAATCCGGTCTTTTATTTTAATTTGAAAAATAATAAGAAAAAGAGTCAGTGGTCAAGAATACCGTTTAGATTTTTTAAGCCGAGCCAGCTTCGGCGGTGTCTTAAACCGTTCTTGCCGAGATAGCCTTAGAGTATCTTTCAGTTGTCAAAAGGCTATTTTCGTAAAAGAACGGACAAGTTTGTGAAGTGTCATAAAATAATCTTCCCGGCCTCAAAATTCATGTGAAATTGGGAAAGGGCCACGTTTGCAAAAACAGCGATTTGGTTAAAATCAGCATATAGGGGAAGGAATCTATCATTTTATTTTTCTTGAGTTTGTATTTCTTTTGATTAGAGTATGTGGGCCGTTTGACTTTCGAGTCTGTTGTTCGTCTTTAAGTGATTCCAAAAATGTTTTATTGTTGTTTACCTTTTATGTGGCAGAACTACGCCCGGTCTGATTCATGCGGGGACATGATACGTAGGCAATCCACATAAGATTCGATCACCATCAAAAAAGAAAAATATATAGAAAAGAGAAATATTGAGAAAACAAAGAAAAAAAAAGGGAAGGCGTTCAAAAGGAGCACAATTATAAGAAGCCGGAATGACGCACGTAACTAAAGCAAATGCATGATAGAAAGGGTTAACTGCCTAGTTGCATTGCATCCTCAATGTGTGTTTTTCCTATCTGTTAAAAACCCTAACGTTAACTGGTTGCTCTCATTTTTGTTCCTTTTCAATCTTTAGAAAGGTGGTTGGTTGTGGTCCTGAAAGTAACGCTTCCATGTAACACAAAGGCAAAAGACAATGGCAGAGAACAATAGAACTGAGTGGGTTGGTACCGATGCCCGAAAGCGGTTGGTTGGACAGGACTACAGGTTGGTAGAAGAGGTAAAAATGTTAAGACAGCATGTGGCAGACATGTATCAGACATGGATGACTGGGAAAGCACCACCCCCGCCACCGCCTAGCTTCTTGAACTCTGTCCTTACCCAAGCACCTAACACAATAACGGATGATCCCCCATACTCTCCATATCTACCCACTTATAACAGCTTTCCCAACTACCCGAGTAGCTCCATCCCTCGTCGTCCAACTATATTCTCCCAACACTACTCCCCTCCCCAATGCTACTTCTCTCCATGGGACTCCCAAAAACATGCTTCACTTTCCCAGTACCCAGCTCCACAAAAATGCCTATCCACCCTCACAAGCCTACCGAAAGCCCTCCGGATCAGGTTTTCGGCCAAATCAAGCAATTAAGAATGAGAGGTTGCTGAAGAAAGAAAAGGCTTTCACCCCTGTTGGAGGATCATATGCCAGTTTGTTCCAAAAGTTGAAGCAATTGGACATGCTGAAGCCGATTCATATAAAAATGCCAAACCCTCTGTCAAAGAAGTTTGATTTTTCTCGAAGGTGCGCATATTGCTCAGACGCCCTGGGGCATGACACAGAGAAGTGTTGGAAGCTGAAGAAAGCAATTTAGAAGCTTATTGATGCAGGTGACATTGTCATGCAAAATCCAGATGCAACAGACACTAGCCAAAGTTCGTCGCCTATTCGTAATGAGGTGCATATGTTGAATATAACTTGTTTTGAAAAGGAATATGAGAAGTCTTCTGAGATCCTCGGAGGTCCGCGCGTTGCAAAGTTTTCAGTGCTATCAGAGGTTGCTCTTAAGAACGAGCCCGCAAAGGGAACCCAAAAGCAATTTGTTAAGAACAATGAGATGGAAGTTGGTGGAGGTCCCAGTAATGTTGATGCCGAATTTAGTGGCTAAGATGCCGAGCTTGGCAATTGGAAAGACACTCCTTTCTTGGTTGGTCAGGGAGGAGTTTTGGTGGTTCATTTTGTTATCATTTCTGTTGTCCGGGTTATTTGCAGGGTTGTAATCCGGACATTGTCTTGTGTCAAACCCTCTTATCCTTCCATTTTGTCATAGTGGTTTGTTTAGTGTTGTCTAGGATTGTTTTAGGTTTGTTCCAAGGTTGTACCCCAGTTGTTTTTTTTGTTTCGTTATACAAACCATTTCACCGCTTGTCTAATGCAAATTCTGGTCTTTTGTTACCTCCAGTCATCTTCTTTGTTTAGTTCTTTTTGTCCTTGTTCAACGCCAATTCTAGTGACATGACATGCACACATAGTTTGGGCCTAATCTTAAGAGTTAATTATAAAGTCATTAGGGGATGATCGGGACACTTAAGGGAAATAGGAACAGCTTGAGATCCTTTAAATCCCGAGCCACGTGAAACTGGAGCAAGTAAAACATAAAGAAAAAAAACCATAAAAGCAAGTTAGTCATATTGACAAGGGGGCCGTTCATGGTAACGAAAGTGAGAGTATTGCCCAACGGTAAAAATGACAAATGAAAAGGTGAATGTGTGGATATGGTTATCAAGTCCGGCACAATCAGAAGATGTGGCGAATATTTAATTTTGTTGTTTGTGTTTGGCATGTTTTGAAGATTGGAATGACGAAGGCATTTTATTCTTCTATCTAAACACTTTATCCTTCGTTAATCCTTTGAGCCTTATTGGTTTTCGTTCATATCCCTCGTTCGGAATCAGTAGCAAAGATTAGAAAACACAAGCATGAAAGATAAAGAAAAAAAAAGAAAAAAAAAACAGGAACAACAAAACAACAAAAGAGAAAGGAGAAAGGAGAAATGAGAAAGAGAAAGAAAAGAAAAGAAAATAATAAATAAGTGGAAAGGAAAACAAAAAAGGAATTGGGAACTACGTTGGACCTGATTCCTCAAAGAAGATACGTAGGCGCTTCACGGCTCGGTAATAATGAAAAAAAAATCAAAAAATCCCCAAGCAAAAAACTGGGGCAGAAGTTGTGTTTGATGTAAAGAAATCCAGTTCCGAAGGTTGTAAATTTTGAACCCAAATTGATTCGTTTTGAGCCACTAATACCCTTTCTTTCTAGCCCTATCCAAAACCCCACATTACAGTCCAAAGAAAGACCTTTTGACCAGTCTTCAAAAGATGCCAAGTCATGCAAATGGAAGTAGAGAATAACACTCTGATCCCTGATAGAAAAGTAATAAAATGAGAGAGTCTTATCGGTGAAAACCTTCACGGGCACCTTGAGGCGGCTATAAGTTGAGAGAAAAATCAAAATGAGAGAGGCTTGATAGTGAAAACCCTTCGGGCACTACAAGTCGAATAAAGATTGAGAATCATACAGGAAAGCACCAGACGAAGATTGTGAAAGGCGAACGACGGAGGATAGGCCACGTGTGCATGTCATGGCCAATAGAGTTGGTATCCACATCTGATAGGTTTTACTTTGTAGTTTTTCTCGTTAGGAGTCATCTCTTCCTTTTGTCTTTTACTCCGTTCCTTTTACCTTTGTCATTTCTTCTTCTTGAGTCTCTTTGGTCAGAACAAGCGAGAAATGATTTCAAAATTTGCCAACAGCTTTCCAATTATGCAAGACGAGATCTGACTAGTACATCAAAGTGGTATAAGTGTGGAAAGAACAAGCGCAATGAGCTGGTAATAGTTAATGTGCTTTGAGGATTCGCGCAAAATACCCAAGATTGGTCCATATCAATTCAGGGACAGTGCAACAAAAAGAGGCCTAGGGGGATTGAACCGAGGGTATATTCGATGATGAGATTGACAAAAGGTTAGACCAGTGTTAAGAAGGATATCCCCAACAGAAATCGAGGGTTATAAGGCCAAGGCCAGCGGAAAATCAAGAAAGAACAACGCGGAAAGCAGTTGACAGAATTTGGAAATTCATAGGAAACTCAATGGTTGGGGAAATGCCAGTTCACGGACAGTACCACAAAAGAAGATATTGGGTCTGCACAGAGAAAAGGTATTTCAGTAACATAGACGATGGAGGGAGTGGTTAATCAATGAACATGCAAGATCTTCAAGTGAAATCGGTTGTCATGAAAATACGTGAGATCAGATAAGGAGAATGGAAAATGGTTAAGAGGTTTGTGAATAAGGAATCGTCAAGAAGGTCGGAAGGTATCAGCCCAGTTCAAGATGGTCAGACAATGCATAGATGGGAAAATGGTTGATAGCATCCCCAGCCGGAGTATCGCAACCAAACACCACATTTTAAACTGACCAAATCTTCTTTGATTTAAAGCAAGGATAAGGAATGTTACTGATGACGGAAGATGCGCCACAAGAAAGATTGTCAAACTAGGGCAGAAAATTTTCGTTCATTTCGAAAATTTTCGGGAAGTCTAATACAAGTTGGTGAAAAGCGGTATCCCCAGCGGTTTTTCGGGAGAAGGCAAAACAAGTTTTAAAGAAAAGCGATGTCAGGAGGAAGATAACACGAGTTTTAAGGGAGGTGGCCTTCGGAAAAAAAAAAGAAAAAAAAAAGAGAAAAAGAAGAAGACCAGTTTTGCAAAAGGAAAAGGTTTGCAGAGGAATGAAACATCAGTCTTAAAGGAAGTAGTCTTTGAAGGAGTAAGATAACATATTTTTGAAAAAATATTATCCCCAGCAGTTCGCAGAGAAGACAATACAAATTTTGAGGGAAGTGGTTTTGAAGAAAGATAAGTCAAGTTAGAAGGAAAATGGTTCAGGAGGTAAAGAAAGGAATGGCGATTTATTTTTCGAAGTTGTTGTTGAGGTCAGGAGCCCCGCCTGAAGAACGGAATGGCGATTTATTTTTCGAAGTTGTTGTTGAGGTCAGGAGCCCCGCCTAAAGAGTGGAATGGCAATTTATTTTTCGAAGTTGTTGTTGGAGTCTCGCCCGCCTGAAGAAAGGAATGGCGATTTATTTTTCGAAGTTGTTGTTGAGGTCAGGAGCCCCGCCTGAAGAACGGAATGGCGATTTATTTTTCGAAGTTGTTGTTGAGGTCAGGAGCCCCGCCTGAAGAACGGAATGGTGATTTATTTTTCGAAGTTGTTGTTGAGGTCAGGAGCCCCGCCTAAAGAACGGAATGACGATTTATTTTCCGAAGTTGTTGTTGAGGTCAGGAGCCCCGCCTGAAGAACGGAATGGCGATTTATTTTTCGAAGTTGTTGTTGAGGTCAGGAACCCCGCCTGAAGAACGGAATTGCGATTTATTTTTCGAAGTTGTTGTTGAGGTCAGGAGCCCCGCCTGAAGAACGGAATGGCGATTTATTTTTCGAAGTTGTTGTTTAGGTCAGGAGCCCCGCCTGAAGAACGGAATGACGATTTATTTTTCGAAGTTGTTGTTGAAGTCTCGCCCGCCTGAAGAAAGGAATGGCGATTTATTTTTCGAAGTTGTTGTTGAGGTCAGGAGCCCCGCCTAAAGAACGGAATGACGATTTATTTTTCGAAGTTGTTGTTGAGGTCAAGAGCCCCGCCAGAAGAATAGAATGGCGATTTATTTTTCGAAGTTGTTGTTGAAGTCTCGCCCGCCTGAAGAAAGGAATGGCTATTTATTTTTCGAAGTTGTTGTTGAGGTTAGGAGCCCCGCTTGAAGAACAGAATGACGATTTATTTTTCGAAGTTGTTGTTGAGGTCAGGAGCCCCGCTTGAAGAACGGAATGACGTTTTATTTTTCGAAGTTGTTGTTGAGGTCAGGAGCCCCGTCTGAAGAACGAAATGGCGATTTATTTTTCGAAGTTGTTGTTGAGTTCAGGAGCTCGCCTGAAGAACAGAATGGCGTTTTATTTTTCGAAGTTGTTGTTGAGGTCAGGAGCCCCGTCTGAAGAACGGAATGGAGATTTATTTTTCGAAGTTGTTGTTAAAGTCAGTTGCCCGCCTGAAGAAAGGAATGACGCTTTATTTTTTGAAGTTGTTGCTGAGGTGAGGAGCCCCGCCTGAAGAAAGGAATGGCATTTTATTTTAATGTTTTGAAGTTGGGAGCCCGCCCATATAACAGAGGAATACATTAAAGTTTGAAGTCAGTAAAGCGGAGTGTTACAACAAAAAACCCCAGCAGAAATCAGAAGGAAGACCACAAGTCGAGCCAGAAGTAAAGAAACGGCAGAGGTGTTATCTTTAAGAAGTTATATCAAAGTCAGGAGCCCGCCTGGAGAATAAAGGTGTTATATTTTAAGAAGTAATTGGTGTTGAAGTCAGTAAAGCAGAGGAATACAACCGAAATCCCCAGCGGGAAACAACAAAAATCCCCAGCAGAGGAAGGCAATTCAAGATTCGATGGAAAAATAATGTGAATCTCACGAGAAGGAAATAAGCAGTTCGAGATCGGCAGTCAAGGGAGAATACAAGACAAAGCAGAAGTAAAGAAATACCAGAGGAGTCACCGAGACATCAAAGCAACAAGAGATACAAGAGCACGGCTGAAGATCTAGATAAGATTTTGTAATTCATAGACTATAGTTTAGTCTAGCTTCTTGTTTTCTTTCAGCATGGTGTAATAAGGAGGTCGGCAAGCAGTAATAACAGCATGCAACAGCAGTAACATTGCAGTCCCATGGTAGGCCCAGCTACCAAAACTTCCCGAACTACATTAACCTGATTCCCTTCTAGCTAGGGATATGTAGGAAACCTTTGAAGCAAAGGTTCGGTTAAATCTTTTCAAAAAATTGCTTCACACGGAGTATTCCAACGGACAAAAATCGCTCGTATCCGCTCACTTTATCTTTGCACGAAAACCTTTTGTGTTTTCGGACAAAGAGGGGCAGCTGTGAGCACGTGATTTTTGCCCTATGTGAGAATTACTCCCAAAAATTCAAAACAAAATAATTTTCCTTTGTGTGCAATTTTGAGAATTTTCGTGTCATTTTTTTGGATAATTATTTGTATTTGTCTGTGCATGTTTATTTATTAGATTAATAAAAAAAAAAATATGTCGCATTTGCATTTAGGATTTAATTCTACAATTAGGAGCAATTAAATTTGTTTTACAAGAACAAAAATCATAAAAAAAATATACATCGCATTTTTAGCATTTAATGTCCAAATTGTGTGATTTTATCGTAATTGCTATTTAATTGTTTGTTAATTGTTATTAAGAGTTAATTAGCACTTTTATAAATTAATTTAGTTCTATAGGCTAATTTAGGATTTTTAGAATTTTAATTTTATTTTAAGAAAAAAATAAAAGAAGAAAAAAGAAGCAATGGAAATAAGAAGAAAATCGGATTTGGCCTTTTCTTCAATTTTAAACCACAGGACCAAAGAACCAAACCCCCACCGGGTCGACACGACCCGGTCCGCCCCATAACCCCAAACGACCACCCCCCCTCCCCCTTCTATTTTTCATTTTGTTCCATTCCCTAAACCCTAAACACCCGCCCCCTTCATCCCCCTTCTTCAAGTAGCACCCCACCCATTCTGCTTCATCTTTTTCACCTCCATTCCCGTCGACCTCCAGCCATGAACGACGCAGACACCAGGCCCCACGTCGACCAACATCCCAGCTCCACCATGACAACCCCACCCCTTCCGCTTCATCTTCTTCATCGTCCTCACCAGCAGCTCATCCTCACGTCCACCACGACCACGTCATCACCACCCCAGCTCCGCCTTACGACCAGCACAGCTAGCCCGTCTCCAGCGACCATCGACCACCCTTGTCCGTCGAGCAACAGCGAGCAACAACATCTCCAAGCCACTGCTGCTCCAGCTCCACTGTCGCGCCAACGACCCTTCGTCATCTCCCCCAGTCCGTCCCCAAACGACCACAAACCAGTGAACTCCTTCGTCACTTCATCAAAAAAAAAACGAAAAGGGGCTGAAAACAGCGAGGTTTGTTCAGGCGTGTCGAGGTCGCCGTTCGAACCCGGTCTTTAAACTAGTAGGTTTCCGTTCTCTTTTCTTTTAGTTCATTCAGCAAATTCGTCTTCCCCTCCTTTTCTTCTTTCTCTGATTGTGTTTGTGTTCCGATGGGTTAGTTTGAATTCGAACCCAGGTCTTTGTTTGTATTACAGATAATTCATGTTCATTTTGTTTGAAGTTTGTTAGTTCTGGTTTAAATGTAGGAACCCCAGTTTGTTAGCTTGTATTAGTTTGAATTCAAACCCAGGAATATAGACTACGATTTAATGTCGAGTGTTTTATGTGCTGGTCCTTGGATTTTAGCTTCAGGTTTCATCGTCGATATACTTTCAATATTCCTACATTTTTGTACAGGTTTAACTTAGAATTGTGTTATTTCAGCCCATGTATCTGTGTATCAATCGTAGTCTGAAATCTGACCATAGTAGTTCAACGTAGTTATGATGTTGTTTGATCTAGTTTGAGTTCAATTGATGATTGTGTTTAGTGATTTGGATTTACTTGTTTGTTCCGTTAAGTTTGTTCTGATATAAATCTGACTCTGTTATTAATTCATGAACGTTGTCGATTAGGAGTTTGTTTGGCGAGTTTGTTTATTCAGAGTTTGATTATTAATTGGATAATTGATTAGATGAATTGGTTATAGCTGCTAAAGTTTGGTTAATTGGCTTAGGAGGATTGGATATAGCTGATGGGGTAGAATGGTAATTTCAGTAGTTTCAGGGGCATTTTCGAGATTTTAAGTTTTAAAAAATGATTAATTTGAGTGCTCTGTCCACTAAGTACTAATAATATTAAAATAATACATTATTTAATACATAGTGGGGGACAAGACATGTGGTAGTGAGAATTAATACATTATTTAATATAGTGGGGGACAAAGCATGCAGTAGTGGGGAATAAGGGAATTAAATAAAGAAAAGACATGTGGTAGTGGGAATTAATACATTTGTTTAATATAGTGGGGGACAAGGCATGCAAGTGTGGGGAACAAAATATAATGGTATGAAAAGTTTAAAAAGGATTGATTAAAATATGTTGCCCATACCTGTTTTTGGGTTATAAATAGGGTCATTTCAAGACAGAGAAAGGGGGCTGGTTTTTGGAAGAAGAAAATCATTTCTCTTCCAGTTTTTCTTAGAGTCTAGGCTGGATTTTTAACATTTAAAAGTTCAGTAATTTGAGAGTAAAAAACAGGCTGGTTATTTCTGGGTTTTCACTAAAGTTTTAAGTGGTTGTTGATTTTGTTATTTCTGGTCTGTGTTGGTTGGTGTGGGTGCTGTTTCATTGAGTGTGTTGGAACCCTGTTGGTTTTCAAATCTGTCACTAGGTGTTCTGTTTACTGGTAGTTGCTGGTTATTACTGTTGCTGACCGCTCCTTCATCTTCTTGTATTTCCGTTATCCAGGTACATATTCTACAACTCTCAAATTTAAAGGAAAGGAAGTAAAGAGTTATTGGAATGGATTTCTGAAAATAACTATTTCTTTGTGTTTAATTTGATGTATAAGCAGTAGTTCATTTGATATTTCATAGTATGTATTAGAATGATTTTGAAATGCATAAACCGGAGTGATTGAATCTATTTCTACAAACATGGAATATAAATTGTAATTAATCTTAGTTGGTGATTACTAGTTATGGAATATACTGTATTTAATTCTTTTGTTCAGTAGTCGTGAAACAGCTTCAAATAGTTTATGTCACAAAACAGGTTCAAATAGCTTATGAAAATCAGCACGTTGGTTTAATAGGTCTAATTCTGAAATCGCGAGTTCACTTGAGTAAATAACATCATTTTAAATAGCAATGTAAATAATGTTAGTAACTAATGTTAGTTCTCGAATGTTAGTGATTAATGTTAGCTTGATGTCAGTTTTAAGCATTGACGCATTTTTCAACAAACCGTAAAAAGAGCTCAAAAATGGCTTTGTATTCCACATAGATTAACTCCAATAATCCAATTCATATAATAAAGCTAAAGTTGAACTGGATCGAAATGGTAGCTGGTTTGTTAATATTAACAACGGCAGGCGGCGGATCTTAAGTTAGGTAGCGGGTTCAAACTAGAAGGTGTTTCCTTTTGTTTGGACCCGGACTTGAATTTGAAGCCTAAACTTTTAATGCTAATTGATTAGGATTTTTCTTTATTCTTAGAGACCATTAAATAGAAAATCATAGTCGCTTTAGGATATCCTTGAATAAAAAATGAGATGAGCCTCGCCGAATAAAAAATACAAAATTGTGGGGCCCTCAATAAATATTTGTTTTAAAACACTTAGACTTAGGGACGGGCCGTTTAGCAAAATTTCATGGCCTTCCCCAAAAGATAACAACGCGCAAGTCACTTCCGGCGCGCTTTAAATAATTTACTCTCTTAAACTCGGGTGCACATTTATGTGACCCAAATCCAAATCTCAACGAAGTCGAAATGTGTCGTTAATCACGGGTACATTGATTGTGACGTGGTTCGAGATGCATTTCCATGACGTTGCAAATTCTTTTAAAAAATAATGAATGAGACGAGCCTCGACAAACAAGAATACACAAACTGCGGGGCCCTCAACGGACAATTATTTCAAATGCTTAGATTTCGAGACAGGCCGCATAGCGAACTTTACGGCTTTTCTCAAAATAACAACGCGTTAGTATCTTTAGGCGCGTATTTAATAATGTTATCTTCCTAAACTCGGGTGCACATTTATGTGACCCAAATCCAAATCTCAACGAAGTTGGAACATATCGAAAATTGCGGGTACATTTATGTGGCGCAATTCGAGATGCATTCTCACGACGTTGCAATTCTTTGAATAAATAATAACAAAAGCGGTAAACAGTTAAATTTGCACATAGGTTCATAATTGTATAAAATCAGATAATCAAGCCGAATATGACAGTTGAGCGACCGTGCTAGAACCACGAAACTCGGGAATGCCTAACACCTTCTCCCGGGTTAACAGAATTCCTTATCCGGATTTCTGGTGCGCAGACTGTTAAACAGAGTCATTCTTTTCCTCGATTCGGGATTCAACCGGTGACTTGGGACACCACAAATCTCCCAAGTGGCGACTCTGAATCTTTAAATAAAATCCCGTTTCGATTGTCCTTTAATTGGAAAAACTCCCTTCGGCGCCCCTTTGCGGCGGCGCGGGTGAAAAAGGAGGTGTGACACATGTAACTGGAGATAAATATTGTACGAATCAGCAAATAGTTGATATCGGATACAAACCTGAGCTCGGTGCTTTGTAAATTCCGAAGGCGGGGGAACTAATAACAAAGATTTAAAAAGAAGACATCGGTTGAGAAAAACAACATTCAATGAGCAGCTGTTACAAAGAATCCCTGTATTAATAGCCAACCATTATGTAGTCATCAATGACAGTTTTATTCTCATTCAATAGGAACTTGATTTTGGATCTTGTCTCCCTAAATAGAGTTATAAATAGGAGGGACATGAAAAATCATATGTACACAAAGGCTACAATTTACTCTCATAATATACTCACTTTCTTTTGTTCTTAACATTGTTCATATTATTGCTTCCGGAGAGGCTCATCTTACAACCAGACTTGTATTTCTTTTAAGTTATTTTCATATTCTTGATTTATTTCATATTTTTGGATAAGGTTAATTCACGTATTTATAAATCACGTTACAAATTCAGTTGTAGTGTTTTACGGATAAACATTTAATAGTACTAATTTTTTCGTAAAGGGTAAATGCACGCTCACACCTAAATTTACAAGATAGAGTGGTTTAACTAAAAATCATAATGAAAGATAATCTACAAACAGTGAGAAAACTATTAAAATATTTGTATGGAAGTTCCGTCGTAGAACTTTATATATAACACTACTAAATGAGTCTAGTGGGATCTTGATTGATATCTTGCGTGCATCTTTCTACTACTAAATTAAATAATATTTGACATTTAAAAGTAATTAAAAAACATTTTGAGAAAATTCACGAGCCACATTTTATATATCGATATAAACATCATGAGCTGCCCCGTAATAAAACTAGTTGTTGTTGATACCTTCTTTTATCCATGTCCCCACAAGATTATTTCTACGTAGACAAGTGAAGCCCAGGGTAAACAGAAGCGGAGTCAGAATTTGAAGTTTATGAGTCCGAAATTTTAGTCCTTTTAAGCAGTGGCGAAGCCAGAATTTTTTTTAAAGGTGTTCAAATTTGAAAGAAGTAAAAAAACCCCGAGAGAGGGTGTTCAATACATATTATATACCTTTAAAACCTAATATTTTATCTGTATATGTAGTGTAATTTTCTGATAAAGGGTGATCAAATCATAAAGTAACTTCACCCATGCTTTTAAAATTCTAAATTACGTAATAATTTGTATATATTTATTGAATTTCATAAAATAAATATATGATTTGGAGTTTGGACCAAATGACGCATAACAATTTCATAACTTCACAGAGCGAATGGTTGTATGCGACTGTGAGTCAAAAGATTTTCTTTCTGTACCAAATCTTACAAAAATAATATTTTTTAAAAATACAGCTGGATTAGTACGTAGAATATTTAAAGCATAATATGATATGCTTGACAATATGCAAAGGCTGTACTTTGTGGATTATCCAAAAGTACATTCTTTTTATAGCTGGAATATTAAATTACTCTGGATAAAGAATTCCCTTTTTCTTCTCTCTCTTGCTTTTCTCTATATCCTTTTTCTTATTTATATTATCATTACAGATCACCTGATCCAAGAGCCAGCTCTTAATTAAGGGGTCAAATTAGATAAAATCCGACAGGTTTTTCTATAATTAAAATTTTTAATTATGTATTATCATCGTCAATATGACAAGAGGGGTTGCTCTGATGGTAAGCAACCCCACTTCCAACCGAGAGGTTGTGAGTTCGAGTCTCCCCAAGAGCAAGGTGGGAAGTTCTTGGAGGGAAGGATGTCGGGGTCTATTTGGAAACAGTCTCTCTGCCCTAGGGTAGGGGTAAGGTCTGCGTACACACTACCCTCCCCAAACTCCACTAAGTGGGATTATATTGGGTTGTTGTTGTTGTTGTATCATCAATATGATGATGCATTGTGTGATTTCACGTGTTTAATTTTCTATCATGAGTATTTTATTACTGGGAAAGAGAAGGAAGAAAAATTACAATAAGAAAGCAACTAGAAAGTTGTTGAATTGAGTGCAAATCCAATATACATATCATGTATAACAAAGTAGGGAAATTCTTTTTCAGTTTTGATGCATATGTACTAATCTATTTAAGACGTTTTTCACTAAAATATATCCATCTCTGGCAATTAATAAACTTTCTTGACATGTGACAGAAAGTTTAGATACTTTAATACTTAAAGTTAGATAATCCTACCAAATAGTCGATACGAAATAATCTCAGCATAACTAATTTTAATATCATTAATACACTATATTTCAATACTATTCTTATGCACCCCATCAACTGATTCCTAAGTGCTTAATACATACTGAAAGTGCAAGAGGGGGAGGGGTGAATTGTAATTTTTTTTCCAAGGTAGTCGACTAATTTGTGTTCTAGCCGATTGGACTTTTCAGGAACGGAATGTAAAAGATAAATTACAGAAATTAAATGACATGGTATGCTTTTATACTGGTTCTGATTCAGAGTGAATCCTACGTCCAGTCCCCTTGGGTTGCAAGGGTGATCTCTTTCAAGTATGAAGTAGCTTAGTACAGATGAGTTGATGTTGTTATACACCATCAGCTTTTGTCACTTTGTTCTTCTCTCTATAATTGATACAATGTCTCACCAGTGTTTTTTTCTTTCTCTTATCTTCTTTGTTACTCTAGAAATCTATAACAGACTATAGTGTTTTGTTTGAAGTAGAACAAAGAGAATGAAGTTGGTTTGATCAAAGTATATCTTTCCAAGGCTAGTGCAGTAAGTATTTATACTTCTCGAGGCCTCCAAGTCTTGTATGTCTTTTTGAGAGATTGTAAACCCAAGGGAGTTGCATTCAGAAGGAATCGTAAATTAATTCTTTTCAAGATTGATTCTTCTGTTGACTTGCCTTGACTCGCGGACTTGAATTATTTCTTCCTTAAAAGAGAGAATATTCATGTTGCCAAATTTCTTGATTGATGCTTCGCTTGACGTCTTTATGTGGGAGAATCATTAGCGGATGATTTCGTCACCTCAATCTCCTTTGATTGAGATCCTTCCTATAATATCTCTTTTAATTGATTTTGCCATCTTCTTTGATTGATTTTTCCGCTTCCCATTCCCTTTTTTGTTTGATTCGTTTTTGCCTCTATATTATTGCTCAGAATATGTTCCTGCACATAAGGAGTAATTGGATATTTTGCATCATTGAAATTAACTGATATCTAGAAATCTCCCCCTTTTTTTATAATGACAAAATAACAATGTAAATACTACCATGTTGATCAGTTGCCTTGAGTGTGTTGCAGTCAACCCTCCTTTAATCTGTATTTCTTGGTAGATGTGTCTAGTCGACTACCCCTCAGTTGGACATTCTGTTGTGCCTCAGTTGTAGTCGACTCCCCCTCAACTGTATACCGTACTATGTACATGTAAGTTGAAAACAATGCACAAAACACAGAACATAGAAGCAGGGAATACATAGAAACACAGGCGTTAAGCTTGCTTACTATTTCTTCCCCTTTGTTATCAACAAAAACAAAACAAAAGCAGGGAAAATAATGAGTATTTGTCCTAATATTACAACCCATGACTGAATCATCAGTCGCAAAAACAAAGCAAAAAAGAAATTGTCTTAAATAATCAAACATCAACGACGCAGAAAGTAGGTAAGGGTATTGCAAACTGCCTCCTTAAGGTGATCAAAGCTAGCATTCACTGTGACAGAGACCCCATCAATTCTGTCATGCATCTCTTTAAAGGCCCTTACTACTTTTTCTGCAGCCTTGAGAATCTGCACTCAAATCTTGGACACGCCAGGCCCTGTCTCCTTTTCCATTTCATGGATATCTTTAATCTTGCTTTGTATAAAGGTTAAAGAGTTCTTGATGACAGACACATTAATGGAGACAAGCTTTTCTAAGAGGTCAGAATCATTTTTACTAGGGTGAGACACCAGAGCTTCTGCCTTGGAATCGGATGGGACATTCTTGGTTTCACCTTCTTATTTCTTGACCCATGATCACTTTACAGAAATATAACCCATGCTAGCAAATCCCCAAGATTTGTAAGACTTGGTGACAGTGATGTAGGGATGGTCAATAAGGGATATGTTGTTGGCTTCTAGCAGATGGGTGATAACCATATCATACAACACTTTTTATCATGAAATTGATGATCCAAGAAGATAACTTTACCTTGTGTTTAGTCAAAAGACAGTAAACTTGGAAGATATCATGCTGGGAGAAGGTAGAGAAGGATTTTGTTCTTGAAAGATGAGTGGCTGCTGCAATATGTGATAAGACACGAGTTTCGAAATAGACATCATTGGGTCCTAGTTGACTAGGAAGAGAGTCAGAGAGTGATTCAGCTATACACCTTTTAACTTGATCAAAAGATATTTCAAAGTCCTTAGGCCAAACATTCTTAAAGAGCATAGAAAAACCAGAACAAATCCCGATAGCAATACAATCTCGAGCCAATTTAACAATGAGGTTAAATTATTAGTTCGAGGTTAAAAACAATTCCCTTAAAGAATGGAATTGTTAGTCTAAAACTCCTTAAATTATTATTAAGACTAAATTAAGTTATAAAAGCGCAAATTAACTCCCAATAACAATTAACGCATAATTAAGTAATAATTAAGTATAAAATTATATATTTGGACATTAAATGCTAAAAATGCAAAAGATGCCTATTTTTGTAATTTTTAATTTTTTTTTGTAAAACAAACTTAATTACTAACAATTGTAGAATTAAATCCTACATGCAAAATGCGACTTATTTTTTGTATTTTTATTAATTTTAACAAATAAACATGCACAGACAAATATGCAAATAATTACACAAAATACCACAAAAATTCAAAAAATTGCACACCAAGGAAAAATCATTTTATTTTGAATTTTTTGGGAGTAATTCTCATATAGGGCAAAAATCACGTGCTTACAACAACTACATTGAAAAATAGTATCAAACATAGCACAATCCAAAATAATACGTTTGCCAAGAACTAAGGTTTCTAACTTATCAGGTTTGCTAGAGCGAAGATTAGCATAGAACATTATAACAAGGGGTTCCTATACCTTAGAGGAGGTAAGGAGAGAAAAATTTCCAACCTTGGAAGTCGAAGAGTTCCTTCACTTTGCAGTTGAGACTGTCCATGACATTTAAATCAACAACTCTGCCATGAGCGACAAGCTTATCTTTGAAGGCAATGAAAGCATCTCTGTTTGGAGTGTCCCAAAAATTTTGATCAGACTCAAGAGAACTGGAGAGATCAGTTTTGGGCTTTTTGGAAGTAAAGGTTTCAAGGGGGTCTACCATGGGTCATTTTCCTAAGGCCTTTTCATTGAGACTGCGAGCATCATCTGAGAGATCTTGAGTGGAGGAAAAATCCTCAGAGTGGTCTGATCCTAAATTGACTGATTCAGGAGGTTGAGAAGGGGGTTTTGCCCTAGAGCAAGTGCTTTTGCGGGTGGAAGCAGAAGGGTTTTTGGAGTGCTTTGCCATGGTAGTGTTTGGAACAAGGGAGTGGAGATACAAACACTGTGAGAAGTGGCTAAAGAAACTTTGAACTTAAAAGATGATAAACGGCGGTTGAGTACAAATGAAAATGCTTCAGAGATTTGACGCAATGATTTACCGGTCTCTAAAAAAGTGTGAAAAGATGTGAAAAAGGAAAAGTAACAGACACAGAATTAATGAACCTTACACACTTAAGAAAATGTTTAGACTAAGATACAGTAATAACTAAAAATATCACAAAGGCCCTAAAATTATGAGTTTATGAAAATAATGCCAAGAGAGTCTCGTTGTGCACAAAATCTATCTCTAGCAAGGGTTTTATAAATATGTCTGCTAATTGATTGGTGAAACTTACAAATAATAATTCTATGTTGCCTTTAATAACATGATCTCTAATAAAATGGTGCTTAATATCTATATGCTTAGTTCTAGAATGATGCACAGGATTCTTTGATCCACAAATAACACTAGAATTATCACAGAATATTTGAACAAGCTTAAAAAATAATTCATAGTCACACAATTGATGAGACATCCATAGTAATTGAGCACAACATTGTTTAATTGCAATGTACTCTACTTCAGTTGTGGAAAGAGCAACCGATCCTTGTTTCTTATTGTTCTAGGAGATTAGTATTTTTTCCAGTAATTGACAAGTCCCACTTGTGCATTTTCAGGCTTCCTTGTCACCTGCAAGATCAACATCTGAAAAACCCTCAAGTTTAAAATTGTTAGAGCGAGGATACCAAAGTCCGTAAGAGGTGGTTCCAATAAGATAGCGAATAATTCGCTTTACTGTTGTTAAGTGAGACTCTTAGGAGCTGACTGAAACTGGCATATTTACAAACACTGAACGTGATATCTGGTCGACTAGCCATTAGATATAATAGAGATTCAATCATTCTACGATACTTGGTTTTGTCTACTGATTTTCCCTGTTCATCCCTATCTAAACTTGTAGAAGGACTCATAGGAGTTCTAATTGATTTGACATTGCTCATTCCAAATTTTTGAATCAATTCCTTCGTATACTTGGTTTGGCAGATGAATATTCCACTTTTCGGTTGATGGATTTGTAGTCCAAGAAAATATTTCAGCTCTCCCATCGTACTCATTTTGAACTCACTTTGCATAAGATTCGAGAAATCCTTGCACAAAAGAAGATTAGTACTACCAAATATGATATCATCTACATAAATTTGAATAATGAGATTACCTTCAGTAGATCTCTTGATAAATAAAGTAGTATACACCATACCTCTGATGAACCCATGATTAGTTAAAAAGGAACTCAATCTTTCATACCAAGCTCGAGGAGCTTGTTTGAGTCCATAGAAAGCTTTAGCTAGCCTATACACATGATAAGGAGATTGTGAGTTTTCAAAGCCAAGAGGGTGTTTTACATATACCTCCTCATCAATAAAATCGTTTAGAAAAGCACTTTTGACATCCATTTAAAATAGTGTAAAACCTTTGAAAGATGCATAGGCAAGCAATATACGAATTGATTCCAATCGTGCTACTAGTGCAAAGGTTTCATCATAGTCAACTCTTTCCTGTTGTGAGTAGCCTTGAGCTACTAGTTTGGCTTTGTTTCTTACTACCTTACCTCCTTCATTTAGCTTGTTTTGGAATACCCACTTTGTTCCGGCTACAGTAGCATTTGTTGGCTTAGGTAATTCCCAAATTTGATTTTTGTCAAATTGATCAAGTTCATCCTACATGGCTTATATCCAGCTGGAGTCTTTTAGGACTTCATCAACTTTCTTTGGTTATACTAGAGATATGAGTGCAATATTTGCTTTCTTTTTGAGAGACCCTATGGTTTTCATCCCTTCGTTTGGATCCTTTATGATGAAATTTTGAGGATATTTAGGTTCGTTTCTCGATTCATTTGGTCGGGTTCCAACTGCAAAAGTAGTCGAATCCTTTTGTGGTTCAGCAGGATTGATCACAGGTTCATTAGCTGACTCCGTGACTATGACAGGAGTATCATTCGACTTTTGTGGCTTATTTGTCTATGATATTTCTTGGCTGGTATCTTCATCACCTACAATGATTTCTTTCTCGGCCATAGAGTTATTTTCATCGAATATAACATGCACTTATTCTTCTACAGATAATGTATGTTTGTTATGAACTCTAAATGATCTACTATTAATTGAATAACTAAGAAAAATATCTTCATTACTCCTTGGATCAAATTTTCCAAGGTTATCCTTACCATTATTGTGAATGAAGCACTTACTTCTGAATGGGTGAAAGTGGGCAATATTTGGCCTCTTACCTTTCCATAATTCATATGGCGCCTTCTTTAAAATAGGTCTTATGAGGCACCTGTTGAGAATATGACATATTGTACTAACTACTTCAGCCCAGAAGTGATTTGGCAATGAATGTTCTAATATCATTGTTCTTGCCATATCTTGTAGAGTTCTATTCTTGCACTCAGCTACTCCATTCTTTTTGGGTGATCTTGGGACTGAGAAGTTATGGGTATACCCTTGATCATTATAGAATTTTTCAAAGGATCTGCTTTCAAACTCTCCTCCATGGTCGCTTTGGATGGTTGTGATAAGATACTTCTTTTCTCTTTTAATTCTTTTGCAGAAAATCTCAAAAAAATTCAAAGCTTCATCTTTATGAGATAAGAAAATTACCCAAGTAAAATGTGAGTAGTCATCAACAATAACAAAAGCATAATGTTTACCTCCAACGCTGGCAGTTCTAGTGGATCTAAACAAATCTATATGAAGCAATTGTAAGGGCTTGGTAGTGGACACAATGTCCTTGGTTTTGAAAGAGTTTCTAGTTTGTTAACCAATATGACATGCATCACATACATGATTCTAGAAAAGTTGAGTTTTGGAAGACCAATAACTAAATCATGCTTGGACAGTTTTTTTAATTAGATGCATGCTTGCATGACCAAGTTTTTTATGCCAAGGCCATGAATCATAAGAAATGGATGTTGGACAAATATGACTATCCAGATTTTCAATGCCATCAAGAATATAAACATTTCCATACCTTTTTTCCTGGAAGAATGATTTTACCTATTTCATCTTCAATGGTGCATCATGTTTTCTTGAATTTTACTTCATATTCCGAATCACATAGCTGACTTATGCTTAAAAGATTGCAGTTGAGTCCATCTACAAGATATACCTCTGTAATATCACAATTATTTTCAAATGGAATTGTACCGGTACCAACTATCTTTCCTTTTGAATTATCACAAATTTGATATTTCCTCTATTTATTTTTGTGACTTCTTTGAACAGATTTTTGTCACCCGTCATATGACTGGAACACGCACTATCTAAATACTATTTTACTTTGCAGCTCTTTATGCGGTGTTCCTGCAAAATAGAATTGTCACCTTTTTTTAGGTGCACAGGCTTGCTTGGGTCCTTGCTTGTTAGTTTTATTGAAATCAGGATTGTTTTTAGGTTTCTAAATCCATCCTGAAATATTAGATTTACAAAATCGACAAAAAGAATATTTATATCCAACTTTGTTACAGTAATGACACATAGGGGTTAATTTAGTTTTTGATCTACCACTTGTGTTAGTACTTGTGGACTTAGTTCTAACCAGTCCTTTTTCAGTTGACTTGTAAGTCGCCTACTTAGACTTGACTGAACTTTGACTGGTAGATTTGCACATGCCATTAAGTTTCATGTGCAATTCCTGAACTTCATCTTGAAGTATGACTCTTTCAATTTCATAGACTTCAAGCTTAAGTTCTCAGTCTTTCTTTTCCCTATTGAGTCTTCTTAGTTCATTCAATATCTTTTGAGACTCTTTCAGGGCAAGGTCAAGAATATCCTGCAATTAATGAATTGCCTCGCTTGTTATAGGATCTTACCTCGCTTGTTTCACCTCGTGCCATAAAATAGTTTTCAGTATCTTTCTTGCATTCATCGTCTGATGTATCTTCATCAGTCCAGCAACCAAAGTATTTGTTCATGTCATTTTTTAGGATGATCATGAATCATAGATTTACCATTTCTTCGTGTTCTGAACGATCCTCATCATTCTAACTTTCGAAGGATTTTTTTTCTGAACCCTCTTGAGACTTTTCTTTGAAAATCTGGGCATTCAACTTGAACATGCCCATACCTTCCATACTCATAACACTTCCCGTCATACTTGTCTTGTTTATTGTATCGCCCGGTTCGCCTAGATGGCATCCCTCCCCTTCTTGTGTTTTTATACCTTCTCATTAACCCATCCATGTTTCTTGATACCATGGCAATTTTTTCTTCAAGAGTTTCTGGATCATCATCAATATCATTCTCAAGTCCTTCAGTTGTAGATTTGAAGGCAATTGTTTTCTTTTTTTTCTTCCTAACTTGTTTTCTTAAGATGGATTTTCTCGAATTCTATAAGATCTCCTCTTAGTTCATCATATGAAAATTTGTTTAGATCTTGAGATTCGAGTGCAACTACTTTTGTCTGCCAAGTGGTAACTAAGCTCCTTAGGATTTTTCGAACTTGATCACCACTTGAATAGGATTTACCAAAAGGTTTCAAATCGCTTATGATTTTGCTGAATCTTGCGAACATTTCCTCAATGGATTCTCCTTCTTTCATCTGGAAAAATCCATAATCATGAACCAACATGTTTATCCGAGTTTCTTTCACTTTGTTGGTTTCTTCATAGGTGACTTCCAGTATGTCCCATATTTCTTTAGTTGTATCATAGCTTGAAATCTTCTCATACTTTTCTCCACTTATAGCATTACACAACAGGTTCCTTGCCTTAGCATTAACCTGAACAACCGATATTTGTTCGTCCGTGTATTCATCTATATCTTCAGAATCAACGGGTGGTTGAGCTGCTACTAGTAGTGGATAGTTTTCCTTTTTGATAGCGCCATACTTTCACATCATAAAATTTTGCATAAATTTCCATTCACTCTTTCCAGTGAGAAAAGTGTTGTCCATTGAATTATGGTGGTCTGACTTGTGACGTTCCTTCTTGAAAGAGTGCTCCAATAGTTATTTTATTTGCCATAATCTTTTCTAACAAGTTGTTAAGCAAAAAGTGTAAGACCTGCTCTGATACCAATTAAAAGTGCAAGAGAGGGGTGAATTGTAATTTTTCTCTTCTTTTTCGAGGTAGTCAACTAATTTGCGTTCTAGTCGACTAGACTTTTCAGGAACAGAATGTAAAAGATAAATTGCAGAAAGTAGATGATACAGTATGTTTTTATACTTGTTCGAATTAAGAGTGAATCCTAAGTCTAGTCCCCTTGGGTTGCAAGGGTGATCTCTTTCAAGTATGAAGTAGCTTAGTACAGATGAATTGATGTTGTTATACACCAACAGCTTTTGTCACTTTGTTCTTCTCTCTATAATTGATACAATGTTTCACCAGTATTCTTTTCTCTCTCTCATGTCTTCTTTGTTACATAAGAAATCTATAGCAAACTATATTGTTTTGTTTGAAGTAGAACAAAAAGAATGAAGTTGGTTTGATCAAAGTATATCTTTCCAAGGTTGGTGCAGTAGGTATTTATACTTCTCAAGGCCTTCAAGTCTTATGCATCTTTTTGAGAGATTGCGAACCCAAGGGAGTTGTATTCAGAGATTGATTCTTCTGTTGACTTGTCTTGACTCGCTGATTTGAATTATTTCTTCCTTAAATGAGAGAATATTCCCGTTGTCAAATCCCTTGATTGATGCTTCGATTGATGTCTTTATGTGGGAGAATCTTTAGCGAATGATTTCGTACGGTCAATCTCCTTTGATTGAGATCCTTCCTATAATATCTCTTTTAATTGATTTTGCCATCTTCCTTGATTGATTTTTTCTCTTCTCTTTCCTTTTTTTCGTTTGATCGTTTTTGCCTCCATATTATTGCTCAGAATCTGTTCCCGGACATAAGGAGTAATTGGTTATTTTGTATCATTTGAAGTTAACTGAGATCTAACATATACATATCTGCATTTATACCATTCAAATTATAATAATCATCCCCCAAAATATTGCTATTGTATTTGTTCCATTTTATCTGACTATATTCCTACTGAGAAAATCAAATGGTCTTTGAATTGTTTACGGGGTTTTTTCTTCTTTGCTGAAGTTGTTTACTTTTTATCATATAATTAATACTTACATTTTTTCTAAATTTAGTATTTTTATGTGGTTTTCATATATATATATATATATATATATATATATATATATATATATATATTATGGGAACATTGGTGTAATTTATGGAAACATGTAGATTTTATATTTGAGGATGAATTGGCTTTTGTAAAATGAATGGAAACAAAGCCAATGACTTCGACGATTATTCTTTAGGTGGATAACAAGCAATTGATAGAAACGCTTCACTTTAACGAAGAAAGAATAGTTTATCTCAGCTTATAATTAAGCCAGTCATGTGGCATTTCGTGTTAATTTTTTGCTTAAATCAATTTCTGTAGTCGTGTCACTTTTATGACATTGGTAGCCAAGATTTTCACATTGAACGCTCAAAAAACAAAAAACAAAAACAAAATTAAATACGCGAAGAAGTCCAGGGGATTCAACATTTTATATATAAATGAAAAAAATTACCTTATATACGCAGTATAATTTTTTAACGAAGATGTTCGAACCCTCTTTTTGTTCCCTTATTAGCTCCGCCACTGCTTGGTAGGAAGATTTTTAATTCATATGTTTGTGAAAAAAAATTACTATCAGTATATTTTAATCCACGTTATGCATGTGTGTTGTATATGTATTTCACGTGATTATGAAGAAATTATCTTATGAAAATTATTATTCAAAATGATCGGATATAATTTGAACTTGTAACTTTAAAAAAGAATATTCAATTAAATATTATATTGAGGGAAAAAAGATTAAACAGTATTGTGATATACTTTTATCACAATTCTTTGAAGAACAATTGAATGTCACAAACACAATGCATAAAATAAACTAAATTTTATCTTTAAAGTTCTGAAAAGACACTAAGAAATAACAACAATATATTTAAAAAAACGATGTATAACAGTATAGAACAATAAATTTACCATAATTGCAAGCATTCAGTAGCTCAAATCCAATGATCTCAGTGCTGCAGGGCAAACCAAAATACGATATTTTCACGGTAAATCTTACAAATATATTTAATACTATTCATCTTTTATAATATTTGCAAGCTTGTCATATGTATAAAATAGTTGGTCTCCTTATAATATTTTATGTTTTGCATGCTATCAGTTTCCTCTAGCAAAAGTGACCTTCAACTGGACAGACCTAAGTTGGCAACTGTCAAATGGTTTACCGTCAAAGGATGTGGTGCAGCGGATGGACTGTTTTTTCCTTAACCAGAGGTGTTTAGTTCAAGCTTAGGGTATGGAAAAATTCTTGGTAGATAGCGTTTCCCCGGAATGGGGCCCTACGCGGTGCGAATACGGATATAATCGAGCTCCAATGCAGGTACCGGACACCGAATGAGAAACAAAAACAATTATCAAATAGCTTTTCATAAGGTAAGATTTTAATAAAATAGTATCAACATGTACTGTGAAATTACAAAAAACAAAGCTAGATTGGATTACGTCAAATTCCTAAACGTTCTAGCAAATCATGCAAATTAAAGGCAGTATTCCCATCCTGATCATAAATAATAAGTGATACAGAAAGTTACAATTTAATCTGGATTTGCTCCTTTGTGCCTCAAACATCTTTTGTTCATTTCCTTCCAAATAGTTCATACTATGCATGAATAAAGACTCAAACTTTACACGACATCCTCTAATGTCCAACAAACATGTTAACAAGTCATGTACAATACATCGAATGGCATATGTAGTTAATATACATGAATGTAGCATGTAAAGTTACATGAATATGCATAAATGATTCACTTTAATAAAATAAAGCTTTCACCTTTATGCCCAAAATTTATTAATCTTATTCCATATCTCAAATGAACTAGAAACTCATCGATTTCTCACAAACCTGCACACGCACGACCCAATGTAACATGGGTAATCAAGTGAATCCGAAGGGATGGATCTAAATCCATGCCCCTCACAGCCCAACTCAACGTGCATAATATAATCTGCACTGACAACTCACGTGTCATAGTATAATTTGCATAGGCAACTCATATGCCATAACCATCTCAATCCGCACGGATAATTTATGTACCATAATCATATCAACCGCACGGACAACTCACGTGCCAAAACTTTAGTCCATATTGGAGAACCATATGTTGGGATGTGTGTATAACAATAACAACAACAACAACAACAACGACCCAGTATAATCCCACAAGTGGGGTCTGGGGAGGGTAATATGTACGCAGACCTTACCCCTACCCCGAAGGGTAGAGAGGCTATTTCCAGGAGACCCTCGGCTCAAAAAAGCAATAGAAGATGATATATTAGTACCATAAAAATGCGTAATAAAAATAACAACAATATATAAGAGATATGAAATATGAAATACAGAATACGAAATACGAAATACGAAATAGATGGCTGGTATAGTACAACTAGAAGGTAAAGCCCTGCATCAATAGACGACCAATGACATTCCTAGTCTAACTCCTAACTAGATAGTCTCCCTCTATTGTGCTGTAGAAATATTCACACTCTCCCCTAACCTACAACCTTAATGCTCGACCTCCATAATTCCCTATCAAGGGTCATGTCCTCAGTAATCCTAAGTCGCGCCATGTCCTGTCTGATCACCTCTCCCCAATACTTCTTAGGTCTTCCTCTACCTCTCCGCGTGCCCACTACAGCCAGTCGCTCACACCTCCTCACCGGTGCATCAGTGCTTCTCCTCTGAATGTGCCCGAACCATCTGAGTCTTACTTCCCGCATCTTGTCCTCCATGGGGGCCACACCCACCTTCTCTCGAGATAAATAACTATGATGCATATGAACAAAAGAGATAAACATGTAGGGATGTATGCATGTACGTAATGTATGACTATGGCTACAACATGTTACCAACATATAAATAGCACATCATATCCAAATAAGGTAACAAAAACCTAGATATGATCTCTAACATGAATGAGAAAGCTCAACTAATCATATAAATAAGTATAGCATATCACAAGCAGAACATGTACCTAACAAGATATAAAGAAGCCTAAAGTCTACCGCGAAATGGTATAACCTCGACCTCGCGTATACACTCGTCATCTTGCATATACGTTATCCCCAAATACGTAGCATGTACCACATAATTCTATTCTTGAAAATAATTTCCTCAAGTTAAGATTAAGCAAGATACTTATCTTTATCTAAGGCTAGCCCTATTTTCAAAATCCGCTTTTTCTAGCTCTAAATTTGTTAAGAGCCCAATCTAACCAAAAAATTAAACAGGGAAGTCAAATAAAATTTTAAAAGTCAGTTTCACATAATAAAGTCTCGATCTTTAATAAAATTTCAAAAGTTAATAAAAATCATTCCTGACCACTTGGTCTAAATCCGAACCCCAGTATATAGATTCCGTCAACCTATTCAACCCTGAGTCCAAATGGGGGTTCAAAATAATAAAATACACTTTCTTAGGTTTCAAGTCAAAAACCCTATTTTTCTAATTTGTTCTTTGTTTTCAAGAGAAAATTCAAGGTAGATTCATAATATATTTATAGATATATGTTAAAATCACTTAGCCAATATTGTTTTTGAAGATCTAGCTCAAAATCCTTCAAATGCGAGCTTTGATTACACTGTCATCCTTCATTAAAACAGTCATAACTCCTTGTCCAGATGAAGAATAGTTTGAACCGCTAGAAACTAGACTCAAAGGGATATAACTTTTATTGTATCTTGTTCTCCAGATTCTTTATAGATTAGGAGAAATACCCTTATACGATCATATTTATTTTATATTAACATTCCTTATCCTCTAACTCTTTTCAAACCACTCCAAGCTATTTGACTGTACAGTTAAGCATCCTTTTTTATAAAGATAACAAGTTATATATATGAGAAAAATAATTACAAGGATTGTGTACCACCACAACCAGAACCCAAAAAAAAAAAAAAAAAAAACATCTAGTCTATCGTTTACATTTCTTCTAGCAGATCAAGCAATGAACGTACATCCACCCTATAGCTCTTCTTACACAAAAAATGAAACAATAAAAAAATAATTTAGCTAATTTTTGGGTAAGACCTTTGCTTGTTTTCAAAAATTCTAGAATTTATTTCCTTTCCATATAGCCCACTATATGCAAGCAGGGATGCCTTTCCATCAATTCTTCTGTTGGATATTTGCCCTTCCATTGTTCCAGCTACTGAGAAGGTTAGCAGGATTGTTTGGTGTTGTCCAGGAAATACCAACTAGGCTTAAAAAGAAATGCCATAGTTGAGTAGTGATTGGGCAGTGTATGAAGAGGTGAAACACTGATTCCCCATCCTTTCCACATAGACAGTATTTAGCATGCAACTGCATTCCTCTCCTTATAAGATTATCCTAAGTTAAGACTACTTCCCTTGGTACTAACCATACAACAACAACAACAACCCAGTATAATCCTACTTAGTGGGGTCTGGGGAGGGTAGTGTATACGCAGACCTTACCCCTACCCTAGGGTAGAGAGACTGTTTCCAAATAGACCCCGGCATCCTTCCCTCCAAGAACTTCCCACCTTGCTCTTGGAGAGACTCGAACTCATAACCTCTCGGTTGGAAGTGGGGGTTGCTTACCACCAGAGCAACCCTATGAAGCATAAATGTCTAGACACCTTTCTAACCAGCATATTTCTCTTGTATCACCTTTCTGCATAAAGCATTTTCCTCCATATTATACTTCCACAACTATTTTGCTAGTAGGATATGAGCCTTTAAGTTTCAAATGTCTAGACCATCTACCTGTTTAGAGCATAAGAGAGAATCCCATTTGACTAGATGTATATTCTTGTTCTCTCTGCTTCCTTGCCAGATAAAGTTCTTTCTTAAGGCATCCATCCTTTTTCTTACCTTTGTCAGTATTGGAAATAATGACATTCAATAGGGGTAATGCATCTAACACATTATTCAGTACAGTCATCCTTTCACCTAGTGATAAAGTATTGTCTCTTCCACCTTGGCAGTTTTTTCTCACACCTCTCAATCACCTCTTGCTAGATTTCTTGTGACTTATTTTTTGAGCCCAAAGGAAGAACTAGATATGTAGTAGGTAGGGTCTTTACTCCACATTCTAGAATATTTGCAAGGTTCTGGATATTGGGAACTTCATTAACTTGATACAAATTGCTCTTTCCCCACTTAACATAAGTCCCGCAATAGCTTCAAATGTTGTTTAGATTAATCTGAGGTGTAACATCTCTTCTAGTTTAGATCCCACAAAAATGAGAGAGTCATCTGCATACAGGAGATGAGAAATTTCCAAGTTGCAATTTTCTCTATCTGTCACCTTAAATCCCCTGATCCAACCATTCAAACTTGCAGTGTTGATCATCTTTTTTAGCTATTCTATTGGTGTTAGAATAGTTATGTGAATATATGTAATTAGTCCTAGTCTATTATGTAATAGGAGTAGGTTATGTGTTATGTATACGTATAAATGGTTCTCATTGTAACATAGAATATAAAGTAATAATACTTTCTCCCGTGCTTTCTCACATGGTGTCAGAGCACCGGTGAGAAAAGATTGGTGTGCGTCATTCCAGTGACATCCAGGAAGAAAGAACTCAGTCAACGTGCAATTTTTCGATGACGTAAGTGACTATTTGGGTCAAAGTCACTAATTATCAGTGTTGTGCGAAATCCAACACCACCAAAAGGTTATCAAGAGATAGGCGACCAAACCCCAGAAAGATTCACCTGAAAAAGCTCACTCATGTGCCCCCACGCCCCTACCGGAGATATGCCACCGACGGCACGTCTGTCCCATACGCCGGCATGTGAGGGTTGTTCCGGCCAGAATTTGAAAAAGTTTCTTTTGGACAGTGTCATCGCCTTGTAATTCCAAGCCTACCCATCCAATTTAAACCAAATTTCGACCACTTTTATATTTTTTTCGGCGTGAACAGTGATTTTTAGAAAATTTCTGACTTCTCTAGCATTAATAGTAATTTCCAAAAGAGTTTCCAATTTTTCGGGCGTGAACATTATAATCATTCATATTAGAAGTTGTTGACTCAAAATTCGTTGAATCTAATGCATTGAATCCAATCCAGATGGTTTCTTTACCGAATTATACTGAGTTTCTTCAGTACAATAGATATCTTCAGGGATAGCCTCCATTATTTAAACAGATAGTAGCGTGACTTGTGTCTCCCAATCTTCAACCTCTGAGTCTTGGGTCATTGATTCAGGTGCATCTGATCATATTTCTGGTAACAAATCTCTTTCACTAGTATTTCATATTCTCAATCTCTTCCAACAGTCACAATGGCAAATGGGTCTCAAACCATGGCAACTGCAATAGGTCAAGCAAGTCCACTTTCTTCCTTACTTTTAGATTCAGTTCTTTATGTTTCCGGTAGTCCTTTTAATCTCATAGTCGTTAATCGCTTAGCAAAATCACTTAAATCTACTATTTTATTTCTTGATGACCTTATTTTTATACAGGAACACAATACAGGGCGAATCATTGGTACCAGACGTGAATCAGATGGACTTTATTACCTTATCCTTGCTAAATCACATGGACTCATATCTTGTCTTCCTTCAACTTGTCCCGTTACTGATTCACCAGATTTATTACATAAATTGTTGGGACATTCCAATTTGTCAAAACTTCAGAAAATAGTACCTGGCTTATCTCACTTGTCCACTTTAGAGTGTGACTCATGTCAGCTTGGTAAGTATACTCGCTCCCATTTTCCCCGGCGTCTTGATAATCGAGCAGAGTCACATTTTACTTTAGTCCATTCAGATATTGGGGTCCTAGTCGGGTCAGTTCTACCTTGGGATTTCGCTACTTTGTCAGTTTCATTGATGATTATTCCAGTTGCACCTGGATATTTTTGATGAAAAATCGATCTGAATTGTTTCCAGACCTTCCACACTGAAATTCAAAATCAATTTGGGGTTTCTATCCACACATCTTTTTGTGATAATTCCCTAGAGTATTTGTCTTCCCCATTTCAGCAGTTTATGAACTCCCATGGATTATTCATCAAATATCTTGTCCGTACGCATCCCAACAAAATAGGTTAGCTAAAAGAAAGAATAGACATCTTATTGAAACTGCTTGTACCCTACTCATACAATCTCATGTTCCACTGCGTTTTGGGGGGATGTAGTTCTTACATCTTGCTATCTTATTAATCGTATGCCATCTTCAGCTATCCACTATCAAGTTCCATTCTCTATCCTGTTTCCCCACTTACCTTTGTTCTCTCTTCCATTCTGTGTCTTTGGGAGTACGTGTTTTGTTCATAACCTTATTCCAGGAAAAGATAAGTTAGCTCACCGTGCTCTTAAGTGCATATTTTTGGGTTACTCGAGAATGCAAAAAGGATATCGATGCATTTCTCCTGACCTCCAGCGGTATCTTATGTCTGCTGATGTTACCTTCTTTGAAACTCAATCATACTTCACAAGTCCAGGTAATCACTTAGATATTTCTGAGGTGCTACCAGTTCCGTCTTTTGGAGATTCAATCACTATCTCACATTCATCTTCCTCCATGGATCCAGTTGTAGCTCCACCACCTATAGCTCTAGTTCCACCAACTATAGCTCCAGTGCCACCACCTAGTCCAGTTCAACCTTCTACAGCTCCACCACTCCTAACTTATCATCATCGTCCGCGCCCAGCATCAGGCCCAACTGATTCACGTCCTGCACCTGACCCTGCTAATACTGCAGACTTGTCTCCTCTTAGTCAACCGATTGCATTACGAAAAGGTATACGGTCCACACTTAATCATAATCCCCATTATATAGTTTAAGTTGCCATCGTCTATCATCATCCCATTGTGAATTTATATCATCTTTGTCCTCTGTTTCCATCGCTAAGTCTATAGGTGAAGCATTGTCTCATCTAGGGTGGCGACATGCTATAATTGATGAGATGTCTGCTTTACATACGAGTGGTACTTAGGAGCTTGTTCCTCTTCCTTCCGGTAAATCGAGTGTTGGTTTCCATTGGGTTTATGTAGTCAAAGTTGGTCCAGATGGTCAGGTTGATCGACTTAAGGCTCGTCTTGTTCCCTAAGGGTATGCTCAGATATTTGGACTTGATTATAGTGATAATTTCTCTTCTGTGTCTAAAATAGCATCAGTCCGCCTTTTTCTATCCATGGTTGATGTTCGCCATTGGCCTCTCTATCAATTGGACATTAAGACTTTTTTTCTTCATGGTGACCTTGAGGATGAGGTTTATATGGAGCAACCACCTGTTTTGTTGCTCAGGGGGAGTTTAGCGGCCTTGTATGTTAGTCGTCGGTCCCTCTATGGTCTAAAACAGTCTCCTCAAGCCTGGTTTGGTAAGTTCAGCATAGTTATTCAGGAGTTTGGCATGACTCATAGTGAAGCTGATCACTCTGTGTTTTATCGGCATTCTACTTCAAATCTCTGTATTTATCTAGTCGTTTATGCTGACGATATTATTATTACCGACAATAATCAGGATGGTATTAGTAAGTTGAAGCAACATCTCTTTGAGCACTTTCAGACTAAGGAACTGGACAGATTAAAGTATTTTCTAGGTAATGAGGTCGCTCAGTCTAGCTCAGGTATTGTGATCTTACAACGGAAGTATGCCTTAGATAAAGAATGACAGGTTGTAGACCTGTTGACACTCCGATGGATCCAAATTCTAAACTTCTTCCAGGATAGGGGGAGCCTCTTAGCGATCTTACAAGATATAGGTGGTTGGTTGGTAAATTAAATTATCTCATAGTGACTAGACATGACATTTCCTTTCTTGTGAGTATTGTGAGGTAGTTTATGAATTCTCCCTGTGATAGCCATTGGGATGCAGTTGTCCGCATTCTTCGGTATATAAAATTAGCTCCAAGCAAAGGTTTATTGTTTGAGGATCGAGGCCATGAGCAGATCGTTCGATACTCAGATACTGATTGGGCAGGATCACCTTCTGATAGATGTTCTATGTCCAGATATTGTGTCTTAGTAGGAGGAAATTTGGTGTCTTGGAAGAGCAATGTGGTTGCTTGGTCTAGTGTAGAAGCAGAACATCGAGCAATGGCTATAGCGACATGTGAGCTAATTTGGATCAAACTAGGGTTGTTCATTTGGATCGAATATCCAAAATTCGAACCGATCCATTCAATATCGGATTTCGAATTATGTTTATTAAAATTTCAGATTTCGGATCGAATTCGGATTGGTATATTTTAATCAAATCCGATCCAAAATTCAAAATTATTAGGGCATGTATAAATACTACACTTTAATTTGAGATAATCAGCACTTCCTTTATATCTTCCTCCAAGTTATTACCTTTACAATTGCTAGATTTAGCTATATTAACACCATAGTACTCTCATAATTACATAAACATGAATTTTTCTTAAAGTATTGCCTCTTTTACAAAGAAAATATACATATTAGTTTGCAACTTTGAGCCATAATAATACGATCCGAAATCTGATCCGATCCAAACTTTAAAATCTGATACGATCTGATATATTTCGGATCGGATTTGAATTGCATTTTGTAGAATCCAAAATCCAAATCCAAAATGTGTTAAATCTGATTTGATCTGATCCGTGCACAGCCCAAGATCAAACAGTTGCTCAAGGAGTAGAAATTTGGTGATATTAGTCAGATGTGACTTGTGTGTGATAATCAAGCTGCTCTTCATATTGCGTCAAATCCAGTATTCCATGAGAAACTAAACACATTGAGATTGATTGTCACTTTGTTAGAGAAAAGATACTCTCGGGAGATATTGCTATAAATTTTGTGAAGTCGAATGATCAGCTTGCAGATATTTTTACCAAGTCCCTCACTGGTCCTCGTATTAACTACATATGTAATAAGTTCGGTACATACGATTTATATGCACCAGCTTGAGGGGGAATGTTAGAATAATTATGTGAATATATGTAATTAGTCCTAGTCCCTTATATAATAAGAGTAGGTTATGTGTTATGTATACATATATATAGGGCTTATTGTAACATAGAATATAAATTAATAATGTTTTCTCCCATGCTTTCTCACAATTGGCATGAGAAACATGAATAGGGATAAGGGATCCTTGTCTTAACCCCCTTTCTGAAGAGAAGAAACCTTGAGGAGATCTATTTATTAGGATTGAGAATTTAATAGTGCTTATATAGGTGCGGATCTAATTTATCCACTTAGAATCGAAGCCCATATCATCCATTGGTCTAAGTAGAAACTTTCAATTAACATGGTCATAAGCCTTCTCTATATACAGCTAGCATAGAACACCTAGCAGCCTGCTTCTGATTCTGTAATTGATCACCTCATTTGCTATTAGTAAGGAATCCATGATCTGTTGACCCTTTATGAAAGCCATTTGGTGACCTCCAATGAGTTTGCTAATAACAGTCTTCAACCTTTCAACTAAAACTTTGGCTATGATTTTGTAAACACTCCCATCAAGCTAATTAGCCTAAAATATTTTAGTGCCTTAGCTTCATTCTTCTTTGGTATGAGAGACACATAGGACTCACTTAGGCTATTTTCAAAGTACTCATTGGTATGAAATGTTTTCAGTGATAGTCTGCCCTTGTACCTTCAACTTGTCTATATAATTATACCTCATGTGAAGATTTTTCATTTTGTAGAAAAATTTTGTAATTTTATTTTCATATTCCATCCATAATATTCTAGACCTTTGTCTTCAAGATGTTTCTTGATGTTTGGCTAGGTCTTGAATTTCTATCATGAGATAAGCTTTTCTAGTAACTCTCCTTCAGAGAGTCTTCTACTTTCTTAAATTTGATCAACCAATATGATTTTATTCAGAACTATCTTCTTTCTCTTTTTTGGAATGCCATAGTTTTCTCTATTCCACTCTTATAGTTTAGATTTGGGAAGCTTCACTTTGTTGGCTAGAAAAAATTAAGTCTACCTACAATCACAATGAAATTTCACTCGGTGTGTACTTTTCTTGTAAATTCTTCAACATCCAACCATTAATTTTCAAACTTGAAGTGTGAGTTTTTTAGGCCTCGTCCCCACATTTCAATAAGATTGGTATATGATCAGAGATCACTTTTGGAAGAAGATACTATTTGATATTACTAAATTCCTCATCTCACTCCATAGAGAAAAGGAATTTGTCTATTCTTAATGCACATGTAGAGTTGTCACCTTGGTACCATGAGCATATACCCTAGTTAAAATTTCATATCACTAGAGATCTTGTCTTTCCACTCTATGAGCATATACCCTAGTTAAAATTTCATATCACAACACTAAAATTGCGGGTAATAAAGAATCTTCCACCTCCACTCGACCCTTCAGCTTCTAGTTTGAGATGGTCAATCCACCTGCTGCTACCCAATTGTTTGGCTATGGCATTACAATCCCCCTCAATGGTTCTTGCAAACAATAGATATTTGCCCTCCACTTTTTGAAAGCTAATTTAATTAACTCCCCCCCCCCTCCCCTACATTTAAGCCCCTTACATTCCAGAAAATTATATGTATCTTCATCAAATTTTTATGTTGAGTAATCTCCCTCTATTTTTAGGAATTCCATCCTTGAAACTCATTACAAACTTCAAGTTCTTCCTCTCGTGAACTCTTTTTAATTTTGGTGAGGTACTAGTATTCTTGTTTTTCGTTCCCATTGAAGCTCTCATCTCCTTCTTCTTACTGTATATCTTCAAAAAAGAGGTCATAGCTTCCCATTTGCAGCCTTTAAAACTCACACATATTCTCTTGCTCATCTTCCTTATGTTTCTTTTGATCCATGCAGGGATATCAAGGTCACAGTTTTATAGAAGTATCTCGATAGGTTCTATCACATCAATTTGTTGATGATGAGCAATTGCATGTTACTATCATCATTATCTTTTTCAGAGAAATATTAAGAACAGTTTGTATTTCTTCTTCATCTGCATTAGCTTGTAACCAGTTAACTAGAGATAAATGAGATATTATATTATCCCTCGCCGGCCTTTCTTGTTGCTCCGTCCCTAAGGTTGACGGAGCACTTTTAGATGGGATTAAAATATTCTTGAGAGAGAGAGAAGCATTTTTTCCTAAGCTAAAAGTTGAACATCCATTTTCTGCTACTCTTCTCTGACTGTTTGTGCAATTAGTTATTTGATTTGTGATAGCAAACTCTCGAGATTACCTCATATGGCCTTTAAATTAAGAGTCACAGCACTATTTTGTTTAAAAGGACTTGGTTTGGGATTAAGAAAGCCTTTACTCTTACACACAACATGTCTCTTTTGGGTCCATACAAAGATGGCCCAACAACTTCTCATGCCCCCACGTGCATCTCACGTACGTCAATTATATGAACACTCACACCCATATCACCCTCAAAAAACCCTCCCTGTTTTAAGTCTAATTTTAAACTGGACTCAGCTCTGGCCCAAACTCCATCGAAAAATCCTGCCCTATTTTTTCTATCTACTCGATCCGTAAGGACCCTTTTGGTCGGCGAAATACTATTAATGAAGCTCTCAATATGCCTTGAATTTTCATTCCACACTATATTTATTACGACTTCTGGTAGAATAATTACAACTCCCATGTGACGTTGTACCGAAATTATGCATGTAAATCTACCAAATTTGTTGTGTTTTTAAGGAACCATAAATGTTTGAGATATGGTCCCTACTCCTCCAGGTCTTAAAGAACCCTCCCTGAACATTGATGATTCTTTAAGAAATTGGCAGACCCGCAGAGACAGCTTCCTACTTAGCATCAGCTTCGGAATGACATACTTGCTACTTTCCACCTATTTGAACCAGGTCTCGGCACCTTCGCTATAAGCTCGATTACAAATGATTTTCCCCCTAATCGAAAACAAATTCTATGATCAATGAGCAGTTCAATATTGACCGGAAAAAGGTGAAAACTGAAAGATGAACTAAAAGAAGTGCCACCCTCCATTGACCGACGCTGGATTTATCTAAGAGCCCATAATGGACATTTGGAGTTTGCCTCGTGAATCGTGCCTGAGAGATAAGAGAGTCGGTACACTTAAGCATCCTTATGACCTTCCAAGCTATGTTACAACCATTTTCTCATATACGAATAATATCATTCTAATTCATAGTCATAATCGGCATGCAAACGATGTATCCAACACCCATTAGCGCACATAACGACTTAAAAGCTTGTGAAATTTCAACAATTAAGGCCAACTGACATGGCCATAGCTTTCTTTATATCTAGCCCTCATGCATAAGAGTTGGGCATGTCCTACTTTAATAATGCATAGGGAGTAAGGTCTTATGTCCCCTACCACTTGATATAGTTTATTTTGTTTGTTAATATAACCACTCAGAAAAGTTTGAAACTGGGTGGTTCCGTAAATTTTAGATAAAAAAAATATGTGAAAAAATTTATTTGTTAGGTCAATTCTTTTTTGTAATACTCTTGCGTAGATCAACCTGCTCTTATATCCTAAACTAACAGATATTTATACTAGGTAAGGATTATTTTATGCTAAGATGTTAACCACCTGTCTGAATACATAACATTAGATCTTTTTATCAAAAACTTTATTTATTAATATGAAAACTTGAGTATTCCAATTCAAAGTCTTAAGATATTAGTCAAAGTTCTACTTTTATAAATTTGGAAAAATTGAAATAAAAAAATTTAAAACTTTGAAAGGGAATTTACTGCATTCTAGTTTTTTTTCCCACCCGGTGTCCGATGTTCGGTACCCATACTAGAATCCGACTATATCCGAATTCGTGCTGCATAAGGCCCCATTCAGGGGGAGCGCTCCCCACCAAAAAATTTTCCATACTGCATTCCATTTATAGTCAAAGTTTTACATAATTTAGAAATTCCATAAATGCAATCCAAAAATATGTACCAAATTTATGCACTAAATAGTATACATCCTTAGATCCCGCGAACTTTACTCCGAGGAAATCTGAATAATAGATTAATGGACTGAAATGAGTAATTTTAAATTTTATTATGATATATAATGATTCTTAAGTCTTCGAGAATTCCAATTCTTTTTCTCCTTTGTTTTTGGGAACAATGGATTGATCTTTCATCCATTATCACAGCTTTAAGTGATGACTAGGGCTGTCAAATTTGGCCCAAGCCCAAATGACCCGCCCAACCCGTTCAAAGTTGGGTTGGTTATTGACTCGCTCATTTATTGAACTTAGCCCATTTTGATCCAACCCATCTCAATCCAATTAAAGTTGGGCTAATTTTTAGCCCAAATTGATCCATGAGTAAGTTTGTCAAAATATCTAAGAAATAATTTTATTTTTTGTTTAATATTTTAAATATGACCATAACAACAACAACAACAACAACAACAATATAGACCCAGTATTATCCCACAAGTGGGATCTGGGGAGGGTAATATGTACGCAGACCTTACCCCTACCCCGAAGGGTAGAGAGACTGTTTCCGGGAGACCCTCAGCTCAAAAAGGTAATAGGAGCCGATATATTAGTACCATAAAAATGCATAATAAATAACAGCAATATAAGGGATATGAAATACAAAATACGAAATACGAAATAGATGGCTGGTATAGTAAAACTATCAGGTAAAGCCTGCATCAAAAGACGACCAATGATAAATATGACCATAACAAAAGCAAAAAATCCTCATTTTGTAATTATACAATTTATAAGAAAATAACATATATTAATTAAAGTTTAATAAGAGTTAGGCGGGTTGAGTTATGACCCGATTTTAACCCATTTTGACCCAACTCATCTTAGCCTAAGTAACTTTTGGACGGGTCATTTGACCCGCCCAATTATTGACTCAACCCATTTTGACCCGTCCAAAATTGACCCAACCCGCCCATTTGACACCCTAGTGATGACTATGTTAGCACCAAAGAAAACTGAACCGAACGATACTGGATGGGATCCTAACCTCACATACATAGTTCAAAAGCACTCATAGAGAAGCTATAATTACTTTACGCCATTAAAATAAGAAAAGGATTTATTTTTTTTAAAATATTACTCGAGTACACAGTTCAATAAGGAAGGATTTTAAAGTCAAAACTTTAATTTAATTTCAAAATCCTAAATATTAAGAAAATAGTACAAAAATAACATTTTATTCAATGTAAAATATGTTTTAAAGGATAAAAAACCATCAACATTTTGTGTTGGAGTGCCATGCTTTAAAAATAGTATTGATGATTGTACCAAGTTGACTACCTTATTTTTTAGATTAGTAATTCCACTTATCTGTCTCCCGGAAACTGTCTCTCTACCCTCCGGGGTAGGGATAAGGTCTGCGTGCATCCTACCTTCCCCAGACCTCACTAGTGAAATTTTACTGGGTATGTTGTTGTGAAACAACCTCTCTACCCTCCGGGGTAGGGATAAGGTCTGCGTGCATCCTACCTTCCCCAGACCTCACCAGTGGGATTTTACTGGGTATGTTGTTGTAGTAATTCCACTTATCTTACAAAAATTCCTTACACTATTGAAATGCATCTCAAATCATGTTTGAAAATGCATCTCATTCTCGTCTTTAGAACGATCATCTTTATCCAGGACCTGAAAGGAATGAAAAATCATCATTTGCTTTCACTTTGGTGAAACATCACCTATGAGCTGAAAGATAAAACTAAAACATAGACGGTGTTATAAAATCCAGATATGACATCAAGTCATTAGGAAAGAAAGATATCAAACTGCACAAATTCCAGTACATGGTAAACAAAACACTCCAATCGAGTTGTTTTGAGTGTTCAGAAAATATTATTTAAGAAACAGGCATAACGCCCATTGTCGCCGTTGAAAAAAGAAAAGCAAGTACCATTGTATATAACTAAGCTAAAATGAAAGCTATTCAAGGCTTTAGAACAATCGGTTTTAGTCTTCACAAGAGCCAGAACTGATGCATTATTGTGGGGGCAGACACAAATAAGAAGATGATCTAGCCAGAAGCAGTTTTCTTTTGCTGGAAGACGACAGCATAAACTGGGACTATAACACCAATGGCGACTGCAGACCAAACACCAAGGGTCATCTTCAGCTTCTGATTAGACATCCTGTCTAAGTTGTACATGTGCTTCGCGTGAAGATAGAATGGCTCATCATGGCCATGTCCACCCATTCTTCTTACACTAGTTGAGTGGATTCCTCTGTTCACTGTTGAAACAAAAAGTTTCTAAATTTCAGCAAGGTGCGATGTATAAAAGCATGAACCTCTTTGGAACTTGAATGAAAGGTAGTTATAATATAGAAAGTCAGATGCAAACACAATGAGCATTCAAACTTCAACGCTAAACTAAAGGGAGTTGCAAGGGACCAAAACAAATGAAACTACTATTAATACAAGTCTAATGACAGAGTATGGAAAGTTCACATAATGCACGGAATGCAGCAATACACAAAGGCATTTGATGCAGAATATTACATAAAATCACCTTATCAATACGCAAAGGCATTTGACGTAGAATATCACATACAATCATCTTTCTTTTAGCCAAAACCCAACATACTATCATCGTAAAAGAGGTGCGGTAAAAGACACATAAATAGGGAAATGAGCTTCTAATTTGCATGAAATCTGAAAGTGATTATTTTGGAGCCTCAACTTATAGACTGTCTGGCCAAGCTTCTTTTCGGCCAAAAGTGCTTTTTTTCCAAAGTTAAATGTTTGGCCAAGCTTTTAAAAGGAAAAAAAGTGCTTTAGAGTAGGAGTAGAAGCATTTTTTGAGAAGCGGAAAAAATTAGCTTCTTTCCAAAGAAGCTTTTGTGAAAAATACACCTAGAAGCACTTTTTAAAGCCTAGCCAAATACTAATTGTCGCTCAAAAGTGTTTTTCAAATTAATTAGCCAAATACAAATTGTTCCTCGCCAAAAGTACTATTTAAAGTACTATTTTGATTAGCACTTCTGAGAAAAGCACTTTTCAAAATAAGTTCATTTTAGAAGCTTGATCAAACATGCTATATAGCTCTTTACTTATAGATGTTTATCGATGACATAAGACGGTTAGAATGGCAGTTTTTCAAGCAATTGTTCAGTGGCAACTTAGAAAAACTTCAGCAAATGAGATTCCATCTTATGCTAAAAAAATTGAAATATTCCATTTGATATGAAGTTGCTTAAATAATTTTGAGAAATTTCTTTGTTTCGGCCACCAGATTCCAATGTGATTACAAGTTAATAATGTCCAATGTAACATAACAAAAAAGTCAAAGTTCTAGCATGGGAAAAAGTTATTGTAGGAAAAGTTTACTCAATTCTATCAGCAAATAATCACGTCCAGTCAAAATTACCCCAAGTACAGCTGCTACCAAAGCATGAAAAATCACATTGACTAATACACATATTAGCGTATGTAAACGTTGCCAAACGTTAATGAATGTGTATATGCCCCATCAAGTCATTTAAACGTGTTTCCAAACAAGGCTTTTATATGCTTCAAGGTACGTGATAGAGTGCTATGAAGAATTCCAGAGGATATATTCAAAAGAAAGGCCCATATAATCTATTTTTTCATTTCTCCCCATCATTTTCCTCGTACTCTATCCATCTCCGTCATGGATCTTGTTGCAACAGGTTTCCCATGACAGTTGGAAGAGAAACAAGAGGTGTGAGACACAACTTTTCTCACAACCAGGGCACAAATTTAAAGATTTATACTGCAACAACTAATCCACCAATGATGATATTTTCGGATTTAGCTCCTCTCCAATAACCTATCCCTCCATTTCCTCCAGTTTAGTCTCAAAGTCAACACAAGCGTTCCCTTAACAAACTAGTGGTTCAAATTTGCTTGGTAAATCCAAATACTTTAACTGTATCTCTCTTCCTCTCTCTCTGCTCTGTAGCCAGAAAAGAACCCCTTCCACTTCCTCCCAAATCTTTCAAGCAAGAGAAGATGAACAGTGTTGGATCATGAACGCAATTTTGTCAAGAAAGTTTCGAGTCGTCTTCGCTTCTTTTGAGAAGAAGGCTATTCAAGCATAAGGTCATCGTCTCTTTTCTTTCTTTTGTTTAATTGGTTTCTTCAATGGAGGCTTATGGATAGAATTGAAAGGACGGTGAGGATTGTTCCTAGAATCATAGGGGAAATGAATCTCCATTTCGAACTAAACAACCAGCGCGCTTGTTCCTATTTCATTTTCTTCTTCCAAGTCCTTGCCCTGAGTTACTTACAGAATCTCAAATCTTGAGGCGCTTGTTCCTATTTCATTTTCTTCTTCCAAGTCCTTGCCCAGAATCTCAAATCTTGAGGCCGGGCCTCAGATGGATTATTCAAAGATTCAAGAAAAGACCCTATAATATCTTAATGATCAAAAAAATGACCCTATAATGCCGTTCACCCTTTAATAGGCTAAAATGAAAGTAGATACATGTTGAAATTTCACGCGGTACTATCATCTTTACAGATGGAATTGCTCACAGCCTCACAGTACAATCCACAGTTCACCATAAGGATATCCTCCTACAAGTTTCTATAAGACTGATTATGTTCTCTTGGAAATAAAAACCTGCTTTTCTCTATTTTAGACTTGAAAAAAAAGAGAGGAAAACGGCAAAATTTGGTTGCCGAAGAAATGAAGACTAATGCAACTTCCACCAACAAGGCTCCATAGTTAAATCTCAATCGAAGTGAAGGAGCCTCAACTTGAATTAAGAACCCAAATAAGCTTGATTTTGCACCCCATTACAGACCTGCCCGCCATGGAAGCAATTTCAGAAGCTCATTTCACCGACACTGCAAAAATCTTTATCGACCTCTTTCTCAAAGGAAGCTCTTTCTCAAAGGAAGCCGCTACTTTTGGTTTGACTTGGTGTTAGATTTGTTTACATGCAATTCTTTTGACACATTTCGGAGGAAAGGAAGGGATACTTTCAGGCAGTGGAAAAGAGAGAGAACTTTGAACTAGGTCAAAACATTGGGCCAAAGAAAATAAATCCGAACCATTAATTTGTTAAGGGGACACGTGTAATGAATCTAAGACCTGACTAGAGGAAACGGAGAGATTAGCTGCTGGAAAAGAGTCGAACTCAATATTTACGAAACCAAAAAGACAAAAGACATGACAGCCCCTTTCATCATCATATTTATTTTTATGAATGGTTAAGAGATCAACTCCTTTCACCTTCATATTATGTGCAGAACAAACTGTACACATCATATATTTATGATCGTGCGAAGGTTAATCACTAAATCGGGGATTTCAAGTCAAAAAATTTGTACATGTGTGCTGAATTAAAAGAGAAAGCTATTTACAAAACCTTATAGTATTGCCAAATACATCACTTTATGTTTAATAATCCGAACCACCTCATCTAAAAGTTTAACATATAAGAGATAAGATACTGTCTTTAATTAGTCATTACTTTATTAATTTCTTCTAGGTGACAGTGACGGAACACAGCTCTAGTACCATGTTGAATCGTGTGAATCACATCATTGACAAGTTTAAGCTATCAGAGAGGTGACGCTTTTAATTAGTTATACTAGGCCAACAGCACTTTTTAAAAATGACATTTTACGGTTTACTGCAAGTACCAGAAGTATGTAACTTGCTATGTGAAAATGTACTAAGGCCACCAATCCTCAGAAATAGGAAAAAGGGAAAAAGAAAAAGGTGTCATTAAACCATGGCACTTCCATTATAGTAATAAACTAAGCTTAGCTTCAGACCAGTGTTGTGAAAAGCGCTCGCTTCAGCGCTTTAAGCGTGACGCGAAGCGAGGCAGCCACTGTTTCGCTTCTGTAGGGTGAAGCGTAATAGGTAGGTTGAAGCATCCGCTTTTGCCAAAAAGGCGAGAAGCGATGGAAGCGCTCGCTTCTGTTTTTTAAGTCACTGACAAATAAAAAAACTCAAAATCGGCGATAAGCAGAGCAAGCAGCGACTAGGGTTTCAATTTTCAAGCCCAGGTATATTTTCTTCTTCTTTTCAGTGCTTAAAATAGCAGCGAAATGCTGCCAAATTTTTTTCCCCCCTTCAGTTCTTCTTATTTTTCTCATTCTCTTCTTCTTCTTTCTTATTTTCGTTTCAGACCTTAAAATTGCAGCGAAATGCTGCCAAATTTTGTTTCTTCAGTTCTCCATCTTTTGTCCTTAGTCTCATTGCCAATTTTTTAGTATTGGCATTTACATTTGTTGTATGTGGTTGCATGTGTAACATGTGTTGTCTATGCAGTAATTATTTTAGTATTTTTTTTAATTCTGCTTCACTTCAAAAAGGCGAGCGCTTCGCTTCTTGCTTCATGCTTTAAGCGAAAAGAGGCTTATCACTTTTCCTCGCTTCACGGAAAAGCAAGGAAAACAAATTTGTATAAATTGAACTAAATTTGACCAACAGCTCCCTTAATCCAATTTGTATAAATTCATTATAACAACATTATGCTGGAGTAAACATATACATATTGGTCAAAACAAATTATTTTCTTTCGCTTGCGAGAAGGGGCAGCCGAGTGCACTAAGCTCCGGCTATACGCAGATTCAGGAAAGGGTCGGACCACATTGGTTCTTATGTAATATATATGCAGCATTAACTTGCACTTTTGCAAAAGACTGCTTCCATGGCTTGAACCCGCGACCTCCTGGTCACACTGAACCAACTTTTACTGTTGGCCAAGAAATGTAGTTGGCCAAGATACCTAATAAGCCTAACCAGTTGAGTTAAACCTCATTGGCCTAAGATTTTCTTTTGATCCCTGGTTCGCAAACACATGTCAATAGAAATGATAGGTGCGATGCATAAAAAGAATTCATTTTTCTCTTTTGGGTGGGGTTCGGGTGGGGGGTTCACAATACAATCAAACAGATCTAGAAGAAAATAAAACCATGAAAATACCCGATTCGATTCAAGGGGCTACAATAAAACCGATAGATTTACAGAAAACACCCATCAAAGTACATCCAATAAAAATCAAAATAGATTAAAAAGAACACAAATTGATAATAAAATGGAAAAAATGAAGGAAAAAAACACAAATTGAGAATAAATGGAAAAAATTGAAGAAAAAAACCATGAATGAGTAAGCAGAGGTAGGAACTGACCGGCGTTGGAAAGGAGGGATTGGGAGGAGTTGATAAGCTTGGATGCACTCGACCTCAAAGCCATCGCCGCTCTGTGTGTGTGTGTGTGTGTGTGTGTGTGAGAGAGAGAGAGAGAGAGAGAAGAGTTCTATGGGTTTTTTTTACCTTCCTACGGGGTGGTCAAAATCTGAGCTTTTGCATGTTCAAATTTATATAGTGAAAAAAAAAAAAACTCGATTTTATAGGGAAGTTTTATCTTTTTCCTTTTCCTTTTTCTTCTTTTTTGGTTCTTATTTGATTTATTAATTAAATGTATAAAACAACAACAACCCAGTATAATCCCACAAGTGGGGTTTGGTAAGGGTAATATATACGCAGACCTTACCCCTACCCCGCGGGGCAGAGAGGCTGTTTCCAGGAGACCCTCGGCTCAAGAGAGTAACAAGAGACAATATATTAGTCTTATCAATAGACTCATAATAAATAACATAAAATATATAACATAAAATAACAAAATAACAACAATATAAGAAATACGAAAAGGATGGAAAAAAGGATGTAAGGTATACTAATATCCAACAGATACAACCCTGCATCAGTAGCTGATCAGTAGCATCCTAAGAGTAACTCCTAAATGGCTAGTCTCACTCTAGTGCGTTGTAGTAATATTCACAAAATTCCTCCTAACCTACAACGTTAATGCTCGACCTCCACAATTCCATGTCAAGGGCCATGTCCTCAGTAATCCTAAGTCGTGTATATATATATATATATATATATATATATATATATAAGAAAAGAAAATATTAAAGGTTTTATATCTTGTTGGAAAACATATATATTTATGTACTGACACAACAACAAATAAAAAACTTGATATAATTCTTTTGAAAGAATCGTCATTTAGTAGTAGTTATAAGTTTATTCCATGTGACACTAGAGTTAAATAAGTTTTTTTTTTTGCCGCGATTTTCCATATTTTTTTATATTTTTTATTATTTTAACTTATAATTTTTTTTATGTAGTCTCTAGATACATTAAAATTTTAAAAACATTGAAGATTTCATATCTGAATTCACCAAATCATGTCATATAAATTAAGACGAATGGAGTATACATTATATATTTTTTCTTTTAAAAAAATTATTGTCTATGTTCAGAGTACACTTTCCCTATTGTGATTCACATTATTTATTTTGGTGATATAATAATAATATATCAATCAAAACATACATAATACTAGAATCATATTTACCAACAACAACAATAACAACGACCCAGTATAATTTCACAATTGGGGTCTGGAGAGTGTAATATGTACGCAGACCTTACCCCTACCCCGAAGGGTAGAGAAACTGTTTCCAGGAGACCCTCGGCTCAAAAAAAAAAGCAACAGGAGACGATATATTAGTACCATAAAAATGCATAATACAATAACAGCAATATAAGAGATATGAAATACAGAATACGAAATACGAAATAGATGGCTGGTATAGTAAAAACTAGCAGGTAAAGCCCTGCATCAATAGACGACCAATGACATTCTTAGTCTAACTCCTAACTGGCTAGTCTCACTCTATTGTGTTGTAGAAATATTCACAACTTTCCCCTAACCTACAACCTTAATGCTCGACCTCCATAATTCTCTGTCAAGGGTCATGTCCTCAGTAATCCTAAGTTGCGTCATGTCCTGTCTGATCACCTCTCCCCGATACTTCTTAGGTCGCTCTCTACCTCTCCGCGTGCCCACTACAGTCAGTCGCTCACACCTCCTCACCGGTGCATCAGTGCTCCTCCTCTGAATATGCCTGAACCATCTGAGTCTTACTTCCCGCATCTTGTCCTCCATGGGGTCACGCCCACCTTCTCTCGAATATCTTCATTCCTAATCTTATCCATCCTTGTATGCCCGCACATCCACCTCAACATCCTCATCTCGAATAGAATCATATTTACCAAAAAACCAAAAAAGATATGAACAATATCTAAAGCCACAAGTTTCAAAATCAAATGTTACAAGAAACCACGTAAGATAACCTTCGGTAACAACAGCACTTGTGTTTACAATCTTTCTAAGGAAGATGATATGGTAAAATAGTGACATTAATATATAAAATAAAATAAAGGAGAGGACTAATCCTGGAATTCTATACTTTTGGAGTTTTGGTGATGGTGTCATTGGAACTTGTCTTCCAACTTGGGCCTTTGAGATCCTTTGGGCTACTATGTTTGGGCTTTATGTGTATAAATTAGGGGAATTTTTTCGTTCTTATACAATATTTGAAATGTTATTATTAAAAATGTTTACGTTTAATTATTTATCCGATTTAAACAAGTTTTAGCTATAAAATATATATATTTGTTTAAACTAGAATCCTTTATGCGGTAGTCTTCCTTATTTAGACGCTGGATTTTGGGATCGTGTATATTTCAATCAGAGATTTTACTAACGTAATCATCGCACCTTAATAAGCCAATGTATTTGTAGAATCCTGCTATTACGGTGATTCTCTCTGATTATCATCGCATCATAATCAAGTTTTATTCTCTGGTTTTCTCTGTTTCCTTTGGTTTTCCATAAACGAATGTTTTGAAAAAAAAAATTGCAAATAATTAGCTACAATTGTATTAAATTTCGTGACATAATGTCAAAATTAGCGATTATGCGTCAGCTAAATGGTCACTGGGATAGCGTTGGGAGATACAAAGATTTTGATGTTAATAAAATTGTAGTCAAAAGATTCAAATTATAGTCAATTGAAATCCGCAATTACAGAGCATCTAATGATCGATACCTACGCAAAAATCATCGAAATCAAATACACTATCAATGAACGTTGTTCTCCAATTGAAATTCGGGACGATATGGGAGTTCGAGTGTATACGGAGACTAAAAAGGAAAATAAAAACTTAGGAGTATATCCGTTATGTATAACAGCGCGTGATTTCGATTTGGAATGCATTATCTCTAATTCGAGCACAATTGGAGGTTTGTTTTTTAAGTGCTGATATTTTGTCAATTTCATGTGTTCTACAATTTTACTATAACTTATCTACAATAATACTACAGAACAAATGTAGTTCAATTGTTATGTCTCTTCAAGTATTCTGTCAAATACTAAACACTTGAATATACAAAGGTCTGAATTACTATACTTTTAATTGAGTGCAGGTTCATCTGATTATCGTATGTCTAACGTGGTACAATTGTGAAGTTGGTTGATAGGCCAACATCTCCGAAAATTGTAGAATATAAAGTATCATCATAACAGAACATACACCAAATGTTATTGAAGCAGGCCAAGTTTACCAATACAAGCAAACTATTGTCAGTGCAATGAAACACTATTCTATCATGAATAAGTTTTAATTTAGGGTAAAAAGGTCTAGTGCAAGAAGACAGGAATATTTTATTTGTCAAATTCATATTTTGTATAAGTTGTAGTTTTTTTTGTATACAAATTGTTTAATATAAGATTTTGTGCTTAAAACAACCTCGGATTTTGTGGCTACAATTTTCATAACATTTTTTGAATTGTTTTTATTCTGTAGTTACAGCCTCGTATGTGTTGGGGTTAATTGTACGTGTCACTTCAAGTCCACCAGCATAAACAAATCAGCATTGTTCAAGGTCCAAAAATTCAACAACACGCATGCTCTTTGATGGACAACACATACATACAACCGCAAACCTACTGCTATGGTAGTTGGCAGCATGGTGATGCCAAAATATACGGATCCTAAAACAATATACACACCAAAAGACATACAAACTGATGTGTTGTCGAATCATGGTGTGAACTTAACATACATGCAAGCTCGGAGAGCAAAGGAAAAGGCTTTGGAATTTTTGAGAGGTCATCATGCTGATTCCTACAGTCGTTTGCCGAGTTATTTGTATATTTTGGAGAAGACTTATCCGAAGTCGGTAGTGAAATTGCAGAAGACTAAAGATGACTGCTTCTTGTACGCATTTGTCGCAAGTAGTACGTCCATCAAGGGTTGGGAGCATTGTAGGCCAGTTGTAGTAGTTGTGGCACCTTCTTGAAACCGGCATATAGGAAAGTCAAAGATGAACAGATCGACATGCATGTTAAATCACACTTATACGATATTGGCTATCACAGATGGTCTCGGGTACATGCTACGGTGAACAAAACGTAGACGATGACATCAAACATTGTAGAGTCATTAAATCTGGTAACCAAACATGCAAGAGAGCTACCAGTAGTATAACTATTAGAGTACACGAGGACTCTTCTTGAACGTTGAACTAATGAAAAGTTATTGAATGCAAAGGGTACGTTCACATACCTTGCTAAAAAAATATAACAAAGAGTTGGAGGATAACAGGAAATTATCGTAGAAGATGAGAGTAAGATATAGCCAATAACATCAGATCATTAATTCCATCAAACTAAATACATGTTGTTAATTGTAGAAAAGTTATTGTATAATTGTATTTATTTTGTCTTGTATCTGTTGCTGACAACTTGTTGTGTGTTTGTAATGAAATTGTAGGTGATGTCTTCAACATATCACATCCATATTGTGATAAATGGTGTGAAGCGCTTCATTATTTGCCTTCAAAACAAGAGATGTAGTTGTGGACAATTTCAGCTTGATGAACTTCCTTATGCACATGCTTTGGCAGTTTTGAGGCACAAGACAAATCTTATGAAAATTATTGTTCTCTGTATTACACGAGGGATAGCCTTTTGCAGAATTATGAAATACTAATAGACTCGCTGCCTGACAAAAGCAAATGGAATGTACCACAACATATAGCTGAAGAAGTTGTAATGTCACCTACCGAGAAAAGATAGTCGGGGAGACCTCAAAAATAAAAATACAAACCATATGATGAAGTAAATGTAAAAAAAAGTACAAGGTTTCATGTGGCAATTGCGGACTAGAAGGGCGTAACAAAAGATCTTGTAGGAATGCTCCCAAAAGAAAATAAAAATTGATACAGCTTAAAGAATTTTTTTTCATGCGTATTGTTGATGATAATCTGTCCTTTTAGACATATGAAGTTGTATTTGTTCTATTCTGGAGAATTAAGCTGTGTTATAATTGTGTTTCTAATTTGAATAAAGATTGTCTCCTATAATGAATGTTTGATAAACAGATTTCAACTCCTGTTGCAATTGGTTTGTAGTTGTTTTGTTCAAATATTATATTTGTTTATTACTTTTCAGCCTTTCCTAACAACGTTGCTTAAATTGAATAGATTATGTATTTTTTGTATAGTAGTTGTAGACATAATTATAGTTAAGTTGTAAAGAAATTATATAGTAACAATATCGAGATCAAGTGCTAATAACTTTCAACCAAAAAAGCCACAAATATTTTCTATTCTAAGGAGTAGATTTCTCGACAAAATAACAAAACAAAAGGTAAAACAACTATAGCACAAATCTGCTATAAATAAAGTACAGCTGACTTGTTCTTAATAATAATTTGTCTACAACTTTACTACAATCCAGCTACAACTAAACACTTTAATTACAAACTTTCTACTGAAAAGGGCAACTCGTTCTTCTTTTTTCGGACATGTATTCTCTCTTTCACAGCTGGTGCACATTTTCTTCTTGCTAGTCTTTCAGTCACCTCACTTTCACTAATTGCACCAAGATCTTGCTTTTTTATAGCATAATCCCAAAGTAGTGTTCCATAGCATTTACAGTGTTGATCAATATCAGAAATGTCTTTCTTTGAAATCAATAGTTTTCCAATGCTGACATATTCTGCAAATGTCGCCACATATACACCACAATCACTGCAAAAAATAATAGGGGAAAAGATTTAGCATTCAATGTAAAATACAATTGGTTAAATGGATAGAAGGAAAAGCAGCACATATAGTGACTCCTCTTTTTATTGGGGTATCTCGCCGACCAACCATTGAATGTCAAGAGGGTCAGTAATATCTTTTTCAATGTATGCCTCTGTGTTCTTGTATTTGATGTATGGACCCTTGCCATAGAAGTCGGTGCATGACAAGTAGAGAGGGATCACAACAGCAAACTTGTCGACAACAGATTCAACAAGTTTGTGATTGTGTGAAGAGACAATAGAATCATAAACATATAGAACCCTATCGGTAATGTCAAACACAACCAACAGCCAATGAAATTTCTTCACAATATTTATGGGCATAATCACAAAATTAACTTTGTCCCATGCAACATTTGCAAGTAATCGGTACCCCAATATGTATTCTGATATGACGTCCTGAGGTTTGACAACAACAAGCTTCTTATTGGCATGAGCATTAATGTACCACTCATAAATTTGTTCAATTCTAGTATTGAACATACAGTCAGTGGTTGTAAATCGTGTTTTGTTTTGAGGACCATACTTTCCTCTCTTCCTCAAATAGTATAAAATAACATCAATGCGTTGAAAAAAAAATAGATTTCATTATTTCTCAATGCCTCATATAATTTAACTACAATTTTCAAACAAAAAATCTACAGATTTCTAAAATAACAGAACATTACAACTAATCACTAGATTCTGCCAGGGTATGTGTGTACCATGTTGTCGAGGACATGCCCGGAATGTGCCAAAGTATAAACCACTCCTTTTTATCAACTTTTTCCACTTCAAGATCAAACCACGACTTGAGTTGGTTATCATTTAAAGAATAAGGCGTCTTCCTCCTATTTAAACACATAGCAAGCACAATTGTTATGTAGTTTCAATTGGAAATCCATAAATTATATGCCCTCGATAATATAAAAAAAGTATAGAATCTAACCTCTTTCAAACATTGTCAATACCTAAATAAAATCACTTATTTATTTTTTCCAACAAGTCAAGATCAACACTCTTGCCAATAACCCACTAAATGTATGCTTAATGATGAAAATTGGAGGAAGTCCAGCAGAAGTGCTTCCCCCAGAACTGTAATAAAGGAGAAAGAGAGATCTGGCATGCTTTCTAGGCTGCCTTGTTCTTCCTTGATGCACAGGGATTGTTTCATCTTCATTAACCTCGTCGTACTTAATAATTTGTAAGAAGTTATCTGGCAACTCAAAATCATCAAGTGTTACTTTTCTTTTTCCAGACCTGGAGTCATTGTCCGAATCACCTACATTGATGTAGTCGACTGGTTCACCTACAAAATTTAACACAAAAGAACAACATTGTAAGTTTGTTGCGTCAGTTCTTTTGGGAAAACTGAAACTTATATGAAACCTGTTGTTTTTTTCCTACAATTATATTGTAACATATAATACCACTGAAATCTTCACATCAATCGTCTCCTTATTATATAATGTTTGCTTATTGAATGGGAGATTGCAAATACATAGTCTCCTTCTCCTCATTTAAATGTTCTCCTTCTGTGCCAACTTTTGCATCATGTTTTGGAGAGTCCACATGTAGCAACACCTTTGGAAGGGTGCTACTTAGGAAACAAATCCAATTTACTACTTATAAAATAGGTTAAAAAGATATTAGTTAAAAATATTAAGAATAATTTAGTAGCGGAAATAGGCCCATGCGAAAAGGTTCAAAGTGCAATATTTCTTTTTTTTTGAAAATACACTTCATAATTTTATTTTAAATTAAATACAATGTCAAAATATCAACATAAGTGATATAACCCTTCTTGAACAATCAACAAATTAAAGCAACTTCCTAACAAATTTATATTTTCATTCAACATCACTGCAAGTTTGTATTGTACATAAATTTCAAACTATCGGGTATAAAAAATGAAACTAGTTTTCTCCTTTGTATATATTTACAAGACAAAGTGTAAATTCATCATATTACAAGACTTGAGTTTTTAACACACCCTAAAACAGCAAACACAAGTTACCAAATTTAAGTTACAAGATTTTGGTCTTAAAATCCAACAAGCCTCCAAATAACATACATAAATATGATATAAATATATCATGTACATGTCCCAAAACTATGCAAAACCAAGGTGTGTATGCAAATGTGATCTCCATAAGTGCTCCCAAAAGACTACTTCATAATGGTCATCTTCAGATTTCATCCTGTACATTACCTACGATAGAAAACAACTATCGCTAAGCATAAAGCTTAGTGGCGTATAAACTTTGGGCTTGGAGTCATTAAATTCTTCAATTCCCCTTCTTTATCATAGTTAGCTCAATTTAACATAATTTAAAATAATTAACAAATATATCAAATATATCAAATATCAAACTTTAAAGTGTTTCCAAATATTAATAACAATATTCAAGAGTCGAGAAAGCATATACTATCAATCCAAGAGAGTTTACCAAATATCCATTTTTCGCCCAATATGTGTGTCATGCCATCACACTAAGCATAATCAAATATCACGATGGACCGAAGCCCCAAATCAAGTAGGGTCAAAACCCAATAGTCAAGAGAATCAAGAACCATATTAAAAATGGCTTCTCAGTTCGTACTTAACACGGATAAGTTCCATAATTTAAGACGAACTACAAATCCAAAGTCAAGATAGCAAAAGATCAAAATCAAGAGGCATGCCAACAGGAGTGACAAAGTCACTGCCACAAGAAGGATATAGTCCCAACAAGAATGCAAAATGATTAAATAATCCGTACAAATGGGCGATTTAGTAAATATTTAACAATACTTGATATAATACGAATATAACAATATAAATTGAAGAAAAGAAAAATAAATTTTAGGTTATTTCAAAATATTTCAGCAAGCAAAAAGAGTACAAAGTTTATACACAAACCTTGGTGTTTTACCACAAAACAGTTCAATCACAACTTGGGGACATTCGAATCGTCTACGCCGTAAACAAACCAAAACCATCCACTTCCTCAAACACTTTCCCTTTGATTTTTCAAGGGTTTATATACCTTAAATACATAATCAAATATCTAAATAAGTTAAGTGATTTAACATGTCAAACTAAACATGATATTGGTGAAAATTACCCAAAAATATTTGAAACAGAAAATCTGGACAGTATCACTGTTTCATGTTGTGGCTCAATTTTGAAGATCTAAACGGACAAACTAGACTATATAATCTTCATAAAAGTTGTATATATATGTCTTAGAGTTTCATAACATATTGAATCACCCCCATATATATTTTGTACAGAAAGTTATGCTAAAATTACTAACAGTAGTACATGGAGTATTTCCAAAACTGAAAATCTGGGCAGCACCTGCCCTGTACTTTTTGATTCCTTTTCAGGTAAATACCAGCAAAACTAGATTTTGGTACCTTTATAAGAGTTATATATATATATGAAATACCTTTCCAAAAAGTCCCGGATCACTTAAATCGGAGCTTTGTACAAAAACATATGTAGAAATCACTGATAGCTATCTAGTGTAAAAACGAGTTTAGAAACTTACCACAAAAGAGAGGAGCAACTTAATCTTCACCAAAAAATGAATTTTGTTGGTTGATTTAGTAGAAATTTATGGTGGTTTCATAAAGTTTTCAGAGGCTAAGAAGGAGAGAGGGTAGGTGATTTTGTTTCTTTGTCTTGCAAGAATGAAACAAGAAAGAAGGATATAGAAAGGCAAGTCTTCCAAAGTAATATCTAAACTTTGGATAAGTATGAAAAATGTGGCTGCCCAAATTACTATTATCTTTAGATAAATACAAAAGGTTGGCAGCCCAAAAACTTAATTATATAATATATATAATAACAATTCATCAAAATAATATTAAATATTACACATAGCAACACCATGAAGCTTCTTTGTCAATATTAACACAACCTACAGTAAGAAATTTTCATATATTGTCAATTTTACGTTTAGGAAGTGCAAAGTAAAATATCTCCTCGTTATAAAAATGCTCAATCAAGAATGCAAATATTATTAAAATTTTGAGGTGTTACAACTCTCTCCTCCTTAAATAAATTTCGGCTCGAAATTTCCCTTGTACTAGTCCCGAAACAAATGTGGATATTGAACTTGCATATCCTCTTCTCGCTCCCAGGTAGCTTCCTTGCCTGAATGATTTTTCCAAAGAACCTTCATTAAGGGGATTCTCTTATTTCTAAGCTCTTTTATCTCATGCGCTAAGATTCGGATTGGTTCTTCTTCATATGTCAAATCAGGATTAACCTCAATAGACTCAATAGGAAGAACATGAGATGGATCTGGGCGGTATCTTCGAAGCATAGAAACATGAAAAACATTGTGAATCTTGCCTAATTCAGGTGGCAAAGCTAGCTTATATGCAACTGGACCAATTCTCTCAAGTATTTCATAAGGTCCAATGAATCGAGGACTAAGTTTACCTTTTTGGGCAAATCTCATAATCTTCTTCCATGGAGACACTTTTAAAAATACCTTATCGCCCACCTGATGCTCAATTTCACGCCTTTTAAGATCAGCATAAGACTTTTATCTATCTGAAGAAATTTTCAAACGATCCTTGATAATTTTCACCTTATCTTCAGTTTGTTGCACAATCTCCGGACCCACCAATTTTCTTTCACCAACCTCGTTCCAACAAATAGGTGTTCTACATTTTCTCCCATATAAAGATTCATAAGGAGGCACGCCTATACTTAATTGGTAGTTATTATTGTAAGCAATTCTATCAGGGCTAAGCGTTTGTCCCAACTACCCTCAAACTCGATAATGCAGGCTCGAAACATATCCTCCAAGATTTGTATTACCCTCTCAGATTGGCCATCTGTTTGTGGATGGAAAACGGTACTAAAATTCAACCTGGAACCCAAGGCTTCTTGCAAGCTAGACCAAAATCTGGATGCAAACCTTGGATCTCTGTCAGACACAATAGAAATAGGGATTCCATGCATCCTCACAATCTCATTAATGTATAATTCTGCCAAACGTTCCAATGAGTAGTCCATTCCGATTGCCAAGAAATGAGCACTCTTAATTAGTCTATTTATAATGACCCAAATTATATCATGATTTCTTTGAGTGCGTGGAAGTCCAGAAACAAAGTCCATCGTTATCCTTTCCCATTTCCATTCAAGTATTGACAAGGGTTGCAGTAAACCAGCTGAGACTTGATGTTCACCTTTTATTTGTTGACATACCAAGCATTTAGAAATAAACTCTGCAATGTCTTTCTTCATACCACTCCACCAGTAGTGCTCCTTGATGGTCTGGTACATTTTAGTACCTCCAAGATACATTGCATAAGGTGAACTATGTGCTTCAATTAAGATTTGCTTCCTCAATTCATCATCATTAGGAACACACAACCTATTTTTATAGAATAAGGTACCATCTTTCTTTAATGAAAAATCTTATTCTCTTCCATTTTGGACTTCTTCAATCCATTTCACAAGCTTCTCATATAACTTTTGCGCTTCTTGGACCTGCTCAAGTAATGCTGGCTTGACTTGCAAATTAGCAATGATAGAACCATTAGAATTAAATGAAAGGCAAACATTCATGGCTCTTAATTCAAGAAGCAAAGGCAAAAAACTTAGAATTAAACTTGCAAGGGAATTGCGACTCAATGCATCTGCAACCACATTGGCGGCTTTACCAGGATGATAATTAATCGTGCAATCATAATCTTTGATGAGTTCAAGCCATCTAAGATGTCTCAAGTTTAACTTTTTTTGTGTACCTTCAAACTCTTGTGATCAGTAAATATGTGACACTTCTCTCCGTACAAGTAATGCCTCTAAATATTTAAGGCAAAAACAATGGCAGCAAGTTCAAGATCATGACTGGGATAATTCAACTCATGCGATTTCAACTTTCGAGAGGCATAAGCAATTACTTTACCTTCTTGCATCAAAACACAACCCAATCCATGGTGAGATGTATCACTGTATATCACATAATCTTTCCCTTCAGCTGGCAAAGAAAGTATTGGAGCTTGTGTCAACAAGGATTTGAGATTTTCAAAGCTCTCTTGACACTTGTCATCCCATAAAAACTTGGTATCTTTTCCCAAAAGTTTGGTCAAAGGAGAAGCTATAATAGAGAAGCCCTTCACAAACCTTCTGTAGTATCCTGCTAAACCTAAGAAACTTCTTATCTCAGTTGAAGTTTTAGAGAGTTTCCAATCAACAATAGTTTGAATCTTACTAGGATCAACCTTCACACCTTCAGTTGATACAATATGCCCCAAAAAAGTCACTTCACTCAGCCAAAATCACATTTGGAAAGCTTCGTGTAGAGTTGCCTCTCTTTCAGAATTTGCATGACAATTCGGATATGCTTATCATGATCTTCTCTATCCTTGGAATAGATTAAAATGTCATCAATAAATACCACCATAAATTGATCAAGATAAGGTTTGAACATACGGGTCATTAGATCCATAAATGCAATAAGAGCATTTGTCAAACCAAATAGCATTACAAAAAATTCATAATAGCCATACCTGGTCCTAAAAGCAGTTTTAGGAACATCTTGCTCCCTCACGTGCAATTGGTAATATCCAGACCTCAAGTCAATTTTTGAGAATAAGTTGGCACCCTTCAATTGGTCAAACAAGTCATCGATTCTAAGTAGTGGGTATTTATTCTTTATTGTTACCTTGTTCAGTTGTCGGTAATCAATGCAAAGCCTAAGAGTGTCATCTTTCTTTTTCACAAATAAAATAGGAGCTCCCCAAGGCGAAATACTAGGACGGATAAAACCTTTCTCAAGAAGTTCTTGCAATTGAGCCTTCAACTCTTTTAATTCAGCTGGAGCCATCCTATACAAAGCGATAGAAATAGGAGTAGTTCCAGGGACAAGATCTATATGAAATTCAATCTCTCTTTCTGGAGGCAACCCAGGAAGATCATCAGGAAATACATCAGGAAAGTCGCACACGGTTGGTATGTCCTTAAGACTTGGACTCCCTAACCGTGTATCGACTATATGAGCAAGATAGGCATCACAACCTTGACAAATCATCTTTCTTGCCAAGACCACAAAAATAATATTAGATGTCAATGATCTTTCTCCTTGAATTACTATGTATGAATATGTATGAGTTCTAAAAGTCACTTGCTTCAACCTACAATCAACTAATGCATGGTGCCTATGGAGCCAATCCATACCAACAATAACATCATAGTATTGGAAGGGCATTTCAAGCAAATTCGCAGGGAAGATCAGATTTTGAATCATGAAGGGGTAATCTCGGTAAATCCTATTAACAACAGCCTGATGACCTATTGCTCATGGATTACTGTCCACTTTATTTTTACTAATACGAGGATGATTTAGGTCAGGCAAGGGTTCCTAATATGAAGGTGAGGTGGAGCATCATAATAGGCGTGACTTTCATCAACGGATTCACTAGCTCTATTCGAAGAGGAGGCCATATTAAAATTCCTTTAAAAGATAAGATCACACTGTATTAGGGACATGTATATGATGCATATGCACAAGTAATACAACAAATTACATTACACAAGTATGCAAAAATTTATAATCTCTAATGTATTTTCAAGAAAGAATATAACAACAATTACTAGGTACGATCACAACAACAAAAAATCCTTGAAACACAAACCTAGGCTCTGATACCAAAACTTGTAGCAACCCCTTTGGAAGGGTGCTACTTAGGAAACAAATCTAGTTTACTACTTATAAAATAGGTTAAAAAGATATTAGTTAAAAATATTCAGAATAATTTAGTAGCGGAAATAGGCCTATACAAAAAGGTTCAAAATGCAATATTTTTTTTTTTAAAATACACTTCATCATTTTATTTTAAATTAAATACAATGTCAAAATATCAACATAAGTGATAAAACCCTTCCTGAACAATCAACAGATTAAAGCAACTTCCTAACAAATTTATACTTTCATTCAACATCACTGCAAGTTTGTATTGTACATAAATTTCAAACTATCGGGTATAAAAAAGGAAACTAGTTTTCTCCTTTGTACATATTTACAAGACAATGTGTAAATTCATCATATTAAAATACTTGAGTTATTAACACACCCTAAAACAGTGAAACAAGTTACCAAATTTAAGTTTCAAGATATTGTCTTAAAATCGAACAAGCCTCCAAATAACATACATAAATATGACATATATATATATATCATGTACATGTCCCAAAACTATGCAAAACTAAGGTGCATATGCAAATGTGATCTACGTAAGTGCTCCCAAAAGACTACTTCATAATGGTTGTCTTCAGATTTCATCCTGTACATTACCTACGATAGAAAACAATTATCGCTAAGCATAAAGCTTAGTGGCGTATAAACTTTGGGCTTGGAGTCATTAAATTCTCCAATTCCCCTTTTCTGTCATAGTTAGCTTAATTTAGCATAATTTAAAATAAGTTAACAAATATATCAAACATATCAAATATCAAACTTTAAAGTATTTCCAAATATTAATAACAATATTCAAGAGTCGAGAAAGCGTATATTATCAATCCAAGAGAGTTTACCAAATATCTATTTTTCGCCCAATATGTACGTCATGCCATCACACTAAGCATAATCAACTATCACGATGGACCGAAGCCCCAAATCAAGTAGGGTCAAAACCCAATAGTCTAGAGAATCAAGAACCATATTAAAAATGGCTTCCCAGTTCGTACTTAAAACGGACAAGTTTCAGAATTTAAGACGAACTACAAATCCAAAGTCAAGATGGCAAAAGATCCAAATCAAGAGGCATGGCAAGAAGAATGACAAAGTTACTTCCACAAGAAGGACATAGTCCCAACAAGAATGCAAAATGACCAAACAATCCGTACAAATGGGCGATTTAGCAAATATGTGACAATACTTGATATAATACGAATATAACAATATAAATTGAAGACAAGAAAAATAAATTTTAGGTTATTTCAAAATATTTCAGCAAGCAAAAAGAGTACCAAATTTATACACAATCCTTGATGTTTTACCACAAAACAGTTCAATCACAACTTGGGGACATTCGAATAGTCTATGCCGTAAACAAACCAAATCCGTCCACTTCCTCAAACACTTTTCCTTTGAGTTTTCAAGGGTTTATATACCTTAAATACATAATAAAATATCTAAATAAGTTCAGTGATTTAACATGTCAAACTAAACATGATATTGGTGAAAATTACCCAAAAATGTTTGAAACAGAAAATCTGGACAGTATCATTGTTTCGTGTTGTGGCTCAGTTTTGAAGATCTAAACGGACAAACTAGATTGTATAGTCTTCATAAAAGTTATAGATCTATGTCTTAGAGTTTCATAACATCTTGAAGTACCCTCATATCTATTTTGTTCAGAAAGTTGTGCTAAAAGTACTAACAGTAGTACATGGAGTATTTCCAAAACTGAAAATCTGGGCAGCACCTGCCCTGTACCTTTTTATTCCTTTTCGGGTAAATACCAGCAAAACTAAATTTTGTTACCTTCAGAAGAGTCATAGATCTATGAAATACCTTTCCAAAAAGTCTTGGATCACTTAAATCGGAGCTTTGTATAAAAAAGATATGTAGAAAACACTAATAGCTATCCAGTGTAAAACGAGTTTAGAAACTTACCACAAAAGAGATGAGGAACTTAATCTTCACCAAAAAAACGAAGTTGTTGGTTGATTTAGTAGAAATATATGGTGGTTTCATGAAGTTTTCAGAGTCTAAGAAGAAGAGAGGGTAGGTGATTTTGTTTCTTTGTCCTCCAAAAATGAAACAAGAGAGAAGGATATGAAAAGCAAGTCTTCCAAAGTAATATCTAAACTTTGGATAAGTATGAAAATTGTGGCTGCCCAAATTACTATTATCTTTAGATAAATACAAAAGGTTGGCATCCCAAAAACTTAATTATATAATGTATTTAATAACAATTCATCAAAATAATATTAAGTGTTACGCATAGCAACACCATAGAGCTTCTTTGTCAATATTAGCACAACCTAAAGTAAGAAATTTTCATATATTGTCAATTTCACGTTTAGGAAGTGCAAAGTAAAATATCTCCCGGTTATAAGAATGCTCAATCAAGAATACAAATATTATTAAAATTTTGAGGTGTTACACCACATGCATAATTTCCTTAATCTGTTACAATAAATGTGTACAACTTAATAACATTGTAGATAATTTATAGTAAACAGGAACAACACTGTAGATAAATTGTATTTTAATTATAGTAAATCTATTGAAATGATGTCATGTTGATGATATGCAATAGTTATTTGAAATATGTTGATAAAATGTACTAAATCATACCTGCAGTTTCTTCATCCAATGCCCATTGAAATTGGGAAGAAATCAACACCTCTAGAAACATTCTCCTCATTTTGAATGTCATTCGTGTGTCATGTATCTAAGAAAATATTTGAAAATATAATGTAGATTATTGTTGGTAATGTAGGCTATATGTAGCTATAATGTAAATATAATGTAGATTATAATTTTAACAATTGTGTTAAAATTGTTTAAATACTTGTTTTACTGCTGCTGCCCAGCACTGGTTTAGCACTACTGCCAAGATTGTGTTGATTATTTTTTTCTTTGTAATGCTCATCATTTTGGTAGAACTGCCAGTAAATGCAAGCATAATTTGTTAAGCTATATACTTTATAAATGCTAATAGAAACATAAGCATGGTAAAAATTGTTGTCCAATATGAATATATTTCGAATAAAACCTTCGCATCAATATTAGTATCCTTTTGACTATTTATTGCCTGTAACACACACTTGATGGAATCATTGAGTAGCAGTCGAATGGTACCCCGTTCTTCAAAAACCTAAAGAACAAAAAATTGTTATAACGTATCTGACAATTAAAGGCTTATACACACACACACACACACACACACACATATATATATACACACACACGTTAAGATGTTACCTTATCAACATCTTTTCTTAACTTTTTTTAGTTTTTTCACAATATCTTTGTTGTCATCTATTCCCATTCCTGCTTATGTCCAGATGGAGATGGAGCATTTGTCGGATGCTCGACCGTTGTTTCAGCTTCTTCAAAGATGTATTCAACTTTGTCTGGTAAAGTCATTCTTGAAAGCTCTCCTGGGGCTTCAAGCATGCTGGTGAACTGAGTGGGAAAAAATGTGAGTAACCTGATCATAATATGTATAAAATATGTATATAATTGTATTAAATTGTCTGTCCAAAAGTGAATAATATTTACCTTGATCCATGATGGTTTGATCATTCTATCTTTCAATGCAGATATCCATATGTTATCCTTACCAGTTGTCCAATTAAGTATGCGGGAGATCGCATTACCAACCCTTGTAGCTACATCAATGTTGACTGTAGATCAACACTCATACAACCATATTTGCATAGAGAGTGCAAATCTCAAATGAGATAAAAATGCACAGAAGGGTTGAACTTATGCCTAACAGATAGAAGCAATTGTGCATAAGCTTCGATACCCCATGCGAAATTCGCATATTGTCCCGAGTCCACCAAATAGAACCTAAAATGGTCTATCAAACCATTTTCTTTCTCTGAAGGACAGAGGAAGAATTCCATCACATAGAGAGTATACAACTTGATTGCATCCTCATCATTTACCCAACTAAAGCTGGTTACAATTTGTTTCAAGTATGACTTCTCAAATTTTTTCTTGTTCGAAAAATAGCTCCTCATTATTTTACTATCATACTTAGTTGTGTAACCAAAGTTAGTCACTTCTCTAAAAAATCTAAAGCCAGTGATAAGGGCAAACTCCCTCAACCCAAAGTTCAGCCACTCACCCTTTATCTTTGCCGTAGAAAAACCAGAACCGTATGCGTTCAATTCATACTTCATGAGAAGGTGAATTGCCTAATTTTGGATACATATTTTTGACAGGGAAAGAAAATACCCAAAATATGTCTTCTTAAAAAACTTTAACCCATTTTCAGACAATAACATCTTGATTTGGCCAGGAACAACAGGGTCGGATAATGTCTGGAACCTAGTGATGCCATAATCAACATCATGTGGTGCAAAAAATATTCGATTCTGCACCAAAAGAAACTGTAAGTTAATAAAACCTGCTTGAAGACAAAAACAAATACACTTCTACTACAATTTAGCTACAATCTAGAAGACATTAATACATTGCATACAAGTAAGTTACAAAATTAGTAAACATATATAAAAACTGACTACATTAACGCTACAAATACACTGATAAAATTATGTTTAAAGCAAGAAATTAGAAAGTAACAACTAGACATAAAGTATACCATTTCTTTACAGAAAATGAAACTAACATCTACAAAATAGAGCAAATAATTACCAATGATATTCCCTAATAAAATGATGTCGAATAATATACAAGAAATTTACAATTCCATGAGAAATGTAAAAAAGTTGACAACCAACAACAAATATACAAAATGTAGACAAATACACACACACACACACACACACACACACACACATATATATATATATATATATATATATGTGTGTGTGTGTGTGTGTGTGTGTGTGTGTGTGTGGTCATGAGAATGAGAACAAGTTTTGTAACTTAAAAATAAAAAAAATTATAACTACTAAAATTTTACCTTCTCCAATGACTGTTGGGTATAGTTTTAGGTGATTTTTGAACCTTTTTCTTTGTTGAAGGTTTGACAGTAGGAGAAACTTTGATTTTTTTTTGCATGTTTCGGGGTAACTTCTTCTTCGATGAAATCATAATCACGAGCAATTTCTTTGCACGAAAACCCTTCGTGTATCCGGGCAAAGAGGGGCAGCTGTAAGCACGTGATTTTTGCCCTATATGAGAATTACTCCCAAAAAATCCAAAAATAAAATGATTTTTCTTTGGTGTGCAATTTTGTGATATTTTGTGATATTTTGAATAATTATTTGTATTTGTCTGTGCGTGTTTATTTGATAAATTAATAAAAATACAAAAATATGTCGCATTTTACATGTAGGATTTAATTCTATAGTTGTTAGTAATTAAATTTGTTTTACAAAAATTAAAAAATTACAAAAATAAGCATCGTTTGCATTTTTAGCATTTAATGTCCAAATATACAATTTTATGCTTAATTAATACTTAATTGTGCGTTAATTGTTATTGGGAGTTAATTTGCGCTTTTATAACTTAATTTAATTCTTAATAATAGTTTAAGTATTTTTATAATTTAGTTTTAGAGAAATAAAAGAAGAAAAGAGAGCGAAAATATAAAGAAAGTCGGAATTGGGCCTCTTCTTCGATTTCAAGCCATAGGCCCAAAAAATGGCCCAATCTTCCCTACGACCCAGTCCATTTCGAACTGGGTCGACCCAGTCCATAACCCAAAAGACCCAATACCCCTATCTTGCATTTCAAAGACACAAAACAAAACAAAAAAAAAAAAAAAAAACCCAAAAACCCTAAAAATGACCTAAGTCATCCGCCCCCCCCATTCTTCTTCTTCTTCTTTTCTTCTTCTTCTCCTTCTCCAAATAGTGAGCTGCCATGGCTACCCAGCAGCCACCCCCCTTCGTCGAACACCACCCAAGCACCGTCCAAACACCACCAAATGACACAACCTCCTTCGCGTTCAAACGACCCCAACCCTATCCGCCATTGATGAAGCTCGGCGAGCTCAAGCTCGTTGAGCTCGACGTCTATGTCGTTGTTGTTTCTGTCTCAACCAAACAACCAAACGAACACAGCCTCGATGAGTCAGCTGCTGTTCGAAGCTCCCATCGCCGCTGCTCGTCACGACCAAGCTCGCGCGCTGCCATCGGAAGCAATCCATTCCGCCATGGACGTCGTCGACAGTTGCTGCTGCTCGCTGCTTTGGACTGTTGCTGCTTCACGTCGTCTCCTTCACTGCTGTGTACTGCCATCGACGACCCCAGGAGTCTTCCGTTTGGTTGCTCACCATTGCACTGTTGTTGACGACGCAAGGCAGTCCGGTTAAAGTCCGGCAAAAGTTCGAGGGTTTTTCGTCAAGTGAAGATCCTATACGTCGTGAGTTCATCGTCAAGTTCGTTGTTTGTTTGGTCGTTGTTCGTCTTTCGATCCGGTTAGTAGTTTTTGAGTTTTATTTTGTCCGTATTTTGTTTTGATATTTTTCGAATTTAAAATCGGCAAATGTTTGTTTTATTCATGTCTATGGTTAGATATTTGATTTTTGGTTTTGTTCATGTTCATGTTGTTTGTTAAATTAATTTTCAGATTTCAAAATAGAAGTTTAATTAGTTGTTTTCATGTTTATTTCATGTTTGTATTATTGTTTAAGTATGTATTTGTTAGTTTGATGTTTGTTAGATTCAAATTGAAATTTAATCAACTATTTCTTCAATTTGTTTCATGTGTTTATGTATTGTTAGAAATTGTTAATATTGATAAGTTCAAGTTTAAGTTCATAATTGTTTCTTCGTCGATCTTGTTATTTGTTTAAAGAATTTAGTTGTATTAAAGGAATATATTGTTTTAATCGTTTAATCCGTCATGTTTGTTGTCTTAAAATAGATTCATTCATGTTCATACTTTGTTTGGATGATCTTGAATCCGAATTTTGTATAGTTTGATTTCTTGTTTACCATTTATGATTATTGCTTGAATTGTTCTCATAATCTTGTTTAAAGTTTAATATAAGAATTGTTTGTTGTAATGTTGTTAGAGTTGATTTTAAGTTCAATATGATTGAATTTAGAAATCTTCATACTTTGTTTGTTGTTGTTGTTGAATCCGAAAATAGGATTGTTTGTTGCTAAAATATTGTTCAATCAAATTTTAGTTATTCTTGGTTGTTCAATTTGTGTTCATATGATTTGTTGTTGAAATGTTGTTAAAATCATGTTCATATGATATTGTTGTTATGATGTTCATCCGTGTTCATATTGTTGTTTGAACATTGTTAGAAATTGATCATATTGTCTATATTTTGGTTAAGTTTGATTAATTGATGTGTTATAGCTGATGGGTAGTTTGGTAAATTTGTAATACGTTCAGGGGTAGTTTGGTAATTTCAGTAAGATCGGAAGGGGTAGTTTAGGAATTGTACATTTTGTAATTGTTTATTTGAAGCATGGGGGACAAAATGAAATGGGGTGGGTTGTGATATGATTATTTAATATAAAGGGGGGACAAGATTTAAATTAAAGGGGGATCTTGTATTATTTTAAATAAAGCATGGGGGACAAAATATAATGGGGTGGTGTGATATATTTATTTAATGTAATGGGGATGAGTGGGAAGATAATGGGTTTGGTAGAGAAAGGGATTGATTTTAATTGATTTATGGGATGGGATATATATATGTGAAGTCTTGAACACAAGAAAAAAGATATACAGACAGAAAAAAAAAGAGAGATTGAAAAAAAGCTGAACATTTATTCCGAAAAAAAAAAACATTGAAACTCTCAAGAAAAGAAAAACATACAAAGAAAAAAAAAAGTTGAAAATTAGAAGAGAAAGTAGTACACACATGATAAATATTCTGGTATACAGGTGTATAAATTAAGGGTTGAAGATTAACTAGCCTGTCAAAAATCTGAAAATTTCCCTTGGTTTCTGTCCGTTATTTTCGGCATTCCTGGATTTTATTTTGAATTTTTCAAAGCTGTCACTGGGATTTTCGTTGACTGGTTATTGCTGGTTATTGTTGTTGTTGCTGTGTTACGTATTACGTTGCTGACTTTCTTCTTCTTATATTGACAATATCAGGTACACAACTGTAATTTTGGCATTTTGTAAGCTGAAATGAAGAATGGAGTGTTAAATTTTTAATTTAGTTTAATTTAATTTTTGTATTGTATTTAGGTTATTCATGTATTATTATTCTGTAAATCACTGTCATCGGCATAACTAGGCATATTATAGCGACATATTAAATAACGCCTTTACCAGATTATTAGGAAATATATTTAAGCCTGATTATTAATTAAAACTGTTTAATAAAAAAAAATAGAAGAAATAACGTAAAAATGACGTTATTGAATCAGTTTGGAAAAAATTAACTAAGTTCCTTATTCATAAGGTTTTTCGTCAACGATAAGTTAATCCGAATCATGTAGTCAATTTCAGTTATAACATGAATTAGTTTGCAAACAAGTATTAGGACATGATGAATTAAAACAAAGTTAATTAATGTTAAATTGTTTAATTTTTTAGAAATATGATTTAGTACTCAAGTTTTTATTTTTATTTCTTTCAATTTTCAGTATTTGTAAATAATTAGTTTCAATAAGCTTAAGTCTTACTAATAATTTGAATTTTAATCCAACTATGGGATAATTAGTTTTTTTTTATTTTTATTTTTTACTTTTCGATAATTCCATGTTGTATCTATGATTATAATTTTATTACTTTCTGCTAATATTTGTTTTTCTCTTCTATTTAATATGTCATTTTCAAGAATGTAGATATTGATTTTATATTTATAAAAAAAAACTTAGTAATAATAAAAAGGTAGTCATTAAAGGATATTATTAAAGGATTTCGCTAAAAATAAATAGATGTAAATAATACAAATGTATAGGATTCTCCAATCTCATTTATTTATTTAATTAAAAAAAATTACTTAGAATTTGGGATGGATTGTTTAGTGAATTTCACTTCCTTCCCCAAAGATAATGACGCGTTAAACTCTTTAGGCGCGATTTAATTAATTTTACCTTCTTAAACTCGGATGCGCATTTCATGCGACCCAAATCTAAATCCTAAAACATCAAATAAAATATGTTTCGTATTGTGGGTGCATTTCATGTGACACAATCCAAAGATATGTTTTAAGCGATGTTCATATTCCTAAAAAATAATAATTATAATAATAAGGCGGTAAAAGATAAAATTTGCACATGGTTCATAATTGTATTAAAAATCAGATAAATAAGCCGAATATAACAGTTGAGCGACCGTGCTAGAACCACGGAACTCGGGAATGCCTAACACCTTCTCCCGGGTTAACAGAATTCCTTATCCGGATTTCTGGTACGCAGACTGTAATATAGAGTCATTCTTTTCCTCGATTCGGGATTAAAATTGGTGACTTGGGACACCCTAAATCTCCCAAGTGGCGACTCTGAAATAATTAAACCAATCCCGTTTCGACTGTCCTTTAATTGGAAAAAACTCCCTACGCACCTCGCGGTGCCGGAAAAAGGAGGTGTGACAGCTCTGGCGACTCTGCTGGGGAACTTCTTAACCCAGAATCTCTGGTTCAGGGTTAGAAATTCGAGCTCATATAAATTGTTATATTTGGTTTTATCTGATTTTTACATGTTTGAGCCTAATGTGCTAAATGCTGCTTTTACCGCTTTGATATTACATGAACTGTGTATAAACTGTGCCGAAACCCATCTCCTCTCTGAGTCTTCTAAATCATGAAGAAGGGTGTACTTCGTACGACTTCTTTTCTGTATAGTGTAAAATCCCAATTTAGAACGAGGTTCGGACAAGTTGCTAAGCCGGTGAAGCTTCTGTATTCCCGGTACGCTACCCCCCCTCGGCTCGAGCTGTCCGCTCGGGTAAGCCAGGTCTAGAACAAACACCCAGGTTCTGAACCTAGTATAACAAAACCACATGTCGGATCCCTAGTAGGAACGTTTGTTTGCATCACGTGCATCTGACTTTGGAGGCTCAACACAGGGGTTGGGTCTGTCTAGGACAGGTGCACCAAAAATGAAAATGACCATCCTGATGCATCTTATTTGTTTTATGTGCATTTATTTGCTCGGTCTTGCATGTTGACCGGCTTCTGAGTCTCGGGAGTGTAAAAAATAAAATAAAATAAAAATAGCAAGTGAAAAGTTATTTGATTAATTTAGAAAAAATCAGTGTCCAAGTACTGTCGAAGTGCTGCCGAATTTTTTTAAAAAAAACATATATATATTTTTACTTTTAGAATTGTTGGTTTGCCTAGAAAGCAGAAAGTGTGTAGGAATAAGTCTTTTATTTTAATTTGCTTTATTTAAAAAAAAATGAAAAATGAAAATAGTTTTTTTTATATAAAAGGAAGTGGAAAAATTTGTTTGTTTTCAAAAAAAAAAAAAAAATTAGTTAGTTTATAGCCTGAACTACGCGGGTATGATTCTCACCGGATGTGAGATCAGAGGCAAACCTCTTTGGTTTCGGCTCACCATATTCAAAAAAAAAATCCAAAAATATTTAACATTACTCACTTCTTTAGAAAGTTTTTCTTTTAGACCTCAATTTTTTTTAAAAAAAAAAATATATTTCCTTTTAATCTCAAAATCCCAATTATTTGTTTAAAAGATATTCAAAATAAAATTCAAAAATATTTTTTCTGTAGTATTTCTTTCATAAATTCAGAATATTGGTTCAAAAATATTTCCTTTCTCCTTAAAAGTTTTTTTCAAGAAATTAAAAATTATTAAAATCCAAAAAATATTTCTTTAGAATATAGATAGTTTTTAAGTCAAATAAAAGTTTTTCCTTCTTTAATCACTATAATAAATGTGCAGGATGAGCACAAGTCAAAATGAACCATTCTCAGTGTGTAGCGAGGTCCCTTCGCAACTCTACATGTGGTGGAATGATATGGGAAAGGATAGTATAAAGATAGTGGAAAGAGTTTTGGGAGGTTTTGTCGATCTGTTGAATATCAAGCCAAGGACAGATATCATCGAGGCTCTAATACCGTTCTGGGATCCAACACGCAACGTGTTTCGTTTTGCTGACTTTGAACTTTCACCTACACTAGAGGAAGTCGCCGGATATGCGGGGTTGAATGGGAAACTAAGAGGGCAGTATTTACTTTCACCAAGACCAGTATCTCCGCACGCGTTCTTGGATTTGCTAAGCATTAGTCGGAAGGTACAGAATGATGATTTGTCGAAGGGATGTTGTACTCTCCAATTCTTGTATCAACGGTACGGAATTCCTCAGGGTTTGGAAGAACCAAACCTCGGATTAATTCACACTGGGAACAGAATCAGGTGGGAAGCAAGACGTACTTTGGCATTTATCACAGCATTTCTGGGAATTGTGGTCTGTCCCCGCAAAGATAAAAAAATAGAGATAGGCCTTGTAGGGATGGCCGATGTTGCAATCAAAAGAACCGACAGTACTGTGGTTCCTTTGATTTTGTCTGAAATCTACCGAGCTTTAACTATATGCCGAGAAGGAGGCAAGTTCTTTCAGGGATGCAATCTGTTACTCCAGTTGTGGATGCAAGAACACCTCCATCACCGAGTGGGATACATGAACCACGGGTTGACTGAGAAAAACTGCATTAGCGGCTTTGAGAAACGAATGACAGGCGTCATATTTCCCGAAGGCGTCGAAGCATGGCTTGCACAATTGAGGTCAACAACAGCCGACCAAGTTGAATGGGCATTTGGGTGGTTGAATGATACTGAGGTAATATACATGGCGGCCGAGGAATGTCATGTTCTTTTGATGGGACTTCGTAGCATCCAACCATATGCTCCTCATCGGGTACTGCGCCAACTAGGAAGATTTCAGGTAATTCCCACTGATGAGGATCTAAGCAAGCACGCCATTGAGTTGAGTCCAGGAGTCGTGTTCCCCGAAGGAAAAATTAGAAAGTTGTGGCACGAATGTAGATTCCTTGAACCCAAGACTATGGTTCGAGAGCTGGCTAAGGGTGAGGTAGACCCAAAATACGATGTTTGGTTCGGGAAAAGGTTCCAGATTCGTCAGAGGCCTGCCAAAAGAGCTCACGTCCAACAATTTACGGATGATTCGCAGGAACAGTGGGGCTGGTTAGTGAGAGAGGAAGGCTACCGGGTTGAAATCGGGAAGCTGAAGCGACAAATTGAAAGACTTATGTTTGAAAACAACGTTCAGGTAGCCTCAGAGCAGGGTGAGAAGAACAAATTAGCCAAAGAAAACCAGGCACTGAAAGCCCGAATTCGCCAAGTCAGTAAGAGTGATAGCGACCGACAGAAACGTCGCTCTGATGAAAGGTTGATAGCGGAATTGAGAAATCAAGTCAGCCAAAGCCGAGAAGACTTGGAGAGATCCCAGGCTTGTATAACAAGAATGCGGGTCAGATGGGCTACAGTTACAACATCACGGAGAGAGCACCTATGGCAAGTAAAAAGGGACTACGAAATGAGTGTTGCGACATTGAGAGAGATAAACACCATTCTCAATAATCGGGTCCTCAAACAAGCCCAGGATGCTAGAACATATAGAGAACACTACCATGAGTCGATAGCCCGGATGGAAGAACAAATGGAGAGGTTCCAAGAGCAGCTCATTGACAATACTCGAATATTGGGACTAAAGAATCAACGGATAGAACAACTGTGCATAGAGAGGGATAGAATCAGGGGTAGGATCAATGATATAGGGCGCTATATCACCACAAAGTGCCTAACATGTGAAGAGATGCCTCGTGATGCCCTATTTGCCTCAATCATGGGCTATGTCCATCAGATCATGGAGGAACTAAAAAGCTTGCAAAGAAGCCTGGCCCCCAAGCCCGCGGAAAGGCCGAATGATGCCTCGCGGGCACCAAAATTCAAAGCTTTAATGTATCCCTAGTTCAATCTTGCACTTGTTTGTTTTTCGAGTCTGTTGTCTACCCATATGTTTTTTCCTTTTCTTCAAACATTCTCAAAAAAAAAAAAAAAAAATATATATATATATATATAAAGTCTGTATTTTTTGTTTTTTGTGATGGCTTGTAATAGCATTATTTTTGAGCAATAAAAAAAAAAATATTTGGTCTTATGGCACGAACTACGCTTGGTCTGATTCGTGCGGGGTCACGATACGTAGGCAATCTCTATAGGATTCGACCGTAATTAAAAAGAAAAAAAGAAAAAAAAAAGGAAGAATATATATTTGTCAGAGCAAAAATAAGCCGGGATGATGCATACGGTCGGAGCAAAAGCATGTTAGAAATGATTAACTGCCTAGGAGCATTGCATCCCCCTAACGTGCAATTACAATATCTGTTAAGACTCTAACACTGACAAGTTTGTTGTTTTTCCAATCAATATCAGTTAGTTGTTAGAGCGTACTGGCACCGTACCATTATCAGACAAGATCAAAAGGTCCTATACCAGAAAGCATGACTGGGTCAGACAACAGCGTTGAGTCAGAAAAAACGGCCAATCAGATGCTGAAAGAAGCCCTGGAGAAAATGGAAAAAATGAGGCTAGAAATGAATGAAATGCAGATAGCCTTAGCTAGAGCCCAGAAGGGGCAAGAACTACCCGTTACTCCTACCCTCCAACCAACACACACGCCGGAATACCCTTCTCCCGGTCCTTCAACAAGTTTCCCAAGCCATCACTATTATCAGGGAAGAGAGGCTTATGATTCCCAAGCTCCACCACCCACTCAAAACCCTCCTCCACCAAATGTTCCCGTCTTTGTGGCACCTCCCCCAGCCCCATTGCACAGATCATCTAGTGAGCCACTGTTTCAGGCTCACGATACACAATACTACCCCCCTGAACTCACATTCAAAGCACCCGAGCCACATACCTATAATCCCCACTTTGAGGTCCCGGCGGAGATTGAAAAGCCGGCTAAGAGCCCAGAGCAGGACGAGGTGATGCGGAAATTTAAAAGCCTGGAGCAATCCTTCAGGAACATACACGGGTTAGGTAACCAAGTCAGCGTGGCATACAAGGATCTATGCCCTTTCCCTGACGTTCAATTACCAGCAGGGTTCAAAATGCCCAAGTTCGATTTATACGAAGGGCATGGTGATCCTATGGCACATCTACGAGGTTTTTGTAGCAAAATGAGGGGAGCAGGGGGCAAAGATGAGCTATTAATAGCTTACTTTGGCCAGAGTTTGAGCGGGTCGGCGTTAGAGTGGTATACAAGACAAGATCCGAGCAGGTGGTACACCTGGGATGACTTAGCACAGGCTTTCGCAGGACATTTCCAATACAACCTTGAGATAGTCCCAGACCGTCTCACATTGCTAAAGCTCGAGAAGAAACCCGGAGAGAGCTTCCGGGAATTTGGGTTCCGATGGAGAGAACAGGCAGCCAGAGTTGATCCCCCAATGAGAGAAGGAGAAATGGTGGATTACTTCTTACAAACTCTCGAGCCAACTTACTTTGGTCACTTGGTGACGTCAGTTGGCAAATCATTTAATGAAGTTGTGAAAATGGGAGGTATGATAGAAGAGGGACTTAAGTCCAATAAGATCCTGAGTTATTCAGCAATTAAGGCAACAACTCAGGCCATTCAGAGCGGCACGGGAGGTGCGCTAGGGAAGAAAAGGAGAGAGGAGGTCACGACATTAGAGGCCGACAATTGGTCCAGATCTAGAGGTCCTTCCCCTCATTACCAACCCAGACCCCATCGTCTAAACTACCCACACATTCCAAATTACCCTCCACAACCCTACTACCAACCACAAGAACAACATTTCACCGTCCATCAAGCCCAGACATACACCCAACCTCCGGTTCGCCCACAATGGCGCGCGCCGGTTCCCCACAGTACATACCCACCTCCACATAACACATACCCACCACCACAAAACACCTATCCACCACCAAGAGCCTACAGGAACCCTCCAGGGATGGGTTTCAGGGGAAATCCGGCCGCCAGAAATGAAAGATTGCAGAGGCAAAGAACTTTTACTGAGTTGGGGGAAACTTATATTGCCTTGTTCCACAAATTGAGGCAGTTGGGTTTATTAAATCCTGTTGAGCCTAGATTACCAAATCCCTTACCCCAAAATATGGATCACTCGGTAAGATGTGAATATTGTTCGGGAGCTCCCGGACATGATACCGAGAAATGTTGGAGGCTGAAACATGCGATACAAGATCTTATTGATACCAACAAGATCGAGGTACAGGCACCGGAGGCACCTAACATTAACCAGAACCCATTGCCAAAGCACCCTGAAGCCCACATGATCGAGCTTGTGCACGAAGTAGGGGAGCCGAAGAAACCCCCACAGACAGTGATGATGATCCGTGCCACTCCAAAAGAAAAATCGATCAATGAGGAAGCAGGGGTACAGTTGAAGGGGGAAGATGTCAAGCCAGTGGTGATATTGGGGAAGAATCCATCTGCCGCTACAAGGAAACCAGAACCAGCCAAGTTGGTAATAACGGGAGCATCATCTACACCCGTGGTTGTTGTGAAAGGGGTCTGCAGGGAACTGGTCATCATAAAACCAGTAGTCCAAACACCAATGATTGATAGCAAGGCTGTGCCTTGGAAGTATGAGAAGGCAGTGGTGATGTACAAGGGACAACAAGTGGAGGAGAATAGTTGTGAGGCGCAGGGACTGACTCGATCAGGACGGTGTTTTGCTCCGGCGGAGTTGAGAAGACCCAATCCAGCTGCAATAAAGAAACCTGTGTCAGAAGAAGAAGCTGAGGATTTCTTAAAGAAGATGAAAGTGCAGGATTACTCCGTGGTCGAACAGTTGAAGAAAACACCGGCCCAGATCTCACTGCTATCATTATTAATCCATTCGGATGAACATCGTCGGGCCCTGATGAAGATACTGAATGAAGCTCATGTGCCCAATGAAATTTCTGTAAATCACCTGGAAACGATTGCCAACAAAATTTTCGAGGTGAACAGGGTAACATTTTCAGATGATGATCTGCCAGTGGAGGGCACGGAGCATAATAAAGCTCTCTACCTAACTGTCAAATGTGAAGATTCGGCAGTTACTCGGGCATTAGTGGATAACGGCTCAAGTGCCAATATTTGTCCATTATCCACCCTGAACCAATTGAAGATCGACCACGGAAGAATCCAAAAGAATAGCATTTGCGTCCGAGGATTTGACGGAAATGGAACAGCCACCGTGGGGGATATTATACTTGAGTTGACCATCGGTCCAGTCCAGTTTACCATGGAATTCCAGGTATTAGATGCTACGGTATCTTATAACTTTCTGTTGGGACGTCCGTGGATCCATGCAGCCAAAGCAGTGCCATCCACCTTGCATCAGATGGTCAAGTTCGAGTGGGATAGACAAGAGGTCGTATTGCACGGCGAGGACACTGCGTGCACCGTAGGAGGCGCCATTGTACCCTTCATAGAGACTAATGATGACAAAGGTCCCTGGGTCTACCAGATTTTTGATGCAGTGTCGGCAAACAAGATCCCCGAGGGTGAAATCATTCAGCATCCTAGGATAGCTTCCGCAACGGTTATGATGGTTTCAGAAATGCTAGGTAATGGGTTTATGCCAGGAAAAGGCTTGGGAGCTGAACTTCAGGGAATTGTTCAACCTGTTTCCTTGCCCAAGAATTTGGAGACCTTTGGGTTGGGGTTCAAACCGACTGCGGCAGATGTAAAACGAGCTCGGAAAATGAAGAAGAAAGTTTGGTTTCTTCCCAAACCTGTGCCACGTCTCTCAAGATCTTTTGTTAGAGCAAGCGCCAAGGGGTCACCAGTCCCGAAAGTTCTCGGGCGATTGATTGGGATTGACGGGGATCTGAATCAGAGTTTCGAAAGATTGTTCACTAATGTCAATATGGTAGAAGTCGGAGAGGGTTCCAGTGGAACAGACATACAGTTTATGGGGCCTGAAGCCAAAACCAACAATTGGACGGTTACTCCTCTTCCTACTCGGGGAGAGTCCTGGTAGTAGGCTTTGATTTTTGCTTTTTTATTTTTCGGATTATTCAGGGTGTAATCCAAATCTCATTTTATCTTGTAAAAGTGTGAACCCTGTTATCCCGCATTTTAATAAAACTCTTTTCTTGTCTCATTTTAATTTTGTTTTATTCTTTTCTCTTTCTGAACAGTTCTCTTTTTACTGGTTCTAATGACATGGCATGCACGACGGATCTTCGACCTAGTCTAATAAATCAATCTGACTCTGATTTAATGATACAAGAGATCGATTATGAGTCTGAATATGATGAGGATAAAGCCTTCGAGGAAATAAACCGAGAACTATGCCAATTTGAAGAGAAACCCAAGCCTAATCTGAATGACACCGAGGCTGTAAATCTAGGGGATGCGGATAATGTCCGAGAAACCAAAATCAGCATCCACATTGAGCCTGGCATCAGGGAAGAATTAATCAAAGCACTCATTGAGTTTAAAGATATTTTTGCATGGTCATATGACGACATGCCGGGTTTAAGCACCAAGCTAGTGGTTCACAAATTGCCCATTGACCCGGCCTGTCTTCCTGTCAAGCAGAAACTGAGGAAGTTCAAAACAGATATGAGTGTGAAGATTAAAGAAGAAGTAACCAAGCAGCTGCAAGCAAAGGTTATTCGGGTCTCTCGATATCCTGATTGGTTGGCTAATGTAGTGCCAGTACCAAAGAAAGATGGGAAGATCAGGGTATGCGTCGACTACCGTAATCTGAACAGGGCAAGCCCAAAGGATAACTTTCCATTGCCCAATATCCATATCTTGATCGACAATTGCGCCGGGAAAGAAATCGGCTCCTTTGTGGATTGCTACGCTGGGTATCATCAGATTTTGATGGATGAAGAAGATGCAGAGAAAACAGCTTTCATTACGCCATGGGGGACTTATTGTTATCGGGTAATGCCATTCGGTTTGAAGAACGCTGGGGCAACGTACATGAGAGCAATGACTACTGTGTTCCATGATATGATACATAAAGAGATCGAAGTGTACGTAGATGATGTGATCATCAAATCCAAGCGTCAGGAAGACCACGTAGCAGACCTTAGGAAGTTTTTCCAAAGACTTCGAAGGTACGACATTAAGCTCAACCCAGCCAAATGTGCATTTGGTGTTCCATCTGGAAAGCTGTTAGGATTTATCGTCAGTCGGCGAGGCATTGAGTTGGATCCGTCAAAGATCAAATCCATCCAGGAATTGCCGCCACCGAGGAACAAAACAGAAGTAATGAGTCTGTTGGGAAGGTTGAACTATATCAGCAGATTCATCGCTCAGCTCACAACAACTTGTGAACCCATCTTTCGATTGTTGAGGAAAGATGCCGCGATAGAATGGACGGCAGAATGTCAGGAGGCATTTGACCAGATCAAAGGTTATTTATCTAATCCACCTGTATTGGTTCCACCTGAGTCGGGGAGGCCATTAATCCTTTATCTAACGGTCCTGGATCATTCGTTTGGTTGCGTGTTGGGTCAACACGACATCACAGGAAGAAAAGAGCAAGCCATTTATTATCTCAGCAAGAAGTTTACAGTCTATGAGAATAAGTACACTCAACTTGAGAAAACATGTTGTGCTCTAACTTGGGTAGCACAGAAGTTTAAGCATTATCTGTCGTCACATACTACATACCTTATTTCACGTCTGGATCCATTAAAGTATATTTTCCAGAAGCCTATGCCCACAGGAAGATTGGCAAAATGGCAGATATTACTCACAGAGTTCGACATTGTCTATGTGACGAGGACGGCCATGAAAGCTCAAGCATTGGCCGATCACTTAGCTGAGAATCCTATTGATGAAGAATACGAGCCTTTGAGGACGTATTTTCCTGATGAAGAAGTGATACATATAGAGGAGTTAGAACTGAATGAGGAGCCAGGGTGGAAGCTTTTCTTTGATGGGGCTGCTAATGCAAAAGGAGTTGGAGTAGGAGCAGTACTTATTTCAGAAACAGGACATCACTATCCTGTTACAGCTCAGCTACGTTTCTATTGTACTAACAACATGGCTGAATATGAGGCATGTATTTTGGGCCTACGATTGGCTGCAGACATGGATGTTCAGGACGTCTTGGTCTTGGGAGACTCGGACCTCCTAGTACATCAGATCCAGGGTGAATGGGAAACACGGGATTTGAAGCTTATACCATACCGACAATGTTTGCACGATTTGAGCAAGCGATTTCGATCAGTGGAGTTCAGACACATCCCGAGAGTTCACAATGAGGTTGCCGATGCTTTGGCCACTTTAGCATCGATGTTGCACCATCCAGACAAAATCCATGTTGACCCATTGTATATTCAGGTTCGTGATCAGCATGCCTACTGCAACATAATAGAAGAAGAAATGGATGGCGAGCCATGGTTTTATGATATCAAGGAATACCTCAGGATGGGGATATACCCGGAGCAGGCAACCGGAGATCAAAAGAGGGCCATTCGACGACTGGCAAATGGATTTTTCCTCAGTGGAGGAATGTTGTACAAAAGAACCCCAGATCTGGGATTGCTGAGATGTATTGATGCAGGTCAAGCCACGATAGTGATGACAGAGGTACATGCTGGAGTCTGTGGGCCCCATATGAGCGGATATGTGTTGGCAAAGAAGATTCTGCGAGCGGGATATTATTGGCTCACTATGGAGCATGATTGTATCAGTTTCGTACGAAAATGCCATCAGTGTCAGATACACGGAGATCTGATTCATTCTCCACCAATGGAATTGCACACAATGTCCGCACCATGGCCATTTGTAGCATGGGGCATGGATGTCATTGGGCCTATCGAGCCGGCAGCTTCGAACGGTCACAGGTTCATTCTGGTAGCCATCGATTATTTCACTAAGTGGGTTGAAGCCAAAACTTTTAAGTCTGTAACCAAGAAGGCAGTGGTGGATTTCGTCCATTCCCATATCATTTGTAGATTTGGGATCCCAAATATAATAATCACGGACAATGGTGCTAATCTTAACAGCAACTTGATGAGAGAAGTATGTGAACAGTTTAAGATTACACACCGTAATTCCACTCCGTATCGGCCCAAGGCGAATGGAGCAGTTGAGGCAGCCAACAAAAATATAAAGAAGATATTGAGGAAAATGATTGAAGGATCCAGACAATGGCATGAAAAGCTACCATTTGCGTTGTTAGGATACCGCACTACTGTTCGTACTTCAATAGGTGCGACTCCTTATTTGTTGGTATACGGAACCGAAGCAGTAATACCAGCAGAAGTTGAAATTCCTTCCCTTCGAATTATCGCTGAGGCCGGGATTGACGATGATGAATGGGTCAAAACCCGACTAGAGCAGCTGAGTTTAATGGATGAAAAAAGATTGGCAGCAGTATGTCATGGCCAGTTGTATCAAAAGAGAATGGCAAGAGCATACAATAAGAAGGTGCGCCCCAGAAAATTTGAAGTAGGGCAACAAGTATTGAAACGGATCCTCCCACATCAGATTGAGGCAAAAGGCAAGTTCGCCCCGAATTGGCAAGGGCCGTATATTGTGACCAGAGTATTATCCAATGGCGCTTTACGTCTGATGGATGTTGAAGGAAGATGCGTCGACATGGCTATCAATTCTGATGCAGTCAAAAGATATTATGTGTAATTTCTTTTGTTGTTTATTTGTTTGTTTGTACTTAGTGCTTATCGGATAATGAAATGACGGAGGCAATTCTTTCTTCTATCCAAACACTTTTAACCTTTGCTTTACCCCTTTGAGCCATACTTATCTTTTTATACCCCTCTCTTGGAATCATTAATGAAAAAATGTATGAAAAAAAAACTTTGTGAAGGTCGCAAGAAAACAAAGGAGTCAGTGAACTACGTTCGACCTGATTCCTCAAAGAGGATACGTAGGCGCCTCACGGCTCGGTCATAAGGTAATAAAAAAAAAAAGGGAAAAAAAAAAATCAAAAGAAAAATCCCCAAGTAAGAAAACTGGGGCAGAAATTATGTTTCTAAATTTTGAAAAAAAAAAGAAAAAAAAAACGAATTTGATTCCAAGAGTTGTAATACTTTACCCATCAAAGTTATTTTGAATTTTATATCCTTTTCTTCTAAAACCTATATTGATATCCAAAAAAGACCTCCCGATCAGTATCCGAGAGGTGTTAAGATAGGCAAATGAAAACCAAGAATAAAACATCGGTCCCTGACTGAATGAGGATCATGAATTGAAAGAATTTATAGCCAAAAGAATTCCCGGCAGAGATAAATCTTATCGGCAACACTCCAATCCCAAGCTGAGAAAATAAGATGAGAGAGTCTTATCGGCGAAAACCTTCACAGGCGCCATAAGGCGACGTAAGCTGAGAAATACAAAATGAGAGAGTCTTATCGGTGAAAACCTTCACAGGCACCATAAGGCGACGGGAGTTGTGAGAAATGAGAGAGCCTTGTTAGTGAAAACCCCGCGAAGGGCACTATAAGGCGACAAGATAGATTGACGGAAAAGATCCGTATTTTGCGAAGAATTGGGCACCTATTTATCCCCAGCAAGTGAAGACATCAGAAAGTTTGATCGACACAAATAGACTGGGTTGATTAATCCGGAATGCACAACATGATCATTGGAATCGGTTGTATCACCCAGATAAGTTCATTTTTTTTGTTCAGAAAGATTTTCTCATTTTTCTATCTTTTCATTTTGTTGTTTAAAAGAATTTTTCTAGAAATTTATGTTTTAAGGAAGGTCTTTCAGAGCTTACTACCAGTTGCCAAAATGGTACAACATAAAAAGTGAAAAGGGCAGGCAAGAGACAAGGCAATAAGGCAAAAGACGTTGGTTGCTAGGCCGAATAATACTGTCCTAAAATGGCAAGGAAAGTACGGGGAAGAGCCGAAAAAAAAAAAAAAAAAAAAACATGTTGAGGAAATTGTAAGCCAAGTTCCAAGACGATCCCCAGAGTACTCCGACCGAATATCGACCAAGCTACGAGGTGGTCGGACAACACAGAAGGGGAAGGGAAGAAAGGAAAATTCATCTTCGGCAAAATAACCTCCAGAAATTTTTGAGATACAAAATGGTGAAGGGATAAATGGAAAAACCATCCCCAGCAGAATGTTATCTCCAGCAAATAACATCATCCCCAACAAGTTTTGAGAACGCCGAACAAGAATAAGGGAAAGGGAACAATCATCCCCATCAGGAGTGACATGACCACTCGCCATATTTCAAAAAAAAAAAAAAAAAAAAAAATAACTAAATTTTCTTTGATTTGAACAGGAAAATAAAGTGTTGATGATGGCCTAAAGATACGCCATAAGAAAGATCGCCAGAATTGGGGCATAAAATTTTCTGCCACAAGTGGAAATTTTCTCGAAGAATCGAGGAAACAAATTCAAATTATTCTTTACCAATTAGGCGCCCACCAGTATAATGCGGGAATACTTTTCAGTTCTAGGTCGCCCACCAGTATAATGCGGGAATACTTTTCAGTTCTAGGTCGCCCACCAGTATAATGCGGGAATACATTTCATGTTCTAGGTCGCCCACCAGTATAATGCGGGCATACATTTCAGTTTTCCATTTCTAGGTCACCCACCAGTATAATGCGGGTATGCATTTATGTTTTCATTTCATGCTCTAGGTCGCCCACCAGTATAATGCGGGAATACTTTTCAGTTCTAGGTCGCCCACCAGTATAATGCGGGAATACATTTCATGTTCTAGGTCGCCCACCAGTATAATGCGGGCATACATTTCAGTTTTCCATTTCTAGGTCACCCACCAGTATAATGCGGGTATGCATTTATGTTTTCATTTCATGCTCTAGGTCGCCCACCAGTATAATGCGAGAATACTTTTCAGTTCTAGGTCGCCCACCAGTATAATGCGGGAATACATTTCAGTTCTAGGTCGCCCACCAGTAAAATGCGGGAATACTTTCTGTTCTAGGTCGCCCACCAGTAAAATGCGGGAATACATTTCAGTTCTAGGTCACCCACCAGTAAAATGCGGGAATACATTTCAGTTCTAGGTCGCCCACCAGTAAAATGCGGGAATACATTTCTGTTCTAGGTCGCCCACCAGTAAAATGCGGGAATACATTTCAGTTCTAGGTCGCCCACCAGTAAAATGCGGGAATACATTTCAGTTCTAGGTCGCCCACCAGTAAAATGCGGGAATACTTTCTGTTCTAGGTCGCCCACCAGTAAAATGCGGGAATACATTTCAGTTCTAGGTCGCCCACCAGTAAAATGCGGGAATACTTTTAAGTTCTAGGTCGCCCACCAGTATAATGCAGGAATACTTTCTGTTCTAGGTCGCCCACCAGTAAAATACGGGAATACATTTCAGTTCTAGGTCGCCCACCAGTAGAATGCGGGAATACTTTTAAGTTCTAGGTCGCCCACCAGTATAATGCGGGAATACATTTCAGTTCTAGGTCGCCCACCAGTAAAATGCGGGAATACTTTCTGTTCTAGGTCGCCCACCAGTAAAATGCGGGAATACATTTCAGTTCTAGGTCGCCCACCAGTAAAATGTGGGAATACTTTCAGCTATAGTTCGCCCACCAGTATAATGCGGGCATACATTTCATAATTTTGCATTGAAGCAACTTTTTAGTCTTGTATTACAGAGTTTGGAATCAGTAACCCCACCAGAAGGCGGAAGGTTACAACAGGAATCCCCAGCAGTAAACAATAAAATCCCCAGCACCGGGAAGCAGAAGGTTGCAACAAGAGGTCCCAGCATAAACTCAAGTCCATGTGTCAAAAGGAAGAAAAGCATCGGAAGAAAAGCACCAGAGGAAACACAAGCCGACAAGAAAGCAAGGCAACAAGAACAAATTTTAGTCTAGCCTAGCTTCTTGTTTTCTTTTAAGCACGGTGTAACAAGGAGATCGGTAAGCAGTGATAACAGCATGCAACAGCAGTAACATCGCAGTCTCACGGTAGTCCCAGCTACCAAAAACTTCCCGAACTACATTGACCTGATTCCTGTTTAGCCCAGGATATGTAGGAAACCTTTGAAGCAAAGGTTCGGTCAAATCTTTTTCAAAAAATGCTTCACACGGAGTACTCGGATGGGCAAAAATCGCTCGCTTTATCTTTGCACGAAAACCCTTCGTGTATCCGGGCAAAGAGGGGCAGCTGTAAGCACGTGATTTTTGCCCTATATGAGAATTACTCCCAAAAAATCCAAAAATAAAATGATTTTTCTTTGGTGTGCAATTTTGTGATATTTTGTGATATTTTGAATAATTATTTGTATTTGTCTGTGCGTGTTTATTTGATAAATTAATAAAAATACAAAAATATGTCGCATTTTACATGTAGGATTTAATTCTATAGTTGTTAGTAATTAAATTTGTTTTACAAAAATTAAAAAATTACAAAAATAAGCATCGTTTGCATTTTTAGCATTTAATGTCCAAATATACAATTTTATGCTTAATTAATACTTAATTGTGCGTTAATTGTTATTGGGAGTTAATTTGCGCTTTTATAACTTAATTTAGTTCTTAATAATAGTTTAAGTATTTTTATAATTTAGTTTTAGAGAAATAAAAGAAGAAAAGAGAGCGAAAATATAAAGAAAGTCGGAATTGGGCCTCTTCTTCGATTTCAAGCCATAGGCCCAAAAAATGGCCCAATCTTCCTTACGACCCAGTCCATTTCGAACTGGGTCGACCCAGTCCATAACCCAAAAGACCCAATACCCCTATCTTGCATTTCAAAGACACAAAACAAAACAAAAAAAAAAAAAAAAAAAACCCAAAAACCCTAAAAATGACCTAAGTCATCCGCCCCCCCATTCTTCTTCTTCTTCTTTTCTTCTTCTTCTCCTTCTCCAAATAGTGAGCTGCCATGGCTACCCAGCAGCCACCCCCCTTCGTCGAACACCACCCAAGCACCGTCCAAACACCACCAAATGACACAACCTCCTTCGCGTTCAAACGACCCCAACCCTATCCGCCATTGATGAAGCTCGGCGAGCTCAAGCTCGTTGAGCTCGACGTCTATGTCGTTGTTGTTTCTGTCTCAACCAAACAACCAAACGAACACAGCCTCGATGAGTCAGCTGCTGTTCGAAGCTCCCATCGCCGCTGCTCGTCACGACCAAGCTCGCGCGCTGCCATCGGAAGCAATCCATTCCGCCATGGACGTCGTCGACAGTTGCTGCTGCTCGCTGCTTTGGACTGTTGCTGCTTCACGTCGTCTCCTTCACTGCTGTGTACTGCCATCGACGACCCCAGGAGTCTTCCGTTTGGTTGCTCACCATTGCACTGTTGTTGACGACGCAAGGCAGTCCGGTTAAAGTCCGGCAAAAGTTCGAGGGTTTTTCGTCAAGTGAAGATCCTATACGTCGTGAGTTCATCGTCAAGTTCGTTGTTTGTTTGGTCGTTGTTCGTCTTTCGATCCGGTTAGTAGTTTTTGAGTTTTATTTTGTCCGTATTTTGTTTTGATATTTTTCGAATTTAAAATCGGCAAATGTTTGTTTTATTCATGTCTATGGTTAGATATTTGATTTTTGGTTTTGTTCATGTTCATGTTGTTTGTTAAATTAATTTTCAGATTTCAAAATAGAAGTTTAATTAGTTGTTTTCATGTTTATTTCATGTTTGTATTATTGTTTAAGTATGTATTTGTTAGTTTGATGTTTGTTAGATTCAAATTGAAATTTAATCAACTATTTCTTCAATTTGTTTCATGTGTTTATGTATTGTTAGAAATTGTTAATATTGATAAGTTCAAGTTTAAGTTCATAATTGTTTCTTCGTCGATCTTGTTATTTGTTTAAAGAATTTAGTTGTATTAAAGGAATATATTGTTTTAATCGTTTAATCCGTCATGTTTGTTGTCTTAAAATAGATTCATTCATGTTCATACTTTGTTTGGATGATCTTGAATCCGAATTTTGTATAGTTTGATTTCTTGTTTACCATTTATGATTATTGCTTGAATTGTTCTCATAATCTTGTTTAAAGTTTAATATAAGAATTGTTTGTTGTAATGTTGTTAGAGTTGATTTTAAGTTCAATATGATTGAATTTAGAAATCTTCATACTTTGTTTGTTGTTGTTGTTGAATCCGAAAATAGGATTGTTTGTTGCTAAAATATTGTTCAATCAAATTTTAGTTATTCTTGGTTGTTCAATTTGTGTTCATATGATTTGTTGTTGAAATGTTGTTAAAATCATGTTCATATGATATTGTTGTTATGATGTTCATCCGTGTTCATATTGTTGTTTGAACATTGTTAGAAATTGATCATATTGTCTATATTTTGGTTAAGTTTGATTAATTGATGTGTTATAGCTGATGGGTAGTTTGGTAAATTTGTAATACGTTCAGGGGTAGTTTGGTAATTTCAGTAAGATCGGAAGGGGTAGTTTAGGAATTGTACATTTTGTAATTGTTTATTTGAAGCATGGGGGACAAAATGAAATGGGGTGGGTTGTGATATGATTATTTAATATAAAGGGGGGACAAGATTTAAATTAAAGGGGGATCTTGTATTATTTTAAATAAAGCATGGGGGACAAAATATAATGGGGTGGTGTGATATATTTATTTAATGTAATGGGGATGAGTGGGAAGATAATGGGTTTGGTAGAGAAAGGGATTGATTTTAATTGATTTATGGGATGGGATATATATATGTGAAGTCTTGAACACAAGAAAAAAGATATACAGACAGAAAAAAAAAGAGAGATTGAAAAAAAGCTGAACATTTATTCCGAAAAAAAAAACATTGAAACTCTCAAGAAAAGAAAAACATACAAAGAAAAAAAAAGTTGAAAATTAGAAGAGAAAGTAGTACACACATGATAAATATTCTGGTATACAGGTGTATAAATTAAGGGTTGAAGATTAACTAGCCTGTCAAAAATCTGAAAATTTCCCTTGGTTTCTGTCCGTTATTTTCGGCATTCCTGGATTTTATTTTGAATTTTTCAAAGCTGTCACTGGGATTTTCGTTGACTGGTTATTGCTGGTTATTGTTGCTGTTGCTGTGTTACGTATTACGTTGCTGACTTTCTTCTTCTTATATTGACAATATCAGGTACACAACTGTAATTTTGGCATTTTGTAAGCTGAAATGAAGAATGGAGTGTTAAATTTTTAATTTAGTTTAATTTAATTTTTGTATTGTATTTAGGTTATTCATGTATTATTATTCCGTAAATCACTGTCATCGGCATAACTAGGCATATTATAGCGACATATTAAATAACGTCTTTACCAGATTATTAGGAAATATATTTAAACCTGATTATTAATTAAAATTGTTTAAATAAAAAAAATAGAAGAAATAACGTAAAAATGACGTTATTGAATCAGTTTGGAAAAAATTAACTAAGTTCCTTATTCATAAGGTTTTTCGTCAACGATAAGTTAATCCGAATCATGTAGTCAATTTCAGTTATAACATGAATTAGTTTGCAAACAAGTATTAGGACATGATGAATTAAAACAAAGTTAATTAATGTTAAATTGTTTAATTTTTTAGAAATATGATTTAGTACTCAAGTTTTTATTTTTATTTCTTTCAATTTTCAGTATTTGTAAATAATTAGTTTCAATAAGCTTAAGTCTTACTAATAATTTGAATTTTAATCCAACTATGGGATAATTAGTTTTTTTTTATTTTTATTTTTTACTTTTCGATAATTCCATGTTGTATCTATGATTATAATTTTATTACTTTCTGCTAATATTTGTTTTTCTCTTCTATTTAATATGTCATTTTCAAGAATGTAGATATTGATTTTATATTTATAAAAAAAAACTTAGTAATAATAAAAAGGTAGTCATTAAAGGATATTATTAAAGGATTTCGCTAAAAATAAATAGATGTAAATAATACAAATGTATAGGATTCTCCAATCTCATTTATTTATTTAATTAAAAAAAATTACTTAGAATTTGGGATGGATTGTTTAGTGAATTTCACTTCCTTCCCCAAAGATAATGACGCGTTAAACTCTTTAGGCGCGATTTAATTAATTTTACCTTCTTAAACTCGGATGCGCATTTCATGCGACCCAAATCTAAATCCTAAAACATCAAATAAAATATGTTTCGTATTGTGGGTGCATTTCATGTGACACAATCCAAAGATATGTTTTAAGCGATGTTCATATTCCTAAAAAATAATAATTATAATAATAAGGCGGTAAAAGATAAAATTTGCACATGGTTCATAATTGTATTAAAAATCAGATAAATAAGCCGAATATAACAGTTGAGCGACCGTGCTAGAACCACGGAACTCGGGAATGCCTAACACCTTCTCCCGGGTTAACAGAATTCCTTATCCGGATTTCTGGTACGCAGACTGTAATATAGAGTCATTCTTTTCCTCGATTCGGGATTAAAATTGGTGACTTGGGACACCCTAAATCTCCCAAGTGGCGACTCTGAAATAATTAAACCAATCCCGTTTCGACTGTCCTTTAATTGGAAAAAACTCCCTACGCACCTCGCGGTGCCGGAAAAAGGAGGTGTGACAGAAGCTTCACCAACATTTCCGTCATGCTTAAGTTTCTTCGAGCTTATGCCCTAGCTTCACGAGGGGAAAGCTTGAACTTTGTCTCTGATTTTGCATGTGCCGATTTCACTAATTTTTTGAGTGAATTCAGTGAGAAAACATCCAAATCAAAAGTAGAAATATCACAAACATTAGCTTTTTTAGGGATATTCTTCAAAACTCCTTTCTTCTTCATTGTAAAAGAAGAAAAAATTTAAGCTGCTTAGAGCGAGAACTCAGAAAGATTCAGAGATTATAAAAGATTTTTGAAGAAAAATGGAAGAGAGCGTTAATGTAGGGAGAGAGTACAGAATTGTGGGGATATGAAAAGAGAAACGTAGGGGGGGAGTGAGATATGTAAGTTAGAGAGATTATAGGAGTTAATTGATTCTCATTAAATTCCTAAAATATATATAATTGGTGAATTGTATATGCCTATGTAATTAAATTGAAACTTGAGTAGGGAGAGTAATAAAGTTTCAATTAGTGTATAGGAAAGTAAAATCCCATAATAATATGCATATTATTGATGTTCATAATTACTAGGTACTTGGATTATTTGAGACTCAATTTTTGGTTCTTTAATTTTAGGGATCCTTACACATAGTTGGTCATATTCATTGTTTACTTTTTCTAGTCATATATATAGATTATACGCAATTATACGTCTATAATACATAAATTGTGTATGTAATATATATTCACTGGCTATTTAATTTAAATGGTTAGGTGAGCGCCTATTTAGGTTAGTTCTTCTTAATTTTTTATCTTCTTATCAAAAACTTTATTACTTGCATGTTACAATGAAGGGATCAAGAGCAAGAATAAATTTTTTTATCCAACTTAATGTCACGACCCAAAAATCAACCCGGTCGTGATGACACCTATCGTGAAACTAGGCCAGCCGACACAACTCCCGAATCAACCATTATTCAATAACAATTATTTTTATACCATTTATTAATCAATAATCTCGATGTAAGTTTAAATGAAAGGTGCAGAATAAATACACAAGTCGAACATCGGGGTGTCACTAGTCATGAGCATCTACTATAACTGTCTAACAACATAAAGACCAATATGGCCGAGAAAAATTACAAGAATATATAAGGAAGAATAAGGAGGGAGAAAAGCAGGGTTGCGATCGCCAAATAGCTACCTTGCTAACTCCGATGAACCTACCACCGAGCTCAGAAATACTTGAATCTGCACACAAGTGCGAGGAATAATGTGAGTACGCCAACTTAGTAAGTAATAAAAGTAAATGAATATTGAGCAGTAAGAAATCACGTAAACCACGTCACAACACCACAATGATTACGGTATGTTCCCAAAACAGGATACAATTCAAATCATTTCGTTAAACTTCCAACTTCACTAAAATCCTTTGGAAAATATCTTTCTAACCTTTTCAATAAAGGTTTAATAAAATATATGTAGTGAAAGTGATAAAAATCATAATCGGCCCCTCGGGCAAAACATAATTTGTATACAGCCCCTTGGCAAAACATAAATTCATAACCATTTCATTACTTAAAAACTTCAATTTAAATGAAAGTTGTTTAAAGCATTTGTTCAACATTTTCAATAGAGGTCGTGTCTAAAGATGAGTGAAAGCAGTAATTAAATCAACATATTTAGAAGAAACTCACTTTAAGGAGGAGTGAAATCAGGAAATTCATAAATAGGCCCCTCAAGAAAATCATCACTCGTATACATGTATATATAGCCCCTCGGGCAAGCCTCTCAGTCACTCATGACTCAACTTTTATCAATCAACACTCACACTCAATAGGTACTATATAATAACCGTTGCGGTGTGCAGCCCGATTCTTATATCGCTACGACGTGCAACCCGATCCATATATATAGTCGACTACGCTCACAAGGGGTTTGCAAGCTCCAGAGGGGCTTCTACAGGCCAAGCGTTATATTGATGTGGCACGTAGCCCGATCCAACATATCGCTGCGGCGTGTATCCGATCCATATATCGCTGCGACGTGCAGCCGATCCATATATATATATATATATATATATATATTGTTGCGGCGTGCAGCCCGATCCATAAATATATAATCCTCACAGCCAGTCCCCCGGCCTCTCTCAGACATCAACCTCACAAGTCACTCGAACTATCAGTAAAACAGGGTGTTCAGCTCAAATATCATTTATAGTGCCAAATTTTAGTAAATAAGGTTGAGTTAGGAAATTACAAAAATGCAGCATGACTGAGTACAATTATTAAGTCAAAACAGTGATGAAAAGTAGTAAAAGTCCCACAAGGGTCCAAAACAGTCGACACGGGGCCCAAACATAGCATTTAGCCCAAAACATGTTAATAACAAATAGTTTTCAATCAAATACGCAGTTAAACAGTCATACGGGACGGACTAAGTCACAATCCCCAATGGTGCACGATCCTACACTCGTCTTGTAGCATGTGAGTCACCTTAAAATAGCACAACGATGTGAAATATGGGGTTTCAAACCCCCATGACAGTATTTACAATCATTACTTACCTCTATCCGGAACTCTAGCCTGCGATGCTTTTGCCTCTCGAATCAGTCTCCAATTGCTCCGAATCTAACCAAAATCGGTTCCACATCATTAATACATGCTAAAGGAACAAAGCCCAAGTGAAAATAATCGAATTAACTCAAAAATCCCAAAATTGATCAAACTCGACCACCTGACCCACGTCTCGGAATCTGACAAAAATCACATCAATAGAATCCTCATCCTCTCACGAGTCTATAAATATCAAGAACATCAAAATCGGACCTCAAATGACCCCTCAAATCCCCACTCAAAGGTCTCCAAATCATAAGGCCTAATTCCCCAAATTTTGGGTTTAAATCACACTAATTTCAGGTTTAATTACTTAGAAATCAACATAGAATCGAGTATTGAGTCTAAAAATCCTACCTCCAAGTGTTTACCCTTTGATTCCCTCTTTAATCTCTCTCAAAAGCTTCAAATCCGTCAAAAAATGGCTAAAAGTCGCGAAGGTGTCTTTTTAAACTTTCTGCCCAGGTGCCCCTTTACCTCAGTGCGTTCGCGTGAAACACCACGCGTTGGCGAAGCACTGACCAAACTCCCTCTACGCGATCGCGTCCATGACCCACGCATTCGCACAGAACCACCACGCTGCTCTCTCACGCGCCTCAGACCCCTACGCGATCGCGCACCTCATCCACTCGATCGCACTGCACACATGCCCTACCTTCATGTGATCGCGACCACTCTAAGGCGATCACATAGAACAAAATTATGCTGACCCCAAATAGCCCTATGTGATCGCATTCATACCCACGCGACCGCATAGAAGGACACCAGAACTGAACACCAGCAGCATTTCTGCAATCTTTCCAAGTCCGAAATGGTCTGTTTACCTCCTGAAACTCACCCGAGGCCCTCGGTACCTCAACCAAACATGCCAACATATCCCATATCATCATTCAAACTTGTTCCAACCTTCGGAACTCTCAAAACAACATCAAAACACCAAATCATCACCTAATTCAAGCCTAAGAATTCCAAAAACTTCCAAATTTCGCTTTCGATCAAAAAGTCTATCAAACCTCGTCCGAATGACCTGATATTTTACACACACGTCACAAAATGACACAACAGACCTACTCAAACTTTTGGAATTTCATTCCGACCCCTATATCAAAATCTCACATATCAACCGAAAACGCCAAAATTCTAATTTTGCCAATTCAAGCCTAAACCTTCTACTGACCTCCAAAATACTTTCCAATCATGCTCCTAAGTCCAAAATCACCTAACGGAGCTAACCAAATCATAAAAATTCCAATCTGAGATCATATAATAACAAGTCAAACTTGATCAAACCTTTCAGATTTTAAGCTTCAAACTAAGAATTGTTCTTCCAAATTCATTCTGATTGCCCTGAAAACCAAAACCAACGATTTACATAAGTCATAATACATCACACGGGGCTATTCATGCCCGAGAACTAGTGAGCGAAGTGCAAAAGCTCAAAATGACCGGTCAGGTCGTTACATCCTCCCCCACTTAAACATACCTTCGTCCTCGAACGTGCCCAGAGTTGTTCCGAAAACCATCAATCGCTGAGTAACCTTACCATGCACATACCCGAGGGTGATCCCACATCACCCTATCTCATATAGGTCCGATAACACAATTTAACTAAAATTTCACAATCCAACCTAGCCCATAAATCTTAGAACCACATTTCCACTTCTGAAACCATCTACAAGATCAGAATCTCACATCCATACTCTGAATAAGCCTGAACCAGCTGTAATAACCCATTCCTGGAACCCCAGGTGCAATTACATGACATACCCCATAACTTAAGTACTTGTAGCGATAGCTTCTAATCACAGCAGTTGCTCAAAACATCCGAATTTCGATAATAAGCCTTTTATCAAATAAAGCCTCATTCCAACACTTCTGTATACTATAAATGATAAATGAAACACGTAAAAAGTCATAACCATTCCTCAGATCAATCATCCGTGAAGCACTACTCCTTTGGCAAGGACCATAGCAAATTTCTGAGCCAAACATCGATATTATCCTTCCAACACGCTGAAACTGAATCCGTTTGTATTCACTATAGATCCCCAACGATCTCATCTAATCCAACACAACTACACTGGTGACATGACACATCAATACCATCTAAAACCACAACTCGTGCAATCCGCGCACCAATAAGCAACAACCCGAACATACTCAAATAATGAGAATGACTCAAATGAGAGAGCTATATCGCAAGCTCGACAATACCACCACAACACAATGTTGAGAACCCATCACACGTCGTAGAACCAGAATACACGAATCTAACTCAAAGGATCATACCTTTATATAACTTCACTGCAATGTGCGACCCTATCCAAACACTGGTTCGCATGAGATGCCTCAAATCACCATGCTCAAAATCATCAACCAAGCGCAATTTGATGCCTAGCACCCAAAAGTGAATCACCATAACCATGGAGAAGAAAATGACGCAATGTCATATCAGTCCGAAAGAACATACACAATGCGCAACAAATTATGCAACTCCCAATTACCCGTCTCGCTCAAATTCCACTATAAAGCTCAAATGGAATCGCACCATACACGCATATAACCCACAAATCACAACTCCTCATAACATAGAAGAGTAACTCATAGATCACTCCAGAACACAGATAATCTTAACAACAACCGAATGACACATCTCTCAATAATAACAGTTCGGAGTCAACAATTCTGACCCGATCCAGAACACACATCCATGTTGGGCCTACGAATGAACCACACATCAACTCTGGTCACCCACAATAGATAAATAACCCTCTGAAGGTTCACAATGACTGAATCATAGCATATATTATCATCTATCTAGCTTACCCACATCTTTACAGTCCACAACCCAAAATAACCTATTTACGAGAACTCCCAGTCTCCGAATTCCAGTTGCACAATACCAAAACGTCAGAACTAAATCCCTCTAATTCAACCCAGCTACGTAGGCCATCAAAACCTAAGAGCATTGCCATGAAACACCTGTAGAAACCTAGTGCATCATAAGCACCCAAGAACCGATCATATATGTTACCCTGCCGATTCAACCTACTACCAAGCTGTCCACATTCTCTGAGTTCCTTCAGATTTACCTTCAAATTGATAAGTTTCCTTGCTAGTACACCACTGTCCTTAACTAAAACTTGCCCACGAACTTTAGCTTAAAATCACATCACCCTAAGGCTCATAAACCCTCGTATTCCTCTAAAGCACACCCAAAAGTACCACAGCCGAGATACCTGACCTAAGAAGACCTTCTACGAATCTAAATTCATTACCTTCACCTTCCTGATACTGATGTGTAGAATCCATAATAATACAGAAATACCACGAGTCTTGACACCCTCCAATGCAAACCTCAGATCTAGCTAAATATACAACTTGAAAAAAAATCTCCAATTATTACATGCAACATCTTGAGCCCATTAGAACCATTCTCGAGAGTTATCCACTCTGTTCAAACCACAATTAGACCGATCAAATGGATTGGATGACCTGTGCTCCAATAGCACTCCAACACCACAAAATGTAACCTCACCTTAATGCAACCAAGCAACTTCCTATCCTATGCACCGTACATCCCTTACCAATAACAACTTAAGTCATTCTATAAATTCTTATACGCCCATGAAGCATCACACAACCCTTATCCAAAATTTTCTTTATTTAGGTCATCCTCGATCTCCACCTCTATAAGCCATCACTGGTTCACCATTATGCCCCAAACTAGAACCAACACAGCACATAACCGTGCAATCAACGGATCAATAGCAGACTCCCCCACTCGGCTCAAAGTCGTAGATCAAAACACACAATAACCCATAATGCATATACTTTATTACTGTTATAATACCATAGTGAGATTAAACTCAATCCTTCATAAGCTCGTGCAGCATAGACCATCTAGTACTTCAAATCTTTTAAAAATCTCGCGTTCACCCTCGTAACAGTCAAGCCCACTCTCTTAAGCAACCCAAATTCAAATTGTAACACATATCTTTCACTGGTAACAGAGATCTTCCAAAAACGATATAAGAATCACGCAAACTTCAGAACAATCTTAATCCACCTGCTTCGCCTCAAACTACAATCTCTTTATACCCTTCCATCGGCATAAACATTATACAGTCGTTTAATCTTCCTAAGTCTGGACTCGTATCACAACGTGAAATTTACCTCACTTCCCAACTAAGCAACATGAAAAGGTCATTCAACCCGCCTTCAACTTAGGCTATACATCAAATCACGATGGAAATCAAGCACCGGATGGTTCTTGTTACTCCCAAGCAGACCTTCCTCGTCTTATTCAATTCATATGAACACAACTCGCAATCACATCATACTCATCACATAGCTAGTCATCACTCCCACTAATAGGGACATTATCGGACATACAAATTCAAAATTACGTGCTCACACAATCAACACCTCAGTGCTCAATCTATAGGCAAGACCTAGCCTCAAGTCCTCCAGACTGGCCCAACATCAACACACAAAGATCACACCTTGTCCCTCGATCAGGAAATCACAAGCCATTGATGCATATTTGATACTGAGCGCTCATGCGCGCATACGAACACATGGAAGGAATCTAAAGAGTTACGTTTCAAGCTGAATCAAGGACTCACGATAAGAATTCAAGAATGTGAAGTTTTTCCTAAAGGTTCTACAGCCTCCCGAGGATAAGTACAAACGTCTCCGTACCGATCCGCGAGACTCTACTAAACCTGCTCATAACTCGTGAGACCTATGTAACCTAGGCTCTGATACCAACTTGTCACGACCCAAAAATCAACCCGGTCGTGGTGGCGCCTATCGTGAAACTAGGCCAGCCGACACAACTCCCGAATCAACCATTATTCAATAAGAGTTATTTTTATACCATTTATTAACCAATAATCTCGATGTAAGTTTAAATGAAAGGATAAATACACAAGCCCGACATCGTGGTGTCACTAGTCATGAGCATCTACTACAACTATCTAACAACATAAAGACCAATATGGCCGGGAAAAATCACAAGAATACATAGGGAAGAATAAGGAGGGAGAAAAGCAGGGTTGCGATCGCCAAGCAGCTACCTTGCTAACTCCGATGAACCTGCCACCGAGCTCAGAAATACCTGAATCTGCACACAAGGTGCAGGGAGTAATGTGAGTACGAAAACTCAGTAAGTAATAAAAGTAAATGAAGATTGAGCAGTAAGAAATCACGTAAACCACGTCATAGCACCACAATGATTACAGTATGTTCCCAAAATAGGATACCATTCAAATCATTTCGTTAAAATTCCAACTTCAGTAAAATGCTTTGGAAAAATATCTTTCTAACCTTTTCAATAGAGGTTTAATGAAATATATGTAGTGAAAGTGATGAAAATAATAATCGGCCCCTCGGGCAAAACATAATTCGTATACAGCCCCTCGGCAAAACAAAAATTCATAACCATTTCATAACTTAAAAACTTCAATTTAAATGAAAGTTGTTTAAAGCATTTGTTCAACATTTTCAATAGAGGCTCGGTCTAAAGATGAGTGAAAGCAGTAATTAAATCAACATATTCAATAGAAACTCACTTTAAGGAGGAGTGAAACCAAGAAGTTCATAAACAGGCCTCTCAAGCAAAGCATCACTCGTATACATGTATATATAGCCCCTCGGAAAAGCCTCCCAATCACTCATGACTCAACTCTTATCAATCAGCGCTCACGCTCAATAGGTACCATATAATAACCGTTGCGGTGTGCAACCCGATCCATACATATAGTCGACTGAGCTTACTGGGGGTGTACATACTCTATATCGATGCGGCGCGCATCCCGATCCAACATATACATACTCTATATATATACATATACATATATATATATATATATACATATATATATATATATATATATTGTTGCGGCGTGCAGCCCGATCCATAAATATATAATCCTCGCAACCAGGACCTCGGCCTCTCTTAGTCATTAATCTCACAATCAGACCCTCGATCTATCTCAGTCATCAATCTCACAATCAGGCCTTCGGCCTCTCTCAGCCATCAACCTCACAAGTCACTCGAACTATCATTAAAACAGGGCGTTTAACTCAAATATCATTTATAGTGCCAAAATTTAGTAAATAAGACTGAGTTAGGAAATTACAAAAATGCAGCATGACTGAGTACAATTATTAAGTCAAAACAATGAGGAAAAGTAGTAAAAGTCCCATAAGGGTCCAAAACAGTCGGCACGAGCCCCAAACATAGCATTTAGCCCAAAACATGATAATAACAAACAATTTTCAATCAAATACGCAGTTAAACAGTCATACTGGACGGACTAAGTCACAATCTCCAACAGTGCACGACCCCACTCTCGTCATCAAGCGTGTGCGTCACCTCAAAATAGCGCAACGATGTGAAATCCGGGGTTTCAAACCCTTAGGACACCATTTACAATCATTACTTACCTCTATCCGGTCCAAACTCTAGCCGGCGATGCCTTTACCTCTCGAATCAGTCTCCAATTGCTCCGAATCTAACCAAAATTGGTTCCACATCATTAATACATGCTAAAGGAACAAAGCCCAAGCGAAAATAATCGAATTAACTCAAAAATCCCGAAATTGGCCACACCCGACCCTCGGGCCTACGTCTCAAAATCCGATAAAAATCACTTCAATAGAATCTTCATCCTCCCACGAGTCTATACATATCAAGAACATCAAAATCGGACCTCAAATGGCCCCTCAAATCCCCACTCAAAGGTCTCCAAATCATAAGCCCTAATTCCCCAAGTTTTGGGTTTAAATCACACTAATTTTAGGTTTAATTACTTAGAAATCAACATAGAATCGAGTATTGAGTCCAAAAATCTTATCTCCAAGTGTTTACCCTTTGATTCCCCTTTTAATCTCTCTCAAAAGCTTCAAATCCATCCAAAAATGGTGGAAAAATGGCTAAAAGTCACGAAGGTGGCTTTTTAAACTTTCTGCCCAAGTGCCCCTTTACCTCAGTGCGTTCGCGTGAAACACCACGCGTTCGTGAAGCACTGACCAAACTCCCTCTATGCGATTGCATCCATGCCCCACGCGTTCGCACAGAACCACCACACAACCTCTCACGCGCCTCATACCCCTACGCGATCGCGGACCTCACCCACTCGATCGCACTGCACACATGCCCTACCTTCACGCGATCACGACCACTCTAAGGGAATCGCATAGAACAAAATTAATCTGCCCCCAAATAGCCCTATGTGATCGCATTCATAGCCACACGACCGCATAGAAGGACACCAGAGTTGAACACCAGCAGCATTTCTGCAATCTTTCCAAGTCCGAAATGGTCCGTTTACCTCCCGAAACTCACCCGAGGCCCTCAAGACCTCAACCAAACATGTCAACATATCCCATATCATCATTCAAACTTGTTCCAACCTTCGGAACGCTCAAAACAACATCAAAACATCAAATCATCACCTAATTGTAGCCTAAGAATTCCAAAAACTTCCAAATTTCGCTTTCGATCAAAAAGTCTATCAAACCTCGTCCGAATGACCTGAAATTTTGCGCACACGTTACAAATGACACAACAGACCTACTCAAACTTTCGGAATTCCATTCCAACCCCTATATCAAAATCTCACCTATCAACCGGAAAACGCCAAAATTCCAATTTCGCCAATTCAAGCCTAAACCTTCCACGGACCTCCAAAATACATTCCGATCACGCTTTTAAGTCCCAAATCACCTAACGGAGCTAACCAAATCATAAAAATTCCAATCCGAGATCATATACTAACAAGTCAAAACTTGGTCAAACCTTTCAGATTTTAAGCTTCAAACTGAGAACTGTTCTTCCAAATTCATTCTGATTGCCCTGAAAACCAAAACCAACGATTTACATAAGTCATAATATATCACGCGGGGTTAGTCATGCCCGAGAACTGGTGAGCGAAGTGCAAAAGCTCAAAACGACCGGTCGAGTCGTTACATTAAAGAAAATAAAATGCCAAAATTTTACATAAATGATCAAAAAAAAAGGAAAGAAACTTGGCTCTAGTTTTTCATATTAAAATGATATTTCACTCGCTCGTTTAAAATGCAAATGTCATCTATGAAAACCCATTAAAACGTTCTGTTTTATCCGAGAGTTTTAAGTCTCGTTTAGAACCAGCGGGCTATAGTGAGATTTGCTATGAGCAACTTATCTCATTCCCCATTTGCGACTTATAAATCGTATTTACAACCGTTTGGTTTCTGTTATCCTAAAAATCACTGTATTTTTACAAGACTGTTCGCTGCCTTCCAAGATCTAACTTGGTAGTTGGTAACAATCAAAATCCTCAATTACACCAATTCATATGTCGAACAGAGAAACCTCAACTGCAGGTAACTGCGATCGGCTGTACAATGCCCTGACCGGCTGCCACCGGCGGTTCGCGGCGGGCAGGGAAAGGGAAATAGCATGCCGCCACATAAACCGGTCATTGGCAGAATGTATGGTGGCAATTATATGTCCAGCCGAATCGGACGCCGTTCGCAGCCTCTGCTCCAGCGGCGGCACCGCCCTCAAACGCCAACAGTGTCGGGAGGCCCAGCTCTCTCTTTCCGTTTGCCTTGCCTCCCATCAGGACCCTTCCTGAATTGAGAAGAGGAATCACAAGGCTTTTTCAATTTTTTTTTTTTTTTTTTGTGGTGTTTCATTGTATTTTCCATTTTTTTTTTTGTATATCTTAGACATAAATAGTCGTATATCTGATGATGTTAAATTAAATGGAAAAAAAGAGAGATTACATTGCTAGAGCAAAAAAAAATTAAAAATCCACGTTTTAATAATGCAAAAAATAATGGAGTAATAAATAAGTTCTGTGAGTGATTAAATTTGAGCTATTTTTTCTTTCAGAAAAATCATTATGTCTATTTGCACAATATATAAATAATTAAACCAGATATATAATCTTTCGATTGCAATATCTGAGTTTTTGAGTTTTTTCTCCTCCGTATGTCTTTTCTTTGCACTAATGCGATTATTTACTTGTTATTCTGCAAATGATTTTTTGGAGACGATATGTGTTAATGTATTTTGAAAACCTATAACTTTTAAAGTTTTTAAACTATAACTTGTAAAATTATACATTTGTCTGTAAGCTAATTACTCTGCAAACAACTCTTATGTTATCATTTATCATATGATAATACATTTGCTGCAATTTTTTCCAAAATAACACGTGAACCAAAACTTATGAAAAAAATATGTAAACATTATTTATGTCACGACTCAAAACCCACTATAGATCGTGATGGCAACTAACGTCGTTGTTAGATAAGCCAATAGTGAACTACCAACTTATTTATTTATTTTTTAAATTTTGAAATCACGAATTTAATAAATAAAAATATATTGCGTGTTTAGAATCATGGATACATGCAACATATGTCAGCAATATGTAGTAGACAAGATAAGTTAAATGAATATGATGAAGACTTCGTGGGCTGTGACACGTAGCATGACATGCAGCTCACTGTAAAGTCCCCTCTGCAACTGCGCCTACGCACTAAGATGACCACCAAATGAACCTGTCAGATATTGCACATTTAGTGCAGAAGTGTAGCATGAGTACTTAAGTCAACGCATACCCAGGAAGTACTAACCTAACCCTGAAGAAATAGTGACGGAGAGTCGACATCGACACTTACTAGTGGTCCAATAAATAAAATGCAGGAATCATAAGTAGGCATAAAATACAATAGGATCAATAGAATAAGGAACAACAGATAACGAAATCAGTTAACAAATATTATCAGTTTAACTGCCCCCAAGTGCCACATACTATCTCAACAAATAGGAACCATCAATTAGATATTTGATCTCAGGTTATAAAGAGAATATTACGTAATTCCTAAGTCTAATTAAGAGGGTAATCTCATGGTTATTCGGAATCCTAGCGATTTTACGCACGAATTATGTCGAGGTCATTTGGCCCAATTCATATAGTTGTGTACATACATTGCCGAGGTCGTACGGTCTGATCCGTAGATACATCTCATATTGCTATTTCATAGCATTATCGAGGCGTTCTTATCGAATTATGGGCTACATATTTGTATTATAAAAACGGGAACGTAAAGTAATTATGACTTTACCAATTTTCAAATATCCTGCCAACAACTCAAGGCAATGAGGTTTGATCAAACATGATCTCTAATCACATTTCATTTATAAGTCTTAGGTAATTGAACTAACAAGTTGAATTCAGATAATACAAATGTTGCATGATAAAGTCCTAAATCTATCTGAACATAACATGATAATAGCTACGTACGCACTTTCGTCACCTCGTGCGTACATGGCCCCACAACAAGTAGCATGTAATAATTTCATACCTACGGGGTAGTTTCCCCCTCACAAGGTTAGACAAGAGACTTACCTTGCTCCGAAGTTCCTTAACCGGTTCCAACACCCTTCTAACACCTCAACTGAAGCGCATCGATCGAAAACTAGTCAAACAACGTCCAAATCAATCAAAATATACTCAAACGCTTATAATTTAACAATTCATAACAAGTCCTCAATGTCACGCCCCGAACCTGGAAGGCGAGACCGACACTCGGTGCTTCACTTAACCTAGTCAACTTGCGACTGAGGGATTCTGGACATACAATGTCATACTTTGGCCATGGGGCCACATTGCAAGATAATTTGCGAAGCAAAATATAAAACTGAACGGAAACTAGCTCTGACTAAACATCAATATAAAGTTGGCCCGACAAGGCGCTCATAACTACTACAACTAACAAATAAACAAAATATACATACAAGGCCTACAAGCCCAACATACTGCATAACTAACATGATATGTCTACAAGCCTCTACTAATGGATGTACTGTGATCGGAACAGGGCCCTGACCTACCCATAACATATATACGTATATACACAAGATGTACATAAAACTCTAGACCCGGTAACTCCAAAGGACGTGGAGCTTACCGATCAAGCTGAACTCGGGCAACACCTACTGAGGAGGTTTACCCATTTATCTGTCTGAACCTGCACACTGAAATGCAACATCCCCAGAAAAAAGGGACGTCGGTACAAAATAATGTACCGAGTATGTAAGGCAATAAAATAACTGAAAGCTAAAAATGAACTGATAACATAATAACTGAAAGTAACTGGGAGTCAAAAATAATCTGGAGATATACTTACCTGCTGATACTGACTCAACTCTCTCAATATAATAAGTAAAATAAATGTCCGCCCCGATAAGGTTCGAAACGTGTAGCTACTCTGCCGTAGTAGGCTCGCTCGTAGGCGCTCGGCCATACTAGGCTCTGTATTTCGGCTATTCTAGGATAGCTCATAAGTGCTTGGCCACATTAGACTCAGTATATAACTTACCATTTGATCAAAGGTTGCCCAATAGGGGTCTGCCCATCCATTATAGCTAGATGGTGGTGAAATACTATAATATTGTATATATATATAGACTCTCTGCTCTCTTGGTTGACAGAAGACAAAACTAAACTGAATATGAAGTCCCGATAAGGGAGCATATTGTAACTAATGAGACTAGGATAATGTACATAAGTTCAGGATTACAAACTTCTCTTTATGTCTCGTTATCAAACACATGTAGTTATAGGACCATGCCAAAATGAAGGAAATATTTAGCCTTAACATACCTTATCACAATCTTTCAAATCACCAAGTTGAACTTGCTTTTTCACACCTTAATCTACAATAAAGATAATAATACTATCATTAAATTACGAATGTACAACTATCGCACAACGAACGACGAGCTTATTTTGTATAAAAACGGACAACATCTCCCCTATAATCCCTACTTCCTCCAAATTCAAGATAAAACCAACAACAAAAGAACACAACAATATCAACATATATACATTATTTTCCAACCTTATATATACCACAAAATACTACAAAATATCCCAACACCCCAATCTCTTCATACACAAAACGACCACCGTAGTAGTGTCAAACAACCTGAAAATATTATGACGAACGACCAGCCCTCCACCCTGCATTTATGTGGTATTTCTCCACATCTTTCCTCCTCCAAAACTCCAGAAAACAGTAGTAAAACACGCAACCTAAAAGAACAACAAAATAGTCCACAAAACAGTCCGCTACAAGGGAATAACTCGAACTCACGACTTCTGATCACCATCCCGTGAGTTCTTACAACTATAGAATGACTTACCATGAATTTACAGCAGAAAAAATGGATGAAAGAGAGCAGTAAAATTATCTTATTTGTTGGATAACTTAGCTCCTATTTTGGTTCTTCACACTCTAGGTTTTACCTCCAATTAGAACTTGAAGGGGAGAGAAAATCAATTAGAGTTTGTGGGTAATTTTTGGGAGGAAGCTTGCCGGGGTTTAGGTCTGGTTATTTGTGATGTATAATGTTGGTTATATTGCAGGAGATAAGCCCTTAAATGGGCTATTTAGCTGACCCGAAATAGCCTCTTTTGGGCTCTCATTTAACCAAGTAGGTGACACACCTACTTGTCACTTAGCAGCCCGCGCAGTCTTGCAAAAATGCATATATCTCTATACTCCAATGCCGTATTGACAAATGACGTTAGAAAATAGACTCATAGAGCTTCAATTTGATGGGTGGAACACCCCATAAATCTAAGTATGTTGGGAGAAAACCGCAGTTACATTTGACCCAAACTTTCAGTAAAACTTATGAATGCAACTCGTGATGACTTTCATCGACTTTTGTTCCACAACTCGCTTGACTTCAAAAGATAATACACGACTATCATACGACTAACATAACTCATAATATAACCTTCTTATCATGCTGAGAACCCTAGTCTCACCCCAAAAGTATATGTTATAACATTCCAAACTTGTTGACTTGCGACGAAATATTATTTTCTTCAATTCCTTAGCTTCTAAACCTTCCAACCCTCTTTGTACTTGTTGTTCGTGATCCTCAATATATGTAACATCCGAGGTACCATGATAAATTACTTTATATACTTCCAAAGATGATCTCATTTTCGGTCTTACATTAGTTTACTTACGACACACTTTTACATAAGAAAATATGGAGTGTAACACTCAACTCCGCTCGAAAGTCAACAAAGTCAACCTTCGAGCCCACGTGTCGGGATTCCAAAAATTCTTGAAGACAATCATTACTCATAATACCACAAACTCAAATATATAATTTATTCCTAATTCCATGTCCACTTTTGTGGTCAAAATTCAAATATACAAAATCTAGGTTTTCTTCAAAATCTCATAATTTTCACCAATTTTCATATTTGTAATCCATGTATAATTCATGTGTTTAACTCTTAATGTGTATAAATCACTTGCCTAGTGATGGATGATGAATAAACTCCTTCAATAATCGCCCCAAGCTCGGCTTGAGATAAAATGAGCTAAAACTCCTTTTTTGCAATCTTATACATTGCCCAGACGACCTTCATCGCGAACGCGGAAATTCCCTCACTTTCGCGAAGCACAACCAACTTCTGCTCCCAAACTCCTCTACGCGAATACGAGAAAGGATACACGAACGCAAAGCTTTACCAGCCTACCCATCGCGAACGCGTTTGCCCTTCCGCGAACACGATGACCAAATCAGCCATTATACCAGCTTTTTCATCGCTAACGCGAACATTGAATCGCGAATGCAGAGCCTTGCCCCCCAAACATTCGCAAACGCGAAGCACAAAATCCCAGCAACCAATTCTTTCTTCGCGAACGCGATAACCGCTACACGTTCGCGATAAACAACACCAGAACCAACAACAGCATCAACAAAACATGGAGAAATGATCCGAAACCACCGCGGAACTCACCCGAGGCCCCGTCCGATCACACCAACATGTCCCAATACCTTATCCATAGGCTCGAAACACCACAAATAATATCAAAATCATGAATCGACGATCAAAATCCTTCTTTCAACTTTCAAACATTGCAACTTCTACGAACGCGTCCGAATCATACTTAAACATTCCGAAATGATGCCAAAGTTTACATACAAGTCACAAATCAAGATATGAACTTATTCCAAGGCCCGGAACCCCAAACGAATATCGATAATACCAAAGTCCACTTCAAAACAAACTTAGGAAATTCTAAAACTTTCAAAATGCCAACTTTCCATAATAAGCGCCGAAATGCTCCTGGACCACCCGATACTCAACTAGAACATATGCCCAAGTCCGAAATCATCGTACGAACCTATTGGAACCTTCAAATATGGATTCCGAGGTAGCTTACTCCAAAGTCAAAAGCTTCGTCAACTCTTCCAACTTAAAGCTTCCGAATTGAGAATTTTCCTTTTGAATCTACTCCGAACTTCCCGAAATTCAATTCCAACTATGCGTACAAGTCATAAAACATGAAGTGAAGCTACTCAAGGCCTCAGAACGTTGAACGACGGTCTAGAGCTCAAAACATCGGTCGAGTCGTTACAATTTAAAATAGAGTATGGCTCTCGAGGTCATAATTTACAAATTTGAAACATTTTCAAAAATTATTTTGACAACTTTACAAGTTTAAAATTTGAACCAATGTTGAAATCCAATTTTACACGTTGATTTAATATTTTAATACCTTAATGTTGTTTTCTCGAAATATAATATGCAATACAAAATAGAAGGAATTTTTCTAAGTAATGAAAAATTGGGGAAAATTCCCTGGCGCTATTTTCCAGTTTCCCACATTCAAAGTGCCCTTATAAGTTTCCCTCCGTTGCTTCCTTCTCCATTACACTATTCTCCATTCCCCAATGCCTTCTTCATCCACAGTTATCCACACAATCGACGACGACGACGACGTGCTCTCTCTCTCTCTCTCTGTGTGTGTGTGTGTGTGTTTCCTTTGTTTTCAACTACTAACCCTCATGCTATTTTCCTACAGGAATTTGATTGGGACTTAGCTGTGAAAGAAATCGATGGGGCTTTAGAAGCAACAGCAATTTCCAACAGACCATTTTCTTCTAATTTTGCTTCTACTTCTCATTCAAATCACCAAGTTAAGGAAACCCATAAGTACCCTTTTGCTCCTTCTTCTTCAAGACAATCCACACTTGATAAATTTTTCCAAAATTCCACCAAACAGGACAATCGAAACGGGCTCGGACAAAAGAACGAAGATGATTTTGAATCTTGTGGGCCCAGTGAATCATCTCAGGGCCCTAATGATGTGAAGATTGATCCGGAGGCTGCAAAAACTTGGATTTTCCCAGGTTCTTTTTTTTTTTTCACTGTTTTTTTTTGGTTATAGTTCATCAATATCTTGTTTTAATTTATATTTTTACATATTTATGTTCTCTAGAAGTCAAAAAGTGCCAGCATTTTTGAGTGTTTTACTTTATGTTTCGCGGATTCTTCATTTGACTTGATGTACATGTCCCAAATGAGATACTGTAATATTTATCATTCCAATTAAAATAAACTTAGGTAAAAGCTGAATGTGTTTGTTCTCATCGTAGACGTAGGTTTGGCAGTTAGTTGTTGATTGGGCTTTTTAAGAATTAGTAAATACTCTCTATGTTCCAATTTATGTAAAGAAAGAAGATTTTTGAAACTTGTGGTCTAAATTAAACCATAAATATCTGTGCGGCTAAAAATCATCTCATTAAGGATAAAATGAGAAGTGTATTGTTAGATTGTCTCTAAATATAGAATCGTGTCATTCTTTTAGGACAAACTAAAAAGGAAATACCATCACATACATTGGGACTGCGGGAGTACCATTTGTTGTGACCCAAGGGGACGACTGAGTGGTTTAGGTGTACAAGTACAACTTGGAGATCCCATGTTCGAATCTTAACTATAATACTCAGTAGTATCTTTTCATCCATGTTGAGCAGGTTGACCTGCCAACTGTGCATGTGGGCTGTAGTAGGCTGCCAAGTGAATTAGTCGAGGCCCATATATGTTGGTCGAGCCCTACGATTATCAAAAGAAAGGAAAAAAGAGAAAAACCATGTATTATATTTGATCTTGGTTAATCTATTGTTATCCTTATACCAAAACTAGCAATGTGGGAGAAGGTGAAAATTATTGTATGTTGCTTTTGAGAAATAATTATAATTTTGTTAGTGATGTGCAACTGCATTTTTCTTCTTCTTTCCTTTTAAGACCTTTTTGTTAAATTTTAAGCATGCTATCTCTGTTCTCTAACATGATATTTAAGCAAATTGCCAATATTGACGAGTTATGCTGCTTGAATGAAACTTTTGCATGGATAGTCATAAGCTCTATGATGTAACTGTCACTATCTTTTAGATAAAGCATTGTAGTAGTTTCTTGGAATGAAGACTCATGTTCAGTTAACTTTATTTTTCCTGCAGTCAATTTCGATCGTCGTGATTATCAATTTTCTATCATCCAGACTGCTCTTTTTAGCAATACCTTAGTGGCATTACCCACAGGTCTTGGGAAGACATTTATTGCTGCTGTTGTAATGTATAATTATTTCAGATGGTTTCCAGAAGGTAATGCAGTGCTACATCTATCGTATTTCTTATTCTTTTAAACTTGTCACACACTATTTCCGGTAACTACTCTCGTCATGTCTCCACATTGAAGAGCTAGTTTTTGAGAAGCAAGATTAATCTCAGCTGAATCTGCTGAAATTTTGAGCTATAAAAAAGTGACAAGTAGGTGCTTTGAACATAAGAATTTACTCCCCCCATCCCAATAAACTCAACCTAAATTAACCTCTACATTTATGTAGAGTAAAATGTTGAATAAACTGGGAAGTTTAAATAATGGTTTAAATCGTGAAATGGTTAGTAGCGTGTCATTGGTACTTTGCTTTTCTCTTATACTCATTGGGCAGTTCAGATGGACTTCAACCTTCTATCCCAACCAATCTCAAAAGGGGCGAGATGGAGATTCATTTTCTGCCCCCAGTGAGATGGGATGTAGTGAGCCCCTAGTCTGTTGCTGGTAGATCTAATGGGATACTGGACATGAAAGATCCCAAGCCGGAGAAATGCATGGCTCCCTGGCGGTTCATGGGATGGATGTTCGCATTCCTCCGCATGATCTAACACTACCTCGTTCATCCAGATGCCAAATGAAGTTGAACAAGTGTGATATGAGTAGTTCTATAGCAGACTTAGGTCTCCATGCTCTCTCTTCACTCTGTCCTCTTTCTCTTGATGACATCTTTTACAATTTCAACTCTCTTGCACCCTGTATAACAAAGAACAAAAAGATTTGTTTTGAAATAAGTGTTAAGAACTTAGTCATGATATATATACATCACAATGAACTTCGAGCATTTTGATTCATAGACTTCAATTGTTAAGCTCTTACCATTGCCAATGATCATTTTGATTTAAATGGACCTCTGTCAGCAGCTAATTCTACTTGTTATATTTTGCTTTGACTTTTCATTGTACTGTTCATAGTTCTTGTATTTTGAGTGCACATCTTGTGCTAACAACTGTGAAATATTATGCAGCAACATTATTAGGCTAGATACTTCATTTTATGCATTTTCAAGTTTGTGAACAAAGGAAATTTTGTTTTGAGTTTTAAGATGCCTGAATCCTGATGAGCCCTTCACTTACTAATGATGGTCCTGTTTTTTTTTTATATATATATATATATATATATATATCGGCTGAGAAGATATTTTAATCCAAACCTTTGGATTAACTGTTCTGGATGGTGTCCCAATGGCAGGGAAAATTGTTTTTGCAGCTCCTTCACGCCCACTTGTTTTGCAGCAGGTGGAAGCATTGCATAAGTTTGTAGATATTCCACAAGTAAGCTAGAAGTTTGTTCTGTTTTCTATTATTTCTATGTTGTTTTTCTAATCCTGTGTCCTAAAAGAGCAAATGTACTGTTATTTATATTTTAAGACATTTGTTGCTAAATTGATTACAGGAGTGCACAATTGATCTGACAGGTCAAACAAATCCGTCGAGAAGAGCGAGCTTATGGAAAGAGAGACGAGTTTTCTTTGTTACTCCACAAGTGCTGGAGAAGGATATACATTCTGGTGACGTTCTTCACTCTGGTGCTGATACAATTTTAAAAGTGTTATATAGTTTTCGCGTATTCAAGGTTTACCCCTTCCACATGATTTGTGCTTTCATGAGAGGAAATAGAACTTAACTGCGGTGACTTATTTGAATTTCTGGATGTGAATGTACATGCTAGAGGAAAGTGTCACTTATATTGTATAATTGGATCACTTTCGGGTCAACAACCGTAATCACTCTTAACAGAGGTGTTGAAAGCACGTCTAAAACTGAATTTATATAATTTGTATTTTTTGACATACTTTTGGAGGTATTTTCACTTAATAACTCTACACTTTCTGTAGATAATAGCTATTTAACTAACACCGTGATTACGCCTTTCTTGTTTTGAAGAAAAATCAGATGTAATTATTTACCAGAAGCTTGAGGACACTATTATATTAAGCATTCTAGGTTCGAACAAGAATGAATATAGGTTAATGCTTGGCCCAAACAGAATTATTCTGCTTAGATACTATCTAAATATGCAAAAAGAAAACGTAGAAGAGGCATCAGACATTGAAGTTGTTAAGCTGTAATAAGTTTAAGTATGTTTACTTGACAATGACCACTTTGAGCATATCTCGTTCAGGTTTGATAACACACAAAAATTTGTTATTTGCTTCACGGCTTTTAACAGTTTAATAACTGCTTGAATGACCCTGGCAAGAGGGGCATGAATGACCCTAGCAACAATGATCATAACGGTATGTCTTAGGGAATGTGGGATGGATATTGTTTGTGTTTTGGAGAAAAAATGGAAAACGTGACAAATGGTGTTGTGAGGAGTATTTGGGGTGGAAAGTGGGTGAAACATGATGCTATCCCATCTAGGGTGTTCGCAGGGGGATACTTTTATTATGGGATGAGAAAAAAAATGAAGTTATGGAAACTAAGAAGGGTGAGTTATGTATATCAGTGAGATTTCAAAATTATTGGAATGTGGTGAAGTGGGATTTCAGGGGAGTGTGCTCCTAGGGAGGGCTTGAAGGCGGTATTTTGGGAAGAGATGACTAATATATGGGAGAGTGGGACATTCCATGGTTGGTGGGAGGGGATCTCAATACTATCTGATAGTCGGGGGAGGGAAGGGGACCATAGCCGGGAGAGGGAGGGGAGCAGGGGGTTTACGAGGGCTATGGAGGAGTTTTTGGAGTTTATCGATAACCAGTTTCTTGTTTACCTTCCTTTAACAGTTGCTAGATTCTCTCAGTCTAGATCGGAAGACTCTTTTTCTAGATCAAGACTTGACAGATTCTTGGTGTCCAATTTTTGGGATGAGATGAATCTAGGGCTGGGTATATATCGGGTATAACCGATAGCCCGAATCGATAAAATGCTATTGGGTTATCGATATCGGGTTATTAGGTAAATAATTTGATAACAGTTTAATATTATTTGACTATTGGGTTATTGGTTCGAGTCTCAGTTTGCCCAATTTTGTTAAGGTTTAATCGATAACCGAATAAGCTTTAACAAAAATATAATTTTACCCACTGTATATAAAGCCACCTTATTACTTCATTCTCTCATTCTCTTAATTCTCTCGGCAGTTACTCTTAATCTTCTCACCTTAATCCTTAGAATAAGTTTTAAACTTTTCTGAATTTCTCATCTTAATTCTTCAGTTAAAATTTTTAGTTGTAAACTTTAAATAATTAATTGTTTAGATTTTTAGTTTTGCTATTTGTTTCTTTTGTTGCAGTGATTCTTTAGTATTTACAAGATTAGCATTTTATTATTTTTCTGTGAGTTATGCCTGCCCGCAGTGAGATAGTTAGTAAGATTAGATTGTTGAATGTCTTATTCCTTACTCCTACTAACTTATAACTTTGAAAATTGAGATCATTCATTGGGATTTTCATATGCAAGAAGTTGAAATTTAATCCCTCTTTTCTTAAGAGCAAAAATTCAGTTTCTTTCTCTTAACATTATGATCACGATTTCTGTAATAAAAACATGAAATTTTTGGATATATTTTATTCTTATCGGGTAAACCAATAACCGAACCAGTAAGGATCGTTAAACGATACCCGATAATCGATATCTTATCGGTTCGGTTATCGGTTTAGTATATTTATAAACCGATAACCTATATGCCGAACCGATAACATTCACAACAGAACCGAACCGAACCAACCGATGCCCACCCCTAAATGAATCTGAATGTAATTCTGGTTCCTTTCCCTAGATTGACATTAGACCATTCACCTATTATGCTAGATGGGAGGGGGGGGGGAGGAAGGAGGGCGAGAGATCCTTTTAGATTTGAAAATATATGGTTGAAGGCGTCGGACATAGGGAAAGAGTGGCAGGGTGGTGGAGTAGTTATGTAGTGATAGGGAACTCGTCTTTCCGACTTGCAAGGAAACTAAAGATGCTTAAGAGATTTGGCAGGGTAGAGGTGAAGATAAAAAAGGTCATTCACGAGGTCAGGGAGTTAGAGATGGTAGAAAGGAAGACAAGGTTGGTGAATAGGGAAAAGGTGAGGGAGGAGTTAAAAAGAGCTAGCTTCTTTGGCTATAGCTCATAAGATTAGTTGGAGGCAAAAATCGAGGGTGTTATGTTTGGAGGAGGGGACTTGAATACAAATGTTTCCACAAGGTTGCGGTGGCTAATGGGAGGAGAAACTCATAGACTCAGTAGAGATAAATAGGGTGGTGCATGAGGGTCTGGAGGTAGGTGAGCTATCGTGGTTTCTAATGAACAATTATTTATGGAGGAGGCAGATTGGAGGGCTATTCTAAGGGGTTTTGAGTTTAAACATATAGGGGAATAGAAAAGTGGATGGTTAAAGAAGACTATTAGAGAATACTAGGTGAAGAAGACAGTTGAAAGTTGTGTAGGGGATAAAGCTCTAGGACCAGACGGTTTCACCTTAGTATTTTTCTAGTAGTGTTAGAAACTATTGCAGCTTTCTAGAGTACGGGGGAGTTCGAAAAAAGTTTCAATGCCTCTTTCGTTGTCATCATTCCGAAAAGATAGGAAGCATCGAGTATAAAGGTTTATAGACCTATTGTTCTAGTAGGGAGCATTTATAAGATAGGTATTGGATGAGACAATATCTACTTCGCAAAATGCTTTTATGGAAGGTAAACAAATTCTAGATGCAACATTGGTGGCTAATGAACTGGTTGATTCGAGAAGAAAGAAAGGGGAACCGAGGATTTTGTGTAAATTGGATTTTGAGAAAGCCTATGATCATGTTAATTGGGAGTTCCTTGATTTCATTATGTTGAGGATGGGATTTGGGGCAACATGGAAATAAATCAAGTTTTGCATTTCAACTGCCAAGTTCTCTGTCCTCATGAATGGTAATCCATGCGGGTTCTTTGGTTGCATGAGAAGAATGAGACAGAACGACCTACTTCGTATATATTTTTCATTTTAATGATGGAAGCATTGAGTAGAATGATGGATAAAGCTGTAGTAGGGGGTTACTTAAGTGGTTTTTCTGCAGCGACGAGTGGTCAAAGTATTGTAAGGATATCTCATCTATTATTTGCAGATGATACTTTAGTGTTTTGTGATGTTGATAGAGCCTAGTTGTCTTATATGAGACAAGTGCTGATACAGTTCCCATTGGTGTCGAGCCTAAAGATCAACCTTAGAGAATGCGAGATTATTTCAGTGGGGTGCAGAGAATATGGAGGTCCTAGCACATGTCAGGAATTGTATGACCGGGGTTCTTCAACTACTTGCTTGGGCTTACCGCTAGGTGCATCTAACAAAAACCTAGCGGTTTGGAACCCGGTAATAGAGAGGGTAGACAAAAGGCTCGCAGGTTGGCAAAAGAGGTACTTATCCAAAAGGAAAAATGAATTGTTAACTAAGAGTACACTATTGGGTATTCTTACTTATTTCATGTCCGTGTTACAGGCTCCGATTGGCGTTACTAGGAAGTTAGAAAACTTCAGAGAGATTTTCTATGGCATGGCTCAAGTGGGGAGAGGAACTCACTTGGTTAATTGAGAGATTGTTACCACACCGCAGTGTTGTAAATAGCGCTCGCCTCAGCGCTAATAGCATGAGGCGAGGCGAGCTGCCATCACTATTTTACAGTGTGGCGTAGCGTTTTCAACACTATCAGTACACTATTGTTACCATGCCTCTGCCTTTGTAGCGTGTGGCGACCTGTAGCGTCGCTTTTTGCAAAAAAGTAAAGAAGAAGGCAGTAGCAGCGGTCTGTTAAAACAAAAAATTAGGGCTCGCGATTTCTTTACTCTTTCTCCTTCAAGTCGACAACAAACCTATAACAGACCAGCTCTTTTCTTTCTTCTTTCTTCATCAGGTATGCTTCTCTTCATCTCTTTTCTTCTTTCTTCTTCTCATTTCTTCTTTCTTCGAGTTTCAGTTCTGTGACTCTGTCCAATTTTTTTTTCCTTCTTTCTTCTCTGTTCTCTCTTCTTTCTTTTAGTTTTGGGCTCTGTTTTTAATCGCTGTTACTCTGTTTTTTCTTCCTTTTGCTTGTTAGTATGAATCTACTATAGCTATATATTGAGTTTTTAATTTTTGAAAATTGATATATTTATTAATATATTGTTGCTATTTGAGTTTTTAGTTATATATAGAATATTTTATTTTTTTGTATAAATTGTCGCTTCACAGCAAAAAGGCAAGCGCTTCGCTGCTCGCCTCTCGCCTCAGTGAAGCGGACCCTCGTTGCTATTTATCGCCGCACGCTATCCAAAACACTGCTACACCGAAGTGTTGTGTAGACTTGGGATAAAAAATCTAAGAGTTTTCAACAAGGCGTTAGTGACAAAGTGACTACGGAGATTTGGGGTAGAGGTGGAGGCTTTTTGGAAGGGGTAATTGCAGAGAAGTATGAGGTGTTGGAAGGGGGGTGGAGGACTTAAAATGTCACTTCCTTTTGGGTGCAGGTTATGAAGAAATATTATAAAAGGGTGGAAATTTTTTAATTGAAATATATCATTCAGGGTGGGTGATGGGAAGAAGATAAGTTTTTGAGATCACAGGTGGTGCGAGAGCAACACATTGAGAGTCACGTATCTGAACATACAATATTTCAAGCCAAAAGAAGATGCCAGTCTTACGATTGTGGAGCTTATAAGGGGGAGAAATGCAATGGGACTTGAGATTTAGGAGGAACTTGCAAGACTGGGAGGTAGAGGAATATCAAACTTGCTCGTATTGTTTCACAATAAAAAAATGTCACAGGATAGACATGATGCATGGAGATTGGAGGCGGGAAAAATAACGTTTTTTCCATTAAGTCCTATTATGAGTAGCTTCTGATGAGAGAGGAGCCATCCTTTCCACATAATTCGGTATAGATTCCATAAGTAACGAGAATGGTAGGTTTCTTCACTTGGCTAGCTATGAGACGAGTGATTTTGACGGCGGAGAATTTGAGGACGAGGAAGATTACTTATGTTAGCTAATGCTTCATGTTTAAAGAATCAGGAGAGAATGTGAATTACCTCCTTTTACATTGTTGTATAACATCTTACTTGTGGTGGAAAATTTTGAGATGGTATGGCATGGAGTGGGTGATGCCGGGCAGCATAATAGAAACAATTTTAGCTGGGTTTTAGAAGACGGAAGAGAAGACACATGACATGGGTTGTTGCTCCCCTAGCACTTATGTGGATCGTATGGAAAGAGAGGAATAGGAGAGCCTTTGATGGAGTAGAGAAAGATCTTGTACTTTTGAGGAATAGCCTTTCTTCACTTATTGCTTTTTGGTGCACCCACGAGGTTCATTTATGTATAGATGGTTGAATGACATCTATAGAAAACCATATCTTTTTGTAGGGTTTTCTATCTTTTCTGTTTACGTTGTGTATAGGGCATCTTCTTGCCCTTTGTTTTTAATCAAATTATTACTTTATCCCCCTCCCCCCCCAAAAAAACTATTTGGCTTGCATCTGATTATGGATTTTCCTATTCATCAGTATGGTCATTGGCTGTTCCTTCCTGATATTTTTAGTTCCATGATTATTGTGCATAGCATGTATTGTCATTGGTGTCCATCATGGAGGTGATTTCATTCTTTAGGGGTGTGAGAAAGCACCGGGAGAAAATATGATATTATTAACATATATTGACAATGATACAATGAGCCATATATAGATATATATAATACATGTCCTACTCCTAATACATATGAGATTAGGGTTATTTACTACTATTTAACTACCAAATTAACACTTCCCTTCAAGCTGGTGCATATAAATTATATGTACCGAGCTTGTTACATATATAACTAATACGAGGACCAGTGAGAGACTTGGTGAAAATATCAACAAGTTGATCATTCGACTTCACAAATTTTGTAGCAATATCTCCTAAGAGTATCTTTTCTCTGACGAAGTGACAATCAATCTCAATGTGTTTAGTCCTCTCATGGATCACCAGATTTGATGCAATATGAAGGGCAGCTTGATTATCGCTCACAAGTTCCAGCTAGCCGATTTCACCAAATTTCAACTTCTTGAGCAATTGTTTGTTCCAAATTAGCTCACATGTTGCCATAGCCATTGCTCGATGTTCTGCTTCTGCACTAGATCGATCAACTACATTCTGTTTCTTGCTCTTCCAAGACACCAAATTGCCTCCTACTAAAACACAATATCCAGACTAGAACGTCTGTCAGAAGGTGATCCTGCCCAATCAACATCTGAGTATCCAACGATCTGCTCATGGCCTCGATCCTCAAACAATAACCCTTTGCTTGGAGCTGATTTTATATACCGAAGAATGCGGGCAACTGCATCCCAATGACTATCACAGGGAGAATCCATAAACTGACTTACAACGCTCACAAGAAAGGAAATGTCAGGTCTAGTCACTGTGAGATAATTTAATTTACCAACCAACCGCCTATATCTTGCAGGATTGCTTAGCGGCTCCCTTGTCCTGGCAGAAGTTTAGAATTCGGATCCATCGGAGTGTCAATCGGTCTACAACCTGTCATTCCTGTCTCCTCAAGAATGTCTAAGGCATACTTCCGTTGTGATATCACAATATCTGAGCTAGACTAAGCGACCTCAATACCCAGAAAATACTTTAGTTTGCCCAGATCCTTTGTCTGAAAGTGTTGAAAGAGATGTTGGTTCAATTTAGTAATACCATCCCGATCATTGTCGGTAATAACAATATCGTCAACATAGACCACCAGATAAATACAAAGACTCGAAGCAGAACGCCGGTAAAACATAGAGTGATCAGCTTCACTTCGTGTCATGCCAAACTCCTGGATAACTGTGCTAAACTTACCAAACCAGGCTCGAGGAGATTGCTTTAAACCATAAAGTGACCGGCGCAAGTGACATACAAGGCCACGAGACTCCCCCTGAGTAACAAACCCAGGTGGTTGCTCCATATAAACTTTATTCTCAAGGTCACCATGTAAAAAAGCTTTCTTAATGTCCAGCTGATAGAGAGGCCAATGGCGAACATCAGCCATGGATAGAAAAGGGCGAACTGATGCTATCTTAGCCACGAGAGAGAATGTATCACTGTAATCGAGCCCAAATATCTGATTATATCCCTTGGCAACAAGACGGGCCTTAAGACTATCAACCTTGCCATCCGGACCAACCTTGATTGCATACACCCAACGACAACCAACAGTAGATTTGCATGAAGGAAGAGGAACGAGCTCCCAAGTACCACTCGTATGTAAAGAAGACATTTCGTCAATCATAGCCTGTCAACATCCTGGATGAGACAATGCTTCACCTATAAACTTAGGGATGGAAACAGAGGACAAAGAACGATATAAAAGCATAATAGGGTGATGACATATGATGATAACTTAAACCGACATAATGGGGATTAGGATTAAGTGTGGTTCGTATACCTTTCCGAAGTGCAATCGGTGTACTAGGAAGAGACAAGTCCGCAGTAGGAGCAGGGTCAGGTATAGGACGTGAATCAACTGAGCCTGATGCTGGGCGCGGACGACGATGATAAGTCAAGAGTGGTGTTTCTGTGGCTGGGGATCTAGGAGGAGCCATACTAGACTCCCCAACGGTTGGAATGAGTAAGACATCTGTGGCGGAAGGTGAAAGAGGAGCTATAGTAAACACCTCAAAGGTCGGTATATGTAAGACCTCAGATATATCGAAGTGGTCAGAAGAGGTAAAGAAAGGTTTAGACTCAAAAATGTGACGTAAGTTGACATAAGGTACCTACGAAGGTCAGGTGAGTAACAATGATATCCCTTCTAAACACGAGAATAACCAAGGACGATACACTTGAGAGCACAAAGAGCTACTTATCTTTCCCAGGGGCTAAGTTATGAACGAAACAAGTGCTCCCAAAAACACGAGGGGGAAGAGAGTATAAGGGTGACTGGGAAACAATACTGAATACAGAATCTAATTCTGGATGGGAGATGAAGGCATCCGATGAACCAAATAACAAGCTTTGAGAACTGCATCGCCCCAAAAACGCAACGGAACATGAGATTCAGTGAGAAGTGTGTGAGCAGTCTCAATGAGGTGCCTATTCTTTCTCTCTGCAACCCTATTTTGCTGAGGGGTTTAAGGACAAGAGGCCTGATGAATAATTCCTTGAGAAGTCATAAATTGCTGAAATTGAGAGGATAAATATTCTAAGGCATTATCACTACGAAAAGTGCGAGTAGAAACACCAAATTGATTTTTGATTTCAGCACAAAAATTCCGGAATATAGAAAATAACCCATAACGATCTTTCATTAAGAAAAGCCAAGTACATCTTGAATAATCATCAATGAAACTAACAAAATAACGAAATCCCAAGGTTGAACTGACACTACTAGGACCCCATATATCAGAATGAACGAAAGAAAAAACAGACTCCGCATGACTCTCAATACTACGAGGAAAGGAGGCTCGGGTATGTTTCCCGAGCTGACACGACTCACAATCTAATCTAGATAAACTAGACAAACTAGGCACCATCTTCTGAAACTTGGATAAACTTAGATGTCCTAAACGTTTGTGAATTAGGTCTGGAGGATTTGTAACTAGACATGCCTTGGAGGAATTGAGTGAGTTAAGGTAGTAAAGGCCTTCTGATTCAAGCCCTGTTCCAATCGTCTGTCCCGTACTGCGGTCCTGCATAATAATAGAATCATCAATAAAATATATACCACAATGGAGGGCACGAGCCAAACGACTAACAAATGCAAGACTAAAAGGACAACCATGGACATAAAGAACGAAATCTAGAGTGACAGAGGGTAGGGGATTAGCTTGTCCAACTCTATTTGCTTTAGTTTGAGACCCATTGGCTAAAGTACTAGTGGGAAGAGACTGTGAATACACAATATTTGACAAAAGGGATTTATTACATAGATATGATCAGAAGTGCCCGAGTCCACGACCCATGGTCCAAGAGTACTAGATTGGGAAATACAAGCAAAAGAATTACCAGCAACAGAAGTGTCAGTCTGAGCAATAGAGGCTGCTGGTGGAGATGTCTGCTTACTTGCTCGATACTGAAGGAACTCATTATATTCCCCTTCAGATAAAGAAAATCCTTGGTTACCTATAGTCTCGGTCTGAGCAACATAAGTATTTTTGGGTGGACGATCATGTAAAGAATAGCACACGTCACAAGTGTGTCCAAGTTTATGACAATAAGAGCACTTGGGTCTAGATCTTCCAAAACGACCTCTTCCTCGTCTATACTCCATAGTTTGAGATGCCCGATTGTTCACTATCTGGGATGCAAGAACAGACGAGTCAAGTGTCTGTGATGAGATCACTGGGTGACTTGGTGCTGCAGCAAGGCGAAGTAATCGAGAATAATTCATCAACTGTGGGGACAGTCGGACTAGCCAAAATCTGATCGCGTACTGAGTCAAGATCATTAGGAAGTCCAGCAAGAGTAAGAACTAGAAACATCTTTTGTCGCTGCTCTTGTTGCTTTTCAACACTAGCAGAAACTGACATCAACTTCTCAAATTCCTCCATTACTGTTTGTACTTGTCCCAAGTAAGTAGACATATCTAATTCATGTTTCTTTAACTTTGTCATCCGCGATATCACATCATAGAAACGAGATATGTCATTAGTGTATAAAGTGCGAGCCTTTTCCCAAACCAAATAACATGTTTGGAATGGACGAAACAAGGGCATCAACTTGGAATCAATAGATCGCCACAGAATACTGCATAATTGAGCATCGATCTTCTCCCAAAGTGCTTTGGCCTTTTCATCTCCTTCGCTAGACTTCTTGATTAAATGATCTTGAATACCTTGACCTTTACACCCCAACTCGACAGACGAAGCCCAAACTAAGTAGTTTGAACTTCCCATTAAAGGTTCTGAGGTAATCATAACACCGGAACTGCCAGAGCTCGGGTTTTTAGACCCGAAAGCATCAACTCCCAAAGACGTCGTTGGATTGAAGAGAGGTCTATGAAATTATCACCAAATAACAGAAAGAATCAATTGAAAACTCGCTGAAACAGACGAAGGAGACACTGTTTTTGCCGGAAAATTACTATAGCTGCCGGGAAAAATCAGTGTAATCACCGGAAAAAACTCAAAGTGGTCAGAATAAAACGAAAACAATATGGGTGAGGTCGGAATTGGTAGACGACCCAACTGTTATGAAGAAACTTTTTCAAAAAATGGCCGGAAGTGGCTGTAAGCGCCGGCACGTGAGCTCACGCGTGAGCTTCTGGTGGCGCGTGGGGGTGCGTGAGGAGGCTGCTGCCGGAGATTTTTACTGGGGTTTGGTCGCCGGACAGTGGTGACTCTAGTGGTAGTGTTGGATTTTGCACAACACTGACAGAGACAACGCAGACGCAAACAACCTTGAAAAAGTCGTCGGAAAAAGACTTCCGGTGACTGATTTCTCTTCCCGGAATCGCTGGAATTTATGCACATTGTAAATCTCTCACGAGTGATCTGATACCACGTGAAAAGGAGAAACTATGATATTATTCACATATATTGACAATGATACAATGAGCCCTATATATATAATACATTTCCTACTCCTAATACATATGGGATTAGGGTTATTTACTACTATTTAACTACCAAACTAACAAGGGGCTACCAAATGAGTCAACTTCATTCTTTAGAGGTTGGGATATCTATAGTCTAGTTAATGCTTATGGTGCCTTTTCCTAGTTCACAAGTCACTGCATGCTTTATTGGCAAACTTGATTGCTATTCCATCTTGAGTTTAAATAGAGCTTATCTTGTGTTGTTTCGGAATATAGAATATGGTGTACACAAGGGATTGTTTTTCAATGGTCGGAGTTTAATATATGATTGTAATAGCCAATAGCTCACGCCCCAGATAGATCTAACACAGCAAATAAATGCTGTTGGTGTAGCTTTTGGTTTTAGTTCTTTTATAGTGCCTGAATGGGAGTTATGTTCAAAAGTTTTTGCTAGCACATCAACCATATGAGTTTGAATGAATTAATTTGAAGAAGTATTTAATGACTAGAGGTTGCATGCACATTTGAATGTATTTCCTTTTGATTATGAGAATTGTAAACCTCATAACTTTGAAATTTCCGTTCTTAGACCATATTGAACGTTTATGAAATTATATCTGTAAAATCACAGGAATATGCTTCATGAGACATCTAGTTTGCTTGGTAATCGACGAGGCTCATCGCGCAAGTGGAAATTACTCTTATTGTGTAGTAGCTCGCCAGGTTTGTCATTCAGTTTGTTTTTATGTTCTAGCTTTCTGATATGATTCTTAATGTATCTGTCAACATGAGACTATTTTGTAACTTTATGAGTTGCTTTGCCACGTGAATTTAACCTGGTACCTGTTTATAGTTGTTCTCTCCTTTCTGTTGATAATCAGTATATCTAAAAAAATCTATATAACTGTGAAATATGTTCAACATTCTCTCTGTGTGGACTATTTACTATTTAGAGATGCATGCGATACCTATTCTTCGGGAGGTGAGACAAAGAGAAAGGTGATCACCGGCTCCCCTTTTTGATGTTTCACCCTTTCACCGCATGTAAGCTTCTAAAATCTGGACAGTTTATCAACAATTTGGAATTCTGCACCTCCACAAGTAATTATTACAATGATGTGGAGCAGCATGAATCCTTTTTTAATAGAAAGAGGAAATCAGAAAATCTGAAGTCATCGATGTAACTTTTTAGCAACTACAGTAGTTTTATTCATGAATTACACCACCAAGATGGTACCGTCTTAGTAAAAAAAGTATCATGGATTTGATTCCTCAAGTGTGGATGAAATAGAGGAGATGCAGTATGATTCTATGTCGGTTGCGAGAGACATTTTACACCAAGATTTTCGATAGGGTAATCACCCATGTACTCGGAATATAGAAAATCAAGAAGACAAATCTATAGATATTCAAGAGTATGGGACCAAAAAGTTCATCACGCTCCCAAAATGTAAAATAAAATTTTGAAAACATCTATACATCAAACTTGTGAACTACTGTGACAGTTGCTCTATTTGGTCGAATCTGTCATTGTGATAACTGAAAGAAAGGAATTGCGGAAATAATTTAGTTGCTTTTTTGCTTTATGTAGAAGTTGAAACCCATTGTTGGTCTAGTGCCAGCTTTACATACCTAATTCAGCATTCTACCTCAGATTCTTGTTCTGCCTTTTTCTTGCTAAAGTCAAATCCTTGGCCCACTCCTTGGTCCATTTCTAACTGGGCAGGCTTCTCTTAGTTCCAAGTGCAAATGCTTATTTTATTTTTTCAAGCTCCATTTTGATGTACATTTTTAATCCGGTGTCCAAATATAAGGGAAACATTTAGAGGTAGTATTAGATTATCATGCCATTTCCTGTTAAACTTTCTATAAAATATGTCGAATTTCCATATCAATTCCTCAATTTATCTCCATTTGGTTGGTGAAAATTCAACTTTTTTGATTTATTTGTAGTTGATGGCATGTAATGTCCAAGTCAGGATATTAGCATTAACTGCAACACCTGGGTGTAAGTTACTAATTATCTGCTGGACTTTGTTGGAATTTAAATTGGTTTCATGTCTTATGTCACCCTTCTTACTGGGATCTTCCATATGTTAGCTAAACGGCAGGCAGTTCAGAACGTGATCGATAACTTGCAAATATCAACACTTGAATATCGAAATGAAACTGACCCAGATGTGCTCCCATATGTGCATGCTCGAAAGATTGAACAGATAACGGTCTAAATATATCTCCCTTGGGCTCTTTGCTGAACCTTTTTTTCCGTTGTTTATGTTCAAAAATTTTCAAATCATGCTTTCAGGTTCCCATGGGCAAAGATGCTGATGAAGTTGGTGAACTCCTCTTGAAAGTCATATGCCCATTAGTGAATCGGCTTAATGCATATGGGCTACTACTGAATAGAGACTACCGGACAGTATGGCTACTATTACTTGAAAATTCTTTAGATGTTTTCTTTTGACTATGATGTAGTTGTTTGCTACATTTTTGGGGATGTGCTGTTCTGACTAGTCAGTCAGCGAAGTTCAGGTATAGGATAGTTGTTCAATGAAGTCTGTCATTATCCTCTTTCCACGCTTTCTTCCTATTTTTGTTCTGGTTATGTTTTTCTTACGTATTTGCATTTCTCAGTGGATTATAGTGATACAATCTATTGTTGAAGAGATGCTAATGCCTCCATGTGGCTCCTATCCTGCAAGACTTGAAAAAATTGTTTGATGCTAAGGCCCGTATAGTGTACTTTGGCATAGTTAGTAGCTGCAAAAGTAAAATGTCTATTTTATTTTGTTAAAGAGTTGAAAATAAAATTTTAAGTTCTAAATTTGATTTAATGTCATTAGTTAGTGTTAGATATGTAGTCTTGTCCCACATTGAAATAGGAGTAGTATGTTTTTGTATAGTATAGCTATAAATAAGGACCTCTTGTATTGTATTGAGCACACAATATATCAATATATATCATATTTTCGCCCGTTCCTTCTCACATGGTATGAGCTATCGTGAGAGATTTATCGCTGTGCATAAATTCCAGCGATTCCGGGAAGTGAAATCAGTCATCATAACCTTTTTTCCGGCGACTTTCAAAGTTGTTTTGTGTCTACTTTATCTCGGTCAGTGTTGTGCAAAAAATCTAACACTACCACAAGAGTAGTCACTGTCCGACGACCAAACCTCAGTGAAAATCTCCGGCGGTACTGTAGCTGTCCGAAGAAAATTTTCCGGCGATGTTCCGACGTCGCGTGGGCCACCTTCCCCCCATTTTTTTGCGATGACTCTTCAAGACAGATTGTTCCCCTTGCAATTCCTAGCCTACCCATCCAGGTTACACCAAATTTCGACCACTTTTATATTTTTTCGGCGTGAATAGTGATTTCAAAAGTGGACTTCCGGCCATTTTTTGAAAAGGTTCCTGCAGAACAGTTGGGTCGTCTGTTAATTCCGATCCTACCCCTACTGTTTTTATTTTATTCCGATCACTTTGAATTTTTTCCGGTAGCTACAGTAACTTTTCGAACTTTCCTAGAGTTACAGTATTTCTGGAGTGAACAGTGATTTCCGCCGCAGAACAATGTTCTGTTTTCCTGCTGTAAACAGTGTTTTCTCAGCAATTTCTTCAGTTTTCCCAAGAGTTACTAATTTTCACTATTTCAAGTTAACCCTACTACTATTAATTGTAGCGACATGGGAACCGATGCTTCAAATAGTCGGATGGTTTCTTTAGTGGATTATTTTGAGTTTCTTCAGTACAAAGCAGGTAAGCGGACATCTTCTGAGATAGCTTCCGTTGTTCAGACAAGTAATAGCTTGACTTGTGTCTCTCAATCTTCATCCTCTGAGTCTTGGGTCATTGATTCAGGTGCATCAGATCATATTTCTGGTAACAAATCTCTTTTCACTACTATTTCGTATTCTCAATCTCTTCCAAGAGTCACAATGGCCAATGGGTCTCAAACCATGGCAACTGCAATAGGTCAAACAAGCTCAATTCGTTCTTTACCTTTAGATTCAGTTCTTTATGTCCCTAATAGTCCTTTTAATCTCATAGCTGTTAGTCGCCTAGCTAAATCACTTAAATGTGCCGTTTTATTTCTTGATGACCATGTTTTTATACAGGAACGCAGTACAGGGTGGATCATTGGTACCGGGCGTGAATCAAATGGACTTTATTACCTTGTCCTTGCTAAATCACATGGACTCACATCTTGTCTTCCTTCAACAACTTGTCCTCTTACTGATTCACCAAATTTATTACATAAACGGTTGGGACATCCTAGTTTGTCAAAACTTCAGAAAATGGTACCTGGTTTATCTCACTTGTCAGCTCTAGAGTGTGAGTCTTGTTAGCTCGGTAAGCATACTCGCTCTCATTTTCCTCGACGTATTGATAATCGAGCAGAGTCACCTTTTACTTTAGTCCATTCAGATGTTTGGGGTCCTAGTCGGGTCAGTTCTACCTTAGGATTCCGCTACTTTGTTAGTTTCATTGATGACTATTCTAGGTGCACCTGGATATTTTTGATAAAAAATCGATCTGAGTTGTTTTCTATTTTTTAGACCTTTCACGCTGAAATTCAAACTCAATTTGGGGTTTCTATTCGCACATTTCGTAGTGATAATGCCCGAGAGTATTTGTCTTTCCCATTTCAGCAGTTTATGAAATCTCATGGGATTATTCATCAAACATCTTGTCCGTACACATCTCAACAAAATGGGGTAGCTGAAAGAAAGAATAGACATCTTATTGAAACTGCTCGTACCCTACTCATACAATCTCATGCTCCGTTGCGTTTTTGGGGGGATGCAGTTCTTACATCTTGTTATCTTATTAATCGTATGCTATCTTCAGCTATCCAGAACCAAGTTCCATTCTCTGTTATGTTTCCCCACTTACCTTTGTTCTCTCTTCCACCCTGTGTCTTTGGAAGCACTTGTTTTGTCCATAACCTTACTCCAGGAACAGATAAGTTAGCTCCCCGTGTTCTTAAGTGCGTATTTCTTGGTTTCTCGAGAACGTAAAAGGGGTATCGATATTATTCTCCTCACCTCCAGCGGTACCTTATGTCTGCTGATGTTACCTTCTTTGAAACCCAATCATACTTCACAGGTCCAGGTAATCACTTAGATATTTCTGAGGTACTACCAATCTCTTCTTTTGGAGATTTAGTCACTATCTCCCATCCATCTTCCTCTACATCTCCAGCTCCACCACCTATAGCTCCCGTTCCACCATCTATAGCTCCAGTTCCACCACCTATAGGTCCAATTCCTCCACATAATCCAGTTCAACCTTCTGCAGCTCCGCCACTCTTGACTTATCATCGCCGTCCACATCCAGCATTAGGCCCAGGTGATTCACGTCCTGCATCAGATTTTGCACCTACTGCGGACTTGTCTCCTCTTAGTCAACCAATTGCACTCCGCAAAGGTGTACGGTCCACACTTAATCCTAATCCCCACTATGCTGGTCTAAGTTATCATCGTCTGTCGTCACCTCATTTTGTTTTTATATCTTCTTTGTCCACTGTTTCTATTCCTAAGTCTACAGGTGAGGCACTATCTCATCCTGAATGGCGACGGCTATGATTGACGAGATGTCTGCTTTACATGCGAGTGGTACTTGGGAGCTTGTTCCTCTTCCTGCAGGTAAGTCTATTGTTGGTTGTCGTTGGGGTTATGCAGTCAAAGTCGGCCCGGATGACCAGGTTGATCGGCTTAAGGCTCGTCTTGTTGCAAAAGGATATACTCAGATTTTTGGGCTTGATTATAGTGATACTTTCTCTCCCGTGGCTAAAGTAGCATCTGTTCGTCTTTTTTTGTCCATGGTTGTTGTACGTCATTGGCCTCTTTATCAGTTAGACATTAAGAATGCTTTTTTCCACGGTGATCTTGACGAGGAAGTTTATATGAAACAACCACCTGGTTTTGTTGCTCAGGGGGAGTTTAGTGGTTGTATATGCAGATTGCGCAGGTCACTCTATGGTTTGAAATAATCCCCTCGAGCCTGGTTTGGTAAGTTCAGCACAATTATTCAGGAGTTCGGCATGACTCGTAGTGAGGCTGATCACTCTGTGTTTTATCAGCATTCTGCTCCGAATCTGTGTATTTATCTGGTGGTTTATGTTGATGATATTGTTATTACTGGCAACGATCAGGATGGTATTACTAATTGAAGCAACATCTCTTTCAGCACTTCCAAACTAAGGATCTGGGCAGACTGAAGTATTTTCTAGGTATTGAGGTCGCTCAGTCTAGCTCAGGTATCGTTATTTCATAGCGGAAGTATGCCTTAGACATTCTTGAGGAGACTGGAATGATGGGTTGCAGATCTATTGACTCTCCTATGGATCCGAATGCCAAGCTTCTGCGTGGACAGGGGAAGCCTCTTAGAGACCCTACGAGATATAGGTGGTTGGAAAATTGAATTACCTCACAGTTACTAGACCTGACATTTCTTTTCCGGTGAGTGTTGTAAGTCAGTTTATGAATTCTCCCTGTGATAGTCACTGGGATGCAGTTGTTCGTATTCTTCGGTATATAAAGTCTGCTCCAGGCAAAGGATTACTATTCGAGGATCGAGACCACGAGCAGATTGTTGGGTACACAGATGCTGATTAGGCAGGATCACCTTCTGATAGACGATCTACATCTGGATAGTGTTCTAGTGGGAGGTAATTTGGTCTCATGGAAGAGCGAGAAACAAAATGTAGTTGCTCGATCTAGCGCCGAAGCGGAATATCGGGCCATGACTATGGCAACGTGTGAGTTAGTTTGGGTCAAGCAGTTGGTCAAGGAGTTAAAGTTCGGAGAAATCAGCAGGATGGAACTAGTGTATGATAACCAAGCTGCTCTTCATATTGCGTCAAATCCGGTGTTCCATGAGAGGACTAAACACATTGAGATCGACTGTCACTTTGTCAGAGAAAAAATACTTTCAGGAGATATTGTTACAAAGTTTGTAAAGTCGAATGATCAACTAGCAGATATTTTCACTAAGTCTCTTACTGGTTCTCGTATTAGTTACATGTGTAACAAGCTCGGTACATATGATGTGTATGCACCGGCTTGAGGGGGAGTGTTAGATATGTAGTCTTGTCCCACATTGGAATAGGAGTAGTATGTCCTTGTATAGTATAACTATAAATAAGGACCTCTTGTATTGTATTAAACACACAATATATCAATACATATCATATTTTCTCCCGTGCCTTCTCACAGTTAGTAGTGTATAATTGCCACAAAAATTTAATTGTAAATTTCTGTCTTAAAAATCTTGATATCTTTTCACTAAATTCAAATGTTAGGGGCGTGTAAGCTCTAGTACCAGATTGTATTAGTATAATTCTAGAGGTTTCTACTCTAAACAGATAAGGACCACTTTCCATCTGTGAAATAATAGATCATTAGTAACATATAAGACAAGGGGTCCTATATACTCTTTAAGCAAAATCACGTTTACACAAAGACGTTGAGAATACATTGGAGGAGCAGGGGTTAGTATATGGATAGTAAAATTGAACTATTGGTTTGCTGGTTTATTACGTTTTCCAATTTCTGAAGATTATACAGTCTTTTATTCTTCTAGGGGCTTGACAAATCATGGTAACCATGTTCATATATACATATGGGATGAGCTCTTCTTCCATTTCAGCTATTTCATGTTACTGTTGCCACTACTACTTAAATTGGAATGCACAATCACTAGGTTCTATATATACACACTTGTTCTTTGTTTTTTAATCTTTTATGTAAGTCTATATATATATACTTGATTCTTAAGGTTTGTTTGTCTTGTCCAATTTACAGTTAAGCCCACACCAAGTACTTGAATCACGGTCAAGATTTCGTGAAGCTCCACCTCAAAATTTACCTCAAGTGAAGTTTCAAGATATTGACGGATTACATGGAGTTCTTGTAACACTTTACCATTTACTGAAACTGCTCTCGAGCCATGGAATAAAATCTACATGTGAGATGCTTGAAGAAAAACTGCAAACCAATAAGTGGGTTTTTTACAATAGCATCCTCCAAATAACATACCGCCCCAATGTATTTCTTATATAATGTGACGTTATTCCATTGACCAGCTGCATCCAAGATATTATCATATACGTGTCATGCAGTTATTTTCACCAGTTTTGTACAACTTCTACCTCTTCTTTCTGAAAATTTCTTGTCCGTTTTCTTAATATGTACGTGTCATTTACAGGTTATTTGGACGACATATGAGCAGAAATGAAATTCTTTTGAAAGCAAAGCATTTAATGCAGCAAGTTGTATCTCATGGTGCTCCTAGTCCTAAGTTATCAAAAATGCTGGAAATACTCACCAATCATTTCAGTATGTTACACATCGCAGTGTTCTGTTTCTTTAAGTATTTGTTCATTTTAATTGTTCAATGAGCACCCTGTTTGTCCATACATGCACGCAAAATGGCTTTAAAGCTTGTTTTAATGGGTTTCCGGTTCATATTTTATAAATGAAATTTGATTTTCATCAATAGGTTCGGGAGTTTGGGTATGACATTTGATTTTTTTAAATCTGCAAATTGATTTAGGAAGCTTGTTGGAAGTTGTATATTTTTCCATGTCATAGTAACCACAATAGAAAGAGGCAAATCTAGTGACAGACACATAATCAACTATTATCCTTCAAGTTTTTGGAGAATTATGAGCTAGTTTCATTGTTTCTAATTAAGCTTTTGTTACTTCTTTGGCATATTTTTCAAACTTAACTTTGTTGTTTAGTCCTAGGGACTTCTAGGTGGGCTAGTAGTAGTACATTCTTCCTCCATTTCCCTCTTTCACAAAGCCAACATTTTAACTTGTTTCTTTTGTTACAGTCTTAGCTGTTCGTAAAATTGTTGAACCATGTCAATAAAAGATAAACCCCAAACATGTTTGGGACTGAGGTGTGGTTGTCTTATGTCATCAAAAGATAAATGTTGTCTGCTGATAACTTTGTTCCCTGAGCGGGAGCCTTAAGGTCGCCAAAACAACCATAGAAGAAATTTAGGCCATAGATATATGATTTTGTAATAATTCTTTAATGAACATTGATTTTCACGTTAAAAGACGAACCATGAATGTCTTATGCACATGTTTTGGTGGAGTATCAGCTTCGGGGGTATATTTGCCCACTAGAAAATGACAAACCAAAGTCAAGTTGACTGACAGAAGTGAATATGAAGCATTATTGTTTGCTATTGTGGATTTGAAGTTCATTTGTAGCTTATGGTGCAAACTAGAGTACAGTCAAATATTGGCTAGCGATTTATATTTGGAATGCAGCGAATAGGTATCTCACTCAACCTTTTCTGAGTGGGCTCTAAATTAGCAAGAGGAAATGTCATTTCAAGTGCAGATTGTCAATTGACAGAGATTGGCTTTAGTCTATGCTATGGAAAGTGTGGGGTCCTTGTAATATCAGATACTAAGTAACTAATAGTTTTATAATGTTATTACCAATTCGCGGACCTTATTTTTCATAGTCCTTCTTCATATAGTCAACTATAGTTCTAGGGCTTCTACCTCCTTAAATTTGATAGAAGATGTAGTTTTTTATGATGCTGGAATTTATCATAATCAAGCCGATGGTAGTTAATTATTTAGGATTTTCTTTTATCTTTTTCATAATTTCTCGTTTGGACTCTGGACTTGCTCATAGTAAATATAGCACTCCTGTTTTCGTATTTTCTTTGATATTTGTCCATCTGTTGCAGATAACAATGATCCTAAAAGTTCAAGGGTTATTGTTTTCTCAAATTTTAGACAAAGTGTCAGGTGAAGCCTACATCAGATCCATTCTCACACTTCAATTACTTGATTGCAGCAGTTGGATTCTTTTTACTTTTGAATTCTGAAGGCCTGATTTTGGTTGCAGTGACATATTGCTTGCTTTGAGGAGTTTACCAGATTTTGTTAAAGCTACTGAGTTCATTGGCCAAAGCTCAGGTAACCCTGCCCTATACATTTCAGTGGATCAACTTCCTACTGCATTGGTACTTCATCTTTTTCTTCGTTAGACAACGGATATTTCCTCTTCGAAAAATGCTGTCAGACTGTTCATGTCAATAACGTTAAGAGGTGGACTGGTAATTTCTCCTTATGTGTTTGTTATTATTACCATGTCTGCTGGAATTCAAGGTTTTACATAGCAGTGGCTGCTATTTTTGATGGTATAAGTTGGTCTTCTATCATAATTACAATTTTCTAAACATCTGCTCTAAAGTACCACATATTTATTGCTATTTTCCTGTGTGCTACAAGTTACTACATGATAGAACTGCATCTTTTGGTAGTGGTGTGAGCTTTGGTGCAAGGCCCACAACCAATATGCTTGAGCTACAGAATTTAAGAATGAGTCCTCTAAGCTTGATGATACAGCTATGCAGTATAACTAATTCTCTTTCCCTCCCCTTCAAAACAGAAGAGTAACAGAATGACGTTATATGCTGCCGGAATGCATGATGTAGCCAAAATAAGCTATGATAAGTGTGAGCGAAATTTAGTTTCTGTGCTTTAATCTTTATGACAAAGTTTGTAGCCTCAGTGTTGTAAAAGGCTCACTTGAGATGCGTTTAGTGCCGAAGTTAGGTGACGCTCAGATAGGGCCCTTCGGTACATGAACCGAGGTACTAAGGCAAATGCCTAATAGCCCATGGATCGTCTTTAAGAGGGCAACACTAGATGATAAGTATCTGGCGATGTAATTATATTAATTGTTAACAAAACTTTATGAGCGAATTTTTTAGTGATTAGGTATATAAGAAATTAGAAATTTAGTATCAGAAAACAAGTCGGACATCTCATTTGTTGTTTGTTCAACTTTAGGTATATAAGAAATTAGAAATTTAGTATCAGAAAACAAGTCGGACATCTCATTTGTTGTTTGTTCAACTAAATGCTCCCAGGCACAGTCCCCTAGGACACTCTCTCTCCTACTTTCTAGGATTGTAGAGAAACTTTTCGGCGTCCTGATCTTGCCGGAACATCCTCTTCTTTCTTAAAATCCAAATATATCCTACTGTTTCATTGAGTAAACTAGATTTTATTTTATCCAAATCAGCATTAGTATGAAGGAAAACATTATATACTTTGCGGTGGAGTTCAAATCATACGAGATAGAGAGACGTACAACAAGTGCTGAAGAATGGTTTGAATGGATAGAACATGGAAGGAACCTAATCAGAAGGACTACATTTAACAGAAAAATAATGTTTTGGTTATGTGAAACATGAAAGAAGCGTCAAAGGTGAAAGGGAATTATGTGAAAAGGTGAAAAGGCAAAGATCAAACATCAGAGACATACTGTGCAAGAAATTTCAACAGGTATGGTCGTTATATTGACATCATTAGGGTAATAGGTAGGGGAAGATCGGTCATTATTGTTCCAGAGGTAGCATTCAATGCAGGGTATTGAATGGCTAGATATTGCAATGAAGATAGAAAGGTTCATTTACCGGGGGGGGGTGAGGAGAAATGTCTTTAATGCTTATAGAGGTTGAAGGACTCCAATATTCCAACATTGTCAGGAGCCATAAATGGGTAGGTAGAGAAATAAATGATGCAAGAGTTAATGAAGATGGAGGCATCATTCATATATCTGGAAATTATAAGCACAGTGAGCTGCTGGGTAGGTATTTGGTAGGGTTCTTTCCAGAAGGTAGCCCAGAAATGGCAACTTTATCGGAGGTTCGAAAATGTGCCTCTAATTCTTGGAAGCAAATAAAGGAAATCAACATATACGAGATGGACAAGCACATATTCCTCTTTGAATTCCCATCAAAAGCAACAACCGACCAAGTTCTGAAAATAGAATGGTTCTGGAAGAAACTCAAAGTGAAGCTTCAATGGTGGTGTCCAACGTTGGGAACAATTCCAACTTTTGCAAAAATAACGCACGCATGGATAAGGATAGTGGGGCTTCCCCTCCATCTTTGGTCTCAAACAATGTTCAAAGAAATCGGAGATGTCTGTGGCGGTTGAGTTGAAACAGAGGAGTAAACGGAATTAAAAAACCACTTGAAATGGGCAAGAATAAAGGTCAAATGAGATGGTTCTTCAATCCCTAAAATGATGAAGGTGGAATTTGAAGGAATGGTCTTCGAAATGCAGATTTGGTGTGAATCGCCGACGAGAACCACCACTGGTGAAAATGGAGAAGATAAAGGCTTGAACCAGCGGGTAATAGAGTGCAACAAAAGTACAGAGGGAGGGGCTCGAGGTTATAAAGTAATGACATGACACGAGGTTACTTCGTCTAAACCTAGTACCTCACGTGACATGTCATGTGACTTTTTAAACTCTTATAACAAGGCCAAATAGACTGCTGCTTTAAAGAAAATGGGCCCTGATTTATTGGCCCAAACAATTTCTGAAGAAAAGGTTTTTAATAAGCCCACAGCAAGGTCCAGAACTGACCCCTTTAATGAAGAATTAAAAGCCATCCAGTTCGAGCCTCTTAAGGAAGACCACATTCTAGTGCTGGCGAAGGATTTAAGAGACAAAATCAACAATGAAATAACATAAGAAGGAGAGCAAGAAAAGGGAAAGGAAGAAGAGGAAGAAGGAAGAAATCAGATGGTGCTGATCGAGGATAATGAAACAGTAACCGAGGCAGGAATGAAGGAACATCAGTAGAAACAGAGAAGTGCAGCAACATGCAAATACAAGAAGCAGTTACAGATAGGTGTGATGCATGGGCAATAGAAGAAGCAGTGCCTCTAAACCAACAGTCTCTAGAGCTTGAAGAAGACCTAGAGTTTGAAGCATTTATTTGAGTGCACCAGAACATCATAAAACTCAGTAAAGAATTTGGGTTGGACTTCAATGGTTGCGAAAGAGAAGCTTTGGAATTGTTCATGAAAATTGACAGCAAAAGACAAGTAAATAAAGGGAAAGAAGTATCACCAGTGAACTAGACACCAAAGAAAAAGGGAATCAAAGAATTAAAAGGCCTAGGACTAGGAAGTAATTTCAAGAGCAATGTGACAAGAAGTAGGGGGAATCATTATCAGTCAGATTTAATGTTAGTAAACATATTATCATGGAATGTGAGGGGGCTGAATAGGGTAAGGAAAAGGAGAGTTATTAAAAGCTAGTTACTAGAGTGGAAAGCAGATATAGTTTGTCTTCAAGAATCTAAAATTGAAGGGGATATTAGGGAGATTGTTAGAGAACTTTGGGGTCACAGGTGGGTGAAATATACTCAATTGGAGGCTAGTGGGACTAGAGGGGGAATTATAGTTGTTGAGTTATGTCCCACATCGGTGGGTCATGGGTATCTTGGTCACATTATATGGTCTTGGACAGTCTTCACCTCACAAGCTAGCTTTTGGGGTTGAGTTAGGCCCAAGGTCCATTCTTATCATGGTATCAGAGCTTCAGTGAGAAAATTATCGTTGTGCGTCATTCCAGTGACATCCGGGAAGAAAGATCTCATCGCCGTGCAATTTTCCGGCAGCTTCGTTTTGTTCCCATGGTTCATCACTGCTATAGTGGTACTGTACATATACTAGTACCACCATGGGATTCGAAACCCTTGTACGACCAAACCCTAGAAATTCCAGTCCTATCGGAACAAAAAGTCGGTCACCGTGCATCTTTTCGGTTGACGACTCAAAATTGATTTGTGTTATCTCCTTATCGATAAGTGTCGTACAAAAACCAACACTACCATTTTGTTCGACAGAAAGTTCCTCACGCTCCTCCACGCGCCGTCAGAATTAGGGTTCCGACGAGCTACTTTTCCGGCACATGTGAGCCATTCCGGCCACTTTTTGACAAAACTTCTTTAGGACAACTTACTCGTCCAGTGATTCAGAGCCATGCCCATCCCAATTTATTGTTATAGATGTTGGGCCCCCATTTATATTGTCCACGCTCTAGTTGCAGGCCTAGGTGGGAGGGGGGGGAGATGTTGAGTTGTGTCCTACATCGGTGGGTTATGGGTATCTTGGTCTCCTTATATGGTCTTGGACAGTCCTCACCTCACCTCACATACTCTTACATGTAAATTTTTAGGCAAATCTCAGGATTATATATGGCATATATCAGCTGTATATGCTCCTAATGATAGAAGGAAAAGGGAAGAAGTGTGGTGGGATTTGGCAGGGGCAAGGGGCCTCTTTTTTGGTCCATGGGTGGTGTGTGGGGATTTTAACACTGTGAGATATCCTTTGGAAAAAAAGAATTGCACCAGAATTTCAAGAGGAATGATGGATTTCTCAAATTTCATTGAAGATATGGCGTTGGTAGATATTCAGTTAGCAAGGGGGAATACACTTGGAAGAAAGGGGACAAACATGTTATTGCAGCTAGACTGGATAGATTTTTGATTTCCACTGAATGGAATGAAGATTTTAGAAGCATCAAACAACATGTGATGCAAAGGGAGAAATCAGATCACTTTCCATTGATGCTCAAATGTGGAAGCTGGGAACCAGTCAAATCATATTTCAAGTTTGAAAACTGGTGGTTATAAACTGAGAGATTTAAAGAAAGAATTGAAGAATGGTGGAATTCTTTTAACTGTGAAGGGAGGCCAGACTTTATACTGGTCTCCAAACTCCAAGCTCTAAAGAACAAGCTCAAAGAATGAAGTAGAACCTTGCAAGGCAACCTAGCTTTGCAGAAGGCAAGTGTCCTCAGCCAACTTGCAGAACTGGAAGGAATTCATAATCATAGGAGCCTGACTAAAGAAGAGATCCTCTCAAAGAACTTATTATCCTTGGAGTTTGAGGAGATTGCTAGTAATGAAGAAGTAGCATGGAGGCAAAGGTCCAGGGCTCTATGGTTAATAGAGGGAGACAGGAACACCAAGTTCTTTCACAGAATAGCTAATGCTCATAGAAGATACAATAACATAGATCAACTGTTGGTAGAAGGGGAAACTTTACAGTCTCCAGAAGACATCAAAAGGGAGGTTATCAGATACTATAAGAAGTTGTACACAGAAGAAGAATGGAGACCAATAGGACCCAATAACATCAACCAAATGATCACAGAGGAGGACAATTTAATGTTGCAAAGCCCATTTGGAGAACAGGAAATATGGGACAATGTTAAGGCATGCGCATGGGACAAAGCACCAGGACCAGATGGATTTTCAATGGCTTGCTTCAACAATTGTTGGGATGTGGTAAAAAAGGAAGTTGTAGCAGCAATCCAAAACTTTTATGAGCAAGGAGTATTTGAAAAAAGTATGAATGCTACCTTTGTAGGATTGATTCCTAAGAAGGCAGGGGCAAAAGAGTTAAAAGATTTCAGACCAATAAGTTTGATCAATAGCATTTACAAGATTATCTCCAAGCTATTAACTGAAAGACATAAGAAGGTGGTCAAAAGCTGGTGGATCATCAACAAATGGCATTCATTAGGGGAAGACAGATCATTGATGATGTTCTAATAGCTAATGAGTGCATAGACACAAGTACTTCAAGCAAAGAACCTGAGATCCTATGTAAGCTGGATATAGAGAAGGCATATGATCATTTGAACTGGAAGTACCTTCTAGAAATTCTAAGAAGGATGGGATTTGGAAGGAGGTGGACTAGCTGGATAACAAACTGCATAACTACTGTGAGCTTCTCAGTCCTTATTAATGGAGCTCCAGTTGGATTTTTCCCACAAAGGGGGCTAAAGCAAGGGGACCTTCTCTCCCCTTTTCTATTTATCTTAGCCATGGAGGGACTGAATGAAATACTGAAGAAAGCATAGACAAACAACTGGATAAGGAGATTTAAAATGACCAATAGAACAGACAACAATAAAAGGATTTCCCATTTACAATATGCAGATGATACTTTGGTTTTCTGTGAAGCAGAAAGAGAGCAAATGAAAGTCCTAAGAGTGGTATTCATCCTGTTTGAAGCCACTTCTGGATTGCACATTAACTGGTAAAAAAGCCTTATTTATCCGGTTAATAAGGTAATGGATATACAAAGTCTGGCAAATGTTTTGGGGGGGGGGGAAGGTGGGGGTTTTGCCTACAGTATACTTGGGAATGCCTTTGGGAGCCAAGAGTAAATCAAAAGGAATATGAAATAATGTATTGGAGAAATGTGAAAAGAAATTGACAAACTGGAAGAACCAATATCTGTCAATGGGAGAGAGATTGATCTTGATTAATTCTGTTCTAGATGCCATGCCTACATATATGATGTCTTTATTCCCAATGTCAGCTAGTGTAGTGAACAGAATTGATGCCCTTAGAAGAAACTTTCTATGGGAAGGTAATTGTGAGAAAAAGAAGTTCCACCTGGTTAAGTGGGGTGATCTAATTACAAACTAAAAATCAGGGGGTTTGGGGATCAAAAATCTGAAAATCCAGAATCAGAGCCTGATGATGAAGTGGTTGTGGAAGTTTGCAGCAGATGAACAAACATTGTGGACATAAGTGATTAGGGAAAAATATGGAAAGGAAGGAAGCTGGACAACCAAAACAGTAAGGAGGCGATATGGAGTCAGTCTGTGGAGATCAATTAGGAACCTATGCCCAAAATTAATCAATAAGGCAAAGTTCAAATTTGGAAATGGTAGGAAGATCTCACTATGGGAGGACAATTGGCTAGGACAAGGACCTCTAAAGGGGCTCTTCCCTGAAATTTTCAATTTATGTCAACAACAGAATGCAACTATAGAAGAGGTATGGTCAAACCAAGGTTGGAACCTCACATTCAGAAGACTGTTAAATGATTGGGAGATTGACCGAGTTGTGGAATTCTACAGTTCTTTGCAGCAGTTCAGTGGCATCTGCTCAAACCAAGATCAAGACATGATCAATTGGCAAGGCAATAGTCAAGGGAAGTTCTCGGTTAAAAATGCTTACAAGGAGTTTAACCAGACCAATAATCAGGTGGAATGCTGGCCATAGAAGATGATCTGGAAAGTTAAAATCCAATACAAGGTGACATGCTTCACATGGTTACTGGCAAGAGAAACAGTGCTAACTCATGACAATCTAACTAGAAGAGGATTCCAATTATGTTCCAAATGTTATCTATGTGAAGAGGAGGCAGAGACAATTCACTATCTTTTTTTGCATTGCAAGTTCACCACTAAGATATGGAGAATCTTCATCAGTCTGAGGGGAATTCAATGGGCAATGCCAGGAAGAGTCCTTGATATTCTGGCAAGCTGGAGTAAAATGGGCACACTTTCTAGAGAAGGGGAGAGATGGAGGATTGTCCTAGCATGCATATGGTGGACAGTTTGGGAAGAGAGGAACCAAAGATGTTTTGAAGATAAGTTTAGCAACATTCAGAAGATTAAGATGAAATATTTTGCTCTTTTTTATTTTTGGTGTAAAGGTCAGCTTTTGGAGGATCATGAATCCATTTTAGATGTATTAGAGTCCTTATAAGAAGAAGATGAAGGAGGACTAGGAGTGCCTACTTTTTGCTAGGGCACCCTTTTTTGTAATTATGGGTGGCTTCACAATTTTAGTGAAGTCTTATATCAATATACAACTATGTTACCTTTTTCAAAAAAAAAAGAAGAAGAAAACAAGTCGGAAAATTGCATTTTTGCATCTAATAGCCTGTTTGGCCAAGCTTCTTTTTGGCCAAAAGTGCTTTTTTTGGGCCAAAAAGCACTTTTGGCCAAAAATTGAGGTGTTTGGCCAAGCTTTTGGAAGGAAAAAAAGTGCTTTTGAGGAGAAGCATAAGCAGTTTTGGAGAAGCAGAAAAAAGTATCTTCTCTCCCAAAGCACTTTTTTGAGAAAAATACACTTAGAAGCAGTTTTTTAAAGCTTGGCCAAACACTAATTGCTGCTCAGAAGTGCTTTTCAAACTAATTAGCCAAACACAAACTGCTTTTCACCAAAAGTACTTTTGAGAAAAGCACTTTTGAAAAAAAGCACTTCTCAAAATAAGCTGATTTTTGCAGCTCGGCCAAACGGGCTATAAATCATATGGTTGACAGTATTTTACCTCATATATTTCTCTTAATTATAGTTTTTTCGATTCTTTTGTTCAAGTAAATTGTTTTGTCTTTATAATGATTTTTTTGTGTGCATAACATACGCACACACGTATTCCTCATTAGGGCCTTGGTCGCAAGCCCATGCTTTAATTGCACTTTACGCTTAAAGCTCCATCAAAGCCTTTGCGCTTTTTTGTGCTTTTTGCCTTTGACAACTCTTGTTTCCTGTTTTTGGTGCTCATATCTCGCTTACCATGTGAAACACTTATTATCTTCAGTCCTCAGACTGGTTTCACATTGGTAGTCTCATCACTAAACTGGAGGAAGAATATCTTCATATTTTTATGTTATAGTTATTTATTTCTTTCATTTTTAGTTCTAAGGATCTGCAGTTCTCATAGTATTATTTCATGAACTTCCTTTGCAGGCAAAGCATCAAAAGGCCAATCGCAAAAGAATCAACAGGCTGTTTTGGAGGTAATTCTTTTGCTCTCCTCTTATTGTCACTAGACAATCGACCTTGCTTGAGTTGACTTTTTCATGTAGAAATTTCGGACTGGTGAATACAATGTCATTGTTGCAACATCAATTGGTGAAGAAGGTCTGGATATCATGGAAGTAGATCTTGTCATATGCTTTGATGCTAACATATCACCTTTGAGAATGATTCAACGCATGGGCAGAACTGGAAGGAAACATGAAGGACGAGTTGATATCCTTTTCATCTTGTTAGGATTTTCCTTTTCTTCTTCTTTTGAAATTCTTTAAGACCAAACTTTTTTCTCTGTACTTGCATATTCAGTTCCTGGAACCCAGTTTTTGTCTTTATTTCAATAGATTTCCTTAATGAAGTTCTACTAGTTTTAGCTCACGAAGGAAGAGAGTTAAAAGGTTACTTACAAAAGCAAACAAGCGGCAAGGCCATTATCAAAGACATGAGAAATGGGCGAATTCGCTTTTCATTTTATTCCAGTCCAAGGATGGTACATCATATCAACAGATTTTCTCATCAGCTTCAAGGAAACTATACCTTCTTAAGTCTTTATATTTGTCTATTGTAGATTCCACATATTTTTAAACCAAAAGTCCAGTTCCTCAAGCTATCAATTCCACAGTTTGTTCCTCGTGGAAAGAACATAAAAGATGTTAGCCCCATTCAAGTGTCTGCATTGCTGAACAAATTAAGTGATGAAGAAGCAAACTTGCTTGCGAAATATTTCAAGTTTTCTGGTCAGGAGACTCGGGACGCATGGAGGCCATCACTTATTGCCTTCCGTCATTCTCAGGCATTTCCTTCCAAAGTGCACAGAGTGGCGCATTCATTTAGAACAGTGATGCTAATAGATGCCATGCAACATTTGCAAGAAATATCTTTTCCTCGAGATATCAAAGCTTCTATCAATGAGGTTCTTATGCTGATATTTGCTTAACTTTATTATTTGTAGAATAACTGAAAATTGAATCACTTCTCTTTGATGGCTCAGGATGAAACTTTTGAAAATTTATCTATGAAAGTTGAAGCCACCAAACCATGTGAAGAAAATCTGAAAGGTAATATACACATACTCTATAGCTTCATCACCAAAACTATCAGCATTTTGAACATTTTACTGATTGATGTTTGATAATCTATTACTTCACTGGCTCTACATTACCACTGAGTCTGACCGAAATTATATGTTTCTTTTCATTAAATGGAATTCATATTCAACGATTCAATTTAGTACAAATAATGCCGTGATATGTTAATTTGCCCTTCCATATGACGTCTTTTCAACAATTTTCCACCAGTTTTACATGGTGCAGCAGATTATCTCCAGCCAATTTCAATATAATAGCACCTTGTTGTCTTAGTATCCATTATAATTTAATGGATACGTGGAAAAGATGGAGGTTGCACTTTTGTTATTTATGCCAATAAAATAAAGACAGATTTCTTCTAGCGAAAGCTGCGCAAGAAACAACCCCCCACCCCCCCCCCACCCCCCCCAAAAAAAAAAAAAAATTATTCTGAATTATGGTGCCAGTATGGAGAAGAATTGTGGTCCAGTCTGCACTATCTGTTCGATCACAATTTTACATATTCCATTTAAACCTGGGGTTAATTTCAGTGTACGAAACATTGAAGTTATTCAACCTATTGTTTGCGTTTTATCTACGAATTAACATTAACTTCCAAAAGCATTTTAAGTCTGTTTGCGTATCTGTTTCTTTTGCAAAGGTGGTTGTGATTATCCTCTTCAATCCACTTATAAATAAAAGTGTCCTCTTCAACCTACTTATAAAAAAGGATATCTTCAATCCTCTCATAGACTAGCTCGGGGAATCTTAGTAGCTTAGTTGGTTGGCTACCTGAACTTTCACCTTATTGGTGAGAGTTCGATTTCCCACCTTGTAATCCCTCCCTATTTTTTCCCCCTACAATGTAACCAAAAAAAAAAAAATTCTAGCTCTTCTTTTGTTCCTCGATTATTTAGAATCTGGTTCTGGTGCTATAATGATCTTTAACACATGAAATATTGCTATTAACTAGCTGGCTGTTCTTCATTGTCCATGCATAATCCATGTCTGTAATATGTTAAGGCGTTATCCAAACAGCTGAAGCTACCATTGGTATGTTTTCATGAACAAGCTCATGTTTCTCTTTGCTGGGTGAATTAGAGGCGAGAAGGCCAAATAACACTGAAAAACTATGCTAATTTTTCCTCGATCCTGCTTCTTATAATTTAAGAGCATTGTTTATTTTCTGATGTTTTCTACATCAAACAAAAGAAAATAGAAGAGAAACAAGAATAGTCCAGAAAAAGAATTCAGATGTATGTTGTACTTTAGTGTTACCATTCTCAAAAAAAAGATATATGTTGTTTTCATAGCTAATATTATTCAGATTCATACAGGCTGTTCTGCTGAAGATTACTGTAAAACAGAACAACAGAAGGAGTCTGTACCCCTGCAAAGTCCAAATAGTAAAAAGACGCTTTTACTGGACATATTTCAAGGGGAAAGCTCTCATGCACATGCCTTCCTATTTGGCTCGGAGTTTGTAAGTGTTGATGATCAGGGGAGGGTTATAGTCTCATCTGTTGCCCAACTTTTTTTAAAAGAAACTTTGGTTTCTAAGTTTACAAACACCAGATTATTTGAAAAGTTCAACCTGCGAAAAAAAGATTCCCTTCATGGTAAGGTTTCAGCGAATGAGCTGGAGGAAAAGACTGATGGAGTAAAAGACTTTTCTGCTACTCAGACAAGTGCAGAAAAAATTAATTTGGAAGCATCAAGAATCTGTGTGTCTAATGCACAGCAACAGAAGATATTTGATCTCTGCGAGAAGAATTTTCAAAGTCCAGATCACAAGGTAAAACCAGAAGGTAAGAGCATCAGTGAGAGTCTGGAAGTTCAAATTTGTGGGACGTCAATAGTAGATGATGAGCCAGACAAAGAGTTTGGAGATATGGAGCTTAGTCCACGTCTAACCAACTTTAGTGATATCGAGTTTGTCCCGGAATCTCCTATAACTGAATCTCCTATAACTGATGGTCTCTTTCTTTTCCTTACACAAAGTCTTTTATAGAACTACGCGCTTATATTTTTTTTACAGTATCTTTTTGTTACTATAAAAGTTTTATCTTTTCTTTTGCAGGGGTATTAAAGGATAAAGGTGCACAGTTCATGGTTAAAGACCTTGTTTCAACACCAAAAGAATCGTCAGAACAGAATGAAAAGACTGCAGGTGGCATTAGCACCTTTGGAAAAGATAATGCAATGTCAACTCCTATACAAAACATTCAGAGTAATGAACCGAGAAGTTGCAAGTACACTTGTCTAATTGCTGAAGATAATCAAACTCCTATGGCAAACTTATCAAGCAAAAGCTGTAGCAAAGACTGGCAACTTGGCTCTACAGACAAATCAGAGAGTGTTGGACAAAAACCGAAGTTTAGAAGATTGCGCAAACACGGTGATCTTCCTAGAAGAAAACCTCCAGACAAGCAAAAAACTGGTACTTCCCGAAAACGAACAGCTCCTTGTGGCACTGACAGTCATACTGGTTTCAAGCACGGAAGAGCTATAGGTAACTTGGATGTTTTACTTTTCTAGCAAAAAAAAAAAAGCATGCTTGCTGCTAATCATTCCTGGATTTCAATGCTAGTGGGTTTCAATTAGCTATTCATTTTCCTACAACCTTTTAAAGGATTTTGTATTCTATGTCATTTGGGAAGTATGTTTATGTTGATAAAAAAAAAAGGATATTGATGTATCTGCTATTGCCATCAGGTGAGAAACGGCAGCCAAACATTGTGACAGACTTCATTGAAGAGGAAGCTGAGTAAGTTCATTCTTAGAGAACTGGAAATCTCATGCTCCTATTAATTGGTGCTAGTTAGCTCACTTCATGAAATAAACACATAGATGGATTGCATAGTCAATATGCTGGCCTTGCTGGTGGTAGTACTCGACCATGGTATAATCTGGTACTATAAGTTGTATTGTCTTCATTTGATTTCACCAAGGAGCAATGGAACTTAATTGAATTTGTTCTTATTCTTTCGTATTCACTCTTCATAAGAACGGGGTACTTAGCTGTTTCGTTCTTTTTGAGTCTTGGGGGTGTGAAAAACTGATGTCTCAATTGAAATCTTGAGCTCTTTGCTCCTCTTCTTTGTTTATTGTGTCTCTACAGGGCATTCCTTTCTTTTATGTCTTATTCCTCCCTCAGTCTCATAATACTTTTCCCAGTTTTGTCTTTTTCCCTATCTGACTGTTGTTCACTCTGGAAGAGGGAGATGTAGAAGTTCCTCAAATATCATAGGGAAAAAGTAAGTTTCTAACAACAGATCTTAAGATAAGTAGCACATAAGGATATTGAGAAGTATATTACTCCCCCTGAAAAATTGCATGAAATTCTTAACCTGTGCAGGAGATATTGTTTAGGATGAAACTGAGATATTCTTCTATCCTCAAGAATGGTACCTACTGTTGAATAGCTACTATCCAAGTACTAAGGAAAGTATGGTTAGCAATTTCCTGTGGTATCATCTAGATTCTGCACCTGCACTCAGTGCATGGTTTATGGGCTATGGCTATCATGCCTTGTGTCAACAAGACTGCATAAATTATGGGTTAATGGGATACATATAGTGTCAACAAGTACTTATCTTCCATTCTTCTGACTTGCTAGAATACTATTACGGGCAATATGGCCCTCAAATACGTAATAGCATTTGTTAGTTTTGGTATCGGGATAGTATGTTTTATTCTTTCAAAGAGTACACATTTTTAGGAGAAAACAAATCAATAAAAAAGGAAATAATCTTCTGATTCCAGACAAAGGGGTATTTCTAATCTAATCTAATCCCTAAAAATCTGAAACTTTCCTAACTTAGCTTATCTTGATCTTATATGATCAATAATCAGATAATACAAATCGACATATCTGATTTGATTTGATCATATATAACCATAATCAGATATTACAAATCAACACTCCCCCTCAAGCTGACATGTAGATATCTGACATGCCTAACTTTCTTACAAGACTTTCAAATCTTGGTTTAAACAACCCCTTAGTAAAAATATCTGATGTCTGTTGATCAGTTGGCACAAATGGGAAGCATAGGCTTCCTTCTTCGAGTTTCTCCTTGATGAAATGCCTATCCACCTCAATATGTTTTGTTTTATCATGTTGAATGGATTGTGGGAAATGTTTATGGCAGCTTTATTGTCACAATCTTCTAAGTTCCTCCATTATTTTCTTAAGCCAAATCATCTCACAGATTCCATGAGCCATAGGTTTGTACTCTGCTTCACCGCCAATACCATGTTTATCAGGTAACCCAGTTCTTTTTTATTTTGACTCATTCCTTCATTATTGCAAAACAAATATTCTTCTACAAACTTCTCTCCCCGAAGATGAGTGCCAAGAAAAGGTTGGGATTCAAAAAAAAAGTAACATCCATAGTAACCACAATCTTTGTTGTATTCGTATCATAACACTTATACCCTTTTTGATTTGGAGCATAGCCTATAAAAACACATTTTCTTGAACGAGGTTCTAGTTTGCTCTTATTATGATCATGGTTGTGAACGAAAGCACTACAGCCAAACACTTTAATGGCAAATCAGTAGTTAGCCTAGATGTAGTAAATTTATCTTTGAATAGGCTAAAGGGAGTTCTAAAACTAAGAGCTTTAGATGGCATCCTATTTATCAAATAGGTGGTTGTCAAAAGAGCTTCTTCCCATAAATATTGTGGAACTCTAGTAGTAAACAATAGGGCTCTAGTTACTTCCAATAAGTGTTTATACTTCCAATAAGTGTTTATTCTTTCTCTCGACAACCACATTTTTTTGGGGCGTATCAGGGCATGAACTTTGATGAATTATTCCTTTATTTAACAAAAAAAGTTCCTAATTGCTCATTAAAAACTCCCTGCTATTATCACTCCTAAAAATATGGATTTTCTCTTGAAATTATGTTTCAATCATAGCATAAAAAATCTCGAATACATTTTTTACCTCTATTTTTTCTTTTAAATGATAAACCCAGCTTAGCTTAGTGTGATCATCAATAAAACTCACAAACCATCGTTTTCCATTATTTGTCAAAACCCTAGATGGTCTCAAACATCATTATGGATAAGATTAAATGGTTTTGAGGCATGATATTTATGAGAGGGAAAAATAGAGCGTCGATGTTTTGCCATTTTACGAAATTCACACTGAAACAAAAGCTTCAAATAATAAAAACTAGGATGACCAAGTCTATAATGCCAAAGCATAACCTTATTCTCAATAAAAATGGAGTTCAAACAAATAGATTTTTGTTAACTGAATTGTTTCCATCCTCCGAGAAATAGAGACCTCCAGACTTTTTAGCATTGCCAACATCCTCTCCGAGACCTTGTTATGAAATTCACAAGAAACCGAGTCAAATAAACAACAACAACAACAACAGCAAACCCAGTAGTATCCCAAGAGTTGGGTATGGGAAGGGTAAGAGGTACGCAGCCTTACCCCTACCCCTAGAAGGGCAGAGAGATTGTTTCCGATAGACCCTCAGCTAGAGAACGACTGAAAAAGAAAAGGTAATCGCAACAACTAGGAATAACAACAAGATGAGACAAGATCGAATCCAAGAATGCAGTCAAACTCTAGGTAGTAATAGCCATCTATGAATAAAAAATATCATACTAACACTAAAAGCTAGCGAACTGAGTAAGACAAAGAGAAACGCTCGACTACCTACGAACCTTCTACCCTAATCTTTGACCTCCACACCCTCTTGTCTAGGGCCATGTCCTCAGTCAGCTCCAGCTGCGCCATGTCCCGCCTAATAATCTCTCCCCAAGACTTCTTACGCCTACCTCTACCCCTCGTACTACCCACCGAGGCTAACCGCTCGCACCTTCTAACTGGGGCTTATATATTTCTCCTCTTAGCATGCCCGAACCATCTCAACCTCGCCTCCCGTATCTTATCCTCCAGGGCCACTCCCACCTTTTCCCGAATAACTTCATTCCTAATCTTATCCAACCGGGTATGCCCACACATCCACCTCAACATCCTCATCTCAGCTACTTTTAGCTTTTAGGTATGAGAGTTTTTGACCGGCCAACACTCTGCTCCATATAACATAGTCGGTCTAACTACAACCTTATAGAACTTACCTTTAAGTCTCCGCGGCACATTCTTATCACACAAGTGCTGTAAACAAATGGGAAAAGGATTATTTTGGTGACTTAAAATATGAACAGCCTTAGAACGTGGTTTTCAGGGTGTAAGATATTAAAGCTGTAAAAGACAGACAGAAACTTGCAGTATGATGAAGTAAATGTGATGTTGCTCCAGAGGTAACGTCAGAAGATAACTTATGATTGGTGATAGGTTTTCACCATCATCGTCTTTGATGAACAGACAGCCTGAGACCTCTATTTCACGTTCATTATAGCAACCTGTCAGAAAACCTTTCCTTTTCCTTTGTGATTTATTTAGTTTTTATTTTATCATCCTAGACACATGCATTATAGAATTAGGGGTAGAGCTTCAAACTTGTTTTTTAGGGAATAGGGAGTGGAAACGGGGCGTCTTGATAAAGTTTCTTACACCAAATTTATGTTTGCGCATTCCTATATTCATCTCCTATACTTTTCCACAATTTTGTTTTGTGCTCTGAAAGTTTTCTAAATACTAATATGCCCTTTTACTTTACAGAAAGGAAAAGAAAGATTAGTGTTAAAACATAACTTTTCTACATGACTAAGATGCACCAGAACATGCAACAGGGCTAGTGTTACATCTTAGATTATGAAAAAGATTGCATAATTAATGGCGCAATTGACATGTCCAATGCCCATTGAGTTTGTTCTGCAGCCCATTGATGTTTAGAGTATCCTTACTGCAATTAATGGCCCAAAACAAAATAACCATCATAGATCGGTTACTAGTCAATTTTTATACTTATAATGAATTTCATCTGCCTCATGCACTTCTCCTGATATGCTTCTAAAATAATGGTTCTTACACAGGGTGTCTTCAGAAGTTTCAGTATCCGATGATGAGGAGGATAAGCAGGATTACAGTTCATATGATGATAGTTTCATAGATGACAAGATAAATCCAACAGCGGCAGATAGTCAAGCCGAGGCTGGTGAAGTTGATATGATAGCGATTTACAGGTTTTTATTAAGTTTATCTCTTTATTTTCTGTTTCATTTTACATGTTTTCTCCCTTTTCTGGGTGTTTTTAATATTGATTCCTTTGAAAATTTAAAGTGATAAAATATCCGCTCTTCATTTTTGGGAGTGAAACTGTCCTATTTTGAACTAAAATGGTGTTATCTGATCATTAGGTTTAAACAAACAAATCAGTGTAAGAATATTAGGGGGTGAATGCATGATGAGACTAAGCATCTCATATGACCGACTTTCAAAATAGCTTAACTACAAGTAAATGGAAATGGAACAAGCTCAGTTGAAAGGTCAGGTTATTCAATGTGTGCAGTTTCTACCTGCTTGGGACTGATGTTCCTGCGCTCTGTATTGGAACATAATTTCTTTTACTCAAGTTATAAATAATTTGCAGTTCTTACTTCAGAATTAAGAAGAGATTATAAGCACTGATGTTTTTGTGCTTAAGAACATATCAGCAACATGGACTTCAATGAAACAAAACACTTCAATATGTGAAGTTTTGAAGGATGTGGCGACGAACTTCTTGGCTGAAATTTATAATTTGATAGCTGGTGATAAAGTACTCAAACTTCAATCTGACATTCTCTATCATCAGCATTTCTGGGGGATTCTTGTAGTTCGCTAGGAATTTAATGATGCTCATAATGGTTTTGGTTCAGAAATCCGAAGTGCAACAACAACAACAACAACAACAACAAACCCAGTGTAATCCCACAAGTAGGATTTCGGTAGGGTAGTGTGTACGTAGATCTACTCCTACCTGATGAAGGTAGAGAGGCTGTTTCCGATAGACCCTCGGCTCAAGAAAAGGAAAAAATAGGAAGCAGTAGCAACAAACATTAACAACAGAATGATAAGATAACTGAAGCAAACAAAACAACATATAGTAATAGATATCTAAGAATATGATAATACAAGAATAGTACTAATACTACTGGTAAGGATAGGATAAACTCTCGACTACCGACCAACTTTTTTCCCTAATCTCAACTTCCACACCTTCCTATCAAGGATTATGTACTCGATAAGTGAAGCAGCGCCATGTCCTGCTTAATCACCTCTTCCTAGTACTACTTTGGCCTACCTCTACCTCTCCTCAGACTTGTCATGGTCAGCCTCTCACAACTTCTAACAGGGGCATCTATACTTCTCCTTTTCACGTGCTCGAACTATCACAACCTCGATTTTCGCATTTTGTCCTCCACGGGGGGCCACTCCCACCTTGTCCCGAATAACTTCATTTCTATTCTCATCTCCTGGTATGCCCACATATCCATTTCATCATCCTCGTTTCTGCTACTTTCTTCCTCTGGACATGAGAGCTCTTGATTGACCAACTCTTAGCCCCATATAATATAATCGGTCTAACCGCCACTTAGTAGAACTTGCCCTTAAGTCTTGGTGGCACATTCTTATCGCACAAAATACTAGATGCGAGCCTCAATTTCATCCATCCCGTTCCAGTATGATGTGTCATATCCTCGTCAATCTCCCCGTCCCCTTGAATTAAACCCAAGATACTTGAAACTACCTCTCTTGGGGATGATTTGTGTATCAAGATTCACGTCCGCATCCGCTTCATAAGTCCCATCACTGAACTTGGATTCCAAGTATTCTGTTTTGGTCCTGCTTAACTTGAAACCTTTAGACTCTAGGGTCTATCTCCAAAGCTCCAACCATGCGTTAACCCCACCTCACATCTCGTCAATCAGTACTATGTCATATGCGAATAACATGCACCATGGCACCTCCCCTCGAATATGTCGTATCAACACATCTATCGCCAAGGCAAATAAAAACGGGCTAAGAGCTGATCCTTGGTACAACCCCATCATAACTGGGAAGTGTTTCGAGTCCCCTCTCACAATCCTCACTGGGTCTTAGCACCCTCATACATGTCCTTAATCATCCTAGTATACATTACCGGCACACGGCTAACCTCCAGACATCTCCATAAAACCTCTTTCTGGACTTTATCCTAAGCTTTTTTCAAGGTTAATGAATACCATATACAAGTCATCTTTCCTCTCCCCATACTGCTACACCAATCTCCTCGCAAGATGAATGATTTTCGTAGTCGACCGCCCCAACATGAATCCAAACTGGTTCTCGGAAATAGACACACTTCTCGTCATCCTCACTTCCACCACCTTCTCCCAAACTTTCATACTTACTCAACAACTTGATACCCCTGTAGTTGTTGCAATTTTAGATATCACCCTTATTCTAGTATCCATTCTTCGGGCATCTTCTTCGTCCTGAAAATGACATTAAATAACTTGGTAAGCCATTCCAAGCCTGCTCGGCCGCATTCCTCTAAAATTTTATAGGGATTTTGTCTGACCCAATTGCTCTACCTCTGCTCATCTTACGCATCGTCCCCTCTATTTCCTAAATCTTAATACGCCTACAATGTCCAAAATCTCGCCGATTCTCGGAGTGCTCTGACTCACCAAGCACAATGTTCCTGTCTCTCTCCTCGTTCAATAGTTTATGGAAGCATGCATGTCATCTTCGTCTAATATGTGCCTCTTCCACAGATACTTTGCCTTCTTCGTCTTTGATGCACTTCACTTGGTCCAAGTCACAGGTCTTCCTCTCCCTCATCTTTGCTAACCTAAACAGTTTCTTGTCCTCGCCTTTGCCCCTAAGCTCCTCATACAGAAGTCCAAATGCTGCAATTTTAGCCGTCGTAATTGCTATCTTCGCCTCTTTCTTTGCTTTCTTTTACCACTTCCTATTCGTCCTCTTCTTCTCCTTATCTATGCTTTCCATTCAAATACGCCGCTTTCTTGGCTTCCGCTTTTCCTTGGACCTCCCCATTCTACCACCAGTCCCATTTGTGTCCACCAGAATATCCCTTCTTGATCCTAACACCGCTCTAGCCGCTTCCCTAATTACTAAATTTAATGACTAAACTGATTATTTCATTTGGCTGTTTTGGATGAGAGCGAATACGCAACACTAAGTAGAGAAAATGATGATTTAAATAGCTAGGCTAAAATCTAGGACTAGAAAAATCATTCAGATCTATGTTGCTCCGACTCTCCGAAAATGTCGTCGGGAGCGTGTTGGATCCTTCAAAAGTAGTGTATTTTTAGAGGATTTGACACAGGCGTGGCAGCATTTTGGAGAATCCGCGCAACATAGATTCAGATTTGCTTAATCATAATCCACCTTAATTGAAGGTAATGGCACCTGAAACATGTATCATGTTAGGAAGCAAAACTATGTTCACACGGATACAGGGGCATGAGCTCGATATCTGACTTTGTTTAGAGAAGATTTTGTGACTCAAGAAAGCTTGGATGCTGATTCTTTATGTTTTAAACTGTTAATTGCACTCCATGATATATTTGTGCATATACTTACTGAATCTTCAGCTATACATATATCATTTCTTGTCCTTCCCTCTTTCTTGAATGTTGTAAACTGAAGAAAGAGAAAAGATCAATCTATTTCAGATGGAGCAAATGCGTGTGATCATTCATGCGAAGTGCTTTAAATGTTGTGAAGAATTAACGAATATATTCTTCTAGCACTTTCTTGAATGTTACATTAAATTGCTTCATTATTGACAAAGTACCATTTTTATCAGGGAGATAGATTCCCTTTTAGTAATATTTTTATGAAGTCATAGATCATCTGATGATCACGGCTGCTTGCCTTGATGTCTGGACCTAAGCCAATCTTTAATCACAGGCGTTCATTGCTCACTCAGTCACCGATTCCAAACCTTTCAACCGATTATACTCCTGATTCTGTGGTTCCAACTAGCAGAACAGATGAAAGCAAGAGCTCATCTGGGACAGAAAATCATCACATACCTCAAACTGACCCAAAGTCAATAACGAGAAATTCCTCGAACTTTCAGCAAATTATTAACAGAATCGCACCAGAAGCAGTACCATGCTCAACCACTTGCTCTTTGAGAGAAAACAATAGCAAGTTAGAGAGCCGGAAAAGAAAGTTAAGCTATTATCAGGCAACTTCACTGCCCGTTGTCAATTTACACGACGAGTTCTCTCGTCATTCTAAAGCTGTTGGTGTAAACTCACATCTTTTGGAAGAAGCAGCAAAGAATGAAGTTGGTGATCCATTTGATGATGACCAGTTCTTTCAAAGTATCGATCTTGATGCAATGGAAGCAGAGGCTGCTAGAATTCTTAGAAATAAATCACAGTCCTTGGTTCAGAATGCAGTGACTTCAATACCTTTTACACGAAGTATCGATCTTGATGCAGTGGAAGAAGAGGCTACTAGAATGCTTAGAAATAAATCACAGTCCTTGGTTCAGAATACAGTGAATTCAATACCTATTACACAAATTCCTGATGGCGGAAGCTCTCCTTCATTTGATCTGGGAATTTAGTTTTTCTGTCTCGATTGTTAAGTTGGTGTTACGGCACGAATGATCAGTTATATAAAGGGAAAAGAAAGTATTTATTATCCGCATCATTTAATAGTTACAGGAAAGTCAGTCATGACGCAAATGAGGTGTATGTAAATGCAAGGAATATGGAAACATTTTGCTGTATATAATTTCAAAGATATTGTGTCCCTAGTCCAAGTTTTGTGGCTGTGTGAAGCATATGCGCATGGTTGAATACTTGCCTGTGATTTCTCAAGTAGATGTTTTGTTATATATATAGTCCCCCCCCCCCCCCCCCCCCCCCAAAAAAAAAAGGAAAAAAAATTAAACCACTAAATGGCATCAATTTGTTTAGAGTCAGATCAGCATGGAATTGGTATAATTGAGTGTAACAATTAGCTCTCCAATTCTCAAACGAGAGCTGATGATACATTGTATAATCCTAAGATGAGAGTTTTAATTTTTTTTTATTCTTATTTGTCAAATTTATAATTACAAAATGTATATTTTTATAATATGTATTTTAAATATCTAATACGGCAATAAATAAAATCTAATATTTCTTGTATGCATATATATATATATATTTGTCACGCATTAAGGTATATTCACTTATCTTTAAAAAATAATCATTTATATTATTAACTTTAATTTAAAATAAAAATATTTAACTATGTAATTTCACTTGTGCCCTCCAACATGACACATAAAATTATATTGTAATTACGTTGTGGCAAACATATATGTTTATGTAACTTATGTATTGTATAATAATTACTAGGTTGGATAGTAGTTGCACTAACTAATTCATATACAAGGTGTCCTTCCAAACAGACTCTTATGATAATTTATTAGTTTCTATTTTTGTTTGTTTGTCGGTTTTAATTTAAAGAATCTTACAGAAATGTCCAAAAGAAGCTCAAACTTATCAACCTCTAGTCATAAATTTAGATTTACAAAGTTTAGCCAAGCGCATACAAAAATTGAAAATCCACGTAAATAAAGGATTCTTTCTCTCCAAGAATCACACGCAAGATCTCCTTCCATATTTTTAAACGTGGTCAACAACATTAGATGCAAGGCGAAAATGAAATTTAATGGATGAGGTAGCAAACAAGGTGATGAAACACAAAGAAAAAAATACAAAATTTCAAAACCTAAGAAAAAAGGGCTTTTTTCAATGGATATGATTGAAATTCATTGAAAATATGTAGATGAATCAATATACAATATTGGAGGAAGTTTGGAGGTAATTTGGATTGATTTGATATCAAAATTCTTAGTTAAAATCGAGTTAACTTTTTTCATGCAACATATATATCAAACATGTATCACGCATATATTTCACATACATATATGGAGATACATGTGATACACATTTGATACATATATGATATGTATGTGGTACACAAATGATTATAGTGTGATACACATCATCTTTTTTCATGTTCATATTCCACTTCCAATTTTCAATTCAAACCACCTCAAAACTCCACCAAATCATCCCAAAACTTAGATTCAGACTCTTCAAGATGTGCTCAATCTATTCCAACAACACCCAGTCAAAAGAAAGCAAAAATTTGATTTTTTTTAACTTCAAATAGTTTATTGGCTAATATTGGTAGTATTTTCTGAATTGACTAATTTTTGTACTAAATTACTTATGGGCTGACATAACTGGTAGTTTCTCTTTAATCTATTGGCTTCTAATTTTGTTCGAAAAATATATAAAATTACTACAAAAATCTATAAACCAACACACACCACACGCACATTTTAGTCTCGGTTTCTCTTCATTTTTGTTTAACCAAATCAAATCAAATATGTCGATTTATGTTTTTAAATTTAATACCAAATTACAGAAAATCAAGAAACAAGTCAGTGTATAGTTTAGAGTCTTTAGACATGGAATGTAAATATAAACGTTTAAAATATCATTAAAATCTCAAAAATATTAAAAGTTGAACTCTTAATTTTAATAGCGTAATGGGTGCAAGAGTATAATCTCATCCAATTTATAATGGCTTCCTGTCCAATTAGACTTGTAGGGCTTTTGAAAGCCGATACATGAACTTTGGATTTTTCTCATTTGAACACTCAAACTCATGATTCCCTTAATTTATAAATCCATTTGACCGTTGACCATGTTCATGTGGCGTCAATTGGTCCTAATCAGCCTGTTGCGTGAGGAACACGACGTTTAGGAGCGTGAGAGCCCTCTTCCCAACGCCCAACGGTCCAAAATGGTGTCTATTTTAGTGTGTTCTTATTCATTCATTGTAAAATACATTATCCCTCTATTATATAGAATTTGAAGCTCCATTCCTTCATTTTTCTAAAATCTGAAGCTTTATTTATTTATTTTTTCTTTTTTCAGACTGTGAAAATGATGTAAAGTCCTGTATTTTGTCATTGTGGAGTTGAAGCTAAGTTTTGCATCACTTGTAAGCCAACAAATCCAGAAAGAAGGTTTTATGGATGCTCAAATCATGGTCGAAAAAATTCTTGTAATCTTATTAGGTGGTTTGACCCATCTCTTCCAGATCACTATAAACAAGTGATTTTAGGTCTATTATCAAGAATTAGAGTGAGAGATCGACCATAGCGTAGGAAGAGGGTGAAGATCATTTTAACTAGTTGTTGTATTAGCACTAATAATTGTAATTTCCTTCTTCGTCTAGTTAGTACTAATCAGTGTCTTCATAACCCTATGTACAATGATAATGACAAAATGTATGATATATTTTTGTGGAATGAAAAGCAATTTTAACATAAACAAGCAGACATATATAAACAACCAAGTTCGAACAACTTTCTTGGTTGGCAAAATTAGCTATTGAAAATTATTTAGTAGCAGAAACAGTTTAAACATTGTGCCAAAATAAAAGTCATAGTTAAACATCCATAGTTAACCTACAAATTTAGTTCTGCAACTAACAATCTTAAGCTATCACAAAACAAACATTCAGCAGATCATTATGGTTGAGATTGGTTGATGTTTTGCTGAAATTGGCTCAAGTTTGGACATGGAGACTGGCTTGGCTGAGATGAGGAATGGACTTGAGGTTAGCTAAGGCTTGCTTGAGTTTGTCTTCTCCTCAACTGTTGTTGAAGTTGCCTTTGTGTTATATCATTTCTTCCTTGCCACCTTAGTCCAGGTGCACTGTATCCAAGATCAATATTGGTCTGCTTAACATCCACTATTTTTGTAGGAGCAGAAAGTACCCTGTCTCTTGATCCACATTGCATAGGAAGTCAAATTAACACCCAAACTACTAATATCTAAATAAAAATCCAAATCCAAATCCAAATCACAAACCCTTTCTATCATTGTTCCTGAATCATTAAAAAAATTCCAAATTCGGTAGTTCTTGGTCTTCCTTGAAGTCCGATAGCTCTTGGCCTTCCTCTAACAATAGATAAAATATTCTCAGAAGTCCTTGATCTCATACTTTTAGTATCCTCATATAAGATAAAGTACTGTCTAATAATTCAAAAATTATGGTCCTAATACAACTTAACTAAAGTAAAAAATGAATACTTACAGATGCACTTAAAGGTGTTCATTCGATTTTGACCCTTATCGATAATTACTTATCGATTATCGATTTATACATATGCTTATCGTTATCGTTTCAACAAGGTTTCGATTTTTTCGATTTCGATTTATCGATTTTTGGGGCTTATCAATTCGGTTATCGATTACACCAATAAGAAAATTTGCGGGATTCCACGGAAAGTATATTGCTATAAACACGCCTAACTAATATAGACAAAAATAAGCTAAAATAAGACGAACACCGTTTATAACATAAAAATTGTGTCAACAAGCACATGCAACGAAACTAAAGTAAGGGATCAAATGTATGCCACCAACACTCCAACTGTATCAAAAAATACATCATCACGACTAATTCTATTTTCCATTAATTTGAACTTTATTCCCTTGAGCTTTAAATATGATCATTTCTTAAATGTGGTAGATGAAATAATAGGGTTAGGGACTTAGGGAAAAGGAAAGGCTATTATAGAATAAGGGTAAATTTTTTTTTGTATATCTTATTGGTTTATCGATAAACCGATAACCGAAGAGGACAAAATCGAAATTGATAACTCGATAAGAAAAATTTCGAAATCGAAATCGATAACAAATAATCGATTTGATTTATTGATAAACCGATTCGAATGCACACCCCTAGATGCACTTGCAATGACTGATGGTTTAGTATTTCTGGTAGCAGCAGTTCCAGATCCATTTGCAACAGCTGATGGTTGAGTATTTCTAATCCAAGCAGTTCCAGAATCACTTGCAGCAACTGATAGTTGAGTTGTTCTTTGAGCAACCTGAGATGGTTGAGTAGCATTAGCATTTAATTGTACCTGCAGTTCTAGATCCTTGTCCTTTCTGAAATTTCCAAAAAAATAAAATGAGTTATAGAAACAACCAAAATACAAGTCACAATCAGAAAAAAAATGACTGCATTATCTGATCGTTTACCAGGATAGGACACCCCTTCTTGTTATGGCCTACTGTCTTACAATGAGAGCATGTCATTAGTGCCCCTTTACTTGATCTCTTACCAAACTTCTTTGTAAGTTCATCTTGAGCTCTTTTTCTATTTTTCTTAGGCCTATTGGGAATCTTAGTAATTACAGGAGGCTCGGCAGTGTGATTCTGAGTTAATGGCCACATCTCCATGTTGGTTACTGGCTGTATGTAACAACTGAAACCCTTCAAGTATGTTTCTTTCCTGTATCAGTGAACAACATAGTCAGCAAGCTCAAATCTCTTAAAAACATTGCACGTATTGCATAGGAGCATAGTATTCCTTTGAGCTGCCATGATCTGCATGTGCATGTATCATTGAAAAAGTCAACAATATATTTGTAAACCCCATGTTGTATCTCATACCCAGTGTCCCCATTCCATTTAAATTCATGCTTAATTGAATATTGAGATTGTTCCTCTATGTACCCCATTGCCATAGGAGATACATCAGAAATCCACCTTGTTGCAAATTCTCTCATGATAGTCATCCTCTCAATCACCTTCACTCTAATCTCTTCTAACATGGTTATGATAGACTTGTACCTAGCAGACATGATCCAACTGTTAAAAGTCTCACACATATTGTTGTCCACAGAATCACATTTACTCCAATCTTTAAAGAATGCTCTACACCAACATTGTTTGGAGTATCTCAGTAAATCCTTAATGATCTTACTATCACCCAATTTTTCCAACTCATCTATCTTAGCCTTCAAATATGCTTCAAATAAAGCTCTTGTGTAGGCCCAGAACTTCTTCCTTCTTTCTTCACTTTTGTTTCAAGTTGCCCCATATGTGTCTTGCACACATTCTGTGCTCAGCATTTGGCATCAACTCAACCACAGATTGAAAAGTCCCTTAAGCAACAAGAAAAAGAGTTAAAATATCATAAACATATATAAAGTAATTATAGGAAGAATATGGGTGAAATATATACCTTCTGCATATCAGAAATGATGGTCAGCCCTTCACCTTGGGATTTTGTGAGCTGCAAATCATGCATCGGGCACCTAAAAAATCATGACCATATGTTTTTTGTCTCCTTTTCAACCACTGCCCAGGCAACATGGTGCATTTGGTTGTTACCATCTTTACCAATACATGATAGTAGCTCACCTTTACACACCCTTCAAAAATACTCCATCAAAACCAATAACATTTCTACATCCTTCCAACCAACCTACTTTGCAAGCATGTAGACAAATGCATATCCCCATAAACACCTCTTTACCAGGTATCCTTTGAAGTCTTCACAACAACAATGCTGCCAGGGTTTGTAGACCTCAGCATGTTAGCATAATCATATATTCTAGCAAAATCCTGCTTGTAATCACCTAAATACTTACACATGACCTGATGTCTAGCCTTGGCACATATGGAATTTCCCATATACACACCATACTTTATCCAAATCAAATCTTGCAACTTCCTAAGCTTTATTTCAGGTTGGTTGATAATCTTGTCCTTGAAATGTTTAGCTACCCATGCTGTATTAGCCATCTTGTTTCTGGTTGCTCTGAAACACTTATGAACATGATAGTAGCTGCTGACAATAAAATTCCCTGTGTGTCCCTCCAAGCTTCCCAAAATATGCCATCTACATCTTGTTGAGTTCACACATTTTTCCCTAACCCTATGTTGCTCATTAGGCTTCAACTTAATTTGAACTTTTCTTTGTTCAAAATAATCTTGCAAAGCAGTTCTGAACTGTTTAACACTTTCAAAAACCATTTTCTATCGGAAATAAATTTTCTTGCAAGTAGGATCAAAGTATACCCTGCTGATGTATCTTCTTGGTTGAGGGTTATGCACCCCATCTTCTTTAACTACTTCATCATCTGTATCCTCACTACCTGAATCTGAACTGTCCAAATATTACTCATCCCCTCCCAACTTCCCAGCATATTTGGAACCCCTATTTTTATACCTGTCTTTAAAATCAGGATCTATACCTACAGGTCCACTAGGTATCTCATCAGTATTAACTTTACTAGATCTTAATTTACTACTCTTTTCATTCACTTTAGCCTGTCTAGCAGCAACAACTTCAGGTTCTAGGTCACTTGTCTCTCCAATAATATCCTCATCGACATCATATAATGACTTATCTGTATCATCATCATCATCATCATCAGAAATAGCCTCATAATCACCATCCTCACTCTCAATACTTCCCTCATCACCCTCATCGCCCTTAGCATCACCCTCAAAATCAGTTGCTAAATAAAACTTGTAGAACTCACCTTCATCTTCACTAGACTCTTCTATATTCTTTTCTATAACAGCAACCCTCTCTTTACCCTTCCCATGAGTGTCATTACCCCTATTTATATCATTGTTAGGTGAGTGTATTACCCTGACATTAACATCACATGTTTGCCCGTGTGGCATTTTATTAAAGCCACATGGATGAACATTGGTGGGATCCACATTTATACCACCACTACTTAAAATTTCATCTAGATCCAATTCAACACATGGTGTATTAATTGTGTGACATATATACACATCAATAAAATCCCCATCCTTAAGGTCTTTACCAAAGTTAACGCATCAGCATCATATTTCAGAAATCTAAATTCTCCTTTTTGGTTTATTTTACATGCATATTTATCTATTGTTAAGTACACCATATCCTTAGTCCACTCATTAAAATGAATTATATGCAATTCATCAATGTCAGCCCGAAGAACAACTGGCCAAATTTGCCCATTTACATAGCTCATAAATGTGTCAGCCACTAACCACCCTAGATGATCAAACTGTAATTTCACATAGACAGTCATTGAAACCTATATAAAAAAAAGGGCCAAGTAAGATACACTTTAACCCTAAAATCCATAAACTTTATCAAAGTGGGAGACAAGAATATTTTGATATGCAAAAAACCCCTAATTTTTTAACCCTAAATGCCAGATCAGTCATGAAAAAGACAAAATCCCTAAAGTAAAGTGAATATTCGATTGTTTTCCCCAAAACCATAATATAAAATCCCAAATAACAACAGACAATTTGTGTATGCAGACAAAAGTAGCTTTGACTATCACACACTGCACACATTATTTCATAAGAAATTAGATGACAAAAGAGAAAAGAGATAAACTAACCTTCAAATCCTATAATGTGACTGGAATCGAAAGCACAGACCAAACGAAACTCGATCAGAACGATATTAATAGATAATAAATGAAAACACTATAATGGGTAAGTGATTATGATCGATTTTGGAAGGGGTGACTGATTTTTCAGGCCATTACTAACCTAGGGTTAAGAGGGCAGGGTTGGTTAGAGAGAGGAAAAAGACGAAATGAGCGTCTTTTTGGTCGATCTATTGATTAAAAGAGGGGGGACCCTAATCAGTTGAGGTTTGTTTTCGCGCCCTTGACGTGTAATAATTCCATTGGTCATTTGCTGACTGGATGGACATGTTTGTGTATGTGTAATATACGCGTGTAGGCTCAAAGGTCAAATGTGTTTATTAGTTAAGGGAATCATGAGTTGGAGTGTTCAAATGAGAAAATTCAAAGTCCGTATATCAACTTTCAAAAGCCCTATAAGTTTAAGTGGTCAGGAAGTCATTACGCCAATTTAAATCCTACATACCTCTCCGTTTCAACCTATGCTTTTATTGTACTCAATTGGTATACTTTCAGCTTTTGTGCTATGAAATCTGGTTTGCTCTATGATAATGCATCTGCATTCCTGATCTGCAATTTGCATAAAATTGCACGTAGGCGAAAGGCAATGAAGAGTTCAGCTGCTTTATCTCACAAAATATCTTAGGGGATGTTTGGTACAATGGATAAGCAAAAATAATTTTGGAATAAAAATTTAATACCACATTATCCCTTGTTTAGTTACTAATCCTGTAATAAGTTATTCCACGATTAAATATAGTACCAGGATAACTGATACCCGTCAGAGGATAGAATAGTAATCCCAGGATAAGTTATCTCAGTTCACAGAAGTAATACAACATACCAAACAGTCAATAAAAAAAATATTACCAAGATAACTAATCTCAATATAATTAATCTCAGCATAAGTTGTTTTCAAACCAAACGACCCCTAAGGGTGTTTAATTGTTGGTTCTTTGTTGTTCCTTGTTTATAGCTTGTTTGGCCAAGCTTCTAAAATTAGTTTATTTTGAAAAGTATTTTTCAATAAAGTACTTTTGGTGAAAAACAGTTTGTGTTCAGCTAATTAATTTGAAAAGTATTTTTCAGCAGCAATTAGCGTTTAGCCAAACTTTTAAAAAAATACTTCTAAGTGTATTTTTTCAAAAGTGGTTTTCAAAAAATACTTCTAAGTGTATTTTTTCAAAAGTGGTTTTCAAAAAAATACTTTGATGTAAAGCTATTTTTTTCTGCTTCTCCAAAACTGCTTCTGCTTCTACTTAAAAGTACTTTTTTTTTCTTCTAAACGCTTGTCAAATATCTCAACTTCATTTAAAAAAAAGTACTTATTTTTGGGAAAAATATTTTTGAAGTTGGAAAAGCTTGGCCAAGCAGGCTATTAAGAGGTAGATTATTCCACAGCAAAATAACCAAAAAAAAAAAGAACGTAAAAGCGACTGAGATTACTAGGAAAAAACTTTTACTATTTAACATTTCCTAAGAAACCCTCTAATTGTTCCTTTACTGGGTTCAGCACTTCTCAAAATTTTCCTTTAGTCCACCAAAATGAATAGAATAGGCAGGTTCAGTCCAGAAGCAATGAGGACCTCGTGACATCGGTGTTACAAAACTTACAATTAAAATATTACGAGATAATAGGGAAAATGTTGGACAAAGTTGAAAAATATCTATCTTCCGAGTAGAATAGTTTCAAAATGCTACAAATAATTAGGAAACCTGACTTAATGGCATTACTTAAATTTCAAATCCATAATTACTTTGCTGCATATAGAGAGCCATGTTAGCCTGGATATGCACTCAAATCTCAAACCTGCAAAGGAAAAGAAGCAACTCCACTGCCTTCCCACAAAACAAAGCTTTAAACAGCATCCTAGCAACATCCACATACAACCTACTCCTACACTACTGCAGGTTAAAAACTTGAGTAGTCAAACACATATTTTTACAAGGAGAAAATAAACACATTCCGTTCAGCAACATCTGGATTTTGCAAGTAGGAGCAGTGTGCGCTAGTGAGACATGAACGACATGTTTCGTCTGAAATCCAAGGATTTTAGTGCCGATTCTGAGAACTTGCCATCAGGTACCCACAAACCTCCATTTTGAGGCAGCAAAAGTGGTGCTTGATTACCCTTTGGTATTTCTTCTCCAGCTTCTGGTGTATCTTCTTTCTTTTTCTTTACGAATTCGAAAAAATCAGCAACTTGGCGAGCATACCTTCAAATAGGATGACGGTTAAATAAAACATAAAGACCATTGTAGCTCACATACGAAGCAAAAGAAAGACAAGGATGGGGTAAACAATAGTACAGAAACACAGCACAGGAAAACACAAACTTACGACAGCACTCCAAAAAGATGTGTTAAAGTCAGCTATTAGAAGAACTTACGAGCTTAAAAAAGTATTATTTAATGGTTCGGTGCAGTATTGCTTTAACAAGTTTTTAGGTGTCTATAATACACTCCGACACATCAAGGACTAAAGACATCAGAAAGCAACAATTATCTGTACGAATTTGTTAGATGTAGAATATCAGATTCCAGAATACTATGAAGGAGAACTCCTCAGAGGACAGAAATCCTTTTTCTGGGGATAAGTTTTGCAGGATCGAAGATATACTCTCTTTCGTCCTCTTTTTTAGTGATCGAATGTTAAAGGATGCAAGACCCTATTGAGTGTAAGAAAGGTAATACACCCTCCCTCCCCCCCCCCAAAAAAAAGGATTCCTCTAGCCCTACTTCTCAGGGAAAGAGAAACCAGCCCTCTTGCACTGTCTGCATTCCTCACAACTGTCCTGCCTATTTTTAATCCACGTCAAGTCCCCTGTTGCGCAATAACCCTACAAGTTGCTGCTGTTGTCAATCATTGATATACCCATCATCCACCCTACAGAAACATCTTAAGAGTACTTGACATGTATGGCTTATTAAAAGATTAAACAGGGATTAAACTGTTTCTGATATTTGCTGGATCCAACAACCAACATTAAATCCGCAGCTCGGTGATCTAGGTAACACTTGAACACATTATGTTAATATTGAACAGCAACTAAGGTGTGAAGAACGATAAAATGGTCAGCACTAACATGAGTTACATAAACAGCAGTTGGCAACTGCTAAAAAAGAAACTGTTTGCCTCAATAGACATGCTAAATTAAACTGCAGGGAAAGACGGTGTCCTTTTTTCTATATTTTCATAACAAAAAAAGATGATATCCTCTTAGTGAGTATACTGTTAAGTGAAAGAGATATTTTATAAACATTTACAGAAAATAAAGGAAAGTTCACATACTCCCTCTTTGCATCAACATCTCTGTTAAAGTCAATGTTAGGCTCGCAGTCAAGAACCAAAGCAGGAACCTGCATCAAAACAGACAGTTAAACACAATGCTGTATGTCACAAAAATGTACAGGAACTGCTTTATCAGAAAGAAAAAGAAACGGATGTCCATGAACTGAAGTTACATTCATGGGGAAGTACCTTTTGAATACTTGGGTGCATGTGATTGCCCTCTAGATAAAAAACACGGTCCCTTATTTCTGGGGGAACAGATTTATCAAAGTTTAGGGGTAGCTGACTAACAGACAATACCCCATGATTTCCGCTTTCAAATGGGAAAAGCCAGCTTTCATGCTTTTCATGCAAGTCTCGTAGATATTCCAAGGAAACTCCACCTTCCTCTTCTCTCTTACGCAACATCATTCTCTTGTGACATGTATCAGGGCTTGCTCTAAGGTAAATAAATCCATCAGGAATCAGTCCAGGCAAAGTTGAAACAACTGGGTCAAACCATGAGTCATAAATGCTGATCTCCATCTCATTCATCCAGTTTGCTTCATGAACAGCTCTTACAAAGACCTTTATCAAAAAATTAGGCATCATACAGTAGCCCTTGTAATAATCAGGGATAGTACATTGCATACAACAAAGAAAAAAAAAACAACAACAACAACAACAATGCCTCAATTTCACATTAGTTCGGATCGGTTAAGTATAGTAGGTGTGTATGGTGCGAAAATCAACTCCCAGTGCAAGTTCTTAAGCATAGCACGTAAATCAGATATTTGTCAAATACTGTCTCTCTCTATGATTTTATACAGCATTTCCGTTTGGGTCAAAAATATTGTCACCTCGACTACTTCAAATATCTTTTTAGGCATTTAATTACAATATAGTGATTGATGGTACCTTAAATTTTTTTTCCCAATAAGGATGATTTAATATAGTGATTGATGGTACCTTAATTTTTTCCCTATGAGGATGATTTACAGTACCTTGATGTAGTTTATAAATATGTAAATTTCCTACCACAAAAAAAGAACCTAAGGGATTGATGTTCAAATCCACCCTGAATATTAGATGGTTCGATCATCGTGCTCCAAACACCAGCAAGTCTTGTTAAATAGATGGAGTATTTGTGTGTACTGTCCACTGTCATTAAAGATTAATCAGAATATGTATATTTATATGGCAAGTCTATACTTCCATGTCAGTCTTGATGAAGTGCCTACCCATTAAAAGATGTGGAACTGTGCAACTGTAATGGCCTAAAACATACATTGTCCTAGGGGTTAAGCTACAGCCAGACAATCAAAGATCAAGCAAGAAGATGCCAATCAATGAGCATCTTTACAAGCTTAGTAAGGTTAGAAAATTACCATCCTGTCACTGAACACACTTCTCTCCATCAACCTGAGGGGCCTGATACCACCAGATGATTCTCTCTCCTGCATAACTCTTGTAACAAAAACATAGTTCTGAAATGTGTAAGCATATCGTTGTGGCTCCGCATAGAATGCATCTAATATGTTAAAGTGATCTGGTCCAATATCCTGCCACTTGTCAATAGGCTCAGGAACTATTTCAACAAGATCTTGTAATTCAAGTGTCTCATTAGCTATTCTCTGCAGAAAGGTTGTTTTTCCAACACTAATGTTTCCCTCAACACAGAAAGTAAGTCGTTTCTTTTGTGCTGACTTCACATCAGAATCTGGGTTCTTCTCCTTCAACTCTTCATCCACGCTCTTTTTGATAAATGTGGTGATACTCTCAGCATGGTTTCTGTGAATGATTCCGACTGAGCTTTGCAAGAACTCAACCATCTTCTCATTGGATTTTCCAAAGAACTGCAGAGAAGCCAAAAGAAGGCCTTATTATAACAAAGCACATCAAATTTACAATCAAACAAGCTGCACAGTTTCCTTCACATCACCCGCACATTAAATATTAGTACATACTTTCTTTTAAGCTAAGTACTTCAGCCTGTAATTCCAATACAGCCCAATAATAACTGCAAAACAGAGACCATATTGGCTATCCAAATTGGTCAAGTGAAAGAAAATAATTGGATTGGACATTCAGAAACACGCAGTCCTAGCAAATCACAACATCACAAAACAGGGCTGTCTATGCCATGCAGAACAACTGATAGAAAATAATTCGCAAAGGAAACGATCTCCGCCCACAAGTGAGGGAAGCCACTCTTCCCCTTTATAGAAATTATTTTTTTTAGAAAATATAATTCCAATAACTGAACACCAAAAAATGACTTCATGATAGACAAAATTTCCGGATAAATTTTCTCAGTCATACAAAAGCACCTTCAGAATAAATCCCACACTTATTCCGAAACCAGCATGCAAGCCTATACAACAAACTAAAAGAACCTTCAATTTAACCTCATCAATGAAGTTAAACATCTTAATTTTTTAACATTTCAAAGGAGAACACTATACACTTAAGGAACCAACCACAAAATATAAGCACAAGGCAAGCATCATTAGATATTTGGCTTCTCAGCAGCTTAACCGTATTACCTTATCTCTGTAGAGCTGCTTGAGCTGATCAACACCCATAAAACCCTTCTGCACCAACTTCCTCAAATTCCTTGGCCCAACACCCGGTATTGTTAGCAAATCTGGACTAGCAAGAACCCCTCCTCCACCTCCACCTCCTCCTCCCCCAACACCCGCCCTCTGCCGCCTCGCCAACCTACCCACCCCCGTCTTCTCCTCTTCCTCTGAAGAACCATTAACAACATTCTCCTCAACAACCCCATTTTCTAAATCCTTCTCCTCTTCACCGGAAGTCACCGGAACACCCTTGTCCGAAGCCGAAGCAGCCAGGATGCCGAACCAGGCGGCACTAGTCCTACTCTGCTTCAGCACAACCCAAGCCCTCACCGGCGCAGTAGTATCAAGAGAACACCTACACATGCGGCAACTATTAACCCTAGGAACAACCGACTTAGAATCAGTAGAAATATTCCGAAAACCTCCGGAAAATGGATTAGTGAAATGGTGGAGGGCGGCTGAAGAAGAAGAAGAAGCCATTGTTTTAGGGCTGAGTTTTGGGTTAGCAGAAAGTGGGTTTTTGTAAAACCCTATGGTTATGGGGTAAGAAAGAACGTTAAGGGATAGGATTGGAGGGGGTAATTGTAATGATGGGTTTCTGCTTAACAATTTCTGCATCCTTTTGGCGCATTTCACAGTCACCGCTTCAACTACTGTTGTTAGTATTCACACAACAGAGTGATAAAGATAAACCCCAAACAGTAAAACAATAAACCCTAATAATCCTTTGCTTCTACTGTTTATATCTATCTATTTATCTGTGTGCGCATAGATAGCAGTGAAGATAGAGACAGGTATATAGAGAGAGAGAGACAAAGCGGGAACAAAAGAGAAGGGTTTTTTCTTTTTGGGTTTGGGTTTTGGGGGAAGTAAGAGGAAACGGCAAAACACCAAAACAAGCGGATTATATTGAGAGAGCCATCTATAAATATTATTATGGCAAAATACATAGTTTATCCATTGACCTTGCACCCAAATCCTTGTTATACATTTCTCGACCATGGGCAACTTTTTACACATCCAATCTTTTAGAAGTGTGTCTAATACACATTATTTTTTTCTTGACCAATTTTCCAAAACATGTGTAATTTCACGCTCCAATCAAATAGTGACACGTGTCATTAACTTATTAAAAAAAAGTTTAAATTATAATTAGATCCCATCTTCTTCATTAAATCCATCACCATGGTTGCCTTCTCTTCGATCAACCACCATCAAATCTTACCTTCCATCTCCGACCACTATTCTTCAATCAAAAATCAGCTATGTGAAGTTCTCTACTACCAGCACAGCATCATCTCTAACCTCATATCTCCATTAAAATTATTTTTCTTTCACTCTAAAAGAATCCCATAATAATAATCTGGATTAACTTCTTTAAGTAAGAAGGCCTACACATTTACTGTCGAACTTATTATCTTTCCGCTAAAATCTTTAAATTTCATTTTATTCTTCATAAAAATCAAGGATGGCAAGAACCACCATAGAGGGCAGAGGAGGACTGCCGTTGGTGGCCAAGGCGGTGGCTAAACTAAGAGCAGTGAATGCTCTAATTAAAGACAACATCGACCATAGATTCACCTTCTCATCAATCAATCTCCATTAATTTGCAGAAACCTAAAATATCTCTCTTCCAAAAAATACTATCTCTCTACCTTTAAAATTTCATAGACCATCAAGCTTCATTATTGGACTCTTCACAAGAAAACAAACAAAGGCCGTTCTGGAGATACGGGGGATTGTTGAAGACAAACATGGGAGAACCTTTTGTTTCGTTGAAGAATGAACAAAACAAAGTAAAAGAAAAAGGAATAAAAGAAAGAAAAGAAAAAGGAAAATCAATTTGACCCGTTAGATAAAGTTTGTTAGATCTGAATCGTTCAAATAAAACATCATATATATATTTTTATTTATTCACACGCCTTATTTTGTTGGTAAAACACGCGCTGGCCACGTAGGCAAAGTAGTGTGTATTAGGCACACTTTGAAAAGGTTCAGTGCGTAAGGTAATTTTCGTCTGCAAAAAGTGTGTAACAGGGATTTCGTCCATAATTCAGGGGGTAACTTATGTATTTTGCCTACTACTATTTGCTATATTATGGATTATAGATACTTTTTTTATGGTTATAAGATGTATTTAATATATTTAAGCTATTGTATTCATAAATACAGTAGCAAAAATAGGCATGAATCAGGAAAGTCCAATTAATTAGTTGTTATATTTGAGTGTATTCAACTGTATTCATAGAGTGAAATATGAGATTAGAACTGGACAGATTATTGTATTATTTAAAATAAATAATGTATCAACATTTGTTATAGGAGGTAAAAATTCCTATTAATAATACCATATTTGGCCAAGCTTTCAAAATTAGAGCCCGTTTGGATGTGCTTATTTTAGGTGCTTTTAAGTCAAAAGTGTTTTTAAGCCATTTTGTAATGTTTGAATAAAGTAAAAAAGTGATTTTAAGCACTTATTTTTAAGCTAAAATGACAAAAATAAGCTAAAATCCAAAAGTTAAAATTCTTAACTTATGGTTTTCGGCTTAAAAGTCACTTAACAAACCCATCCAAACGGGCTCTTAGTTTATTTTGAAAAGTACTATTCTCAAATTAGTAAAAAGCAGCTTGTATTTGATTAATTAGTTTTTTTTGGTAAATTTCCATAACCCGCGGGGTAACTTGCTCACTATGCAATAGCTCGCAACTCATACAGGAGATATAAATCGCATTAGGCAAGCTCGATTATGGCTATTCAAAACCGAACCATAACAATTAACTGAACTGTAAAATTGCTTTATTGGCTTATTGATATTGAGTTATCGGGGTAATGGCTGGTGAACAGATTAAAATTTTATGATTAATAATTTAACGATTTGGGGGTGAATTACTCAATTTCTTTATTGGATAAACTGTTAACCCGTTAAGAATTTTTATCTTTATATATACTCCTATATATACTACTTGAAACCCTAAATCCGTAATTTCTCAATTCAATACTAGCAGCAATCGTCTCACTCAGCAGTCAGCTCTTCAAAGTTCAAACATGGATTTGGCCAGACGTGGATTGCATGTCACATGGATTTTTCTTTGAGATAAGAAAGAGATTTGTTTGTGTACTAGTTAACTAACTTGTTTTCCTCGTAATAATATTTTTTTCTTCTTTTAGTTAAGTTGACGATTTTTTTATCCATACCACATATTTATGGTTTGTTTTGATGGTTGTTACATAGCGTTTCATAATGTATCATATCGTATTGTATTGTACTGTACTGTATCGTTTGATGAATACAATATTTGGATGGATTGTGTCGTTTTGCCGTCGTTTTATGGTATCATGTACCAGTAATATGATGAATAAACTTGCAATATTATAAAGAAAAATTGATACGATATATAAAAAGGTATGGTAAATAATTAAATAAAATTATTTAATAATAATGAAGGATGAGATTGTGAGAAAAACACAAGGAAACGATGCGACCACACCAAATCGGTCGTTACATAAAGTGACATATTTCATCGTTACGTTATGATAGATTTAACGATACGATACAATAAAAACACAAGGAAACGACGTGACCACACTAAATCGATCGTTACATAAAGTGGCACATTTTATCGTTATGTAATGATAGATTTAACGATACGATACAATAAAATTTAAGTAACAATTAAAATAAATATTGTATTTAAAGCAATAATACGATACGATACAATAGGTAACAGCCATCCAAACAAGTTGTTACTCATCTTGTATTAGATACTGCATGTCATTTGGATTAAGAAATATAATATAAATAAATCTAGACCTAAATTTTTCCTTATCTCTAGTTCTCTACTTCTTTATTATTGTTTAATTGATTTAGCCAATAATCGTTAATCCGAGACGTCCTATTGGTTGGCTAACGGTTTACTACATTTATAAACCGATACCGATAAGCCGAACCATTAAGCATGAATATTTGCTTGATCCGCCCGATAAGCACCCGTAAGCCTGACACAACGAGATCTAAGGAGGCTACTCGTGAGGGGAATCGATCCCAGGTCTCCCATATGGAAAATCACTCACCCAACCAACTCAGTCGAGTGTTGTTGAACAGTAATTAATGTTTGGACAAAATTTTAAAAAGCGTTTTAGGTGCGTTTTTCTTAAAACTACTTTTTTGCGGAAAAACTATTTTTTCTGCTTCTACTTAAAAACATTATTTTTCTTCTAAAATTTTGATCAAATACCTTAATTTTAGAATAAAAATATTACTTTTAACCGGAAAAAAAGCTCGGCAATATGGGCTATAAGATAGGGAAGTTTGTATTTTTAGTCACTCAACCATCCATAAATTCTAGTGTTGATTACTTGTGATGTTTCTGGCTAAGAAAATTCAACTTTCAATCAATTGAATGTGCACTTTTGATCTTGCTACTTGTGAATTTTCATTTGACAATCCATCTTTCACTTTAAATTTGTGCCATGACTCCATATTTAATGATAATATAGTTGTAAAAATAGTTTTAATGTAACATATTTTCTATATAGAGGAACCAAAACATATATTTTTATGAATTGAATGCTAAATATGCTTATTCAGATACTACATGAGTTAAAATTAAATTTTACCAATAACAAAGGCGCCACAAATGTTAATATCCCTATTAAAATATATTTGGTGTTTCAAGAATTGATTAAATTTCTCGTGTAGTTTTAAATATGACATTTTTATTTTTTCAAGGTATCTTTTATTTGTTGTCCTTTTTAATAGAGGTTTTGCCTTTATTTGAAAGAAGACATGATTAGTTCATAATGGATAGTATAGCAAATTATCAGAAGAAAAACAGTTCAAAAAATTTAGTCATTTATACTTTTTTAAAAGTCAATCAGATTAAAGTTCTCTTATAATTTTTTTTGCTATTAATAATGCATCTGATTTTTAAAGTAGTACAGATTCTTGTGTATCTTGAAATTAGAACTATTATACCTTATTACAAAATATTCACTTAGTATTGACAATATTTGAAATGTAAAAAGATAAGTACTTAATTAGTACTAATCAAAAAGAATAATAAGGATATAGATTTTACGGTAAGATAAATAATCCTCAAAACTAAGAAATTATATTTAAAAAGTGAACATTAATGGGACCATGCCAATATTAAATTATGGGCTTATTAGTAAAAAAATAGTAAAGAGATTCTTTCTGGAATGTAGAGATTGTCCTTATTTGGTGGGAAAAAACTATAGGTGTTTATCGGGCAGGCTGAGACGGGCTGAACGGGAAAAACTCCAGCCCGTTTGGTTAGCGGGCGGGCTGTTTAGCGGGCTGGGGGCGGGTTTGGAAATTTCTGGTTTTTTAGGGCCTGTTCGGGTTCGGTCCCTAGCGGGTTCGGACGGACCGGGCTACTTTTTAAATTTTATTTTTCTTATTCAATATTATTGATACTTAAATATTTGCAAACTTTTAAGGCTTAGAATTAAACTTTGAAGTTTAAAGTTTTAAGTTTTAAGTTTTAAATTTGAAATTTGTATTTTAAAATTATAAAATTGAAATTAGAAAGTAAGTGGCTACAAATAAGGCCAATAGGCAAATTATTTATAAAATTGAACGAAAAAAGAGTAAAACTAAATTTTCATGCATAATAAATTAATAATACTTCAAAATTTAAATTAATCTAACAAACTAAAACATTAAGCATAAATACGTCTAATAATTTTAAAATAACACAAATTGTCTCAAATCAACTTAAATACGAATTTGTGGAGTACGTTCAAGACAACTCTTGATATGCCTCCTTAAAGAGCCCGTGCCACACTTTGGACGAAGATTTAAGACTAGACCACTGTTCTTGCACTTTACTTTCTGAGCTTCTTCATTTTCTTCTACCACCTCAAAGTGTAAACATATGAGCGCACTCTAGAAGTACGGGGCATGATTTAACTTGAAGTCTTGAATTGAGAATTTAAGAACAATAATATCAAGAGAGAATTAGAGTAGTAACTAAAAAGAGAGTGAATTGTGAGAAAAAAATAAAGAAGAAGCAGGACTATTTATAGGTTTTAAAAGGTTAAAAATGTAATTTTTTTAATTATTAGGGGTGGGAGGGCTATTTTTTTAATGGGGGAGGCCGAAATGGCCATTTCTGCAAAATTTGGCCGTTCCCCAACGGTCATTTCTCAATTTGACCGTCGGCAATGGTCCAAATATTTTTTTTAAAAAAAATTCAGCAACGGTAAACGAGCTCATAACGGGTTGCAGCCCGTTAACAACCCGTTAACGGGTCACAGACTTAGCAGGTTTGGTGCACCGTTAACCAGAACATGAACATCCACAACCCGCCCCTCCTGCCAACCCATCTCAATCCGCCCAATTATGAATAGTAGCAGCTGAATCGGGCTGAAAATGGGTCAGCCCGGCCCGATTAACAGGCTTAGTTCAAAAAACTACATATAATGAAAAGTAATTGTCTTGTCTTTTGTCAGTGTGCTTATTTTTGCAGGTTTTAAGAATTGTGAGGAGTCAAAGGAAAGACATGAACACATTACATAATTCAAAAAATATTGGTCAAAATGGATGACACCTAATTAATTGATAAAATTCTATGTCTTTTTTGTCTTTCTGAATTCTTAATCCTCTTATAATGGAGTTGTAAGCACATGTTTACTAAGAGCATGAATGTGGGGTCACTTCAAACAAACCCTAATCTTTTAGAGAAATTTTCACAAACCACTATTGTTTAGTGGTTATTAGCTAGTTGTAGCTATCATTTACTATATTACTTTCTATAGTTATGTTTTTAGTTTTTTTAGAGTGTATTCGATGTATTTAAGCTACTGTATTCATTAATACAGTAGCAAAACTCGACGTGAAACAGGTGATTCCAGCTAGACAATTATTGTATTCGACTGTATTCACGATATGTATTTGTGAATACAGTAACGTAAATAGCGCAAATCGTGGTTTATTCAGTTGTTTTTAAATGGAAAGTGAATCAATTAACACAATAGACTCCTAATATAACTCGACTAACTCAATTACATCACCCATAATCTGTATTTGACGCGAAATGTGCTGAATATTTTTCCCAACTACAATAAAACAGAGCAATCGCTGAGTTTCTAATCCTTCCCTTTTCTGTTGATATCGTTCGTGGGTGTTTCTGTTTTCAACCAATAAAATTCGAGATTTATTTATAGTGCAAAAACATATGAATACATACTGCAGATACATTTGAATGCATATATACATAAATTATATTACTTAAAAAAAATATGAATACATTCATGGAATACAACGAGACAGTGAATACAATGATATACATGGAATACAGCGAGATACATTGAAATACAATGAAAAAAAAAGATAGTGAATACAATAAAATACATGAAAATACAGCGAGATACATTGAAATACAATGAAAAAAAAGGTGACAGACTCTTCAAGTTGCTCATCCCCAAACTCCGTCGTCTTTTGATAATAGGCTAGATTCATGTAATTTGGCGACTGTTTATGCCCTAGCTTGACTATATTTCACTGTTATAGGATAGTTAAATGATGATAAATTGGCTCTAATTGCGAATTTCATGTTTTGCAGGAGCGAGTTGCATGTATGAGGACTTAGAACTGTAATTGGAGCTAGATTGAAGCAAGGGAAGCCCTTCAGAGCTGAGTACGTGGAAAGAAGAGAGAAATAAAGGCTGAAATGATGACCCAGACTAGCGCGTCCACTAGCGCGACCGCGCTAGCCTAGGAGTTCAAGGCAGGATGGTAGGCCATATGCGCGGTCATTAGCGCGACCGCGCTAGCCCAGTTTCAGAAAAATAAAGTTCAAGGGTAAACTTGGAAGTTTGGGGGCAATTCCACAAAACCTAAAAGAGGTCCAGCTCGCCCAAAGGAAGATTATCAAGGTTTGGATAGTTGAGTTCAAGAGAGGAAAGCAAGAGGCAATGAGGAGACTTCAACATAGAGTTTTTCCTTTCTCCCTTTTTGTATTTTACCATTTGTGATGAATTTGGCTTTTGTTAAGATGAACACTAGTATGAGTAGCTAAATATTTAGTCTAAGGTTTTGATGGAACCTATTGAAGGATGAACTTCTTGTTATGTTAATATAGTTTGTTTAGTTTAATCTCTATTTGTGTCAACTATGTTCTTGTTGTAGTTAAGTGATATGATCCTCAATTAGCTGTGCCTATTTAGTATGTATTACTCGGGAGAGAGTGCATATTTAGGTAATTGTTGAATAACACCACTCCCAAAGTATATGAGGGATCAATAACCGAGGGTTTAAAGGCGAAATTAGGAATAACGAAGCTTTGGGTGCGATCTAAAGTGAGCTGTATTAAAAGCCAGCTAGCGTAACTCGGGAGAGTGCGTCTAGTAAATTGTCGTGATTACTCGGGAGAGATTTACGATAATAAGAGTGCTCATGATCGATAGAGACGGTTAGGCAAATCTATATGAAACATAACCGGAAGGGATTCCATCAATAGGGAAATCACAACCTTAGATCCTTCTCTTAATTGTTTACAACTTAATCATAGTTAGTCTTTATTTACTTAATTGCAGTCTGTCATAGTTAGTAAAAATATCCTCAATTGTGATTCAAAACGTTTGGGAAGTTGATTACATAGAATTTAGTGAGTCTGACAAGAGTAATTGATAGGTTAATTCCTGGTGGGTTCGACTCTGGGCGAAATACTCAGATTACATTTGCGACGTCCGTTTGTCCTTTTTATAAGGTATAGTTGGGCGTGATCAAATTTTGGCGCCGTTTCCGGGGAACTAACGGTGTTATCAATTACAATTGAAAGAAGTACAAAAATCTTAGTGTAGTCAGTTTTCTCTATATCCAATCTATACATTGAAATTTTACTGTTTGTTGACTTGGTTGTACAAATGCATGCCTAGAAACTCATCGAGAACTGGTGAAGTATTTGAAGCATTATCAGATCCCGTGAAAGTTTTCAAGACCTTGAATCGGGCCAACCAGAAAAACAAACAACAACAACAAACAACTGAACAATTTGAACCAGACATGGGGGATCACGTAGTAGACCTAGCTGCGCCATTAGCACCGGTGGCACCTCTTGTGCCAGAGGCTGCGCTATATGACTAGGCACAACCCACAGCAGAGAACTTGGCCACAACGATTTTAGTCCCGCAGATACAGGCTAAATCGTTTCAAATCTCAAACAACATGCTGCACTTGTTGCAAAACAAGGGACTATTCTCGGGGTCACAAATCGAAGATCCTCAACAACACTTGAAGAATTTCCTATCAATTTGCAAAACTCAAAGGCAGCCCAACGTAACTCAGGAAGCAATAAAGTTGTTGTTGTTTCCATTCTCAGTGACGGGAGCTGCCCAAACCTGGCTAAACTCACTTCCCATTAATTCCATAACGACTTGGGAGGAGTTGGTCAAGCAATTTGTGAACAAGTTTCATCCACCCAACAAGACTGCTTAACAAATTGATGAAATTCTGAGTTTCAGACAGAGACCAATAGAGACACTACAAGAAACATGGGAACGATTCAAAGGGATGTTGGTTATATGTCCGCACCACGGTATTCCATATCAGATGTTGGGGTAGCGGTTTTACATGGGTTTGGCAAATGGCATGAAGGGTAATGTTGATGCTTCAGCTGGTGGAGCATTTTTGAGCAAAACATGGAGAGAAAGCTAGAGTCTGCTTGACAAGATGGCACAGAATTCGGGATGGACAACCAGGAATGCACCTATCACTCCAGTAGTTCACTCAATGCCCTTAGATCCATCCAACACTCTTGCTAAAAACATGGCCACGTTAATGACACAGATGAGTATACTCACCAAAAAGGTGGAAGAGTCAGAGCAGAAGCAGCAGATACACATTGTAGATACTACCAATGGGGGCTTATGCACATCTTGCATTAGTCAACCAATTGGTAACCAGTGGAATGCAGAAATTGATTATCATCACTACCATGAGGACATGAATTATGTGTCTAATTATGGAGGCCAGAGACAGGGTGGTCAAACTTGGGGCCAACAAAATCTTTCGTACAGGACAGTCCAGCCACAACTCAACAATGGAAACATGGGAGGTATGAGACCTCACAATAATATGGCGCCTTATCAAAGGCCACAAGGATATAATAATCAAAATCAGCAGCAGGGGTATCATTCTCCTCAGCAATAGCATGGTGGAAGACATAAAGATGGGTTTGCTAGACTCGAGGCAATAATGTAACAGGTTATTGGGTCAAATGCAAAAATCAGTGAAAGAGTAGATGCACATGAGTCAGCTATCAAGAATATTGAAGTGCAGATGGGCCAGATTTCAATGTCTTTGAATACTCGTCCTCATAGGACACCACCTGCAGACACTCAGATAAATCCAAAAGATCAAGGCCCGAAGCAGCTGATGGCAGTGAGTCTACGTAATGACAGAGACTTAGACTTAGAGCAAGAGAGGGCTCGAGAAAGCAGATAGGCTGAGACACTTGTACCAGTGCCCATTAAGCTAGATGAGTTAACGAGACTGACATAGGTGACAGTACAACTTGCCCAGTAAGAACATAACACCCAGATTGAGGCTGAAAAAGAAGTTGAGACAGCTAGGAACCGATAGTTGAGGTGGTAGCTGACAAAGAAAATACCCACATTAGTGGGAAGAAGAGACCCCATGCACCATTCCCTCAGAGGCTGGCTAAGTACCAAAAAGAGGAGCAATACAAGAAATTCTTGGAGATGCTGAAACAAATCCAGGTAAACATTCCATTAATTGATGCTTTGAAGGAGATGCCTGGTTATGCAAAAATGATGAAGGACTTGATGTCCCAAAAATTTGATTTCCAAGACTTGGCAACAGTGACTCTTACTCAGACCTGCAGTGCGATGGTGACTAGACCAATTGCTGAGAAGTTATCTGACCCAGGGAGTTTCACAATTCCCTGCACCATTGGTAACTTTGCTTTCGCCAAAGCACTTTGTGATTTGGGGGCTAGCATAAATCTCATGCCCCTGGCGATCTATAAGAGGTTGGGGATTAGAAGAGCTAGACCCACTTCTATGTTGTTGCAGCTGGCTGACAAGACCGTGAAAAGACCCTCTGGTATCTTGGATGATGTGTTGATCCAGGTAGGGAAATTTGTGTTCCCTGCAGATTTTGTGATTCTAGATTGCAAGGTAGATGAAGAAATTCCCATAATTTTGGGAAGGCCGTTCTTGGCCACTGGGATAACTCTCATTTATTGTGAGACTAGGGAGCTCAAGATGAGGTTGAACGATGAGGAGATAACATTCAATGTGCAAAAATCTATGAGGCGACCAAGTGATTTCGCCAATTGTTCTCTTATTGATGCCGTAGATGTAATCGTAGAAGCTTATGATGAGACGCTAACTATTGAGGACCCCCTTGCTGCATGTTTGGTAACTTTGGATGAGGTGAAGGGGGAAGAACTCGCAGAATGGGTGTTGACTTTAAAGGGTAGAGGGTTTTGGGATAGAACTCTTGAATTCGAGCCCCTGCATTTAGAAAATAGAGGAACTCCTCTAGTCAAGCCATCCATAGAAGAACAACCAAAGCTGGAATTAAAGCCACTGCCTGCCCATCTCAGGTATGAATTCCTAGGGCCTAACTCCACATTACCTATTATTATCTCATCTAGTTTGTTAGATGTACAGGCACAACAACTTTTGCAGGTGCTCAAGGAGTGTAAGTCTGCCATTGGATGGACCGTGGCAGACATAAAGGGGATCCACCCAGCCTATTGTATGCATAAAATTCTGCTGGAAGAGGAATACAAACCTTCCAGGGAACACCAAAGAAGGCTGAACCCCAACATAAAGGAAGTGGTGAAGAAAGAAGTGATAAATTGGTTGGATGAGGGAATTATTTTCCCAATCTCTGATAGCAACTGGGTTAGCCTGGTGCAATGTGTGCCTAAGAAGGGTGGCATGACGGTGGTAAAAAATGATAACAATGAGCTGATCTCTACAAGAATCGTCACAGGCTGGAGAATTTGCATGGACTACAGAAAATTGAATATGGCCACCCGGAAAGACCACTTCCCACTTCCCTTCATTGATCAGATGCTAGACAAATTGGTAGGGAGGTCTCACTTCTGTTTTCTGGATGGGTACTCTGGGTACAATCAAATTTCCATTGCACTAGAGGACAGAGAGAAGACCTTCTTCACTTGCCCTTATGACATTTATGCTTTTCGGAATATGCCTTTTGGCCTATGCAATGCTCCCGCCATATTCTAAAGGTGCATGATGGCCATATTCACTGACATGGTCTAAGACATAATGGAGGTGTTCATGGATGATTTCTCAGTAGTGGGGAACTTGTTCGACGAGTGCCTTATAAATCTGACCCGAGTGTTGAAACGATGTATTGAGCCTAACCTGGTTCTTAATTGGGAGAAGTGCCATTTCATGGTACAAGAGGGCATAGTCTTGGGACACTGGGTATCAAGTAAAGGAATCGAGGTAGATCGTGCTAAAGTTGACGTGATAGCAAAACTGCCACCTCCCACCTCAGTCAAGGCAATCAGGAGATTCCTCGGGCATGCCGGTTTATACCGGAGATTCATAAGAGACTTCTCAAAAATTGCCAACCCTCTTTGTAAGTTGTTAGAAAAATATCACCCCTTCTTGTTTCCTGATGATTGCAGGGTGGCATTCGAGGAGTTAAAAAAGAAGCTAGTCACAACACCCATCATTATTGCCCCCGACTGGGAGCAACCATTCGAACTTATGTGTGACGCCAGTGACTATGCAGTGGGGGCAGTGCTGGGACAGTAGAAAGACAAGCTAATGCACCCGATTTACTATGTTAGTAGAATGCTGAGTGGAGCCCAACTGAACTACACTGTGACTGAAAATGAGATGCTGGCTGTGATGTTTGCATTTGACAAGTTCATATCATACCTGATTGGCTCTAAGGTAATTGTATATACTGATCATGCATCTCTCAGGTACTTTATTGAGAAGAAGGAGTCTAAACCGCACCTGATTCGTTGGGTGCTGTTACTGCAAGAGTTTGACCTCGAAATTCGTGACCTTAAGGGCACAAAAAACCAAGTCGCTGATCATCTATCACGACTTGAGGGAGCTGAAAACTCAGTTGAGGTTGAGGATATTCTGGAAACCTTTCCAGAAGAGTAGCTGCTCGCTACAAGCCTTGAGGAAATGCCATGGTATGCAGATTTTGCAAATTACATGGCAAGCGGTATAGTGCCTTATGACCTTTCCTCTGTACAAAAGAAAACGTTTTATCGTGACTGCCGCATGTATTATTGGGATGAACCTTATCTGCTTCAAATATGTGTTGACAATATGATCCGGAGGTGTGTCTCCGAGATAGACCAATCTTCTGTTTTGTAGGCATGTCACGCATCGGCGTATGGAGGGCATTTTGGAGGAGTCTGGACGGTTGCGAAAGTGCTAGAGGCCGAGTTCTACTAGCCAACAGTGTTTAAGGATGCAAATCAATAAGTGAAGGGCTGTAATGAATGTCAGCGAACCAGGAACATTTTCCGTCGCCATGAGATGCTCATGAACCCAATTCAAGAGGTTGAAGTATTCGATGTTTGGGGGATTGATTTCATGGGCCCCTTCGTCAGCTCCTTTGGCAATAAGTACATACTGGTGGCTATAAATTACGTGTCCAAATGGGTAGAAGCTGCATCACTTCCCATCAATGATGTAAGAGTGGTGGTGGGGTTTTTGAAAAAGAACATATTCACCCATTTTGGGACCCCGAGAGTTATTATCAGTGACGGAGGCACTCACTTCTGTAATCGAGCTTTCGAGAAGTTGCTGGCAAAGTATGACGTGCACTACAAAGTGACAATACCATATCATCCTCAGATCAGTGGGCAAGTCGAAGTGTCTAATAGAGAGATAAAGAGTGTATTGACCAAGACTGTAAATGCCACAAGAACTGATTGGGCAAAAGAGCTAGATGATGCACTCTGGGCCTATAGAACTGCTTTTAAAACACCGATTGGTATGTCACCATATAAGTTGGTATTTGGGAAGGCCTGCCATTTGCTAGTGGAACTTGAACATAGAGCTTGGTGGACACTGAAATAGCTGAATCTAGACATTGAGGCTGCGGGCACAACGAGAATCACAGAATTGCATGAGCTTGACGAGTTCCGATATCTGGCTTTTGAGAGCACACGATTGTACAAGGAAAGAATGAAGAGGTTACATGACCAGAACATTGTTGAGCGACATTTCAACCCTGGGGACATGGTATTGCTTTCTAACTCAAGATTAAGGCTATTCCCGGGTAAGCTCAAGTCACTATGGTCTAGCCCATTTCGAGTGGTCGAAGTATTCCCTTCAGGAGCTGTAAAGATTGCCTCAGAGAAAGACTCTCATATATTTAGAGTCAATGGGCAGAGATTGAAACTATATGTAGGCATGAGTGAACCAAAGGAAGTGTTAGAGATCCACCTGACTGAACCTTAGAGGTCGAGCGAGCTTTAAATGTGCTTGTCTGCGTCGTGCCGCGACATTAAATCAGGTGCTACATGGGAGGCAACCCAATAATAGTAGTAGTTGTTAATTTTGAGTATGGGGAAGTACTAACCAATGCATGTGAGTTTGGGCAGGTGACAAGTCCATGGGAAGCGGAAAGAACAGGTGAAAAATATGAAAAAAATATGCCCAGGTGTGCGCCCGCGCTACCCACCGCACTACAGGCCGCGCATATGGGCAAGTGTTTTGCCTCAGTTCCAAAACACTAGCGCGACCGCACTACAGACCACACATGTGCCCGTGCTAGAAGTGCGTCTGCGCTAGTGGCCGCGCATATGGGCAAGTGTTTTGCCTGGACTAGCACGGCCGTGCTTGTACCGCGCTAGTTGTGCACAACTGATGCGTTTGTTTTCTTTTCCCTTTAACTTACTATTAGTTTAGTCTAAATTTTTACTTTAGTCTAAAATTCCCCCCTCCCCCCATCTAATTTCCCCCTCTTCAACTCTAACGCCCATATCAAAACCTAAACCCCCCTTTTTCTTCAAGAACTCCATCTTCTTCATCTCCCCTCTTCTTCAAATTCCCAACAAAACTTCCCCAAGTATCAAGCCACGCTCTCCCCCACTATTTTTCTATTTTCCCCACAGTATCTCACTATAGGTATGAGTTCTTTTTGTCAATTTTTCCTCTTTTTTTTTTCAGATTTTGTTTTTTTAATTTATGTATTTCTCTAGTTTTTGTTTCTTTTCGTTTCTTAGTAGAATTTGTAGCTTATGTTATAGTGATTGTGGGTGGTATGATTGGTGGAATGTAGCTTGAATTAGTATATGATTATAGGGACATTGTAGTGGTTTTGGGGTTGTAACATGTTTGAAATGGGGTGTGAGTATATAATGCCCACAAGGTATTTGTGTAAATGCCTCAGTGAATGTAATTGTGTAATTGTGACTAATTATGTGTGTAAAGTCTGAGTAACCGCATTGCGTCACAATTTTGTTTTGGGCTGTGCTAATGTTCTTATGTTTTCCAAGTACTATGGCTCCATCTAGGAAACGTCGCACCACAGGTGCCTGTTTTAGCAGTCAAGCTGGATCGTCTAGGGTGCGCGGGTCAGCTCCTGCTCTTCCCTTTGATAGTAGCAGGTTTATGTCTGCCAAAGCTCAAGACCACTTTGCGGATAAGGCCCCTAAAAAGCCGATACCTGAAAGGGGCATTGATATAGGATCGGTCCAATTGGGCTGCCCTCACATGTATATTGAGCTGGTAAGGCGGGGGTTACAAACCTTCATTGACGAGCCGGGCGAGGGGAATGTGATGGTTGTCCGAAAGTTTTACGCCAATGTGAAAGAGAATGTGAATGGAGTTGTAACTGTGCGTAGAAAGGCAGTGGATGCCTCTGTTGAAGCTATACGGACGATGTATCAGCTGCCCGCTCCTGTGGATCCTTATGCTAACTATTATGAGGGGTATGGCAGATCACACATGCAGTGGGCGATGTTCTTTGAAACAATTTGTGTACCCAAAAAGGATATTATCTGGATGAAGTATGGTCGGAAGTTTCACTCTTCAGCGCTGACCTTTGAAGGGAAGTGCTGGTTGTATATTATCAACAACCGCCTGATCCCATCTTTCAACACTACGGAGGTGAATGGTCCTCGAGCGGCTCTGATTTGGTGCTTTGTTAATGGTCACGACTTTGACGTGGCCAAAGTGATTCATGAGGAGATGTTCACCCGTTGTCCAGTAAAAAGGTGCGGGTTCTTCTTTCCTTCATTGGTTACTAGACTTTGCCGGGCAGCTCGGGTGCCGGAAAATCTGGATTTAGATGGGAGAGTGCCAAGAGACCACAAGTTCCGAGCTGACAAGGTCACTACTGGTAAGGAGCCGGTGGCAGCAGGTGGTGATGCTAGTGGTGATTCTGATGACTCTGAGGATGAGGAGGCTGAGAAGGAGGATGCAGAGGCCGAGCCACAGGCCCATAAGCAAATTGCAGCAGCTACAGCACCATCTAGGACTGCAGCACCAACTGGAGTTGCTCGGGTTAACCAGTTCATAGCTTTGGAGCAGGAGGTGGCTAGATTGCGTACCTTGGTTGCTAACTTGGGTACACGTGTTGACGCGGTGGCTGACAGGCAGGTGAAATCGAAGAAGAGAATTTTGGGCTGGTTGAGAGCTTTGGGTCGTGCTTGCAATTTGAACCCAGACATGGTCTCCGGTCAAGAGTGATCTTTCAGGGAAGTTTCTTTACCTCACTATTCTTTATTTTGTATGCCATGGGGACACGGCTTCATTTTAAGTGTGGGGTTGGGGTTATTTCAATGTATGTATGTATATGTAACAAGTTGACTGTTTGATGTTTCTTTGTTTCTTCTTGATTGTTTTTGGTGTTTTGAGTAATGGTTACATTAAGTAAGCTTAAGGTAGGTAAGTTGACTTGTCCCGAAGACGAATCTTTTTCGATGGGGTTCTTGAGGGTCTAAGCCGACGTAAAAAAATAGGAATATGGGGACTCTTCGTGATGACGGACCTTTTATGCAGTTTTCTTGAGGGAAGTAAGTCTAAAGAAAATACCAAAAAGATTTTTTTTTTTTGTTTTAGGTAGTGTAGTAACTCCCCCTTGGTTTTTCTTTGGGCCACGATTCTTTTCCAAGGGTTTATCTTGAACCGGGTATATTTAGTTTTTATTTATTTAGTTTTTAGTTTTTAGTTAGTATTGATGAGCTACAAGCTGAAGTAGAAAGAGAAACCCTTGGCGTTGATACACTTGAACACAGTAGACACTAGAGTGTAACGCTTAGTCTCAGTGGTTGATTCTTGCTAAAGTGCCTTAAATTGTATGTTTGTAACTGACTTGAATACTCAAAAGAGAGTGTCCGGATAAGCTAATCTGGAGTGAGTCATGTGCCATGTGTGTGTGATTTGTACTGTATTCTATGCTTTACATTCGATGCCTAGAACTTGCCCCGTGTGTTTGCAAATGAAATAGTAATTTCATTCAGTCTTAGAAGTGATATAGGCATTTCTTTGTTAAGCTAGATATATAAAGTGGACCCACCTAAACGTAATACATCATAGTCAACCCCGTTGAACCTATAAGCCTGTTTCTTTAGCAACCACATTGCGAACCTTACCCAATTGTTTGAATAGCCATCTGTTTGAACCCCTTTACCTCCTGTAAGCACTTGAATGGTAGTGAAATATGCAAAAGCTAAAGTGTGGGTTGATGGTTTGGTTTTTGAGTGGAACCGATGAAATAGAGGAAAGGTGCAATTGTGTGGAAAACTAAAAGAATAAGCACCACTTAAAAAAAAAGTAAATGTAGTAGTTGGTAAGTGGTAATTTGATACAATTGCACCTAATGGAGTGAGATGTTATAAATAAAAATGTGGTGGAATGTGTGGTTGACATAAGTATGGTTTTGAATGTTAATGTGATTGTATTAAAAGTGCTTAGGGAGGTTAGTCACTATATCCAAATATATCCTACCCGTCCCTTAGCCTACATTACAACCAAGTGAAGTCCTAATTGATCTTAGATTGAATAGGCTCGATTAGTAGAGTAGTACACTACGGACAAGCCTATGGTGCGTCTTTGTGGCATGTGAATGTTCTTTTTGAGAGTGAGCGAATTTTGTTTATCTAAGTTCCTAATTGTTCTTAATATTAATATTTGCGGAACTACTCTCTTGTGTGATGTGAGGGCATGTGATTCACGAAGGAAAGGTAAGTCTTGACTTATGTATAGAGTAATTTGAGTAAGTACGAACATTGCACGGCACGTGAGAGTCGACTTTTGAGGCAAAGATTGTTCACTACTAGGCGTAACTTTGGTGATTTGTTCTTGGTGTGATAGGCTAGGGGAAAAGGCTTAGTGAAGGAACCTTTATAGAGTGTGGTGGATTGCTCAAGGACTAGTAATGATTTAAGTGTGGGGTGTTGATAATAGGCTAGATTCATATAATTTGGTGACTATTTATGCCCCAGCTTGACTATGTTTCACTATCATAGGATAGTTAAATGATGATAAATTGGCTCTAATTGCGAATTTCATGTTTTGCAAGAACGCGTTACATGCATGAGGACTTAGAACTATAATTGGAGCTAGATTGAAGCAAGGAAAGCCCCTCGGAGCTGAGTACGTGGGAAGAAGAGAGAAATAAAGGCTGAAATGATGACCCAGACTAGCATGCCCACTAGCGCGACCACACTAGCCCAGGAGTTCGAGGCAGAATGGTAGGCCACATGCACGGTCATTAGCGTGCCCATTAGCACGATCGCACTAGTCCAGTTCCAGAAAAATAAAGTTCAGGGGTAAACTTGGAAGTTCGGGGGCAATTCCACAAAACCTAAAAGAGGTCCAGCTCGCCCAAAGGAAGATTATCAAGGTTTGGATAGCTGAGTTCAAGAGAGGAAAGCAAGAGGCAATGAGGAGACTTCAACATAGAGTTTTACCATTTGTGATGAATTTTGCTTTTGTTATGATGAACACTAGTATGAGTAGCTAAATATTTAATCTAAGGTTTTGATGGAACCTATTGAAGGATGAACTTCTTGTTATGTTAATATAGCTTGCCTAGTTTAATCTCTATTTGTGTCAACTACGTTCTTGTTGTAGTTAATTGATAGGATCCTCAATTAGCTGTGCCTATTTAGTATGTATTACTCGGGAGAGAGTACATATTTAGGTAATTGTTGAACAACACCACTCCCAAAGTATATGAGGGATCAATAACCGATGGTTTAAAGGCGGGATTAGGGATAACAAAGCTTTGGGTGCGATCTAAAGTGAGCTGTATTAAAAGCCAGCTAGCGTAACTTAGGAGAGTGCGTCTAGTAAATTGTCGTGATTACTCGGGAGAGATTTACGATAATAAGAGTGCTCATGATCGATAGAGACGGTTATGCAAATCTATATTAAACATAACTGGAGGGGATTCCATCAATAGGAAAAATCATAACCTTAGATCCTTCTCTTAATTGTTTACAAACTAATCATAGTTAATCTTTATTTACTTAATTGCAGTATGTTATAGTTAGTAAAAATATCCTCAATTGTGATTCAAAACGTTTGGGAAGTTGATTACGTAGAATTTAGTGAGTCTGACAAGAGTAATTGATAGATTAATTTCTTGTGGGTTCGACTCTGGGTGAAATACTCAAATTTTATTTGCAACGTCCGTTTGTCCTTTTTATAAGGCATAGTTGGGCGTGATCATCTTTCTTCAAGAACACCTCTAATGTCGTCTCGTCGAGAGGGTCGCGATTCTGACTCGAAACTCTCAAAATTTGGCGCAAAAAAGAAAGAAATTCCTTATGATTTAATGAAGATGTGTAGCTTGGTAAAGAAGACTTGCGCTATAAAATCATGCGAAAAACTATACTCGACCGATGTCAAAGCAACGACCATCAAAATAGGATGGATCTTCGTGATTTCCTTTCAGATTTTCCTCAATTTACCTCAGATTTCGAAGCTCCATCTTTCTCTTTAAGGCTTGATTTCTATGGCCGTTGCTTTGATTTTGAACCTCCATCTGAAAGAATGAGAGACCGAAACAATACACTCCATAGGGATAAAGAACCCATGGTTATACAAATAAGCCCTTGAATGACTTGGGAGTGAAGGGATAAACATACACTCGAGAAGAAGGTGAACAAGACCTTCTCCATAGGATTCTGACTTAGGCCAGCCAATACGAGGCTATAAGGTTAGTGCAATTAATTAAGAGTATTTTATGGCTTAAGGGTAGGAGGTAGCTATGAAAATATAATTTTTTAAAAAGGTATTTATTTAAAATAAATAAGATATCAAATTTTGCTATAGGAGGTAAAAATTCCAATCTTTTATAGTCTATAAGCCAATCGTAAAAATTTAAGAATTGGCCAACTTGCAATTGTTGTGCTATAATTTAAATTTTAAACTGACAGAAAAGAAAACAAAACTAAGCGTAATCCTATAGGAACTGAAATATAAATGAACAGTCCAATCAGCCTATTAGAAATTCACCATCTTTGAAATAATATTTTCTTGATTTGATAAATCAGTTTAATTTGATCCGTACGTAGCTTATGTTGAATTAATTATATGCCAAAATATATAATGATGGTATGTTTGTAATTAGAAGAAATATTAGTTGATAATGTTCGTTATTATCTACTTTTTAAATTTAAGGCCGCATAATATCACATATGTAACACATATGCGATTTTTGTAAATTGAATAAACCTATTTAATATGACGACCTTTTCTTACTTTTATCATTGAAAACATATAATCCGTCATATATAATGTTTTCTCCACGGATTTCAACAAAATCATGATATTTATTAAAATATTGTATCAAGCGTCATAAAATTGAACTGATAGAGTTTAAATCTTGAATTCACCTTTACATGAAGAAGAATTCTTAAGCGGAGATCAACACGGTTTATCTTCGCAACAGAAAATACAATCACAACTTTGATCAGGGTCACAATCTCCTATTTGAAATTCTCCGCGAATACCAGGAGGTGGAGGGCCGCTACTGAACTTGCTAATGCATAAGCTATTGCAATTTCGTGCATCACAAGGTTTTGTGGTTGATGGGATGTACACATGACACCGGTTTAATATTCCATTCGTCCTAGTGCCTTCATTTTTTTGTAAGCAAAATAAAATCAATGTGAGAATGGAAAAAACATATTAAAAGACTATAAAGCTAAAAGATTGTACCATAATTTCCCTAAATAATAAAATTAAGGTGGAATTTTTCCCACCCTCATGGCTAACACGGCAAAGTATGTGTATTTCACTTTATTTGAAAGAGTGCGAAGCCGAAAAAATTTACTTACACGTCATTTTCTTTTCTTTCTTGAGTGCGAAGCCAAAAAAATTACTTATACGTCTTTTCTCTTATTCTTTTTTAATCTTTTGTCTTTTATTTTTTTTCTTCTCCCTCTGATGACAAAGCAACCATTGAAAGACGTTGAACTCTATTTACAACACTATTCCTTTGAAAATTTATTTTTTAAGTTTAGATGGGTACTTTTTCCTCAATCTTTTTTGGATTTATTCTTATCTTTATATTAGCAAAAAAATAAATTAAAATTTGATTATACGTACACATGTCATATTTTTATGGGATATCACACATAATTATCTATGACATAAACTTAACTAATATTTTTTCCTTTCTTTTTGAAAATATACAGTTCTTTTCTTAAAAATTTGATAATAACAATGACAAAGAAATAGTCATACGGGAATATCATCTTTTGAACCGAAATCAAAATCAGAGAATTTAAGTTTTGGTCTTTATTGTTGTCATGGTGTTGCTACTAGTTATGAAAGAATAGAATAATAAATAAAAATAAGAAACATAATGAGAGCAAAAAAAAAAAAAAAGGTAACAAAATCCACATGACAAGCGAGTGTGTTTCACCTCCCAAGAAAAATATGATTATGACATTTTAAGAAGATATTTATTCCACTTTAGAATAATATAAGGGTAATCGAACCCCGTAAAACTTAAGTCATAAGTTGGGGGATATTTATGCCTTTTTTCTTTATTAAAATATCATAAATCTTTTGTTGAATTCTAGACTCAAGAATGACAAATTAAATAGATCATATAAATGAGTATGAAACTTACCGAGAACACTAAAGAGGACAAATATAAAGAAAGCTATGCTTGAGAAGTACTTCATGATTTCTTATTAAATACCAAGAAATTCAATACTCAAATTGTGTCAATGGAGCTTTTGATGTCAGGATTAAGCTGTTGTAAACAATTTATAGGAACAATTGAGAAACAAATATAGGGGAAAAAAAGGAAAGATAAAGTAACTTAAAGAAACAATATAGGCAACACATTAATTTCAGATTAAGTGATGATTAACTTTCCAAGATTATTAATGAACATAAGAAAATTACAAGATTCTAATTAATTTTTAACTAAATTAGGTATATACAGTTAATGTCTATCTAAAATTGACTAACTGAGATTAACTTTCACATAGAAGTAAAATTTTAACAAGTAACTTATCAAGACCCGGAATTTCCATCCCCGGAACTAGGGGTGTCAATCGATATTTGAAAACCAACTAAACCGACCGAACCGTACCGTACCGAACCGATTTTTAGGTTTCTTTTTAAGAAACCGTAGGTTTTTATATAAATCTATAACCGCACCGATAATTAGGGTAGGTTTTTTATTTTATAAAAATAAACCGAAAAATACCGAATCGTACCGGATAAATTTTACATGTAGAAAATATATTTATTTAGTAAGTTTAAAAGTAATAATACATTAAATTTTCTTTGGGCCTTGAAATTATGAAAACTATTACAACCCAACAAGTAATTAAACTCAAAATACTAATTCCTAAAACCTATTATGCTACTTCTACTTAAACTAAGTTATTTCAAGTATTTTTATTAGCAAGACACAAAGTATTCTAGCGATTATGAGCAACAAACTACAATGTACTAAATATGTTTCCTTTCATGTAATTTGAATTTATCTTTTTGAATATTTAATCTTCTATAGACTTTATTCTTGAGTCCCAGCTTGGTTTATCTTTCAACTCGTGTGATTTATATTTTCTTTGCCTTTGTTTGATTTCTTTTACGCTGTTGTAGAATAGTTGATGGATCTATACTATAGCCATCTTTTTTTTTTTTTTAATTCATCATCCTTTAAACAGTAAAAATGTCTAGAGAGTTTTGCTAAATCCTATAAAAGAATGTATGTTATTGCATTCTACTTCTACTGATGAATTTTACATGATATAAAAAATACCAAAAATTAACCGAACCGTATCGATACCGAAGAGAAACCGACATGATTGGGACGGTTTCGAAAAGTCTAATTTTGGTTATACATAATAGAATAACCGAAAAATTGGTATGGTACAAATTTTATAAAATAACCTGTCGAACCGAACCATTGACACCCCTACCCAGAACTGTGATGGAGCATAACATTTTACTTGCTAGGCAAGCCAACGTTAGCTATGTCTTTGACCATTTTTAACAGTTTCCAAATTTAAACGATAACAATTATACTGAATAGTCTGAAATAAGGTGATAAACTAATAATAAATGATGAAATCCAATTACAATCCTAGATCTGGTGTAACGAATACATGAGCGTCTAGAATACTACAGATAGTGGTTTGAACAAAACAGTCTGAAACAAGATAAACAACTAAAAAGGATGTAGAAGGGGACTCCAGGGCTGCGAGCACCGTGCAACTATATTTCCTCTGAATAGTTAGATCCGAGCAAGCCTCACTCAACACAGCTGGGACAAACTCCGGTATCTATACAAGAAGTGCAGAATGTAGTATGAGTACAACCGACCCCACGTACTCTGTAAGTGCATAGCCTAATCACGATGAAGTAGTGACGAGGCTAAGACGGGTCACTTACGATAAGTTGTACGCAATAATAATAATGATGACAGAAAAGGCAGGAATGGAAATGAAGCAGTTAACTTATAACAATGAACCCAAAATCCAACTCACTAGGAGTCCAGAATAACAAGTCATATAAACTCACGACCCAATTTCTCCTATAGGCCGTGATGCCGCCCAACGCTACCGCTAGGCAAGCATATGATGAACTAACCACATAATTCTTTGTTTTAATATTTTTAAAATAGCTGATTTTTATTTAGTGCATGAATAGGACATAAAAACTTAGTAAGATGAGAGATAACTAATTTTAAGAGCAAATGAGATGAGTAAAATAACCCTAAAATCATCATGTGTCTACTAGCATAATATCCAAGACCTGGTGTCACAAGTGTATGAACTACTAATAGAATATACAAAAGAATACCACACTACTGTCTGAAGTGAAATAGACAGAAAATAAAGCAAAAGAAAGACTTCATCTGCTGCAGAACAGGCTCGGGAGGTAGCTCATCGCAAAGTCTCGTGGAATCAAGGATGCGTGCTGGACTGATATCCAGATGGATCTACCTCAGATCCTGCACATTTAGTGCAGAAGTGTCGTGTGAGTACATAAACAACATGTACCTAGTAAGTATCTAGTCTAACCTCGAAGAACTAGTGACGAGGAGTCGACTTTGACACTTACTACGGGCTAACAATAAAATACCAAAATTATAATTTAAGCATGGATTACATAAATATAGCTCAAAACTCAATAACAGGAAATAAATAAATAATTCTTTCACAAATAGTAAACTCCAAATTAATTTCATCATTTAACAAATTAATCTCTCAAGCCAATGAAACAATATCAATTATAATTGGGCTTCAGGAATTTATTATGCATGAATTATGCCAAGGTCGTACGGCCTGATCCAACATACAATATATAAACTGTGCACTGCCGAGGGTCAAATGACACAAACCATACATGCATCGATTTTATCACCGAGGCGTTCGACCCGCTCCACAAGAAGAGAAAAATACTTTATAAATAACCTATTCAAAGATTATTAAGAGTTTAATATTCAAGGAAACATCAATTCTCATTAACGGTCAAGTAACCCCTCCAAAATTCAAGTGAATAAAATTTAACCTTTTAAAATTCCTTTATCAAGTTCCGACATGATTTAAGAATTTAAATTAGCGAGTAGGGTGCAAATATCGCAAGTATCTCATAATTTGGGTCCTAAACTACCCGGGTATAAGAATAATTAGTAGATACGTACAGACTCTCGTCACCTCGTGTGTACGTAGCCCCCACCAATAGAAGCACATATTAAATCAATTCACCTATGGGGTTAATTCCCTCTTACAAGGTTAGAAATGAGACTTAACTCATCTCAAAGCTTACTTTTCGATCCAAAATCGTGCTTTAAACCCTCAACTCGGTGCCAAACGATTCGAAACTAGTCAAATATTATATAAAATAATCAATACATGTTCAAAAATTCATATCCTAACTATTAAAGTGATTTCCCAATCCTAATTGAAGAATTCCTAAAATTTACCCCCAGGCTCACGTGCTCGAATTCCGAAAATTTTCGAAGAAAGGTGTTACCCATAACCTCATGACTAAAATATATGATTTTCACTAAATCCATAACCATTTTCGTAGTTAAATCCCATTTTTATCAAAATCTAGGTTTTTCATCTAAACCCATAAATTTCACAAATTTATATGTTAAAATCTACCCATAATCTATGTATTAAACTCACATTAGGTAGAAACTACTTACCCTCAATAGCTAGGTTGAAATTCCCCTTTTTGAAGCTCCAAAATCGCCCAAGAGTGCAATAAATGAACCCAAAAATGGCTAAGTCCTGATTTTAAAACTCTCTGCCCAGCTGCCCTCTTCTTTGTGAACGCGAAACAGGCCTCGCATTTGCCAAAACAACCCAAGCCCATGAAATGTTAGCCTACGCAAATGCGACTAGGGCCTCGCGAACGCGAAGGCTTACCAACCCTACCCTACGCGAACGCGAGGGAACTTTCGCGAACGCGAAGAGCAATGGCACTGACCCCCCCGGTCCCTTCCTTCTACGCGAACTTGAAGGGTAAATTTCCCCACTGCCCAAATCCTTCTTCGTGAATGCGAGAGGACTTTCACGAACACGAAGAAGTAAACCAGAACTAGGAAATCTGGTTTCTTTAACTTGGCTTCGGATGGTCCGAAACACACCTGAGCCCCTCAGGACCCATCCAACTACACCAACAAGTCTATAAATATAATACGGACATGCTCGAACTCTCAAAACGCTTAAAACAACAATAAAACCAAGAATCACACCCAAAACCAAATTGAATCAAGTTATGAACTTCAAGTTTCCAAAACGCTTCGAACGCGCCGAATCATACTTAGACTACTTGAAATAACACTAAATTTTGCGTGCAAGTCTTAAATCACCATACAGAACTATTCCCGATCTCGAAATCCTAATCGGATCTCGATAATACCAAAACCTACTCCAAACCAAATTTTAAAAACTTTAAAACTTTCAAAGAGACAACTTTCACTATTAGGCGTCGAAACACTCCCGGGTCATCCAAAACTCGATCCGAACATACACCCAAGTCTGAAATCATCATACGAACCTGTTGAACCGTCAAATCCCAATTTTAAGGTCGTTTACTCAAAACGTTGACCAAAGTCAAACTTGGCCCTTTTTGCCAACCTTAAGGAACCAAGTGTTCCGATTTCAACCCGAACCCTTCCAAATCCCGAACTAACCATCCCCGCAAGTCATAAAAAAGTAAAAGTACGTACGAGGAGTCTTATTAGGGGAACAAGGTTCTAGAAAGCAAAACGATCGATCGGGTCATTACAAACTCATCTCAATTATCGAGGCAAAACAAGCAGTCACAAACAAACATAACTTTATACAATTTATTGCGGCACGCAACCCGATCCCACCATATCATCATCTTTCAATATCATAATCCGTCCTTATTCCACCATTTCAACTCATTACCTTTTATTTTCTGTTGCTGCGTGCAACCCGCTCCCCAAACAATTTCAATCAACAATTGTAATTCAACAACAAAAATTTACAAGAGTTTCTACATCAAGAGAGTAAATGTATGAGGCAATGAAGAAACACATAATACTCAAAGAATCTCTAACAATTCGTATGTCTCAACTTTAACAACTTATCGGTATTTACCAATTAACAATTCATACAGGTGTAACTACGTTATGGAAGGCAACAATTATTCCAAAACTAAATACAAGTAAGGCATGCGTTAATTTAAATATGCAAGTAAAGCAAGTAGAGACAATTAGCAATTAAGCATGGAATTATAGAGAGATGGATAATTTAATACATGGATAACTAAATGACAAGTAACAATTATGGTATGGAAGTCAAATAATCTTAGAGCAATTGAGGGATGTAACTGTCATGACCCGGAATTTCCACCATCAGGACCGTGATGGTGCCTCATATTTCACTTTCTAGGAAAGCCAATGTTAGCTATATCTATTAACCGTTTTTAACAATTTACCAAATTAAATGACAAGAATGAAACTGAATAGTCTACAATAAGGAAATAAGCTAATAAGTGATGAAATTTGAATACAAACCCCAAAACTGGTGTCACGAATACATAAGCAACTAGGATACTATAGATAGTGGTCTGACATAACTACAACTATCTGAATCAAAATAAACAGCTAAATAAAGTTGAAGAGGACTTCAGGGATACGGACGCCATACAACTATACCTTAAGTCTCCTCTGAATAACTGGGTCTGAGCAAGTCTACTGAGCGTCGCTAGGACCAACTCCGATATCTGCACAAGAAGTGCAAAGTGTAGTATGAGTACAACCGACCTCATGTACTCTGTAAATGCTGAGCCTAACCTCGACGAAGTAGTGACGAGGCTAAGGTGGGTCACCTACAATAACCTGTATGCAATAATAATAATAACAATAAAGAGAGGAATGGAAATGAAACGGCTACTTCATAATAACGAACTCAAATACAACTACCAAAGAGCCCAGAATAACGAGTCACCTGAACTCATCTCGAATACCAAGGCCAATCCAACAGTCACAAACAAATATAAGTTTAAACAATCTATTGCAGCGTGAAACCCGATCCCACAATATCATTTTTAGACAATCCGTTGTGGCACGCAACTCACTCCACAAACAATTTAAATCAACAATAGCAATTCAACAACCAAAATTTACGAGAATTCCTATATTAAGAGATTAGATGTACGAGGCAAATGAAAAATCACATAATACTCAAAAACCTCTAACATTTCGTATGTCTCAACTTCGACAACTCGTTGGTGTCCTCCAATTAAAAATTCATACAAGTGTAACTATGCTATAGAAGGAAACAAATATTACAAAACAAAAAGGCAAGCATGGCATAAGACAACTAAATATGCAAGTAAGGCAGATAGAGATAATTTAACAATTAAACAAGACATCATAGAAGAGATGCACAATTTAATGCATGGATGACTAAATGAAAAGTAACAATTATGGCATGGAAGTCAAAAGAGCACATATCAATTAAGGCATGTAGTAAGATATACTAAGAAATAACGAAAACATGGAAGCAAGTAATACAACGACGCATATACACTCGTCACCTCGCATATACGCCATACCACACATAATTCCCATAATATATAACTCAAGGGTTCCTAATTCCTTCAAATCAAGGTTAGACCCAACACTTACCTCACTCCGCAACTCAAGCAATCACTCAACCACATACTTACCTTTTGAACAAGCCTTCAAACCAACCAAATCTAGTAATTTATTGACCAAACAATTCAGATTAAGCTTTAGAAACTACTCACAAATGAAAGAGGTTTGATTCAGATCATTTTTTAAAAAGTCAACCCCCTGCCCGCTTGGTCAAAATCAAGATTTGGACCGATTACCCATTCACCTTCGAGTTCGATTATGTAATTTTATTTCAAAATCCGGCCTCAATTCGAGGTCTAAATCTCAATTTTACAAGAATCCCTAATTCTACTCAAATCCCTAATTTTCTACCATGAAAATCCCAAATTTGATGTTGAAATCTTATGAAATGTAAAGGGTAATTGAAAAAAATGGATTAAAGTCACTTACCAATGAATTTGGGAAGAAAATCTCTTGGAAAAATGCCTCTAGGGTGTTTAGGGTTGAGAAGATGTGAGAAATGAGCTAAGTCCCGTTTCCCCCCTCGTTTACCCAACTGCGGATGTCGCAATTGCGAACTTCGCAAATGCGAGAAAAATGTCGCAAATATGAACTCTTCTAAAAAAGATAGTCATCACAAATGCGATGTTTTGGTTTGCCAATGCGAACCTGATCACGCCCAACTCTAGTCCTAAAAAGGATAAGCGGTCGTTGCAAATATAATCCCATCTAAGAGTCCGGAGTCGAATCCCATAGAAAACTAAGGTTTCACTATAACTGTTCAGTATCACTAAGAAGACAAGTTCGAACAATTCCTAAGTTATAAATATTAAGATTCTTATATCTAACTAATTAACTTATAAACTAAAGCAGTAAATTAACAACTAAAGATACTAAGGGTTGGAGACTAAATTAAAGAGGTCTAGAGTTATGATTTCCCTAATTGTCAGAATCCTTCCTGCCATGTCTTCTATAATTTTGCCTATTTATTCTCTACTGATCATGAGCACTCGACTTATCGTAATTCTCTCTCGAGTAACTACAATAATTTACTAGTCATATTCTCTTGAATTATGCTAGCTCGCGCATTTTCACCGCTCACTATGATCACGTCAAAACTTTGTTATCTCTAATCCCGCTTTTAAACCCGCCGTATTAATCTCTCATATACTATAGGAGTGACGTTGTTCAACAATCACATAAATATGTATCCTTTCTCAAGCAACACATAATAAATAGGCACAATCAATCGATAGCCATTCAATCAACTAAAATAAGCACTTAGTTGAACAAGTAGATAACTCCAAAGGTTAAATTATATTAAAACATAACAGAATTCATCCTCCAATAGGTTCCATCAAAATCTTTAGATAATAAATTAGCTACTCATAATAGTATGTACTCATAATAGTATGTAAAACTACAATACTAAAAGTCATAACCAACAATGAAAAGTAGGAAGAAGAAGGGGAAAAACTCGTGGTTGAATCTTCCTCCTTGCTTCTCGTGTATTCTTGCCTCCTTGGGTGTTGTCTTGACCTAAAGTAGTGTCCCCCCCTTCAAAAGGACATTTTATGATGTATTTATATCAATTAAGGTTGATGTGGGGCGTCCTTGATCTCTCCTACTTCGAAAAGGACATGTTGAGTCGCGTGCTAGAGTTGGTGCAACGCGCGACTTCTAGCATGCTCCCAGCTATCTTTTCTTTTTCTTTGTTCTTTCGCGTGCCAGGTCCAGTGCCAACCTCCATACTCGTTGTTTGTTTTTGTACATCTCATAGGCCATTTCGCGCCTACCTTCATGCAATGACTAATTCTGGCTCGCTCCCAGGTCTTGCATTTCTACTCTTTTTGCATCAAATCATCCAATTCTTAAGAACTTCCATCCAAATTCATTCCTACACACAATAAACATGTAATGAGCATATTATATTTATAAACATGTAATCTCCCACATCTCACACAAGAAATAATATACAAACAAACTCAAAAACATGCGTTTTTCATCATTTATCACTACCGCACACTTAAACTCTTGCTCGTCCACTTAAACTTAAGCACATTGACTAGTATTACAATTTCAAAAGATACTCAAGCATCATAGCAATATAATGATTTATATCAACGGTTAGACCCAACATATGCACTCTTCATACTTTTCCTCATGTTTTAACCTCATGCCAAGATTATTTATAATATTCGTGAAACGCTTTCTATCATCCTCGCCTCAAAAATTGACTCCAATGCATTCCCAACTATGACTCACTCCTTGTGCCAACTCGAAAATCAAGGACTTTACCACTCCTTGACAAATCATGTTCCCTCATCAACAAATCATATAAAGAAAATAGTCCACCCATTCAAATATAAGTTCAAGTATCATTTAAGGACTCAAATATTGAAAGAATTCGCTCACACTCACAAAGAAACTCTTATGTCCCCTAAGTTTGTACCATAGACTTGCCCGTAGTGTAAGACTCGACTAATTTAAACTTGCAAAAACTAGGATCAAGTAGGATTTTATAGGTTGTAATGTAGGCTAAAGGACGGGTGGATATATATATTTATATATAGGAAAATAGTGATTGACACTACTAAAGCACTGGAGTGGCTATGAACCGCTCTAGGACCTACGCTGGTCCGACGGGTATGGTCTGAGCTAGGACCTCCTCCTCATGATCCTCCTGAGGTTCCACTGCGGGTGCTGCTGCCCGAGCTCTAGGTTGAGCTCTGCCTATGCCTCGGCATCGACCTCTGCCCCTGGTGGGAGCTGCCATATGCGGCTCTGGCTCATGTCCGGCTGCTGATGATGTGCGTTTTCTCACCATCTGCGAGAGATAAAGAGTAGAATGACTCAAATCATCAATGATATAATGAAATTGCACGATAGAGAAAGAAAGAAGTGAGATTTATCCTAAACTCCATAGCATCTGAAAGATAAGTACGGACATCTCCATACTGATCCTCTAGACTCTACTAAGATTGGTCATGACTCGTGAGACCTCGACAACCTAGTGCTTTGATACCTATTTGTCACGACCCGGAATTTCCACCCTCGAGACCGTGATGGCACCTAACATTTAAGTTGCTAGGCAAGCCAACTTTAGCTATATCTATTAACCCTTTTTAACAATTTACCAAATTATGACAAGAATGTAGCTGAATAGTATGCAATAAGGAAATAAGTTAATAAGTGACAAAATCCGAATACAAACCCCGGAACTAGTGTCACGAATACATGAGCTTCTAAGATACTACAGATAGTGGTCTAAAATATACAACTGTCTGAGTAAAAACAAATAACTAAAGAAAATAGAAGGGGACTTCAGGGCTACGATTGCCGTGCAGCTATACCTCAAGTCTCCTCTGAATAGCTGGGTTCGAGCAAGTCTACTGACCGCCCCTGGGACCAACTCCGGTATTTGCACAAGAAGTGTAGAGTGTAGTATGAGTACAACCGACCCTATGTACTCTGTAAGTGTCGAATCTAACCTCAACAAAGTAGTGACGAGGCTAAGGCGGGTCACCTACAATAACTTGTATGCAATAATAACAACAGGAAAGAAAAGAACGGAAATGAAACAGTTACTTCATAACAACAAACTCAAATCCAATTACCAGAGAGCCTAGAATAACGAGTCACCTAAACTCATCTCGAATACCAATGCTAATCCAATAGTCACAAACAAATATAAGTTTAAATAATATGTTGTGGCGTGCAACCCGATCCCACAAAATCATCTTTAAACAATCCGTTGCGGCACGCAACCCACTCCCCAAACAATTTAAATCAACAATAGCAATTCAACAACCAAAATTTATGAGAATTTCTACATTAAGAGAGTAGATGTACGAGGCAAATGAAAAATAACATAATACTCAAAGTACCTCTAACATTTCGTATGTATCAACTTCAACAACTCGTCGGTATCCTCCAATTAAAAATTCATACAAGTGTAACTATACTATAAGGCATAAGACAACTAAATATGCAAGTAAGGTAAGTAGAGACAATTTAACAATTAAACATGAAATCATGGAAGATATGGACAATTTAATGCATGGATGACAAAATGACAAGTAATAATGATGGCATGGAAGTCAAAAGAGCACAAATCAATTAAGGCATGTAGCAAGATATATTAAGAAGTAACGAAAACACGGAAGCAAGTAACACAACAATGCATATACACTCGTCACCTCGCATATACACCTTCCCACACGTAATTCATATAACATATAACTCAAGGGTTCCTAATTCCCTCAAATCAAGGTTAGACCCAACACTTACCTCGCTCCATAACTCAAGCAATCACTCAACTACAGCCTTGCCTTTTGAACAAGCCTCCAAACAAAACAAATCTAGCAATTTATTGACCAAACAATTCAAATTAAGCTTTAGAAACTACCCACAAATGAAAGAGGTTCAATTTAGATTATTTTTGAAAAAGTCAACAAAAGTTAACCCCGACCCGCTTGGTCAAAATCAAAATTCGGACCAAAACCCGATTACCCATTCACACTCGAGCCCGGTTATGTAATTTATTTCAAAACCCGACTTCAATTCGAGGTCTAAATTGTAATTTTACAAGAATCCCTAATTCTACATAAATTCCTAATTTCTACCATTAAAATCCTAAATTTGATGTTGAAATCTTATGAAATATAATGGGTAATTGAAAATAAATATAATAAAGTCATTTACCGATGAATTTAGGAAGAAAATCTCGGGGAAAAATTACCTCTAGGGTATTTAGGGTTGAGAAAATGTGAGAAATGAGCTAAGTCTCGTTTTCCCCCTCTTTTACCCAGCTGCGGATGTTGTAATTTCTATGTCTTGTTTGCAATTACGAACATCGCAATTGCGAAAAAGAGGTCGCAAATGGGAACCCTTCTTAGAAGGATAGTTATCGGTAATGTGGCGGTTTGGTTCACAAATGCGAACCCCAGCCTTCACAATTGCGGACCAATCCTTCGCAAATGCGAAGGTTACCTAGGAATATACTGAGTCGCAAATGTGACTCTGCCTTAGCAAAAATGGCAACTATTCATTTGCAAATGTAAACCTTTCCCTCGCAAAATGTGAGACTCCCCCTCTATCCCATGCTCGCAAATGCAAGCTAAATCTCGCAAATGTGAGATATGCAGCAGAGCACCAGCAACATTGAAGGCATCAACTATTCTCCAAAATCCAAAATCAATCTGTAGCTATCCGAAACTCACCCAAGCCCCTCAGGCTTCAAACCAAACATGCACACCAGTGTTATAATATCATACAAACTCACTCGCGCAATCAAAACACCAAAATAACACCTAGAACTACAAATCAGATATCAAAATATATTAAATTTCAAAAGAAACATAAGAACTTCCAAATTTACAACCGGACGTCCGAATCACGTCAATTCAACTCCGTTTACACCAAATTTTGTAGACAAGTCATGAATAGTGAAATGAACCTATTCGGAGTTCCGGAACCAAAATCCGAATTCGGTAGCTACAAAGTCAACCTAGGGTCAAACTTAGGAATTTTTTAAGACTTCAAATTACTAGTTTCAACAAATTATGTTAAATCAGGTTAGGGAATTTCGAATTCGATTCCGGGCATACACCCAGTCCCAAATCACGATACGGACCCATCGGGACTGTCAAAATACTGATCCGGGTCCATTTACACAAAATATTGACCGTAGTCAACTCAAGTCATTTTAAAGACGAAAATTCACATATTCTTAAATTTTTCGCATCGGAATTTTTTGGACAAAGACATGGACTACGCATGCAAATCGAGGAAGGCCAAACGGAGCTACTCGAGGTCTCGAAATACAGAAATGAAGGTTTAATCTCAAAATGACCTATCGTATCATCACAGTAACACGTAATACTAAGAAGTAACGAAACATGGAAGCAAGTAACACAAATGCATATACACTCGGCACCTCGCATATACGCCGTTTCACACGTAATTCACATAACATATAGCTCAAGGGTTCCTAACTCTCCTAAATCAAGGCTAGACCAACACTTAATATCACGACCCAATTTCCACTATAGATCGCGGCGGCGCCCAACGTCGCCGTTAGGCAAGCTAATGATAAACTACCAACTTAATCATTCCTTTTATTATTTTTAAATTTTGTGAATTTTTATTAGATAAAGCATTTAGCGCATTAAAATCTTGGAAACTTACAATATAAATAGAAATAATAATAAAAGTGTTTTAATGCTAAGCAAAACCACAAACAAATTTTTGAACATCCTAAAATCCGCTATCACAAGTACATGAGTGTCTACTAAAGAGTCCAATAATAATATAATATCTGTCTGGAATATAAAATAGATAGGATAAGGTAAATAAATAAGATGGAGACTCCATGGGTTGCGGTGCGTAGCGTAGAAAGCAGCTCACTATAAAGTCCCCTCAGCAGTTGCACCTACGCGCCAAGGTGGCCACCAAATGAACCTGTCAGATCCTACACATTTAGTGTATAAGTGTAGTATGAGTACGTAAATCAATGCGTACCCCGAAGAAGTAGTCACGAGGGGTCAACATAGACACTTACTAGTGGTCCAATAATTCAATATGATAAATTATAACAGATATGAAGCACAACAATAGTAGGGAGATAAAGACTATAACTAATATAATCCTCCAAAATTTCTTTTAACGATATAAACCATTCAAATCCCATAAGCTATCTCAACAGATAAGAAATATCAAATGTACTCTCAAATGGATATGGATCCATATAAATGCCAGGTATCAATAAAATGGGCATCTCTTGAATATTCGGACTCCTCGAGATATTAAGCACAATTATGTCGAGGTACCGATCCAGAGTGATGTATACACTGTCGAGGGTCGACCGGCGTGAACCAGAGATGCATCTCAATATACTGCCAAGGCAATCAGCCCGATCCACAGGAAATGAAAAAACTTATCGAATTACGAGTCACGTGCTTACGACACATGTACATGGGCATAAAATAAACATGACTTTTTACTGTTTAACAATTATCTCACCAAACAACTTAGAGTGATAAAGTTCAGCCAAATGTATTCCCAAATAAATTTCAATTATAAATTCAATTAATTAAGCTACAAAATTGAGTTCAACAATTCGAATATTACATGATAAGATCTTATGTCTACTCGGACATAAACATGCTTTAGATACCTATAGACTCTCGTCAGCTCATGCGTACGTAGAACCCAAAACTAGTAGCACATAACATATTACTTCACCTAGGGGTTAGTTTCCCCCTCACAAGGTTAGACAGGAGACGTACGTTGCTCTGAAGTTCCATAACCGGCTCCAACGCCTCTCTAACACCTCAAATTGTTACCCATCAATCCACAACTAGTCAAACAAAATGCAAACCAATAAAAATATACTCCAACACTCATAATTAACCAATTTATAACAATTTCTAACTCCGCTTGAAAAGTCAATAAAGTCAACCCTCGGACCCACATGCCCGGATTTCGAAATTTTGGCAAAGATAAACATTACTCATGATGCCACAAACTCAAATATATAATTTATTCCTAATTTCATGTCCAATTTCGTAGTCAAAATCCAAATATATCAAAGTCTAGGTTTTTCTTCAAGATTTCACAAAATTTTCAAAATTCCATGTTTGAATCCAAACATATCCATGTAAACTTACAACAACTGGGAATCACTTACTTTGTGTTGCTTGATGAAAATATCCTCAAAATGGCTCCCTAAATTCGGCCATCCAAGTGCAAAATGAGAGAAATGAGAGCTAAGTCCCGATTTAAAAACAAGTCTGCCTAGGTCCTCCTTTATCACGATCGCGGAAACACCTTCGTGATCGCAAAGGCCAAAAATCAGCTGCCCAAAAAACCTCCATTGCATTCGTGATGCCCAGGCCCTGACGCTTCGCGTTCGTGGTCATTGAGCCGCGTTTACGAAGGCTTAACACCTCTAGGCCCCCAGCTCACCATCCTTCTACGCGTTTGCGACTCCCTGCCGTGTTCGCGAAGGGAACCTCAGCTTCACCTCCCCTTTTGCGACCCCTGTGTCGCGTTTGCAATGAACAGATTCCCAGCAGTCCAAAAATCCTTCTTCGCGAATGCATGAGACCCTTCACGTTTGCGAAGAAATAAACTATACACCAGTAAAACACCCAAACTTGGTCCGAAACCACCCCAAATCACACCCGAGGCCTCCAGAACCCCGTCCAACCACACCAGCCAATCCCAAAACATGACATGTACCTGTTCGAGGTCTCAAATCACCCCAAACAACATACAAGCTACGAATCGACGATCAAGATCCTTCTTTTAACTTTTTAACATTCAAACTTCGACAAACGCGTCCGAATCATATTTAAACATTCCGAAATGATGCTAAACTGTACGTGTAAGTCACGAATCACGATACGAATCTATTCCAAGGCTCAAACTCCCAAACGGACATCGATAATATCAAGGTGCACTTCAACCCAAACTTAGGAAATTCTAAAACCTACAAATGACAACTTTCCACAATAAGCGCTGAAATGCTCCCCGACTACCCGATACTCGATCCGAACATATGCCCAAGTCTAAAATCATCATACAAACATATTGGAACCTTCAAATCCTAATTTCGACGTTGTTTACTCAAAAGTCAAACCTTGGTCAACTCTTCTGTGAAAGCTTTCGAATTGAGAATTTTCCTTCCGAATCAACTCTGAACTCCCCAAATTTAGTTCGGTCCTCACGTACAAGTCATAAAACATGAAGTGAAGCTACTAGAGACGTCAAACCATCAAAAGACACGCTAGAGCTCAAAACAACCAATCGGGTCATTACATTCCCCCCACTTAAACATACGTTCGTCCTCGAACGTGCCAAGAACTGCCCCGGAATTCCCTACGTGACCTGATTCTAACATTCAAACACCATATTAATCTCAACCCGTTGTACCAAATATGTTCATGCACCTATGCGGAAACCACACAATGCATCGCGTAATTTGTATGCCCATAATAACATCCTCCAACCGTAGAAGCTACAACTTCTCTAACCCGATGTCCGCAGTATACCTCATAACGTGCATAAGCCCTGATCCAACCCTCGTGATACTGCAATATTGAAAGCGACCTGTAGAAGTCCATAATCGTCTTCCAAATCAATAAATCATGGAGTCTCTCCACTTGACAAGAACCATTACCTCATTCTGAACTAAATAGTGATATTTTCTCTTTAGTATGCCTTACATAAATCTGATCGCACTGATTTCATGTCCAACAACCTCGTATCACCCAGTACAAGCTGCTCAGGCAATAAGCCACCTCAAACATCATCTAAAATATCATATGAAGATATTAATGCGCCAATGAGCTACAACTCAAATATGACCGATAAGGAAGAACTAATTCTGGCAAGAATTACCCAGCCTGCGTAACGAATAAAATAGCCAAGATGTTATGAACCTATCTCGGAGATGAGAATCAAGGCACACAAAATAAGTATAAGGAACCGTACTTAACATCTCACTGCTGTAGTGTGCAACCTGATCCATACATGATACCATTACGCCCGTACAACCCCATCCAAATATGATACCATTGCGGCATGCAACCCGATCAAACGTCATGCCCGTGGCGGCGTGCCACCCAATCCACACATGGAAATAAATAAGAAAATACCCATCAAGCCATAATGCTCATACCCACCAAATGCCCGAATATCGATAACAAACATACCAAGTGCATAAATACAACTCTAGGGAGATGGATAGCGCCACGCACTAGAAACAAACCCAAGCATGACTAAGGTGGAATAAATGACCTGCATCTCGAGAGCCATCTTGCTCATATAACACCACAAGATATACGAGATCATAACACATGTGCGAATAATCAAGCCCCCTCAAACCCACATGGCATAATAGAGTATCACATAGAATAGCTGACGACAGGAATAACATCCAACACCCGAATATTCCTCCATAAGAAATGCTATACTGAATGAACATATCCAGCCGGATGTAAAGCATATATTCATATTAGATCTCCCAATGGACCTCAAGCCGGTCCCGATCATCCGATACAAGGCCTATAACCTTTTAAGTATCCATAATGACCTTATTCATGACACATACAAGCAGCTGTCCGAATCAAAACAAACTCCCATAGTCCACACCTAAAGGAACAGAGCACCTCCTAGGCATAAACTGTCCCATCACCGATAATACCAGAATATTCATACCCAATTTTAGTCTCTAACAATCAAATGACTAACATATCACACTTATATGATCTTCCCGTGGGATATACTCCCACAACCATCTACGCTAGGTAGCAAAATCTGAACATCAATGGCCATCGACCATGCTCTTTCTGTAATGTCAATTAAGAATTCACAAACCAATGCATAATGCCTCTTCTACAGAATATCGTCCTCAGGCAACATTAAGATAAGGCCAGCTTGCTCTGAACATCTAAATTATTTCCCCCACTTCTCCGAGATCGTAACATTCCTATCAAAACCGAATCTCAACCTTGATCCTCAACTTGAAATTTCCATCCCTCTCACAGCACCTATCATGCCGCTACATGAGAGTATAGGAATCTCATCATAACTCCTGAACCACCTATAGAATAAACACTTCATCGGCTAGATGCCTTTCACTTAAATCATTTCAAAAGATGAATCGCAACACCCAACCAACTTCTTATAATCACGAAAGACACATAACTCAAGTCGTGGTCGAAACTGCCATAACTCTTACTGGATCCATTTACACAAAACCAAGCCATCAGAATCAAATACCTCCAAATCGATCAATTCAAGGTGGTTATCAAGCCCCATCGTACATCCACGAATCACCTGTACAACCTTACTACACCAAAGGAACTGATCATTTCCACAACCATGCTGATTCAAACAGCTACTAACTGACTCAACTTCTTTTAATTTACTCTTGACTTGCCTTTGAAATAATAGTTCTATTCAAACACATAATAGACCCTAAAAAACACCCATCCCGAGTGACCTAAACCACGAGACCACGTCATCTCAAAAATATCCATGAACCATCTCATACACTCCTCATGCACTCAATAGCGTTTCCAACCGATGGACCCATTCTGAAAGACCTCCCATGAATCCAAAGTTATTTCTCTCAATTCTCTAACACTGCACCGCAGACCCAATGATAACATAGAAATTCCCAGGGTATTCTTCATATTCTGCTACTAAATCTTGGTCTTCATCCATATAATGAACCCAGAATCCTTAGACACCAAACTTTAATTCTTGAATCCACCAGAACCATTATCGAGAGTCACCCACTCTGACCTGGTCTGAATATATAACTAAACACTAGCTAGCACATGAACACTTCCAAAGAAGCAACGAGAGTAATTCTTTTTTCTTGCACATCATACCTACAAGAAGCATAAATTTTGAGTCATCCCCAACATATGCACATGAATCGATAAGGTGAAATGTAGCACATATACATCGAATTCCTTGCCCAAGATACCCTTGATGTTTTATTTTGTTGGTAATAATTGATCTACCAATGCACCAATAACCAGAAACTGCACTGGCACACAACTACGTGACTCAATCATTGACGGTGGGCTTCCCCACTTAGCTTTAAGCTACAATCATATTAATCTAAAACCCACAATGACTCCTCCTTCTCAATTACCATGATCTCGCACTATTAAACCACCAAAATTCTAGTAATATTGTGTTAAACTTTTCATAAAACATTCCGAATTATCAGCCACAATCACACATTCGACCTCCTAACAGTCATACCATCTTCTTCAAGGGATCCAAGCCCACATCACAATACATGCCTCCCGTGGGTAGAAAGTAGGACTCTTCATAGAAACTTCATCAAAAATCACGCAACAACTACCTTGCTCACAGGAGATAGCCCACCTATGTAATTCCATATGGACATCTTCCAAGGAGATTGCTCTAGTTACAACTACCACGAAATCAGTAAACCTTCCTGAGCCCATGCTCATCTACCAACTGTAAGAATCCGTTCATTCTCCATTAGGATTAACTAGAGGGCCAACAAAATGTTTCAAAACTCGAAGTCACGTTGCATCCCAAAACGATAATCAAGCTTTCACACCCCTCTCCATTCCAAGAAAACTCCTTTCCATCATATTCATACTTCCTCAGTACAATAGCCACCATTCCAAATGAAATTTATGGACTTAGTCATTTGTCCACCATGAACCCAAATTGCTCCAAACTTCTAAAAGCATGTGGCTATCCTACCACGAATCCATACGCTGCTCTGTCACTTCCACTTTAGTTAAACCATCTCCTTACCAACTACTCGGCCTCTGTTGTTCATACTTGGCCTACTAGCAATTCAACCACCACGAGACCCCCTCTATGTCTTTCCTCCTCCTTCACTGCCAAAATACTACCTCAAATCACATTCCATCTTTGTAACACCCGAACGTATAAATTTCCACCAACTCTAAGCCTCCATAAAGATCATCTCTCTTGAGCCATCAACATTAGAAATATCGATTCGACCCTGTAGCCTCCATACACTGCCATTTCTGACAACCGCTACTTAGGGACCATTCCATGACACCCTGCCCCGAAGGCAAATCAAAGGAGACCATAACACCAATGAGCCTTAATGTGTGCCAACAAGGACAATGACACCACATCACAAATGAGAATTCCACCATGTCCGAAAATATCAAGTCTCGCTATTCCGTCAACCAAGGCCTGAACATCCATAGTCCGATTGTTTTTCCTCCATTGGAATTATATGCCGAACCTCTAAACCATGAATTGAGTAGTCCTCCTTTCGAGTCATTCACTGTCGCGACACATAAATAAGCACCCTACCATTTGCACCAGCACTGCATGATAACTTTGCATAAATGTCATAGTACATTATGCATAGCCTTGAATTTGTGGGAAACACTAAAACTGAGCTGAATGACATAACACTTTCCACAAGGCGACGATAATAGCCTACCAAATATGCAGGGAGAAACATCCTGCACCACATCTGCGGCACCGCTAGAACTCCTCGATGCCTAATTGATAACAAGTGCTCAACATCGTATGGGAATGAGTAGGAAGGAAATGAAAGAATAAGCTCTAATGGAATCAAATTACACGACAAGGAATCAAGAAAGGAAGTGCTCCTAACAACCTTGTAGCCTCCAAAAGATAAGTACGGACGACTCCGTACTGATCCACGAGACTCTACAGACTTGCTCATGACTCGTGAGACCTAAATGAACCTAAAGCTCTGATACCAAGCTGTCATGACCCAATTCCCACTAAAGATTGTGATGGTGCCCGACGTTGCTGTTAGGCAAGCCAATAGTGAACTACCAACTTAATTATTCCTTCTATTATTTTAAAATAGTGAATTTTTATCAGATAAAAAATTTATCCCACATTAAAATCATGGAATTATAAATAATAATAAAAGTGTATCAATGCTAAGCAAAACCACAAACAAATTTTAAAACATCCCAAAAACTGGTGTCACAAGTACATGAGCATCTACTAAAGAGTGCAGTAATAATACAATATTTGTCTGGAACATAAAATAGACAGGATAAGATAAATAAATAAGATGGAGACTGTGTGGGCTGCGGTGCGTAGCGTAGAAAGCAGCTCACCACAAAGTCCCCTCAGCAGTTGCGCTGGCGCGCCAAGTTGGCAACCAGATAAACCTGTCAGATCCTACACATTTAGTGCAGAAGTGTGGTATGAGTATGTAAATCAACGCGTACCCAGTAAGGAACCAGCCTAACCTCGGAGAAGTAGTGATGACAAAGTCCCCTCAGCAGTTGCGCTGGCGCACCAAGTTGGCAACCAGATAAACCTGTCAGATCCTACACATTTAGTGCAGAAGTGTGGTATGAGTATGTAAATCAACGCGTACCCAGTAAGGAACCAGCCTAACCTCGGAGAAGTAGTGATGATTGATCGACATCGACACATACTAGTGGTCCAATAAATCAATTATGATAACTCATAACAAATATGAAGCACAACAGGAGTAGGGAGATAAAGACTGCAACTAACATAATCCTTCAAAATTTCTTTTAACAATATAAATCGCTCAGTTCCCATAAGCTATCTCAACAGACCAGAAATATCAAATGTACTCTCAAATCAATACGAAATACCACATAAATGCCAGATTTCAATAAAAGGGGCATCTCATGAATATTTAGACTCCTAGCAGTATTACGCACGATTACGCCGAGGTCGTATGGTCCGATCCAGAGTGGTGTGTACACTGCCGAGGGTCGATCATCGTGAACCAGAGATTCATCTCAATATACTACCGAGGCATTCAGCTCGATCCACGAGAAAGGAAAAAAACTTATCGAGTTACGAGTCATGTGCTTACAATACATGTACATGAGCATAAAGTAAACATGACTTTTTACAGTTTATCAATTATCTCTCCAAACAACTCAAAGTGATAAAGCTCGGCCAAATGTATTCCCAAATCAATTTCAATTACAATTCAATTAATTAAACTAGTAAATTGAGTTCAAATAATTCTAATATTGCATGATAAGATCTTAAGTGTACACTGACATAAAAATGCTTTAGCTACGTACGGACTCTCATGACCTCGTGCGTGCGTAGCACCCACAACTAGTATCACATAACAATTACATCACCTAGGGGTAGTTTCCCCCTCACAAGGTTAGATAGGAGACTTACCTTGCTCTGAATTTTCATAACCGGTTCCAATGCCTCTCTAATACCTCAAATCATTGCCCATTAATCCACAAATAGTCAAACTGCATGGAAACCAATAAAAATATACTCCAACACTCATAATTAACCTATTTATAACAATTTTCATCTTCACTCGAAAAGTCAACAAAGTCAACCCTCGGGTCCACATGCCCGAATTCCGAAAATTTTCGAATATAAACATTACCATGGCACCACGAAATCAAATGTATAATTTATTCCTAATTCCATATCCAATTTCGAGGTCAAAATCCATAAATATCAAATTCTAGGTTTTTCTTCAAGATTTCAAAATTTCTTCAAAATTCCATGTTTGAATCCTAACATAATCCATGTATTTAACTTACAACAAGTGAGAATTACGTACCTTGTGTTTCTTGATGAAAATCTCCTCAAATTATCTCCCTAAATTCGGACATCCAAGTGCAAATTGAGAGAAATGAGAGCTAAGTCCTGATTTAAAAAACAAGTCTGCCCAGATCCTCCTTCATCGCGGTCTCATAAACACCCCCCCAATCGTGAAGGCCAATAATGAGCTACCGAAAGATCCTCATTCGCGCTCGCGATGCCTTCAGGTCTTGGGGATTCACGTTCGCAGTCATTGAGCCGTGTTCGTGAAGGCTTAACATATCCAGCCCCCAACTCACCATCCTTTTACGCGTTCGCAACTCCCTGTCGCATTCGCGAAGGGAACCTCAACTTCACCTCCGCATTCACGACCCCTCAGTTACGTTAGCGATGAAAAAATTATTCCCAACACTCCAAAAATCCTTCTTCACAAACGTGTGAGACCCTTCGTGTTCGCGAAGAACAAAACAAGGCACCAGCACCAACACCAACAAAACACCCAAACTTGGTCCGAAACCACCCCTAATCACACCCCGAGGCCCCCAGAACCCTGTCCAACCACACCAGCTAGTCCCAAACATGACACGAACTACTTGAGGCCTCAAATCACCCCAAACAATATCCAAAATACGAATCAACGATCAAGATCCTTCTTTTAACTTTCTAACATTCAAACTTCTACGAACGCGTCCGAATCATATCTAAACATTCTGGAATGATGCTAAACTTTATGTGCAAGTCACAAATCACGATCCAAACCTATTCCATGGTTTGGAATCCCAAACAGACATCGATAACACCAAGATTCACTTCAACCCAAACTTAGAAAATTCTAAAACCTTCAAAATACCAACTTTCCACAATAAGCGCTGAAATGCTGCTGGACCACCCGATATTCGACCCAAACATACGCACAAGTTCGAAATCATCATACAAACCTATTCAAACCTTCAAATCCTCATTCCGAAGTTGTTTACTCAAAAGTCAAATCTTGATCAATTCTTCCAACTTAAAGCTTCTGAATTGAGAATTTTCCTTCCGAATCAACTCTGAACTTCCCGAAATTTAATTCCGACCACAGATACGAGTCATTAAACATGAAGTGAAACTAATCAAGGCCTTAAACCACCAAACTACACGCTAGAGCTCAAAATGACTGGTCGGGTCATTATACTTATCTCACTCCGCAATCAACTCAAAGCCCAACCATGTCATTGCCTTTTGAATAAGCCTCCAAACCAACCAAATATAGCAAACTATTGACCAAATGATTCAAAACAAGCTCGGAAACTACCCACCAGAAGTGGTTTAATTTTGATCATTTTTTAAAAATTCAACAAAAGTTAGGCCCGCTTGGTCAAAATCGAGATTCAGACCAAAACTCGATTACCCATTCACCTCCGAGCCCAGCTATGTAATTTGTTCCAAAATTTGACCTCAATTAGAGGTCTAAGTCTCAATTTTCTAAAAATCCCTAATTCTACCCAAATCCCCAATTTCTACCATGAAAATCTTAAATTTGATGTTGAAATCTCATGAAATGTAATGAGTAATTGAAAAAAAATAGATTAAAGTCACTTACCAATGAATTTAGGAAGAAAAATCAATTGAAACGTTACCTTTAGGGTGTTTAGGGTTGAGAAAATGTGAGAAATGAGCTAGGTCCCATTTTTTTCCTTTATTACCCAGATGCAGACGTCGCAATTGCGTTGTCTTGTTCGCAATTGCAAACATCGAAATTGCGAGACAAGGGTCGCAAATGTGAACCCTATCATAGAAGAGAAATCATCTCAAATGTGACATTTTGGTCGCAAATGCAAACCTAGATCCACCACAAATGCGACCAAACACTTCGCAGAAGCGAAGCAGTACCCAATAGCCAGTGATCGCAATTGCGACCACATCCGTTGCAATTGCGAAAGTCCAGTGTTCGCAAACGTGAAGAAATTCTCTCAAATGCGAGGTTCACCCAACCCACCCTATGCTCGTAAATGTGAATAATTGTTCGCAAAAGCGAGGATCGCAATCAATTGCGAGCCAGGCCTCATAATCAATTGCGAGCAAATCATCAGCACTATTATTGCACCAGCAGTCCTAGCCTTAGCCATACTCATCCAAAACATGTCCAAAACTCACCCGAGACCCTCAGACTCCAAATCAAACACGAACACAAGTGTAATAACATCGTATGAACTTGGTCGCACAATCAAATCACCAAAATACCATTTAAATCTATGAATCTATCTTCAAAATGAATGAACCTTCAACATGAATCTTAAAAACATTAGAATCACATTTAAGCGTCCGAATCATGTCAAATCAATTCTGAATTGAACCAAATTTTATAGACAAGTTTCAAATAGCAGTACGAAACTATTCTAATTTTTAACATCAAAATCTGAACCCGTTAGCTAAGAAGTCAGGTTATGGTCAAACTTAGAAATTTTCAACTTTAAAAAATGCTAGTTTCAGCAAAATGAGTCAAAACAAGTTAGGGACTCCTGAATTCTATTCCGAGCATATGCTCAAGTCCTAAATCACGATACGGGCCCATCAGAATCGTCTAAATACCTGTACAGGTCTATTTACACAAAATATTGACCGTAGTCAACTCAAACTATTTTAAAGGCAGTTAAAATTTTCACATTAACACTATTCGAAATGGGAAATGGAATGTGCATGCAAATCGAGAAATGCTAAATGAAGCTAATCGAGGTCTCAAAACTGGAAAATACAAAATGACCTATTGAGTCATCACATTCTCCACCTCTAAAACTAATGTTCATCCATGAACAGACATAGAAAATTACCTGGACTGGTGAAAATGTGTGGTTATCTACTCCGCATATCGGACTCGAACTCCCACGTGGCTGCCTCGATCAGCTGACCTCTCCACTGCACTCGAACGAAATGATAACTCTTTGACCTCAACTTTTGGACCTGCCGGGCTAAAATAGCCACCGACTTCTCCTCGTAAGTCAAATCTTTGTCCAATTGGACTGAGCTAAAATCTAATACATGGGATGGATCACCGTGATACTTCAGAGCATGGACACATGGAACACCAGATAGACTACTGATAAGCTAGGTGCCAATGCAAGGTGTAGGCCACCTCACCCATTCCCTTAAGAATCTCAAAAGGTCTGATGTACCTAGGGCTCAACTTGACCTTCTTTTTGAACCTCATAACACCCTTCATGGGTGAAACCCAAAGCAAAACCCTATCTCTAACCATGAATGCAACATCATGAACTCTACGATTGACATAACCCTTCTGCCTAGACTAAGCTCTACGAAGTCGATCCTGAATCATGTTGACCTTTTCCAAGGCATCCTGAACCAAATCGATACCCAACAACCGAGCCATTTCCTACTCAAACCAACCAACTGGCGAACAACACCACCTCCCATATAGTGCCTCATAGGGAGCCATCTGAATAATCCATTAATATCTATTGTTGTAGGCAAACTCCGCAAGCAGCAAGAATTGATCGCAAGAACCCTCGAAATCCATAACACATGCACGAAGAACATCCTCAGATATCTAAATGGTGCGCTTGGACTATCTGTCCATCTGGGGGTGCGATGTGAACTTTGTGCCCCGATAAAAAATGATGGACACCAGCCAATCGCCATGAAGAATATGTTATTGCTACTGGAATGAAATGCATCAACTTGGTCAATATATCCACAATCATACATAAAACGTCGAATTTCTTTTGAGTTCGTGGGGGCCCAACAACGAAATACATGGTAATACACTCCCGCTTCCACTCAGGAATCTCAAGCCTCTAAAGCAAACCATCAGGCCTCTGATGCTCGTACTTTACCTACCAACAGTTCAAACACGGAGATACATGTGCAACTATATCCTTTTTCATCCTTCTCCACCAATAATGCTATCTCAAATCCTGGTACATCTTGGCGGCTCCCGGCTGAATGGAATACCACCAACAATGGGCCTCCCCAATAATCAACTCACAAAGACCATCCATATTGGGCACACAAATCCGACCTTGCATCCGCAAATCCCCATCATTTTTAATGGTAACCTCCTTGGCATCACCGTGCTGAACTGTGTCCTTAAGGATAAGCAAATGGGGTCGTCATACTGATGCTCTCTGATGTGCTCATACAAAGAAGACTAAGAGACCGTGCAAGCTAGAACATGACTAGGCTCTGAAACATCTAATATCACGACTTGATTGGCCAAGGCCTGAACATCTGACACTAGCGGTCTCTCACCAATTAGAATGTACGCAAGGCTACCCTCAAATCCTTTCTACTCAAGGCATCGTCCACAACATTGGCCTTCCTGGGATGATACAAAATGGTGATATCATAGTCATTTAACAACTCTAACCATCTCTGCTGCCTCAAATTGAGATCCTTTTGCTTGAACAAATACTATAGACTCTGATGGTCTGTGAATACCTCACATGACTCACCATAGAGGTAATGTCTCCAAATCTTTAATGCATGAACAATGGTTGCCAGCTCTAATTCATGAATAAGTGACGAGCGCAAAACACAACACGAAATTAATGCTCGCTAGTGTCATGACCCCAGTTCGCCATCAATGAACTATCGTGACGGCACCTAGTCTCTACGACTAGGTAGGCCTACCAATTGCGGAAAAGGGAAAATAACAGATAAAACAATAAAAATTACGGAATAAATATAGTGAAGGTTTAAAGATGCTTCTCGGCATATACAATGTAACTCTAAAACTGAACAACTTCCCAAAACCCGGAATCTCATGAAATCACAAGCTGTTGAATAACTACAAGTGTCTAACTCCAGAATGTCTAAAAAAAAGTAACTCCTTGATCTGCGGACGCGGTAGATATACCTCGAAGTCTCTGGAGAATCGCCTCGACTAAAGGGTAGTAGGGCTGAGTCGAAGTACCTGGACGTGCACATGAAAAACATGCGCAAAAAGGGCATGAGTACACCACATCGGTACTCGGTAAGTGCCAAGACTAACCTCGGTCGAGTAGTGACGATGAAAGTCTGGGCCCTACTAATTATAGCTGAAAAACGAGGTAAAATAGTATAGAATACGACAATATAATTAAATGCTAACAATGTGAAGTAACACAGGATAATAGGAATGACAACAACTATAACAGAGACAAAATAATCATAGAAGGAATAAAGCTCAATACAGAGATAACAACCGGGGATCTCCTAGGATGCCGTCCTGTAGTCCCCAAATGTAAATATCCAGTGGATCTCCCGGGTGTCGTCCCGTAGTCCCAAAGCAAACACACAGCAGCAACACGAAGAATACTCAATTCAATTCAAAAATTTCATACCAAGGTAAAACATGTATTTCTAACCTAGCATGCTACACATAATCCAAATAAGGCAGTTTGAGCAAGTAAAGCAATTAAGTCAATTAGACATGCTTCCCTAAGCTAACATCATGCTTAAATTGCAAGTAGTATAAACATTTAAGGAAACACAATTATAGTTACTTAATGAAAACATGATTTTCAACAATTAGCACAAGTACGCACTCGTCACCTCACGTATAAGGCATTTCAAATATCAACAATACCAAATCCTAAGGGGAGTTCCCCCACACAAGGTTAGGCAAGCCATTACGTCGAACCGACTGAAAAATCAACCTGAAACCACGCTCTTGCCATGAGTACTCGACTCTAAATGGCCCAAATCTATTCAAATCAATTGCATAATGTAAATATAACTTCAAGTAACTAATTCCACTAATTAATTCTATGCTAATACGCAAAAATAGGACAAATGACCAAAACGCCCCCTGATCCCACATCTCAGAATTGGGTAAAAATTACGGATTATGAACCCTATTCACTCACGAGTCTAACCATACCAAAATTATCCAAATCCAATGTCAAAACCCCAATCAAAACTCGAAAATTAGGCCTAAGAACTTTTCCAATTTTTTTCTCCAATTTCTCACCCCAAATCCAAAATTAGATGATGAATTCACGTTTAGATTAATGGGTTATAAGCAAAAAGGAGTTAAGAATCATTATCCAATCGATATTTCTGAAAATCCCTCAAAATCTCGCTCTCCCAAGCTCTAGTTTTTATAAAAATGGCTAAACCCTCGACTTTGAAATTTTATATTCTACCCAGGGAAATCCTTCTTTGCGAACGCGGAAGAACCCTCGCGTTCGCGAAGTACAACTTCGCTTGGTCCAGTTTTCCTTCATCGTGAACGCGATGTCCCTATCGCGAACGCGGTGACCATCTTCCACTTCTACGTGAACGCGGGACCATCTTCGCGAACGCGTAGGTATATGACCTCACAGCTTCGCGAACGCAGGACCACCTTCGCGATAGCGAAGCGTTAAAATTCCACCAGCCCTAGATCCTCTTCGCGAACGCGAGACCCCACTCACAAATGTGAAGAAAGAAACCTGAACTGGAGAACTGCTGCATTTTCTGCAATTCTCTAAGTCCAAAAATGACCTGTTGAGCATCCGAAACACACCCGAGACCCCCGAGGCCTCAACCAAACATGACATCCAATCCTAAAACATCATTCAAACTTCTTCCACCCTTCAGAATGCTCAAAACAGCATCAAACACCAATTTAACATCGAATTCAAGCCTAAGAACTCCAAAACTCTCAAATTACGCTTTCGATCAGAACGTCTATCAAACCTCGTTCGAATAACTTGAAATTTTGCAAGCACGTTACATTCAACACTATGGAGTTACTCCAACTTCCGAAATTCCATTCCAACCCGATATCAAAAATCTCACTATCGAACTGAAAACTTCAAAAATTCAACTTTCGGCATTTTAAGCCTAAATAAGCTACAGACCTCCAAAACACAATCCGAACACGCCCCTAAGCCCGAAATCACCCATCGGAGCTAATGGAACCGACGGAATTTCATTCTGAGGCCGTCTTCACACTACTCCGACTACAGTCCAAATTCCAAAACTTAAGCTCTCTTTTAGGGACTAAGTGTCCCAAAACACTCTGAAACTCTAAACCAAATATCCCGGCAAATAAAAATAGCAGAAACAAATACGGGGAAAACAATTAATAAGGGATCAGGGTGTTAATTCTTTAAAACGACCGGCCGGGTCGTTACATCCTCCTGCACTTAAACATTCGTTCGTCCTCGAACGAGCATAGCGACATACCTGAAGTAGTGAAAAGATGAGGGTAACGACTGCACATATCCTGCTCGGTCTCCTAGGTCGCCTCCTCGACCGGCTAACCCTACCACTGAACCTTCACTGATGCAATGTTCTTTGACCTCAACTTCCGAACCTGCCTGTCCAATATTGTCACCGGCTCCTTAACATAAGATAGTCCCTTGTCCAACTGGACTGAGCTGAAATGCAACACGTGCGATGGATCACCGTGATACCTCCGGAGCATCGAAACATGAAATACCGGATGAACTCCTGCCAAGCTGGGAGGTAAGTCAAGCTCATAATCAACCTCCCTAACACGTCGTAATATCTCAAAAGGACCAGTAAACCTCGGACTCAACTTCCCTTTCTTCCTAAATCTCATAACACCCTTCATAGGCAAAACCCGAAGCAGAACCCGCTCTCCAACCATATAGGAAACATCACGAACCTTCCAGTCCGTCTAACTCTTCTGTCTGGACTGGGCTTTATGGAGTCTACCCTAAATTACCTTAACCTTCTCCAAAGCATCCTGAACCAAGTTTGTGCCCAATAATCTAGACTCACCCAGCTCAAACCAACCCACCAGGGATCTATACCGCTTACTATATAAAGCTTCGTACGGTGCCATCTGAATGCTGTATTGATAGTTGTTATTGTAGGCAAACTCCATCAATAGCAAGAACTGATCCCAAGACCCTCCAAACTTAATCATACACGTACGAAGCATATCCTCAAGAATCTGAATAGTGTGCTCGGACTGTCTATCCGTCTGAGGGTGAAATGTTATATTCAACTCCACCCAAATACCCAACTCATGTTGTACGCCCCTCTAGAACTGTGATGTGAATTGAGTACCTCTATCTGAAATGATGGAAACTGGAATACCATGCAGACGAACAATCTCCCGGATATAAAGCTCCGCTAGTCGCATCGAAGAATAGGTAGTACACACAGGAATGAAGTGTGCGGACTTGGTCAGCCGATCCACACTCACCCATATGGAATCGAACTTTCTCAAAGTCCATGGGGGTCCAACTACGAAGTCCATAGTGATCCTCTCCCACTTCCACTCCGGAATCTCTATATGCTGAAGCAACCCACCCGGTCTCTGGTGCTTATACTTTACCTGCTGACAATTGAGACACCGAGCTATAAACCCAACTATATCTTTCTTCGGCTGCCTCCACCAATAGTTCTGCCTCAAATCCTGGTACATCTTCCCGGCACCCAGATGAATAGAATACCGAGAACTATGGGCCTCCTCTAGAATCAACTCCCGAAGCCTATCAACATTGGGTACACATACCCGACCCTTCATCCTCAATACCCCGTCATCACCAATAGTCACATCTCTGGCATCGCCATGCAGAACCTTGTCCTTGAGGACAAGCAAATGAGGGTCATCAAACTGACGCTCCCGAATATGATCAAACAAGGAATATCGGGAAACCATGCAAACTAGAACCCGACTGGGCTCCAAAAGATCCAATCTCACAAACTGGCTAGCTCAGGCCTGAACATCCATCGCCATGGGCCTCTCTACTGAATAAGATAAACTCCCCAAACTCTCCTCCTGGCGACTCAAAGCATCAACCACCACATTGGCCTTGCTTGGGTGATACAAGATAGTGATATCATAGTCCTTCAGAAGCTCTAACCACCTCCTCTGATGCAAATTAAGGTCCTTCTACTTGAACAGATGCTGTACACTCCGGTGATCAGTATAAATCTCACAAGGCACACTGTACAAATAATGATGCTAGATCTTCAAGGCGTGAACAATAACAACTAACTCGAGATCATGGACAGGATAATTCTTCTTATGTACCTTCAATTGTCTGGACGCGTAGGCAATCACCCTACCGTCCTGCATCAATACCGCTCCAAGGTCAATCATCGAGGCATCACATTAGACAGTATAAGACCCTGAACCTGTAGGTAATATCAAAACTGGGGCTGTAGTCAAAGTTGTCTTGTGCTTCTGAAAGCTCGCCTCACACTCTTCCATCCACTAGAATGGAGCACCCTTCTAGGTCAGCTAGGTCATAGGTGCTGTAATAGATGAAAACCCCTTAATAAATTGACGGTAATAACCCGCCAAGCCAAGAAAACTGCGGATCTCTATAGTTGAGGATGGTCTGGGCCAACTATGAACTGCTTTCACTTTTTTCGAATCCACCTTTATTCCTTCACTCGATACCACGAGACCCAAGAATGCCACGGAATCCAACCAAAACTCACATTTCGAGAACTTTGCATATAACTTCTTTCTTTCAAAGTCTAAAGCACTATCCTCAGGTGTTACTTATGATCTTCCCCTGATCTTCCCGACTCCGGGAGCATACCAGAATATCATCAATAAAGACAATGACAAACAAGTTAAGATATGGCCGGAACACACTGTGTATCAAATACATGAAGGCTGCTGGGGCATTGGTCAGCCCAAATGACATAACAAGGAACTCGTAATAGCCATACCGAGTCCTAAAAGCAGTCTTCGGGATATCTGGCTCACGAATCTTCAATTGATGGTAACATGAACGCAAGTCAATATTAGAAAACACTCATGCACCTTGTAGATGGTCAAACAAATCATCAGTACGGGGCAAAGGATAGTGGTTCTTCACTGTAACTTTGTTCAACTGGAGATAATCAATGCACATACACATAGAACCATCCTTTTTCTTCACAAACAATACAGAAGCACCCCAAGGTGATACACTGGGCCGAATAAAACCCTTATCAAGCAATTCTTGTAATTGATCCTTCAATTCCTTCAACTCAAGAGGGGCTATACGATACAGAGGAATAGAAATGGGCTTAGTGCTTGGCAATAGATCAATTCCAAAATCAATATCTCTATCGGGCGGCATGACCGGAAGGTTAGCTGGAAACACATAAAAAAACCTGTACTACTGAGACTGAATTAACTGTAGGGGTATCAATACTGACATATCTCACATAAGCTAGATACACATCACACCCCTTCTCAACCATACACTGAGCCTTAAGGAATGAAATAACTCTACTGGAAGTATGATCTAAGGTACCCCTCCACTCTACTCGTGGTATACCTGGCATAGCCAGCATCACGATTTTGGCGTGACAATCAAGAATAGCATAATGGGGCGACAACCAGTCCATGCCCAAGATAACATCAAAATCTACCATGCTGAGCAATAATAAATCGGCTCTGGTCTCAAAACCACTAAGAGTAACCATACACGACCGATAATCATGGTCCACAATAAGAGAATCTCCCACATGAGCAGAAACATAAACAGGGGAACTTAAAGAATCCCGAGATTCACCCAAACGCGGGGAAAAATAAGAAGACACATAAGAATAGGTGGAGCCTGGATCAAATAAAACCAATGCATCTCTATGACAAACCAGGATAATACCTGTGATGACAGAATCGGAGGCGACGGCCTCGGTACGGGCAGGAAGGGCATAATATCTAGCTTGGCCTCCTCTTCTAGGGTAACCTCTACCTCCCCAACCTCCATCTCTAGCTGGCTGAGCAGATGGGGTAGCAACTAGAGCTGTAAGCATAGTCTGAGAACTATGCGGGGCACGCTGTGGCTGAGAAGTTTGTGGAGGTGCACCCCTCCTAAGTCTGGGGAAATCCCTTACTATATGGCGAGTGTCACCATACTCAAAATAAGCTCTGGGAGGACGTGGCGGCTATGGCTAGCTCGGGCCAGGTCTGCTGGACTGACCACTGAAAGCACCTCGCGCAGGAGGCGCACTAGATACTGGAGGTGCATAATAAGGCTCCTGAGGCCTAGGAGGAGCTGGAATATCACTGGCTGCTGGAAGAGCTGAATGAACGGGGCAACTCATATAACCCCTACCATGACAAACTTCAGCTGGAGCAGTGGCACCCGAATAATGGCCCAAATCTCGAGACCTCTTGGCCTCCCGGTCCTCTCTATCCCTAGCATGCATACCCTTCACTCTCCTAGCAATGCTCACTACCCGCTAATAAGAAATATCCATCTCCAACTCACGAGCCATGCTAGACCTGATGCTGGGAATGAGGCCCTCAATAAACCGGTGAACCCTCTCGCGAACAGTAGCAACCAAAGCTGGTGCATGCCTAGACAAGCTAGTGAAACGGACAACATACTCCGAGAAAGTCATAGCACCCTGGCGCAAATGCTCAAACTCTGCGCGCCATGCGTTCCTGAGGCTCTGAGGAACATACTCTCTCAGGAACATATTTGAAAACTGAGTCCAAGTCAGGATCTAGGATTGCAGGCTGTACAGGAATAATCTCTAGGACCTGATTAACATGCACTCGCTGCTCAGGAGTACGGGCGGCGGGAGTCTATGCTCCCCCCTCTCGCCTGAGATGTAGATGCAGAAAGGAGAAGCAACCCTGCCTGAGCCAGAGTGGTGTACATGCTCATGAACTATGCAAGAGTCTCCTGGAGAGCTGGAGTAGTAGTAGCAATAAGCATATCATGTGACTGGACTCCAGCTGGAACTGCTAGTGGCACCTCGGTGTCAACTCACGCCGGTGATCTGGCTGTACTACGTGCGCATCCTCGGCCTCTACCCCGGCCCCGACCTCTGGCGGCTCCAGTAGGGGGTGCGGGCGCCTGATCATCTTTGGTAGTACGTGTCCTCACCATCTGTGAGAGAATTAAAGACAAAAGTTTATAATTGTGATATCAAAAATCTCGCACGACAAGGAAATCAAATAAAGTGGAAATTTTCCTAATAGTTACATAGCCTCTTGTAGATAAGTACAGATGTCTCCGTACTGATCCTCGAGTCTCTAATAAACCGGCTTGTGATTCATGACTCCTATCAACCTAGAGCTCTGATACCAACTTGTCACGACCCCAGTTTGCCCTCCATGAACTATCATGACGGCACCTAGTCTCTACGACTAGGTAAGCCTAACGATTGCGGAAAAAAGGGAAAACAACAGATAAAACAATAAAAACTGCGGAATAAACATAGTGAAGGTTTAAAGATGCCCCTCGACATATACAATATAACTCTTAAACTGAACAACTTCCCGAAACCCGAAATATCATGAAATCACAAGCTATTGAATAACTACAAGTGTCTAACTCCATAATGTCTACACAAAAGTATATACAGAAGGGCTAATACTATAAGAGAGAATGGAAAGGGACTTCTCGGTCTACGGACGAAGCAGATATACCTCAAAGTCTCTGGAGAATCACCTCGCCTCAATGGTAGTAGGGCTGAGTCGAAGTACCTAGATCTGAACATGAAAAGCATGCACATAAAGGGCATAACTACGCCACAACGGTACTCAGTAAGTGCCAAGCCCAACCTCGATCGAGTAGTGACGAGGAAGGTCAGGGCCCTACTGATTATAGCTAAAAAATGAGGTAAAATAGTATAGAATACGACAATATAATTAAATGCTAACAATATGAAGTAACACAGGATAATAGGAATGACAACAACTATAACAGAGACAAAATAATCATAGAAGGAATAAAGCTCAATATAGAGATAACAACCAGGGATCTCCTAGGATACCGTCCTGTAGTCCCCAAATGTAAATATCCAGTGGATCTCTCGGGTGTAGTCTCGTAGTCCAACTCATAGTGCGCGGAGATCTACCAGAATCCCGATCCGTAGTCCCAAACATAAATACCCAGTACTAGGGGAATCTACCGGGTGCAGTCCTGCAGTTCCAATATAAATATGCAGGGGATCTACCAGAATACAATTTGTAGTTCCAAAGTAAATAGGTAGGGGGATCTCTCGGGATAATGTCCCGTAGTCCCAAAGTAAACACACAACAGCTACACGAAGAATACTCAATTCAATTCAAAAATTTCATACCAAGGTAAAACAAGTATTTCTAACCTAGCATGTTGCACATAATTTAAATAAGGCAATTTGAGCAAGTAAAGCAATTAAGTCAATTAGACATGCTTTCCTAAGCTAACAGTAGGCTTAAATTGCAAGTAGTATAAACAAGAAAGGAAACACAATTATAGTTACTTAATGAAAACAAATTTTTCAACAATTAACACAAGTACACACTCGTCACCTCACGTACAAGGTATTTCAAATATCAACAATACCAAATCCTAAGGAGAGTCCCCCCCCCCCAAAGTTAGGCAAGCCACTTACCTCGAACCGACTTAAAAATCAACCCAAAACCATGCTCTTGCCACGAGTACTCGACTCCAAATGGCCCAAATATATTCAAATCAATTGCATAATGTAAATATAACTTCAAGTAACTAGTTCCACTAATTAATTCTAAGCTAATACGCAAAATTAGGAAAAATAACCAAAATGACCCCGAGCCCACGTCTCGGAATCAGGTAAAAGTTACAGATTATGAACCCTCATTCACTCACGAGTCTAACCATAGCAAAATTATCAAAATCTGATGTCAAATCCCCAATCAAAACTCGAAAATTAGGCCTAAGAACGTTTCCAAAATTTTTTCCCAATTTCTCACCCCAAATCCAATATTAGATGATGAATTCACGTTTAGATTAATGGGTTATAAGCAAAACGGAGTTAGCAATCATTACTCAATCAATATCTCTGAAAATCCCTCAAAATATCGCTCAAATTCGAGCTCCCAAGCTCTAGTTTTGATAAAAATGGCTAAACTCTCGACTTTTAAAATTTATATTCTGCCCAGGCAAATCCTTCTTTGCGAACGCGGAAGGATCTTCGCGAAGAAGGAAACCAGAATTGGAGACCTGCTGCATTTTCTGCAATTCTCTAAGTCCAAAAATGACCCGTTGAGCATTTCAAACACACCCGAGACCCCCGAGACCTCAACCAAATATGCCATCCAATCCTAAAACATCATTAAAACTTGTTCCAACCTTCGGAATTCTCAAAACAATATCAATACACCAATTTAACATCGGATTTAAGTCTAAGATCTCCCAAAACTCTCAAATTATGCTTTTGATCAAAACGTCTATCAAACCTCGTCCAAATGACCTGAAATTTTACAAGTACGTCACATTCAACACTACAGAGCTAATACAACTTCCAAAATTCCATTACGACCCCGATATCAAAAAAATCTCACTACCGAACCGGAAACTTCAAAAATTCAACTTTAAGCATTTCAAGCCTAAATAAGCTATGAAACTCCAAAACACAAACGAACATGACCCTAAGATCAAAATCACCCAATGGAGCTAACGGAACCAACAGAATTCCATTCTGAGGCTGTCTTTATACTACTCCGACTACGGTCCAAATTCCAAAACTTAAGCTCTCTTTTAGGGACTAAGTGTCCCAAAGCACTTCGAAACTCAAAACCAAACATCCCGGAAAATCAAAATAGCAGAAACAAATATGGGGATAGCAGTTAATAGGGTATCGGGGCATTAATTCTTAAAATAACCGGTCGAATCGTTACATCTAGCCAAAGATAGTATAGTTAAATTATCGACTCCACAGGGATTGGATTTTAACAATGTTCGAGTAATTTCTAGTTTAATTGCTATTCAGAAGGATCAATAGTTGAGTTAAATGATTATAGACTATGTTTAACTACTAGAATAAGGCAATTGACAACTGATTGCAAAGAACTAGAGATTAGCAGAGTTGGTTTCTTATCAATGTGAGGAATAAGGGTTTGACAGGATAGGTGTAAGATAGCTATTTGGGATTTAACTCTAGTTTAATTCACCATAGTGCTCTAATGATTCTCACGAATTCACTTGATGATTAGTTCAAATATGTAGTCAAGACTCCTCTCTCGATTAAATCTTAACTCTACGAGGTGAAGTAATATAAGCATTGTAAAAGTATACAAGCATGCATTAATGGATTAGTCTTTAGGAAATGTCTCTCGAATATTCTCGTAACTTGATTTAATCAACAACTCAACTAGCTCTTTCGATTGCTTAAAAGAATTAACGAATTAAATCAAACAAAATAATGCAAATATAATCACCAAAATATTTCACTTTCAATTAAATAGATCGGTGAGTAAAGTTGCAACAATTCAAAGCTCCGTAAACGAATTCAAGCAAGAACTTTAAAATCCACAAATATTTATCAAAATACCATACTCGTCAAATCCTAAGGGAATCTACTCCACAGTCATGGAGAAATTCATCACAAATATAATTAAAGAACAATAAAATAACAATCTAACATTACAATCCAAACTCCCATATTAAATTGATGGAAATATGATGAAATCATGTGCCTTCTAGCCTCCAATGCCCCCCAAAAGCTCCCAAGGTCCAAAGTCCTCTAAAAATCATGTTGTTGGTGTATTTATATCATATAGGAATGAGCCCGTACAAAACTATCCTTTCCTAGCTGAAATAGGAGAAATAATTTGTAAAGATTGCACATGCGCGATGCATGGCGCGCCGCCCCACGCGGTGCGCCTGTGGAGAAGATCAAAGAGTTGATTTTTATGCTATGCAAGAATTTTTCACTAGCTCCACGTGCCCCTCTACACATGGCACGACGCGGCAGTGCAATTTTCTCAGAATAATTTTTGTTTTCTCAATTTTTGACGTCCAAACTTGGTCCTCGACCCACGAACGTGATCCCAACTTAATTTCTTGGGATTTTACATAGACTTCAAAGCTCTAACTTGTTCAAATTAGCTCCATATTATCTTAATAGCTCTGAATCATTTCCTACAAGACATAAAATATGTAAAACGCACAAATCATTATTATTTAAGCTCAACTCCAAGTAAAATATAGTGAATAGAATGCAAACTATGACTAAAATATAGGTTTATAGACTACCATCAATACCACACACTTAAACCATTGCTCATCCTCGAGCAATCAAACTGTACTTCACATAGAGATGACCTTCTTATCAGACAACTGTAACGATCCGGTCGACTATTTTAAGCATTTGCACTTTGCTCAGTAGTTTGAGGGCATGAGTAGTTTTGTATGATGTATTATAACTTGTATGAATTGTCAGTTTTGGTTTTTAGGTTATTCAGAATCTATTGGGAAGAATGAACTTCATGATTGAAGCTTTAAGTTGAAAGAGTTGACCAAGTTTGACTTTTTAGCATTTGACCTCAGATTGGGCATTTTGATGGTTCTGTTAGGTCTAGATGGTGATTTTGGACTCAGGCGTATGCCCAGATTTGCATTTGGATATTTCTATAGAGATTCGACACTAGTTGGCGAAAGTTGGAAATTTGAAGGTTTGGAAAGTTCATAAGTTTGACTGGAAGTTGACTTTGAGGATATTGGATTTGGATTGTGGTTCCAGGAATTGAAATAGCTTTGATATGTCATTTGGGAATTGTGTGCAAAATTTGAGTTCATTTTGGATTGATTTGATATGTTTTAAGCCGAGTTTTGGAAGTTAAAAGTTCAAAGTTCATCTAAGTTTGAATTGAGGTACAATTCATCGTTTCGATATTTTTATGTGTGATTTGAGGCCTCAAATAGGTCCGTGTTATGTTACAAGACTTGTTGGAATGTTTGGACGCGGTCCCGAGGGGCTCGGGCATATTTCGGATTGATTTTAGACCATTTCTTCTTCATATCGCATTGCTGGTTTCTACTGAAGTCTGGTGCACTAAATGTTCTTCGCGATCGTGGGCTTAGAGGTGAGATCCTGTAAGGGAAAATTAGAGAAGATTATTTCTTCTTCTTCTTCTTCGCATTCGTGAATGATGGTCTGCGTTCACATAGGTTACAACAGATTGATCATCGCGTTCGCGCAGGTGCGCACGCTTTTGCAGTGTAGAGCTGAGCTGGGTAGGTCTTCATGGCTTCTTCATTGCATTCACGATCCTGGGGCCGCGTTCGCATAGTGACTTTTTGAGGGTGAGTGTTTTGTGCTTTGCGATCGTGAAGTTTTTTCCGCGATCGCATAAGGTGATTCTAGGTAGTGAAATTTTCTTCTTCGCGGCCGTGATGGTATTTCTGTGATCATGATGCATTGATTCTTCCAGTGATTATAAAGTACTCTTCGGAGGGTTTCGACCATTTTTGCATATTTGGAGCTTTGGCCCTCGGATTGAGACGGGTTTTGAGGCAATTTTCACCATATGGATTATGGTTAGTGTCCTCTATTCAGTTTTATTTATATTTCATGAATCCATCTTCATTTTTAGCATTTGGTTGATGATTTCAAAAGAGAAAGTTGGGGTTTTTTGACTAAATATTCTTAGAGCAAATTCTTGGGTTCTGAACATCGATTCGGAGTCGATTTTGAATGAAACTTGTATAGTTGAACTCATAATTGAATGAGTTGTCGCATTTTGTGAGTTTTTTGGGCACCGATGCGTGAGCCAAGGTTTGACTTTTTGGTTGACTTTGGGGTTTTGAGTAAAAGATTCATCTTTTATCATTTGAAATTGTTTCCTTAGGATTTATTTGATGTATTTGAGTAGCTTTTGCCTAGTTTGGAGCCGTTCGGAGGTTGGTACGTGCGGGACGACATTTTGGGAGGATCGTTTGGCTTGCTCGGTATTGGATTTGGCTTGTTCGAGGTAAGTAAGACTTCTAAACTTGGTGTTAAGGGAATGGAACCCCGAATTACATGTTATGTGATAGATGTCGAGGTGATGCGCATGCTAAGTGATGAGCGTGTGGGCGTGTACCGTGTGAATTGTGATTTAGTCGATTCCATAGAACTGTGTAGCTATCTTATCTGAACATTTTTTTACTGAACTCTATGGGTTAGAGCAATCGAGCTGTAATTTATTATCATGTTTAGGCTATATGTTTATCTTGTTTGGGCCCATTGAGGTCATTTCTATAGTTGAGTTATTTGTTTACATTGAAATTACGTACTCAGTCATACGCATTCCGTTGCATATCATATCTCAGTCTCTGTTACCATTTATTGATACATCATATCATCATTTTGGGTTGATTTTTCATGATATTATGAGGCCGAGAGACTGGAGTGATTGATGATTGAGTGAGATCGAGGGCCTGATTTTGAGGATATTGATACTGTAGCATGTGAGTTATCCGTGCAACATGTGAGTTGTTCATACGGATTCAGATATTAATGCTTTAGCATGTGAGTTGTCCATGCGGATCCATATATTGATACTATGGCATGTGGGTTGTCCGTGCAGCACGTGAGTTATCCGTTCGGATCAGGCTTTGTTGATTCATGCCAGGACTTGGCTTATTATAGCGTTTTGACTGGATTGGCCCCTCCGGAGTCTGCACATCCACAATGGTGCAATTACTAGCAGTTATTATGTTTGGGCTGGATCTGCCATGTACAGTACTGAGTGACTGAGTGTGTCGAGTGATTGAGCGTGATGAGTGGAAAGTGTGAGACAGTGAGATTGAGTACTCTAAGAGAATGAGTACATGACTTCATCACTGAGATGCATTGAATTTGACATGCGTACTTAAGATACATGCATAGAGATGCATTACCTTTCTACTACCCGGTTTTGGTGACATTCATGATTTCACCTGTATATTGACATGTAGGCATAGAGATGTAATTTCCTCATGCTATATGAAAATGAAACATCTTATTTATTGTTGAAATCTTTTTGGGAAAAATCAGAGTTTTCAAACTTACTCATATGTTTTTTGGTGTTTCAGCAATTGATTTTGGATTTACTGTTATACTTGAAAAACATGCCTATTTTGTATAACTGTGAATGAGTTAAGCATTTTATATCCGAGTTATTTTCCTATACTACTTTTATTATATTGTTAGGAGTTGTGGCTGGTTATTGGTGTTGGACCCTGACTCTTATCCCAGCTCGTAACTACTTTCAACCTAAGGTTAGATTTGTTATATTGGGTACATGGGGTCGGTTGTACTCATAATACACTTCTGCACCTTGTGTGCAAATGTTGGATGTTGTAGTTTCTGTGTACAATAGGAGCTGGATCGGAAGATGTACCTACGTTCTAGTTATGTCTATCACTAGTCTTTAGTAGCATTAGATTTGAGTTCTGTTCATTTACATTTCAAACAGAGGTTGTAATTATTTTAGTTCAGTTTTTAAAAAAAATCCAAATCTTAGATGCTCATGATTTGTACTACCAGTCCTTGAAAAATTCTTTGTATAATGGTTCAGTTGTATTATCATTTCTTCTCTTAAAAAATATCATTTGAACTGGTTTATTTTTAATTGGCTTACTTAACGGGTTGGGTTAGGTGCCATCACGACTATTTAAATTTTGGGTCATGCCAACAACTTCCCTAATGCATTATGCCAAGAATATTTGAAACAAACTAAGCACCATATCATAAGATCCTAGCATCAAGACTCGACTCAACAACACCACGTATTTTTGAAAAACCTACTCACTAACTCTAACATAGAGGCCAAAGACATTACCTTTACTTCTCAAATCATGTGCCCAAAGAGAGAGAGAGTAGTTCCACACACAATAAAATTTAAGAACAAATAGTAACTTAAGATAGAAAGAATTAACTCACTCTTAAAAATAAAATTTATGCACCACAGAAAACGTACCATAAGCTTTCCCGCAGTGTAATACTCTACTAATTTGAGCTCATTCAATAAAGGATCAAGTAAGACTTAATTTTGGTTGCGGGACTGGTAGGATACATATGAATATAGTGACTACACCTCCCTGAGCACTTTAATGTATATACATCAATAATTTAAACCCCACACTAACGTTGAACCAAACCCCAACCTTCATTCATAATAACATCAAGCTCCCAATATCTTTAAGAACAAACAAGATGAGAACTACCACTAGCATGGAATCCATTTTTTTTCCCAATCAAACTCATTTTTTAAATTCTCTACAAGTGGCTCTCATAATTTTTCAAACAGTGCACCTTTCTCTTTTTTCTATAGTTCCACTCGAAACCTGACCATACCTCACTTAGCTTTTACAAGCTCATAAAAAAATCAAGTGCTCATGAGAGGTAAAAGATTCAAATAGATAGACAATTCAAACAAATGGGTCAAGCTTGAGTGTTGTTGCCAAATAAGTAGGATTACAGGCTCAACGGGGCTAACTAAGATACATCACAATTAGGTGGGTTAAAACATATGTCTGGCTCAATAAAGAAATGCCTATATCACCTCCTAGACTGAACAAGACTACTATTTCTCTTTTGTAAACACACGAGGTAGGTTCTAGACATTAACTGACATACACAGAATATCCCAAAACCTCTCACACACACATTGGCACATAACTCACTTAGGATTGGATCTATCACGACTCTCTAGTCAAAGCAGTTAAGCAACATTACAATCACACAATTTAAGGTACTTATTAAATATTCAAGAACTAAACCTAGGCATCACAAATCAGGCACTCACTGCTCTCAAGGTACAACAAAGTCAAAAAAGGTTATCTCCCTTTAACATCTAGCACAAGACTTCACTACTTCTACTAAAAGAAAAACTAACTACACGCGGTTGAACAAAAATCCTTGGAAAAGGACCGCGACAGAAAGAAAAACCAAGGGTAAATTATTACACTACCTAAGAAAAGCAAAATATATTTTTTTTGTTTCTTTAATCCCTCAAGAAGACCGAGGAAATCCATCGTCGGGAAAAGTAAAAAAAATCAAAAGAAATGATTACAAACACACATACACATATATACATTCACCACCCACACTTTAAATTGTGGCATGTCCCCATGATACACAAATAAAAAGCAATAGGTAAAGGAAACTTTACTGATTCATCTAGTCAGGGTCTGAATCGAAGTCGGGATCTCCTTTGCACACCCGACCCAGTGCACACATCCATGCTGAGAGCTTCTTTTCCGCATTCTTTGGTTACACCCGACACTTATCAGCTTCACTCTTTCCAATTTGCTCTTTCAGGGCTACCCTTTCTCCTTCCATTTTGATGATCAACCTTTCATCCCCCACTCTGAGCGTGAGCTACCTTTCCTGAATATCTAGAATTGCTCTGCCCGTAGCCAAGAAGGGTCTTACTAAAATCAGCGGGACCTCCCTATTCTCCTCCATGTTCACCACAATGAAGTCCACAGGGAACACAAATTTGTCTACCTGAACCAGTATATCTTTCACTATTCCTTCAAGTATGATTGTGATCTGAAAATAGACAAAGGCATAAGATTAATGAAATCACCCAAATCACACAAAGATTTTTTAAATTTAGTACTTCCTAAAGAGCAAGGTATAGTAAAACTCCCTGGATCTCCACATTTGTGAGGGAGCTTATTTTGCAAAATGGCACTACAATGCTCTATCAGCTTGACCACCGATGTCTCTTCCACTTTCTGCTTCTTGGACAATATCTTCTTCATGAATTTAGCATAAGCTGACATCTGTGAAAGGTATATTTACATGCATCTGCTTGAACACTTCTAGAAAACGCTCGAATTGTTTGTCTAACTTCTCTCTTCGTTGCTTATGGGGGAAATGTAGAGCAGACAGGTATTTTCTCCATTTAGTCTCATTATTTGTTGCATTGTCATCCTTCTTGTTTTTTTGAGACCTAGTCGTCCCCTTCTTCAGACCATCATCTACCATCCCTGCACCTTTTTGAATGTAATCATTCTTATGCACTTCCACAATATCTACTTGTCTTTAAACCAACTCATCTTTTTGCTTTGCTATAGGATCCTCCAACTCGTGCCCACTCCTCAAAGACACTGCATTTATTGTCTCTTTTGGATTTATTTCAATATCAGCAGGGAGCGTTCCTAGAACCCTCTCGGACAATAGAGTAGAAAGTTGCTCAGCCTATCTTTCCATATTTCAAAAAGTTGTGCCCAGTTATTTGATAGTTGCACCATGTTCTCATATAGCTGAGCTATAGGTTTGAGGCCCCTTATCTATCTAAATAATAAAGGCCTTCATTAGATCTTCCATGCTAGACTGATTAGACTGTGAAGGCTGATATTGCTGCCTTTGCTGATTCTGAAAAACTAGAACTCCTTATCCATGAGGTCTGGAGTTATTTTGCTGCCATGAGTTCAGGCCACCACTTGGTGAACTCCAAGAAAAGCCTAGGTGACTTTGTCCCATAGAATTAAAACTATTACCACTCTATAAGTTTCCTCTGTCAAAGCTTCCCACATTATTTACCATTTCATCAGGAGCTAAGTCCTGAAACTCATGCGTTGGATGACCCATTCTACAGAAATCACAAAATAGTGATGGTTGGCTCTGGACCTTGGCTAAGGTCAACTTTCTTATTTATTTGGCCATGGCATCTACTTGGGCTTGCACTGCTATGTTAGAGTCTTCTTTATGAATCCTAATTGATCTTATTCTATCATTACTCTCAGCAGACCACTGGTTAGCATCTCAGAGAGTTCATCAAGAATTGCCACAATCTCCTCAGGAGTCTTCTTCATTAAAGGACCTTCAACTGCAGTGTTCAGAGTTTGTTGTGAGGGAGGTATCAGTCCATCCCAAAAGTCTTGGAGTTGTATCCACAATTCAATTCCATTATGCTGACACTTCCTTATTATATCCTTGAATCTTTCCCAGGCCTCAAAAACTATTTCGGTGTCCGTCTGGCAGAAGTTATGAATTTCCCTTCTGAATTTCACTATTTTTGTAGTTGAGAAGTATTTGTCAAAAAACTTTCTAGTCATATCTTACCATGTCTTGATAGACCCTATTGGTAAGCTACGAAGCCTATACATAAAAATATTATGGACTATTATACAATAAAGAAATAACAAAATTTAATAAATACAACTTTTTAAATGAAAGATTTATTTAAAGTTTACTATCATGACAGTCTTAATGGATAACGTGCAATAATTTTTTTTAATTATGACATAAAACACTCTCAACTTAATGATTTATGATTAAGAAAAAAAGTAATTTTAAATAGTCAACGATTTATTAAGAAAATTTGAGGATTTACAAGTTTAGTTACAAACAATTGCATAAAGTTCTATTAGGCAAGCCCTGTACGCTGGGCGTTGGGCGTGTTTGGGGCATAAGTCCCGATGGCCGAGGCGTAAGTCTCACAGAACTAGGCCCCGCATATAATCCCAGGGATGTTTTACGAGTGCTCCGCTCCAGAGCGAACCCCGAGCGAGTCCCAATTCTACCTTTTAAAACAGAGGTAGAATCTATAGGCATATAGAATTACCGCAAGTCCCGGCACCCGATGGCCGAGACGTAAGTCTCACAGAACTAAGCCCTGCATATAAGCCCAGGGATGTTTTACGAGTGCTCCGCTCCGGAGCGAACCCCGAGCGAGTCCCAATTCTACCTTTTAAAACAGAGGTAGAATCTATAAGCATATAGAATTACCACAAGTCCCGGCACCATCCAATGTAAATCTCTGATCTTAACCATATACAATTCTGAAAAAATTTCAATTGCTACATATAATTCTTTAAGTCTTTAAAACCTTCTCGAGAGTCACCCATTCCGCTCAAATCTCAATTGCACCACCCAATGGCCAAACGACCTGTACTCCGTTAGCCAGCAACACCCAAAAAAGTAACCTTACATTAACACCACCGATCAAATTCATATATTCTTCACAACTATCAACTCACTCATCCCATGATTTTTCATATACTCGTAAAGTGCAATATAACTCGTATCCAGAAATTTACTTGCTTAAGTCATCCTCAAAACCAGCCTCTTCAACTCATAACCGATCTACAAGTATGCCTCAGACCAAAACTAAAATTTAACATATACCCATGAAACTAAATTGTCAATGGTAGGCTCCCCCACTTGGCTCAAAGTCATATATCAAAATATTCAATAATTCACAATACCCATACTCTATTACTGACATGATACTGCAGTGAGATTCAACTAAATTCTTCACAAACTCATGCAACACAACCCATATAGTACCTCAAATCATCTATTAAGCTCACCTTCATTCTCGTGACGGTCAGGTCATCTTTCTTGACTAATTCAAATTCAAATCTCAATATATATGCCCTGTTGGTAGAAAAGAAATTCTCCACACAAAGTTATAGGGGTCACACATCCGTAAATTACCCAGCAGGTGATAACCATCATGCTTAGCCTTATATTGCATCTTTCTATGCCCTTTTACAGCCACAACTACTACGTAATCACTTAACTTTCTTGAGTTTGAACTCATCAATAAGACGTGAAAATCTACTTCGCTCCACAATTAAACAATATGAAAGATTCTTCAACACACCCGTAACTCGAGACTATATATCAAATCGAGACAGACATCAAGCACCTAATAACCCTTTTTACATCTTAAACAAACTCTTTTCATCATATTCAAACCATCTGAACACATCCCGCAATCACATCATACTCATCATATAGGCATTCAACCGTTCATTGAGCCACAAATTCCACTCATAGGGACACTATTGGGCATATAAGTCCAATATCACAAGTTCTTACAACTGAAATTATCGAGCCTAAGTTGCGGTCTAAACTTGGCCTCAAGTCCTCCAAACTGGCCAATCACCAAATACAGAAAACATATCTCGTACCTCGTTCATAGAATCACAATTGTCTGTGCATAGCTGATACCGAGCGCTCACATACGCATATGAGTGAGTGGAACAAATTCAAAGAGGTACATTTCAAGCTGTATCAATACCGCACGATAAGGAAAGAAAGATGGGAAGTTTATCCTAAATGCCTTGTAGCCTCTTGAAGATAAATATGGACGTCATCATACCGATCCGCAAGACTCTACTAGACACTTACTCATGACTTGTAGAACCTATGAACCTAAAGCTCTGATACCAACTTGTCACGATACAAAATCCAACTAGCCATTATAGCACCTAACCTTACCCGCTAGGTAAGCCAAATAACAATAATCTGATTCAATTAATATTTAGCTGACTCTAATACACTCCCAATGGACTGGTAGTACAAATCATGAGCTTCTAGAAAAAGAATTTACAAAACTGATGTGAAATAAAAATATATCATCTATTTGAATGTACATGAACAGATTAAAAATTCTGAAGCTACCAAGAACAAGAGGCAGCTATGACTGGACAGCAGGTACATCTTCAATGTTAACTCCCGCCATGTACAACAACATCAACATCCAAAAATCTGCACGCAAGGTGCAGAAGTATAGTATGAGTATAACCGATCCCATGTACTCAATAAGTAACAAACCTAACCCTAAGTTGAAACTAGTGACGAGCTTGTACCAAAGTTAGAGTCCACACAAATAACCAATAATAATTCATAACAATATAATGAAAGTAACACCAAGTAGTAACTCATCAATAAAATGCTCAGCTCATATATAATTCCGGAAGAATAAACATTTTATTTTCAAGTAGAATAGTAAAACTCAAGTCTTTTACCGAAAACACCGAAAATATGATTAAGTCTAAAATCTGCGATTTTTATCAAAAACTTTAACAGTAGGTACAAAATTTTGTTATCATATGGCATGAGGAAAATACTTCTCTATGACTACATACCAAGTATGCATGTCTAATGTAATGCAGCACAATGATGAACTCATGTACTCACGCTCAAAGTACTCAATGTCACTGTCTCGCAGTACCACTCATCATGATTAATATTCAGCACACTTAGTCACTCGGTATTGTACAGGGTAGGTCCATCTCAAATGTAAACAAAATATAAATAAATAAGGCAACTCCATGCCCTAGGAAGATCCATCCCGAATATAAATATCAACTACGCTCATTGTGTGGGGTGTAGACTCTAGAGGGGCTCCTTTATCCCAAGTGCTATAATCCGCACAGACAACTCACATGCTATAATATCAATATCTGGATCCGCACGGACAACTCACGTGTTGCACGGACAACTCACGTGTTGCACGGACAACTCGCGTGTTGCACGGACAACTCATGTGCTATATATAAAGCCAATATGTTTGTTGTAGCGTGCAACCCAATCCCATAATTATCCTCACAATCATGCCCTCGGGCTCACCCAATCATCAATCTCTCTAGTCTCTCGGGCTCACAATGTCATGAATATTTGCCCAAAAATGATGATATGATGTATCAATAAATAACAACAGAGACTGAGATATGATATGAAATGAATGAATATGACTGAGTATGAAATTTCAATTTAATCATATAATTTAACAGCAGAAATGACATCAGTAGGTACCAATAATACCAGCATATGCCTAAGCATGATTTCTATCATGTGTCACAATTCAGTTTCTCCAACACATATCAAATACATGGCAAAATAACAAAGTTATTTAACTTCACGGCTCTACGGAATCAATTGAGTCACAATTTTTACGGTGCACGCTCATACACCCGTCACCTAGCATGTGCGTCACCTCCAAACAAATTACATAACACGTATAATTAGGGTTTATACACTCACCTCCAAGTTTAGAAATGTTACTTACCTCAACCCGTGCAAATCCCTATTCCAATATACCATTGCCTCGCTAGTTGGACTCTGAACGCATCGAATGGGAACATCATGGAATTTGATTCCAAGAGAGAAATTTAGCCAACATGCTTGAAATGCGCCCCTTAATTATACGACATGATCCACTATACTAAGCAACTTCAATCTACAATATCAACTTCCAAGGGACCAACATTAGTAAGCAAATTTCTAGATTTTTGGTCATTTAGGCATTTTATCAAACACGTAGAGCACATAACATTTTACTACCTCTAGTAATGGTGTTTCTTCATCCAACAAATCCCTCCTTCCCACAAACAAAAGATACTAAACCATCCTTTGTATATATACAACCTTCTTTAGTACCATAATCATCAATAAACTCACATCTAGTTTAAGTATTTATGGCTTCCGAGCATCTTCCAATAAGTACTAATACTTGTTTCTTGTTCATATACTCATAATAAATCCATACATACATTTCTAAGGGTGTAGGATTACCTTTTGGAGAAAATCTTGCCAAAACCCTCTTTTGAGTTCTTGAAGAAATTTCCTGAAAATCTAAGGATTTCATGGTGGATTGAGTTAGTTATAGAGTGAAAATGATAGAATGAAACACCAAATTAGTAGGGATTACTCACCTTGAAGATGGTAAGAGTTGGAGGTCTTGAGAGAGTGGAGGAAGCTCCAAAATTCAACCAAGAGGAATAGGGAAAATGAATCCCCCCTTTATAGATATATTTGAGCGCCATAGGTAGCGTGGGCCGCTAGCTGTGGCCCAATTTCTAGAACCTCAAAAATCCCAATGCCAAGGCTAGCGCCCCACGCTACCCTGGACGCTGGCAATAGAAAATCTTTTCCTACAGTGAAATGGGCATAACTCTCTCATACGATGTCTGAATTCGATGATTCTTTTTGCTATGACTCCGTAATTTCAATACGGATCTAATACTTCAATAAAAATTGAATTTGGAGCTCATTTTATCAATGTGATACCACTTGTGCTCGAATAAATGACGTCGAAACATTCTAGAAACATCCAAATTGAATTTCGTTAACTATCTAAAATCCACCCGAGGCCCTCGGGACCTCAACTAAATATACCAACAAGTTATAAAACATCATACGAACTTAGTCGATACCTCAAATCACATCAAACAATAATAAAAATACAAATCACACCCCAATTCAAGCTTAAGTGAAACTAACGAATTCCAACTTCTAAATTTGATGCCGAAACCTATCAAATTAATCCGGAATGACTTTAAATTTTGCACACAAGTCATAAATGACATAACAAAGCTATTCCAATTTTCGTAATCGAATTTTAACCCTGATATTAAAAACGTCAACTCACAGTCAAAGTTTTCCAAAAATCTTCAATTTTCTATTTTCGCCATTTTAAGCCAAATTTAACTACGGACTGCAAAATAAATATCTGGATGCACTCCTAAGTCTGAAATCATCATATGGAGATATTGGAACTATCAAAACTCTATTCCGGAGTCGTTTGCATAAAAGTCAAACTCCGACAAACTGTTTTCATTTAATCTTCTAAACAAGAAATTCATTCTTCCGAACTAATCCCGAAACACTTGAAAACCAAAGCCGACAATTTATACAATTCATAATACACATCACGAAGTAGCTTAAGACTTCAAATTTTTGAATGGGATGTAAATGCTCAAGCTGACAAGTCGGGTTGTTACAGTTATGCAAATGCATGATATTACCAGAAGTTTATTCTTAAAATAATCTATTTGCATATGAAGGAGATGTGTAGTTTTTCTTTGAAGAGACGATTTCAATAATATTGAAGATAATGCTGCTTGCATAGCTCAATTGAAGGAAGGATATATCAAAGGAGACAAAATAAAAATATATTTCACCAAAGTTCTTTATTAGACACAATCTTCAACATAATGACGAAATAGATTTTCAACAAATCCGTTCAAGTGATAATTTAGTTGATCTGTTAACTAAGACATTGCCAACCTCAACGTTTGAGAAGTTAAAATATAAGATGGAAATGTGTCATCTATGAGAAATAAAGTGATATTTCATTAGGGAGAGCCAAATATGCGTTGTACTCTTTTTTTCTTAGCTAAGGTTTTTCATTGAGTTTTCCTGGCACGATTTTTAACGAGTCAGCAAGCAATGCGTATTATTATATATATGTATACTTTTTCCTTCACTAGAATTTTTTCACAGAATTTGTTCCTAGTAAGGTTTTAACGAGGCACACTATCTTTAGACATCCAAGGGTAATATTATGAAATATTTTATTACAATGGATGTCTCTATTAACGGAGTTTTTTCATGTAGCAATATACTTGGAACACTTGAATAATAAGAAATCTATCTCTTTCTTTCTACGTATTTTGTCTATTTTCTTATTTTATATTATTATTTTGAGTTTTATTTCTTTGGCCAAATACATAAAAAACCTCTTAAACTTGTCACCAATTTTCATTTAAGCACTTTAAGTAAGGCTTGTTCCTATTGACCACTTGAACACCCAAATAATGTGTCTATTAAATATAAATTCGATAATTTCAAACTAGCACTCACACTCTATTGAAGTGGCAGATAAAACCAATAAAAAAGTTACATGTCAGCAATAAATAAAAAAGAGAAACAAATGTTTTTAATAAAAAAAATCTGATCAGAAAATAAGAAAGAAACAAATAGAGGCGGTGGCCGACCATTCATGGATTATCTTCTGGAAGAGTCAAAAAATTAAAGTTTAGATATTTCTTGAAATGGATTTAAACATCCTTGCAACTCAGCAAGCGTTATTGGATGTCTTCAATGTTGAGGAAAGTGGCATGAATTTCTTAGTACAGTCACAGGACCTGAAGAGGCAAAGGGAAAATGACTATGTGAGGAAATGTCATTCTTCCTTGGCCAATCCAAAATCCTGATTAAGGTGTAATCTTAACTTGTTGATTATTGGTATAAGAAAGGAGTTTTTCTATTTTTCTCCATGTTGGGTTGATAGGTTAAGGTAGGTCTTTAGGTTGGAGCAGGGGCGGATCTAGCGTGTAGTATACGGGTTCCCGGGAACTCAGTAACTTTTGCGTAGACCCTGTATTTTTGTTAAAAAATTTATTAAATTTCTATAAATATCTATTTGTGAACCCAGTTATTATTGTTTATTAATTTGAAATTGCGACAGGAACCCATAAACTTAAAATCCTGGATCCACCTCTGGGTTGGAGGAGGCGAGGTGGTGTGGTGGAGTAGCTGAAACTGAGAAAAAGAAGACGATAGTTATGGTGGTTGTTGGCCAGATCTAGGAATGAGAGAAGGTGGTGGTGAAGATGGTCTGGCAAGTAGAAGAAAATAGGTTGAAAATAAGTTGCAAAAGAAGTCGTCCTTGGATTTTGATAAAAACTATGAATATTCCGGTGAAAAATATACAATGTGTTATAAATATATTATATTATGGATGTTCATTTAGTACTTCGTTGTAAATAAGCTTCCTGAAGAAGCTTATCCATATGGGACTCCACAGTAAATATGTTTATCTATTTAGTACTATATTGGAAATAAGCTTCCTGAAGAAGCTTATCACTTCGGTACCCGGTTATGGATAAACATTACCCCCAGTAGAAGTTTATCCATACCGGGTATAATAAGCTTATCTTTTCAGTACCCAGTTATGGATAAACATTACCTTCGGTAGAAGATTATCCATACCGGGTATAATAAGTTTATCACTTCAGTACCCAGTTATGGATAAACATTACCCCCGGTAGAAGATTATCCATACCGGGTATAATAAGCTTATCTTTTCAGTACCCGGTTATGGATAAACATTACCCCCGGTAGAAGATTATCCATACCGGATATAATAAGCTTATCTATTCAGTACTCCGTTATGGATAAATATTACTCTCAATAGAAGATTATCCATATCTGGTACAGCAGCTTGTAGTAGCAGCTTACACAATAGTTTATAGTAGCTTACACTGCAGCTTGTAGTAGCAGCTTACACAGCAGCTTCCTTTCTTCTATAAATAGAAGAGATTTCAGTTCATTATGTACATCAATTTGAATTCGAATAATATATCAGTTTCTCTCTATACTTGTCTTTACTTTACAGTCTTTATTTTATAACACGTTATCAACACGAGATTTTGCCATCTCGAGCAAATATTTTGAAAGTATCTGAGGTAAGAACTTTCTTTTCCTAAATAATGTCAAATCTTTCTAAACTTGAATTTGTTGCCCTAGATATATCGGGCAAAAGCTACATGTCTTGGGTGCTTGATGCTGAAATTCATCTTGATGCGATGGGTCTGGCAGACACCATCAAAGACAAAAATCAGGCATCAAACCAAGACCGTGCCAAAGCAATGATATTCCTACGCCATCACCTTGATGAGGGCCTGAAAATGGAATATCTTACTGTTAAAGATCCAGTCATACTGTGGAATAATTTGAAAGATAGATATGACCACCTGAAGATGGTCGTTCTTCCACAGGCACGATATGATTGGACTCATCTAAGGCTACAAGATTTTAAATCTATCAGTGAGTATAATTCTGCTATGTTCAGAATTATTTCCCAATTGAAGTTATGTGGTGATAATATTACTGATCATGATATGTTGGAGAAAACTTTCACCACTTTTCATGCCTCGAATATGCTCCTGCAGCAGCAATATCGAGAGATGGGATTTAAAAAGTATTCTGAACTTATCTCACATCTTCTTATAGCCGAGCAACATAATGGGCTATTAATGAAAAATCATGAAAGCCGACCTACTGGTTCTTGTCCATTCCCTGAAGTGAATGAGACGAACTTCCACCAGGCTAAACGTGGAAAAGGTCGTGGCCCCAGTCGTGGTCATGGTCGTGGTCGGGAAAGAAACTCTAATCATGGTAATAATAATGCACCAAAGAACACTCCTCACCACCAGCAGTGGAAAAGGAAGGAACAAAAGCATGAAGCGGTGCAAGCACCAAATGCAGAAAATGCATGCTATAGATGTGGAGAAAAAGGGCACTGGTCACGTACCTGTCGTACGCCAAAGCACCTGGTTGAGCTTTATCAAGCCTCCCTAAAGAAGACAGAGAAAAATGCTGAAGCAAATTTTATTTTTGAAGATAATTTAGACTTCATGCATTTGGATGTAACTGATTACCTTGCACTCCTAGAAGGAGAAACAAGTCATGTAATCGGTGGTGAATCTGTAGAAATGTAAATATTTTAATTTTTGTTATTTGTAATGGATAGTATGGTTATGTAATTGTTGTACATAAAGAAAAATTATGATTTGATAATGATGTTTACTATAATATATCTTGTTTATGTCATTTTGAAGAATATGGATAACATTATTAGATCAACTTAAACTCTAGCAGAGTTTGCAAGAAATATACAACCACAAGAAGTGGTTATATTTCGTATATCTCATTGTAATTATATTTTGTTAACTACCAGAAGTGGTATATGCCTATGATCACCAGAAGTGATAATTTAGGCTTTCTATGGTTACAATTGAAGATAAGCTACATAAATATTCTCTATATTAAATGCACGCCTCGATTTGCTCCTGAAGTAGTAAATATTTTAAAAGAGGTTGAGGCATCACAATTTGATGTGATTAATGCGCATTCAGATAATTATGTTCGATTTCCTGAAGGATGAGAACTTTTGATAATATTAATCCATTCCCTGAAGTGAATGTGACAATACTAATAAGTCGGGTAAATATGAACGCGCTCTTGATGTGAATACATTACAATTCACCTCCAGAAGAGTTAATATAATTGAGAGAATATATACTCAATATTTCGTATTTTAAATTTGCTCCTGAAGAAGTAACACAGTTGAAATTGCCTCCTGAAGTGGAAAAATATTATGAAGAAGAGTTTTCGTGTGCTTAAACAATTGTTTTACATTGTTTATTTGATTGTGATTTTCTCTCATGACACCAGCAGTGTCTGAGCAATATTTGATAGTACAAAATGTATCAATAACTCCTGAAGAGCTAAATGTTTGCCTAAAGAATACATGACACCAGTAGTGCCAGATAAATATTAGATTGTGGATAATAAATTAAGGCTCTCGAAGAGCTTATATACAAATATGTCATTCATATTATATGATTATGGTCAAAACATATGTTGTAGTAAACCTGAAGTTTACTAATACAAATGGCTATCATATTGAGACTACAAATGATTGGAAGATTGATAATCTTCATGTTTCCACAATCATAGGGGGTAAAATAATATGTATGTGAGAAGTTACCCGCCTTATTCTTTAATTTGTACTATATCATGTATCACAGTAAACCAGAAGTTTACTAAAGCAAAAGTTTATGCCATAGTAAACCAGAAGTTTACTAAGAGATAGCACATGACATGATAAACTTGAAGTTTTCATTTGCCATTTTTAAATGAGCTATTTGAGAATTCAGATAAGCATATACTAAAGAACTAGAAGATTCTTCAGGAATTCTCATGTGTTGCTTGTTCTCATAATGAATTGATTATACCAGCTAAAGTTGGGACTAAGACCCCTGATTCTGAAATATATAAAAGGTGAATATGGGCCCGTTCACCTATCATGTGAACCACTTATAGGTGCATATATGAGATGGTTACATGTGTAATTATTGTCAACCTGCAGTTTGACATTTGGAATTGCTTTTCTCGATTAAGAGCATAATTTTCAGATTATGAAATCAAGACAGTTCATCTTGATAATGCTGGTTTATATCCAAGCTGGTTTAGCATTGAATACCTCTTATTAATGGCTAAACCATTGCTTATGAGAACAAAGCTTCATGTGTTGGTCTAAGATTTTCTAAATTGCATATAGCAGCACTTGTATGCATCAGATCAACAATATATGATAAGTCCTCCCTTCACAATTGGTTTAGGATCAGAAACCAAATATTTTTACTATCTTTTGTTGCGTGGTATATGATTAATTTCTCTACCATAATACACAAAGATATGTTTCCCAAAGATGATTGGGGATATATGTTAGTTTTTCTAACATTTGGGGGATGGAATAAACAGTTGAAAAATATGCTATATGAATCGAATTATCATGATCCTCACTTAGAAGATAATTCAAGTCGAATGCCAGAAGCATTTGCTGATCCAAAATTAAATATCATATTTCAGCTGCAAATGCTCCTATTAAAATTAAAGTCCCTGAAGGATAGAGTTTACTGTACGCATGAAGCGTGGTAGACCAATCGGTTCCAAAGGTAACAATCCTTGAAAAATAGTAGGAGCTAATGATCAAAATGATCATAATGAGGAGGAAATATGCTCTAGAAGAGCCCACGACATAACATTTCATGAAACTCCCGAAAAAGTTCAGGTACCTGAAAATAAAGAAAGTGATGAGATCTCCACAAGTTATGTCGCTTCGGAACTGACACAAAATGATCGTCGACGATACATTTAATACAATATAGTGCACAATATTGTAAACGATTGTGAGGATCGGACTAGCAGTCCAGACACTTGAAGATGTCGTACCATTTAGATACAAGTCTTAACCTATATGACTTATTTGGCTAAATCTATATGAAGATCCTTGAAGGATTGAAAATGCCCGAAGCATATAATTCAAAGTCTTGAGAAATGTACTCGATCAAATTATAAAGATCTTTGTACGGTTTAAAGCAATCTGGGCGCATGTGGTATAATCGCCTTAGTGAATATTTGCTGAAAGAAGGTTACATAAATGATGTTATTTGTCCATGTATTTTTATAAAGAAAATGGCATCAGAATTTGTTATACTTGCTGTTTATGTTGATGACATAAATCTTGTTGGAACTCCAGAAGAGCTCCAAAAGGCAATTGAATATCTTAAGAAAGAATTTGAGATGAAAGATCTTGGAAAGACAAAACTTTGTCTTGGTCTGCAAATTGAACATTTAGCAGACGAGATCTTTATCCATCAATCTGCCTATACAGAAAGGGTGCACTTATTTATCTTGCTAATGCTAACAAAAGTGGTGCAGATCGTATTGGTAATGCAGATGCAGGTTATTTATCCGATACCCATAAAGCTCGATTTCAAACCGGCAAGCAGGGAGTGCATATGATTGAGATCAGTGATTCATTCGAGAAACATGTGGGTTGGAATGTGATAAAAGACCCACAATATTATACGGAGACAATGTTTCATGCATAGCACTATTAAAGGGAGGATTTATAAAAGGAGATAGAACGAAGAACATTTCACCAGAATTATTCTACATACATGATCTTCAGGAAAATTGTGACATTGATGTGCATCAAATTAGTTCAAGTGACAATCCAGCAGATTGTCTTTACCAACATCAATTTTTGAGAATATGGTGTACAAGATTGGAATGCGGAGATTCAAATATTTGAAATAAGGTTTTCTTCAGGGGAGTAAAATGCGCGTTGTACTCTTTTTCCCTTACTAAGGTTTTTCCCACAGGGTTTTCCTTATAAGGTTTTTAATGAGGCAACCGGCAATGCGCATTACTAAATATGTGTACTCTTTTTTCTTCACTAGGATTTTTTCCCACGTGGTTTTTCCTAGTAAGGTTTTAATGAGGCACATTATCTTTTAATGAACATCCAAGGGGGAGTGTTATAAATATATTATATTATGGATGTTCATTTAGTACTCCGTTGTAAATAAGCTTCCTGAAGAAGCTTATCCATATGGGACTCCACCGTAAATATGTTTATCTATTTAGTACTATATTGGAAATAAGCTTCCTGAAGAAGCTTATCACTTCGGTACCCGGTTATGGATAAACATTACCCCCAGTAGAAGTTTATCCATACCGGGTATAATAAGCTTATCTTTTCAGTACCCAGTTATGGATAAACATTACCCCCGGTAGAAGATTATCCATACCGGGTATAATAAGCTTATCACTTCAGTACCCAGTTATGGATAAACATTACCCCCGGTAGAAGATTATCCATACCGGGTATAATAAACTTATCTTTTCAGTACCCGGTTATGGATAAATATTACCCCCGGTAGAAGATTATCCATACCGGATATAATAAGCTTATCCATTCAGTACTCCGTTATAGATAAATATTGCTCTCAGTAGAAGATTATCCATATTTGGTACAGCAGCAGCTTACACAGCAGCTTGTAGTAGCAGCTTACACAGCAACTTGTAGTAGCAACTTACACAACAGCTTATAGTAGCTTACACTGCAACTTGTAGTAGCAGCTTACACAACAGCTTACAAAGCAGCTTCCTTTCTTCTATAAATAGAAGAGATTTCAGTTCATTCTGTACATCAGTTAAATTCGAATAATATATCAGTTTCTCTCTATACTTGTCTTTACTTTACAGTCTTTATTTTATAACACAATGTTGGCTTTTTACGTGCTGATAAGATGTGGCATACACGGACATTTACATGTCAGCATAATGTGCTCAATAACACATTTTGGAGGGAGTTCAAATGTTCAATAGTAATAAATCTCAGTTGAGGTGTCTAAGTGAAAATTGGTTAAGGTGTCTAATAGCCCATTTGGCCGAGCTCTGAGGCAAAAACGCTTTTTTTTGGGTTAAAAGTTTTTTTTTTCTAAAATTAAGGTGTTTGGCCAAACTTTTGAAAGAAAACAAAAGTACTTTTGAAAGAAAACAAAAGTACTTTTGAGGAGAAGCAGAAAAAGTAGTTTCTCTCCAAAAACACTTTTATGAAAAACACTTTTGAGAAAAATAAATTTAGAAGCAGTTTTTTAAAGCTTTGCCAAACACTAATTGCTGTTCAGAAGTGCTTTTCAAATTAATTAGCCAAACACAAATTGCTTCTCACCAAAAAATACTTATCACAATAAGCTGAATTTTACAGTTTGGCCAAACGGGCTATAAGTGAAAACCGGTGACAAGTTTAAGTTTCTGTCTATGTATTTGGCCTATTTCTTTGATTCACCTGCAACCATGACATGGACCACTTTTCCCAAATTAAGCTTTAGGTTTGATCACGTGAGCAGCACGTGGGAGAAAGGTATACAAAAACCAGTATAAATTCCCAGCGCCAAAACCCTAGCACTCTCTAAACCCCCAATCCCACATCCCACATACAGAGAAACAGAGAGCAGATTTCTCTCTTCAAATGGGAAAAGTGAAAGGAAAGCATCGTTTGGACAAGTACTACCATTTAGCCAGAGATCACGGTTACCGTTCAAGAGCAGCATGGAAATTAGTCCAACTCGATTCCAAATTTTCTTTTCTCCGTTCATCTTCCGCAGTTCTCGATCTTTGTGCAGCACCAGGTGGTTGGATGCAAGTCGCTTTAAAGAATGTACCCGTTGGCAGTCTTGTTCTTGGCGTTGATTTAGTCCCAATTAAACCACTTCGTGGTGGTATATGTATTCAAGAGGATATTACGACCCCTAAATGTCGTGCGACTATTAAAAGAATAATGGCTGAAAATGGGCGTAGAGCTTTTGATTTGGTACTTCATGATGGGTCTCCTAATGTTGGTGGTGCTTGGGCTAAAGAAGCTACTAGTCAGAATTCTTTGGTTATTGATTCTGTTAAGCTTGCTACTGAATTGTTGGCTCCTAAAGGCACTTTTATTACTAAGGTGTGAATCTTTTTGCTTGTTATGTATCCAAATGTTGGCTTCATGATGTTTTTATGAATATTTTGTTTCACCTATGTTAAAAATCTTCACGAGAAATAGCCTAATGGAACGGACCCTTTAGCTCTGACTATGAACTTGGGGATTTTGCCATATGAGAAAAAAGCCCGAATCTTTGTTGATGAGTTTCTTAATTAGTTTATGAATATCTGTTGTTGTTGCTATGTAAATGCTTACTGGTCTTTTTTCCATTGTTATTTGTGTCGATATAACTCTTTTAGAGTAGTACTATAAAGCTCTTTTATTACTAAGGTTCTCCCCAATTTTTTTTTAATCTTTTTGCTTGTTATGTAAATGATGTTATTATGAATATTGATGAAGAATAGCCTAATGGAACGGACCATTTAGCTCCAACTATGAGTTTGGGGGGTTTTGCCATATGGAACAAAAGCCCTAATCTTTGCTGATGAGTTTCTTAATTAGTTTATGAATATCTGTTGTTTTATGAAAACTTGTTACTGTTCTTTTTCCATTGTTATTTGTGTCTATGTAACTCTTTTGGAGTAATACTAGAAAGCTCTAATAGTATATGACTTGTCATTTTTGAGATAGGATAAGCCTTGATTGTTGGAATTTTAACTATCTTTAGCCCAGCCAATTTGGCTGGCACAAGTAGAAAAAACTTGGAAATTCATTGTCAATGTTGGTAATTAATCTTTAATTTTCTCTCATATGGTAAACCCTGCCTGGCGCTTTTGCTTTTACTGCCTCCTAAACTCATGGTTGGAGCGGAGGGTCCTCTAGATCACGCTTTCCTGCCCTTGTAAAGAGTACTGCAAATTATATGTCTTGCAAGTGAATAATCTTTCGTTAGTTTTATGTTACCATTCTTAACTAAAAAAGAAATTATTTCCTTAGTTTTGATATAACCCCCCCCCCCTCTACATAATAAAAATAAGTGGAATGCATTTGTGTCAGCGCTTGTGCATTCCGAGGTATTTTTGAGCATCATCTCCTGTAGAAATGATGATCTTGCTAGGACTGTTCAAATTCCAATTTAATGCTCATGTCGCCTCTTTTATCCAAGAAACTTGGCAGATCTTGGTTTTATGCCCAAGGTAGCCTTTCTGTAGATTCCCTCAGGTCTAATCGAGCTAGAGATATGCTCTATCATAAAATCAGGAAGAATTCCGTTATTGTTAGTGAGGGTTGTGGAGCCCCCAATCTTCTTAAATTTTGTTGATCAATATCATATGTTCTTTCAGTGACCTTTTTCTTGATGTGTAGTTTCTTCATTGTTTTTGTCAATGAACATGCTTTGATTGGTCGAGTGCAGCTCTGATGGCCAACAATGTATTTGGCTGTATTCTGCGGGTTCTCTTACTTTTACTTTCTTCCATTGTTGATTACGTCTTTGCCAGAGTTCTCTGCATCTTTGGTTAACACTACTCTTGGTATGTGCATGTGCCTTTTATTTTCTCCTTGAGGATATTTAGGTGCATTTCCGTTATCCAGAGAATATCAGATCATTGGCATTTTTAGGTTCATCTTTTTCTGTTCATGTGCATGTGTTCTTTTTTCCCCGTTTCCTTGGTGGGGGGCGATAATCATGTAATATTGAGTATTTGCAAATCTCGAGCATGCACTTGTGATTTTGTTCATCATTCTATCGATTCTGATGTAGGTAGAAAGTGACATGCCAGCATGTGCTGCCACCCAATTTGAATATTGAGATCTTGTTATGAAACTGCTTCTTTTCATGCTCATACAAGCGGAGTTGTCACGTAGTCTGATAAAATCTCCTCTTTTAGATTTTCAGATCTCAAGATTATAACGCAGTTCTTTACTGTCTAAGACAGGTAATTTTCCACTTCTATACCCAGTTTCTTTTTTCAAGTAGACAAAGATCAAATGATCCCTCACTTTTGAATTTTATCGACAGCTTTTTGAGAAGGTTGAGGTGGACAAACCTCTGGCAAGTCGTTCAGCATCTGCAGAAATTTATATTATAGGTTTAAAATATAAAGCTCCTGCGAAGATTGATCCACGACTTCTTGATGTAAAGCACCTCTTTCAAGGAGGTCAAGACCCCCCCAAGGTACAGGAAAAGCTTTTGATTATGGTCCTCTGTCATGCTCTCTTCCCCCTTCATCCCCTTTTTCTCTCATTTGCATGCTAGTGCACACACTCTCCTTTCCCATTTCATATAGACGCTCCTATAATCCAATTGATCTTCTTGTGTGTGCCTGATCAGGTGATTGACGTACTCAGGGGGTCGAAGCAGAAGAGACATCGTGATGGGTATATCCTATTTTGCAGTGTATTTATGCATTTGAATTGTTGTGTCTAGTCCATGAGAAAGAACAGGACATTCCATTGACTATAATCAAACTACAAAACTTGGTATTTGTGCATAGGTTATTGGGTCACTGAACTTCGGAAAATGAACCAATCTGCTTTAAATTTTTCCAGAATCTGGCCTTCTAGAAATGATGAAGTGAAACGGATGACCTGTTCATCTTTTTTGATAAACAAACAATTCACTAGATGACCAGATGTAGTTTCCTAGGGGAATGCTTGACCTGCTTCTCGTACAAGCTTGTATTATGAGGAGAAGCTGAAACCGGGTTCGTTTCCAGCAATAAGTGTGCATTGATCACAGCTTTATGTGTCAAATTGTGATAATAGGTGCCACTCATTTGAACAGATGCGGTGACCTGTATATTTATATACACATATAAGCTAGAAACAGATTCTGAAAAATAAGTTGCTTTTTCCTTTTTCTTTTCGGTTTCCTCACATGGGTATTTGAATTCTTTTGAGATTTTTGTGGAGCAAGTTTTAGCAAAGCGAAAAGCAAACATCTGACTATAGGCTGTGATTCGAGGTGGGAGAGAGAGAGAGAGAGAGGTTTTGGCTTTTGCCATTGAAGGCTTTTTGGTTCTGGGAGTCCTCAGCATCTCAGTAGTGCTGCTGCCTTTGGATTCCCGAAAACCTTCAATTTATGAACAGACTGCTTCTTCGTTCTTCCTAATGCTTGACCTACTGCACTTCCTTAATCTGTCTCCCAGGACAGTGGATTATGACTGATTCTATGTTTCTCGATGTGATGCTGAAGATTTCACTCCCTGCCTCTTTCCTTGCATGTAGTAAGGGGTCGTTTGGTATGATGGATAAGTTACTAATCCTGGGATAAGTTATCCCAGGATTAAAAAATAATACCGGGATAACTTATACCTGCCACAAGGTGAAATAGTAATCCCAGGATAAAGCAGTAAAATTGACAATCCCCAGGATTAATACAACATACAAAACGGTCAATAAGAAATAATACCAGGATAACTAATTTCAGTATAACTTATCCCAGCATAACTTGTCTTCAAATTCATAGGTTGCTTGGTTTGCCCCACTAAAAATTTCCACCCTCAACTTCTACTAATCTGTTTGAAACCTATAATTGTTGGGGCACATGTGAAACTGTCTGGGCCTTATCTTTTATTATGCACTTTATTAGTAGATGGTGTCGTTTCAATGCTGCTCATTTGAAATTTGAATTTCTAATGATTGAAGCTGTCTTTGATTCAGCTTAGTGGGTTTGTCATTCTTAGAGCTAAATCTGTGCGGTGAACATTTGATATAATTGATTTCTTCATTCTATTTTCAGACGTTTGAGTTTAGCCTAATATCTTTATATGACTTGTGTATAAAATGAACCTTGCAGGTATGAAGATGGAGCCACAATTTTAAGGAAAGTTTGCTCAGTTGCAGATTTTGTTTGGTCTGATAACCCTGTTCATATCCTTGGTTCATTTACTTCAATGAGCTTTGATGATCCCGCTTGTTTGCCCATTAGAGATCATGCTCTTACAACAGAGGAGGTATATTTCATGTGACCTATTGTAGCCTGTTGCTAGATGGCATAGTTGTTTGCTATCATCAGCCTTACCCTTGTATGTTTGTGCCAGGTTAAAGCTCTATGTGATGATTTGTGTCTTCTTGCAAAGCAAGACTTCAAGCATCTCTTAAAGTATGAAACAGAAACCTTCTGAGAACCTATTTGTTTACAGATGCTCAAAGTTCTTGAGTAAATTTAATTACATTATCCTTTGTTCTTATTCTTGTGCCTTATACTTTTCTTATAATGTATTGAACCCAAACCTTGCTTTGCTAAGGTGGCGTATGCAGATAAGAAAAGCTTTATCTCCTGAAAAGATTAAGACCCCAATAGCTGTTGTTGAAAGTGAGAACAAAGAAGACGAAGACGAAGATGAAGATGAACGAGTTCTTAATGAAATAGAGGAGAGAACCAATATCGTGGAGAGAAGGCAGAAAAAAGAGAAGAAACTTCAAGCAAAAAGACGAGCCAAGGTTTATGCATATGCTCCACCAAGTCTATTTCAATTTCTATTTTGGTTTGCCGTTGTTTACACAAATTTAAGAATGTATGCCATAAGGCAGCATGTGGGAGTGATTATTCTGTTGAGCTTTGAAGAATTAATAGAGCGAAGAAGTGACCCGAATCGTGAAATTCCGTGCTTTTCCCTTATAAAAGCAAGTGGCTTCCATGCCTTTCCTTTGTTTGAAAAAGCTTATGGTGGCTCCTCCATCTTCTGAATGCACACATAAGCTGATTCTCTTCAGGGTATTTTAGCTATTAGTCGAACTAGAGCCAGGGAAAAGTTGCAGTTCAGAGCAGGTTTAATACTTATTTGATTGCCTGTCTATCAATTACTAGAATTTACACTGAGGCACTCTGGAAAAAGAGATCTTGGTACCAATTTTTATTTGGTTGAAAGTCTTGATAATTACTAGGCGTTTCTTTTTTGATAACCGAGAAATCCCCGAGACTAGCGGTGTACTGTTTGAAACTCGAACCCATGACATCCGCCTAATCCATACATCGCTTGTTGTGCTCTTATCACTAAACCAAAGCCCTGGAATAGTTTCTTGAATTGATATGTACCCACTACCAGCTTCTGTTTCTTATCTAAAGTCACATGGGAGCTATTTTGCTGATATTTATTTTCCTTTAATACTTCTGATGGCAGGAGAAAGCACGCAAGGCACTTGGGATTCAAGTAGATGCAACAGAGGATGGTTATGGTGATCAGGATTTGTTTTCTCTATCTTCCATCAAGGTATGTTCACACTTCAGTTTCCTTGTTCTGTCGTTTGTACTAGTGTACTGGATGCAGCCTTTACAGAGAAAATGGTTTTCCTGAAGGTTGATCCGGTTGAAGGCAGGTTTTCTTTTTTGGGTGCATCAAGTGGGATGCTATTTGAAAGCCAGATAATTTGAGGAGATATATAAAAGACACGAGGAGGATGTAGACCACATTTATGGAGTTGTGGACATTAATATATATTTTGCTTAATGTTCAGTGGGTTCTTCCTAAAACACTGATAGAAATGATGAAAAGTTGATAGACACAGTTTGGTGGCTATGCAAAAGTGGTTAAGGATGACTCCTTTTTTGTGTTTTTGGTTGAAATGGAGATGAAATAGATGAAATTTTGAAGGGATTGAGTGGTCAGTGATGCTAGTTGAGAGTTAATTTTAATCGCCACCAGTTTAATTCATTTTTACTGCTATTTTGGAGTCCGCTACAAATTTGTTAATAATATGATTCACGTACATTCGAAAAAACATTTCAGGGAAAGAAAGATCTCGTAGCTGTTGATAACAGTGAAAATGACAAAGGAACTACTGAGGTAAGCGACGAAAATGATGGAAGTGATGAGGAAGCCGAGGAGCATTCCTCCAGTGATCTGGACTCTGAAGACGAACGTAAAAGGTATTATGGCCAGCTTTCTGGACATCTGCTTCTAATATTGATTGTTGCTTGTACACTTCTGAAGCTGCATGTTATTTTCTCCATTTTCAGACATGATGAAAATATAGAGGCATTGTTTGATGAGGCTTACGAACGGTATTTGGGTAGAGTGGAAGGAAAATCAAAGCAGAGAAAGCGAACCAAACAAGCGTACTTGAAGGATGGTCCACTCATGCAGGTTGTACTTAGGTTTAAGTTGCACTATAAAATTCATATCTGCATATCCGCATATCCGCCTTTGTTCTTTTCCTCTTTCTTTTTGTTATGGGGCTGAGTTTCTCTTTTTCCTTCAATAAGTACCTGCTTAGAAATTCGATTGATGTCATACTTTTAGTACTTGTATGATGAAGCTCTGGATCTCAGATTTAGTGGGAGCTAACTTGTACATGCTTTTCCCGAGTTTGGTGTAGACCTGTTTTTCTGGATCAAACTTTTGTAAAAGATGCCAAATCTGGATTGCGTGTGCCCCAGGGAATACTAAAAAGAAGCTTAATTTCCTTCCTATATACTTGATAAATCATTAATTTTTACGATTCACATATAATTTTTTATATATTACAACAATTTATTAGTGGCACTTCAATTTCAAATATAAATCAACTGAGATTTGTAAATTTGCTAAATTAGAATTTACGAAATCTTAGTTAAGATCCAGTTTTTACCAAAAGAAAAGTCATTTCCACATTGATTAAACTAAATCTGGATTGACCGAAAACTAGATTACTAAGCAGGACTGAATCAATTTGGTCCTTATCCTAAACATTCCAAATAGAGCCTTACTGAATCATCTAAAAAAAATATTTGGCTTCTTCACATGCCTTCTACTAGATTCTCCAAAGTTTTATCTTCTTTTCTTTCTTTCTTTGCATTAATGATAGTGCTGCTCTTTCTTTTCCAGGATGGCAATGATGATAGCATGACTCATTCTGCTCCGGACTCTGACAGTGACAAGGAAGATAATGAAGTCAACCCTCTTGTTGTACCCCTCGAGGATGCACCACCGCCTCAGGAGGAGATTGTGAAAAAGTGGTTTACACAAGATGTTTTTGATGAAGAGGAAGAGCAAGATATCCTGGACAAGTATGATAGTGAAGATGAAATGCAAATAGATGGAGGGGCGGAGAAAGCCCTAAAATCTAAGGAGCTGACAAATGATAAACAGCAGGGAGAAACTAAGGATCTCACAAGGAAAACAAATGGCGGTTTACAAGTCTCAGCATCCAAGACAGAAGATGATTTTGAGATTGTTCCTGCTCCTGCTACTGATTCAAGTGACTCGTCATCCGATGAATCAGATGACGATATTGACACAAAAGCTGAAATATTAGCTACAGCGAAGAGGATGCTGAGGAAAAGGCCTAGGGAAGATATGATTGATGATGGTTACAACAGGTATATGTTTCATGATGAGGGGTTGCCAAAGTGGTTCCTTGATGAGGAAATGAGACATCGCCAGCCAGAGAAACCCGTGACAAAAGAGGAGATTGCTGCAATGAAAGCTCAATTTAAAGCAATTGATGCTCGGCCTGCAAAGAAGGTAGCAGAAGCCAAAGCTCGTAAGAAACGGGCAGCACATAGAAAGCTAGAGAAGGTTCGGAAGAAAGCTAACTCAATATCAGACCAAGCTGATATTAACGATCGTTCAAAGAGAAAAATGATTGAACAGCTATACAAAAAGGCGGTAACACCAAAAAAACCAGAAAGGGAATATGTGGTGGCAAAGAAGGGTGTTCAAGTTAAGGTTGGCAAGGGGAAAGTCCTTGTCGATCCACGAATGAAAAAAGATGCTAGAAAGCATGGAATGAACAAGAAGAAGCAGCAGGGCAAGGGAAAGAAGGGTAAACAAACAGGAAAAGGCTCAGGGAAGGCTTCGGCGGCAGCAGGCAAGAAGGGAAACCGGGGAAAATGAAATGAAGTAGGATTTTGAAGGAGCTTTGCCAAAGATAAGTTAAGCTCATGAATTTTGTTTACATTCTCGTGTATCTGGTTGCAATAAGAGCCAACCCATGTTAAAGCTAAAGATTTTCTGGTTTCTTATTGCTTTCTTTTATTAGATCCTTTTTTATTTATATACTTTTGAAGATACTTTATTGATTTCTTTGTTCTATCAACATAAGGGATTTACTTGTCTTGATGATTATTGTGAATGGTTAATACTTAACTTAATAATATTGATATACTGAAAAACCAAAAAGGGTGCATGTAATAGTTGGGAGAAAGAATATTAGTAATCCACATAATGTTTTAATGGTTTCGATTATTTGGTTATTAGTATTGAAAATATCAATTTTCAAGAAATGGCATTTGCAGTGTGCTTGGCATGACAGGAAAAAGTATTCTTGATAAGGTTATTATTCAAAGCTGTGTTCAGAATTATTGCTAAATTAAGGGTGTGTTTCGTACGAAGAATTTTTTTTTCGAAAGTCAACTTTAATTTAAAGATCTCCACATAAGATAATTTTCAGAAAATACATTTTATATTTTTGAAGGCCCAATAGTTCATGGGTACTAGAATTGGTATATTAACTTGGTGCATGGAATAAGAGTGGAGGTTTAGGTGCATTGTACATCAGTTTTTCAGTCTGTAACTACATTTCAAAGGGAGGAAGAACCATATTTTTACCTTGTACAATAATTGAAACTAAATTATCAATATTTCACCTGAGAAAGTAGTTTATCAATACACTACTCTGATTAGTAGGGGTCTAGCTAAAGGTACACAACTAGCCAAAAAGAAAAAAAATTAAGGGAGTCTTCAAGGCCTCGTAAGATGCATTTTTCAATTGGCAATTCAAAATCTATCCCATTTAACGTATACCCATATTTTTAAAATTCTTTAACCTATACCCTAATTTTGACAACTTCACCCTCATCTTCTTCCTCCCGACATATGCGCTCCCTTAACGGGTGTTTAACGGGTGGGTCGGGCCGGACTGGGTAGGGATTTTTTGTACCCGTACCGGTTATGGTCCGGGCCGATTATGGGTTGGGGCTTACCGAGTTTAACGAGTTCGGGTTCTTCCGGGTAAAAATTGAACCGTATGGGTTACGGGTTTAGGGGGCCGGGCCGGGTTTAGTGTATTTTTTAATTTTTTTTTGGTATTTTGTATAACTATTGTAAGTTATATTCATACAAAATAAAAATATAAAGAATACAAGGAAGATGAGAAAAAATTGCACTTATAAATTACAAGTGCTACATTTATTTTAAAATTACAAAATTGAAGTTTGCATTTAAAAAGTAAATTAACAAAAAAATAGTAAAACTAAATTTTCATGCATAATAAATTAATAATACTTCAAATTAATCTAACAAACTAAAACATTAAGCATAAATACATCTAATAATTTTAAAATAACACAAATTGTCTCAAATCAACTTAAATACGAATTTCTGGAGGACGCTCAAGACAATACTTTATATGCCTCCTTAAACTGCCTGTGCCAGACTTTGAACGAAGATTTAAGACTTGATCACAGTTCTTGCATTTTACTTTTTGAACTTCTTCATTTTCTTCTACCACCTCAAAGTGTTCCCAAACATATGAGCGCACTCTAGAAGTACGAGGCATGATTTAACTTGAATTGAGAATTGAGAATTGAGAATTAAGAGATGAGTGAAGAAATGAGGAAGAAGGGGGGTATTTATAGTTTTTCAAAGGGGGTTAATTTTTTTTTAAAAAAACCCAAAAATGGGCTAAAAATGCAATTAAGCCGTTGGGCAACGGCCATAATGTGAAATGGACCGTTGCCAACGGTCAGAATCTGAGCCCATATTTTTAAAAAAATTGTTACCTTTAAAGTGGTCTGGGCCGGTCCAGGCTGGGCCGGTTAACCGGATGAACAGTGTTGTTCGTTGACCGGGTTTGACGGTCCGGTTAACCGGTGGTCAAAATGTGAACGGACCAAACCACCCTACACCCTTAACCCAGCCTAACCCAGCCCCCATCTACCGGTCCGGGGCGGTTTCAGTTTTAACCGGTCTGGGCCGGTCCGGAACCGGGTTAACCCGACCCGTTTAACACCCTTACTCAAAACACATGGCCCTCATATTACGTGGAACATAAGTATTCTGAAGATGATTTCTCTTAGTACAGCAAATAGAAAACTCTGCCTTGGAAAATAACAGTATGAATGAAAACGACAAAATGTTGTTGAAGACACATAGCAGTGAGCCTTATTTACAGGCACATTATACGGTACAATGCTACATGTGGTCCACTTTATTGCTGGTAAAGGTTCATTTTGAATTGCACCAATTATGTCCTGAAGCTTCGAATTACAGTCCACTTTATGACTAATGTTTCCTCTTTACACATAGTATTAACAATAGATCAGGATTTGATCGTCATGGGATGATGAAGGCATCAAATTATAAACTTCAACTCCTAGAATGCTGAAGTTAAGCAAATGCAAAACAAACTTCAGCTCCTAAAATACGTAAATTCAGCAAATACAAAACAACTTCAGCTCCTAGAATGCTGAAGTTTAGCAATTACAAAACAAACTTCAGCTCCTAGAATGCTGAACTTCAATAATTATGAAACAAAAACTTCAACCAAAACATGTTGTAGTTTTATTGAATTGAAGTTTGCCATTGCACTATGAAATTGAAGTTTGCGTGATTGCCTTTGCAAGTTAGACCAAACTTCAGGCAAAAATATCTGAAGTTTTGCTTTGATAAGGCTACACTTCAGGCAAAAAATTCTGAAGTTCAAACTTCAGACATAAATTTTTGTTACTTCAGACTCGTACGGCTGAAGTTACCTGAAAAGTGGGTCCACTTGCAATTTTTTGTGCAAAGCGGATATAAGTTAAAAGGTGACCCAAAAACTGGGTATAGCTGCAAATCCCCCATTCAAAATTGATTATCATTTGAGGCTTGGGAGTGTCTATTTAGGGAAAAATTAGTACATAGTTGGGAGCAATACTTGAAATGGCAATCTAGAAAAAAACACCAATTTTTTGGTCGGCGGTTAGAGTTAGTCATAATGTAAATTGTAGTGGCAAAATAGTCACTCAATAATGCGAAAATACAAGTCTGGACAAAAATATCCTTATCTAGAACACGGAAGAATTCCATGAATGACTATCGGACATTGAATATTTATAAGTTTAAAATTTAGGAATTTTTCGTAAAGTTTGAATAACCTGAAGCAGTAGCTCTCAATTGTTGAAATATAATGTGAATTCAAAAATCATGAATTATTCCTGAATTTTTCTGGATTTTATACTAGTAAAGGTTAATCTATCCTAGATTTTGGATTTAAAGGTAAGAAATTGCTGAAGTATAATTTGAATTCAAAAACAATGAACCGTTCCTGGATTTTTTTGAATTTTGCACTAGTAAAGGTTCAAAACTTAGGAATCGTTCCTGGGTTCAAAAATTCTTTAATTCTTTGTATTTCAGCATATTTTACTAGGTTTTTACTTGTCAAAGCTTCGAACTCCAGTATCGATTGCTGGAATTGTATTCCGTATTTTAATTAGGGTAAAAATATCAATTTAACTGGACCAATGGCTACTTTGCCGTTATAATTTAAAATATGGTTAAACTCTAATAGCCAGCCCAAAAAGCAGCGAACTTAACTAATTTTTACGTCTATTCTAAACTATTTATGCTTATTTGTCACATTACTCTTCACACATACTATGTTGAAGTTTCATCGGTAAAAGCTTTAAACACTAACATATTGTGCTGAACGTTTATCCTATTTTAGGTCAGATATTTTTGTTCACATATTTTTTCCACATTAAAGAATGACTAAGGGTTGATTTCTTTTGAGTAATTTGATGACCCAAAAGGTCATCTTAAGATATAAAACTCAATTCTGCACTTTTAAGCTTTAAACACCTTATTTTATCCTTCTTCGATTTGCGCGCGTAGATCGGGCATATTTTCGAAAAGCTTTTATGTTAAAAGTTGATAAAAATAAGAATTTTTGCCTTCAAAAACTACATTTGAGTTGACTTTGGTCAACATTTTTGGTAAACGGATCCGGATTCATATTTTGACGATCCCGATGGGTCCGTATTGTGATTTGGGACTTGGGAATATGCCTAGAATTGAATTCAGAAGTCCCTAGCCTGAGATATCGAGCTTTGTCAAAATTTGAAAGTTAAAGGCTTAATGAATTTGAATTTTGAAATATTTGACCGAGGTTTGACTTTTTGGATATCGAGTCTGTATTTTGGTTCCGAAATCCAGTATAGGTCCAATACCATATTTATGACTTGTCTTTAAAATTTTGTGAGAAACGGAGTTGGTCTGACGTGATCCGGACGTCCGGTTGTGAAAATAGAAGTTTCAAAGTTTTCCTGAAAATTTTCATTTGATTTGGAATTTAATTCGTAGTTCTAGGTATTATTTTGGCGATTTGATCGCACGAGCAAGTTAGTATGATATTTTTAGACTTGTATGTACTTTTGGTTTAGAGCCTCGAGGGCTTGAGTGAGTTTAGTATAGGCCACAAAGTGAAAATTGGACTTAGAACTCAGCTGGTGTTCTAGATTTTTGTTGCAGGCCTCAGTCCTCGCATTTGCGAGGTCAATCATCGCATTTGCGACCAATGTCGGATTCGCATTTGCTAAGAGTAACTATGAAGGCCAGAGTTCGCCTTTGCGAAGAAACCTTCGCAATTGCGATGGGGACTGGGTGGGGGGGGAGAATCTTCGCATTTGCGATCATGGGGTCGCATTTGCGGTCAACTCAGTTCGTATTTGCGAACATTTCTTCGCATTTGCGAAGAAAGCAGAAATGTGGTAGTCTTCGCAAATGCGATGGATTTCTCGCATTTGCGGGCTTCGCAAATGCGATGAATTTCTCGCATTTGCGGACTTCGCAAATTCATAAATGCGACATCTACAACTGTGTAAATATGACTTAGAGAGGATTTTTGATTCATTCTTCAAATTTTCAAACTCAAGAACCCTAGAGGCAATTTTCCAAAGAAATTTTCTTCCCCAAATCATTGGTGAGTTATTCTAAACTAGTTTCTTTCAATTTTTCACTACTTTTCCTTAGATTTCAACCTAAAATCTAGATTTTTCATGGTGGGAATGGGGGGGGGGTTAGACAGAAATTAGGGACTGGTAAATTGGGGATTTAGACCTCAAATTGAGGTCAGATTCCAAAAAAAAATTACATAATCGGGTTTAGGGGTGAATGAGTAATCAGGTTTTGGTCCGAATTTCGGGTTTGGACCAAGCGTGCCCGTGTGTTAACTTTTGTTGACTTTTTTAATAATGACCTAAATTAAATTCTTTACAATCGTGGGTAGTTCCTAAGGCTTAATTTGAATCGTTTGATTGGTAAATTTCTAGATTCTATTGGTTTGGAGGCTTGTTTTAAAGGCAAAATAGTGGTTGAGCTTTGACTTCGGTCTTTGGAGCGAGGTAAGTAGCGTGGTTTACCTTGACTTGAGAGATTATGAATTATTTATCTATTTGCTACGTGTTTTGATATTGGGTGAAACGTATAGGTGAGGTGACGAATACCTATGCATTGTTGTCGGGTAAATCATGAGGGTGGAACTTGGTTTCTTGTAATTATTGCTTTCCTTTGACCATGTTATCCATGTTTAGACTAGTATAATCAAGTTGATCGTTCTTATCATGTTTACGGATCTTTTGGTGATAATTGAGTATTGATTTCAAAGTTGAGGTTGGTATCGTGGAATCAATTGTTGAAGTAAGACTTGTTCTTGTTATTTCTATCTCCCTGTTGTCTTTTGTTCATTGTTTTATGGCAAGGGAGAGCGTTAATGCATGGAGGGTGATGTCGTGCCATGTTATGAGAGAGTAAAGTATGAAGGGTAATGCTGTGCCATATTGTTAGTATTAATACATGAAGGGTGATGCCGTACCATGTTATGAGAGTTAATGCACGAAGGGTGATGCCGTACTATTTCTATTGATTATATGGTGAGGTTGAGAGTAAAAGTACGAAGGGTGATGCTGTGCATTTTCCTTCACTATGTTTACGTGTTCTTATTGGTTCAAGGTATATTGGTTGATCAAGTTCTTATTACTGTTGTGATTCTTTATCCTGTGACCCCTTCAGTATGTCCCCCTCCCAATATTACTTGTCTAGCTTTTACTTGCCATTATTTTGTACATATGCTGTTAAATTGCACAAGTTTATTATGTGGGTGTCTTGTCATAGCCTTGTCACTACTTCGTTGAGGTTAGACTTGACATTTACCAGTACATAGGGTCGGTTGTACTGATACTACACACTGTACTTTTGTGCAAATTTTGGTACTGGCCCGAGCTGATCGTGAGGTTAGCCGCTGGATTGATTGACCAGAGACACAAGGTAGATCTGCTGGCTTCCGCAGACCCTGGAGTCTCTCCCTAGTCTTAGTGTTTTACTGTTTCTTTTCCTTCAGAACAGTGTATTTCCTTTCAGACTCTGTTTGTAGTTAATCATAGTAGCTTGTGAGTTGTGACTCTAGATCCTAAATGTTTTAAATAATTCGGATTTATGTTATTCTGCAAAGCTATTTTAGTTTGTGTTTAGCTTAACTGTTCTTATTATTGAAATTGGTTAAAATTGGTATGAAGAATCCTCTAACGTTAGCTTTCCTAGCAAGTAAAATGTTAAGCGCCATCACGGTCCTGATGATGGGAGTTTCGGGTCATGACAAGTTGGTATCAGATCACTAGGTTGCCTAGGTCTCACAATTCATGAGCAGGCTTAATAGAGTCTGGAGGATCGGTACGGAGACGTCTGTACTTATTTTCCAGAGGTTTTGAAGTTTAGGAACAAATTTCACTTCTATTCTTCTTTGTCGTACGATTTTGTTCTCTCATTGCTAATTGAACTCTTCTACTATCGTTCTCTCGCAGATGGCGAGAACATGTACTGCATCTTCAGCCGAGCAGAAGCCAGAGCCCTAGTGGTAGCTCCTACGAAGGGTAGAGGTTGAGGCCGAGGCCGTGCCAAAGGTCAAGGCAGGGGCAGAGCTCAGCCCAAAGCTCGAGCAGCAGCACTAGCAGTGGAGTCTCAGGTAGAGTTCAGTGAGAAAGTTCCAAGCCAGAATATGCCAGCTAGACCAGCTCAGGTCTCGGAGGCGTTCATCACCACCCTAGTGCTTCAGGATGCTTTGGTCCGTTTAGTGGGTCTCATGGAGAGTGTGGCACAAGCCGGCACATTCCTTGTGGCACCAGCCATCTGTCAGGCTAGGGGAGGAGCACAAACTCTCGCTACTCACACTCCAGAGCAGATGTTTCAGACCCCAACAGTCCAGCCAGTTGGGGTAGTTCAGCCGGGTGTTTCGGCATTGGCCGATGATGGATCAACTATGTCTTTTGAGGCTTTATGGAGATTGGATAGGTTTACTAAGCTCTTTCTAGTTTACTGCAGTGGTGCATCTTTAGAGGACCCCCAAGACTATCTTGACAGCTGTCATGAGGTGCTACGGAACATGGGTAGAGTGGAGACCCATGGGGTCGATTTCACTGCATTTCAGTTGTCGGGTTCCGCCAAGAAATGGTGGAGGGATTATGTGTTGACCAGGACAAATGGATCACCTATTCTCACTTGGGACCAATTCTCTCAGCTATTTCTTGAGAAGTTCTTTCCTGTCATATTGAGAGAGGACTATCAGAGGCAGTTCGAGCGTCTTTAGCAGGGCTCTATGTCTGTCACTCAGTACGAGACCTGATTTGTGGATTTGGCCCATTATGCTATTCTTCTGCTTCCTAACGAGAGAGGGTGAGAAGGTTTATTTAGGGACTTGCTCAGCCTATCAAGTTGCATATGGACAAGGAGACTGGGAGTGAGATTTCTTTTTAAACAGCTACCAATGTTGCCAGATGAGTCGAGATGGTTCTAGCTCAGGGGAGTGGTCAGGGATTTGACAAGAGATATCGTCATTCTAGTGGATTTAATGGTGCCTCATCTGATGGAAGGGGTACTTTTGGTAAAGGCCATCCTCCCAAGCTATTTTATTCATCACTCCAGGCATCCCAAGGTGCTTCAGGTGGTCGTGGCCCTCATATGCACTATTCCAACCAGCTAGCCTATAGTACACCACTAGCTCCTATTAGTGCACCTCCGCTCCAGAGTTTTCAGGGTGGTTACTCAGGCCGACAGGGTTAGTTTTAGGGTCAGCAGTCACAACAGCCGAGGTCTTGCTATACTTGTGGTGATCTGAGGCACATTGCTAGATTTTGCCCTCGAGCAGCAAGCAGTTCTCAGCATCAGGGTTCTCGTGCCATGGTCCCGGCACCAGGTGATTCGTCTCCCACTCAGCCAGCTAGAAGTAGGGGTCAGACAGCTAGAGGTAGAGGCCATGCCACTAGAGGTTGAGGCCAACCAACCAGGAGCTGTCCTCGAGATGTTGTTCAGAGTGGTGGGCCCCAGACCTGATGCTTTGCCTTTCTAGCCAGGCCTGAGGCTGGGTCATCTGATGCGGTTATCACAAGTATGGTTTTAGTTTGCAGTAGATATGCCTCAGTTCTATTTGATCCGAGTTCTACTTATTCCTATGTGTTATCCTATTTTGCTTCATATTTGGTTATGCCTCATGATTCTTTGAGTGCTCCTGTGTATGTGTCCACCTTCGTAGGAGATGCTATAGTTGTAGATCGTGTTTATCGTTCGTGTGTGGTTACCATTGGGAGTCTTGAGACTCATGTAGATCTCCTACTTCTTGATATGGTTGATTTTAATGTCATTTTATGTATGGATTGGATGTCATCTTATCATGCTATATTGGATTGTCACGCCAAAATGGTGACCTTAGCCTTGCCGAGGTTGCCTCTATTAGAGTGGAAAGGGATTCCTGACCATTCTACCAGTAGGGTTATCTCTTATGTGAAGGCTTGGCATATGGTCGAGAAGGGGTGTCTAGATTATTTGGCTTATGTCCATGATTCTAGTACGGAGGTTCCTTCCATGGATTCAGTACTAGTCGTTCGCGAGTTTCTAGAGGTGTTTCCTGCAGACCTGCCGAGAATGCCACCCGACAAAGATATCGACTTCATTGATTTGGCTCCGAGCACTCAACCCATTTCTATTCTGCCACACCGTATGGCCTCGCTAAAGTTGAAAGAATTGAAGGAACAATTTCAAGATTTGCTTGATAAAGGCTCCATTAGACCTAGTGTCTTGCCCTGGGGTGAGCCCGTGTTGTTTGTGAAGAAGAAGATGGATCGATGAGGATGTGCATAGATTATCAGCAGTTGAACAAGGTCACTATTAAGAACAAGTATCCATTGACGAGGATTGATGACTTATTTGATCAACTTCAGGGTGCCAATGTGTTTTTAAAGATCGATTTGAGGTCTAGCTACCATCAATTGAGGATTAGGGCATCCGATGTCCCTAAGACAAATTTTCGGACTCGGTATGGGCATTATGAGTTTCTAGTGATGTCATTTGGGTTGACAAATGCCCCAGCAGCATTTATGGATTTGATGAACCGGGTGATCAAGCCCTATTTTGATTCCTTTGTGATTATGTTTATTGATGATATCTTCATCTACTCCCGCAGTCGAGAGGAGCATGAGCAGCATTTTCAGATCGTTCTTTAGACTCTAAGAGACATCCAATTATATGCTAAGTTTTCAAAATGCGAGTTTTGGTTGAGCTCAATAGCTTTCTTGGGGCACGTTGTGTCGACAGAGGGTATTTAGGTGGATCCTAAGAAGATTGAGGCAGTTAAGAACTGGCCTAGACCCACTTCAGCTACAGAGATCCTAATTTCTTGGGATTGGTGGGTTATTACTGTCGGTTTTTGGAGGGGTTCTCATCTATAGCAGCCTCGTTAACCAGGTTTACCTAGAAGGATTCCCCATTCAGATGGTCAGACGAGTGTGAGGCGATCTTTCAAAAGCTCAAGACTGTTTTGACTATGGTGTCGGTGTTGGTGTTGCCCACAGGTTCAGGATATTATACGGTATATTTTGATGCATCTCATATTAGGCTTGCTGCGGTATTAATGTAGGATGGTAGGGTGATTGCATATGCGTCGCGATAACGGAAGGTTCACGAGAAGAATTACCCTGTTCATGACTTAGAGCTAGCAACCATTGTTCATGCGCTGAAGATTTGGAGGCACTATATTTACGGTGTGTTGTATGAGGTATTCATGGATCATCGGAGTTTGCAGTACTTGTTCAAACAAAAGGAGCTCAATTTGAGGTAGAGGAGGTGGTTAGAGCTATTGAAGACTATGATATCACTATCTTGTATTATCTCGGGAAGGCCAACGTGGTGGCCGATGCCTTGAGTAGAAAGTCAGTGAGTATGGGCGGCCTTGTGTACATTCCAATCGGTGAGAGACTGCTTGCATTAGATGTTCAGGCCTTGGCCAATCAGTGGCGTGAGGTTGGATGTTTCTGAGCCTAGTCATGTTCTAGCTTGTACGATCGCTTGGTCTTCATTGTTTGAGCGCATTAGAGAGCAGTGGTATGCTGACCCTCATTTTCTTGTCCTTAGGGATACAGTGCGGCATTGTGATGCCAAGTAGGTTACGGTTGGATATGATGGAGTTTTGAAGATGTAGGGTCGTGTTTGTGTACCTAATGTGGATGAACTTCGCGAGTTGATTCGAGAGGAGGCCCACAGTTCCCGATATTCTATTCATCCGGGCGCCACCAAGATGTATCAGGACTTGCGAAAACATTATTGGTGGATGAGGATAAAGGAGGATATAGTTGCATATATAGCTCGGTGCAAGTAAAGTACGAGCGTCAGAGACCTGGTTGTTTGCTTTAGAAGATAGTAATTCCTGAGTAGAAGTGGGAGCGTATCACTATGGATTTCGTTGTTGGACTCCCATGGACTCAGAGGAAATTCGATGCTGTTTGGGTCATTATGGATAGGCTGACCAAGTCAGTGCATTTCATTCCTATGGTAGTTACCTATTCTTCAGAGTGGTTGGCAGAGATTTATATTCGTGAGATCGTTCATCTTCATGGTGTGCCCGTGTCTATCATTTCTGATCGAGGTACGCAGTTTACCTCACATTTCTAGAGGGAAGTACAGCGTGAGTTGGGCACGCAGGTTGAGCTGAGAACAACATTTCATCCTCAAAAGGGCGAACAATCCGAGCGCACTATTCAAATATTGGAGGATATGCTTAGCGCTTGTGTTATTGACTTTAGAGGCTCTTGGGATTAGTTCTTTCCACTTGCAGAGTTTTCTACAACAACAACTATCAGTCGAGTATCCAGATGACTTCTTGTAAGGCATTATATGGTAGACGGTGTCGATCACCAGTTGGATGGTTTGAGCCAGGGGAGGCTCGGCTATTGGGTATAGATTTGGTACATAACGCCTTGGATAAGGTCAAGATATCCCCACCTTTTCACCAGCCCAAGTCCTTTTCTATAACCGTTCGAGGACGAACGATTATTTTAGAGGTGGAGAATGTGATGAACCAAAAGGTCATCTTAAGATTTAGAACCCAATTCTGTACTTTAGCTTTATACACCAAATTTTATCCCTCCTTGATTTGCGTGCACAATCCGGGCATATTTTCGGAAAGCTTTTATGTTAAAAGTTGATAAAAATAATAATTTTTGCCTAAAAGCTTTATTTGAGTTGACTTCGATCAACATTTTTGGTAAACGAATCCGGATTCGTATTTTGATGGTCCCTGTGGGTTCGTATCGTGATTTGAGACTTGGGCGTATGTCCAAAATCGAATTCGGAAGTCCCTAGCTTGAGATATCGGGCTTTGTCGAAATTTGAAAGTTAAAGGCTTAATGAATTTGAAATGTTCGACCAAGGTTTTACTTTTTGGATACTAGGTCCATATTTTGGTTCAGGAACCCATATAGGTCCAATACTATATTTATGACTTGTCTGTGAAAATAGGTGAGAAACGGAGTTGGTTTGACATGATTCGGACGTGCGATTGTGAAAATAGAAGTTTCAAAGTTTTCTTGAAAATTTCATTTGATTTGGTGTTCAATTCGTAGTTCTAGGTGCTATTTTAGCGATTTGATCGCGCGAACAAGTTTGTATGATATTTTTAGACTTGTGTGCACTTTTGGTTTAGAGCAATAAGGGCTCGTGTGAGTTTCGGATAGGCCACAGAGTGAAAATTGGACTTAGAACTCAGCTGGTGTTCCAGATTTTTGTTGCATGCCTCAGACGTCGCATTTGCAAGGTCAATCATCGCATATGCGACCATTGTTGGGTTCGCATTTGCAATCTACTCATTGCATTTGTGAAGAGTAGTTGGGAAGGCTAAAGTTCACATTTGCGAACAAACCTTCGCAATTGCGATGGGACTGGGAGGGGAGAATCTTCACATTTGTGATCACGGGGTTGCATTTGCGGTCAGCCCAGTTCGCATTTGCGAACATTTCTTCACATTTGCGAAGAAAGAAAAAATGTGGGAGTCTTAACAAATGTTATGTATTTCTCGCATTTGCAGACTTCGCATTTGCAAAGCCCAGGTCTCAAATACGATATCTGCAGGTGGTAAATATGACTTAGACGGGATTTTTGATTCATTCTTCAAATTTTCAAACTCAAGAACCCTAGAGACAATTTTCCAAAGAACTTTTCTTCCCCAAATCATTAGTAAGTGATTCTAAACTAGTTTCTTTCAATCTTTCACTACTTTTCCTTAGATTTTAACCTAAAATCTAAAGTTTTCATGGTGGGAATTGGGGGGTTTTGGGTAGAAATTAGGGATATGGTAAATTGGGGATTTAGACCTCAAATTGAGGTCGTATTCCAAAATAAATTACATAACTGGGGTCGGGGGTGAATGGGTAATCGGGTTTGGTCCGAATTTCGGGTTTGGACCAAGCGGGCCCGAGTGTTGACTTTTGTTGACTTTTTCAATAATGACCTAAATCGAATTCTTTACAATCGTGGGTAGCTCCTAAGGCTTAATTTAAATTGTTTAGTTGGTAAATTGCTAGATTCTATTGGTTCAGAGGCTTGTTTGAAAGGCAAAGCGATGGTTGAGCTTTGAGTTCGGTCTTTGGAGTGAGTTAAGTGTCGTGGTTAACCTTGACTTTAGGGATTAGGACTTATTTGTCTATTTGCTACGTGTTTTGATATTGGGTGCAACATATAGGTGAGGTGACGAGTACCTCTGCGTTGTTGTCGGGTAAAGCATGCGGGTGGAACTTGGTTTCTAGTAATTATTGCTTTCCTTTGACCATGTTGTCCTTGTTTAGACTAGTATAATCAAGTTGATCGTTCTTATCATGTTTACGGATCTTTTGGTGATAATTGAGTATTGATTTCAAAGTTGAGGTTGGTATTGTTGAACCAATTATTGAAGTAAAACTTGTTCTTGTTATTTCTATCTTTTTGTTGTCTTTTGTTCATTGTTTTATGGTGAGGGAGAGTGTTAATGCACGAAGGGTGATGCCTCGTGCCATGTTATGAGAGAGTAAAAGCACGAAGGGTGATATTGTGCCATATTGTGAGTGTTAATACACGAAGGGTGATGCCGTGCCACGTTATGAGAGTTAATGCACGAAGGGTGATGTCGTGCCGTTTCTATTGATTATATGGTGAGGTTGAGAGTAAAAGCACGAAGGGTGATGCCGTGCATTTTTCTTTACTGTGTTTACTTGTTCTTATTGGTTCAAGGTATATTGGTCGATCAAGTTCTTATTACTGTTGTGATTCTTTATCTTGTAACCCCTCTAGCATGTCCCCCTCCCGATATTACTTGTCTAGCTTTTACCTGCCATTATTTTGTACATATGCTGTTAAATTGCACAGGTTTATTATGTAGGTATCTTGTCATAGCCTCGTCATTACTTCATCGAGGCTAGGCTCGACACTTACCGGTACATGGTGTCGGTTGTACTGATACTATACACTGCACTTCTGTGCAAAATTTGGTACTGGCCCGAGCTGATCGTGAGGTTAGCCGCTGGATTGATTGACCGGAGACCCAAGGTAGATATGCTGGCGTTCGCAGACCCTGGAGTCTCTCCCTAGTCTTAATGTTTTACTGTTTCTTTTCCTTCAGAACAGTGTATTTCCTTTCAAACTCTGTTTGTAGTTAATCATAGTAGCTCGTGAGTTGTAACTCCAGATCCTACATGTTTCAGATATTTCGGGTTTATGTTATTCCGCAAATCTATTTTAGATTCTGTTTAGCTTAACTGTTCTTATTATTGAAATTGGTTAAAATTGGTATTAAGAACCCTCTTACATTGGCTAGCCTAGCAAGTGAAATATTAAGCGCCATCACGATCCCGACGATAGGAATTCCGGATTGTGACAAGTATGGCTTATTTTTAGCACGAAAAATGGAGGTTATGACCCCATCTTTTCATCCTACCTTTAATTGATCAGTATAAGTGCTTGGCAAGTGCACATTTAATTGATCATCAAGCTAAGATTTTGGATATACACTCATAGGAATAAGCTGAACCACACAAATGATTATTTGATTATGCAAATTTAAGACAGGATGAAGATAACTCTGCCACTTTGACCATGGGAAAGATCACAAAAATTGGCTTTTTTGGATACAAAGCTAGTTCATGTTTGAAGAACAATACCTTCTTATCATTTTCTCAAATCATAAAGATTATATGCTGCTCCTTCCATACTTCCTTCTCAAGATACAATTCATAAAATGTTACCTCACCACAACTTGAAAATTTTTGTAGAAATATGATACTTTTTGGAGTAGTCTTTAACTTTTGACCCTCGCTTATCTTATGAAAAGAACTTTAAGGTCAAAAGTTAAAAGTATTATGTACTTTGAGGCTATTTGTGTACTTTACCCCCCAGAATTCCTCATTATATTCATCTAATAATTGCTTAAAACTCCACTCTAGTCGTTAAGACTTAGTCCATGGAGTGTCAAGTGTTGGGCATAGCGCACAAACGATCATTCTTAGGGCTACTATTTAGGGATTGATCAGTACTTATTTTGTCCTAAAATTTTAAACTAAAAATTTTAATTTCAGGATAATTCAAGACATTTGTGTCCCTATAAATTGAACTGAAATTCAGAATGTATTGTCTAATTTCAAAATAACAGCTTATTAAAATGGCTACGTGGTTCCATTTCTACTCAAATGTTGCATTTACCAGTTGATAAGGGTCTAATTTGATCGGACGGAGGGAGCAAATTCCTAGGCCCTTTCCATTGTTCTAGGCCTTTACATTATATTTAATGTAATATAATCATTTGAATACCCCCAATTTTTTTATTTGATTAAACTAGTATTAGCACCCGAATGATATGCGAAAAATATTAACCATATTATATGATCTAAGTTGTTTGAGTATATTAAGTCACATTGCTTGAATTAAATCCAATTCCCTTCTGGGTGTCCGTGAAACATACCCAACAAAAGAATCTTATGAAATTAGAAAAAGATTAATATAGTGTCATGACCCAAGTTCTCTCTCCGTGAACCGTCGTGACTGTACCTAGTCTCTATGCCTAGGTAAGCCTAATATTTGCGAAACATGAAATGAAAACATAATAGATAACAACTAACAGGAAATTTTAAATAAGAAATTAAGATGCTGCTCGGAATATACAATAATCACTCTCAAAATGTACATAAACTCTCTCAATACTCAGAACATCGTAAGACACAAACTACAAAAAGAAAACAGTATTTCTATACTCTAAAGTCTAAACAAAGGAAACACAAGAAGTGTTTGATATGGGGAAGAGTAGAAAGGGACTCCGAGGTCTGCAGACACGGCAGATATATCTTGAAGTCTCTAAAGCTGTCTCGCCTCACTGATAATGCGGCTGATAAGTGCTACCTAGATCTGCAGACGAAAAATATGTGCAGGGAAGGACATGAGTACACCACAACGGTACCCAGTAAGTGCCAAGCCTATCCTCAGTCGAGTAGTGATGAGATCAGGTCAGAGCCCTACTGGTATAATATAATAAAATAAGACAGAATGAAATATCGCAGTAAAAATAAATGCTGAACTCTAACAGGAATAAAACCATAGAAGGACAACAGGTCACACACGGAGATAACAATAGGGGATCTCCCGAGATACCGTCCCGTAGTCCCAAACGTAAATGTGCAGGGGGATCTCCCAGAATACCATTTTGTAGTCCCAAAGTAAATATGCAACACAGGGAGATCTCCCGAAATACCGTTCCGTAGTCTCAAAGTAAATATTTAGTATAGGGGGATCTCCCGGAATACCTTTCCATAGTCCCAAAGTAAATATGAAGCTCAACCAACAAAATAACAATCATAGCAAGAAAGCCTACAGTTCAGACTAAGTTCAAGTCAAGGAAAATAGGAAATTCACTAAGCATGCTGCACAAAATTAAAATAAACAATTAAGGCAAGTAGACATACTATTCTAAGCTAACATGATACTACGCGTGCTGATAAAACTCAAATAAGGAGGAATACAGGTTATTACTTAGAAGGGATCAGGGTTTTACAATAATTAGCCCGTGTACGTACTCGTCACCTCATGTACACGGCACTCACATATCAAAATAGTACCAAATCCTAAAGGGGGTTCCCATACACAAGGTTAGGCAAGCCACTTACCTCGAACCAAGATCAAATCAATTCGTAACAATGCTTTTCCCATGAATACCCGACTCCGAATGGCCAAATTCTAGCCAAAATCAATTACACAACATAAATATAACTACAAGAAACTAATCTAGCTAATGAAATCACAGCTAAAGCAAGAAATTGAAAAATCGCTCAAAAAGCCTCGCCGAGCCCACGTCTCGTAATTGGGTAAAAGTTACAAATTATGAGCACTCATTCACTCATGATTCCAACCATACCAAATTTACTCAAATTCGATACCAAAATCTCGATCAAAACCTCAAAATTCGGCCTAAGAACTTTTCTCAAATGTTCCACAAATTTTCACCCCAAATCACTAATTTAATGATGAAATTAAGGACATAATCATGGGAATTAACAAAAACTAGGTAAGAATCACTTATCCCAAACACTCACGCAAGAATCTCTCCAAAAATTGCCTTCTACCGAGCTCCCACTTCAATTTTGTGATATGAACTCAAAATCCTCGATTTTGAACTTTAAATTCTGCCCAAGTGCTCCCTTCTTCGCGAACGCGGTTAATGCCTCACGTTCGTGAAGCACATGTTGCTTCAGTCCTAAAAACACTCATCGCGAACGCGATGCACTGGTCGCAAATGTGGAGCTCACAATTCCTGACCTTACACGAACGCGGGACAAACATCGCGAACGCGTAGGCTATTTTTCCTGGAGCCCATCTGACCGTTGAGTTTACGCAAATGCGAGGTCCTTATCGCGAACGCGTAGCCTTAATGTTCCATACCTTCACGAACGCGGGAACAACGTCGCAAATGCAAAGATCAAACCCTGCTACCTTTCCCAGATTCTCTACACGATTGCGAGACCTCTCTCACGAACGCAATGAAGGAATGGTCTGCAAGAAAACACCAGAAAATCTTCCAACTCCCAAGGTCCAAAAATGATCCGTTAAGCACCCGAATCAACCCGAGGCACCCAGGACTTTAAATAAACATACCAACAAGTTCTAAACACCATACGAACTTAGTCGAGCCCTCAAACCACATCAAACAATGCTAAAATCATGAATCGACCTCCAATTCAAACTTAAAGAACTTGAAACTTCACATTTCTACAACTGATGCCGAAACTATCAAACCACGTCCGAATAACCACAAATTTTGCAGATAAGTCATAATCAACATTACGGACCTTCTCAAACTTTCAAAATCGGAATCCGACCCCAATATCAAAAAGTCCACTACCGGTCAAAAACTCCGAAAATTCGATTTTTGCCATTTCAAGCCTAAATGAGCTACAGACCTCCAAAACACAATCTAGACACCCCTAAGCCCAAAATCACCCAACAGAGCTAACGGAATTGACAGAACTTCATTCCGGATTAGTGTTCACACTGTTCTGACTACAGTCCAAATTCTAAGACTTAAGCTTCCATTTAGGGACTAAGTGTCACAAAACACTCCAAAAACCAAAACGAAACCTCCCAACAAGTTATAATAGCAGAAAAAAGCTACGGGGAAGCAGTTAATAGGGGATCGGGGCTATAACTCTCAAAAAGACCGGCCAGATCTTACATCCTCCCCCTCTTAAAATAATCGTTCGTCCTCGAACAAGCATAGAGATATACCTAAAATGGTGAAAAGATGAGGATAACGGCTACGCATATCCTGCTCGGTCTCCCAAGTCGCCTCCTCGACCGGCTGACCCCTAAACTGAACCTTAACTGATGCAATGTTCTTTGACCTCAGCTTTCAAACCTACATGTCCATAATAGCCATTGGCTCCTCAACTTAATATAGATCCTTGTCCAACTAGACTGAGCTAAAATCCAACACGTGAGACGAATCACTATGATAGTTCCGGAGCATAGAAACATGGAATACCTGATGAACTCTTGCTAGGTTGGGAGGTAAGGCAAGCTCATAAGCAACCTGCCCAACTCGCCGCAACACCTCAAATGGACCAATGAACTTGGGCTCAGCTTCCCCTTCTTTCCGAACCTCATAACGCCCTTCATAGGTGAAACCCGGAGCAAGATCCGCTCTCCAACCATGAATGCAACATCACGAACCTTCCGATTCGCATAACTCTTCTGCCTGGACTGAGTTGTGCAAAGTCTATCATGAATCACCTTAACCTTCTCTCAATCATCCTGAACCAAGTCTGTTCCCAATAATCTAGCCCCGCCCGGCTCGAACTAACCCACTGGGGACCGACACCGCCTACCATACAGAGCCTCATACGGTGCCATCTAAATACTGGACTGATAACTATTATTTTAGGCAAACTCTGCAAGGGGAAGAAATTGATCCCAAAAACCTCCAAACTCCATCACACAAGCACAAAGCAAATCATCCAGAATCTGAATAGTGCGCTCGGACTGCCCGTTCGTCTGAGGGTGAAATTATGTGCTCAACTCCACCCGAGTACCCAACTCATGCTGTACTACTCTCTAGAATCGTGATGTAAATTGTGTACCCCTATCAGAGATGATAGATACCAACACGCCATTAAGTCTTACAATCTCACGGATATAAACTCGATCCAGCTGCTCGAATGAATAGGTAGTTATCACAGGAAGGAAATGAGCTGACTTGGTCAACCTATCCATAATAACCCAAACTGCATCAAACTTGCACTGAGTCCATGGGAGTCCAACAATGAAATCCATAGTGATCCACTCCCATTTACACTCTGGAATCTTTAACTACTGAAGAAAACCACATGGTCACTGATGCTCATACTTCACCTGCTGATAATTTAGGCACCGGGATACATACTCCACTATGTCCTTCATTCTACACTACTAATAATGCTGCCTCAAGTCCTAATAGATCTTCGTGGCACCTGGATGAATGGAGTGCCGCAAACTATGAGCCTCCTAAAGAATCAACTCATGCAATTCCTCTATATTGGGCACATATAGCCTGCCATGCATCCTCAATGCACCATTATCCCCAATAGTGACCTCCTTAGCATCCCGTGCTAAACCGTGTCCTTAAGGACAAGCAGATGAGGGTCATCATACTAATGCTCCCTGATACGATCATAAAGAGAAGACCGGGAGACCACACAAGCCAAAACTCGACTCGACTAAGAAATATCCATTCTAACAAACTGGTTCGCTAAGGCCTGAACATCCAATGCTAATGGCCTCTCTACTGCTGGCAAATATGCTAAGCTCCCCAAACTCCCCGCCCTGCAACTCAAGGCATCGGCCACCATATTGGCCTTTCTAGGATGTTATAGAATAGTGATATCATAATCCTTAAGTATCTCTAACCACCTCCGCTAACGCAAGTTAAGGTCCTTCTGCTTGAACATATGCTGCAAACTCCGGTGATCAGTGTAGATCTCACAAGTGACACCATACAAATAATGCCTCCAAATCTTCAGGGCATGAACAATAGTTGCTAACTCAAGGTCGTGGATATGATAGTTCTTTTCATGCACCTTTAGCTGTCAGGATGCGTAGGCGATCACCCTACTGTCCTGCATCAACACCGCATCGAGACCAACTCGCAATGCATCACAATAAATAGTATAAGACCCCAAACCTGTAGGCAATACCAATATTGTGGCTGTAGTCAAAGCTGTATTGAGATTTTGAAAGCTCTCCGCACAATCCTCCGTCCATCTGAACGGAGCACCCTTATGGGTCAGCCTGGTCATAGGTGCTGCAATAGATGAGAATCTCTCAGCAAATTAACGGTAATACCCCGCCAAACCAAGGACGCTCCGGATCTCTGTAGCTGAGAATGGTCTGGGCCAACTCTGCAGTGCTTCCACCTTCTTCGGATCCACTTTGATCCCTTCACTTGACAATACGTGACCCAAAAATGCCACTGAATCCATCCAGAACTCACATTTTGAGAACTTTGCATATAATTTCTTCTCTCTCAAGGTCTGAAGCACCGTCCTCAGGCGTTGCTCATGATCTTCCCAACTCCGGGAGTACACCAAAATGTCATCAATAAAAACAATGACGAATGAGTCAAGATAGGGCCGAAATACACTGTGCATCAAATGCATAAATGCTGCTAGGGCGTTGATCAACCCAAATGACATCACAAGGAATTCGTAATGACCAAATCGAGTCCTGAAAGTAGTCTTCGGGTAACCTGGCTCCCGAATCTTCAACTGATAATAACCTGAACACAAGTCAATCTTGAAAAACACTCGGGCACCCTGTAACTGATCAATTAGGTCATCAATACGAGGTAAAGGATACCGGTTCTTTACTGTAACTTTGTTCAACTGTCGATAATCAATGCACATACGCATAGAACCATCCCTTTTCATTAAAATCAAGGCAGGAGAACCCCAAGGTGACACACTGGGCCAAATGAAGCCTTTCTCAAGAAATTCCTATAATTGTTCCTTTAACTCCTTCAACTCAGGAGGGGCCATACGATAAGGAGGAATAGAGATAGGGTGAGTGCCCGGGAACAAATCAATGCCAAAATCAATATCTCTGTCGGGCAGCATGCCCGAAAGATCAGCTGGAAACACGTCAGGAAAATACCTCACTACTAGGACTGACTCACCTGTCGGGGTATCAATACTGATATCTCTCACATAAGCTAGATACGTGTCGCACCCCTTCTCAACCATTCGTTGAGATTTAAGAAATGAAATAACTCTGTTGTAAGTGTAATCTAAGGTACCCCTCCACTCTAATTGCGGTACATCTGGCATAGCCCGTATCACGGTCTTGGCGTGACAATCAAGAATCGCATAATGAGGTGATAACCAGTTCATGCCCAAGATAATATCAAAACCTACCATGCTGAGCAATAATAAATCGGCTCTGGTCTCACAACCACTAAGAGTAATCAAACACGACCGATACACGCGGTCCATAACAAGAGAATCTACCACAGGAGTAGACACATAAACATGAGAACTCAAAGAATCCCAAGATACGCCCAAATGTGGGACAAAATAAGATGACACATAGGAATAAGTAGAGATTGGATCGAATAGAACCGATGCATCTCTATGACAGACTGGGACAATACCTGTAATGATAGAATCGGAAGCAACAACCTATGTATGAGCAGGAAGGGGATAGTATCTAGCCTGGCCTCTCCTTCTAGGGCGACCTCTACCTCCCTGACCTCCACCTTGAGCTGGCTGAGCAGGAAAGCCTAATAGGAATGAAATCATAGAAAGACAACAGCTCAACACACAGAGATAAAAATAGGGGATCTCCCGAGATACCATCCCGTAGTCCCAAACGTAAATGTATATGGGGATCTCCCGGAATACCATTTCGTAGTCCCAAGTAAATATGCAAGACAGGGAGATCTCCCAGAATACCGTTTCGTAGTCTCAAAGTAAATGTGCAGTACAGGGGGATCTCCTGAAATATCGTTTCGTAGTCCCAAAGTAAATATGCAGCTCAACCAACGGAAATAACAGTTACAACAAGAAATCCTACAGTTCAGACTAAGTTCAAGTCAAGGAAAATAGAAAATTCACTAAGCATGCTGAACAGAGTTCAGATAAATAATTAAGACAAGTAGACATGCTATTCTAAGCTAACATGATACTACGCATGCTGATATAACTTAAATAAGGAGGGAAATAGGTTATTACTTAGCAGGGATCGGGTTTTTACAATAATTAGCCCGTGTACGTACTCGTCACTTCACGTACACGACTCTCACATATCAAAATAATACCAAATCCTATGGGGGGTTCTCCCACACAAGGTTAGGCAATCCACTTAACTCTAACCAAGCTCAAATAGATCTGAAACAATGCTTTTCCCACGAATATTCGACTCCGAATGGCCCAAATCTAGCCAAAATAAATTACACAATATAAATATAACTATAAGAAACTAATCTAGCTAATGAAATCAAAGCTAAAGCAAGAAATTGGAAAATCGCTCAAAAAGTCTCCCAGACCCACGTCTTAGAATCGGGTAAAAGTCATAAATTATGAACACCCATTCACTCACGAGTCCAACCATACCAAATTTACTCAAATCCGATGCTAACTAATCTAGCTAATGAAATCAAAGCTAAAGCAAGAAATTGAAAAATCGCTCAAAAAGCCTCCGAACCCACGTCTTGAAATCGGGTAAAAGTCATAAATTATGAACACCCATTCACTCACGAGTTCAACCATATCAAATTTACTCAAATTCGATACCAAAATATTGATCGAAACCCCAAAATTCGGCCTAAGAACTTTTCTCAAAATTTTCCCAATTTTTCACTCTAAATCACTAATTTAATGATCAAATTGAGGACATAATCATGGGAATAAACAAAAACTAGGTAAGAATCACTTACCCCAAACACCCAACTAAGAATCTCTCCAGAAATCGCCTTCTACCGATCTCCCAATTCAATTTTATGATATGAACTCAAAACCCTCAATTTCGAACTTTAAATTCTGCCTAGGTGCTCCCTTCTTCGCGAACACGATCAGAGCCTCGCGTTCGCGAAGCACAAGCTGCTTCAGTCCTAAAAACACTCATCGCGAAAGTGATGCACTGGTCGCGAACGCGGAGCTCACAATGCCTGACCCTACACAAACACGGTACAAACATCGTTAATGCGTAGGCTATTTTGCCCGGAACCCATCTGACCGTTGACTCTTTGCGAATGCGAGGTCCCTATCGTGAACGCGTAGTCTTAATGTTCCATACCTTCACGAATGCGGGAAAAACGGCGCAAATGCAAAGAACAAACCCAGCTGCCTTTCCCAGATGCTCTACGTGATCGCGAGACCTCTCTCGCGAATGCGATGAAGAAATGGTCTGCAACAAGACACCAGAATATCTACCAACTCCCAAGGTCCAAAAATTATCAGTTAAGCACCCAAAATCAACCCGAGGCCCCCGGGACATCAACCAAAAATATCAACAAGTCCAAAAATACCATACAAACTTAGTCAAACCCTCAAACCATATCAAACAACGCAAAAATCATGAATCACCCTCCAATTCAAACTTAAAGAACTTGAAACTTCAAATTTCTACAACCGATGCCGAAACCTATCAAACCACGTCCGAATGACTCCAAATTTTTCACACAAGTAATAATCAACATTACAGACCTACTCAAACTTCTGGAATCAGAATCCTACTCCGATATCAAAAAGTCCACTACCGGTCGAAATCTCCAAAAATTTGACTTTCGCCATTTCAAGCCTAAATGAGCTATGGGCCTCCAAAACACAATCCGGACACGCCCCTAAGCCAATGGAGCTAACGAAATCGATGGAACTCCATTCCGAAGTCGTCTTTACACCGTTCCGACTACGATCCAAATCCTGACTTAAGCTTCCGTTTAGGGACTAAATGTCCCAAAACACTCCAAAAACCAAAACGAAACTTCCCGGAAAGTCACAATAGCAGAAAAAGATACGGGGAAAGCTGTTAATAGGGGATCAGGACTATAACTCTCAAAACGATCGGCCGGGTTGTTACATATAGTCATCAAAAAACTTTTTAGTTCCTTATTTTTCTTTATTACATAATCTATTAATTATTTCATTTGCTATTATGACATTTTATTGGCTTGTCACTTGACTTAATATTTTTGTCAATTACAAGCAATGCTTTCATTATTCTATATTTTTTTATTTTAGTTTTGTCTATTATGATTTTGGTTATGTTGTATTATTCATTGTATGAATTTTCTCATTGTTATTCAAAAGATACTTTCTCATCTCAAATTCAAATAAGTGTTATCTCTATATTTTATTATAAATATTTTTTTATGAGTAAGGTTATTTACTCGTTACTTAGAAATTATTTTATTGTTCAATATTTTATGATTGTTAATTTATTAAGATTTCAATTATATGGTATTATCTATCGTATGTCTATTCTCATCATAATTGAAAACACAATTTTTCATCTCTAATTTAAATAAGTCTCATCCTTCTATTTTTTATAGAGTTTTATTTTTTTCTGTTTTTTTTTCATTATTTGTTGTTATTGCATTATTCTTTACTTAGTTATTTTACATTTTCATGTTGGCTTTTTATTATTTTACCTTTCGACAAAATGTCCTTGACTAACATAAAAAAGAGTAATATAAATTTTTCTAACACCTGGAAATTTAATTTATTCACTTTGATTTTATTGCCAAAATTTTTAGGTAATATTTGAATTTATAAATAATATCTTTGAGTATTATTTAATACCCTCAAATTACCTATCTTCTTCTATATATATATATATATATATATATATATATATATATATATATATATATATATATATATATATATAAATTATTTAATGCTTTACCTCTAATTTAAATAATTAACCTTTGAATGTTAATCTCCAAACTCAGCTCCAGCAAAAATGAGGTTCTATTTTACAATTCAAATTCAAAGTATTTATGTTTCCTTTTCTAAGGCTTAAGTATTAGTCTTGTCCTAATACGGTCAAGTGACTTATTTTTATTTTGCCACTTGATTTAACCACATTGCAACTGCTCTCCTTTTATGTATATAAATTTTCAACCTACTTGTCAAGGTGGCCATCAGTTCTCTCATCCTTTTATTTTTTGACACTAAACTATTTTGCGCTTATTTGTTTCATGATTTTCTGCTGTAAAATGACATATGTAATATATAATAAAATCAGTTACTACTTGTTAACATTTTATTTCCATGTGAAAGTAATCTCAGTTAGTCATTTTAGTATATCTCTAATTTAGTTAAAAATTAATTAAGAATCTTGTAATTAACTTATGTTCATTTATAATCTTCGAAAGTTAATCATCACTTAATCTGGAGTTAATGTGTTGCCTATATTATCCTTTTAAGTTACATTTTCTTTCCTTTTATTTCTTATATTCGTTTCCCATTTGTTCCTATATATTGTTTACAACAGCTTAATCCTGACATCAAAAGCCCCATTGATCCTATCTTTGTATTGAATTTCTTGGTGTTTTAATAAGGAATCATTAATTACTTCTCAAGCATAGCTTTGCTTATATTTGCCCTCTTTAGTGTTCTCGGTAAGTTTCATACTCATTTATGTGATCTATTTAATTAATAAAATTATCACTACCCAATTCTATTATAAACCGTGATGGCGCCCAACATTGTTGCTAGGCAAACCAACATCAAACAATCTAGTGGTTTTCTATTTTTAATAAGCTTGCTAAGTAAATAACTTTCCTCATTTTAAAAGATTTAGGAAATGACAAATGTAAAATACTTAAACGAAAGCAATTGAGTGCAAATCGAAATCATAAAAATAAACCCAAAATCATAAGTCTACTAGTGTGTGCAAAGACCCGGTGTCACAAGTATATGAGCATTGTAGTAGAATATACAAAAAAATACTAGTCTACTGTCTGAAATGAAATAGACAGAAAAATATAACAAAAGAAAGACTCCAGCTGCTGCAGAACGGCTCGGAAGGCAGTTCACCGTAAAGTCTTGAAGTGTAAGTCAAGCGTGCGCGCCAGACTGATATCCAGCTGCACCTGCCTCAGATCCTACATATTTAAGTGCAGAAGTATAGCGTGAGTACATGAAAACATGTATCCAGTAAGTATCTAGCCTAATCTCGAAGAAGTATTGACGGGGAGTCGACTCCGACACTTACTAAGGGCCAACAATATACTAATTTGAAATTCTAATTAACATCATATATATAGAAATGATAATATAACTCAGAGTAAGAAATAAATGAACAATCCTTTCACTATTTTTAAGAACCAAATCATTTCCCTCATATAAAGCAAGTAATTTTTCAAGCCAGTGAATTTATATCAAATATAAAGGGACTTTCAGTTTTATTCTCACGCATGAATTATGCCGAGGACGTACGGTCCGATCCAAATATACATATATATAATTGTGTGCACTGACGAGGGTCGAACAACACGAACTATAGATGCATCTATTAACCTGCCGATGCGAATGACCCGCTCCCATGAGAGTAGTGAAAAAGTCACCCCGCTCGCGGAATATACTTGCGACGCGGTTAAATATAAATTTGTCAAGTTAATCATAACATCCCTCAATTCTTTTCAAAATAAGGAAATTCAACTTGAAACTTTTGAAATCTTAAAATCCTCAAGTTATCCCTCTTTGATACAATTAACAAATATAATTTGATAACGGTGTCCACACAACATGGTATAAACCTAAAACTACTCGGACATAAGCAAGAATAGTAGCGACGTACGGATTCTCATCACTTCGTGCGTACGTAGCCCCCCACAAATAGCAACACATATTAATTAAGTTCACCTATGGGGTTATTCCTCTTACAAGGTTAGAAAAGAGGCTTACCTTGTCTTAAGGCCTACTTTCCGGTTCGAGATTGTGGCCAAACCCTCAATTCGGTGCCAAACGAATCGAAGCTAGTCAAATATTATATAAAATAATTACTACATGCTTAGAAGTTTATACCATAACTATCAAAGTGATTTCCCAGACCTATTTGCAAAATTCCTAAAATTCACCCCAAGCCCACATGCCCGGATTTCAGAAATATTTGAAGAAAGTTGTTACCAATAACCTCATGAACTCAAATATATAATTTTTACTAAATTGCATAACACATTTCGTGGCTAAATCTCATTTTTATAAAAAACCTAGGTTTTCACCTAAACCCATAATTTTCACTAATTTATATATTATAATCTACCCATAAACAATGTATTTAACTCACATTGTATAGAAATTACTTACCTCAAAGTGCTAAGTGAAATCCCTCTCTAAGAGCTCCAAGAATTGCCCAACAATGGAAGAAAATGAGCCAAAATAGCCTAATTCCCGTTTTTAAAAGATGATTCTGCCTAGGGGTCCCTATACGCGATCGCGACCAGGCTCTCGCGAACGCGATGGATAAACTTGAGGAGCCCAGAAAAAGACTCTACACGATCACGAGAAGGCCTATGCGAAGGCGAAGCACTGGGTTGCCTACACCTCGCGAACGCGTAAGGCAACTGGGCTGCCTAGGCCCAGGCCCAGGCTTCTATGCGAATGCGACCTGCCCAATGCGAACGCGAAGGATAAAAGGGCCCAGGCCTCTGCCAATCTGGCCCTGCTTGTGGGAACGCGAAGGGTAAAAACCTCCAGTCCCCAAATCCTTCAACGCGAACGCGAGGGTCTGCCCACATTCGCGAAGAAGGAAACTAGAAGCAGAAATCTAGTGTGTTTCAACTTAGCCCCGTGCGGTTCGAAACGCACCCAAGCCCATCGGGACCCCATAAAACTACTCCAACAATTCTATAAATATAATACGGACTTGCTCGAACTCTCGAAACACGTAAAACAACATCAAAGCCAAGAATCACACCCCAAAATCAAATTTTCAACTTATGAACTTCAAGTTTCCAAATCGCTCCGAACACTGAATCATACTTAGGCCCCGTTTTGCCAAGAGTTTTCCCAAAATAAATTTGGGATTTATTTTGAAAACTCATGTTTGGCCATAAATTTTGCCCACATTTTGGCAAAATCCCAAATTCCAAACCCCAAATCCCAAAATCACCCCAATTGTTGATTTTGGGCCAAAATCCCAAAACTTGAGAATTATATACATGTTTTTCCAAAATAAAATTGGGAAATATGTTTTGAAAACGTATGTCCAAACACATTTTTATCTTCAAACCAAACTTCATCCAAATCAGATTTTTCAAAACAAATTTGGAATCTATGGCCAAATGCTAGCTTAGACTACTCGTAATGACACCAAATTTTGCGTGCAAGTCTTAAATGATATTATAGAACTATTCTCAGTCTCAAAATATCATTCGGACCTTGGTATCACCAAAAACATACTCCAAACCAAATTTAAAGATCTTATAAAACCTTCAAAGAACCAACTTTCACTATTAGGCGCCAGAACGCTCCAGGATCATCCAAAACCTGATCCAAACATAAGCTTAAGTCCAAAATCATCATACAAATCTATTGGAACCGTCAAATCCAGATTCCGAGGTTGTTTACGCAAAATGTTGACCGATATCAAACTTGGCCTTTTTAGCCAACCTTAAGGAACCAAGTGTTCCGATTTTAACTCGAACCTTTCCATATTCCGAACTAACCATCCATGCAAGTCATAAAACATTAAAAGCACGTATGGGAAGTCTTATTTAGGGGAACGAGGTTCTAGAAAGCAAAAATGACCGGTCGAGTCATTACATCCTCCACTTCTTAAACAAATGGTCGTCCTTGAACGGGTTTAGAATCGTACCTAGAGTGCTAAATAAGTGTGGATATCTGCTTCGCATGTCCTCCTTGGACTCCCAAGCCACCTCTTCGATTGGTTGTCCCCTCCACTGAACCTTTACCGTATAAATCCTCTTGGATCTCAACTGGCGGACCTGTCTAGCAACAATGGCAACTGGCTCCTTCTCATAACCTATGATCTCATCTAACCGAATTGTGCTGAAGTCTAACACATGTGACAAGTCGGCATGATACCTTCGGAGCATAGTCATGTGAAAATCCGGATGAACTCCTGATAGTCTGGGAGGTAAGGCAAGTTCGTAAGCAACCTCCCCAACTCGTCTCAACACCTTAAATGAGACTATAAACCTTGGGATCAACTTGCCCTTCCTCCCGAATCTCATAATCCCCTTCATTGGAAAGACTTTCAAGAGAACCTTCTCTCCTACCATAAATGATAAATCATGCGCCTTCTGATCCGCATAACTCTTTTGTCTGGATTATGCTATGCGAAGTCGCGTCGGAATCAACTTTACCTTTTCCAAGGCATCCTTCACCAAATCAGTACCACATAACTTAGCTTTGCTGGGATCAAACCACCCGATGGGAGAACTACATCACCGGCCATATAAGCCTCAAATTGAGACATCTCAATGCAGGACTGATAATTGTTGTTGTAAGCAAACTCGGCCAAAGGCAAGAATTGATCCCATTGCCCTCCAAAGTCAATCACGCATACTCTAAGCATGTCCTTCAGGATCTGAATTGTGCGCTCCGACTACCCATCGGTCTATGGATGAAATGTTGTGCTGAGCTCTACATAGGTCCCCAATTCACTCTGTACTACTCTCCAGAAATGCGAAGTAAACTGAGGGCCCCTATATGATATGATGAAAATAGGCACACCATGCATTCAAACTATCTCCTGAATATAATCTAGGCCAACCTCTTTGAATTATACGTAAAACTGGAATGAAGTGTGCCGACTTGGTCAACCTGTCGACAATGACCCAAACTGCATCAAACTTCCGCAAGGTCCGCGGCAACCCAACTACGAAGTCTATAGTAATGCGCTCCCATTTCCACTCCGGTATAGTCATCTGCTAGATTAGGCCACCTAGCCTATAGTGCTCATACTTAACCTGCCGGCAATTTAGGCACCTAGCTACATGCTCAACTATGTTTTTCTTCATCTGCCACCACCAATAATGCTGTCTGAGGTTGCGATACATCTTCGTAGCACCTGGATGCATGGCATACCAAGAACTGTGTGCCTCCTCTAGAATGATCTCTCTTAAGCCATCAACATTAGGAACACATAGACGACCCTGGAATCGCAGAACACCATCCTCACCAATAGAAACCTCCTTGGCACCACCCTGTAGTTCTGTCTCTTTAAGAACCATCAAATGCGAATCATCAAACTGTCGAGCCTTGATCTGCTCTAATAGTGAAGACTGGGCAATAACGCATGCAAGATCTCGGCTGATCACTGAAATGTCCAACCTCACAAGTCTGTTAGCGAAGGACTGAATGTCCAAAGCTAATGGCCTCTCCTCTGCTGAAATGAATGCCAATCTACCCATACTCTGTGCCTTTCTGCTCAAAGCATCTGCAACTACATTCTCCTTGCCCGGATGATAAAGAATGGTGATGTCATAATCCTTTAGTAACTCAAGCCATATGCGCTGCCTCAAATTGAGATCCCTTTGCTTGAACAAATACTGCAAGCTACGATAATCGGTGTACACCTTACAGGAAACCCCATAAAGATAATGCCTCCAGATCTTAAGAGCATGAATAATAACAACTAACTCTAGATCGTGCACAGGGTAATTCTTCTCATAAATCTTCAGCTAATGTGAAACATATGCAATAACTCACCCCTCCTGCATCAGTACACAACCCAAGCCAATGCGTGAAGCATCATAATACATCGTATACATCCTCGAATCGGAGAGCAACACTAGAACCGGTGTCGTAGTCAAAGTTGTCTTGATCCTCTAAAAGCTCGCCTCACAATTATCAGACCAACGGAACGGAGCACCCTTCTGGGTCAATCTAGTCAAAGGTGCTGCAATAGATGAAAAGACCTCCACAAACCGACAATAATAACCTGCTAATCCCAAGAAGCTCCTGATCTCAGTCGTCGAAGTGGGACGAGGCCAACTCTGAACTGGCCCAATCTTCTTGGGATCTACCTTAATACCCTCGCCTAATACAACATGCCCCAATAATGCCATAGAATCTAGCTAAAACTCACACTTGGAGAACTTAGCATATAACTTCTATTCTCGCAAGGTCAGAAGCTTCACTCTCTACTCGTGCTCCTCCATACTACGCGAGTAGATCAATATGCCATCAATGAAGACAATGACAAATGATTCAATATAAGGCCTGAACACCCTGTTCATCAAGTCCATAAACACTGTTGGGGAATTAGTCAAGCCGAAGGACATCACCAGAAACTCATAATGGCCATATCTAGTACGGAAAGCAGTCTTCGAAATATCCGAGTCCTGAATCTTCAACTGATGATACCCTGATTTAAGTCAATCTTAGAGAACACCCTATAACCCTACAAGTGGTCAAACAAATCATCAATATGCGACAACGAGTACTTGTTCTTGATGTTAACTTTGTTCAATTGGCGGTAATTAATCCAGATCTGCATAGTCCCATCTTTCTTCTTCACAAATAATACTGGTGCACCCCAAGGGGATACACTTGGCCTGGCGAACCCCTTTGCTAACAAATCCTCAAGCTGATCCTTCAACTCCTTCAGCTCTTTCGGAGCCATACGGTATGGTGGGATAGATATAGGCTGGGTACCAAGAGACAAATCAATGCAAAAAATGATATCACGATCCAGTGGCATGCATGGAAGATCAAAAGGAAACACATTGGAGAATTCCCGGACTACTAATACTAAATCAATCACCAGGGACTCTGTGGTAGTATCCCGAACATAGATTAGATAAGCCAAACAACCCTTCTCGACCATGTGTTGAGACTTCATAAAAGAGATAACCCGACTAGATGTACTAACAGACGAACCCTTCAACTCCAATCTAGGCAACTCTGGCATCGCAAAGGTAACAGTCCTTCCATGGAAATCAAGGATGACATGATATGGGGATAGCCAGTCCATACCCAAGATGACCTCAAAGTTGGTCATATTGAGCAACAAAAGATTCACTCTAGTCTCGTAACCATAGAATGTGACCACACAGGACCGGTAGATCCGATCCACAACCACAGAATTGCCCATAAAAGTGGACACATACACAAGAGCACCCAAGGACTCACGAGAAATATCCAGGAAATGAGAAAAAAGAGATGATGCATATGAATAGGTAGACCCTTGATCAAATAATACCGAAGCATCCCTATCGCAGACAAAAATAGTACCTGGGATCACGACATCTAGGGCCACTGCATTTGGTTTGGCTGGAAAAGCATAGAACCTAGCTGAAACGCTGACTGGCTGGCCTCTGCTTGACTGAACAGTAGCTGGCTGACCTCCCCCTGTCTGGCCTCCACCTCTAGGACGACCCCTACCCGCCTACCCTTTGCCTCTGGGCGATCAGACGACTGGTGCTGTAATCTTGAGATGATGACCCTGTTGCACTGACTTGCCCCAAAGTCTGGGATAAAATCTCTTTATGTGGCCCAGATCCCCACACTCGTAACAACATCTCGGCACCATAGACTACTGTCCTGAAGTCTGAACTTGATCGCCTAAATACCTACTAGAAGAACCCTGGATAGCTGGTGGGCGGTATGAACTCGCTAGCGTGGCACTAAAATAGGTGCTGGAAGAACCCTGATGACCTGAGTACCCATTGGAAGAACCCTGAATAGCTAGTGGACGGTATGAACTCTCTAGCATGGCACTGGAATAGGGTCACGCTGGAGCACCCCGAGGAGGTGGTGGTGTTGGATACGTGGGCCTGCTAGGCTGACCCCTCCCAAACTGACCTCTGCCTACACCTGGAGCACCTCTAAACTCTCTAGAAAAAATAGGACCTTTTGACCTGCTGCATCTACTCTCTACCCCTCTGGCAGTAGCCCTTAATCCTCCGAGCAATCTCCACTACTAGCTAATAAAAAGTCTCCATCTCCACCTTTCGGGACATACTAGCCCGAATACCGGAGTGAAACCTCGCAACAAACCTCCGCACTCTCTCTACGTTAGTAGGAAGTGGCATAAGTGCATGTCGAGGCAACTCAGAGATTCTCGCCACATAATCGATCATTGACATCTATCCCTGCTCGATCTGCTCAAACTGACACCACAACTCTTCTCTCTGGGAAGGTGGGATATACCTATCCAAGAAAAGTTGTGTAAACTGGTCCCAAGTCATGGGAGGAGAACCCACTGGCCTGCCGAGAAGATAAGATTTCCACCACCTACGGGACCTGCCCTCCAACTAGAAAGTAGTGAAATCCACCCCATGGGACTCCAATATCCTCATGTTGTGCAGTCTGTCCCTGCACCTATCAATAAAGTCCCGGGGATCCTCATGTCGCTCACCTCCGAAGACATGAGGGTGTAGCCTAGTCCATCTATCCAAAAGCTTCTACAAGTCACCCACCGCAGAGGGTCTAGGCTTAGGTACAACTGCTGTAATTGGTTGGGCCCCGCCCACAGGTAGTGTACCCGGGGTCTGATATATGGCGACTACATGTCGAGGAGCCTGAACAGTAGGGGTCTGTGGTCCCCCTCCCACTGAGATGTGGTTGGGTCATAGAATCCATGAACTGCAGCATACAACTCATGACCTCCTGAAAGCCCAGTGCTGACATGAAATCTAGAAGGGCTGGCTCTGCTGCGGGCACCTCGCGCTGCTCCTTACAATGGGATCCTCTACTGGATCCGCTGATGGTGCAACTGGGGCAACTCTGGGACGTCCTCGTCCCCTATCTCGGGTTGTTGCCCTTCCCCGACCTCTACCTCGGCCTCTAGCAATAGGGGGAGCAGCTCCTCCCGGTTCCGGAACGTCTGCTGTGTGCGTTCTCATCATCTGTGAGAGAATAAGATAAAGAACTTAGAATACCATCAACTGTATGATAGGAGATGAATAAAGAGTAGTTTCCTAACACCCTATAGCCTATTGAAGATAAGTACGGATGTCTCCGCACCGATTCGCAAGACTCTATTAGGCCTACCCATAACTTCTGAGACCAATGTGAACCTAGTGCTCTGATACCATATTGTCACGATCCAATTCTATTATAAGCCGTGATGATGCCCAACACCATTGCTAGGCAAGCCAACACTGAACAATCTAGTGGTTTCCCGTTTTGAATAAGTTTGCTAAGTAAATAACTTTCCTCATTTGAAAAGATTTAGGAAATGACAAATGTAAAATATTTGAACGAAAGCAACTAGGTGCAAATCAAAGTCATAAAAATGAATCCAAAATCATAAGTCTAATAGTGTGTGCCAAGACCTGGTGCCATAAGTATATGTGCATTCTAGTAGAGTCTACAAAAGAATACTAGTCTATTGTCTGAAATGAAATAGACAAAAAATATAACAAAAGAAAGACTCTAGCTGCTGAAGAACGGCTCGGAAGGCAGCTCATCGTGAAGTCTCGAAGTGTAAGTCAAGCATGTGCTGGACTGATATCCAGATGCACTTGCCTCAGATCCTGCAAATTTAAGTGCAGAAGTGTAGCGTGAGTACATAAACAACATGTACCCAGTAAGTATTGTGTGCACGTGATTTTTGCCCTATATGAATTATTCCAAGAAATTCAAAACAAAATAATTTCTTTCAGTGTTTGCAATTTTGTTGGATTTGTGGCATTTTCTGTTAATTATTTGCATTTGTCTGTGCACGTCTATTTTATTTAATTCATGAAAATACAAAAAATATCACGCACTGCATTTAGGATTTAATTTTATATTTTTTAGATTAATTAGTAAATTAGTTTGTTTCATAAAATATGAAAATCACAAAATAGTTCATTTTTCGCACTTTAATTTTAATTTTTCAAATTTTTGTTAGTTTTCTTTAATTTGGCATTTAATTAGGGGTGGTGAACATTATTTAGAGTTAGTTAATTCAATTTGATAGGACAATTGGGTTAGGAATTAATTTAGGTCTTATTTTAATTTTTAAATTTAATTTTAAAAGAAATTAGAAAATAAAAAGGAAAGGGGAATGAGAGAAAATCCAGCTCTTGGCCAAATTTACCCCAAACCCAAATCCACACCCGCCCAAAATACCCTTAATCCAGGCCCAGACCAGCCAAAACCCGGTCCGGTCACCCTTTCCCTGAAACGACCCCGTTTGGCTTAGAATCAATCCCAACCGTCGAGGTTTGTAAGATCCGACGGTTGGGAAGCTAGGACTCCTAGGTATAAAATTGTCCGAATGCCCCCCTACCCCCTCTCATAGTCTCCACACCCTCAGAGAACACCCCGCCGTCTCCGTCGTGCGCCGCCTGCCGAAATTCGCCTCCGCCGGCGGCAGTGTTTCAATCAACCCCATTTTTACACCATTAGTTCCCCTATTTCTCCTCTTTCCAAATCTCCAAACCCCTTCGCTCGAATCCCAGCCGAACTTCTCGAATCTAGAATTGAAGGGAATGACCAAAACCCTAATTCGTCCAAATTGGGTCCAAATTCACACCAAAGCTCCCCTTCCCCTTCCTCATCATGAATCCACCATCAGCTCCTTTCGAATCCCACCGGAATACCTCAAAATTCTGAAACCCTAGCCGCCGCCCTTGTTCTCTCCGGTGGCGGCGTCACCGCTATTTAACCCTAAATTAATACCCTAGGACCGTCCTCTCTCCCTCATCCCAAATCCTCACTCAGATTTCTTCAAACATCTTTGGAACTCCTCGAATATCAAATCGAAGAGTCGATACATGGGAGCCTAAGGTCGGAATCATGCATGCAAGCATTTTCATAAATTTTCTGGTTGTTTCAAGTCGGTTTTGACACAAAATAGTGACACTCGTTTGTTCCTCACCAAGAACAAATGTTTGCCACTGTGTTGGGTCGAACCAGTGCCTCAGTTTTTGATTTCAAGTCTAGCTGGTATGTCCCGTTTATCTTTGTTTTCAAAATCGTCTATGTGTTACTTTTGTTCCTTTCCTCTCTTTTAATTCGTTTTCTGATTTATTAATTGATTGTACTGTTAGAATTTTTGGTGTGGTCACTAAGCTTAATTAGTTAGCTTAATTAGTTCCCCATCTGTTTGTGATCGTTAATTAGTTGATTTGTTTGGTTGTTAAGTTTTCTGAATTTGTTTGGGTTTCGTCTTTGGGCTCTGAGGTCAGTCTCAAACCTCATGTTAAAGGAATTCTATTTGGTTTGAATCTGAGCCCATTTATGTTGAGCTATTGGGTCAATATGACCCATTTGGTTCTCAAAGTAAAAATAAGGAACTTGAAGGGTAATTTAAGGAATTGGGGTAAGGAATCTTGTTCTAACTAACTAGGAAGCTTCTAGGAAGCTGGGGTTGGGGCTATTATGAAATTCTAGCTGACTAGCTGACCTTAGAAATGAATTAAAATCAGCTTGGTTGAAGTTTTCCTGGTCCATTGTTTGGATTGAACTAGTTTCTGGTCGTTTACTTCAATTTCTGGGTTTGAAATTTGATTTTGGAGCTGCTGGTTGATTCTGTTGGTTGGGTTTTGCTGCTGACCTTTGCTCTTGTTACTGCTCTTTGCTGATCTTCTTACCCCTCTCTTATTTGTTCTCTCAGGTATTTCTTCATACCCTTTGCTAACAAATGAAGTGCCACAAGTTGGAACCAGATTGAATTTGTATACAGATTTGGATGTTCGAATTGGAATTTGAATAAAAGTCTTGTTTGAATGTTAAATTCCATTAGCTTCTGATGTTTATATCTTTATTTTCTTGTTATAATTCATGTGTTAAGTTGTCCAGCCATGCTCAGGGGTTTGAATTTGCTTTAGTCATTTGGAAGGACGCTGAAATTTTGGCTATGTATGTATAGTTTGCTTGGTTTTAACTATAACCAATTGATGTTTCCATATAGTTTATGCCTTAGTTTGGTTTAAAAGGGGATTATTGTTGATTGCTGTATAAGGTTCTTATTCATGCCCCAACTCGTTTTTCTCCCCTCCTTAATTATTGAAAAGATTATGAGAGATCACTATTAGGTTTGGCTTCATGGATTCGATCCTGAAGTCCTTGCTTGCAGCCAGTGTTGCCAAAATATTTGGGCCTTTGGGCCTGAACATTATCGGAGTCTCTTAAATCAAAAGAGTCTCCCTACGTTTAAACAGGCTCGTTGCTCAGAAGTTTGGGCCTGTTTAATTTAGGCCCTTCCGCTAATAAAATGGTTTAATAAAGCCTTGTTGATTGGAAGGGATTTTGTAGTACTTTAGTGTTTAATTAATTAGAGTCTTGAAAAGTGAATTTGAGGAAAGCCATAATTAGACACTTTATAACAAATGGCCCTCGTGTTAATTTCATAATATAGATGTAAAATAACCAATGTTCGTAGTTTGCTTTAGGCCTGTTTAATATACCACCGTGATTGTGTATAAGTTCGCGTAACATAATTACGATTCTAAAACTAATTCGGAGTATGCGTTCGTGCAACTTCGGACAAATTTTTCTTAATAATAATAAGCGTGATTAATTGTGGACACGTTTGCGTGACATGACTTTTGACGTGCCAAACAAATGGGTACACGTACGGGTGACTCGTTTCAAGATAATTTTCTTAATTAAAAAAGCGGTAAAAGGTAAATGCACCTAGGTTCTAAAATCAATAATTAAACAGTTTTAGTAAGCCAAGTATGATCAAAGCGACCGTGCTAGAACCACAAAACTCGGGAATGCCTAACACTTCTCCCGGGTTAATAGAATTCCTTACCCGAATTTCTGGTTCGCGGACTATTAAACAGAGCCAATTTTTCCTCGATTCGGGTTTTAAAACCGGTGACTTGGGACACCATAAATTATCCCAAGTGGCGACTCTAAATTGTAAATAATTAATCATGTTTCGATTGTCCTTTAATTGGAAAAGCTCCCTTATATTTATGCCCTTTACGGGGTGTAGGTAAAAAAAGAGGTGTGACAGCTCTGGCGACTCTGCTGGGGATCGAACCCAGAATCTCTGGTTTAGGGTTCAAGAATTCGAGCTTGTTAATATAATTTTGTTTTGCTTTATTTTTAATATTAATGTATTCCGTGGATCTTCTATGCTAAATGCTATCTGTTTACCGCTTTAATATTATTTGAATTGTATATAACTGTCTGCTTACGCCACCCATCTGAGTCTTCTGGAAATGGTGCATACGTTCAGTGCTCTCGGTACGTCGCCCCCTCCTCGGCCCCAGTTGTCCGCTCGGGTACCCCAAGTCTAGACCAAAACCCCAGGATTTAAACCAAGAAAAACACAGCCTCATGCCGGATCCCTAGTAGGAACGTTTGTTTGCATCATGTGCATTTGACTTAGGGGACTCAACATAGGGGTTGGGTCCGTCTAGGACAGGTATGCCCGAAATAACAGACCATCCTGATGCATTCTATGTGCTATGTGTACATTTATTTGTTTTGGCTTGCATGCTGACCGGCCAGCGAAAATAAAGCAAAAAAGGAAAACCTAGAGTGATATAGGGAAGGAAATAAAAATCCCGGTATTTGAAAATCGTCTTGAAACTCTGCCCAAATTTTTTCAAAAAAAGAGTTATTTCAAAAGAGTCAAACAGTGTGTTCTTTCAAATGTGTCAAAACTGACCGAACTACGCAGGTCTGATTCTTATCGGATGTGGGATACGTAGGCAACCTACATAAGGTTCGGCCTTATTTTTGAAAAAGAGAAAGAAAAACAAGAAAAGAGAGTTGGTGGTCGAATGAATGCAATCTTGATTTTTGGTCAAAATAAGCCGATCCAACTTCGGCAATGTCTTAGATCGTTCTTGCCGAGATAGCCTCAGAGTTTTCTTCAGTTGTCGAAAGGCTATTTTTGTAAAAGAATGGACCAGTTTGTGAAGGGTCATAAAATAATTCCCCCCGGCCTCAAAATTCGCATGAAATTGGGAAGGGGCCGCATTTGCAAAAATAGTCACTTGGCTAAAGTTAGCATATAGGGGAAGAACTTATGGTTCTTTTCTTCTTTTTCCTTTCTTTTTCTTTTTTTTGTCTTCAAAAACTGTTTACAAAGGGTCCACTCGAGTCAACCCTAACCTTAATCTTTCACAGGGACAATGAATACCATCCAGGAACCACCAGAAGTGGTCAGAGAACAGGCTCAGCTACACTTGCGTATGTGGTGGAATGATCTAGACGAAGATGGTCATAAATGGGTGAAAAAGTAGTTGGGTGCTCTTATAAACATTTTTGAGATCAAACCACGGGAAGATTTGATTAAGGCTTTGGTAACTTTCTGGGATCCTGTCCACAATGTCTTTCGTTTCTCGGATTTTGAAATCACCCCTACTTTGGAGGAAATAGCCGGGTAAATTGAATTCGGACGTGATTTGAGGAAGCAACGACTTATATTTCCAAGGGCTCCATCGGTGCACAAGTTCTTTGACCTCCTGAATATTAGTAAACAGATGAATAAAGAATGTGTGAGTAACGGGTGTTGTGCTTTCCATTTTTTATACTTCAGGTTCGGGCACTCTGCTAGTTTTGAAACGCATGAAAAGGGTCTGAGCAACAAGCAAGACAAGGGCCTTTGGCAGATTCATCGCCATTTCACATTTATTGTGGCATTCTTAGGGATCATGGTTTTTCCAAATGAGAAAGGGACAGTGGATATTCGTATGGCTAGATTTGCACAAATCCTCACTACCAAGGAAGATCATACACTTGCCCCGTTGGTGCTGGCAGATATCTATCGAGCATTGACTTTATGCAAAGCAGGGGCTCAATTTTTTGAAGGTTGCAGCATCATTCTGCAAATGTGGTTGATCGAGCACCTTCGCCATCATCCCAGATTCATGAGTTATGGTTCGAGCCCAAATAACTTCATCATTAGTTATGAGGAGAGGATAAAATATTACAACACACCAGAAGGATTTGAAGCATGGGTTTCTCATTTGAAAGTTCTCAACGCAGGTCAGGTTGAGTGGACTATAGGATGGCTCCCGAGGATAGAAGCCATCTATATGACTGCTACCAAAGGATACCTGAGGATAATGGGCGTAAGGAGTATTCAGCCATATGCACCGCAGAGGGTCTTGAGGCAATTGGGAAGGTATCAGATTGTGCCTGAAGATGAAGATCTAAGCACCCAGGTCATAGAGTTACATCCAGAAGCTGCATTGCGCGAGGCTGTAGTTCATCAGGATTGGAATAGCTGCCGATATCTAAAAAATGGCACCCAGGTACCAGACATCGCCAAGGGGTAAGTAGATCCAAATTATGCTGCTTGGTTTGAGAAAATGTCTTATGTAAACAATGAGCCAGAGCCCGAAAGGCCTGCCAAAAGGCCTCATGTTCAAGCCTTTGATGATAAAATTCAAGAGAGGTTATCTTGGGGGGAGAAGGAAAAGGAATATAAGGCCATCATCCATGGTCTATGAGAAGAATTGAGAATGTCACCTTCAATAAGGATTTGCAGGCACAAGAGGCCGAAGGTGAAAGGAGAAGATTGGTGCGAGAAAATGAAGCCCTCAGCGCTCAGGTTCGACAGTTGAAAATTGAAGCCGAGAACCCAGGGCGAAGCAGGAAAGACGAAAGGCTTATTTACAACCTTACTCAAAAGGTACGTGACTATGAAGATGACCTGCAGAAAGCTGAGTCTGAGCTAGCAAAAGCACGGGAGAGGTTGGCTAAAAGCACCGAAGGGCGTGCAACTTTCGTTCAACAGATGAAAGAAAGATATGAAAAAAGGGTAACAGGTTAGGAAAAGGCAATTCACAACCTCGAGGGTGAAATGGCTAAACAAGCCAAAAATTTTAAGGCTGAAAGAGAACATTGTTACGCCTTAATGGAACAGCTAGAAAGGGACTTGCAACAACTCCAAGAGCAGAACCAGGTAGCCGAACAAATTTTGGAAGCCAAAACTAAACAAATTGGGCATTTGTTGCAAGAGAAGGGCGTCATAAGAGAGCGAGTCCAAAGGGTCGCCAACTATATCGAAATAAAGTGCAGTAGCTGTGAAGATATGACTAGATCTATGTTCTTCGCTACTGTGATGATTTTTGTTCGCCGGGTAATGGAAGATCTCTACCACCTTCATGGGGATTTAGCAAGTCGGCCTGCAGCAAGGCCGAATGATGCCCCGCGGGTCCCGGGGACAATTGAGGAACTGATGTATTCGTGATTTATTGAGTATGTATTTTCTTTCCGTTAAAGTCTGCCAGTTGTTTTGGAGTCTGTATTTCTGTTATCAGAGTGTGTGGGTTGTATGTTTTTTGAGTCTGTATCTTGTTCTTTCATCAGAGTCTATTAGTTTCTTTCGAGTCTGTTAGTTTCAGTCTTTGTAATAGCGTTTTTCATATATATGAAAATTGGAAATCCTAAAATGTTTTATTTCACACTTATCTCCAAGAACTACGCTTGGTCTGATTCATGCGGGGTCATGATACGTAGGCAATCTCCATAGGATTCGACCGTAACCAAATAAAAAGAGAGAGAAAGAAAATAAGAGGAAAAACAAAAGAGTAAAGAAAAGAAAAGAGCGGAAAAACAAGAAAGAAAAAAGAGAAAATAAGAAATCAAGAGAGAATAAAAACAAAGAGAGAATGAAAGTAAGGAAAAGGAAAAGAAAGAAAAGGGGGAGGTTTGCAATTAAAAGTAAGAAAAGGTCGGGATGACGCATGCAACCGATCAAATACATAATAGAGACGGTTAACTGTTTAGGTGCATTCATGCCCAATGTGCGGTTATCAATCTGTTAAAGCCTATTCGCTAACGAGGTTGTTGTTTGATGTATTAAGTTCAGGCAGGTGGTTAGTTGACTGGCATTCTAGTAACTCACTCATACAACACCTGATCGAAAAACAAGCTGAATATGGCCAACCAGGAACCGGAAACAAGAATTGCCGACCCATTAAAAGAAGTGGAAGAATTGGACGTTAATGAAATGAGAGAAGAAATGTATAAGCTGAAGCAATAGATGGCTGAAATGTACCAAGCCTGGGCGAAGGGGCATCCACCACCGGTTTATCCCGCCAACCCTACTTATATCCTACCATCAGCCCAACCTCTGGAGCCTCCCACTGTGAACTCATCTCCAACCTTTCCCCTCTACCAACAATGCCATGGTGCCACTTCCCATACTTCCCAAGCTCCACCACCCAAACAAGTCCCATACCCCCCCACCAATTACACCTGTTTTTGTGTTTGCTACATTACATCGATCTTCCAGTGAACCCCTATTCCAAACTCACAGCAACAAGTACTATCCCCCTGAACATACCTTCAAAGTTTCAGAATCATATCCTTACACCCCTTATCTTGATCTCCCGGTAGAGACCGAGAAACCACCCAAAAATCCCGAGCATGAAGATATGATTAGAAAGGTCAAAAGCTTAGAACAGTCGTTCCGAGATATGAGGGGGTTGGGAGGTCAAGTAAGTGTGGCCTATAAGGATTTATGTCTGTTCCCAGATATTTAGTTGCCAGCGGGGTTCAAAATGCCCAAGTTTGATCTGTACGATGGGCATGGCGACCCAATAGCACACTTAAGAGGATTTTGTAGCAAAATGAGAGGAGCAGGTGGACGAGATGAATTGATGATGGCATATTTCAGCCAAAGTTTAAGTGGATCGGCTTTAGAATGGTATACCAGACAAGCTCACAACAGGTGGTACACATGGGACGATTTGGCCCAAGCCTTTGCCTGTCATTTTTAGTACAACCTTGAAATTATCCCAGACCGCTTGTCGTTGACAAAGCTTGAGAAGAAGATCAGTGAGAGCTTTAGAGAATATGGATTCCGTTGGAGAGAGCAAGCAGCAAGGGTTGACCCTCCGATGAAAGAAAGCGAGATGGTTGATTATTTCTTGCAGGCTTTGGAACCCACTTATTTCGGTCACTTGGTATCAGCAGTAGGTAAGTCCTTTAATGAAGTCATAAAAATGGGAGGCATGGTTGAAGAGGGACTCAAGTCCAACAAGATCATGAGTTATTCAGCGATCAAAGCGACCACTCAGGCCATTCAAAACGGTACTGGGGGTTTGCTCGGGAAGAAGAAGAAGGAGGATGTTGCGACAATTGAGTCAGGAGCTTGGGTTGGATCCAGGAACCTTCCCTGTTACTACAACCAGCCGCGACCCTATCCCCAAACTTACCCCCACACTCCATATAACCTACCACAACACTATTACCCACCGCCAGATCCCCATTTTTCTGTCCATCACGCACAAACCTATACCCAACCTCCCGCTCACGCACAATGGCATGCGCCAGCTCCACAAAACCCATACCAAGCTCTACAAAATAACTATCCACCCCCAAAAGCCTACAAAAATCCTCCTGGAACGGGTTTTCGACCCAACCAAGCCTTTAAGAATGAGAGGTTGCAAAAGCAAAAGACTTTCACTCCATTGGGAGAATCATATGCTAGTCTATTCCATAGACTGAGACAGTTGGGTGTGTTGAATCCGATCGAGGCTAAACTGCCGAATCCCCCTCCCAGAAATCTTGACCGCTCGGTGAGTTGTGAGTATTGTTCAGGGGCCCCGGGACATGACACAGAGAAATGCTGGAAATTGAAAACAGCTATTCAAGAACTCATTGATACCAATCGGATTGAGATCCAAGCTACGGAAGCGCCCAATATCAATCAGAATCCCTTGCCAGCTCATCATGAAACAAATATGATTGAGATAGTGCATAAGAGAGGGGAGCCTAAGAAGCCTTCGCAAACTGTTATGATGATTCGGGCTAGTGAAGCCAAGCTGACTGAGCAGTCAACAAGTGAGAAGTCTATGATCAAGTTAAACAGGTCAAACAATGAACCATCTGTGGAGGTCAAGAAGGGGTCCTCAAGTGACGTTGCAGGAAAACATGAAAGAGCAAAAGTGGTTGTGCCAAGAGTGACGAACAAGCTTGTGATATTTATGAAGGGCGCCCTCATAGATACTGTCATTATCAAATCGGTAACTCAATTACCGATAGTCAATAGCAAGGCAGTCCCATGGAATTATGAACGAGTTACCGTGACTTACAAAGGGAAAGAGGTTAAAGAAGAAGTGTGTGGGACTCATGGTTTGACTCGATCAGGGAGATGCTTTGCCCCCGAAGAGTTGAGAAAAGCTAAGACCTCAAAAGATAATCCAGTGTTGGTGAAGAAAGCAGTGACTGAGGAAGGAGCAGAAGAATTTCTAAGAAAGATGAAAGTGCAAGACTATTCCATTGTGGAGCAGTTAAGGAAGATACCAGCTTAGATCTCGCTCTTGTCATTATTGATCCATTCAGACGAGCACCATCGGGCTTTGATGAAGATCTTAAACGAGGCCCACGTTCCTGACAAAATCTCAGTAAACCACTTGGAAAAGATAGCTAACAAGCTATTTGAGGTAAACAGAGTCACTTTTTCTGATGATGAGTTGCCCGTGGAGGGTACAGAGCACAATAGAGCCCTCTATCTAACGGTGAAATGCGAAGATGCCGTAGTTACTCAGGTACTTGTTGACAATGGGTCTAGCGCGAACATTTGCCCTCTCTCCATGTTGAACAAGCTGAAAGTAGAAGATGAAAGAATTCACAAGAACAGTATTTGCGTTCGGGGATTCGATGGTAGAGGGAAAGATTCAGTCGGGAACATAATGCTTGAGCTCACAATAGGGCCAGTTGAATTTACTATGGAATTCTAGGTGCTCGATGTGGCTGTTTCGTACAATATGCTGTTGGGACAACCCTGGATCCATGCTGCCAAAGCGGTCCCATCTACTCTGCATCAAATGGTCAAGTTTGAATGGGATCAACAGGAAATTGTCGTCACGGCGAGGATAATTTGTGTGTGCCCAATGATGCTATTGTTCCATTCATAGAGGTTGAAGATGACAAGAGGCCATGGGTTTATCAGGTTTTCGACACAGTATCGGTAGAGAAAATTCTAGAAGGGAAGTGCGTTCCAACTCCAAAGGTAGCTACTACATCGGTCATGGTAGCCGTTGAAATGTTGACGAATGGTTTTGTACCGGGCAAGGGTTTGGGTACATCTCTGCAAGGTATTATGCAGCCAGTTTCTCTTCCAAAGAATCTGGATACTTTTGGTCTGGGGTTCAAGCCTACAGTTTCAGATGTGAGACGAGCCCGCAAAATGAAACAGAAAGCATGGGCATTGCCAAAGCCCATCCCGCGTCTGTCCAGATCATTCGTCAGGCCGGGTATTATAAAGCAATTGTTGTCAAAGGTTCCTGGATCATTGATTGGTGCTGATGGAGACTTGGAAAAGGGGTTCGAAAGGTTATTCACCGAGGTTAACATGGTTAAGGCTGGGGAAGGGTCCAACAAGGCAGATATGCAATTCGTGGGACCACATGCAAAAGTCAACAACTGGGAAGCTACTCCTCTTCCTACCCGGAGGGAGTCTTGGTAGTGGGTTTTGATTTTCTTTTAGTTGTTTGGATTATTCCAGGGTCTGTAATTCAGATATTATGTTCCGTCCAGTTGGATGTGTTAAAACCCTATTATCTTTAAATTTAATTAAATGCAATTGTTCCTTTTCCTTCATTTCTTCTAATTTTATTTTTGTTTTCTTCTTTTGTATAGTTCTTTTTATGCTGATATCAATGACATGACATGCATGAGGAATCTTCGGCCCAATTTTAAAAGCCAATCTAACTTTGAAACAATAATACAAGAAATTGAGTGTGATGACGAGTTGGAATTTGATGATGATGAGGCCTATGAAGAAATTAGTAAGGAACTAAGTCATTTTGAGGAAAAGCCCAAACCTAACTTGAACGATACAGAAGCAATTAATCTAGGGGACCAAAATAATGTCCGTGAAACTAAAATAAACGTACATCTGGAACCTCAACTCAGGGAAGAGATAATTAAAGCATTGTTCGAGTACAAAGATGTTTTTGCATGGTCCTATGACGACATGCCGGTTCTAAGCACTGATTTAGTGGTTCACAAGTTGCCCACTGAACCGACATTCCCTGCTGTCAAACAGAAGCTGAGAAAGTTCAAAACGGATATGAGTGTAAAGATCAAAGAAGAGGTCACCAAGCAGTTCGATGCCAAAGTCATTCGGGTTACCCGGTATCCCACCTGGTTAGCCAATGTTGTGCCTGTGCCGAAGAAGGATGGCAAGACCAGGGTGTGTGTTGACTATCGGGATCTCAACAAGGCGAGTCCAAAAGTCAATTTCCCATTACCGAACATCCATATCTTGATTGATAATTGTGCCAAACATGAGATTGGTTCTTTTGTGGATTGTTACGCGGGTTATCATCAGATCTTAATGGACAAGGAAGATGCAGAAAAGACAGCATTCATCACGCTGTGGGGAACGTACTGCTATCGGGTCATGCCATTTGGCTTGAAGAATGCTGGGGAAACCTACATGAGGTCAATGACAACAATATTCCATGATATGATACACTAGGAAATCGAGGTGTACGTGGATGATGTGATCGTGAAGTCTAGAAAGTAGTCTGACCATGTTAGGGATCTGAGAAAGTTCTTCCAAAGGCTTCGCAAGTACAATCTCAAGCTTAATCCTGCAAAGTGTGCTTTTGGGGTGCCATCTGGAAAGTTGTTGGGGTTCGTAGTCAGCCGCCGGGGCATTGAACTGGATCCATCGAAAGTCAAGGCCATCTAGGAATTGCCACCTTCGAGGAACAAGACCGAGGTGATGAGCTTGTTGGGGAGATTGAATTATATCAGCAGGTTCATCGCTCAGCTCATGACAACTTGCGATCCTATCTTCAAACTGTTAAAGAAAGATGCTGCGGTCAAGTGGACAGATGAATGTCAGGAGGCGTTTGATAAGATAAAGGGGTATTTGTCAAATCCACCCGTGTTGGTCCTGCCAGAACCAGGGCGACCTTTGATTCTATATTTGACGGTTTTGGATAATTCATTCGGCTGTGTATTGGGTCAACATGACATTACTGGCAGGAAGGAGCAGGCCATATATTATCTCAGCAAGAAATTCACGTCGTACGAGGTTAATTACACTCAGTTTGAGAGGACATGTTGCGCCCTAACTTGGGTGGCACAGAAGCTGAAACATTATTTGTCATCTTATACTACCTATCTCATATCTCGCTTGGATCCATTGAAGTATATCTTTCAGAAGCCTATGCCCACAGGGAGGCTTGCAAAGTGGCAGATCCTTCTCACAGAGTTTGACATTGTCTACGTGACTCGAACTGCAATGAAGGCACAGGCCTTGGCGGACCATTTTGCCGAGAACCCGGTTGATGAAGATTATGAACCTTTGAAAACTTATTTCCCCGATGAAGAGGTGATGTACATTGATGAGTTGGAGAACGTTGAGAAGATGGGATGGAAACTTTTCTTTGATGGGGCTGCAAACATGAAGGGCGTGGGGATAGGAGCAGTACTTATTTTTGAAACAGGGCAGCACTACCCTGTTACGGCTCAGCTTTGTTTTTACTGTACCAACAACATGGCTGAGTACGAGGCATACATTCTGGGTTTGAGGTTAGCTGTGGATATAGGTGTCTAGGAAGTCTTGGTCTTGGGTGACTCGGATCTCCTGGTGCACCAAATTCAGGGAGAATGGGAAACACGAGATTTGAAACTCATACCATACAGACAATGTTTGCATGATCTTTGCTAGCGGTTTCAATCAATAGAATTCAGGCATATCCCAAAGATCCATAATGAAGTTGCCGATGCTTTGGCTACTCTGGCGTCAATGTTACATCATCCAGATAAGGCTTATGTGGACCCTTTGTATATTCAGGCCCGTGATCAGCATGCTTACTGTAATATGGTAGAAGAAGAACTTGATGGGGAGCCATGATTCCGTGATATCAAAGAATATATCAGGATGGGGGTATATCTGGCACAGGCCACAGGTGATCAGAAAAGAATAATTCGACGATTGGCAAGTGAATTTTTCTTCAGTGGAGGGGTGTTATACAAAAGAACTCCAGATCTTGGATTGCTAAGATGCATAGATGCCAGACAGGCCACAATTATCATGACTGAGGTACACTCCGGGGTTTGTGGACCGCATATGAGTGGGTACGTTCTGGAAAAGAAGATTCTCCGAGCAGGTTATTATTGGCTCACTATGGAGCGAGACTGCATCAGTTTTGTGCGCAAGTGTCATCAGTGCCAGGTGCACGGAGATCTGATTCATTCCCCACCATCTGAACTGCATACAATGTCGGCACCATGGCCCTTTGTTGCTTGGGGCATGGATGTCATTGGGCCAATCAAGCCAGTAGCATCAAACGGACACAGGTTTATTCTGGTAGCCATTGATTATTTCACCAAGTGGGTTGAAGCGAAAACTATGAAATCTGTGACCAATAAAGTAGTGGTCGAGTTTGTGCATTCAAATATCATCTGTCGGTTTGGAATTCTGAAGGTAATCATCACGGACAATGGTGCTAATCTCAACAGTTATCTGATGACGGAGACCTGTCAGCAGTTTAAGATTATACATCGCAATTCCACCCCATATCGCCCTAAAGCGAATGGAGATACTTCGAAAAATGGTGGAAGGTTCTAGGCAGTGGCATGAAAAGCTGTCGTTTGCATTGCTGGGTTATCGCACTACTGTTCGTACTTCAGTAGGGGCCACTCCTTATTTGTTGGTGTATGGCACGGAGGCAGTAATACCCGCAGAAATTGAAATCCCATCCCTTCGGATCGTCGCTGAGGCGGAAATTGATAATGTTGAGTGGGTCAAAGCCCGCTTGGAGCAATTAAATCTGATTGATGAAAAGAGATTGGCAGCAGTATGTCACAGCCAATTGTACCAACAGAGAATGGCGAGAGCATATAACAAGAAGGTACGTCCGTGGAAGTTCGAAGTGGGTCAATTAGTGTTGAGACGTATCTTGCCTCATCAGGCTGAAGCAAAAGGAAAGTTCACCCCAAAATGGCAGGGGCCATTTGTTGTAACTAAAGTGGTGTCCAATGGCGCATTATATTTGACAGATGTAGAAGGGAAATGTGTGGAAATGGCTACCAATTTTGATACAGTCAAGAGATACTATGTATGATTTCTTTGTTTGATTGTACTTGTTTGTATTTGGCATATTTTGAAGATTGAAATGACGAATGCGTTTTGTTCTGCTATCTAAACACTTTATCCCTCGTCACCCCTTTTGAGCCTTATTTATTTTCTTTCTTACCCCTCTTTCAGAATCAGTAGCGAAAATCAAAAACACAAGCGTGGAAGATAAGAAAAGGAAGAAAGAAAAGAGAAAGAAAAGAATAAAAGAGAAGGAAAATAAAGAGGAAAAGAGAAAAGAAGAACAAAAACAATAAAAAGAAAAAAAAAGAGAAAAGCAAAAGAGAAAAAAAAGAAGAGAAGAAGAAAGAGAAAAGAAAAATCACAACAAAAAAGTAATTTCTATGACATGAACTACGTTCGACCTGATTCCTTTTAAGGATACGTAGGCAGCCTCATGGTTCGGTCTCCTCAAAATAAACATCCAAAAGCCCCCAAGCAAGAAATTGGGGGAGAAGTCGTGGTTGTTGTAAGAAATCTGATTCCGAAAGTTGTAATTTTTGACCCATTTGAATTTTTTTGAGCCTTTTATACCTTTCTTTCTAACCCTGTCCAAAAGCCCACATTATGGTCCAAAGAAAGACCTTCTGATCAGTCTTTGAGAAATGCCAAGTCGAGCATGTTAATTCATGACAGGGGCAACACTCTGGTTCAAGCATGAAAAATAAAATGAGAGAGTCTTATTGGTTAAAACCTTCACCGGCACCGTAAGGCGACGGGAGTTGAGAGAAATTAAAATGAGAAAGTCTTATTGGTGAAAACCCTCACGGGCACCTTGAGGCGAAAGCGAGTTGAAAAGTCAACAAGTGACAAAGGTCTGTTAGGTGGAAAACTGTTTCAAGGCACCGCAGGATGAATAAGGTCAAGGTTTGGGTAAAGTAATCAAGTCATTGAAATTCTGAGGCGACAAAGTACGGCAACTGAAAGTTGATTGGTTGGACAGATTAGGCCGATTAATCCGAAATGCATGTCATGATCCTTGGTACCAGCTGTTCCACTCAGATAAGTTTCTTTTTTTCCCTTTGTGGCAAGTCTTCTGGTTTTGGATTCTTCTTATCCTTAACTCGCAAAATCATTGCATTTCATTTTCTTTTAGGTTTATTTGTCTGAGATGTTTAATCTTAGTCTTGTCCCAAGTAAGTGGAAAAGAATTTCAAAGCTCACTACCAACTTCCAAAATTGCAAATCACAACGTGGTCAAAGCATACTAAAGACATCATGACGCAAGGTGGGATACAGGGGATCACCAGAAGTTTCACCGGTAGAATGATTTGGTAATGGCATGTGAGATGCAAAGGTTCAGGCGAAGGGGTCAGAGGTGAAACAACAACATGGGTATAGAATACTCGGTTCGTCAAAGTTCATGGGATTTGAAAGTCAGTTAGAAAGTCAAAGTGGTTCAGGGCCAGTTCGGGAAAGCCATTCAGAACAAAACAATGCATTGGAAAGATCTTCAGCAAGAATACCATCAGCTAACCACCACTTTAAATTGACAAAATTTTCTTTGATTGAGACAGGGGCAGAAAAATTTGTTTGTTTCGGAGAAACCCTCCGTGGAGAAAGGCAGTCACCAAACAGGTTTGGCTTTTGATTTTCAGGACCCTCCTGGAAAATGGGACCTAGTTTAAAGTTTAGAAATAGCATAATCTAGCATAAATGTATCCCAAAAGAATATAAGTTAGCTTAGAAGTTTGCATGTTTGAGATAGGATTCAATTAGGAGTTTCCAGGACCCTCCTGAATAATGGGACTTAGCTTTAAAAATTTCGATTAGATAATAACATTTAGCGTAAGTTTTGCTGTAGGGTAGTATAGTGCAGCCATGAAAGTTGTCACTCTTAAGATAAAACTTGACTTTTGATTTTCAGGACCCTCCTGGATAATAGGAGTAGTTTAAGACCCTCTTAGACAACAAGATTTAGCAGAAATCACACCTGTAGAAGACATAACTTAGATTTTAAAAATTGTCGTTTAGTTAAGAGTTGTCAAGACCTCCTGAATAATGGGATCTAGCTTTCAATTTTTAGTAATACTTGGTAATACGATTTAGTTTTACACTCACATTTGTGCCCAGCCACCAAACTGGGGCAGATTATTTTTTGTTTTGTCTATCTTGAAGTCAGGAGCCCGCCTGGAGAGCAGGGAATACATTTCAAGTTAAAGTCAGGAGCCCGCCTGGAGAGCAGGGAATACATCACATTTTGAAGTTAGGAGCCCGCCTGGAGAGCAGGGAATACTTTCAAGCGCAACAGTCAGGAGCCCACCTGGAGAACAAGGGAGTACCATTTAAGTTTTAGCTTTCAAATTCTTTATTTTGTCTATGTTGAAGTCAGGAGCCCGCCTGGAGAGCAGGGAATACATTTCAAGTTGAAGTCAGGAGCCCGCCTGGAGAGCAGGGAATACTTTCAAGCGCAACAGTCAGGAGCCCGCCTGGAGAACAAGGGAGTACCATTTAAGTTTTAGCTTTCAAATTCTTTGTTTTGTCTATGTTAAAGTCAGGAGCCTGCCTGGAGAGCAGGGAGTACTTTCAAGTTGAAGTCAGGAGCCCGCCTGGAAAGTAGGGAATACTTTCAAGCTTAGCAGTTAGGAGGCCGCCTGGAGAACAAGGGAGTACAACTCAAGTTTTGGTTTTTCAAAATTCTTATTGATAGTCGGTAATGTGATTCGTTTTACACTTACACATGGGCCCACATACCTAAACTGGGGCAGAAATTTACTGTTTTTGTCTATTTTGCTGAAGTCAGGAGCCCGCCTGGATAGCATGGGAACACATTCACGTTTCGAAGTCAGGAGCCCGCCTGGATAGCATGGGAACACATTCACGTTTTGAAGTCAGGAGCCCGCCTGGATAGCATGGGAATACATTCACGTTTTGAAGTCAGGAGCCCGCCTGGAGAGCATGAGAATACATATCAAGTTCAGCAGTCAGACACCCACCTGAAGAAGGGGAAACATCTCAGCTTACAATTCAAGGCGGCAACAAATGGATGTCACCGGGAGAATACAAGTCAACAAGGCAACAAGAACTGCAAGAAGCAAGTTTGAAGATATAGATAGGATCTCTTGTAAACTCATAGATCGTAGTCTGGTCTAGCTTCTTTTATTTTTGATACGGTGTAATAAGGGGGTTCAGTAAGCAGTAGCAGCAGCAACAACAGTGAAATCACAGCTCCATGGTAGTCCCAACTACTGAAACTTCCCGAACTACACTGACCTAATTCCTTTTTATCCAAGGATATGTAGGCAACCTCAGAAGCAGGGTGCAGTCAAATCTTTCAAAAACGCTTCCCACGGAGAATTCAAACGGGCAAAAATCGCTCGTATCCGCTCACTTATCTTTGCACGAAAACTCTTCGTGTTTTCGGGCAAAGAGGGGCAGCTGTGAGCACGTGATTTTTGCCCTATATGAATTATTCCAACAAATTCAAAACAAAATAATTTCTTTCAGTGTTTGCAATTTTGTTGGATTTTGTGGCATCTTCTGTTAATTATTTGCATTTGTCTGTGCACGTCTATTTTATTTAATTCATGAAAATACAAAAAATATCATGCACTGCATTTAGGATTTAATTTTATATTTTTTTAGATTAATTAGTAAATTAGTTTGTTTTATAAAATATGAAAATCACAATATAGTTCATTTTTCGCACTTTAATTTTCATTTTTCGAATTTTTGTTAGTTTTCTTTAATTTAGCATTTAATTAGGGGTGGTGAACATTATTTAGAGTTAGTTAATTCAATTTGATAGGAAAATTGGGTTAGGAATTAATTTAGGTCTTATTTTAATTTTTAAATTTTAAATTTGATTTTAAAAGAAATTAGAAAATAAAAAGGAAAGGGGAATAAGAGCAAATCCATCTCTGGGCCAAATTTACCCCAAGCCCAAATCCACACCCGCCCAAAATACCCTTAATCCAGGCCCAGACCAGCCGAAACCCGGTCCGGTCACCCTTTCCCTGAAACGACTCCGTTTGGCTTAGAATCAATCCCAGCCGTCGAGGTTTGTAAGATTCGATGGTTGGGAAGCTAGGAATCCTAGGTATAAAATTGTCCGAACGCCTCCCTACCCCCCTCTCATCATCTCCACACCCTCAGAGAACACCCCGCCGTCTCCGCCGTGTGCCGCCTGCCGGAATTTGCCTCCGCCGATCAACCCCATTTTTACACCATTAGTTCCCCTCTTTCTCCTCTTTCCAAATCTCCAAACCCCTTCCCTCGAATCCCAGCCGAACTTCTCGAATCTAGAATCAAAGGGAATGACCGAAACCCTAATTCGGCCAATAGGGTCCAAATTCACACCAGAGCTCCCCTTCCCCTTCCTCATCATGAATCCACCATCAACTCCTTTCGAATCCCACCGGAATCCCTCAAAACTCCGAAACCCTAGCCGCCCCCCCTGTTCCCTCCGGTGGCGGCGCCACCTCTGTTCAACCCCAAATTAACACCCTAGGACCGTCCTCTCTCCATCATCCCAAATCCTCACTCAGATTTCTTCAAACATCACTGGAACTCCTCGAATATCAAATCGAAGAGTCGAGCCATGAGAGCCTAAGGTCGGAATCATGCATGCAAGCATTTTCATGAATTTTCTGGTTGTTTCAAGTCGGTTTTGACACAAAATAGTGACACTCGTTTGTTCCTCACCAAGAACAAATGTTTGCCACTGTGTTGGGTTGAACCAGTGCCTCAGTTTTTGATTTCAAGTCTAGCTAGTAGGTCCCGTTCATCTTTGTTTTCAAAATCGTCTATGTGTTACTTCTGTTCCTTTCCTCTCTTTTACTTCGTTTTCTGATTTATTAATTGATTGTCCTATTAGAATTTTTGGTTTGGTCACTGAGCTTAATTAGTTAGCTTAATTAGTTCCCCGTCTGTTTGTGATCATTAATTAGTTGATTTGTTTGGTTGTCAAGTTTTCTAAATTTGTTTGGGTTTCGTCTTTGGGCTCTAAGGTCAGTCTCAAACCTCATGTTAAAGGAATTCTATTTGGTTTGAATCTGAGCCCATGTCAGTTGAGCTATTGGGTCAATATGATCCATTTGGTTCTCAAAGTAAAAATAAGGAACTTGAAGGGTAATTTAAGGAATTGGGGTAAGGAATCTTGTTCTAACTAACTAGGAAGCTTCTAGGAAGCTGGGGTTGGGGCTATTCTAAAATTTTAGATTGTACATTAAGGACCCTTAAGCTAAAACAAGAACAAAAAAGGGGGTAAAGGGTAAATAAGTAGTTTTGGGGGCTGCCCTATTGGCTGGGCCTATAAGAAGTAGTATTCTTGCCTTTCAAGGCAAGATTTGAAGAGCTAAAAATCCTTAAAAATTCTAGACGGCTAAAAACTTCAGAAAATACTGTTTCATTGAGTTTTTCTGCTAATTTCTGCAATTTTCCTGGTGATGTAACAAGTCCTGACTAGCTGACCTTAGAAATGAATTAAAATCAGCTTGGTTGAAGTTTTCCTGGTCCATTGTTTGGATTGAACTAGTTTCTGGTCGTTTACTTCAATTTCTGGGTTTGAAATTTAATTTTGGAGCTGCTGGTTGATTCTGTTGGTTGGGTTTTGCTGCTGACCCCTGCTCTTGTTACTGCTCTTTGCTGATCTTCTTACCCCTCTCTTATTTGTGCTCTCAGGTATTTCTTCATACCCTTTGCTAACAAATAAAGTGCCACAAGTTGGAACCAGACTGAATTTGTATACAGATTTGGATGTTCGAATTGGAATTTGAATAGAAGTCTTGTTTGAATGTTAAATTCTATTAGCTTCTGCTGTTTATATCTTTGTTTTCTTGTTATAATTCATGTGTTAAGTTGTCCATCCGTGCTCAGGGGTTTGAATTTGCTTTAGTCATTTGGAAGGACGCTGAAATTTTTGCTATGTATGTATAGTTTACTTGGTTTTAAATGTAACCAGTTGATGTTTCCATATAGTTTATGCCTTAGTTTGGTTTAAAAGGGGATTATTGTTGATTGTTGTATAAGGTTCTTATTCATTCCCCAACTCATTTTTCTCCCCTCCTCAATGGTTGAAAAGATTATGAGAGATCACTGTTAGGTTTGGCTTCAGGGATTCGATCCTGAAGTCCTTGCTTGCAGCCAGTGTTGACAAATTATTTGGGCTTGAACATTATCGGAGTCTCTTAAATCAAAAGAGTCTCCCTACGTTTAAACAGGCTCGTTGCTCAGAAGTTTGGGCCTGTTTAATTCAGGCCCTTCCGCTAATAAAATGGTTTAATAAAGCCTCGTTGATTGGAAGGGATTTTGTAGCACTTTAGTGTTTAATTAATTAGAGTCTTGAAAAGGGAATTTGAGGCAAGCCATAATTAGACACTTTATAACAAAATGGCCCTCGTGTTAATTTCATAATATAGATATAAAATAACCAATGTTCGTAGTTTGCTTTAGGCCCGTTTCATTGAGTTTTTCTGCTAATTTCTGCAATTTTCCTGGTGATGTAACAAGTCCTGACTAGCTGACCTTAGAAATGAATTAAAATCAGCTTGGTTGAAGTTTTCCTGGTCCATTGTTTGGATTGAACTAGTTTCTGGTCGTTTACTTCAATTTCTGGGTTTGAAATTTAATTTTGGAGCTGCTGGTTGATTCTGTTGGTTGGGTTTTGCTGCTGACCCCTGCTCTTGTTACTGCTCTTTGCTGATCTTCTTACCCCTCTCTTATTTGTGCTCTCAGGTATTTCTTCATACCCTTTGCTAACAAATAAAGTGCCACAAGTTGGAACCAGACTGAATTTGTATACAGATTTGGATGTTCGAATTGGAATTTGAATAGAAGTCTTGTTTGAATGTTAAATTCTATTAGCTTCTGCTGTTTATATCTTTGTTTTCTTGTTATAATTCATGTGTTAAGTTGTCCATCCGTGCTCAGGGGTTTGAATTTGCTTTAGTCATTTGGAAGGACGCTGAAATTTTTGCTATGTATGTATAGTTTACTTGGTTTTAAATGTAACCAGTTGATGTTTCCATATAGTTTATGCCTTAGTTTGGTTTAAAAGGGGATTATTGTTGATTGTTGTATAAGGTTCTTATTCATTCCCCAACTCATTTTTCTCCCCTCCTCAATGGTTGAAAAGATTATGAGAGATCACTGTTAGGTTTGGCTTCAGGGATTCGATCCTGAAGTCCTTGCTTGCAGCCAGTGTTGACAAATTATTTGGGCTTGAACATTATCGGAGTCTCTTAAATCAAAAGAGTCTCCCTACGTTTAAACAGGCTCGTTGCTCAGAAGTTTGGGCCTGTTTAATTCAGGCCCTTCCGCTAATAAAATGGTTTAATAAAGCCTCGTTGATTGGAAGGGATTTTGTAGCACTTTAGTGTTTAATTAATTAGAGTCTTGAAAAGGGAATTTGAGGCAAGCCATAATTAGACACTTTATAACAAAATGGCCCTCGTGTTAATTTCATAATATAGATATAAAATAACCAATGTTCGTAGTTTGCTTTAGGCCCGTTTAATATACCATCGTGATTGTGTATACGTTCACGTAATATAATTACGATTCTAAAACTAATTCGGAGTATGCGTTCGCGCAACTTCGGCCAAATTTTTCTTAATAATAATAAGCGTTATTAATTGTGGACACGTTCGCGTGACATGACTTTTGACGTGCCAAACAAATGGGTACACGTACGCATGACTTGTTTCAAGATAATTTTCTTAATTAAAAAAGCGGTGAAAGGTAAATGCACCTAGGTTCTAAAATCAATAATTAAACAATTTTAGTAAGCCAAGTATGATCAAAGAGACCGTGCTAGAACCACGGAACTCGAGAATGCCTAACACCTTCTCCCGGGTTAACATAATTTCTTACCCTGATTTCTGGTTCTCGGACTATTAAACAGAGTCAATTTTTCCTCGATTCGGGTTTTAAAACCGGTGACTTGGGATACCATAAATTATCCCAACTAGTGACTCTGAATTGTAAATAATTAATCCCATTTCGATTGTCCTTTAATTGGAAAAACTCCCTTATATTTATGCCCTTTACGAGGTGTAAGTAAAAAAGGAGGTGTGACAAGTATCTAGTCTAACCTCTAAGAAGCAGTGACAGGGGGTCGACTCTGACACTTACTAAGGGCCAACAATATAATAATATGAAATTCTAATTAAACATCATATATATAGAAATTACAATATAACTTAGAGTAAGAAATAAATGAACAATCCTTTCACTATTTTTAAGAACCGAATCATTTCCCTCATATAAAGCAAGTAATTTCTCAAGCCAGTGAATTTATATCAAATATAAAGGGACTTCTAGTTTTATTATCACGTACTAATTATGTCGAGGACGTACGACCCGATCCAAATAGACATATACATAATTGTGTGCACTGCCGAGGATCGAACGGCACGAACCATAAATGCATCTATTAACCTGCCGAGGCGAACGAACCACTCCCATGAGAGTAGTGGAAAAGTCACCCTGCTCGCGGAATATACTTGCGACGCGATTAAATATAAATTTATCAAGTTAATCATAACATCCCTCAATTTTTTTCAATATAAGGAAATCCAACTTGAAGCTTTTGAAATCATAAAATCCTCAACTTAGCCCCATTTGATACAATTAACAAACATAATCAGATAATGATGTCCACACAACATGGTGTAAACCTAAAACTACCCAGACATAAGCAAGAATAGTAGCTACGTACGGACTCTTGTCACTTCGTGCATACGTGGCCCCCCACAAATAGCAACACATATTATTTAAGTTCACCTATGGGGTTAATTTCCTCTTAGAGGGTTAGAAAAGAGACTTACCTCGGCTTAAGGCCCAGTTTTCGGTCCAAGATTGTGGCCAAACCACTCGAAACTAGTCAAAATATTATATAAAATAATTAATACGTGCTTAAAAGTTCATACCCTAACTATCAACGTGATTTCCAAAGCCTATTTGTAAAATTCCTAAAAATTTACCCCGGGCCCATATTCTCGGATTCCGAAGTTTTTTGAAGAAAGTTGTTACCCATAACCTCATGAACTCAAATATATGATTTTTACTAAATCTCATAACTAATTTCGTGGTTAAATCTCATTTTTTATCAAAAACCTAGGTTTTCACCTAAACCCATAATTTTCACTAATTTACATGTTATAATCTATCCATAAACTATGTATTTAACTCACACTATGTAGAAATTACTTACCTCAAAGTGCTAAGTGAAATCCCCTCTCTAAAAGCTCCAAGAATTTCCCAACAATGAAAGAAAATGAGCTAAAATAGCCTAAGTCCCATTTTTAAAAGACGATTCTGCATAGGGGTCCCTATAAGCAATTGCGACCAGGCTCTCGCGATCACGATGGCTAAACTTGAGGAGCCCAAAAAAGGCTCTACGTGATCTCGAGAAGGCCTACGTGAATGCAAAGCACTGGGTCGCCTACACCTTGCGAACGCGAGGCCCAGCATGGGAATGTGTAAGGCAATTGGGTTGCCCAGGCTGAGGCCCAGGCTTCTACGTGAACGCGACCTGCCCAACCCGAACTCGAAGGCCAAAGGGAACAGGCCTCCGCGAACGCGGCCCTGCTTGCCCGAACACGAAGGGAAAATACCTCTAGTCCCCAAATCTTTTATCGCAAATGAGAGGGTCTGCCCGCGTTCAAGAAGAAGGAAACCATAAGCAGAAATCTAGTGTCTGTCAACTTAGCTCCGGGTGGTCTGAAACACACCTGAGCCCCTCAGGACCTCGTCCAACTACTCTAACAAGTCTATAAACATAATATGGACTTGTTCAAACTCTCAAAACACGTAAAATAACGTTAAAACCAAGAATCACACCCTAAACCAAATTGAATCAACTTATGATCTTCAAGTTTCCAAATCGCGCCGAACGCATCGAATCATATTTAGACTACTTGGAATGACACCAAATTTTGTGTGCAAGTCTTAAATAATATTAAGAAACTATTCCTACTCTCGGAATTTCATTCGGACCTCGGTATCATGAAAACCTACTCCAAACCAAATTTAAAGAACTTCTAAAACCTTCAAAGAACCAACTTTCACTATTAGGCGCCAGAACGCTCCCCGGTCATTCAAAACCTGATCCGAACATACGCCCAAGTCCAAAATCATCATATGAACATATTGGAACCATCAAATCCTGATTCTGGGGTCGTTTTCTCAAAATGCTGACCGAAGTCAAACTTGGTCTTTTTAGCCAACCTTAAGGAACCAAGTGTTCCGATTTCAGCCTGAACCCTTCAAAATTCCGAACTAATCATCTCCACAATTCATAAAGTAGTAAAATCATGTACGGTAAGTCTTATTTAGGAAAACGGGATTCTAGAAAGCAAAAATGACTGGTCGGGTCGTTACAAAAATACTGTTGATACTGTGCTTACCTGAGCCGAGGATACACTAGGTAAGTTGTTGTTTTTGTTGTTTTTGTTGTTCTATTTAATTAATGAAAATATTATAGACACCTTGCAAATCTTATTGAATTCAACAAAAAAGACATCTATTATTTAAGGGAATCATGCTACTGTTACAAAAATATTATATTGTGGATGTCCATTTATTACTCTACTATAGATAATCTTCCTGAAGAAGATTATTTGTTTAGTACTCTATTGAAGTTTATCTACAATCAACTGATGCAGGCGGGTTGCAAGCAAGTCAATAAAATGATTTACAACAGCTTCTTATTAAACAGGCATGTTGCGAGCAGCTCATGCATATAGCTTACAAGCAACTCAAGAAATGCCTCACAACTGCTTCCTAGAAAGCCTTGTAGCTGCTTCCAGAAAAGCCTCGCAACTGCTTTCTCTCTTCTATAAATAGAGGAGTTTTCATGTAATGACCCGACCGGTCGTTTCATGAGTTGCAGCCCTGTTTCCCCGATTTCTATTTCTTTATGTGTTGTTCAGCTATATTTCATTGTATCAGGTTGGTTGGTTTGGGTTTGGAGTGGTCGTGGAGTGGAATGAGACACTTAGTCTCTTATTTAGAAGCTTAAGTTAGAAAAGCTCAATTGGATGTTGATTTATGAGTATAAGGTCTTAGATGTGAATTTTGATGGTTTGAATAGCTCCGTTAGGTAATTTTGGACTTAGGAGCATGTTCAGAATATATTTTGGAGGTCTGTGGTTCATTTAGGCTTGAATTGGTGAAATTGGAAATTTGGCATTTTTCGGTCGACAGTGGAAATCTTGATATCTGGGTAGGAATGGAATTCCAGAGATTAGAGTAGGACTGTTGTGTCATTTGTGATGTGTGCGCAAAATTTCAGGTCATTCGGATGAGGTTTGATAGGTTCTGGCATCGTTTGCGGAATTTGAAAGTTTCTAAGTTCATTGAATCCGAGGTTGATTTGGTGTTTCAACGTTGTTTTGAGTGTTCTGAGGGTTGGAATAAGTTTTAATAGTGGTATATGACTTGTTGGTATTTTTGGTGGAGGCCCCAAGGGCCTCGGGATGAATTCGGATGGTTAACGGAAGGATTGGGATTTGGTTTGAGCAGCTGAACTTTGCTGCTTCTGTCATTTACGCACCTCCGAATTGAGGACCGCAGGTGAGAGCCTTACAGAAGTGAGATTTGATTGCATATGCGCAGAATTAGGGAGTTGAGGATAACTGTAGGTGCGCACAAGGACCGCACCTGCGAGACCGCAGGAGCGAGAAGCTGACCGCAGAAGCAGAATTTCCAGGGTTAAGTGAAAACTGCATCTGCAATGGTTTTTCCGTAGGTGTAGCGTTGCAGAAGCAACTCTGAGACTGCAGATGTGGAAAACACTGGGCAAAAGGTATAAAAAGGTCTTCTTCGCGAATTTTGCTAAGTTTCTCCATTTTTAAAGATGGGAGTTAAGCTTGGGCAGTGATTTCTCAAGAGGGATCAAGGGTTATCAGTTGGGTAAGCTACTTAAGCTTTATTACTTGTGTTTATGACCATTTTTTCATTGTTTAATCATGATATTAGTGGAAATTAGGGAAGAAAAGTTAGGAGATTAGGGTTTGAAATTGGAGAGTTTAAATTGGGGATTTGAGGGACCATTTGAGGTATGATTTTGATGATTTTTGTATGTATGGACTCGGGAGTGAAAGGGGTTTCTAGTTTCGTGACTCTTGTTAGATTCTAAGACGTGGGCCTAGGGGTTGGGTTTGAGCAAATTCGGGATTTTGGGTCTAATTTGATAATTATGTTGATGATAATATACTGATTTTGGTTAGATTCTGAGCAATTGGAGGCCGGATCAGGAGGCAAGGGCATCACATGTTAGAGTTTTGGCTTGGATGAGGCAACTAACGCTTCCAAACTTGGTTATGAGGGTTTGAAACCCCGAACTATGTGTTCTATGATTACCATTAAGGTGACGCAAATGCCATGTGACGAGCGTGTGGGCGTGCACCGTGAGAATCGCGACCTAGATCTTTCCATGGCACCGCTTAGTGAATCTTTCTTGCTGATATCTGTGTTGTGATTATATGATTAAGTTAATGAGCTGTAAATCATGCTAATTATCATGTTAAGGCTTCACGCTGATACTATTGAGACCCGAGGGGTCATTTCTTGCTGTCATATCATTAGATTCATTGATATTCTGTACTCAGTCCTATTCATGCATATTATATCTTGCCTAAGTCTCAATTATTGTTATTCGACATATCATATCATTATTTCGGGTGAGTATGATGACATTTTGAGTCCGTGTGTGTGAGACCGGAGAGTGATGACTGAGTGAGGACGAGAGCCTGATATTGAGCAACAGTATGGGATCGGGCTGCACACCGCAGCGGGATATTGATCATGCCTTCGTTGGCTCGTTATAGCGCTTGGGCTAAAAGTAGCCCCTCTGGAGTCTTTACACCCCATAGTGAGCGCAGTTGATGTTATTTAGGGATGGATCTTCCCTGGATATGGATCTTGTCCGAAGTATTTATAACTGGAGATGGATCTTCTCCATAGGGCTGGAATGGCTTTCCCCGATACTGGATAACTGCGGTCAGTGATGTGTATCTATTCCGGGATGGATCTTCCCTTGGCCGGATGGCCATATACAATACCGAGTGGTTGAGCACTCGTGAGTGGAGGTACACGATACATTTTTCATGTTTTCTGTGCATTGGTATGTAGAGATTTGCTCAGCTTTATACTCTATACTGTTCAGATTGTATTTATTCCTGTTGAGTCTAATACTTGAACTGCAAGCATGCGTACTTTTCTGTACAGTTTAATTGTATTACTTGTTGAGGTTTGGTTTGTCACTATCTGTCAGTCCATAGTTTGGACTTGTTACTTACTGAGTTGGTATAGTTACATTACCCCCTGAACCTTGTGTGCAGATTCAAGTATCTCAGGGCACGGTAGTGGCTGTTGACTATTCCGGTCACGAACTTCACGAAGATAGCGAGGTAGCTTCCTGGCGATTCGCAGTTCCACTTTTCTCCTTCTCTATCTTCCTATTATTACATTGTTGCTATCTTTAGACTATTTTGATCTTGCCTTATTTCGGAACTATTGTAGCATGGCTCATGACTTAGTGACACCCGAGGTCGGGCTTGTATTTTTCCGCTTTGTTCGATTTTGACTTTATATATTTTATTGGATTTTAGTTGGAAAAAAGGTTTTTGTTAAGTTTTAAATGAAATGTAGAGTAATCTAGGAATGTGTCGGCTGACCTAGTTTCACGATAGGCGCCATCACGACCGGGTCGATTTGGGGTCGTGACAAGTTGGTATCAAAGCCTAGGTTACATAGGTCTCACGAGTCATGAGAAGGTTTAGTAGAGGCTCCCGGATTAGTACGAAGACGTTTGTACTTATCCTCGGGAAGCTATAGAACCTTTAGGAAAAACTTCACATTCTTGAATTCTTGTCGTGCGAATCTGTTGATTCTGGTAACTAAACTTCTGTTATTCTATTCTCTCACAGATAACGAGGACACGTTCTACCGGTTAGGGCAGACGACCACCAGTACCACCGGTTTAAGCCATTAGAGGCCGGAGATGTGGTCGAGTCTGTGGTAGGGGCAGGGGTGTAGCTCGCACAGCAGTTAGCGCAACACCCGCGAATCCACCAGCCGCCCTAGTTCATGATCAGGTCCCAGTTGCAGATGCTTTAGCAGGACCAGCTCAGGCACCGATTGTGCCTATTGTTATTCCGGTTCTTCAAGAGACCTTGGCTCAGATCTTGATCGTGTGCACTAGACTTGCTCAGGCGGTTGCAGTTTCTACTATAGAAGCTACTTCTCAGGCCAGGAGAGGCACTCAGACTCCCACTGCCCGTACACCCAAGCAGGTTGTTCAGGGACTGTAGACATCGGAGGCATCACCAGACCAGCCGGTTGCATCTGCTAAGGATTTTGTGGTACTAGTTATGCCTGATGATGAGCAACGTTGATTGGAGAGGTTTGGTAGAATTTAGCCTCCAACTTTCAGTAGTGCAAAGGGAGAGGATGCCTAGGGTTTCTTGGATAAGTGTCAGAGGATGCTACGTACAGTGGGTATTCTGGAGACCAGTGGGGTCTCATTTACTACTTTTCAGTTTTCTGGAACTGCCTTTACTTGGTGGGAGGCTTATGAGAGGCGTAGGCCTATTGGTGCACCGCCCCTTACCTGGCATCAGTTCTCATTATCTTTCTAGAGAAGTATGTACCACATTTCCGCAGGGAGGAGTTGCGAAGACAGTTCGAGCAGTTACATTAGGAGGACATGACTGTGATGCAGTATGAGATGAGGTTCTCCAAGTTGGCCCGTCATGCTATCTGGCTAGTTCCTACGAATAGGGAGAGGATTAGAAGGTTTGTTGATGGCCTCACTTATCAGCTACGGATTTTTCTGACCAGGGAGAGGGTATCTGGCGCTTCTTTTGAGTAGGTGGTTGACATTGCCAGAGAGATTGAGTCAGTGCGCCACCAGTAGCAAGTTGAGAGGAAGGCCAAGAGTCCTCGGGTATCTGGTAATTTTGGTGGTGTTCCTTATGGAGGTTAGTTTCAGCACGGTAGAGGCCGTCTATTCAGACATGCTCAACCAGCTCGTTCGGGTTACAGTGGTGGATCATCGGGCCATGGTTCTCACAGCTCAAATCAGGGCCACTCATCTCTGAGTGCCCTTCTAGCTCAGATTTTGACTCATGCACCATCAGTTCAGGGTTCATATGCATCTGGTTCTTCTAGTGGTTATCCTAGTGCTCGGGGCTCCCTTCAATCTTCGCCACCATTTGTCGGGAGAGGTTGCTTCAAATGTGGAGGGTTCGATCATATTAAAAGGTTTTGTCCTCTTCTTACGGGAGGTTCATCCCAGTAGAGGAGTCAACCTTCGAGTTCAGCACCAGTTACTTCCCCACCCGCTCAGCCAGCTCAGGTTGGAGGCAGTTAGCTAGGGGTTGCCCTAGAGGGGGAGGTCGATCAGGTGGTGGTCACGTACGTTTCTATGCCCTCCGAGCCAGACCAGATGTTATTGTTTCATATGTGTTTATTACAGGTATTGTCTCAGTTTGCCAAAGAGATGCCTCTATGTTATTTGACCTTGGTTCCACCTTTTCATATGTGTCATCATATTTTGCTCGTTATTTGGATATGCCTCGTGAGTCTCTTATTTCATCTGTTCATGTATCTACTCCGGTGGGCGATACTATTGTTGTGGACTACATATATCAGTCTTATGTGGTGTCTATTGGGGGTTTGGATACCCGAGTGGACCTTTTGTTGCTCCTTCAACTTCTTCAACTCTGTCGGTGCCATACGATACGGTGGAATAGAAATGGGCTGAGTGCCCGATACTAAAGTCAATATTCTTGTCCAGCAGCATGCCCGACAAGTTTGCAGGAAATACATCCGGAAAGTCCCCCACTACTGGAACAGAATCGATACTAGGAGTCTCTGCACTGACATCCCTCACAAAGGCTAAGTAAGAAAGACAACCCTTCCCAACCATCCGATGGGCCTTCAAGAATGAAATTACCCTACTGGGAACATAATCTGACGACCCTCGCCACTCAATCTGTGGCACACCCGACATAGCCAATGTCACTATCTTAGCATGACAGTTCAAAATAGCGCGATTGATGTTATTGAGGGATGGATCTTCCCTGGAAATAGATCTTGTCCAAAGTATTTATACCTGGAGATGGATCTTCTCCATAGGGCTGGAATGGCCTTCCTCGGTACTGGATGCCTGCGGTTAGTGATGTGTATATATTTCGAGATGGATCTTCCCTGGGCTGGATGACCATATAAAATACCGAGTGGTTGAGCACTTGTGAGTGGAGGTACACGATACATTTTTCATGTTTTCTGTGCATTGGTACATCGAGATTTGCTGAGCTTTATACTCCATACTGTTCAGATTGTATTTATTCCTGTTGAGTCTAATACTTGAACTGCAAGCATGCCTATATTTCTGTACAGTTTATTTGTATTACTTGTTGAGGTTTGGTTTGTCACTACCTGTCAGTCCATAGTTTGGACTTGTTACTTACTAAGTTGGTGTACTCACGTTACCTTCTGCACCTTGTGTGCAGATTCAGGTGTCTCAGGGAATGGTAGTGGCTGCTGACTATTCCCATCTCGGACTTTATGGAGATAGCGAGGTAGCTGCCTGGCGATTCGTAGTTTCGCTTTTCTCCTTCTCTATCTTCCTATTAGTATATTGTTGCTATTTTCAGACTATTTTGGTCTTGCCTTGTTTCGAAACTATTGTAGCATGGCTCATGACTTAGTGACACCCGAGGTCGGGCTTGTATTTTTACATTTTGTTCAATTTTGACTTTATATATTTTATCGGATTTCAGTTGAAAAAAAAGGTTTTTCTTAAGTTTTAAATGAAATGTAGATTAATTTGGAAATGTGTCGGCTGACCATGTTTCATGATAAGCGCCATCACGACCGGGTCGGTTTGGGGTCGTGACATTTCAGTTCATTATGTACATGAGTTTGAAGTTAAATAATATATTAATTTCTCTCTATACTTGTCTTCGATTTATTACTTTACAGTTTTATTTTATAACATGTTTTCAGCATGAGACTCTACCAATTGAGCACTTACTTCGAATTTACTTTCTATTTGAGTGTTCATCTATTATGTAAGGCGATGTTCTTACATCCGTGGTTAGATATTATTCATTCCAAGCATCATAAGGAAGATTCTATCCTTGAGGTGGTGAGCTTTTCTTCTTGGCGGTAGTGATGTGGATATCACTTATGTCTAGAGTGGCAAAATTTGTGCAAAGTAATTTGGGCCTTTTGCTTATATTTGGTTTAATATCTTTATCATCGCTTGCTTGGTTATATGCTACGTATACAATACCTATTTTGGTATTTGTTTTTATCCTAATCATCTTAATAAAGAATTATAAAGTGGATAATATTGTTAGATCAACTTAAACTCCAGTAAAGTTTGCAAGAAATATGCAACCACCAGAAGTGGTTATGTTTCCTATATCTCATTATAACTAAATTTTGTTAACCACCAGAAGTGGTATATGCCTTTGACCATCAGACGTGATAATTTAGGCTTTTTATGGTTATAATTGAAGATAAGTTAGAGAAAATTTCTCTATATTACTTGCATGCCTCGATTTACTCTTGAAGTAGAATTATCTTAAAAGAGGTTCTAAGCCATCACACGATTTGGTATGATTAATGCACGTTCAGGTAATTATGTTCCGTTCTCTGAAGCATGTGACAATATTAATAAAGTTCGTAAATATGAATGCGCTTTTGATGTAAATATATTACAGTTATCCTTCATAAGAGGTAATATGATTGAGAGAATATATACTCATTTTTTTCGTATTTTAAATTTACTCCTAAAGAAGTAACACAATTGAAATTCCTCCCGAAGTAGGAAAATATTGTGAAGAGGTGCTTTCTTGTGCTTAAACAATTGTTTTATATTGTTCATTTGAATATGATTTTTCTCTAAATGATACCAGATGTATCTGAGCAATATTTGATAGTACAAAATATATCAAAAACTTCCGAAAAATTAACTCTTTGTCTAGAAGACACATGACACTAGTAGTGTCTTAATAATATTAGATTTTGGATAATAAATAAAGGCTCTCGAAGAGTTTATATGCAAATATGTCACTCATATTATATGACTATGGTCAAAACATGTGTTGTAGTAAACCCGAAGTTTACTAATACAAATGGCTATCATATTGAGACTACACATGATTAGAAGATTGAAAATCTTCATATTTCCACAATCATAGGGGGTAAAATAATATGTATGTGAGAAGTTATCCGTCTTATTCTTCAATTTGTATTACATCATGTATCATAGGAAGTTTACTAATACAAAAGCAGTCACAATAAACCAGAAGTTTTACTAAGGTAAAAGTAGCTACAGTAAACCAGAAATTTACTGATACAAAAGTAGCCACACTAAATCAGAAGTTTACTGATACAACAATTTATGCCATAGTAAACCAGAAGTTTACTAAAAGATAGCACATATCATGATAAACTTGAAGTTATCATTTACCATCTGGTTTAAATATGATAGCTATTTGAGAATTCAGATAAACATATACTGAAGAACTAGAAGATTCGTCAAGAATTCTCATGTGTTGCTTGTTCTCATAATAAATTGATTATACCAGCTAAAGTTAGGACTAAGACCCCTAATTCTGAAATATATAAAATGTGAATATGGGCCCATTCACCTATCATGTGAACCGCTTATAGATGCATATATGAGATGGTTACATGTGTGATTATTGTCAACCTGCATTTTGGCATTTGGAATTACTTTTCTCAATTAAGAGCATAATTTTCAGATTATGTAATCAAGACAGTTCATCTTGATAATGCTGGTTTATATCCAAGCTAGTTTAGCATTGAATACCTCCTATTAATGGCTAAACCATTGCTTATGAGAACAAAGCTTCATGTGTTGGTCTAAGATTTTCTAAATTGCATATAGCAGCACTTGTATGCATCAGACCAACAATATATGATAAGTCTCCCCCTCAAAATTGGTTTAGGATCAGAAATCAAATACTTTTACTATCTTTTGATGTGTGGTATATGATTAATTTCTCTACCACAATACACGAAGATATGTCTCCAAAAGAAGTTGGGGATATATGTTAGTTTTTCTAACATTTGGGAGATGGAATAAACAGCTGAAAAATATACTATATGAATTGAATTGTCATTAATATGATCTCACTTAGAAGATAATTCAAGTTAAATGCCAGAAGCATTTGTTGATCAAAAATTAAATATCATATTTCAACTGTAAAGGCTCCTATTAAAATTAAAGTCCCTAAAGGATAGAGTTTACTGTACGCATGAAACGTGGTAGACCAATCGGTTCCAAAGGTAATAATCATTGAAAAATGATAGGAGATAATGATCAAAATGATCATAATGAGGAGGAAATGAGCTCTAGAAGATCCCACAACATAATATTTCATGAAACTCCAGAATAAGTTCAGGTACCTGAAAATAAAGAAAATGCTGAGATCTTAACAAGTTATGTCGCTTAGGAACCGATACAAAATGATCATCGACGATATATTTGTTACAATATAGTGCACAATAATGTAATATATTGTGAGGATCGGACCTGTAGTCCAGGCACCTGGAGATGTCATACCATTTAAATGCAAGGCATAACCTATATGACTCATTTGATTAAGTCTATATGAAGATCCCTGAAGGATTTAAAATGCTTGAAACATATAATTCAAAGGCTCAGAAAATGTACTCGATCAAATTATAAAGATCTTTGTACGGTTTAAAGCACTATGGGTGTATGTGGTATTATCTCCTAAGTCAAAATTTGCTGAAAGAAAGTTACATAAATGATGTTATTTATCCATGTATTTTAATAAAGAAAATGGCTTCAAAACAAAGGTTATACTTGTTGTTTATGTTGATAACATAAATCTTGTTGGAACTCTAGAGGAAATCCAAAAGGTAATTCAGTATCTTAAGAAAAAATTTGAAATGAATGTAACGACCCGACTGGTCGCTTTGAGCAATTTCGTCCGGTTCGGCAGTTTGAGATCACGAATAGCTTCATATTATATGTATCGACTTCATATTGTTGGAACTCTAGAGGAGCTCCAAAAGGTAATTGAGTATCTTAAGAAAGAATTTGAGATGAATGTAACGACCTGATTGGTTGCTTTGAGCAATTTCATCCGGTTCGGTAGTTTGAGATCACGAGTAGCTTCATATTATATGTATCGACTTCACGAGTAGAAATTTAGTTTTTGGATGAATCAGAGTCGAATTGAAAGAAAGATTTTAGTTTTGAAAGCTTAAGCGGTGAGAATTTGACCGGAATTTGACTTTTGAGTAAACGACTCCGGAATGAGTTTTGGATGATGTCTGTAGCCTTGTATGGTGATTTTAGACTCAGGACGAATTCAGATTTGGATTTGGAGACCCCTAGGGTAATTTGAGGCATTTTTGCGAAAGTTGGAAAAGTTGAAATTTGGAAAATGGAGAAGTTTAACCCATAGTTGACTTTTGTGTTATCGGGGTCGGAATGCGACTTTGAAATTTGGAACAACTCCGTTATGTCATTGTGGAATTGTCTGCAAAAATTTGGTGTCATTTGGAGTTGATTGGTATGGTCCGGACGCTTGGTTGCAATTCTAGAAGTTCTTGAAGTTCATGGTGATTTTCATGCATTTTGGCATCCGATTTGTGGTTTTTGAAGTTATCTTGATGATTTGAGCATGCGAGCGAGTTTGTGAGGTGTTTTTAGACTTGTGTGCATATTTGGTTTGGAGCCCCGAGGGCTCGAGTGAGGTCCGGGTTGGTTTTCGAATAACTTTTCATAGTCTTTCATTTCTAGTTCTGGTGTCATCATATTTGCGACGTTTATATCGTAAATGTGACAATCGCAATTGCAAAGAAGCCTCGCATTTGTGAAGCTGGGCTGCTAAGGAAAGGACTCGCATTTGCGAGGAAATTGCCGCTTTTGCGAGGCCTGTAAGATCGCATTTGTGGACTCAGCATCGCATTTGCGATAAAGGTCGGAGTTGAGCTCGCATTTGCGAACATTTGGGCCACATTTGCGATGGCCCTGCTTCGCACTTGCGAAGTGTCTCATCACAATTGCGATGGAGACATGATTCTCCAGGCTTCGCATTTACGAAGTATTCTTCGCTTTTGCGAGTTCGCATTTGCGAACCCAGTGTTTCAAATGCGACATCTGCAGCCTGCTAAAAGCTGAGTATTCCGAGTTTTTGCTCATTTTTCATATTCTTTGAACCCTAACTCCAAGAGTGGGCAATTTTGAGAGAGGATTTTCATACCAAATCATTGGGTAACTGTCTCTAATCAACCTCCAACTATATTTTGTGATTATACCTTAGATTTAACATCAAATTCATGAGAATCTAAAGGGAAATTTGGGGAAAATTATGAAATCTTTCAAGAATATAAAATGTTGATTTGAGGGACCAAATGGTATCGGAATTAGATAATTTTTGTATGGGTGAACTCATAGCAGAATGTGTGTTCAATTTTTGTAAATTTTGTCGGGTTTCAAGGTGCGGGCTCTAGGAGTTGACTTTTGTTGACATTTTTGTAAATTGTATAGGAATCATAGTTTTGTTAATTGAAATTGTTTTCTCTTGCATTGTTTGATGTATTGAAGTCATTTTTGGCTAAATTGAGTCGAACGTTGGTGAATTGGTAAAGGAAAAGCTAAATTGAGTATTGAATTGGCCGGATTAAGGTAAGTATCTTGTCTAACCTTGTATGAGGGACTTCCTCTTAGGAGTTGAGTCTTCTATGCTATTTGTAGTCCGTGCACGCGAGGTGACTAGTGTGTGCTCAGACTTACTTGTGGAAAATTTGCCTTTAGGGTTCTTAGGTCCTTATATTCATTATGTGGGAAGTATTCTGTTATGATTGAGTTTCATAATTGCTTAATTTACCTCTATATGCTCCATAGTTGTTAGCTTGCCTCTAACTCTTACTTGTTACTTGGCCCTTATTTGCCTTAATTAAAGTGGTTGTTCTCCTTATTGTTTCGTTATCTCTTAATTGTGAATTCCTCTATGACCCCGTGTATATATTTTATGTGTCCAAATTGTTGTGGTTGCCGGTGTAGTTATCACGTGCTTATTATGTCTTGTTGTTTTGTTAAGGTTATTGCACTTCTTGGTTATTTTGTGAGTCTTACACTGAGATTGTTGTGATTCTTATTACGTACTATTTATGCTTGAATTGATGAGTATTCATGTTGGACAATGTATTTCCTGGGTATTTGACCGTTGTTAAGTATTGACTCAAGTTGGGATTTATTTTGTGAAGTTAACTGTTGGAACGAGATTTGTTATAGCTGATTCCCTTGCCGGGATGCATTTGTTTCTACAGTTGATTCCCTTGCCGGACATAATTGTTTCAATTGTTGATTCCCTTGCTAGGATGTTGTTGTTTCTACTGTTTGGGTGAGGAAAAAGTGATAAAGCATGAAGGGTGATGCCGTGCACATTTATATTATTCATATGGTGATGAAGAGTGATAAAGCACGAAGGGTGATGCCGTGCACATTTACATTTATATTAATGCATATGGTGAGAAAGAGAGATAAAGCACGAAGGGTGGTGTCGTGCACATTTATTTGATTCATATGGTGAGGAAGAGTGATAAAGCATGAAGGGTGATGATGTGCACGTTTACATTTATATTGATGCATATGGTGAGGAAGTGAGATAAAGCACGAAGGGTGATGCCGTGCACATTTATATGATTTATATGGTGAGGAAGAGTGATAAAGCATGAAGGGTGATGCCGTGCGCATTCCTATTATTGATTTCATGGTGAGTATTGAGAGTTAAAGCACGAAGGGTGATACCGTGCACTTTCTGTTTGCTTTGTTTATTTGTTGTTATCAATTCAAGTGTTTTAACAGTTTAGATTCCTTTACTGTTGTGATCCTTTGTGTTGGAATCCATAGTGTTTTCAATGCCTTGTCGTATATATATATATATATATATATATATATATATATATATATATATAACTTTGTGATTTCAATAATTTCTACATTTTTAATTCAATTAGTTTCTCAATAAAATTTCCTTATACCATCTGAGGTTGTATTTTACTTAAAAAGGAATTTCTACTAAGTTGTAATTTATTAAATCCCATGATAAAGGTAATAATTCATTCGATGTTGTATTTGAATTGAAAATGATACTTTCTTTATTCAAATGATTTCTAAAAAATAACTTCATCTTTTCTTGCTGAGTTCCTAATTGGTTTAGAAGTTGTACTCTACTTTAGGTTATGTAAAAGAGATTCCTTGAACATCTTACTTGCAATGGTTATGGACTCACTATACTGAGTAACATGAGAATGGTGTTGTGCAAAGTGAGATAGAAATATGTGAGCACAAGGTGTCGGATGTGATAAAGGTTTGGTAATTGAGGTTATGATATGAAACATCGAGTTTGAGATGGCCAAATTGAGAGAGAGGAAGGCTCGAGATTTGGACCAAGTGAGATGCATTAATGACGAAAATGGTAGAGTACTGGTGGAAGATGCCCAAATTAAGAGGAGATGGAAGACATACTTTCATAAACTTCTGAATGAAAAAGGGGATCGTGATATTGTGCTAGGTGAATTAGAGCATTTCGAGAGTCACCGTGACTTCGGGCACTTTAGGCATATCAAGGTCGAGGAGGTCATGGGGGTTATGCGTAAGATGAGTAGGGGCAGAGCGATCGGGCTAGACGAGATTCCAGTGGAATTTTGGAAGTATGTAGGGAGAGTAGGTATAGAATGGTTGACTGGGTTGTTTAATGTTATTTTTAAGGCGAAAAGGATGCCAGATGAGTGGATGTGGAGTACGGTGGTTCCACTGTATAAGAACAAAGGTGATATCCATAGTTGCAACAATTATAGGGGTATTAAACTACTGAGTCATACCATGAAAGTATGGGAGAGGGTGGTTGAAGTCAGGGTGAGGATGACAGTGTCTGTATCTGATAACCAATTCGGGTTCATGCCAGGTCGTTCCGCCACGGAAGTTATACACCTTGTTAGGAGGTTGGTGGAACTGTATAGAGAGAGAAAGAAGGATCTGCACATGGTGTTTATTGACCTGGATAAAGAATATGACAAGGTTCCTAGAGAAGTTCTCTGGGGATGCTTGGAGGCAAAATGTGTGTCAGTTCCTTATATTATGGCAATTAAGGACATGTATGATGGGGCTAAGACTCGGGTTAGGACAGTAGGAGGTGACTCTGAGCATTTTTTGGTTGAGATGGCGTTACACCAAGGCTCTGCACTCAATCCGTTCTTATTCGTCCTAGTGATGGATGCGATAACAAACCATATTTAAGGGGAGGTGCCGTGGTGCATGTTGTTCGCCGATGACATAGTTTTGATTGATGAGTCACGAGCCTATGTTAATGAGAGATTAGAAGTTTGGAGACAGACACTTGAGTCTAAGGGTTTCAAGCTAAGAAGAACGAAGACGGAATAGCTCGAGAGTAAGTTCAGCGCCGAGCCGGGGGAAGTGGACATTGATGTGAGGCTTGAGTCACAAGTTATCCCAAGTAGAGGCAGCTTCAAGTACCTTGGTTTGTTATCCACAGGGGAGGGGAGATCAATAAGGATGTCACACACCGTATTAGGGTAGGATGGATGAAGTAGAGGTTAGCATCCGGAGTCTTGTGCGATAAGAGAGTGCCAACGATACTTAAAGGTAAGCTCTATAAAGCGGTGGTTAGACCAGCCATGATGTATGGGGCTGAGTGTTGGCTTGTTAAGAACTCACATATCCAAAAGATGAAAGTAGCAGAAATGAGGATGTTGAGGTGGATGTGCAGGCATACTAGGATGGATAAGATTAGGAATGATAATATTCGGGAGAAAGTGCACGTGGCTCCCATTGATGAGAATATGCGGGAAGCAAGGATCAGATGGTTTGGGCATGTATAGAGGAGAAGCCCATATGCTCCAGTAAGGAGGTGTGATTGGCTGGTTGTGGAAGCAACAAGAAGAGGTAGAGGGCGTCCTAAAAAGTTGTGGGGAGAGGTGATCAGGCAGGATATGGCGAGGCTTCAGGTTTCCGAGGACATGATATCTGATAGGAAATTGTGGAGATCGAGTATTACAGTTGTAGGCTAGGAGGTAGTTAAGTCTTGCTTTACTTTGTGTCTTTGTGAGCCTATTCCGGTAGGGTTTTATCTAAGATAGCTAGGGGTAATGTCGTTTCTTACTTTTTTCTATGATCTTTGTGATGAATCTAATATTCTCTCCTTTTGTATTTTTATTATCTTGAGTAGAGGGTCTTTTGGAAACAGCCTCTCTACCCCTTCGGGGTAGGGGCATGGTCTGCGTACACACTACCCTTCCCAGACCCCACTTGTGGGATTTTACTGGGTTGTTATTGTTGTTGTTGTTGATCGTAGCTTGTTCTCTCATTGTCATTGATATTACTTTGTTACCTTTATGTTGATAGTTTATTATCATATCTTGTTCAATTAAATTGACCAGTAGGTGTCTGGACTGTCCCTCGTCACTACTCCACAGAGGTTAGTCTTGATACTTACTGGGCACCTCTGTAGTGTGCTCATACTACACTTCTGTACATTTTTGTGTACAGATCCAAGTATTTGATCGGTAGTAGTTGTGCAAATCGTTGCGGTAGAGACTCAGAGTAAACTTGCCGCAGTGTTCGCAGGCCTCAACGTCAACTTTCGGAACAATGGCGTATTTTTTTGTATTTCAACTCTTAGAAAGGCTTATGACTTGTACCACCATTTTGGGAATGGTAATGTGTTAAGAGTTATTTAATTTAAAGTTAGTAAGTACCAATATTATTTCAGTTAATGTTAGGCTTACCTAGTTTAGAGACTAGGTGCCATCACGACTCCTTCGGAGGGATATCGAGTCGTGACAATGAAAGATCTTGAAAAGACAAAAATTTGTCATGGTCTGCAAATTGACTATTTAGCAGACGGATCTTTATCCATCAATCTGCCTATACAGAAAGGGTCTTAAAATGCTTTTACATGGACAAAGTGCACTCATTGAGTACTCCAATGATTGTTCGATCACTTGAAGTTAATAAAGACCCGTTTCAACCTCCAGAAGAGGATGAGGAATTCCTTGGTCCTGAAACACCCTATTTTAGTGCAACTGGTGCACTTATGTATCTTGCTAATGCTACAAGGCATGACATAGCATTTTCTGTTAATTTACTAGCAAGACATAGCTCTTCTCCTACACGAAGACATAGGAATGGGATTAAGCATATATTGCGATATTTAAAGGGAACTCTTGATATGGGGTTTTTATGCTAACAAAGGTAATTCAGATCTTGTTGGTTATGCAGAGGCATGTTATTTATTTGATCCCCATAAAGCTCGATCTCAAATCGGGTACGTGTTTACATGTGGAGGCACTGTCATATCTTGGCGCTCCACAAAAAAATCTATTGTTGCTACTTCTTCAAATCATGCTGAGATAATAGCTACTCATGAAGCAAGTAGGGAATGCGTATGGTTGAGATCAGTGATTCATTTCATTCGAGAAAAATATGGTTTGGAATGTGCTAAAAGATCCACAATTTTATACGAAGACAATGCTGCATGCATAGCCCAATTGAAGGGAAGATTTATAAAAGGAGATAGAACGAAGCACGTGTCACCAAAATTATTCTACACATATGATCTTTAGAAAAATGGTGACATTAATGTGCAACAAATCCGTTCAAGTGACAATCCAACAGATTTGTTGACTAAATATTTGCCAGCTTCAACTTTTAAGAATATGGCATACAAGATTAGAATTTGGAGATTCAAATAATTGAAATAAGGTTTTCATCAGGGGAATAAAATACGTGTTGTACTCTTTTTTTCTTACTAAAGTTTTTTTCCATAGGATTTTTCTTGTAAGATTTTTAATGAGGCAGCTAGAAATGCATATTACTAAAATATATGTACTCTTTTTCCTTCACTCGGATTTTTTCCATAGGGTTTTTCCTAGTAAAGTTTTAACGAGACACATTATCTTTTAATGAACATCAAAGGGGGAGTGTTATGAAAATATTATATTGTGGATGTCTATTTATTACTCTGCTATAGATAATCTTCCTGAAGAAGATTATCCGTTTAGTACTCTATTGAAGTTTATCTACAAGCAACCAATGCAGGCGGGTTGCAAGCAACTCAATGAAATGATTTGCAGCAGCTTCTTATTAAACAGGCAGGTTCCGAGCAGCTCATGCAGACAGCTTACAAGCAGCTCAATAAAAGCCTCGCAGCTACTTCCTGAAAAGCCTTGCAACTGCTTCTAGAAAAGCCTCGCAGCTGCTCTCTTTCTTCTATAAATAGAGGAGTTTTCAGTTCATTATGTACATGAGTTTAAAGTTGAATAATATTCGATTTATTTACTTTACAATTTTATTTTATAACAGTTACAATGTTTTTTTTTAGTTTTCTAGTCTTTTAATATGTTTTTTCCAATTCTCACATTAATTTTATTTTTCTTACAAAAAAAATGAAGGCACTAAGATGAATGGAAGCTTGTCTCATGTGCACATCCCATCAAACATGAAGCCTTGTGATGGACGAAATTGCGATAACCTATGTAAAAGCAAGTTCGGTAATAGACCTCCATTTCCTGGTATTCGTGGAGCTTTGCAAACTGGGGATTGTGCCCCTAATCAAACTTGTGATTGCATATTCTATTGTGAAGATAAACTTGCGTGTTTATGAGGAAGACTCATGATTTAAATAATGTATTTGTATACGGTAGAAATCGACGGTTAGATTTTACGATCATCAAGGCATCTCGATGATTCTCGGTGATTGACTTCAAGAATATAAATAACGATCGGCCTCGAGGCAATGTAAATTAGTGGTCTCGGTGGATCAAGGTGAAGTTCCCAAGGCGCGTACATATAGCTCACAAAGCTTAATGGACTAGTCCAAAAAATGAATCAAGATATTAAATGGTTGTACCAGCCCCATATCTTTGTAATTAATGCATCTGTACTATATTGGAATTCCCCCTCATATATAAAGGGGATCCTTGTCGTTTTGTAAACACATGTTGTTCAATACTAAATGCACAAGAACATTCTCTCCGTGCTCTAACATATTCTCTTGATCTCGTTGCTTCCATTGATTACTTACATTCATTGTGTTCTATTTATTGTTCTTCATTTATTGCTTATTATTGGTCGTAAAAAGCCGTCATTGATTTTATTATAACTGTTAGTTGCCCATCGACTACCCTCGATCACTCTAATCTGGCCATATAACTCGATCCCGAGGCCCCGAATAAGCAAGCTCAAGGCCCCGATTGACAACCATTCGGTTTGGTTAACATCTCTTTTTTAATCTTTTATCTTGATTCCAAGTACCTCACTTAGCATCTATTGCCTAAACAACTAGCATAAAAATAGATCACGTATTTTTAGAACCACAAAATTAAATTTAATTGTTATTACCATTACGGTAAACAGTTTGGCACCCATCGTAGGGCTAAAAATAATAGTGATTATTTTCTTGCTAGTTTCACTACATAATGCAAGTTATCTTTCACACTTTTTCTTGCCCAAGATCTTTGATTTCAGGTAAAAATGTCTGACTCAGCAAAACAACAATCTTGAGAGCCATGGAGAGAATGGTGTGTATGTTCCAGGTGTTGGTGTACCACCACAAAACCGTGAGAATGCACCAGAACCGATTCCCGTGGACACGGTCTCACATGATGCCCAACACGTCGATATAAGCTCCCACACTAATAGGAGTGTGCACCAAGGAGACCAGCAATAAGCTCAGAAAACCCCAAGTAGGGAAGAACGGGAGGTTAGCCTTCACGTTATTTTTGAAATGTTATAGGCACAACAACTGGCAATTGCTCAGCTGCAAAGTCACCAGAAAACTCCCAGCACAGTAGCACCAGGGGCGGCTCCTCTAGCCGAGCAGGTACCGGAGAGATCAAGCAACAATGGGTCAGCAGCCGACCCTGCCATCGTAAAGATGCTCGAGGACCTCACGAGGAGGATCAAATCAGGCGAGAAGAAGATAGAAGCCAACGATAAGAAGGTAGAGACCTACAACTCTAGGGTCGACCAAATTCCGGGTGCACCCCGATTTTGAAAGGTGTAGATTCGAAGAAGTTCGTGCAAAAGCCGTTCCCGCAGGAAGCGGCTCCAAAACCCATTCCAAAGAAGTTCAGAATGCCTGAGTTTTCGAAGTACAACGGAACCTCGGACCCTAACGAGCACGTCACTGTATACACTTGCATAGTGAAGGGCAATGACTTAAAGGATGACGAAATCAATTCTGTCTTGCTAAAGAAGTTCGGGGAAACACTCTCGAAAGGGGACATGATGTGGTATCACAACCTAGCTCCTAACTCTATAGACTCATTTTCCATGCTGGCAGATTCTTTTATAAAGGCACATGCCGGTGCCATCAAAGTAGCAATAAGGAAATCTGACGTCTTCAATATCAACCAGAGGGAGAATAAGATATTACGAGAGTTCGTATCTTGCTTTCAAATGGAATGAATGGAGCTACCACCAGTCTCCGACGATTGGGCAGTGCAGGCCTTCACTTAGGGTCTGAATGAACAAAGTTCGGTGGTTTCGAAGCAACTGAAACAGAACCTAGTCGAGTATCCCGCCGTGACCTGGTCGGACGTTCATAACCGATACCAGTCAAAGGTCAGGGTCGAAGATGACCAACTAGAAGCCCCCTCGGGCTCAGTATATCCCAGCAGACTTCCAGCAAAAGAGCCAAAGCCAAACAAGGAAAGATACCAACCATATACTGAAGATAGAAGAAACACCCTGAGGCGCAACATACCCCACAATGATCGAAGGATGGACCGAGGACAAAATCCTCGGGTACTTGTCAGCAGAGCTGGGTTCGATAAGTACATAGGGCCGACGGAGGCACATCACTTGTCGAAATACAACTTCAACGTCGACATATCAGACATCGTGTTCGCTATCAGTAAAATCAGAGACACCAGGTGGCCAAGGCCTGTACAATCAGACCCTTCACAAAGGAACCATAATTTAGTATGTGAATTTCACAACACGCACGGGCACATGACCAAAGATTGCCAATAACTCCGGGAAGAAGTGGCCCGATTACTCAGCAAAGGTCATCTTTGGGAATTCCTCAGCGACCGAGCCAAAAATTAGTTCTGGGAAAGAGAGGCGACCAAAAAGAGCGAAGCAGATAAGCCGCAACACGTCATCCATACGATCTCTTGAGGTGTCGGCACCCTGCAGGAACCCATGGCTAGGAGAACAAAAACATCCCTCGATAGGGAAAAGCGAACTCGAGGCTCTATCCCAGCCCCATAATGGCACACTGGTAACTTCTTTTCTTGTGAACACATTTCAAATTAAACATGTGCTTGTGGATCCAATTAGCTCGGCCAATATTATCAGATCGAAGGTGAAAGAGCAGCTCAGACTGCTTGACCAAATTATGCCCGCCTTTCGAAGTCCTCAACGGACACAACACGGCGAACAAAACAACGAAAGGGAAAATCGCCTTACTAGTCAATGTGGCTGGCACAACCCAAAACACCAATATCTCTACCGTCAAAGGGGCTAAAGGATAAACAAACAGTAAAATAGCGACCATAAGGCATATTCTCGGCTGTATCCGAATGAAAAAACAAAGGGCCATACCGCGTCATTCAAGCAAACACTGAGGGCCTACCAAGGCTCAAAGCTCCATCGTCACTAAGGTATAACCATCTCCCTTTTAATTTACACCTCATACTAACCTTTGTGCAGGTATCCGACTGAGACAGTCGAAGCGCTAATCTAGCTTGAACACCTTAAGGTTTTAAAGCACACATTGTACTCTTTTCCTTCGACCGAGTTTTTATCCCGAAAAGGGTTTTACCGGTAAGGTTTTTAATGAGGCAACATCCATATGCTACCTAAGGAAGACTCAACAAGTATTCAAGGCTTCTTTTGCTATCAACCTCGAATACTGGGGGGCATCCCCCCGGAAGGTCACCTACTTGGAGAAGCCAAGATACACAAAAAGGGGTCTCGATAGGAAAATAATATACCGGGCCAAACGGTCGAACGAACCGTGTCCGTATAGAACAATTGAGCCCTTAACAGTAAAGGAATGTATACTTGTACCAAGTTATCAAAGAGTACTTCCCAAAAGCTTTTTGTGTTTCAACGAAACTCGATATTTTTTGCAAAAAATGGCCCTAGAGACAAAAAATATCCCAAATACTCGGGGACTAGCGTCAACAACTCGAAATAGTATGACCCCCGGGTTGGAGCTTCCAACTCGTAAGCCCTCAATGAGGCAACAACAAGATCACAAAACAGCTCCAGAGCCAACAACGTCCCGAACACTCGGGGACTGGCGTTAAAAGCTCAAGGCCACATGACCTCAGAGTCGGAAACTTCGAAATCGTAAGCCCTCAATGAGGCAATACCAAGTTTACAAGTAATGGCTCCCGAGCCGAGAAATCCTCAACGACTCGGGGACTGCCGTCAATCGCCATCTCTATAGACTTATCAAAACCCGAGGCCATAAGACCACATGCGGGCAATGTGGTCTCGTAAGACCTATATAAGGCAACAACAATATGTGTAAGACCTCAAGCAAGGCATGAACCATAATTGTAACAAGTATCCAAAACTATAAGACCTCAAAGGCATGTAAAACTTGTAAGACCTTACTAAAGGCATAAACCCGATCTCAAAGTTAAGGCTATATATCGAACTTGTAAGACCCCTAAAAAGGCATACCCTCGATATAGACTCCAAACTACTTCACTCGGGGATGCCCGACCGTCGCTATAAAATCACAGGCCTTCAGTTACTTCGAATATACTTCCAAAAGAACCGGTTAAACAAGATACCCTTGACATAGGCAAAAGAGCTTCGACCATGTCAGCTCCTAAATACAGGTTTCGAGATACTCATCCATCGAGCCAAACATCCTGAGGTGCTCGATCGTCGCCATATAACGACTCACAATTGAGGGTTTTATCAAACCGTCGAAGAGTCAGGCAAACATTATTTCAAAAAATCCTTGTCGAGGAAAAAATAAAGCCTATATTAAAGGCCGCTTCGACCCAAAGCATAAGAGCCACTGTCGCTAGCCCACATAAAAGGTCGCATCGACCCAAAGCGTAAGAGCCACTATTGCCAGCTCACACAAAAGGTCGTACCGACCCAACGCGTAAGAGCCTAAGGGCCAGCTTGAAATTCAAATCCTTGAGGGTCGAATGAGCTCGAGTCGAAACCCGACTCGACACTGAACCCGAAACAGTTAACTAAATATGCCTAAGAGGAAAAGCATAAGAGCTCAAATGCCTGCTAATGCTAAAAGGTCGTACCAACCAAAGCGCGTAAGAGCCTACGGGCCAGCCAAATGAGCCCCACAAATCTAAGGATTCCTTTTAACTCAAAGACCAGCTCATCTGGCTAAAATCAAGGCAAAAAGAAATGCAGGAGAAATGAAATTGCGGGGTTTTCCTTTATACATATATGCGAGAAAATACAAGCTCCATTTATAATGTACTTTGAAAGTACTATATGCAGAAACGGAAAAGGAAATATACGCCCCCCTTGGGGACTATAGCCCGTCAGTCTCATCCTTGCTATCCTCGGCATCGGACAGAAGGAATTTAGCATCATATTCTTCCACCTTCGCCTGATTTATCTCTTCCGAGAGTTCGAAGCCTCTAGCATGAATTTCCTCGAGGGTTTCCCTCCGAGATTTACACCTCACGTACTCTTTATTTATGCTCTCACGGTCAAGAGCCCTTCTCAGCTCAGCTCTAGCATCAGCAGCGCCCTTCAAATAGATCGCCACTTTCTTCTCAGCCTTAGTGCGACTCATCACAGCCTCGGTCCGGACATCAAAAACCTCGGCCTTCACCTTCAAAAACTCAGATTCGAGCCTTGTAATCATATTCGCTCAAACAGAATTGTTTCCACGAGCGTTCCAGAGTTGCACCTCGAGGGCGGAAGCCTTAGCCAAAGCATCTTCCTTGGTCGCAACTTGGATATCTACATGTGCCTTCAACTCGTTAAACTCGCATTTGACCCGGCCAACTTCGCCCCAAAGTCATTCCAGCTCCTCCATTTTGCTCTCCACAATATCAAAATATTTATCTCTGAAAGCGGAAGGGGGAGCATACACCAAGACGAAATGCAGGTTACCTAATTTTTTTAGATGGCTTTCGTAGTTCCGACTTCGATCTACCTCGCACCGTAGGTATACCAGCTCATCTTCCTTTTTCATACAAAGGAGCCTAAGGGATTTCTCCCCATCCAAAGCTTTTTGCAGTCTGGCCTCACGACGAAGCAGCTCGGTCATAAGCTTGTCAAAGGCCTGCAAAAGTAAACTTAATAAGAAAGAGAGGGCGCAAAACCAAAAGAAGCCTAGACCGGATACCAAAGCTTACCATAAAGCTAAGCTGCTGAGCCTCACCAAAGGTCGAGCCTACGTCAGATGGCTTAGTTTCCCCCGAAGTGCCTTCGGTATGAGAAGAGGAAGGTGCCACATGACCCTTGTACCTTGAAGTACTTTCGACGGGAACGGGAAATGTTCTTTCAAAAATAGAGGCCTCCGAAGCCGGAATATCGGCTGACTCGTCTCTTTTGAACCTCAGAGAAGGAGTCACCCCGCCATGAGCATCCTCACACCTCGAAGACTCTTTCTGTTTATTATCGATCCTCGACCCCGAGGTCGGGAATCTCTCCTCCTCCCCTAAGGGGTGTGAGCACGTGATTTTTGCCCTATATGAATTACTCCCATAAATTCAAGAAAATAAATTTCTTTTCATTTGCAATTTTATGGATTTTTGTGGCATTTTCTGCTAATTGTTTGCATTTTGTCTGTGCATTTTAATTAATGAAAAAAATACAAAAATATATAAGTGCATTTGCATTTAGAATTTAATTTAACATGTTAGGATTAATTAAGTAATTAAGTTATTTTATTAAAAAAGGGAAAATCACAAAACAAATAGTTGAATTTGCACTTTTAATCTTAACTTTTATTTTGAGTAGTTTTCCTTTTAATTTTTTTTTATTAATTGTGTTAATTATTATTTAGGTTTAATTAGTGTTTTCTAATTTAATTATGAAAAAAAAGAGAAAAAATAAAACAAAAGGAATTTAAAAAATGAAAGAAAGAAAAGAGAAAAGAAAGGGAATTAATAAAATTAATAGGAAATGGAGGAATTGAACTTAGAGACTCGGAATTGGGCCAGTCCAATGCTAAGGCCCAAATATTTCCCACCCATTTGCCCAAGTCCAGTCCCCAAACTCGGTCCGCCCCTACCAGCAAACCAAACGATGTTGTTTTAAGCATTCCCATCCCCACCGTTGGATCAACAAGATCCAACGAACCAGAACTAACCCCTCCCCCCGTATATAACTGTCCGAACCCCTACCCCTCTCCCCTCTCATCGTCCCTCTCTCACACTCGTCTATTTAGAGACCGCCCCCAACCCTAATCCCCCACCCCTCTTTTCTCTACCTCGAGCCCGGCGGCGCCTACTCCAATCCCACCCAAATTAACACCAAACAACTATCACACCCTCGTCTTTCCAAATCCCAAACCAGTTTCCCTCGAATGTCCCTGGACTTGCCAGAATTTCAGATCAAAGCTCAACCCTAATTCAAAGAAAAAGATGGTTATCAAGGTTTCGAGTCCTTTGAGGTTGAGATGGACTTCCGTCGTGTTGTTTTCAGTCGAGAACATGTGACTGAAGTCTATTTCGGCCGCAGAGTATGGGGGATTATGTGGAAAGGGTAATCTAACTCAGATTCACTTTGGTAAGTCCAATTTCCCAGTCATTTCCTCTCTTAGTTTCTTTTATTTTTACCTCTCTTTCCTTAGTTTTCAAATCATTGCTGCATGTGGTTTGTTTTGTTTTTGTGGAATCAGCATCAATTATCAGCTTCTCTGTTTTGTTCAAATTTGTTAAACTGGCGTGTGTCTAATTTCTTTGTTTTAATTTTTGGGCCATGTTGAGTTGTTAGTTCAGGAGTTCGAATTGTCTCTTTTTCTTTCTCGTTTCCAATGAATTGCAGAGTTAGACTTAGGCCTAAGGAAGGGGATTGACCCAGGTCTTGATAGAAATTGTGTGGTTTGGTTCAAGCTACTAGGTCAACTTGACCCGTATTTCGTTTTAAGAGTAATATTTAGGGGCTTGAGGGGTAAGTTGGGTAATCTGCTTATGGGAATCTTGGTATAACTGAATTGAGAAGCTTCTAGGAAGCTGAGTGGGGGGTTTAAGTTGATTTTCAGATGTTTAACTAAGGCTATCTAGGCAAAAACAAAAATTGGAAAAAGGACCTAATTGCAAAGCTGAACTTTTCTAGGCTGACCTACTTCCTTGCCTATAAAGGCATGTTTTCCTGCCTTTCAAGGCAGAGAATGGAGAGAGAAAAATACAAACGGCTGTTTTTACTGTTCCATTGAAATTGCTTCAGTGATTTCCGATTCTTTTCTTTAATTTCTGAAAAACACTGATTTCTCATTTGGGGTTGGAATGGATTGAACTTGGGTTGTAGAAGTTTGGTTTGAAGTTTAGGTCACTTTTCGATTGAAGCTAAGTGCTGATTGTTGCACATCACTTGTTGGGGTTTGAAATTGGTTTATTGATGTATTGCTGGTGCTGATTTCTACTGTTAGTACTGCTGATCCCTTATTGTTTCTTCAATATCCAGGTACATATACTTGAAACCTATGTAAATTGATGCTCAAAGTTAGAGAGTTAATAAATGGAAGTGGATTTTCTGATGATTGAACATTAGAATGTTGGTTCATAGCTTAGTTTATTTTCCCTTTTTTATATGAATTTCCCCTGTTACATGTCCTTCTTAAGTGCTAAGTGTTTATTATAGGATTTGAGCATGCTTCTGTTGAGGTGTAGATGACTCTGAATATGTTAGACTTTATATGGGATATGCTGAGTGAATCAGTGATTGGATTTTGCATTTTATCATGTAATTTAAGTCAAAGGGGACTGTGCTGAAACTATTTTTATGATTAGCTGATTTTATTTTCCTTACAAGTCCTTTTGGGCATGTGTTGTTAATGATATTCAGAGTTTTTGGACGTACTAGTTATTGAACAATGATGTTGTTTGCTAAGATATATTTGCTGGTAAATTGTAATTGTTTCGTATCAGTCTAGACTCGATGCTGGGTCAGGAGTTTTCAGCTTAGCTCTTTCTAAAGTTTCCGAGACCTTTAAGCTGGGAGTGTGGACTCCTTTGCAGTAAAGTGGCTTGTCGTTCCCATTTGGGCCTGTGACTCAGGCCCAGTAATTCTTTTATTCGCCCATTGATAAGCAGGCTTGGCTAGTAAGTGCTAAAGATAGAAGCAGAAATTTAATTAACTAGTTTGTGTTAATTAGTTAAGGCTCCGAGATAATTGTTAATTTAATCTCATTTTGCTTTTTCAATTAATGATGGCATGTGATTTGAACGACAATAATGTTTAGTGTCAAGAATAGTTCATTTGTGGTACTCAATCGTTAATTGTTGGATTTCTTAAAACGACTTGATCTGTGAATTTGAAAGCAATTGACTGATATTTTGTGCTATGGTTGGATTCGAAAGGGGATCCCATGATCTGCTGAAGCGGCTTGCTCCCCAATTTGGGCTCTCATTTGGGCCCAGTGTGATTTGGCTCTAAGAATTACCAGTATGGGACAGCTTTGCACCTCGCAGTTTATTGGGCCTCACGCCTAGCCCAAACTGCTTTTAAAACTTCAGCCCTTCGTCATTCCTAATCAACTTAGGCAACATTAGAATTCTAACTCCTTAAGTGTTCAAATAATCAAATTTCTTAAGTTAAGGGAGGCGCGCCATATTAGGCAACGCATATAGTTTATGGCCCCTCGAAATTTAGTTTAAATTCCTTTTTTAAATTAGATTCGAGGTGCGTTGTACCAAACAAAAATGACAATTGCATGGCCCTTGTATTTATTTCTCGATTTAGATATAACAAATAACCAACGATCATGGTTTGCTTTAAGCACGTTTAATATACCATTACGATTGTGGACACGTCCGCGTGACATGATCGTGATTTCTAAAAACAACACCGGAGTATGCATTCGCGCAGCTTCGGCCAAACTTACTTAATAATAATAAAGTGTTATTAATTGTGGACACGTTCGCGTGACACGGTTTTTTGACACGCCAAACAAATGGGTACACATATGCGTGACCCATTTCAAGATAATACTCTCTTAATTAAAAAACGGTAAAAGGTAAATGCACATAGGTTCTCAAATCAGTAACTAAAACAACTTAGTAAGCCAGGTATGATCAAAGTGACCGTGCTAAAACCACGAAACTTGGGAGTGCCTAATACCTTCTCCCGGGCTAACATAATTCCTTACCCGGACTTCTGTGTTCGCAGACTGTATAACAGAGTCAATCTTTTCCTTGATCCGTGATTTAAACCGGTGACTTGGGACACCATAAATTATCCCAAGTGGCGACTCTGAATTTAATAAAAATGATCCCGTTTCGATTGTCACTTAAATTGAAAAAAACTCTCTATACCCCTTTCGGGGTAGGAAAAAGGAGGTGTGACAGCTCTGGCGACTCTGCTGGGGATCGAACCTAGAATCTCTGGTTCAGGGTTCAAGAATTCGAGCTTGGTAAATGATTTTTTTTACTTAGCTTCATTTATTATTTATATTACTGTATTCTGTGAACCTTTTGTGCTAAATGCTATCTGTCTACCGTTTTGATATTGTTTGAATTGTATATAACTGTCTTCCTACGCAACCCTTCTAAGTCTTCTGAAAATGGTGCACACGTTCGCGTGGCCCGCTTTTTCTATAGAAATTATACCAAATAGAATGAGGCTGGGAAAGCGACAAGGCCGGGTAGACTTCAGTGCTCCCGGTACCTCGCCCCCTCCTCGGCCCAATTGTCTGCTCGGGTACCCCAAGTCTAAATCAAAACCTCAGGATTTAAACCTAGAAAAACACAGCTTCATGTCGGATCCCTAGTAGGAATGTTTGTTTGCATCATGTGCATTTGACTTAGGGGACTCAACACAGGGGTTGGGTCCGTCTAGGACAGGTGTGCCCGAAATAACAGACCATCCTGATGCATTCTATGTGCTATGTGAACATTTATTTGTTTTGACTTGCATGCTGACCGGCTAGGGAAAATAAAGCAAAGAGAAAAACCAAGAGTGATATAGGGAAGAAATAAAGCCCGGTTCTAAAGAAAACCCCAGTATTTGAAAATGTCCCGAAACTCTGCCAAAATTTTTAAAAAGAGTTATTCCAAAAGAGTCAAACAATGTGTTCTTCCAAATGTGTCAAAACTGACCGAACTACGCAGGTCTGATTTTCACCGGATGTGGGATACTATTTTCGTAAAAGAATGAACAAGTTTGTGAAGTGTCATAAAGTAATCCTCTTTGGCCTCAAAATTCATGTGAAATTGGGAAGGGGCCACACTTGCAAAAACAATCATTTGGCTAAAATTGGCATATAGGGGAAGAAATCATGGTCATTTGATTTGTTTTTTCGGAAATCTGTTTACAAAAAGGTCCACTAGAGTCAACCTTAACCTTAACCTTCTGCAGGAACAAATGAATACCATTCAGGATCTGCCAGAAGTGGTCAGGGAACAGGCTCAGTGGCACTTGGTTAGGATCCGCCAGAAGTGGTCAGGGAACAGGCTCAGTTGCACTTGCATATGTGGTGGAATGATCTAGATGAAGATGGTCAGAAATGGATAAAAAAGCAATTGGGTGCCCTTCTAAACATTTTTGAGATTAAACCATGGGAAGATCTGATCAAGGCCCTGGTAACTTTCTGGGATCCTGTCCACAATGTCTTTCGTTTCTCGGACTTTGAGATCACCCCTACTTTGGAGGAAATGGCCGGGTACATTAAGTTTGGACGGGATTTGAGGAAGCAACAACTTATATTTCCAAGGGCTCCGTCGGTGCACAAGTTCTTTGACCTCCTGAATATTAGTAAACAGACGAATAAAGACCGTGTGAGCAATGGGTATTGTGCTTTCCATTTCTTATACTTCAAGTTCGAGCACTCTACTAGGTTTGAAAAGCATGAAAAGGGTCTGAGCAACAAACAAGATAAGGGTTGTTGGCAAATTCATCGCCGGTTTGCATTCATTATGGCATTCTTGGGGATCATGGTTTTTCCAAATAAAAAAGGGACGGTGTATTTATCATACACTTGCCTTGAAGGTTGCAACACCCTTCTGCAAATGTGGTTGATCGAGCACCTTCGCCATCATCCCAGATTCATGAGTTATGGTTCGAACCCGGGTAACTTCATCACCAGCTACGAGGAGAGGGTAAAGGATTACAATGCACCAGAAGGGTTTGAAGCATGGGTCTCCCACTTGAAAGTTTTCAATGCAGGTCAGGTCGAGTGGACTATAGGATGGCTCCCGAGGACAGAAGCCATATATATGACTGCTACCAAGGGCTACCTAAGGTTAATGGGTGTAAGGAGTATTCATCCATATGCACCGCAGAGGGTCTTGAGGCAATTGGGAAGATATCAGATTGTGCCCGAAGATGAAGATCTAAGCACCCAGGTCATAGAGTTACATCCAGAAGCTGCATTGCCCGAGGCTGTAGTTCAGCAGGATTGGAATAGCTATTGGTATCTAAAAAATGGCACCCAGGTACCAGACATCACTAGGGGGGAAGTAGATCCAAACTATGCTACTTGGTTTGAGAAAATGTCTTGTGTAAATAACGAGCCAGAGCCCGAGAGGCCTGCCAAAAGGCCTCATGTTCAAGCCTTTGATGACAAAATTCAGGAGAGGTTAGCCTGGGCGGAGAAGGAAAAAGAATATAAGTCCACCATCCATGACCTACGAGAAGAGTTGAGAAAAGTCACCTTCAGCAATGATTTACAGGCACAAGAGGCCGAGGGTGAGAGGAGAAGATTGGTGCGAGAAAATGAAGCTCTCAGAGCCCAGGTTCGATAGTTAAAAATTGAAGCCGAGAACCCAGGCCGAAGCAGGAAAGATGAAAGGCTCATTTATAACCTTACTCAAAAGGTACGTGACTATGAAGATGGTCTACAGAAAGCTGAGACTAAACTAGCAAAAGCACAAGCAAGTTTGGCTAAAAGTGCTGAAAGGCGTGCAGCTTTCGTTCAACAGATGAAAGAAAGAAATGAAAGAGGGGTCACAGGTTGGGAAAAGGCAATTGGCAACCTCGAGGGTGAAATGGCTAAACAAGCAAAAAAATTTAAGGCTGAAAGAGAACATTGTTATGCCATAAGGGCATGGTTGGAAGAGGATTTGCGGCACTTTCAAGAACAAAACCACGCTGCCATTCAGGTCTTAGAGGCTAGATCCCGTCAGATTGGTCGTCTGTTACAAGAGAAGGGCATCATGAGAGAGAGAGTTCGAAGGATTGCTGACTACATTACCATGAAGTGCAGTGCGTGTGAGGACATGACAAGGTCCATATTTTTCGCCACTGTAATGATCTTCGTCCGTCAGATAATGGAAGAACTATATCGGCTCCAAGATGACATGGCAAGTAGGCCCGCTGCAGGACCGGTTGGTGTTCCTAGGGCAGGGTTGGAAGCATTGATGTATTCGTGATTTTCACTTGAGTCTGTATTTTCTTTCTTCTGGAGTCTGTCATTTGTTTTCGAGTCTGTATTTTCTTTTTGTTGGAGTATGATAGCTTATTTTGGAGTCTGTATCTCGTTCTCTCATCAGAGTCTGTTAGTTTCTTTGGAGTCTGTTAGTTTTGAGTCTTTGTAATAGCATTTGCTTTTTATGAAAATTAAAAATCCCAAAATATTTTGTTATTTATTTTTATCTCTCCCAGAACTATGCTTGGTCTGATTCATGCGGGGACATGATACGTAGGCAATCTCCATAGGATTCGAACGTAACCCTAAGAGAAAGAAAGGAAAGGAAAAACAAGAGAAAAAGAAAAGAAAAAGAGAGAAAAATAAGAAAACCAAGAGAAACAAACAATGGCAAAACAAGAGGGAAATGAGAGGATAAAAACAAAGAGAAAGCAAGGGCAAGAGTGAAAAGACGAAAAGAAAAAGAAGAAAAAGGGAAAAGAAAAACCAGGATGATGCAAACAGTTGATCAAATGCATAATAGAAACGGTTAACTGCTTAAGTGCATTCATTCCCCAAAATGTGCGGTTACCAATTTGTTAAAGCCCTAATCATTAACAAGGTTGTTATTGATATACTGAGTCCAGGCAGGTGGTTAGTTGATTGGCATTCTGGCAACTCACTCCTACAACACCCGGTCAAAAGACAAACTGAACATGGCCAACCAAGAACTGGAGGCAAGCATTGTCGACCCGTCAAAAGAGGTGGATGAATCGGAGGTTAATTTGAAAGATGAGTTATATAAGCTGAAGCAGCAAATGGCTGAAATGTACCAGGCCCGGGCAAAGGGGCATCCACCACCGGTTTATCCCGCCAACCCTGCTTATATCCCACCATTGGCTCAACCTCAGGAACCTCCCACTGTGAACTTGTCTCCAGCCTTTCCCCTCTACCACCAATGTTACGGCACCACTTCCCATACTTTCCAAGCTCCACCACCCAAACAAGTCTCATACCCTCATCCACCAGTCACTCATGTCTTTGTGGCACCTCCACCTAACGCATTACAACGATCTTCCAGTGAGCCTCTGTTCCAGACTCATGACAACCTGTACTACCCCCCTGAGCCCACCTTCAAAGTTTCAGAACCATATTCTTACACCCCTCATCTTGATCTCCCGGCAGAGACCGAGAAGCCACCCAAAAATCCCGAATATGAGGAGATGATCAGAAAGGTCAAAAGTTTAGAACAATCATTCAGAGATATGAGGGGATTGGGAGGTCAAGTAAGCGTGGCTAACAATGACTTATATTTGTTCCCAGATGTTCAGTTACCAGCAAGGTTTAAGATGCCCAAGTTTGATCTATACGACGGGCATGGTAATCCAGTAGCACACTTGAGAGGGTTTTGTAGCAAGATGAGAGGAGCAGGTGGAAGAGATGAGTTACTGATGGCATATTTCAGCCAAAGTCTGAGTGGATCAGCATTGGAATGGTATACTAGACAAGATCACAGCAGGTGGTACACATGTGACGATATTTGGCCCAAGCCTTCGCTTGCCATTTTCACTACAATCTTGAAATTATCCCAGACTGTCTGTCATTGATGAAGATTGAGAAAAAACCCGGCGAGAGTTTCAGGGAGTATGGATTCCATTGGAGGGAGCAAGCAGCGAGGGTTGATCCTCCGATGAAAGAAAGTAAGATGGTTGATTGTTTATTGCAGGCCTTGGAGCCCACTTATTTTGGTCATTTGGTGTTAGCAGTGGGCAAGTCCTTTAATAAGGTTGTAAAAATGGGAGGCATGGTTGAGGAGGGACTCAAGTCCAACAAGATCATGAGTTATTTAGCAATCAAAGAGACCACCCAGGTCATTCAAAATGGTACTGGAGGTGTACTTGGGAAAAAGAAGAAAGAGGATATTGCGACAGTCGAGTCAGGAACTTGGGTCGGATCCAGGGACCCTTCATGTTACTACAACCAGCCTCGACCCTATCACCAAATCTATCCCCACACTCCATATAGCCCACCACAACACTATTACCCACCACCAGATCCCCACTTTTCCATCCATCACGCACAAACATACCCTCAACATCCTGCCCACGTGCAATGGCGTGAGCCAACTCCACCTAATTCCTACCCAGCTCCACAAAATGCCTATCCACCCCCAAGAGCCTACCAAAACCCTCCTGGATTAGGTTTCCAGCCCAACCAAGCATTTAAGAACGAGAGGTTGCAGAAAAAGAAAACCTTCACTCCATTAGGAGAATTCTATACCAGTTTGTTCCACAGGTTGAGACAATTGGGTATGTTGAGTCCGATCGAGCTGAAACTGCCAAATCCTCCCCTAAGGAATCTTGATCACTCTGTGAGTTGTGAATATTGTTCTGGTGCTCCAGGGCACGACACAGAGAAATGCTGGCAATTGAAAACAGCTATTCAAGAGCTCATTGATACTAATCAGATTGAGGTCCAAGCTCCGGAGGCACCTAATATCAACTAGAAACCATTGTCGGCCCATCATGAGACAAATATGATTGAGATAGTGCATAAGGAAGGGGATCCTAAGAAGCCTTCGCAAACTATCATGATGATTCGGTCCAGTGAAGCCAGGCCGTTTGAAAAGTCAACAAGTGAGAAGTTTGTGATCAAGTTGAATGGGGCAAATAGTGAACCATCTGTGGTGGTCAAGAAGGGGTCCTCAAGTGACGTTGCAGGAAAACATGAAAGAGCAAAAGTGGTTGTGCCAGGAGTGGCGAACAAGCCTGTGGTAATTGTGGAGGGTGCCCGCATAGACCCTGTCATTATCAAGCCGGTAACTCAATTACCGATAGTCAACATCAGGGAGGTCCCGTGGAATTATAAACGAGTGACCGTGACTTACAAGGGGAAAGAAGTTAAAGAAGAAGTTTGTGAGACCCATGGTTTGACTCGATCGGGGAGATGCTTTGCCCCTGAAGAATTGAGAAAAGTAAAAGCTCCAAAGACAACCCAATGCTAATGAAGAAAGCTTTGACCGAAGAAGAAGCAGAGGAATTCTTGAGAAAGATGAAAGTGCAGGACTACTCTATTGTGGAGCAGTTGAGGAAGACACCGGCTCAGATCTCACTATTGTCATTATTGATCCATTCAGACGAGCACCGTCGGGCTTTGATGAACATCCTGAATGAGGCCCACATTCCTGAGAAATTCTCAGTAAACCACCTGGAAAATATAGCTAAAAAGATATTTGAGGTAAACAGAGTCACTTTTTCTGATGATGAGTTGCCCATGGAGGGCACTGAGCACAATAGAGCCCTCTATCTCATGGTAAAATACGAAGATTCCGTGGTTACACGAGTACTGGTTGACAATGGTTCTAGTGCGAACATTTGCCCTCTCTCCACTTTGAACAAATTGAAGGTGGATGATGAAAGAATTCACAAGAACAGTATCTACATTCGGGGATTCGACGGTGGAGGGAAAGATTCAGTCGGGGCCATAATGCTTGAGCTTACAATAGGGCCTGTTGAATTTACCATGGAGTTCCAGGTGCTCGATGTGGCTATTTCTTACAATTTGCTGTTGGGTCGGCCCTGGATTCATGCTGCAAAAGCGGTCCCGTCTACTCTGCATCAAATGGTCAAGTTTGAATGGGATAGACAGGAAATTGTTGTGCACGGCAAGGATAATTTGTGTGCCCACAGTGATTCCATTTTTCCATTCATAGAGTTTGAAGACGACAAGGGGCCATGGGTTTATCAGGTTTTTGACACGTATCGGTAGAGAAAATTCCAGAAGGGAAGTACATTCCAGCACCGAGGGTAGTCGCTGCAGCAGTCATGGTAGCCGTTGAAATGTTGAAAAATGGTTTTGTACCAGGCAAGGGTTTGGGTGCATCTCTGCAAGGTATCGTACAGCCGGTGTCTCTCCCCAAAAACTTGGATACATTTGGTTTGGGGTACAAGCCCACAGTTGCGAACATAAAAAGAGCTAGAAAGCTGAAACATAGGGCATGGGTCCTCCCAAAGCCCATCCCACGTCTCTCCAGATCATTTGTCAGGCCCGGCACCAAGAAACGCCCAGCAATAATAGTTCCCAGTCCTGTGGTTGGTCCTGATAAGGAGTTGCTTGAAAGGTTTGAGAAATTATTCGACGAGGTGAACATGGTGGCAGCTGGAGAGGGTTCTAGCAAGGCAGATGTGCAATTTGTTGGGCCTGATGCAAATATTAATAATTGGGAAGCTACTCATCTCCCCACTAGGAAGGAGTTTTGGTAGTTTGCTTTGATTTTCTTTCAGTTTATCTAGATTATTCCAGGGTTGTAATTCAGATTCTATGTTCCGTCCGTCTGGATGTATAAACCTTGTTATCTTTTAATTTCAATGAAATGCAATTTCCCTTTTCCTCATTCCTGACAGTTTTATTTTCTTTTCTTCCTTGTACAGCTCTTTTTATGTTGGTTTCAATAACATGACATGTATGAGGAATCTTCGCCCAGTCTTAAAAGCCAATCTAATTCGGAAATAGTAATTCAAGAAATAGAGTGTGATAATGAATCAGAATACGATGAGGATGAGGCCTTTGAAGAGATTAGTAAATAACTAAGCCATTTTGAAGAAAAACCCAAGCCTAACCTGAGTGATACAGAAGCAATCAATTTAGGGGACCGAAAAATATCAGAGAAATTAAGATAAGTGTCCATCTTGAACCTCAACTCAGGGAGGAGATAATTAAAGCATTGGTTGAATACAAAGATATTTTTGCATGGTCATACATGCCAGGTTTAAGCACTGATTTGGTGGTTCAAAAATTGCCCACTGACCCGGCATTCCCTCTTGTCAAGCAAAAGCTGAGGAAATTTAAAACTGATATGAGTGTGAAGATCAAAGAAGAGGTTACCAAGCAGTTCGATGCAAAAGTTATTCGGGTCACTCGGTATCCCACTTGGTTAGCCAATGTAGTACCTGTGCCAAAGAAGTATGGCAAGACCAAGGTATGTGTTGATTACTGTGATCTCAATAAGGCGAGTCCCAAGGACAACTTTCCACTGCCAAATATCCACATTCTGATTGATAATTGTGCCAAACACGAGATTGGGTCTTTTGTGGATTGCTATGCGGGCTATCATCAAATCCTAATGGATGAGGAAGATGCAGAGAAGACAGCATTCATCACGCCATGGGGAACATACTGCTATAGGATCATGCCATTTGGTTTGAAAAATACCGGGGCAACTTATATGAGGGCAATGACAACCATATTCCACGACATGATACACAGAGAGATCGAGGTCTATGTGGATGATGTAATCATAAAGTCCAAAAAGCAGTTTGATCATGTCAGAGATTTGAGAAAATTCTTCCAAAGGCTTCGCAGGTACAATCTTAAGCTCAATCCTACAAAATGCGCATTTGGTGTGCCATCTAAAAAATTGTTGGGGTTCATAGTCAGCCGACGAGGTATAGAATTGGACCCGTCAAAGATCAAAACTATCCAAGAATTGCTACCCCCAAGGAACAAAACTGAGGTGATGAGTTTATTAGGGAGGTTGAATTACATCAGCAGGTTTATTGCTCAGCTTACGACAACTTGTGAGCCTATCTTCAAACTATTAAAGAAGGATGCTATGGTCAAATGGACAGATGAGTGTCAAGAAGCATTCGATAAGATAAAGGGGTACTTGTCAAACCCACTTGTGTTGGTGCCACTAGAACCGGGGAGACCATTGATTCTGTATTTGACGGTCCTGGACAATTCACTTGGTTGTGTGTTGGGTCAGCATGACATCACCAACAGGAAGGAGCAGGACATCTATTATCTCAGCAAGAAGTTCACATCTTACGAGATTAAGTACACCCACCTTGAGAGGACATGTTGCACCCTAACTTGGGTGGCACAGAAGTTAAAGCACTATTTGTCATCCTACACAACATAGCTCGTCTCTCGTTTGGATCCGTTAAAGTACATCTTTCAGAAGCCTATGCCTATAGGGAGGCTCGCAAAGTGGCAGATCTTGCTCACAGAATTTGACATCGTCTATGTGACTAGGACTGCAATGAAAGCCCGGGAATTGGCCGATCACCTAGTTGAGAACCCAGTAGACGAAGAATATGAGCCTTTGAAGACTTACTTCCCTGATGAAGAGATAATGCATATTGATGAGTTGGAACCAGTTGAAAAGGCAGGATGGACACTTTTCTTTGATGAGGCTGCTAACATGAAAGGCGTTGGGATAGGAGCGGTACTTATTTTTGAAACAGGGCATCACTACCCTGTTACGGCTCAGCTTCATTTCTACTGTACTAACAACATGGCTGAATATGAGGTGTGCATTCTGGGTTTGAGGTTAGATGTAGATATGGGTGTCCAGGAAGTCTTGGTCTTGTGCGACTCGGACCTTCTGGTGCACCAGATTCAAGGAGAATGGGAAACTCGGGATTTGAAGCTCATACCGTACCGACAATGTTTGCATGATCTTTGTCAACGGTTTCAATCAATAGAGTTCAGGCATATCCCAAGGATTCATAATGAGGTTGTTGATGCTTTGGCTACTCTAGCATCAATGTTACATCATCCAGATAAGGCTTACGTAGACCCTTTGAAGATTCAAGTCCACGATCAGCATGCTTACTGTAACATGGTAGAGGAAGAACTTGATGGTGAGCCTTGGTTTCACGATATCAAGGAATATATCAGGATGGGGGTGTATCCGGTACAAGCCATAGGTGATCAATAAAGAACAATTCGGCGGTTGGCAAGCGGATTTTTCTTCAGTGGAGGGGTTTTGTACAAAAGGACTCCGGATCTTAGATTGTTGAGATGGATAGATGCTAGACAGGCCACAACTATCATGACCGAGGTACATTCTGGAATCTGTGGACCGCATATGAGTGGATACGTGCTGGCAAAGAAGATTCTCCGAGCAGGTTATTATTGGCTCACTATGTAGCGAGATTGTATCAGTTTTATGCGCAAGTGTCACCAATGTCAGGTGCACGGAGATTTGATTCATTCTCCGCCATCTGAATTGCATACAATATCCGTACCATGGCCCTTCGTTGCTTGGGGCGTGGATGTCATTGGGCCAATCGGGTCAGCAGCGTCCAAAGGGCACAAGTTTATTCTAGTGGCCATTGATTATTTCACCAAGTGGGTTGAAGCTAAAACTTTCAAGTCTGTGACCAAGAAAGCAGTGGTTGATTTTGTACACTCAAGCACCATTTGTCAGTTCGGGATCCCAAAGGTGATCATTACAGATAATGGTGCTAATATCAATAGTCATCTGATGAAAGAGATATGTCAGTAGTTCAAGATTACGCATCGCAATTCCACCCCTTACCGCCCCAAGGCGAATGGAGCAGTCGAGGCGGCCAACAAGAACATAAAGAAAATACTTCGGAAAATGGTGGAGGGTTCCATACAGTGGCATGAGAAGCTGCCTTTTGCATTGTTGGGTTATCGCACTACTGTTTGTACTTTAGTAGGGGCAACTCCTTATGTGTTGGTATATGGCACTGAAGCAGTGATACCCGTGGAAGTTGAAATCCCATCCCTTCGGATTGTCGCTGAGGCCGAAATTGATGATGACGAGTGGGTCAAAACCCGCCTGGAGCAATTGAGTTTGATCGATGAGAAAAGGTTAGCAGCAGTGTGTCATGGCCAGTTGTATCAACAGAGAATGGCAAAAGCTTATACTAAGAAGGTGCGTCCACAGACGTTTGAAGTGGGTCAGCTAGTATTGAGACGTATCCTTCCACATCAGGTGAAAGCGAAAGGCAAGTTCGCCCCAAATTGGCAGGGGTCGTTCATCGTGACAAGAGTGTTGTCCAATGGTGCTTTGTATTTAGCAGATATAGAAGGCAAATGTGTAGAAATGGCCATCAATTCTGATGCTGTCAAAAGATACTATGTATGATTTCATTGGTTAAATTGGGTTTATTTGTACTTGGCATATTTTGGAGATTGGAATGACGAAGGCATTTTGTTCTGCTATCTAAACACTTTATCCTTTGTTACCCTTTTTGAGCCTCGTTTATTTCCTTTCATTACCCTCTTTTGGTATCAGTGGCAAAATTCAGAAACGCTAGAACAAACGATAAGTAAAAGAAAGAAATGAAAAGAGGAGGAGAAGAATGAAAAAGAAAAAGGAAAAAAGAAAAAAAAACAAAACTACAAAAAGAAAAAGGAAGAGAAAAGAAAAGAAAAGAAAAATCGCAACAACAAAGCAATTTCTATGACATGAACTACGTTCGACCTGATTCCTTTTAAGGATACGTAGGCAGCCTTACGGTTCGGTCCCATCAAAATAAAATCCCAAAAGTCCCTAAGCAAAGAAACTGGGGCAGAAGTTGTGGTTGTTGCAAGAAATCTGATTCCAAAAGTTGTAATTTTGAACCCACTTGAATTGTTTTGAGCCTTTGATACCTTTTCTTTCTAACCCTATCCAAAAACCCACATTACAGTCTAGAAAAAGATCTTCCGATCAGTCTTTGAGAGATGCCAAGTCGAGCAAGTAGAGATGATTCGTATCAGGGGCAGCACTCTGGTCTAGGCAGGAAAAAATAATAAAAATGAGAGAGTCTTATTGGTGAAAACCCTCACGGGCACCGTAAGGCGATGGGAGCTGAGAGAAATAATAAAAATGAGAGAGTCTTATTGGTGAAAACCTTCACGGTCACCTTGAGGCGAAAGTGAGTTGAGAGATGAACAAATGAGAGGGCTTGTTGGTGAAAACCCTTTAGGGCACCGCAGGCCGAACAAGGTCAAGGTTTTGGTGAAGAAGTCAGGTTATGAAAATTCCGGGGCAACAAAGTATGGCAATTGAAAGTTGATTGGTTGGACAGATTGGGCCGATTAATCCGAAATGCATGTCATGATCATTAGTGCCAACTGCTCTACTCAGATAAGTCTCTTTTCTTTTTTCCCTTCAGATAGTCTTTCCGTTTTGGATTTTGCTTATCCTTAACTCTGAAAGTCATTGTATTTCATTTCTTCTGGGTTTATTTCTCTAAGATGTTCCCAATGTCAGTTCTATTTAAGCAAATAAGAAGGAATTTCAAAGCCTACTACCAACTTCCAAAGTTGCACAAGGCACAGGGCAGCCAAGGCATTGCTAGAGGTAGTATGATGTAAAATGGGATATAAAGTGCCAGTGAAAGTTCCATCGGCGGAATGATTCAGTAATTTCATGGGAGATGCAGAAGTTCAGTAAAAGGGGTTAGAGGTGAAACAACGGTTCGGGTATAGAACACTCGGGTCATCCGAGGTCACGTGGGTTGAAAATCAGTCAGAAAGCCTAGCGGTTCTTGGCCAGTCCAGGGGAAGTCAGTCAAAACGAAGCACGACAACAGGGAGGCCACTTTCAGCAAGAATGCCATCAGCTAACCACCACATTTTAAACTGACTAGATTTTTCTTTGATTGAAACAAGGGCATAAAGTTTCGTTTGTTTCGGGGAACCCTCCGTAAAGAAAGGCGAGCACCAAACAGGTTTGACTGCAAACTCTCATGTCCCGCCTAGATAATGGGATTTAATTCGAAGTTCTCAGGACCCTCCTGAAAAATGGGACCTAGTTTAAAGTTCTAAACAATCATGAGTAGTAAAATCTAGCATAAATGTACCCCAAGGAATATAAGATGGTTTCAAAGTTTGCATGTTTAAGATAGGATTCAATTAGGAGTTTTCAGGGCCCTCCTGAATAATGGGACCTAGCTTTAGGATTTCCATCAGATAACAAGATGTAGCATAAGTTCTGTTGTAGGGTAATATAATTTAGCCGTAAAACAGTCATTCTTAAGATAAAACTTAATTTTTGATTCTCAGGACCCTCCTGGATAATGGGATGTAGCTTTAATACTTTCTTAGATAAATAAGATGTAGCGGAAGTAATACCTTTAGAAGATATAATTTAGATTTAAAACTGTCATTTAACTGGGAGCTGTCAGGACCCTCATGGATAACGGGACCTAGCTTTCAAATTCTTAGTAATATTTAGTAATATGATTTAGTTTAACACTCACATATGTGCCCAGCCGCCAAACTGGGGCAGAAGTTTTCTTTATTTTTGTCTATTTTGTTGAAATCAGGTGCCCACCTGGAGAACAAGGGAATACATTTCAAGTTTCAGCAATCAGGCGCCCACTTGGAGAACAAGGGAATACATTTCAAGTTCAGCAACCAGGCGCCCACCTGGAGAACAAGGGAATACATTTCAAGTTCAGTAATCAGGCGCCCACCTAGAAAACAAGGGCGTATAGTTCAAGTTTCAGTTTTCAAGTTCTTATTGATATTTGGTAACATGCCAAACTGGGGCAGAAGTTATCTTTGTTTTTGTCTATTTTGTGGAAATCAGGCGCCCACCTGGAGAACAAGGGAATACATTTCAAGTTCAGCAATCAGGCGCCCATCTGGAGAATAAGGGAATACATTTCAAGTTTAGCAATCAGGAGCCCACCTGGAGAATAAGGGAATACATTCAAGTTTCAGCAATCAGGAGCCCACCTGGAGAATAAGGGAATACATTCAAGCTTCAGCAATCAAGAGCCCACCTAGAGAACAAGGGAATACATTCAAGTTTCAGCAATCAGGCATCCACCTGGAGAAAGGGAAAACATCTCAGATTACAATTCAAGGCAGCAACAAGGGGATTCCACCGGGAGAATACAAGTCAACAAGGCAACAAGAACCACAAGAGCAAGTTTGAAGACATAGATAGGATTTTCTAATGCATAGATCATAGTCTAGTCTAGCTTCTTTTTATTTTATCATGGTGTAATAAAGGGTTCAGTAAGCAGCAGCAGCAGCAGCAATAGCAACAGTGAAATCACAGCTTCATGGTAGTCCCAACTACCGAAACTTTCCGAACTACACTAACCTGATTCCTTTGTAGCCAAGGATATGTAGGCAACCTCGGAAGCAGGGTGCGGTCAAATCTTTCAAAAATACTTCCCTTGGAGTATTCAAACGGGCAAAAATTGCTCGTATCCGCTCAGTTTATCTTTGCACGAAAACTATTCGTGTTTCCAAGCAAAGAGGGGCAGTTGTGAGCACGTGATTTTTGCCCTATATGAATTACTCCCATAAATTCAAGAAAATAAATTTCTTTTCATTTGCAATTTTATGGATTTTGTGGCATTTTCTGCTAATTGTTTGCATTTTGTCTGTGCATTTTAATTAATGAAAAAAATACAAAAATATATAAGTGCATTTGCATTTAGGATTTAATTTAACATGTTAGGATTAATTAAGTAATTAAGTTATTTTATTAAAAAGGGAAAATCACAAAAAAAACAGTTGAATTTGCACTTTTAATCTTAACTTTTATTTTGAGTAGTTTTCCTTTTAATTTATTTTTAATTAATTATGTTAATTATCATTTAGGTTTAATTAGTGTTTTAATTTAAGTTAATTAGGTTCTAGGGATTAATTTAGGAATTAATTTAATTATGAAAAAAAAAAGAGAAAAAATAAAACAAAACGAACTTAAGAAATGAAAGAAAGAAAAGATAAAAGAAAGGGAATTAATAAAATTAATAGGAAATGGAGGAATTGGACTTAGAGACTCGGAATTGGGCCAGTCCAATGTCAAGGCCCAAATATTTCCCACCCATTTGCCCAAGTCCAGTCCCCAAACCCGGTCTGCCCCCACCAGCAAACCAAACGACGTTGTTTTAAGCCTTCTCATCCCCACCGTTGGATCAACAAGATCTAACGAACCAGAACTAACCCCTCCCCCCGTATATAACTGTCCGAACCCCTACCCCTCTCCCCTCTCATCGTCCCTCTCTCACACTCGTCTATTTAGAGACCGCCCCTAACCCTAATCTGCCGCCCCTCTTTTCCCTACCTCGAGCCCGGCGGCGCTTACTCCAATCCCACCCAAATTAACACCAAACAACCATCACACCCTCCTCTTTCCAAATCCCAAACCAGTTTCCCTCGAATATCCCCGAACTTGCCCGAATTTCAGATCAAAGCTCAACCTTAAATCAAAGAAAAAGATGGTTATCAAGGTTTCGAGTCCTTTGAGGTTGAGATGGACTTTCGTCGTGTTATTTTCAGTCGAGAACATGTGACTAAAGTCTACTTCGACCGCAGAGTATGGGGGATTATGTGTAAAGGGTAATCTAACTCAGATTCGCTTTGGTAAGTGCAATTTTCCAGTCATTTCCTCTCTTAGTTTCTTTTATTTTTCCCTCTCTTTCCTTAGTTTTCAAATCATTGCTGCATGTGGTTTGTTTTGTTTTTGTGGAATCAGCATCAATTATTAGCTTCTCTGTTCTGTTCAAATTTGTTAAACTGGTGTGTGTCTAATTTCTTTGTTTTAATTTTTGGGCCGTGTTGAGTTGTTGGTTCAGGAGTTCGAATTGTCTCTTTTTCTTTCTCGTTTCCAACGAATTGCAGAGTTAGACCTGAGCCTAAGGAAGGGGATTGGTTTAGGTCTTGATAGAAATCGTGTGGTTTGGTTCAAGCTACTAGGTCAACTTGACCCGTATTTGGTTTTAAGAGTAATATTCAGGGGCTTGAGGGGTAAGTTGTGTAATTTGCTTATGGAAATCTTGGTATAACTGAATTAAGAAGCTTCTAGGAAGCTGGGTGGGGGTTTAAGTTAATTTTCAGATGTTTAACTAAGGCTATCTAGGCAAAAACAACTATTGGAAAAGGGCCTAATTGCAAAGCTGAACTTTTCTAGGCTGCCCTACTTCCTTGCCTATAAAGGCATATTTTCCTGCCTTTCAAGGCAGAAAATGGAAAGAGAAAAATTGAGAAAAATACAAACAGCTGTTTTTACTGTTCCATTGAAATTGCTTCAGTGATTTTCGATTTTTTTCTTTAATTTCTGAAAAACACTGATTTCTTATTTGGGGTTGGAATGGATTGAACTTGGGTTGTAGAAGTTTGGTTTGAAGTTTGAGTCACTTTTCGATTAAAGCTAAGTTCTGATTGTTGCACATCACTTGTTGGGGTTTGAAATTGGTTTATTGATGTATTGCTGGTGCTGAGTTCTGTTGTTAGTACTGTTGATCCCTTATTGTTTCTTTGTTCCTTCAATATCCAGGTACATATGCTTGAAACCTATGTAAATTGATACTCAAAGTTGGAGAGTTAAGAAATGGAAGTGGATTTTCTAATGATTGAACATTAGAATGTTGGTTCATAGCTTAGTCTATTTTCCTTTTTTTATATGAATTTCCCCTGTTACATGTCCTTCTTAAGTGCTATGTGTTTATTATAGGAATTAAGCATGCTTCTGTTGAGGTATAGATGACTCTGAATATGTTAGACTTTATATGGGATATGCTGAGTGAATCAGTGATTGGATTTTGCATTTCATCATGTAATTTAAGTCAAAGGGTACTGTGCTGAAACTATTTTTATGATTAGCTAGTTTTATTTTCCTTGCAAGTCCTTTTGGGCATGTGTTGTTAATGATATTCAGAGTTTTTGGACGTACTAGTTATTGAACAATGATGTTGTTCGCTAAGATATATTTGCTGGTAAATTGTAATTGTTTCGTATCAGTCTAGACTCGATGCTGGGTTAGGAGTTTTCAGCTTAGCTCTTTCTAAAGTTTCCGAGACCTTTAAGCTGGGAGTGTGGACTCCTTTGCAGAAAAGTGGCTTGTCGTTGCCATTTGGGCCTGTGACTCAGGCCTAGTAATTCTTTCATTTGCCCATTGATAAGCAGGCTTGGCTAGTAAGTGCTAAAGATAGAAGCAGAAGTTTAATTAGGTAGTTTGTGTTAATTAGTTAAGGCTCCGAGATAATTGTTAATTTAATCTCATTTTGCTTTTTCAATTAATGATGGCATGTGATTTGAACAACAATAATGTTTAGTGTCAAGAATAGTTTATTTGTGGTACTCAATCGTTAATTGTTGGATTTCTTAAAACGACTTGATCTATGAATTTGAAAGCAATTGACTAATATTTTGTGATATGGTTGGATTCGAAAGGGGATCCCATGATCTGTTGAAGCGGCTTGCTCCCCAATTTGGGCTCTCATTTGGGCCCATTGTGATTTAGCTCTAAGATTTACCAGTACGGGACAGCTTTGCACATCGCTGGTTATTGGGCCTCACGCCCAGCCCAAACTGACTTTAAACCTTCAGCCCTTCGTCATTCCTAATCAACTTAGGCAGCAGTAGAATTCTAACTCCTTAAGTGTTCAAATAATTAAATTGCTTAAGTTAAGGGAAGCACGTCATATTAGGCAACGCATATAGTTCATGGCCCCTCGAAATTTAGTTTAAATGCCCTTTTTAAATTAGATTCGAGGTGCGCTGTGCCAAACAAAAATGAAAATTGCATGGCCCTTGTATTAATTTCCCGATTTAGATATAACAAATAACCAACGATCGTGGTTTGCTTTAAGCACGTTTCATATACCATTACGATTGTGGACACATTCGCGTGAGATGATTGTGATTTCTAAAAACAACACCGGAGTATGCGTTCGCGCAGCTTCGGCCAAACTTCCTTAATAATAATAAAGTGTTATTAATTGTGGACACGTTCGCGTGACACGGTTTTTTGACACGCCAAACAAATGGGTACACTTACGCGTGACCCATTTCAAGATAATACTCTCTTAATTAAAAAGAGGTAATAGGTAAATGCACATAGGTTCTAAATCAGTAACTAAAACAACTTAATAAGCCAGGTATGATCAAAGCGACCGTGCTAAAATCACGAAACTTGGGAGTGCCTAACACCTTCTCCCGGGTTAAAAGAATTCCTTACCCAGACTTCTGTGTTCGCAGATTGTATAACAGAGTCAATCTTTTCTTCGATCCGGAATTTAAACCAGTGACTTGGGACACCATAAATTATCCCAAGTGGCGACTCTGAATTTAATAAAAATGATCCCATTTCGATTGTCACTTAAATTGGAAAAAACTCCCTATACCCCTTTCGGGGTAGGAAAAAAGAGGTGTGACAGGGGGCACGTCCTCATCTCAGAAAAATCTCCAACACCTGTGGCGGCAGGGTTAGTGCGCAAAAACGAAAGTACCTTTCTGAGGAAACAAGCCAATAAACACCTACCATGATGCTTTTCCTCCCATCTCCCTTTGGACAGGTCTCACCATATGCACTAATCATAGGTCGAGCAAGCTGCCAACTTATGAGACCATTCGACCAAATCAGGGACCTCGTTCGAAAACCAAGGAATCCCTAAAAAGAATGAAATGAAAAGGTGCCTTTACGAAGTCCGCCTTCACTATGGACAAAGCGATAAAAATACAAGTATACCACTTACGTGTGAAATTCCATTTCTCAAGAAATGGCAGAAACTCTCTAGGGATAATATCGACTGTTGGTGCTCGAATAAACCGGCTCATCCACCATCGGTCCTCATCCTTTTCATCATTAACGGTAGGGGACTAGGTGGATCGATGTTGCAAGGTAATCAAACCCCGGTAATGTAGAGGCCGATGTAACCTAACGAGATGGCTAAGGGTGAATTCGAGCCAGGCCTCATCTGCAAAGTACCTTATCATCAGCACTATCTTCTAAAGGGATGGGTGAGCCTGTGCCAGGGTAACCTGATACCTCCTACAGAATTTAAGCACGACCCTGTCGGGGTGACCCAACGTAAAAGGATAAGTATACACGCTCAAAAACCCCTCGACATGGGTCATGATGCTCTCCTACGGGGAGGGTATCTGTAGTACCACTCCTTCTCCCCATCGGCAGTCTTTCCTAATCATCTCGAGGTGTCACTCCTCTATTGAGGAGATGAACCTCGATGCATGCTCCTAATGCCCTTGAACATTGGGAGGCCTCTCCAACGAGAAGTCTCTCCTCGAGATGAAGCACCTCGAGGTCAGTTCACCAGATACTGTCGGTGTACCATCGACCGCACGCGGAACAGAGGCAGAACTCTCATCCCTTTGATGAACGGGTTTTGATGTAGCAGCCATGGCTACGGTAAAATAGGGAGAGGAGGATGAAGATTTGAGTGAAGGCTGTGAGTTGAAATGATGAAAGGGCTAGCACAAAGAACAAAAGTTCTATGAGAGGGATGATTACCCAGAATAGCAGAATCCCTAGTTAAGAAATGAGCGAATGCATATATAAGGGCAAGACTGTTCGGCTATCCAAAAGACCAATTAGGTCTGACCATGACAATACCGTTTTTTGGAAATGTACCGGTAGGACCACCCCAGGGGCCCCACTACCGGGTCGCATGAATGATACAGTCACACGGTGCTCAGGAAATATTGAGACCCCGAGGATTTCTACTATTACAAGTATCGGCTACAAAGAAGTTATCAACCTAATCTCGAGATGGTGCCCGATCTCCAGGGTCCCGATGACTCCAAGTATGAACTCCGAAGAGACAACATCAAAATTTGAAGGCTAACTCCGCATGAACACTGGAATATAAAGAATTCAATGACTTGAAGCATAAAAATTTTCTTGCATTACCAAAAAATATATTTACAAGGGGCATCTTTACAAGATCTGTTTCCACGGGAATACATGCACAAAAAGAAAAAAGAGAAGAAAAGGCGACGCAGGCCTACTCTCCATCGTCACTGCTCTCAGAACCATCTCCGGGACCTTCGTCCAAAGCGACTAAGAGCGCCAAGTCTTCCTCTGACTCTCGGGCCTCCTCGATTTAATCTGAGAGATCGACACCTTTAGCATTGGCTTCCTCTAAGGCTTACCTCCTCGCCTTTGCACTAGCGTGAGCAACAGTCCGAATCAGCTTTTGCTCGACCTCCACCAATATATCTCGGGCTATTTGATTCGTAGTGGTGGCGTCTTTCAAATAAGTAGCGACTTTTTCTTTGACCTCGGACTTGGCCATAGATAGCGCAGCAATCTCTTCTCGAGCATTTTGGAGAAGACCCTGGGTCGATGCCAATTCTGAGGTCAGTACCTCGTTCCGCCTCCTCAGCTCGAGGATTTCCACATTCTTCTGCTCGGTCTACAAAGGAAAAGATAAGTCGGTAAATATCAAATTATGAGAACAATGAACGGATTTACGAATAACAAGTTACCTGATCAGCAAGGTTAGCCTTTTCTCGGAGCACTCCATCCAAAGTCGCCTAAAGCTCGCTTAACTCCTTCTCTTTTCGGGCAGAGGAGGCCTCCAACTCCTGCAGTCCCGAGGTGAGCTTCTCGAGCTCCTTTCCATGGCATGAAAGCTCGTCTTGGAGACTAGATAAGGTGTGATCATACATCTCCTTAGACTATAACGAAACAGAAGAGTCAGAAAAAACAAGGAAAAATGCTTGAGACAAGAAAGGTATACATGAATAGCTATCACCTGCTCTTTGCTGCCTTGATAGCATTGGGAGAATCGAGATCAATGTCTTCATTAACATCATCAACGTCGTCAAGGAAGTTGTCAAGCCCATATCCCCCCCTCGGGAGGACCCTCCACGTTGGTAGCCTTTGGGTCCTGAGTGTCCCTGAGTTCCCCGTCCGAGAACAGAGAACCCAAATTAAGGCCTCCCAGGGCGTCGATATCGCTAAGGGGCAAGCTCCATCCCCAAGAAGCTCCAGGCCCGAGCCCTTTGGAATCAGAAGCAATGGTCTCCTCAGAAGGGGCTGCATCACATCCGACCAGAGGCTAGTGGGCCGTATCCGTGCTCTTCTCGAGATCCTCTGAAGCTTGAGCTCAAGTCGAATTAGTTTTTCCCGACTTGACGGCCATCGACACGGGCACCTGGGGGCATCTGTGCCCGACCTTGACCTTTGTACCAAATGGTACTCATCCTCATCATCATCTTCATCCCAGTATTGGGACTTGCTTCGGAAGCTGGAGCCGAGGTCCTGGCAGCAGCTCGAGGCATGCGTGATCTAGGTTTCTTTACCAAAGGAGAATCAACAGATGCCTTTTTCTTCCTCTTTTTGACCTTATCATGCTTCGAAGTCTCCACCTCACCATCAGGAGGCGGTCTTATCTGCACTCTGTCGCCAAGGCCTGCGCAAACATAGTGGCCAAAATTTATCAGCATGGAGGATACGAGAAAGAAATATAAAAATATGATATAAGTGGCAAGAAGGGTTTTACCATGATTCTTGGCCACCCACTATGTTTTAGCCAAGTCGGTCCAAGACTGCCCGAGAAATAGGAATGAAGCATCCAATCGCCTAATCCATCTCGGCAGATCCTGAACCGCTTCAGAATACCAAATGATAGCTGCAAAAACCAAGGGGGATCATTTTTTAGAGAGAAGTAAGAAGATAATAAAGCATGTTCGAAGGAAAGGTACTTACGCTGCGTGTTCCACTCCTCCGGGAATGGCATCCTTTCGGCCGGGATGAAGTCTGAAGTCCTCACTCAGACAAACCTGCTCATCCACCCTCTATCCTTGTCTTCATCAATGATCGAGAAAAATGGCTTCTTGGATCGAGGGTGAAGCTTAATCAAACCTCAATAAAGTCGAGGGCTATACAATATAATCAAATGGTCGAGGGTAAAGGTCGCACCCTTGACCTTGTTGGAGAAGTGGCAGAGCATGTAGACTATTCTCCAGAAAGATGGATAGATTTGGCCGAGCGTCACTCGGTACTTGTCGCAAAAGTCGAGAATGACCGGATCTATCGCCGGGGAAGAAGGGTTCGAAGAATCGAATGGACCCAAAGTGAATGGGTATGTATATACATAAAGGAAGCCAGCCTTGTGGTCCGTTATGCTCTCGTTAGAACGGGGGATCTCAACCAGCACTGCCTCCATCCATTAGCAGTCTTCCTTCACTTTCCCTATATCGGTCACGACGCTAGTATATCGGGACACGTGCTCGCATCGGCCCAGGAACTGTCTTGGAAGTTCTTGGTAGCCTCGTCTTTCCAAGGAACTGTCTTGGAAGTTCTAGCCATGATGGTGGAAAGGCTTTTCTAAGAAAGTAGGCGGAGAATCAAGAACAGAAGAAGAAAAAATGTGAAAGGGGATGGATTTGGTTTTGAAAACTTGAAGATGTTGTAAAAGTATGAATTATCAAATGACTGATGCATTTATAGAAGTCATGCGGGCAGCAGAAAGGACGAACCAATAGCGGTTCGTGGGCTTCTCGATAGTCGCATTTGACGGCGACCCTTGTGCGGCTTTTGAGTTATGGCATTTAATACTCTGATGGGCTGACTTCATGATGATGATGCTTAAGGAGTAGGAGTTCAAAATCGTTTCCTATCACTTTGCTCTAGGAAACGCGGGGACAATCTGTATACATTAGAAATCGACGGTTCGATTTTACGATCATCAAGGCATCTCGAGGATTCTTGGTGATCGACTTCGAGGTAATGTAAATAACAACTGGCCTCAAGGCAATGTAAATTAGTGGTCTGGGTGGATCAAGGTGAAGTTCCCAAGGCGCGTACATATAGCTGACAAAGCCTAGTGGACTAGTCCAAAAAACAAATCAAGACATTAAATGATTGTACCAACCTCATATCTTTGTAATTAATGTATATGTACTATGTTGGGATTCCCCCTCATATATAAAAGGGATCCTTGTCATTTTATAAACACCTGTTGTTCAATACTAAATGCACAAGAACATTCTCTCTGCCCTCTAACATATTCTCTTGATCTCGTTGCTTCTATTTATTACTTACATTCATTGTGTTCTATTTATTGTTCTTCATTTATTGCCTATTATTGGCCATAAAGAGCCGTTATTGATTTTATTATAACTATTAGTCGCCCATCGACTACCCTCGATCACTCTAAGCTGGCCATCTGACTCGACCCCGAGGCCCCGAATAAGCAAGCTCGAGGCCCTGATTGACAGTTATTTGGTTTGGTTAACATCTCGTTTTTAATCTCTTATCTTGATTCCAAGTACCTCACTTAGCATCTATTGCCCAAACAACTAGCATAAAAATAGATCACGTATTTTTAGAACTACAAAATCAAATTTAATTGTTATTACCATTTTTACGGTAAACAATACTCAACTTTATGACGATTAATAAAATATTTTAATAATTATAATGTTTTTGATGAAATCCGTGGAGATAATATTATATATGACAGATTATGTGTTTTCAATGGCAAAAGTAAGAAATCCCAAGTTTATTCAATTGATAGAAAGTGTATCTGTGCTATAGATCATGCGATATTACGCCGCCTTAAATTTAAAAAAGAATATAACAATGGACATTGTGAACTAACATTTCTTCTTATTTCAACAAAAAATATATTCTTTTTCTTTCCTTTCCAATCTACATAAGTAGATAATCGATGATAGATACAAACGTGTCATCATTTTATATTTTGGCATTGTAATTAATCCAATATAATCGACATATAGATCAAATTTAATTGATTTATCAAATCAAGAAAATAATGTTTCAAAGCTGGTGAATTTCTATTAAATTGATCGGACTGTTCATTTACATTTTAATTCCTATAGTATTACGCTTAGATTTTTTCTTTTCTGTCAGTTTAAAATTTAAATTATAACCGAAGACAATTGTAAATTTAAGTTAAATGTGCCTAACTTTACTACTTCCTCGGTCACAGTCGAAATTATTCCACCATAAGGTAAACTGGGCTTATGAACAGTTTAAAATTTTGACCAATATTTTATGTGTTCATGTCTTTCCTCTGACTCCTCACAGTCCTTAAAATCTGCAAACATAAAAATATACTACTTTTTAGCTTTTACCCACCAAATAAGGACAGTCCCTTTATTCCAGAAAGAATCTCTTTACTATATTTTATTATTTTACTAATAAGCCCATAATTTAATATTGGTATGGTCCCATTAATGTGCATTTTTTAAATATAATTTCTTAGTTTTGAGGATTAATTATCTTACCATAAAGTTCATATCCTTATTATTCTTTTTGATCAGTACTAATTAACTACTTATATCTATTTTATGACTATTCTCATCATAATTGAAAAAGGTATTTTTCATCTCTAATTTAAATAAGTCTTGCCTTCTATTTTTTTATTGAATTTTGTTTATTTCTCTTTTTGTTCATTACTTGTTCTTATTACATTATTTTTTACTTAGTTATTTCATATTCTCGTGTGGCTTTTTATTAGTTTACCATTCAACGAAATATCCTTGACGAATATAAAAAAGAGCAATATAGATTTTTCTTATTCTTGAAAATTTAATTTATTTACTTGTATTTTATTGCCAAAAGGTTCAGGTACTATTTAAATTTATCAATAATCTTTGAGTGTTATTTAAGTACCCTCACATTACCTCTATTCCGATGCCTTTATATATATATATAAACTTTAAGCCATTTAATGCTTTACCTCTAATTCAAATAATTAACCTTGGAATGTTAATCTCACACTCAGCTCCAGAAAAAATGAGGTTCTGTTTAACAATTCAAATTTAAAGTGTTGTTAGTGTAGATATATTCATTCAATTGCTTCCATTAATTATGCTTTCATTCAACTACGGCGCCAGTGTTAGTGTTACCCACAAGTTCAGGATCCTACACGGTGTATTGTAATGCAAGGGGGATTGCATATGCGTCGTGGCAGTTGAATGTTCACGAGAAGAACTATCATGTTCATGACTTAGAGCTGACAACCATTGTTCATGCATTGAAGATTTGGAGGCATAACCTCTATGGTGTGTCGTGTGATGTTCAAGCAGAAAGATCTCAATTTGAGGTAGCAAAGATGGTTAGAACACTTAAAAGACTATGATATCATTATTTTGTATCATCCCGGAAAGGCCAATGTATTGGCAGATGCCTTCAGTAGAAAGGCTGTGAGTATGGGTAGCCTTGCATACATTCCAATTGGTGAGAGACCGCTAGCGTCAGATCTTCTGGCTTTGGCCGATCAGTTCATGAGGTTAAATGTTTCAGAGCTCAGTCGTGTTCTAGCTTGGACATTCTCTCGGTTTTCTTTGTATAGCGCATCAGAGAGCATGTGTATGATGATCCCCATTTGCTTGTCCTTAAAGACACGGTACGACACGGTGATGCCAAGCAGGTTATCAATGGAGATGATGGGGTTTTGCGAATGTAGAGTTGGATATGTGTGCCCAATGTGGATGGGCTTCGTGAGTTTATTCTTGAGGAGGCCCACAGTTCGCGGTATTCCATTCATCCGGGTGCCGCCAAAATGTACCATGATTTGAGGCAGCTTTATTGGTAGAGAATGATAAAAAAAAGGATATAGTTGCACATGTAGCTCGGTGTTTGAGCTGTCACTAGGTAAAGTATGGGCATTAGAGGCCTGGTGGTTTGCTTCAGAGGCTTGACATTCCTGAGTGGAAATGGGAGCGTATTACCATGGATTTCATTGTTGGGCTTCCACGAACTCAGAAGAAATTCGACACTGTATGGGTGATTGTGGATAGGTTGACCAAGTCGGCGCAATTCATTCCAGAAGCACTTACCTATTCTTCATAGTATTTGGCTGAGATCTATATCCACAAGATTGTTTGTCTACACGGTGTTCCAGTGTCCATTATTTTTTATCGGGGCACGTAGTTCATATCGCACTTCTCGAGGGTCGTACAACGTGAGCTAGGCACACAGTTTTGAGTTGAATACAACATTTCACCCCCAGACGGACGGACAGCCAAGCACACCATTCAGATATTGGAGAATATGCTTCGCACCTGTGTTATGGATTTCGGGGGTTATTGCAATTAGTTTTTGCCGCTCGCGAAGTTTGCCTACTACAACAACTACCAATCGAGTATTCAGATGGCTCCCTATGAGGTACTATATGGGAGGTGGTGTCGTTCGCCAGTTGGTTGGTTTGAGCTGGGAGAGGCTCAGTTGTTGGATACCAATTTGGTTCAGAATGCCTTGGAAAAGGTCAATATGATTCAGGATCGACCTCGCACAACTCAGTCTAGGCAGAAGAGTTATGCCGATCATAGAATTTGTGATGTTGAATTCATGGCTGGAGAGAGGGTTTTGCTTTGGGTATCACCCATGAAGGGTGTTATGAGGTTCGGAAAGAAGGGCAAGTTGAGCTCTAGGTACATCAGACCTTTTGAGAGGTGGCATATAAGTTTGCATTGCCACATAGCTTATCAATAGTCCATCCGATGTTCCATGTCCAATTGAGGTCTAAGAGTTATCCTTTAGTTCGAGTGCAGTGGAGAGGTCAGCCGATTGAGGCAGCCACATGGGATTCCGAGTACGATATGCGGAGTGGACCTTTTCACCAGTCTAGGTAATTTTCTATGTCTGTTCGAGGATGAATATTTGTTTTAGAGGTGGAGAAAGTAATGACCCGATAGGTCATTTTGATATCTAACCTCTACTTTCATGTTTCGAGACCTCGATAAGCTTCTATTTACCATTTCTCGATTTGCATGCCCAGTTTGTGTCCCATCGGATAGCCTTATGTGAAAATATAGAAAATGTGAATTTTTGCCTTTGAAATGGTTTGAGTTGACTACGGTCAACATTTTGTGTAAACATACCCGGATAGGTATTTTGACTATCCCGGTGGGTTCGTATCATGATTTGGGACTTGAGCATATGGCCGGAATTGAATTCGGAAATCCTTAACTTATTTTGACTTATTTTGCCGAAAACTAGCATTTTTTGAAAGTTGGAAATATCTAAGTTTGACCGTAAGTTGATTTCTTAGCTAACGGGTTCGGATTTTTATGTTAAGACTTGGAATATTTTTGTACTACTATTTGAAACTTGTCTGTAAAATTTAATTCGGAATTGATTTGACATGATTCAGATGCTTAAATGTGATTCAAGTGTTCTTGAGTTTCACTTTGGAGGTTCATTCATTTTGAGGATTGATTCATAGATTTAGATGTTATTTTGCTGATTTGATTGAACGAGCTAATTTGTATGATGTTATTACACTTGTGTGCATGTTTGGTTTGGAGCCCGAGGGGCTCGAGTGAATTTTGGACGTGTTTCGGATGAGTTTTGCTAAGGCTAGGATTGCTGGTGCAATACCAGTGCTAGTGATCTGCTGCAGAGCTCGCAATTGTGAGCCTCGCTTTTGCGAACAATGATTCGCATTTACGAGCATGGGATGGTTTGGGTGAACCTCGCATTTGCTAGAATTTCTTTGCATTTGCGGACACTAGACCTTTGCAATTGTGAAGTATGTGATAGCAATCGCGATCACTGGCTATTGGGTACTGCTTCGCTTTTGCGAAGTGTTTGGTCGCATTTGCGATGGCTCTGGGTTCGCACTTGCGACCAACATGTCGCATTTGTGATGATTTCTCTTCTGTGGCAGAGTTTGCTTTTGCGACCTTTGTCTCGTAATTGCGATATCCGCAGCCGGGTAAAAGAGGAGGAAACCGGGACTTATCTTATTTCTCACATTTTCTCAACCCTAAACACCCTTGAGGCGATTTTCAAGAGATTTTTCTTTCTAAATTCGTTGGTAAGTGACTTTAATCTATTTCTTTTCAATTACCCATTACATTTCATTAGATTTCAACATCAAATTTAGGATTTTCATGGTAGAAATTAGGGATTTGGGTAGAAATAGAGATTTTTATAATTGAGGTCGGATTTCAAGACAAATTACATAACCGGGCTCGGGGGTGAACGAATAATTGAGTTTTGGTTCGAATCTCGATTTTGACCAAGCGGACCCAAGGTTTGACTTTTGTTGACTTTTGTTGACTTTTTCAAAAATGATCTAAATTGAACCTCTTTCACTCGTGGGTAGTTTCCAAAGCTTATTTTTAATCGTTTGGTTAATAATTTGCTAGATTTTGTTGGTTTGGAGGCTTGTTCAAAAGGCAAGGTCGTGGTTGAGCTTTGAGTTGATTGTGGAGTATGGTAAGTATTTGGTCTAACTTGATTTGAGGGAGTTAAGAACCCTTGAGCTACATGTTATGTGAATTATGTGTGGAACGACGTATATGCGCCATTGTGTTACTTGCTTCCACGTTTCGTTACTTCTTAATATAACTTGTTACATGCCTTAATTGTTATATGCTTATTTGACTTTCATGCCGTAATTGTTACTTATCACTTAGTTATCCAAGTATTAAATTATCCATCTCTCCTATGATTCCATGCTTAATTGCTAATTGTCTCTACTTGCTATACGTGTGTATTTGAATTGTCTCATGCCTTACTTGCCTTTAGTTTTGTAATAATTGTTGCCTTCCATAACGTAGTTCCACCTGTATGAAGTGTTAATTGGTAGATACCGCTGGGTTGTTGAAGTTAACACATACGAATTATTAGAGATTCTTTGAGTATTAAGTGATTCTTCAATGCCTCACATATTTACTCTCTTGATGTAGAAACTCTTGTAAATTTTGGTTATTGAATTGCTATTGTTGATTGAAATAGTTTGGGGAGCAGGTTACACACCGCAACGTTAATTGAAAGGTAATGAGATGAAATGGTGGAATAAAGACGGATTATGATATTGACAGATGATGATATGGTGGGATCGGGTTGCGTCACAACGGATTGTATAAAGTTATGTTTGCTTGTGACTGTTGGTTTTGCCTTGGTAATTGAGATGAGTTTATATGACTTGTTATTCTAGACTCTCCGTGAATTGGATTTTGGGTCCGTTGTTATGAGTTAACTTCCTCATTTCCATTCATGTCTTTTCTGTCATCAATATTATTATTATTATTATTATTATTATTATTATTATTATTATTATTATTATTATTATTATTATTATTATTATTATTATTATTGTTATTACGTACAGGTTATTGTAAGTGACCCGCCTTAGCCTTGTCAATACTTCGTCAAGATTAGGTTCGGCACTTACAGAGTACATGGGGTCGGTTGTACTCATACTACACTCTGCACTTCTTGTGCAGATACCGTAGTTGGCCCCAGCTGCGTCAAGTGAGGTTTGCTCAGATCTAGTTATTCATAGGAGACTTGAGGTATAGTTGCACGATGTTCACAACCCTGAAGTCCCCTTCTACATCCTTTTTAGTTGTTTATCTTGTTTCGGACAATTATGTTTTGTTCAGACCACTATCTGTAGTATTCTAGACGCTCATGTATTCGTGATACCAGATCTGGGTTGTAATTGAATTTGATCATTCATTATTAGTTTATCACCTTATTTCAGACTGTTCAGTATTATTGTTGTTGTTTAAATTTTGAAATTGTTAAAAATGGTTAATAGACATACTAACATTGGCTTTCCTAGCAAGTCGAATGTTAGGCACATCATGGTCCCGAGGGTAGGAATTTTTGGTCATGACAAGTTGGTATCAGAGCACTAGGTTGCATAGGTCTCATGAGTCATGAGCAAGCTTAGTAGAGTCTGGAGGATCGGTACGGAGACGTCTATACTTATCTTCCAAAGGCTATGAAGATTAGAAAAAATTTCACTTCTTTATTTCTCTATAGTGTGATTTCTTTCTATCATTGATAATTGAATGATTCTATTCTTGTTCTCTCGTAGATGGCGAGAACATGCACAACATCAACAGTCGAACAGGAGCGGGGGACCCCTGTGGCAACTACTACCAGGGGCAAAGGCCGAGGCGAGTGTAGAGCTAGAGGTCGGGGCAGAGGCAGAGCTCAACCTAGAGCTTGAGCACCAGAACCCGTGGTGGAGCCCAAGATTGATCACGAGCAGGGGTTCCCAGCTCAGACTGCACTCGTCGAACCAGCTCAAGTCCTGGAGGTATTCATAGCTACTCTCATACTTTAGGATGCTCTAGTACGCTTAGTTGGACTCATGGAGGCTTAGACCGGAGCATTTCTTATGGAACCAACTGTCTCTCAGGCTAGGGGAGGAGCACAAACTCCCTCCACTCATACCTCGGAGCATATGGTTCCCTATACCAGACTCCGGCAGCTCTGGTAGATGGAGTAGTTCGGTCTGTTGTGGCTACACAACCCACGGCAAGGCCCGCGATATCTTTTTAGGGATTGATGAGGTTGGACAAGTTCATCGAGCTCTTCCTGTTCACTATAACGGTGCACCCTCTAAGGAACCACAAGATTACTTGGACTGTTGCCATGAGGTGTTGCGCAGCATGGGTATTGTTGAGACCAATGGTGTTTACTTTGTAATGTTCCAGATGATCGGCTCTGTTATGAGGTGCTGGCAGGATTTTGAGCGGAGCAAAGCAGTCGATTCACCTTCACTTAACTAGGATCAGTTTTCACAGCTATTTCTGGAGAAGTTTAATCCTCTCACTCTGAGAGAGGAGTACCATTGGCAGTTTGAGAGGCTTTAGTAAGGTGGTATGACTGTCACCTAGTACGAGATCAGATTTGTGGACCTGTCCCATCATGCAGCTATGTTGGTTCCTACATATAGGGAAAGGGTAAAGAGGTTTATTGACGGTCTCACCTTCAGCATCAGACTTCAGATGGCCAAGGAGAAAAGGGATGATATTTCTCTCCAGAGGGTCGTAGAGATTGCTACACGGATTGAGATAGTTCATGGTCAGGATAAAGGGTCGAGATATGAGAAGAGACCCCATAATTTTGGTGGCTTTAGTGGTGCCTTGTCTGGAGGCAGGGGTTCTTTTGGTAGAGTCCATCTTCCTAGGCCGATCCAGTCAGATCTTCAGGTAGCCTACCTGATAGAGATATTGATTTTTGTATCGACCTGGTTCAGGGCGCTCAACCCATTTCTATTCCACCATACCGAATGGCGACACCTGAGTTGAAGGAATTGAAGGAGCAGTTGCAGGATTTTCTTGATAACAGATTCATTAGACTTAGTATCTCGCCTTGGGGTGTGCCCGTGTTGTTTGTGAATAAGAAGGATGGTTCGATGAGGATGTGTATAGACTATCGAAAGTTGAACAAAGTCACTATCAAGAACAAGTATCCATTGTCGAGGATTGATGACTTATTTGATCAGCTTCAGGGTGCTAAAGTGCTTTAGAAGATTGATTTGCGATCTGGCTACTATTAATTGAAGATTAAGGAATTGGATATCCCTAAGACAGCTTTTCGGACTCGGTATGGGAAGAGTTTCTAGTGATGTCATTTGGCTTGAAAAATGCCCCAGCATCATTTATATATATGATGAACTGGGTATTTAAACCCTATTTGGATTCTTTTATGATTGTGTTCATTGATGATATCTTGATCTACTCTCGCAGTCGAGAGGAGCATGAGTAACATCTTCATATTGTACTTCAGACTCTGAGAGATTGTCAGTTGTATGCCAAGTTTTTGAAGTGTTAGTTTTGGTTGGACTCAGTTGCCTTTTTGGGGCATGTTGTATCGGCCGAGGGCATTAAAGTGGATCCTAAGAAGATTGAGGTAGTTCAAAACTGGCTTGACCTACTTCAGTTACAAAGATTCGGAGTTTCCCGGGTTTGGCGAGTTATTATCGTCGGTTCGTTGAGGGGTTGTCATCTATAGCAGCCCCATTGACTAGATTGACCCAAAAGGGTGCTCCGATCATGTGGTCCGATGAGTGTGAGTTGAGCTTTCAGAAGCTCAAGACTTCTTTGACTACGGCGTCAGTGTTGGTGTTGCCCACAGGTTCATGATCCTACACGGTGTATTGTAATGTATTGTGTATTAGTCTCGGTGTAGTGTTGATGCAGGATGGAAGGGTGATTGTAAACGCATCATGGCAGTTAAAGGTTCATGAGAAGAACTACCTAGTTGATGGTAGGCTAGAAACCCATATTTTTGTCATAGTTTGCACTCTAATCACTGCATTTTACTTGGGGTTGATCTTAAATAATGGCGACTTGCTCTTATTACATGTTTTATGCCTTGCAGGAAATGATTCTGAGCTATTAAGATAATTTGGAGCTAATTTGAACAAGTTGGAGCATTGAACTCTGAGTAAAAGCCCAAGAAATTAAGCTGAGATCACGTTAGGGGGTCGAGAACCAAGTCTGGATGCAAAAAACTGAGAAAACAAAAATTACTCTGAGAAAATTGCACTACCGTGTCATGCCATGCGCAGCAGGGCATGGGACGCTAGTTCAAAATTCCTGCATAGTGTAAAAATCAACTCTCTGAACTTCTCCACAAGCTCACTGTGTGGGGCGGCGCGCCATGTGTCGCGCATCAGCAATTTTTACAGAGTATTTATCCTACTTCGGCTAAGAAAGGATAGTTTTGTCCGGGCTCGTTCCTATATGATATAAATACACCAAAAACATGATTTTTAGAGGACTTTGGGCCTTGGGAGCTTTTGGAGAGCATTGGAGGCTAGAAGGCACAGGATTTCATCATATTTCCATCAATTCAATATAGGAGTTTGGATTGTAACATTAGATTGATATTTTCTTATTCTTTAATTATATTTGTGATGACTTCCTCCATGATTATGGAGTAGTTTCCCTTAGGATTTGATAGGTATGGTGGTTTGATCAATATTTTTGGATTTTAACTCTAGCTCTTGCTTGAATTCATTTATGGAGCTTTGAAATTTTGCAACTTTATTCAGCAGTCTATTTAATCGAAAGAGGAATATTTTGGTGATTATTTTTGGATTATTTTATTCGATTTAATTCATTGATTCTTTTAAGTAATTGAAAGAGCTTGTTGAATTAGTGATTAAATCAAGTTAGGAGAATATTCGAGAGACATTTTCCTGAAGACTAATCCATTAACGCATGCTTGCATACTTTCACAGTGCATAGATTAGTTCATCTCGTAGAGTTAAGATTTAATCGAGAGAGGAGTCTTGACTACACGTTTGAACTAATCATTGAGTGAATTCGTGAGAATCATTAGAATATTAGAGTGAATTAAACTAGAGTTAAATCCTAAATAGCTATCTTGCACCTATCATGTCATACCCTTATTCCTCACATTGATAAGAAACCAACTCTGCTAATCTCTAGTTCTTTTTAGTCAATTGTCAATTGTTTTATTTTAGTAGTTAAACATAGTTAATAATCATTTAACTCAAGTGTTGATCCTCCTGAATAGCAATTAAACCAGAAATTACTCGAACAATGTTTAAATCTAATCCCTATAGAGACGATAATTTAACTATACTATCTTTGGCTAGCGAGCAATAATTTTGTGTTGTGTTTTGCGCTAGTCAAATTTTGGCACCGTTGTCGGGGATTGGAAATCAATAGTGTTCAAAATAGTTTTTAGTGTTAATTCAGGAATTTATTTTTATTTTGTTCTTCAAGGGTTTCTCTTCCGTGTGCATGCAACAGGTTAAGTTCCTGGTGTATGACTCGATCATCTTCAAAAGAAGTAATACCCTACAAACCGGAGTTAAAAAATCACCTACGACAACCTGAGGAAAGAGAAAGATCTCACTGGAAAGTTGTTGGGGGCAACCTGCAAGAGAAGCAGCACAACAAAGAGAAGAAGCTGGAAGGATAGCAACTGAGGCAGCCCGTAGAGCTACTGAGGGGACTGTCGAAAATGATAGGGGTTGAAGATTCAAGCTAAATCGACCATTGAGTGAAGACCAGTTTGAGAATGCGGTACCCAAGCCTGGTAGAGCATTGGGTGATTATGCCAGACTAGTCTACAATCAGGGACTATCTAGTGTTAGACCTCCACCAATAATAGCGAATAATTTCCAGTTGAATCAAGGCTTTCTTCAAACTATCCAGTACAACTATGTCTTCATAGGGAAGGTGAATGAAGATCCTAACACTCACTTGATGGATTTTGAGGAAATCATGAACACCTTTTAGTACAATGGAGTGTTGAAAGATGCAGTCTACCTAAGGGCATCCCCCTTTCTCTGAAGGATGATTATTTTCCTAAATATCATTTTTTTCACGTTTACGATATACAATACTTATTAATTTAATAACTCAGTATTAGCTAGCACAACTATTTACAAATAATTAGTTATCATGGTATAGCATGATGAATTATGTGTCACTTTATAAACTTGTTGAAACTTAAAAATAAATGATGCTAGAGAATCATATTTAAATTGTAAATTATATTTTTATATAAATTCTCTTTCAAATTGAAAGCATATTAAATAAAAGGAGTATTTTTAAAAAATCAAATTATAATATCGAAATCTCATTAAGAGATACATATAAGATTTCGTATCGAATACATTACTTTTGATGTTTAAGTTGTAACGACGTTGCAACTAATTTGTATATTATGATATATGTCATACTTTTCGTATTATTCATAGTTGAATTATAATTTATAAGTATTTTAAATAGATTAGTTGTTATAATTTTGTGATTTTAATGTAATTTTTATAACTATTTTTTATTTTATACTATCTTAAAATTTTTGAAATTAGTAAAATTTAAAGATCCGTGAAACTTACGCCCTATGTCTCAGGACTTACGCTGTCACGACCCAAATCCCGGTCGTGATGGCGCCCAGCACACTACTAGGAAAGCCCGACCATTATTCAACACTTAACCCAATTTATCAAAAATAGCGGAAAGAAATATCAATTAAGCAAGATTAAAGTACTGAAGAATTTAACAAAATACACAATATAATCTCACTAGGACCCGGTGTCACGAATCTGAGCCTCTAGAATACAGAATATCATCCTAATACATGGTATATCCAAAGTCTGATAATGCGGAAATAAAGAGATAGGATAGGAGGGAGAAGATCAATGGCTGCGAACGCCGTGTACTCCCAGAGGCTGGATCTGCTGATCAACTGGATCTACTGAGCCTGAGACTGCCCTGGATCTGCACACAAGGTGCAGGGAGTAAAGTGAGTACTCCGACCCAGTGAGTAATAAAAGTAACTACAGTCCGAAGATAAGAAAATCCAGTAAATACACAAAGTAAGCTAAAATCCAAATATACAGCAACATATGGAACTGAGCAGCTAAACACCAGTATAAATACAAATACATGAATGCAATGCAATGCATATGATGGTACATTCCAGTACCCACTGCGGCGTGCAGCCCGAGCCATCCATATTTATTTATCGTCGACGGCGCTCACTGGGGGTGTGTACAGACTCCGGAGGGGCTCCTACAGCCCAAGCGCAATATCTTGGTCAGTCATTGTTACCTGACCGGTCAACCATTGTTACCTGACCAATTTATATCATACAGTGCCATTGTTACCACTGTTTAAGTATATCATCCAGTGTCATTGTTACCACTATTTCAAGTATATCACACAGTGTCATTGTTACCACTGTTTCAAGTATATCACACAGTGTCATTGTTACCACTGTTTCAAGTATATCACACAGTGTCATTGTTACCACTGTTTCAAGTCACTTTATAATCAGTCTAGAAAATAATATAATAAGCCCCTTGGGCATTTACAAAACAGAAGTTCCCAGCCCGGAATACATTTAAAAATATCATTTAAGTTTTCAACACTTAGAATTATGGCTGAGTTTGCAAAACAGCATTTAAAACCTTGGACTGAAATTAAATGATATGCAAATCATGCTAAGCAGTAATATCAATCCTCGAAGGATTTTACAAATCGGCACAAGGCCCCAAACATGGCATCAAGCCCAGTAATATCAATGAAGTATGTGTATCAATCACCAGTATAGTATAAACATCACACGGGATGGACCAAGTCATAATCCCCAATAGTATCCGACCCCGCACTCACCATGGAATGCGTGTCACGCCTCAATATAGCGTTACGATGTGAAAGTCCGGGGTTTCAAACCCTCAGAATATCATTTACATCTATTACTCACCTTTAACCGGCCGTAGACTAGTCCGCAATGCCCTTTCCTCTTGAATCGACCTCTTCGCGCGTCGAATCTAGTCAAAACCACAACGAATATGTTACAATAGGCTAAGGGAATATAACCCAATCGAAAATACTCGAAAAATGTCAAAAATCCCGAAATTAGCAAAACCCGAGCCCCGGGCCCACGTCTCGAAATTTAGAATTTTTTACATCAATACGACCCTTATCTCGCCACGAGTCTATACATACCAAATTCACAAAAATCGGAGTTCATTTGACCCCTCAAATCACCATTTAATTCTCTTAAGTTTCAAGCCCTAAACCACCATTTTTGTCCATAAATTACTTGAGTTTTCAGCTCTAATCCATGTATTTAACTTGGAAATAAGTAGAAACAACTCACCTTTGATGCTTGATGAAATCCCCCTTGAAATTCTCTCCAAAATAATCCAAGCCAAATGAAAGAAATGAAAGAAATAAGCCAAATCCGTGTTTAAAAGAATCTGCCCGTGCTTCGTCGAGTTGTACCTTGCACTTGTGCTATACAAGTTGTACATCCTATTAAAATTGTTCCTTGTCGGACACCTTATGTGTAAACACCCATAACGTCTTGTATAAATATCCAAATGACAAAAGGTTTGAAGATTTAGAAACTAGACTCAAAGATCTTTAATTTGATAGGTCGTACACCATATAACTCTTTATATATCCCGAGATATGAGCTTCTAAATTGGCTCCATGAAATCAGAAAATTTCTGGAGAAACTGCTCCACCAGTCATCTTTAATCAATCATAACTTTCTCTACAAACGTCTAAATTACGATTTCTTTAGCTTTCTGGAAACTAAATATGAAGGGCTACAACTATCGTTTCTGAATCATCTCAAAATTCCTTGTAGATCAAAAGATATAGGCCTCCGAAGTACGCTCCACGATTACAGTCCAAAGACCTTCTGCAGAAAATTGCAGCAGAAATTTCTGCAGCTTTTTCTTTTCTTCTTGGTCCGAATTTCATTCCGTTAACCTTCCGAAATCTACCCGAGGCCCTCGGGACCTTAACCAATTATATCAACATGTCCCACAATATCATTCAAACTTGTCTCAACCTTCGAAACACTCAAAATAACATCAAAACATCAAATCATCATCGGATTCAAGCCTATGAATCTCACGAACTTCCAAATTCTATTTTTGATCAAAAACTCAACCAAACCACGTCCGAATGACCTCAAATTTTGCAGACAAGTCCAAAATGACATAACGAAGCTATAGCAACTCTCGGAATTCCATTCCGACCCTCGGATCAAAATCTCACCTATCAACCGGAATTCGCCAAAATACTAACTTTGCCAATTCAAGCTTAATTCTACACCGGTTATCACAAAAATATTCCGGACACACTCCTACGTCCTAAATCACCTAACGAAGCTATCCGAACCATAAAATTCGCATTTCGAGCTCTCTAACACATAAGTCAATATTCGGTTGACTTTTCCAACTTAAGCTTCCTTAAAAGAGACTAAGTGTCTCAAACCTTACCAAAATCATTCTGGAATGACTTCAAATTTTGCACACAAGTCACATTCGACATTACGGACTTGTCCCATCTTTCGGAACCACATTACGACCCCTATATCAAAATTTCCACTTCCGGTCGAATTTTCTCAAAAACCTTCAAATTTCTATATTTAGCCAAATGACTTCAAAATGACCTCCGGACATTCGAATTCACTTCCGATCGCGCTCCCAACTCCAGAATCACCATACGGAGCTATTCCCAGACTCGGAATCCCAAACGGACATCTATAACACTGAAATGCCTTCCAACCCAAATTTATAAAATTCTTCTAAAGTACTAACTTTCATAATATACGCTGAAATGCTCACGGGTTACCCAAAACCAAATCCGGACATACGCCCAAGTCCGAAATCATCATACGAACATGCTGGAACTTTCAGATCCCAATTCCGAGGTCGTTTACTCAAAATTCTAATCCTAGTTCATTTCTTCAATTTTAAGCTTTCAAAATGAGAATTTTCATTTAGATTTGACTCCAAACTTCCTGAATTTTAATTCTGACCATACACACAAGTCAATATACCTGAGATGAAGCCGCTCATGGCCTCAAACTGCTGAATGATGCGCCGGAGCTCAAAACGACCGATCGGGTCGTTACAATCTCCCCCACTTAAACATACATTCGTCCTCGAACGTGTTGAGAACTACACTAAAGTAGTCTAAAATCACTTGTTTAACACCTCATGCACCTTCCCATGCTACCACCACTCAGTTGAGCACATTAGCTCGACAACTCTGTAGGTATACTCCCTTATTCAAACAAATAAGCCATTAGGTCCAATTCCAACATCCTGAATTTCCTGCCAAGCCTGTTTCCATCATATGACCACCATATCAATCTCCACACGTTGTACCTAACATGGCTGCATAACTTTGCTGAATTCACACTTTGCATCACTTTACTCATAGGACCACAATAACATTCTTTAAACATAATAGTCGAAATTCCACAAATCTAATGCTCCCATTGCATCTCATGACCTACATAGGTCTTGCTCTAGTTTTTACAACACCGATACGACTGAAGAGATGTGCCGAAATTCATAATCAACTGTTGAATCAACAATTCATTGGATCTATACTCCTGACAAGTTCCATTACCTTGTCTCAAACCAAAGAATGATCTTTGCTCTATAATATACTTCATATAATCAGTTTGCACTGACCCCAAATCTAGTAACCTCGTCTCACCCAGTACGAACTGCTCAGGCAATAAGTCACCTCAGACATAATCAAAAATCCCACAAGGCGCCACAATGTGCCAGTATGCTATCAATTCGAATGCGATACAAAAGGAAGGCGAACTCTGGGAGGAACTACTCAACTCGCACACTAACATGGACTTCCTCAGAAAATAGGGAAACAGAACACATAAAAGCAAATATGGGCAATGAACTGAATATCACATTGTTGCGGCGCGCAACCCGATCCAAACAACATACCCATGGCGGCATGCCACCCGATCCACATATAGGACTCACATAAGGAGATACATATCGAGCTGAATAGCTCACCACATCCAAATACCGAATATCGGTCATAAACACACTAAGGTGCATAATACCATTCTCAAGGAAACATATAGCGTTATAGGTTACAACTCAAGCACAATTGAGGTGCGATACATGATCTAAGTCTCAAGAGCCATCCTGCTCATATAACATCACCGCTGAGCGGAACCTCAACACATAAGGAATTTACCAAGCCGTCTCACAACTCATACATCGCAATATATCTTTACATGAATTATCTGACCACGAAATAAGACCGCGACTATCCTTCCATAAAGAGCGCATTGCTGAAATAAACACAACTGGCCTGACGTAAGGCTCACTTCCACATTTAAATCTATCCCCCGACCTCAAGTCGATCCTGATCGTGCCAAGCTAGGCCAATAATATTTCACAGGTCTATAACCCAATAAGCAGAGTGTCCTCCAAGCATAAATTCTCAAATGGATGATATTACCAAAATCCTCATACTTGGTTTAAATTTCTAATTAATCAAGTGACTACGTGTCACACTTATACAATCTTCCCGCGGGACAAGCTCCCACCATCTTCCAAAATAATTAATAGGCCTGCACATTCAAACCACCGGCTGCACTAACACTGAAAAGCGATCAGGAATCCCTAACCAGGATGCAAGGCCTTTCTCATAGAACACCGATCTCAGGTGATACTGACGCCAATACCCATCTTACTCAAAACACTAAAACTCCTTTCCTGCTCATCCGAGCTCTTGACATCACATTCATTGACCAAACTGCGACCTTGGTCCTTACTTCAAATTCCATACAACTCACTGCACCTCATGTGCCGATATATGATAGACACGATCTCTATCATAACTCTGGAACCGACGATAGGCTAATACTTCATCACATAAGACCTTCCATTTAACTCACTTCAGGAGAACTATAGCAACATACAGGCGAATTCTCATAACCGTCGAATATGCCAATCTCTAAGTAGTGGTCCAAGCCGCCATAACCCTTTCCGGGATCCGCCTACTCATAACAGGCCCTAACAGAAGAATGATTCAGAATAACATCAATCACTACGGCCGACAAGCCTCACACGCACCGCCACAAATCACATGCATAACTCGATCACGCTGAACGAACCGATCACTGAACACCAATATGCCAACTCAACTATGGCTAATCAATCTACTTCCTTCCAGTTTATCCTTGATTGCCTTAGAAATAATAATATCTCCCTTCAACACCTAACTTATTCCAACCGCACTCACCCCGAGTGACCTTAAATCATGAGACCATGCTGTCTCAAAAACCATGACCATTTCATGTCTCTCAATGCTACACCGCAAGTCAAAACATCATAGAACATTCTGTGTCTTTCTTCATAAGCTGCTTCAAAAGCTTGACTCTTAACTGTACTTATAGACTCAGAATCATCAGGCACCACACTTTACCTCTTGAATTAACTAGGATTGCTATTGAGAGCCACCCAGCTCTGACTTGGCCCCGAATGCAACCAACTCTACTGAATTTTATAACATATGAATACCATCTCGATAAAGCACCCAACAGAATCACTTCCCTCGAAGCCTGCACCTATACGAGGCATAAATCATGAATCTTCCCTCAAGTCTAAATATGAGCCAATAAGGCTAACCATAGCATGCATCCAACAATTCATTTACTCAAATTACCACTCATGGTCCTTTTCCGTAGCTGCAATAACCCACCAATACGCCAATAACCAGAATTCACGCAGGTAATAAACCGTGCAATCAGCTAATCAACAGCAAGCTCCCCAACTTGGCTCGAAGCCATAGATCACAACACATATACTCTATTGCTGTCGTAATATCATGGTGAGATTAAACTCACTCCATCATAAGCTCGTGGAAACACGAATCATCTGGAATTTTAACTCTTCTGCAATTCTTGCATTTACTCACACAACAGTTAAGCCCACTCTCTAGGCGACCAATTTTTTTTTTACTAAGTCCTAAATTTTTCAAAAATTTCGGCAGAGCCTCCTTTGTAATTGGTCCTATCCACCTGCCAGAGAATCACCAAAACCATCCTAACAACACATCCACAACTTGACAAAGCATCACAATGCATATCAATTACATAAATCTAAATTGATACATGGACATGCGTTGCACCTATTTGAATCATAACACATAGAAAATACCCTTCAACCCTCCATTATTGGGCTATTCAACCAAGTAGGAACATATTCTTCCTTTAATATTTTCGACCTTCAAGGTGGTCTCCTTGACTCAACGATTTCGTCATAATACATTTACGGAAGCGATCTCAGCTCCCAGACTTATCTAACTAGGAGACACGAAAAATATTCTTCACGCGCCCATAACTCGGGCTACTCAACAAATCACAATAAGAAACGAATCACTTAACAGTTCATCTACTATCCAGTAGGCTTCTTCGCCACTACCAAGTCGTACAAATACACCTCGCAACACTAACATACTCATCACATGGATATCCAACCGCCATTCCGGCTAACAAGGACAATAATGAACATATGAGTTCAAAACACTTGCTCACAAAATCAGCACCTCGGTGCTCAAGCCATTGGCAAAGATTTGGCCTCAAGTCCTCCATACTGGTCTAACTTCAAACTCACAGAGATTACACCTCGCCCCTCGATCGGGGAATCAAAGCCATCGAGACACATCTGATACTGAGCACCCGTTGGTGCATACGATCACGCGGAAGGAATTTCAAAAGTTTCTTTTCAAGCTGAATCAAGGACGCACGATAAGAATTCAATAATGTGAAGTTTTCCTAAAGGTTCGGCAGCCTCTCGAGGATAAGTACAGATGTCTCCGTACCGATCCGCGAGACTCTACTAAACCGGCTCATGACTCGCGAGACCAAGTAACCTAGGCTCTGATACCAACTTGTCACGACCCAAATCCCGGCCGTGATGGCGCCCAACACACTACTAGGCAAGCCCGACCATTATTCAACACTTAACCTAATTTATCAAAAATAGCGGAAAGAAATATCAATTAAGCAAGATTAAAGTACTGAAGAATTTAACAAAATACACAATATAATCTCACTAGGACCCGGTGTCATGAATCTGAGCCTCTAGAATACAGAATATCATCCTAATACATGGTATATCCAAAGTCTGATAATGCGGAAATAAAGAGATAGGATAGGAGGGAGAAGATCAATGGCTGCGAACGCCGTGTAGCCCTAGAGGCTAGATCTGCTGATCAACTGGATCTACTGAGCCTGAGACTGCCCTGGATCTGCACACAAGGTGCAGGGAGTAAAGTGAGTACTCCGACCCAGTGAGTAATAAAAGTAACTACAGTCCGAAGATAAGAAAATCCAGTAAATACACAAAGTAAGCTAAAATCCAAATATACAGCAACATATGGAACTGAGCAGCTAAACACCAGTATAAATACAAATACATGAATGCAATGCAATGCATATGATGGTACATTCCAGTACCCACTGCGGCGTGCAGCCCGAGCCATCCATATTTATTTATCGTCGACGGCGCTCACTGGGGGTGTGTACAGACTCCGGAGGGGCTCCTACAGCCCAAGCGCAATATCTTGGTCAGTCATTGTTACCTGACCGGTCAGCCAAGTTGTACATCCTATTAAAATTGTTCCTTGTCGGACACCTTATGTTTAAACACCCATAACGTCTTGTATAAATATCCAAATGACAAACTGTTTGAATATTTAGAAACTAGACTCAAAGATCTTTAATTTGATAGGTTGTACACCATATAACTCTTTATATATCCCGAGATATGAGCTTCTAAATCGGCTCCATGAAATCAGAAAATTTCTGGAGAAACTGCTCCACCAGTCATCTTTAATCAATCATAACTTTCTCTACAAATGTCCAAATTATGTTTTCTTTTGCTTTCTGGAAACTAGATACGAAGGGCTACAACTATCGTTTTTGAATCATCTTAAAATTCCTTGTAGATCAAAAGATATAGGCCTCCGAAGTATGCTCCACGATTGCAGTCCAAAGACCTTCTGCAGAAAATTGCAGCAGAAATATCTGCAGCTTTTTCTTTTCGTTTTGGTCCGAATTTCATTCCGTTAACCTTCCGAAATCCACCCGAGGCCCTCGGGACCTTAACCAATTATATCAACATGTCCCACAATATCATTCAAACTTGTCCCAACCTTCGAAACACCCAAAATAACATCAAAACATCAAATCATCATCGGATTCAAGCCTATGAATCTCACGAACTTCCAAATTCCATTTTGATCAAAAACTCAACCAAACCACGTCCGAATGACCTCAAATTTTGCAGACAAGTCCAAAATGACATAACAAAGCTACAACAACTCTCGGAATTCCATTCCGACCCTCGGATCAAAATCTCACCTATCAACCGGAATTCGCCAAAATACTAACTTTGCCAATTCAAGCTTAATTCTACACCAGTCATCACAAAAATATTCCGGACACACTCCTAAGTCCCAAATCACCTAACGAAGCTATCCGAACCATAAAATTTGCATTTCAAGCTCTCTAACACATAAGTCAATATTCGGTTGACTTTTCCAACTTAAGCTTCCTTAAAAGAGACTAAGTGTCTCAAACCTTATCAAAATCATTCTGGAATGACTTCAAATTTTGCACACAAGTCACATTCGACATTACGGACTTGTCCCATCTTTCGGAACCACATTCCGACCCCTATATCAAAATTTCCACTTCCGGTCGAATTTTCTCAAAAACCTTCAAATTTCTATATTTAGCCAAATGACTTCAAAATGACCTCCGGACATTCGAATTCACTTCCGATCGCGCTCTCAACTCCAGAATCACCATACGGAGCTATTCCCAGACTCGGAATCCCAAATGGACATCTATAACACTGAAATGCCTTCCAACCCAAATTTATGAAATTCTTCTAAAGTACTAACTTTCATAATATACGCTGAAATGCTCACGGTTTACCCAAAACCAAATTCGGACATACGCCCAAGTCCGAAATCATCATACGAACATGCTGGAACTTTCAGATTCCAATTCCGAGGTCGTTTACTCAAAATTCTAATCCTAGTTCATTTCTTCAATTTTTAAGTTTTCAAAATGAGAATTTCCATTTAGATTTGACTCCAAACTTCCTGAATTTTAATTCTGACCATACACACAAGTCAATATACCTGAGATGAAGCCACTCATGGCCTCAAACTGCTGAATGACGCGCCGGAGCTCAAAACGACCGATCGGGTCGTTACATACGCCTCGCCTCATTAGCGGTAAAACGCCTCGCCTCACGCCCCCGCCTTTTAAAACATTGGATTCTACATACCAGTATAAGAAAGGTAAAAGAATACTTTTAAGTTCACATAATGCCTTTTCAAAGATGGTGTCTCGATTATGGTATTTATGAGGGTAATTATGATGTGGCGAGGCTCTATAAATGTTTTGGTGGCAATATTCTTGGGTTTGGTGACATGCGTGGCTTGGTCGAGTTAGAGGAATTCAGTTTTGATAGCTTAGTTATGCGCAAATGGGTTTCAAAATGTTCTTGATGGTTTCTAGCATGGTTTGAGCCGAATATTTTCTATCGGTGTGGGGAACGTATTGTGTATTGTGATTTCCTCCTAGAAGAAAGCAAAAAAAGGTTTCTAACTAACCGGGTATGTAATTTGCTGGTGAATCAGAGTTAATAATAAGATTCTCGTACTTTTCACATTATGGCATGATAGATGTGGTGTCTTGTGCGAGATTAAGATTTAACTGTACAAGTTGGAAGTTCAATCTTGAGTGGAAGGTCATGAATTTTTGACAGCATGGTTAGCTTTAGATATCTAAATAAATGTTATAACTACTCGGTAATTTCTGAGAAGGGTCCACATTTTAGAAGGCACATTGTGTTTTGACTTACGAATGTTCATTGGTATGGCATACTCGCCTGGTTGATAGACTACTGATATTCAATTATTGCTATGTGGCACAGAATAATTATGGAAGTATTCTTAGTGGGATGATCGTGCGTGAAGGATGTGTTAGTCATTCGAGTGCTGGAGTTGTGATTAGTTATGGTGTTATAAGAATTTGGGGACTAGGAATTCTGAGAAGCCAATTGTTTCGGGGTCGCGGACTGTGAAAATGTGCCCAAGTTAACTAGATAATAGTACGTGTTATGGCTAAGTCATTGAGGACTTTTTGGAGGGCTATTTATCTATGCTCGGATTGCGTTTAGGCTATAATAAGCCTAGAACTGATTGTTAAGATTTAAGCTATAATGTTTCTCATATTTGTAACATTGTGTGAGCTATTTGGGCCGTCTTTGAGGCTACATAGGGGTTTAAATTCCTGAACGAACTTGATAAATGCCTCAGCGATGAAAGATTTCTGATTTGAGCTACGATAGCACATTTTGTACGTTCCTACGCTTGAGCATGTCATTTATACCAGTCCAGGAACATGAGAATCTTATCTCACTCATCATATACATTTATACTTGTTTAAATGCTTCCATATGATATGTTTGGACTTGAGTCCTAGGACTATACTAAGTAGATTATGTTATTAGCACGTGAGTTGTCCGTACAGATCCGTATATTGATATTAATGGTACGTGAGTTTTCTGTGCAGATCCATATATTGATATTATTGGCACGTGAGTTGTCTGTGAAGCGTATGGAAATTGCGTTTCCTTGATCGTTTATTTGGTTAATTGTTTACTTCCTCTACATGCCATGATATTGACTGATCAGGGAAATTTGAGAAAATTGTGCACATGCACACACAGAGGTTCTTCACATGGAAATTGATGAGTAGGTTTTAAATAATGTTTTGTGCCGGAAAGGCATGATTACATCAGAATAGCTAGAATAGTTGTGTTTGGTGATATAAGGTCATTGGACCTAGAATGGATACTATCAGGTTTGATTACAGCGTGTTGGAAGAATAATTTAGAATTTGACTTAAATAATTGGTTATGGTACTGGTTGAGCAAGGGAAGCTCCATAACCTATTGATCTGGTGAGTGGTTGTGAGTTCTTGTATGTTTCTTTCATTATCGGCAGTTTACCAAGGTTATAGAATGAGGTTCTGTGGAATGTGGGGGTTTAATACTAGTAATTGATTGGTTTTGAGTAGTTACTGTGATCGAAAATGGTATTGCGAGCATGCGAGTTGTGTAGTATGTTATGTGATTATATCTCGAGTTATGGTTAAGGCATAATACATCTTTTTCAGACTTATAAATTGTGCAAATATGTGATTTGGGTTGAATAGACTTTCGCATGTAAGAAATTGGGTTCCAAGGTTTATGGGCCACAGTTAAAGTAATGATTTTCAATTAAGTTATGTTGTCAAGCCTATATAGAATAGGGTGACGTAAGATCACCCGGGGTATATGTGTAGTAAGGTGGAATAGTGCTTTGAAGGTTTAGGAACAACTCTTGACATGTTCGAGGACGAATGTATGTTTAAGTGGGGGAGAATGTAACGACCTGGCTTGTCATTTTGAGCATTTACATCCCATTCAACAACTTGAAGTCTTGAGCTGCTTCATAATGTGTATTATGACTTGTGTGAATTATCGGCTTTGGTTTTCAAGTGTTTCGAGATTAGTTCGGAAGAATGAATTTCTTGTTTAGAAGCTTAAATGAAATGAGTTGACCAGAGTTTGACTTTTGTGCAAACGACTCTGAAATGGAGTTTCGATGGTTCCAATAGCTCTGTATGATGATTTCGGACTTAGGAGTGCGTCTGGATATTTATTTTGAAGTCCGTAGTTAAATTTGGCTTGAAATGGCAAAAATGTGAAATATAAGATTTTTGGAAAACTTTGATCGGGAGTTGATTTTTTTTTGATATAGAGGTCTAAATTCGATTTCAAAAAATGGAATAGCCTCATTATGTCATTTATGACTTATGTGCAAAATTTGAAGTCATTCCAAATTGATTTGGTAGGTTTCGGCATCGAATGTAGAAGTTGGAATTCGTTAGTTTCATTTAAGCTTGAAATGGGGTGTGATTTGTGTTTTTAGTATTGTTTGATGTGATTTGAGGTATCGACTAAGTTTGTATGATGTTTTAGGACTTGTTGGTATATTTGGTTGACGTCGCGAGGGCCTCGGGTGGATTTTGGATAGTTAATAGAATTCAATTTGGATGTTTCTAGAATATTTTGATGTCGTTTCTTCAAGCGCAAGTGGTATCACATTAAGCAAATGAGCTCTAAATTCAGTTATGATTGAAACACTAGATCTGTATTGAAATTACGGAGCCATATCAAAAAGAATCGTCGAATTCGAACATTGTATGAGAGAGTTATGCTCATTTTCGTGTAGGGAAAAATTTTCCGTAGCCAGCGCCCAGGGTAGCGTGGAGCGTTAGCCCTGGCACTGGGCATTTTTGAGGTTCTGGAAATCAGTCCATAGGTAGCGCCCCATGCCACTTGTGGCGCTCAAATATATCTATAAACGGGGGGTTCATTTTCCCTATTCCTCTTAGACGAATTTTGGGGTTTCCTCCACTCTCTCAAGACCTCCAACTCCTACCATCTTCAAGATGAGTAATCCCTACTAATTTGGTGTTTCATTCTATTATTTCTGTCACGATCCAAAATCCATCTACTCATGATGGCACCTAACCTCACCGCTAGGTATGCCAAATAACAACAATCCGATTCAATTAATATTTAACTGACTCTAATACACTCCCCAAGAACTGGTAGTACAAATCATGAGATTCTAAGATAAGAATTTACAAAGCGGTTTGAAATAAAAATTCATCATCTGTTCGAATATATGGTGAGTGCGTGATGTTTATGGCGGTGGAAGGGTATAAAGAGAAGTTAGTTTGAGGTAGAGCAGGTGGGTTATTTCCTGCGGAGTGTTCTGAAGTTGTGTGATCCCTATGATGTTTGTTGAAAGTCCTCTTGTATCAGTGAATTATACGTGCTAGAGTTTGAGTTTGGATCGTGTAGAAGATTTGTTTTGACTGTTACAAGGGTGAATGCGAGGTTCGCAAATGATTTGAAATACTAGATGGTATGTGTTGCGTGAGCTTATGAAGGATTGAGTTTAATTTCACTATGGTATTATGGCAGTAATAGAGTATAGGCATTATGGGTTATTGTGTGTTTTGATCTAGGGCTTTGAGCCAAGTGGGAGAGTCTGCTATTGATTAGTTGATTGCACGGCTATGTTTTGTATTGATTTCAGTTTGAGATATAGTAGTGAATCAGTTGTGGCTTGCAGGGGTTGAGATCTAGGATGGCTCGAGTAAAGGAAATTTTAATCAAGGTTATGTCATGCATTAAGGGAGTATGAGAATCACAGAATGACTTGAGTTATTATTGGTGTAGGATGTACGGTGCATAGAGAAAGAATTTATTTGGTTGCATTAAGGTGGGGTTACTACCATAGGTGTTGCTGTTCTAATGGGCACATGTCATCTGGTTCAGTTGATCAGTTTAATTGAAACTTGAGTAGAGTGGATGACTCCCTAGGATGGTTTTAATGGATTCAAGACTTATATGTAATAATTGGAGACCTTCAGGAGGGGTATTTGACTAGAAACTGAGGTTTACATTGGAGGGTGTCAAGACTTGTGGAATTTCTATATCATTATGGATTCTACACATCGGTATTAGGAAGGTGAAGGTAATGACTTTAGATTCACAGGAAGACTCTTCAGGGTAAATATTTTGAATGTGGTATATTTGGGAATATTTAAGAGAGTGTTCAGCGGCTTATGAGCCTTAGACGGTGCGGTTTCATGCTTGAGTCTCGTGTAGTGAGTCTGGGCTGAGGATGGTGGTATTATGGAAAGGGAAAATATCAATTTGAAGGAAATTTAGAAGTAACTTGGATAAATAAGACAGCTTGGTAGTAGGCCGGATCAGCATGGTAAGAGACATGAGTAGCTCTTTGGGTGCTTATGAGGTAATGAGTTTATACAGGTGTTTCGTGGCAATACTCTTGGATTTTTAATGGCTTACATGGCTTGGTTGAGTTAGAAGGATTCAAATTTTTATGGTTTGGTTTCATGCAAATGGGATTCAGAGAATTCTCGATGGTTTCTACCACGATTAGAGATGTATACTTTCTACTGGCATAAGGAGAATGTGACGAATAGTGATTTTCTTCTAGATGGGATCAAATGGAAAGTTCTCAGCTAGTTGAGTACGTATTTGCTGGTGGCTCGGAATGGATATGAAGTTCTCATATTTATCCTAGGATGGGATGGTATATATGGTATGTTGGGTAGGTTTGAGATTTGCATGTGTAGGGTCATAGTTCAGCTATAAAAGGGAGGCCATAAATTCTTAGGCAACACGAGCAGATTCAGATGACTAGATAAATACAACAACAACAACAACAACAACAACAACATCCCAGTGTAATCCCACATGTGGGGTCTAGGAAGGGTAATATGTACGCAGACCTTACCCCTATCCCGAGGGGCAGAAAGGCTGTTTCCAGGAGACCCTCGGCTCAAGAGAGCAACAAGAGACAATATATTAGAACTATCAATAGACTCATAATAAATAACATAAAATACATAACATAAAATAAAAAATAACAACAATATAAGAAATATAGGAAATACGAAAAGGATGGAGAAAAGGATGTAAGGTATACTAATATCCAACAGATACAGCCCTGCATCAGTAGCTGATCAGTAGCATCCTAAGACTAACTCCTAAATGGCTAGTCTCACTCTAGTGCATTGTAGTAATATTCACAAACTACCCTCTAACCTACAACCTTAATGCTCGACCTCCATAATTCCCTATCAAGGGCCATGTCCTCAGAAATCCTAAGTCGTGTCATGTCTTGCCTGATCACCTCCCCCAAATACTTCTTAGCTCCCTCTACCTCTCCTCGTGCCCACCACAGCCAGTCGCTCACACCTCCTCACTGGTGCATCAGGCTCCTCCTCTGAATGTGCCCGAACCACCTGAGTCTTGCTTCCCATATATTGTCCTCCATGGGGGCCACATCCACCTTCTCTCGAATATCTTCATTCCTAATCTTGTCCATCCTTGTATGCCCGCACATCCACCTCAGCATCCTCATCTCTACTACTTTCATCTTCTGGATGTGTGAATTTTTAACCGGCCAACACTCGGCCCCATACAACATAGCAAGCCTAACCACTGCTCTATAAAACTTACCTTTTAGTAACGGTGGCACTTTCTTGTCACACAAGACTTCCGTTTCTAACCTCCACTTCATCCACCCCACCCCTATACGATGTGTGACATCCTCGTCGATCTCCCCGGTCCCCTGAATAACTGACCCAAGGTACTTGAAACTACCCCTCTTAGGGATGACTTAAGAGTCGAGCCTCACTTCCACTCCTGCTTCCGTCGGCTCGGCCCCAAATTTGCACTCGAGGTATTCCGTCTTCGTCCTGCTCAGCCTGAAACCTTTAGACTCAAGGGCATGTCTCCAAACCTCTAGCCTCTCATTGATGCCGCGTCGTGTCTCGTCAATTAGGACTATGTCATCAGCAAATAGCATGCACCATGGCACCTCCCCTTGAATATGATGCGTTATGGCATCCATCACCAGGGAAAATAGGAAAGGGCTAAACGCAGACCCTTGGTGCAACCCCGTAACAACCGGAAAATGGTCGGAGTCACCTCCTACTGTCCTAACCCGAGTCTTAGCTCCATCATACATGTCTTTAATCACCCTAATGTAGTCAACCGGGACCCCTTTAACCTCTAGGCATCTCCATAGGACCTCCCTAGGAACCCTGTCGTACGCTTTCTCTAGATCGATAAACACCATGTGGAAATCCTTCTTCTTATCCCTGTATTGTTCCATCATCCTCCTAATAAGGTGGATAGCTTCTATGGTAAATCGCCCCGGCATGAACCCGAACTGGTTATCTGAAACAGACACTGTCCTTCGCGCTCTCATTTCTACCACTCTCTCCCAGACTTTCATGGTATGACTCAATAATTTGATACCCCTATAGTTGTTACAGATCTGAACATCACCTTTGTTTTGATACAACAGAACCATTGTACTCCACCTCCACTCTTCAGGCATCTTATTAGTCTTGAATATAACATTAAACAACCCAGTAAGCTATTTCAAGCCTGCTCTACCCACACACCTCCAAAGTTCAACCGGAATTTCGTCTGTCCCGGTAGCTTTGCCCCTCCTCATCTTACGCATTGCCTCCATGACCTCATCGACCTCAATGTCCCTACAATAACTTAATTCATGGGGGTTGTTGGCATTCCTCAATTCACCTAGCACAATATCCTGATCCCCTTCTTCATTTAAAAGTTTATGAAAGTAGGTATGCCATCTCCTCTTAATCTGGTCATCTCCCATTAAAACTTTGCCATCATCATATTTTATGCACCTCACTTGGTCCAGATCCCGATCCATCCTCTCTCTCACCTTAGCGAGTCGAAATAACTTCTTCTCCCCTCCTTTGTTCCCTAGTTCCTCATACAGACGAGCAAAAGTTGTCGTCTTAGCCTCCATTACTGCCATCTTCGCCTCCTTCCTAGCTACCTTATATCTCTCACTGTTCACTCTCTTCTCCTCCTCTCCAGAGCTCCCTATGAACCGCAGGTACGCCGCCTTCTTCGCTTCCACTTTATCTTGGACAACTGCATTCCAACACCAGTCTCCTTTGTGGCCACCAGTGCGACCCGAAGATATCCCTAACACCTCTCTCGCCGCCTTCCTTATACAATCAGTCGTAGTCGACCACATAGTGTTTGCGTACCCACTACTTCTCCAAGCTCCTATTGCCGATAACCTTCCTTCCAACTCCTGAGCTTTATCCTTAGTCAAGGCACCCCACCTAATCCTCAGACAGCCTTATACTGACCTCTTCTTCCTCCTTATCCTAATACCAATGTCCATCACCAAAAGCCTATATTGCGTTGCTAAGGTCTCACCTGGGATAACTTTGCAATCCTCGCACAACCTTCTATCGCATCTCCTGAGAAGGAGATAGTCAATCTGAGTCTTTGCCACCAAACTTTTGTAAGTAACCAAATGCTCATCCCGCTTCGGAAAACTTGAGTTCGCAATCACTAGATCGAATGCCTTGGCAAAGTCCAACAACGAAGTGCCCCTTCCGTTTCACTCCCCGACACCAAAGATGCCATGCACCTTAGTTATAACCAACGACAGACGACCCAATATGACCATTGAAATCTCCTCCTATGAATAACCTCTCCGAAGGCGAAATACTACGAACGATGTCATCCAACCCTTCCCAAATATGCCTTTTAATCTCCTCATCCAAGCCTACTTGCGGCGCATATGCGCTAACGACATTTAAAGTACACTCACCCACCACCAATTTAATAGTCATTAGTCTATCATTCACCTACCTGACCTCTACCACCGACTCTCTAAAATGGTTATCTACCAGGATACCCACTCCATTCTTACCCCTCAGGACTCCAGAGTACCATAACTTATACCCATCCATGTTTTTCGCCCTCGATCCAACCCATCTAGTCTCCTGGACATACACTATATTAATCTTCCTCTTCTGAAGTATCTTCGCCAACTCTATAAACTTACTCGTTAGCGAACCTATGTTCCATAACCTGATTCTCAACCTATAGGCTCCCTTGCCCCCTCTACCTCCCATACCTCCCGTCCCACACCCTGACCCCGGCCCCACACTCTGTCCCACTAGATAAATGAGATCACGAATTGGTGCGGCTTGATGAGGGTGAACATTTCAGAAAGGGCAATGTGTTGAGTTAAGGGTACTTCCTTGCGGCACTTTCTTGTTGGGTCGACTGCTAATATTCGAGTCTGCATGGTAGCCCAGAAGAATTTTAGGAGTATCCCTCATGGAATGATGAGGTATTAGAGGTGCGTTATATATTCGGACGGTGGGAGTGGGATCGGATATGGTGGTTCATGTGCATATTGATTTAGAGACTAGGAGTTCTTGTAACATGTTATGTTATTGTTGTGAGTCGCGTGTATCGGCCTTGTGTGGTGACTATCAGAGGTTTGGAGACCCGAGTGGATCTTTTATTGCTTAGTATGTTAGATTTTGATGTGATATTGGGTATGGACTGGTTGTCTCCATGTCGTGTTATTCTGGACTGTTGCACTAAGATGGCAACGTTGGTTATGCCGGGGATGCCACTGATTGAGTTGGGAGTGTCGATGGATTACGTTCCCAGTAGGGTGACTTTTTATTTTTGAAGACCCAGTGGATGGTTGGGAAAGGTTGTCTTTCTTATTTGGTCTTCGTGAGGGATGTCAGTGAAGAGACTCCTACCATTAATTCAGTTTTGATGATGAGGAATTTTTTGGATGTGTTTCCTACTGTCGGGCATGTCGCCGGATAGGGTTGTTGATTTCGGTATTGATTTGGTGTCGGGCACCGTATCGTATGACCCCAGTGGAGTTAAAGGGGTTGAAGGAGCAACTTCAGGAACTCCTTGATAAGGGTTTCATTGGTAGGCCTATATGGATGTGTGTTCTACATCGAGTCGATTTTGTTGACTCCGAGTTGCTATTGTCGAGGTATGTGTTGATTCAATTGTTATAGAGCTTATTAGTGTTCTTGAGTGATCTACGAGTTCCCTTTCCGTGTTGCGAGGTGTTATGATTTGTGGATTATAGGCATGTGTGGTGCGGTTTTATTGGGGTCCTATAGTGGAATTCGGCAGGAAGAGTATTGGGTATTGCTTAGTGGTTGGCGTATCGGTTGTGTCCTTTCAGGTTTGTGTGATGTTATGTCATTTGCTTCGCCATGGTTATGATGGTTTGCTTTTGGTTCTAGACATCAAATTGCGTGTGGTTGCTGATTTTGAGCATAGTGACTTGAGGTGTTTCATGTGGACCAGTGTTTGGATGAGGTCGCACATTGGAAAGAGGTTATGTGGAGGTATGATCCTTCGAGTTAGATTTTTGTGTTCTAGTTCTACGATGTGTGATGGGTTCTCAACATTTCGTTGGGGTGGTACTGGTGAGCTTGTAGTAAAGCTCTCTCATTAGAGTCATCCTTCCATGATTTGAGTACAATTAGACTATTGCTTATTGGTGCGCGAGTCGCACGAGTTGTGGATACAGATTGTATCGATGTGTCATGTCACTAGAGTAGTCGTATTGGATGAGATGAGGTCATTGGGATCCAGAATAAATGATATCAGATTCGATTTCAACATGTTGGAAGGATAATATCGGGATTTGGTTTAGAAATTTACTATGGTCCTTACCGAAGGAGAGGGAGATCCACGACTAGTTGATCTAAGGAATGGTTATGATTTTCTGCGTGTTTTATTCATTGTTGGGAGTATGAAAGTGTTGGAATGAGGCCTTATTTGATATGAGGTTTATTATCAATAGTCGGTTGTTTTGAGCAGTTGCTGTGATTTTAAGTCTTCGCTACGAGTGTTTGAGTTATGTGGTATATCATATAATTGCATCTAAGGTTGCAGGTATGGTTTGTTACAACTTGTTCGTAATTATATAGAGTATAGGTGTGAGATTCTGATCTTAAAGGTTTATGGGCTTGGTAATTTGCAGAATTTTAGTTATGTTGTGCTATCGGACCCATATGGGATGGGGTGACATGGGATCACCCCCGGGTATGTGCATAGTGAGGATCCATAGTGATTTGATGATTTTCGGAACAACTCTGGACATGTTCGAGGATGAACGTATGTTTAAGTGGGGGAGGATGTAACGACCCGACCGGTCGTTTTATGAATTTCAGCCTCGTTTCCTCCATTTATGCTTCTTTATGTCTTGTTCAGCTGTATTATATGGTATCAGGTTGGTTGGTTCGGGTTCGGAGAGGTTTTGGAGAAGAATGAGACACTTAGTCTCTTAAGTTGGCCTTTTAGTTGAAAAAGTCAACCGGAAGTTGACTTGTGAGTAAACAATCTCGGAATTTGGTTTTTATGATTTGGATATCTTCATGAGGTGATTTGGGACTTAGGATCGTGTTCGTAATGTAATTTGGAGGTCTGTGGTAGATTTAGGCTTGAATTAGCGAAATTGGAATTTTGGCGCTTTCCGGTTGGTAGTGGAAATTTGGATATCGGGGTCAGAATGGAATTCCGGAAGTTTGAGCAGGTCTGTTGTGTCATTTGGGACGTGTGTGGAAACTTTCAGGTCATTCGGGAAAGGTTTGATAGAGTTTTTGATCGAATTCGGAGTTCGGAAGTTTTGGAATCCTTAGGCTTGAATACGAGGGTGATTTGATGTTATGATGTTGTTTTGAGCGTTCTGAAGGATAGAAAAAGTTTGAATGATGTTATGGGATATGTTGGTATTTTTGGTTGAGTTCCCTAGGGCCTCGGGTGTGTTTCGGATGCCTAACGGGACATTTTTGGACTTGAGGAGTTAGTAGTTTTGCTGGTATTCTGTTGCAGACGTTTTGCTCTTCGCGATCGTGTAGGGTAATTTGGGGTAGAGGTGGAGTTGTTCTATGTGTTTGCAGAGAGGAGGTTGTGATCGCGTAAGTGTGAGAGGTTGTGCTTCCCGAACGCATGGCAAGGGTCGCGTTCGCGTAGAAGAAGGCAAGCTGGTGTAAAGTGTAGGTGATTGCTCTATGCGACCGCGTGAGGCAGGTCGCGATCGCGTAGGTTTAGGTGGTTAAGGTTCGTGAACGCGTGGAGGTTTACATGATCGCGTAAGGTAAGTTGAGGTTCCGTTCACTGTTGTGCTTCGTGATCGCGAAGCATTTCCCGCGATCGCGATGAAGGAAAAATCACCTGGGCAGTAAGTTTAAATAGCCATCTTTGCGATTTTTAGGCCATTTTCTCACCGTTGTTGGCCGGATTTGGAGCTTTTTGAGAGGGATTGAAGAGGGAATTGAAGAGAAACACTTGGAGGTAATATTTTTTGAACTCAATACTCGATTCTATGATGATTTCTACCCAATTAAACATGAAATTTGTAGAATATAAAGCCTAAAATTGGGGAATTAGGGCTTGAAATTGGAGATTTTGATTTGAGGATTTGAGGGGTTGTTTGTGGTCGGATTTTGATGTATTTGGACTCGTGAGAGTATAAGGGTTCTAGTTTTGTGATTTTTATGGGAATTCGAAACGTGGGCCCGGGGATCGGGTTTTACCAATTTTGGGATTTATGATGTAATTTGATTATTTTCGAGTGAGCTTTGTTCTCTTAGCGTATATTGATATTATGGTTCTGATTTTGGTTAGAGACGAGGCATTTGGAGGCCGAATCGAGAGGCAAGGGCATCGCGAGCTAGAATTTGGCTTGGCTTGAGGTAAGTAACGCTTCCAAACTTGGTTGTAATTATGTGATTACGTTAATGAGCTGCAAATCATGCTAATTAACATGTTAAGGCTTTATGACAATACTGTTGAGACTCGAGAGGCCATTTCTTGTTGTCAAATTATTAGCTTCATTGATATTCTATACTCAGTCCTGTTCATGCATATTATATCATGCCTCAGTCTCGATTATTGGTATTTGACACATCATGTCATTGTTCGGGCTAGTATCATGACATTTTAAGCCTCTGTGTGTGAGACTGGAGAGTGATGACTGAGTGAGGCCGAGATCCTGATATTGAGTGACAGTATGGGATTGGGCTGCACGCCGCAACAAGATATTGAACATGCCTTCGTTGGCTTGTTATAGCGCTTGTGCTAAGAGAAGCCCGTCCGGAGTCTTTACACTAGGGCTGTGCATTTGGATCGGATATCCGAAATCCGATCCGATCCACTCTACTTCGGATTTTCGGATTTCAAATTTCGGATTTTCGGATTGGATGCGGATTGTGTTTTATGAAATTTCGGATTTTCGGATTGGATTCGGATTGGTATGATTTTAATCCGATCCGATCCGATCCGATATCCGAAATTATATGTACCTATATAAATACACACTAAAATTTTAGGGTTATGCTTATTCATTTTTCACACACCCCCTCACTCACTTAGATTTTTCCGCCTCTCTTGCACCTCTCTTCTCTTCAGTGAAGACTAAAAGAGTCTCAATGACTCAAACTTCCGATTTTACTTTGATTTTATGTCTCTTTCTTCCGCCTCTCTTCTCTTCTCTTCTGTCTTTTATGTCTATTTCATGTTCTATTCTTCAACTTTTGATTTTATTTTGATTTTTTTGTTTGTTTTGGTAGATGGAAGATGAGATAGAGACACCGAATGAACTTTAAATTGTTGAATTTTTTTGTGACAATCCGATCCAACAATCCCAAAAATTATCCAATCCAAAGTTTAAAATCCGATCCAATCCAATGTTAATTCGGATCGGATTCGGTGCCCTTTTCAGAATCTGAAATCCGAAATCCGAATCCGAAATAGGCTAAATCCGATCCAATCCGATCCGTGCACATCCCTACTTTACACCCCCAGTAAGCGTAGTTGATATTATTGAGGGATGGATCTTTCCTGGACATGGATGTTGTCCAAAGTACTTATTATCTGGAGATGGATCTTCTCCATGATGGCTGGATTGGCCTGTTCCTCGGTACTGGAGACCGTTGGTCTGTGATGTGTATATATTCTGGGATGGATCTTCCCTGGGCCTTGTGAGCCATATACAGTACCGAGTGGTTGTGAGGTTGTTATTGATATTATCTGGAGATGGATCTTCTCCATAGGCTGGCCTTCCTCAGTACTGAGTGACCGTTGTTAGAGATGCATATATTCCGAGATGAATCTTTCCTGGGCCATGCACGCCATATACAGTACTGAGTGGACAAGCATTTGAGATCGTGGGCACATGAGGCACTTAGCATGGTGCATTTCATACAACATGTGTATTGACATGTAGATGTAGTAGAGTTACACTTCTTTCCCTTGTTCATACTTGCTCTGTTTTACTGTTCGAACTAATTTATTTAATTGAAAGCATTCCTACGTTTCTGTACATTATTTCTGTTATCCTTAAGGAGGTTGAGTTCGTCACTACCTATCAGTCCAAAGGTTGGACTTGTTACTTACTGAGTTGGTATACTCACCTTACCCCCTGCACCTCGTGTGCAGATTCAGGCACTTTGGATCCAGTGGCGGATGTTTGATCGAGGCTTCTGACTTAGAAGATTATTGAGGTACCTGCACGGCGTTCGCATGCCTTGGATCTCCACTTTACTTTCTAGTTGTATTTCAGTTGTTCCCTTAGACATTATGTGAGACTATGTATTTTTTTTCCTTAGACGCTCATACACTTAGTGGCACCCTGGTTTTGGGCTGGATTATATCTATTCTTGGAATTTCTTATGTTTCAAATAGTTCTTTAACTTTTTAAAGCTTCCATAAATGTTTCAAACTTATTATTATTGTGTTGATTATTGAGTTGAGGCTGGCCTAGTTTCACGTAGGCGCCATCACGACAGGTCGGGTTTTGGGCCGTGACAGTGGGCCCGGGGGTAAATTTTAGGAATCTTGAATTTAGAGTTGGGTAATCACATTAATGGTTGGGAAATAAACTTTTTAGCATAAATTGATTTTATTTATATAATATTTGACTAGTTTCAAGTCGCTTGGCATCAAATTTGGAGGTTTGAGTGCATTCTTGAATTGGGAAGTAGGATTTGAGATGAGGTAAATTTCCTTTCTAACCTAATAGGATGGAATTGATCCCATAGGTGAATTAAATAAATGAGTGTGCCTATTTGTTGGGGGGCTACGTACGTACGAGGTGACAAGAGTCCGTACGGAGCTACTATCATGCTCTTGTCCGAGTAGTTTAGGACTCGTATCATGCTTTATTTGAAATGCTTGCATCTTTACTTGCTAATTTAATTGCTTAAGTCATGTTGGAATTTGATAAAAGAATTTTAAAAGGCAAGATTCACTTACTTGAAGATTGAATGGAATACTTGACTGTAAATGAGAAGTTTGTGTTTTCTTTAAAAATTATTGCTATTTGTGGATCGGGCCGAACGCCTCGGTAGCAGATTAAATAGATGCATCTATGGTTTGCGTCGTTTAACCCTCCGGCAGTGCACAATTTAAATATTATGTTGGATTGGACCATACGACCTCGGCATAATTTGCGCGTGATAATTCTTTGGAACTCTCCATGATTGATATTGCTTAAATACCTTAAAATGTTAGCTGTTAAATGATAAAACCGAATTTGGAATTAATATTTGTGAAGGGAGGACTTATTATTTCCTGTTATTGAGCTTTCAGTATTATTCATGAAATCCATGCTTAATATAACATTTTAAATATATTATTGTTAGCCCATAGTAAGTGTCAAAGTCGACCCCTTGTCATTACTTCTTTGAGGTTAGGCTGGATACTTACTGGGTACATGTTGTTTATGTACTCATACTACACTTCTATACTTAATTGTACAGGATCTGAGGCAGGTGTATCTAGTTACCCGTCCAGTGCACATACTTGATCCTACTTCGAGATTTTACGGTGAGCTGCCCCTTTCCGAGCCGTTCAGCAGCATGCTAGAGTCTCTCTTTTGTTGTTGCTATCTATTCTATTTCAGGAAGTAGGATAGCCATCTTTTGCATATTCTAGTAGTTGCCCACATACTTCTGACACTAGATCTTGGCATATATTAGCAGACTTACGATTTTGGATTGTATTTCTACGGTTATGATTTCCCTTAGTTATTTTTGCTTTTAGTTGCTTTAAAAATCTGCTATTTATTAAATGTTTTAAATTTAAGAAAATTTAGCTATTTGAATCACTTAATAAAAATGGGAAATCACTTGGTTGTTCATTATTGGCTTGTCTAGCAACGGTGCTGGACACCATCACGGCCCAACATGGAGTTGGGTTATGACTATAACACTTCTAAACTCAGTGTTGAGGGTCTGAAACCCCGAATTATGTGTTATGTGATTGATGTTGAGGTGAATCACTTGCTAGGTGATGGGCGTGTGAGTGTGCACCATGTGAATTGTGACTCCTTTATTTCTGTGGAATTGTGTAGTTGTCTAATCTTACCTATAACCATGAGATTTCTACATACTTGAGCTATTGAGCTGTGATCCATATTAGAAACCATGTCTAGGCTACATGTTTATCCTGTTGGGACCCACTAAGGTCATTTTTACTATTGAGTTATCTGCTTTCATCGCAATACATACTTAGTCATACGCATTCATATGCATATCATATCTCAGTCTTTGTTACCATTTATTGACGCATCACATCATCATTTTGGGCTAGTTTCATGTTATTGTGAGCCCGAGAGGCTGGAGAGATTGATGATTAAGTGAGGCCGGGGGCCTAAGTGTGAGTGATATTATAGGATCAGGCTACACGATGCAACACGATATTTTTATTATATTTATGGGATGGCACTGCACGCCATAACGAGTTTTACTGATTTATGATAGCGCTTGGGTTGAAGGAGCCCCTCCAGAGTCTGCACAACCCCCTAGTGAGTGCACTTGATTTATATTGAGGGATGGATCTTCCCTGGACATGGATCTTGTCCAAAGCATTTATTTTGGGGAAGGAACTTACCCGGGCTGGATTGGCCTTATACAGTACTGAGTGACTGACTGGCAGTTGCTGTGTATATATTCGCGATGGATCTTCCCAGGGCTGGATTGACCATATGCAGTACTGAGTGACTGAGCATGTCGAGTGATTGAGCATGATGAGTGAAAAGTGTGAGACAATGAGATTGAGTACTCTGAGAGTGTGAATACATGATTTCATCTCTGAGATACATTGCATTGACATGCATACATGACATACAGTCATAGAGATGTATTTTCCTCATACTGTAGAGTATCACGTCATTCCCGACTTTTCACACATGTTACCACATAGGCATAGAGATGTATTTTCCTCATGCCATTTTAAAATGAAACTTTTACCTGTTGAAATCTTTTTGGGAAAAAATTATAGTTTTCAAACTTACTCATATTTTTGGCGATTTTAGTAAAAGATTTGGATTTTCACTGGTTTACTTGTTAAGCATACCTATTTTTTTGGAGCTGTGAATGAGCAGAGCATTTTATTTCCGAGTTACTTCTTTTATTACTTTCTTTACGTTGTTATGAATTGTGGTTGGCTATTAGTGTTTGTAATGATCCGACCGATCGTTTTGAGCTCTAGCGTGTCATTCGGCAGTTTGACACCATGAGTAGTTCACTTCAGATATTATGACTTGTACGCATGGTTGGAATAGAATTCCGGGAAGTTCGGAGTTGATTTGGAAAGAGAATTCTCATTTCGGAAGCTTTAAATTGAAAGAAATGACTAAGATTGGATTTATGAGTAAACGAAATCGAAATCAATATTTGAAGGTTCCAACAGGTTCGTACGATGATTTTGGATTTGGGTGTATGTCGTGATCGAGTTTTGGATGACCCGGGAGCGTTTCAGTACCTATTATGGAAGTTAGCATTTTTGGAAGAATTTCATAAATTTGGGTTGAAGTACGTTTTAGTGTTATTGATATCCGTTTGGGATTTCGAGTCTAGGAATAGATTCGTATGGTAATTCTGGTATTAGGAGCGCGATCGGAAGTGGATTCGGAGGTTCGTAGGTCATTTTGGAGTCATTTGGCTAAAATTAGAGATTTGAAGGTTTTTTGAGAAGTTTGACCAGAAGTGGATTTTTTGATATCGGGGTCAGATTTCGATTCCAGAAGTTGGAGTAGGTCCGTAATGTCAAATATGACTTCTGTGCAAAATTTGAGGTCAGTCGGATAAGATTTGATAGGTTTTGGCATCAAATGAAGAAGTTTGAATTTCTCAAGTTCATCAAGTTTGATGTGATTGGAGGCCAAGTCCGTATTATGTTTTTAGATTGGTGCGGGTGTTTGATTCGGAGCCTCGGGGGCTCGGGTGAGTTTCTAAGTAGCTTCGGAGAATTTTGTTGAGAAGTAGGATTGCTGGTGCTGGTGTGACAGCATTTGTGGTGTTTTGGTCGCAAATGCGACCTTGCATTTGCGAGATGGAGCTCGCACTTGCGAGCCTGGGCTACTGTGGGAAAATTTCACATTTGCGAACTAAGGGTCGCTTTTGCGAGGCTATCACCTTCGCATTTGCGAAGATTCTGGTTGCAAATGCGACCTGAGCAGGGATGGCTTCGCATTTGCGATGTATTTTTTTTTTTGCAAATGCGACGATCGCATTTGCGAGCCAGATGTCGCAAGTGCGTCTTCTGCGTCTTATTCTGAGACTTAGCCCATTTCCCTCATTTCCCACTTGGTCTTAGGCGATTTTTGAGAGCATTTGAGGAGGGGTTCCATCATCATCAAGAGGTAATTGATTTCTTCTAGTTATGAGTTAAAAATAGGGATTATATATGGATTTAAACATGTAAATTAGTAGAAAATTTGTGATTTTGAAGAAGAACCTAGAAATTTGGTATTTTTAGATTTTGACCACGATTTTGGGCTCGAAATTGGGAGTAAATTATATATTTGAGTTTGTGAGGTTATGGGTAAAGATTATCTTCGAAAAATTTCGGAATCCGAGCACGTGGGCTCGAGGAAAATTTTGTCAACTTTTCGATCGAGGTTGGAAATTGTTATGAATTGGATTATTATGAGTAACTTAGCATAAATTAATGGGCTTGCATAATTATTGGCTAGTTTTGGAGCGTTGTGCATCGACTTGAGCCTTCGTAAGGGCGTAGAATGTCGGTTATGGTACTACGGAGCAAGGTAAGTCTCCTTTCTAACCTTGTAAGAGGGAATTGTCTCCATAGGTGAAATAATTAATTATGTGCTACTGTTTGTGGGGGCTACGTATGCACGAGGTGATGAGAGTCTGTGCGTAGCTACTATTATGCTTAAGTCCGAGTAGTTTATGACCCAAAAGCATACTATCCTTGAAATATTTGTAATCTTATCGACAACTTAAATTGCTTAAATCATATCGAATTAGTAAATGAATTTTCTAAAACGTTCGACCTCATGTTCTTAACTATTAAAAGATAAATTTCCATTTCCGTGGATAATTGTTCCCTGATGACTCTTGATTGACTCTGTGTGTGTGTTTATTTTTGGAACTAGCCGAACACCTCGGCAGATTAAATAGATGCATCTATGGTTCGCGCCATTCGACCCTCTAACAGTGCATGGTTTAAATACATATTGGATCGGGCTGTACGACCTCGACATGATTTGCGCATGCTTGTATTGCTTGCCTAGAAAATTTGTAATTAATGAAAATGCCTCCCTGGTCTGAGATAAATTGATAAACGATGGAATATGAATTTGGAGACTTTTTAATATAAAAAGGGTTGTTTACTTGCTTCTTGATTTACTTGAGTTTACTGCCATTTTTAATAAATCCATGACTAATTATATCATTTGACCACTAGTAATTGTCAAAGTCGATCTCTCATCACTAGTTCTTCGAGGTTAGACGGGATACCTACTGGGCACACGTTATTTTTTTGTACTCATACTACATGTGCTGTGCATTTTTGTTGCACATGCACATGTATGTCTAGTGGCCTAGTCGGTCACCGCGACATGGTTGATATGGAGACTTAGTGAGCTACACCTCTCGAGACGACCCACAGCTAGTAGAGTCTCCTTCAGAGTATTGTATTGTATTTTTATTTACTGTCCAATTTGTATTCCAGACAATTATTATACGGAAAATGCCTAAAAATGCCACTCAACTTTCAGAAATGGTCTATCCATGTCATCCGTGAAAAAAATGCTCATTTCATGTCACTGCTGTTGCACATTTGGCCCATCCATGCCATTATTGACTAACGGCTCAATTTTAGTTGGACCATCCATGCCACTGCCGTTAGTCAATAATGGCATGGATGGGCCAAATATGTAACGGCAGTGGCATGGAATGAGCATTTTTTTAACGGATGGCATGGATAGACCATTTCTGAAAGTTGATTGGCATTTTTAGGCCTTTCCCGATTATTATATTACAGTTGTTTCCTCGAAATTGCTCATGCACTTGTGACACCGGGTTCTGAGGTGATTATGGGATATTCTGTATTAACTTCTAAATATTCTTTTATTTATTTTGTAAAGACTATCTTTTAATAGTTAAACTGAAGGAAAATCATAGTTTTCAAAATTATTAAAACGAGAATTAACTAAGTATTTATGGTTGGCTTGCCTGACAGCGGTCTTCGACGCCATCACAACCCTTAGTGGATTTTGGGTCGTGACAACATAGTATTAGAGCCCTAGGTTCCCTTAGGTCTCACGAGTCATGAGCGAGTCTAGTAGAGTCTTGCGAATCAGTACAGAGACGTATGTACTTATCTTCGAGAGGCTACAGGGCTGTTAGGAGCACTTCCTTTCTTGATTCCTCGTCGTGCGATTTGATTCCTTTGAGGCTTATGCCCTTGTTTCTTTCCTACTCAATCTTATGCGACACAAAGCGCTTATTATAAATCGAGAATTGAAGAATTGTAATGGTACTACAAATGTGGTACGGGATGTTCCTCCCTGCGTAGTTGTTTGGGCTATTGTCATCGCCTTGCGGAAGGATATTCTGTCATTATAGCTCATTAGCTATACTTTTGAGAGCTTTAGAGCTGTGCACAGGTTGCTATGATGCTCATTATTGGTTATCGTACAATATTGATATGATGGTAGGATGCTTGCTTATGTGTTGGGGTAATGAATGAGTTGAAAGGAGGTCTACTCAGGGCATGATTCAGAGATTCGGTATTTTATTTCCGGCGGAGGAAAGGCAATCAGAATATAAATGTTCAGGCTTGGGTTGATAGAGTAACGAGACTTGGTGTTTTCAAGTGTGGTGGAATTTTCATCTACGATGTGCAATAGTCGCCCTAGATTAAATGTGTTAAGTTCTCCAGTGTTACGATCTTCTACGATTCGCCTTTGGGGCAGGATATTGTGAAATAATATTGGAGAAATGACTATCAGAGATCGCAGTGTGTGGTGGTTTAGGACTGAACCGATGTTTCTAGTGTTTATAGCTCGAGAAAGATGACCTTTGGGGAGATTTGAAGTTAGTGACGATTTATTGGTTCCAATGTTACAGAGATAGAGATTGAATCAAGGCAACAACTGGGCAACAAAGGATGAAGAAGGACAAGTAGGGAGTGTCATGCGGTGGCTAAATTTCTAAGGAAGCCAGGTGTAAGAAGCAGAAGTTGAGTAGTTGCTTAAGAAGAGGTTTTGGCCAAAGTGGGAGAGTGGAGAGTAGCAAGTAGGTTCAGTGGTAGAGTAGCAAGTGGGTTCAGTGGCAGGATGACTTCACACCTTGAGTAAAGTTTGGAATTATTTGGGAATTTTAGTGGACGGTAAGTAGGTCTACGAGCGTAATTTGAAATATTGACTAGCATGCGGCGAGAGATTGGATATGATGGAAAGGAGTTGCTTGATAAGAAGAAGGATACAACATGACTTTGGATAGAAGGATATTGTCGCGCATTTAATTGATGTCCACAAGGAGAATGGACTTGTGTAGCTAGAGAATGAGCATGGGCTTAGGATAGGTTATTAATGTCGTAGTGATTGTACCCCGTGTAGCGACGTTGGAAGATGTCGGCATGTAATCTCCACAGGTGGGTTATCTCTTGTGAGTAGGTCAGCGGTCCGCGTGGTTGGCGAAGCTTCTACGAAGGATTTTACTGGCAATCCAATAAGAAGTCGAATATGTAAATATGGATGAAGATTTAGGGTGTTTATGAAGTGTTGACAGAAGGATTTTGAGGAATTTGGTGGTTTGATTGCACAAGGTCATGTCAATAAGAGATAAAGAATCTTGGTGCGTTCCATAGTTGTGTAATAGTGGCTTCAATCTAAGTGGAAGAATCCCACCGCCTACGGTTGGACTGCATGGTTGTCTATTTGTGAGATTTCTGGGTATTAGCATGTTGATAGGCTATTTCAGTTTAGGAAAAGAACATAAGTGATTATTAAGCAAAAGAATTGCTAAAGGTGTGCTATAGTTGACCTTATTGACCCATGTTCAGACTTGGGAAAGGTTCAGGATTTATGCTTTATATAGATGTGGGTTTCAAGGGAAGTGATTCGGCCAAGGTTCATGCACTAGAAGATTCTTGAGGTTGATTATATTTGATACCAAGTCAAAGTTGGTGGCTCCCAACATCGGTCCTAGTGGATTTAGAGGTTAAAGTATGGTGTCTAAGGATTTCAAGTCCATAAGTATGGTTAAGAATCGAGCTTTTGCAGCAGATTATGAAGAGAGGCTTGGAATGTTCTATGATATTTTCGGCTTGCAATGTAGCATTTGAAGGAGTGGTAGAAAATGAATTTGGATTCGTCGGAGAATTATTAGAATGGGCATACCAGCCGAGGATGTGAATATACGCACAAGGAATGTATGAAATGGTTCGTGGAATTTGAGACAGCATGGTCTTGTGATACTAGGTCTACTCGGGATAAGTGCGGATTGAGTGTGTGATGTGTTGAATGGAGATATTATTATTTCTAAGGCAATCAAGGATAAATTTGAAGAGGTTGGATTGGTTAGCCATAGCGGAATTGGCATATTAGTGGTAGTGATCAGTTCCTTCAGCGTGATTAAGTTATACATGTGATTCGTGACGGCGTATGAGGCCTGACAGCCGCCGTGATTGATTTTATTTGGAAGTATTCAAGTCTTATGGCCTGTTATGTGTGGGCGGACCCCGAAAGGGTTATGGTGGCTTAGACCAGTACTTGGGGATTTGCATGTTCTACGGTTAGTAGGATTCGCTCGTGTGTTGTTATACTTTTTCGGGTTATGGTGGCTTAGACCAGTACTTGGGGATTTGCATGTTCTACGGTTAGTAGGATTCGCTCGTGTGTTGTTATAGTTCTTTTGGAATAATCTAAGTAAAAAAAAATCTATATGATGAAGTGTTTACCCTATTAGTGGTTTAGGAGTTATGATGAAGTTATGGCGCTATCGTATATTGGCGTGTTAGGTGCAGTGAGTGGTATGGAATTTGAAATTGAGAATCAAGGTTGCAGTTCGAGGTTGACAAAGATGTCACGAGCTCGGATGAGCAGGAAAGGAGTTTGGATGTTTAAAGTAAGTTGGTATTGTCTTCAGCGTCACCTGAGATCAGTGCCTTATGCAAGAGGCTTTGTGTATTGATTTGCGGATTCTTGATTTGCTTTATAGCATTGTATGGGTGGTGGTATGAATATACATACTTGATAACTGGTGCGGAGGGTCGTGGGAGTGTATCCCACGGGAAGATTGTATAAGTATTTCATGTAGTCCCTTAATTGATTGAAGATTGAAACCGAGTATGAAGATTGTGGTAATATCGCTAATTTGAGAATTTATGCCTAGAAGGTGTTCGGTTCATTGGGTTGTGGACTGTGGAGGTTTGCTCCGGTTATGATGGTTGTTCATGCGTGTTATGGGAAAAAGAGGGTTATTAAGGACCCATGAAAGGTTATTAGCCTATTACGGTGTGATCAGAATCGGCTCGAGGCCTGTGGATAGATTTAGATATGAAAATGGGCTTTATATCAGGCCAAATGCGTTCATTTCAGCATAGCACTCCATATGGAGGAGTATTCAAACATTGGATGTAATTCCACGTCAGCTATCTCAGGTAATACTATAACGGCTTGATAATTCTCTTACGATTCAAGGTTTCACGTAGAGATGGTGTCATATGAATAGGATGGCTCTTGAGATTCAGATCATATATCACACCTCAGTTGTGCTTGAGTTTTGTAACTTATGGCGCTATATGTCTCCCCAGAGTCTGATATTTGGTATTCTGTGGTAATGAGTATTTTAGCTCGATGTGTATCTCCTTATGTAATTTTATGTGTGGATTGGGTGGCACGCCGCCACAGGTATGTTATTTGGATCGGGTTGCACGCTGCAACGGTGTGATGTTGAATACAGTTTTCATATTTTATCTTTTATGTGTTTTGTTTCCCATTTTCTAAGGAAAGCTCATATTAGTAGCGTGAGTTGAATAGTCCCTTCCAGAGTTCGTTTTCCTTATGTATCACGTTCGAGTTTGTAGCCTATTGGCACGTTATGTCATCATATGAGACTTTTGATCATGTCCAGGGTGGCTTATTGCCTGAGCAGTTCGTACTGGGTGAGACATGATTATTGGATCTAGGATCAGTGCGATCGAATTATACAAAGTATATTAAAGAGCAAAGATCATTATTTGGTTAGGAATGAGGTGATGGTTCTTGTCAGGAGTATAGACTCAATGAATTATTGGCTCGGCAGTTGGTTATGAAATTTCTACACGTCTCTTCCGTCGTGGCGGTATTGTAAGAGTTGGAACAAGACTTATATGTGTCATTAGATGCATTTGGAGCATCAGGTTCGTAGAATTCCGGCTATTATGATCAGAGAATGTTATTATGGTCCTGTGAATGAAGTGGTGCAAGGTCTGAAAGCAAAGGTATGCAGCCGTGTATTGGTGTATCATGTGGTGATTGATACGGTGATCATATGTTAGGAGAAGGCCTGACAGAGAATTTCGGATGTTGAAACTGGGCTCTAAGGCTTATTTTGCCTAAATAAAAGAGAATATCTTCAGAGTTGATCAAGTTCATATGCTCAACTGAGTTGTAGTAGCATGGGTAGGTGCACGAGGTGTTAAGCAATGATTTCAGACAATTCCAACACAGTTCATAGCACATTCGATGACGTATATATGTTTAAGTGGGAGAGAATGTAACGACCCGACTGGTCGTTTTGAGATCTAGCGCGTCATTCAGTAGTTTGAAACCATGAGCAGCTTCACTTTAGGTATTATGACTTGTACGCATAGTTGGAATTGAATTCTGGGAAGTTCAGAGTTGATTTGGAAAGAGAATTCTCATTTCGGAAGCCTTAAGTTGAAAGAAATGACTAAGATTGGATTTACGAGTAAACAACTTCGAAATCAGATTTGAAGGTTCCAACAGGTTCGTACGATGATTTTGGACTTGGGTGTATGTCCTGATCGGGTTTTGGATGACTCGGGGGCATTTCAGCACCTATTGTGGAACTTAGCTTTTCTGGAAGAATTTCATCAATTTGTCTTGAAGTACATTGTAGTGTTATTAATATCCGTTTGGGATTTTGAGTCTGGGAATAGATCCGTATGGTGATTCTGGTATTGGGAGCGCGATTGGAAGTGGATTCGGAGGTCCGTGGGTCATTTTGGAGTCATTTAGCTAAAGTTAGAGATTTGAAGTTTTTTGAGAAGTTTGACCGGAAGTGGACATTTTGATATCGGGGTCGGATTCTGATACCAAAAGTTGGGGTAGGTCTGTAATGTTAAATATGACTTGTGTGCAAAATTTGAGGTCAATCGGACGAGATTTGATAGGTTTCGGCATTGAATGAAGAACTTTGAATTTCTTAAGTTCATCAAGTTTGATTTGGGGTGTGATTCGTCATTTTAGCGTTGTTTGATGTGATTGGAGGCCTCGAGCAAGTTCGCATTATGTTTTTAGACTGGTGCGGGTGTTTGGTTTGGAGCCCGGGGGTTCGGGTGAGTTTCGGAGTAGCTTCTAAGCATTTTGTTGAGATGTAGGATTGCTGGTGCTGGTGTGATCGTATTTGCGGCATTTTGGTCGCAAATATGACCATCGCATTTACGAGATGGAGCTCGCATTTGCCAGCCTGGGCTACTGTAGGAAAAGTTCGCATTTGCGAACTAAGGGTTGCTTTTACGAGGCTATCACCTTCGCATTTGCGAAGATTCTGGTCACAAATAGGACCTAGGCAGGGATGGCTTGACTTCGCATTTGCGATGCATTTGCCGCAAATGCGACCATCGCATTTGCGAGCCAGATGTAGCAAATGCGACTTCTGTGTCTGGTGCAAGGTCTTTTATTCCGAGAATTAGCCCATTTCCCTCATTTCCCACTTGGTCTTAGGCGATTTTTGAGAGCATTTGAGGAGAGTTTCCATCATCATCAAAAGGTAAGTGATTTCTTCTAGTTATGAGTTAAATGCAAGGGTTATATATGGATTTAAACATGTAAATTAGTAGAAAATTTGGGATTTTGAAGAAAAACCTAAAAATTGGTATTTTAGGATTTTGACCACTATTTTGGGCTCGAAATTGGGAATAAATTATATATTTGAGTTCGTGAGGTTATGGGTAAAGATTATCTTCGAAAAATTTCGGAACCAGGGCATATGGGCCCGAGGGCAGTTTTGTCAACTTTTCGATCAGGATTGGAAATTTTTATGAATTAGATTATTATGAGTAACTTAGCATAAATTAAAGGGCTTGCATAATTATAGGCTAGTTTTGGAGCGTTGTGCATCGACTTGAGCCTTCGGAAGGGCGTAGAATGCCGGTTATAGTACTACGGAGTAAGGTAAGTCTCCTTTCTAACCTTGTAAGAGGGAATTGTCCCCATAGGTGAAATAATTAATTATGTGCTACTATTTGTGGGGGCTACGTAAGCACGAGGTGACGAGAGTCCATGCATAGCTACTATTATGCTTAAGTTCGGGTAGTCTAGGACCCAAAACATGCTATCCTTGAAATATTTGTAATCTTATCAACAACTTACATTGATTAAATCATATCGAATTAGTAAATGAATTTTCTAAAAAGTTCGACCTCATATTCTTAACCGTTAAAAAAGAAATTTCCATTTCCTTGGATAATTGTTCCCTGATGACTCTTGATTGACTCTCTGTGTGTGTTTATTTTTGGAACGGGCCGAACGCCTCGGCAGATTAAATAGATGAATCTATGATTTGCGTCATTCGACCCTCTGGCAGTGCATAATTTAAATACTTATTGGATCAGGTCGTACGACCTCGGCATGATTTGCGCATGCTTGTATTGTTTGCCTGGAAAATTTGTAATTAATGAAAAGGCCTCCCTGGTCTGAGATAAATTGATAAACGATGAATATGAATTTGGAGACTTTTTAATATAAAAAGGGTTGTTCACTTGCTTCTTGATTTACTTGAGTTTACTGCCGTTTTTAATAAATCCACGACTAATTATATCATCGAACCACTAGTAAGTGTCGAAGACCTCCTATCAATACTTTTTCGAGTTTAGACGGGATACTTATTGGGTACACATTGTTATTTTTGTACTCATACTACACTTGCTGTGCATTTTTGTTACACAAGCACATGTATGACTAGTGGCCTAGTCGGGTGCCGCGATATGGTTGATACAGAGACTTAGGTGAGCTGCACCTCTCGAGACGACCTGCAGCTAGCAGAGTCTCCTTCAGAGTATTGTATTGTATTGTATTGTATTTTTCTTTACTATCTAATTTGTATTCCCGATAGTTATTATATTACAGTTGTTTCCTTGAAATTGCTCATGCACTTGTAACACCGGGTTCTGAGGTGATTGTGGGGTATTCTGTATTAACTTCTAAATATTCTTTTATTTATTTTGTAAAGACTATCTTTTACTAGTTAAATTGAAGGAAAATCATAGTTTTCAAAATTATTAAAATGAGAATTAAACTAAGTATTTATGGTTGGCTTGCCTGACAGTGGTGTCAGGCGCCATCACGACCCTTAGTGGATTTTGGGTTGTGACAGTGTTGGACCCGACCTTTGTTCTAGCTCGTCACTACTTTCAACCTAAGGTTAGGTTTGTTACTTATTGAGTACATGGGGTCTGTTTTGCTCATACTACACTTCTGCACCTTGCGTGCACATGTTGGCTGCTAATATTGCTATGTTCGACGAGAGCTGGATTTGAAGATGTACTTGCGTTCTGGTCGTAGGTGCCTCTTGTTCATGGTAGCCTTAGATTTATAAAAATCTGTTTATGTACATTTTGAACAGATGATGTATTTATTTCATACAAGCTTTGTAAATTCTAATATTAGAAGCTCATGATTTGTACTACCAGTCCTTGGAGAATATATAAGATTCATATATGTTCTTTTACTTAATTGTCTTATTAAAATTCATTGGAATTGGTTAGTTGTTAATTGGCTTATCTAGTGGGTTGTGTTAGGTGCTATCACGACTAGTTGTATTTTGGGTCATGACAAGTTGGTATCAGAGCTCTAGGTTCATAGATTCTACAAGTCATGAAGTAAGTGTCTAGTAGAGTCTTGTGGATCAGTATGATGACTACCATACATATCTTCGAGAGGCTACAGGAAATTTAGGATATACTTTCCATCTTTCTTTCCTTATCGTGCGGCATTGATTCAGCTTGAAGCATTACTCTTTGAATTCCTTCCACGCATTCATATGTGCATGTGAGCGCTCAGTATCAGCTCTGCATCGACGATTGGTAATTTCATGGACGAGGTGCGAGATGTGATTTTGTGTGCTAATGAAGGGCCATTCTGGTGGACTTGAGATTGGGTTTTTGATGATAGCATAAGCATGGGGATTTCGGTTGTGTGAGCATGTGCTTTTGGACTTATAAGTCCGATAGTGTCCCCATTAGTGGAATTTGTGGCTGGATGGCTATATAACAAGTATGATGTGATTATGTGAAGTGTTCATACTGTTTGAATATGACGAGTAGAGTTTGCTTGAAATGTAAAAAGGACTATTGGGTGATTGATTTATGTCTTAATTTGACGTATAGTCTCGAGTTATGGGCGTGTTGAGGGATCTTTCATGTTGTTTAATTGTGAAGTGAAGTAGATTTTCATGTCGTGTATGAGTTCAAACTCAGGAAGATTAAGTGATGGCGTAGTAGTTGTGGTTGTGGAAAGGTATAGAGAGATGTCAGTTTGAGGCAAATCAAGTAGGCTATCTCATGTTGGGTATTGTGAGGTTGTGTGATCCCTATGTTATTTTTTAGAGAGTTCTCTTTTACGAGTGAATTATATGTGTTGCAATTTGAGTTTGGATCTCTTACGGAAGTTGTCTTGACTGTTACAAGGGTGAGTGCTAGATTTGCATATGATTTGAGGTATTAGATAGTTTGCATTACAAGAGATCATGAAAGATTTAGTTGAATCTCACTGTGGTATTATGGCATTAACGGGGTACGACTATTGTAAGTTATCAGCCGTTTTATTCCATGGATTTGAGCCAAGTAGGGGAGTCTGCTATCGACGAATAATTGCACGGTTATGTGTTGTATTGGTTACGACTTGAGGTATACTTGTGAATTAGTTATGACTTGCAGAGGTTGAGATCGAGGATGACTCGAGTAAGGGAATTTCTGGATACGAGCTGTATTACACTTTATGGGCATATGGGAATCATGGAATAATTTGAATTGTTATTCGTGAGAAGAGTAATGCGCATGGAGTAGGAATTTACTCAGTTGCTTAGAGATGTGGATTACTTCTTTGGGCGTTATTGAGCTAATGAGGGCATAGGTCGTTCGGGCCATTTTGGTGGTGCAATTGAGATTTGAGTAGAGTGGATGACTTTCGAGAATGTTTCTAATGGATTCAACATTTATATGTAGCAATTAAGAATTTTGCGGATTATGGTTAGAAACTAAAATTTACATTGGATGGTATCGAGACTCGTGGTATTTCTATATTATTATGGATTCTACATTTCAGAATCAGGGAGGTGAAAGAAACGACTTTAGATTCACAGAAAGTCTCTTTAGAGTGGGGATCTCGGTTATGGTACTTTTGGGGTGCTTAAGAGGGAATTCAACGGCTTATAGGCCTTAGGGCGGCGTGGTTTTATGCTAGGATCTCGGGGGGTGAATTTTGGTTGAGGATCATGAAGTTTTATCAAGGAGAAGTGTCAACTTGAGGGAAATTCAGAAGAAAACTTAGAGAAATAGGGCACCTTGGTAGCAGGTTGGATCAATATGGTAATGGTATGCTCGGTTCTTTTGGTTCTCATAATGTGGTGAGTCTCTACAGGTGTTTTGTGGCAATACTCTTGGGTTTGGTGACTCACGTGGCTTGGTTGAGTTAGAGAGATTCAGTTCTGATGGCCTGATTTTGTGCAAATGGATTTCAAAGTGCACTAGAGGATTTCTATCACGGTTCGAGGTAGATATTTCCTACTAGCGAGAGGAACATATTGCATACTTTGATTTTCTCCTGGATGAGATCAAATGGAAGGTTCTTAGCTAATTGAGTATGTAGTTTGCTTGTGAATCGGAGTGGATTATGAGATTCTCGCACTTTTTATATGATGGCATGATAGATGTGGTCGGATTGTGTAGGATCGAGATTTGCATGTGTAAAGTTATAGTTTAGTTTGAAGGGAAGGTCATGAATTCGTAAACAACATGGAAGATTTTAGATGTCAAGATGAATGCTATTACAACTTCGTACTGCTTGAGAAGGGTGCACATTTCAAAAGGCGCACTGTGCTATGGCTTGCAGATGCTTTATTGGTATTGCGGCACTCTCCTGGTTGATCGACTGCTGATTTTCATGGAAGAATCAAAGAAGTATTCCTTGAGGGATGATTGTGTATGAAAGATGTGTTAGACATTTGGGCGGTGAAGTTGGGATCAAATATGGTGATTCGTGTGTTCTATGGATTTGGAGACTAGGAGTTCCCAGGAGCAGATTATTTCATGTTTGTGGATTGTGAAAATGTGGCCAAATCTAGTCAGAGGATGGTATGTGCTATGTCTAGGTCATTGTGGAACTTCGGGGGGTTATTTATATATTTGTGGATGACGAGAGTTAATTTGGGGTCCATTGGTAGGCCCAATAAGGATGTGCATTCTACATCGGGTCGGGTTTGTTAGCTCTGAAATTGTTGAGGAATGTGCCATTTGGTTAGAATTGATTTTATTCGTATTTGATATGTTCTATGTGTTTACTCTTCCATGCTATGAGGGGTTGTGATGTGTTGGTTATATGCACACATGTTGCAGTTCTATTTGGGATTTTTAGCGGACTTTGAGCGAGATGGGCATTTGGGTATTGTATGATTGATTGCGCATTGGTTATGTACTTTCGGGCTTTTATGGAATTGCATCATTTGCTTTTCCGTGGTTATGGTAATGCACTTTAGGTACTTGATGTTGAATTGCACGTGGTTATCAATTTTGAGCAGGGCGACTTGAGGTATTTCATATGGACCAGTATTCGGATGGGATCACGCATAGCAGTGGAGTTATGTTGAGGTACGATCCTTTATGTTAGGTTTGTGTGTTGTGGTTTTTTTAACATTGTGTTATGGCGGTACTTGCTGAGCTTGCACGATGATTCCCTCATTTGAGTCATTTTACATGTTTGAGTACATTTGAAATATTGCGTATTGGTGCACGAATTGCACGATTTGTGGCTTAAGGTTGTATTGGTGTGGAATGTCAGTAAGGCAGCTGTATTTGATAAGATAAGGTCATCGGACCTAGAATGTGTATTACTGGATCTGATTGTGGTATATCTGGAAGAATAATATCGGAAGTCGGCTTAAAAATTGGCTATAGTTCTTGTTGAAGAAGAGAGAGCTCCATGACTTGTTGATTTAATGAATGGTTATGAGTTCTGCGTGTTTCTTTCTTCATCGGCAGTGTACGAAGGTTTTAGAGTTAGGTTTTGTTTGATATGAGGGTTATTACCGGTACCTGGTTTGTTTCGAGCAGTATTGTGATCAGAAATTATTGCTATGAGTATTTGAGTCATGTGGTATAATATGTGATTACATCTTGGGTTATGGTTATGGCTTGATACAGCTTGTTTAGACTTATACAGTGTGTAGATACGAGAGAAAAATTTTAGATGTTGGTAATAGGATTCTGTGGTTTACGGCTAAGGTTAAAGTAATGATCTTTAGTATGTTGTGTGGTCGGGCCTATATGGAATAGGGTGACATGGGATCACCCCTGGGGTATGTGTATAAGGTTACGCGGTGATTTTATGGCTTTGGAATGACTCTTGGCACGTTTGAGGACAAACGTATATTTAAGTGGGGGAGGATGTTGCAACCCGACCGATCGTTTTGAGCATTTACACTTTGCTTGATCGTTTACCGGCATGAGTAGCTCTGTATGAGCTGGGTAGAGGTTGTTTCTCTTCGTGTTCGTGATGTTGTCCTACGATTACGTAGCTTTGAGAGCCTTGTGTACCACATTCGCGGGGCTATTGTTGTGATCGCGTAGAGTATTTTTTGGCAGATTTCTTTTGTTCATCGTGAACGTGATATCTTTTCCATGTTTGCATAAGAGAAATACTTGGGAAAAATTATATGTACTCTATTTCGAGGGTTTAGGTCATTTTAACATTTTTGGAGTTGTGGAGCTCGGACTGAGGCGATTCTTGAAGCAATTTTCACCGTGTGGATGGAGATACGTGTTCTCTACTCATTTTGGATTTTATATCATGAGTCTATCTTCATTTTGGAAATTGGTTGATGAATTTTAAAGAGGAAATTGGGGGGTTTAGTCCGAAGTTTCATAAAGAGAATTTTTGAGTTTTGAACATTAATTCAGAGTCAGATTTGAGTGAAACCAGTATGGTTGAACTCATAATTGAATGGGTTGTCAGATTTTTGTGAGTTTTGAAGTGCGGACCCTCGTTGGAATTTTTGGATGATTTTGGGCTTTTGATTTAAGATTCAACATTTATCGACGAGTTTATTTCCTTTGGCATTATTTGATGTATTTGAGTTGCTTTTGGCAAGTTTTGAGCAGTTCAGAGGTTAGTACATGCAAGATGGCAGTTTTGGAGCATCGATTGGCTTGTTCAGTATTGGAATTGGATTGTTCAAGGTAAGTAACACTTCTAAACTTGGTGCTAAGGGTATGAAACCCCGAATTATGTGTTATGTGATTAGTGTTGAGGTGACACACATGCTAGGTGACAAGCGTGTGGGTGTGCACCGTGTGAATTATGACTCCTGTATACGGTAAAATCGGAGGGTCCAATTTTCCATCGATATAACGTCTCGAAGGCTCAAAATCACGGTCGGGTTCATCCCTCGAGGGCCATCGATGCTCGACCTTGGGGCGGTGTGAGATCGACGGACACGGTCAGAGAGTGGGGAGTTCCCTAGGCATGAAGCCAGAGCCAGCAAAGTCTGTTAAGCTAGTTTGAGCCCGTATCGTAGGCATTAACTAGCTGTCCCATCCCCATATCTTTGTAATAAATGCACTTGTACTATGTTGGGATTCCTCCTCTTATTAAAGAGGGTCCTTGTCATTTTGTAAACATTTGTTGCTCCATACTAGATATACAAGAACATTCTCTCTTCTCTCTAACACATTCTCTTGATCTTGTTATCTCATTTATTGCCCATATTTATCGTGTTGTATTTATCGTTCTTTAGTTATTTCTCATTATTATCCATAAAGAGCCGCCTCTGATTCATCTATAGCTGTTATTCCCAATCAACCACCTTTGATAGCTCCCAGTCGAGCTTCGGACTCAACTCCGAGGCCCTCGAGCTGACAAGCTCGAGGCCCCGATTGTTAACCTATCGGTTTGGTTAGCATCTTACTCCTTACTTTTATCTCGTTTCTAAACCTCACACATAGCATCAACTACTTAACAGCTAGCATAAAAATAGATCACGTATTTTTAGAGTCCCATAATCAAATTTAGTTGTTATTACCATTCTCACGGTAAACAGTTTGGCACCCACCGTGGGGTTAAAAATAATAGTGATTATTTTCATGTTGGTTTAACTACATAACGCAAGTTATCTTTCACACTTTTTCTTGTCCAAGATCTTCGATTTTAGGTCAAAATGTCTAACTCAGTAAACAACAATCTTGAGAACCACGGAAAAAATGACGTAGATGTTCCAGGTGCTGCCGTACTACCACGAAACCCTGAGAATGCGCCAGAACCAATCTCCATGGATGCGGTCCCATGCGATGCTCAACATATCGATGTAAGCTCTCACACTAACAGGAGCGTGCACCGAGGGGACTAACAAGAAGCTCAGGAAACCCCGGCTAGGGAAGAACGGGAGATTAGCCTTCACATTATTTTTGAAATGTTGCAGGCACAACAACTATCGATTGCTCAGCTGTAAAATCACCAGAAAACTCCCAGCACGGTAGCGCCGGGGACGGCTCCCTAGGCCGAGCAGGTACTAGAAAGGTCAAGCAACAATGGGTTGATAGCCGACCCCGCCATCGTAAAGATGCTCGAGGACCTCACAAAGAGGACCAAATCGGGCGAGAAGAAAATAGAACCCAATGACAAAAATATCGAGACCTACAACTCCAGGATCGACCAAATCCCGGGTGCACCCCCAATCCTAAAAGGTGTAGGTTCGAAGAAGTTCATACAAAGGCCGTTCCCAGAGGAAGCGGCTCCGAAACCCATTCCAAAGAAGTTCAGAATGCCAGACCTTCCAAAATACAACGGGACCTCAGACCCCAATGAGCACGTTACTGCTTACACTTGCACAGTGAAGGACAACGACATAAAGGACGACGAGATCGAGTCCGTCTTACTAAAGAAGTTCAGGGAAACACTCTCGAAGGGGTCCATGATGTGGTATCACAACCTAGCTCCTAACTCCATAGACTCCTTTGCCATGCTGGTAGATTCCTTCATAAAGGTACATGCCGGTGCCATCAAGGTAGCAACCAGGTAATCCGACATCTTCAAGATTAAACAGAGGGAGAATGAGATGTTGCAAGAGTTTGTATCTCGCTTTCAAATGGAATGAATGGAACTACCACCAGTCTCCAACGACTGAGCAGTGTAGGCCTTCACTCAAGGTCTGAATGAATGAAGCTCGCTGGCTTCAAAACAACTGAAACAGAATCTAGTCGAATACCCCGCAGTGATCTGGTCGGACGTTCACAATCGATATCAATCAAAAATCAGGGCCGAGGACGACCAACTGGGAGCCCCCTCGGGCTCAGTATACCCAAGCAATCTTTTGGAAAAGTAGCCAAAGACAAACAAAGAAAGGTACCAGCCATATACTGACGACAAGAGAAATGCCCCGAGGCATAACATACCCCGTAATGACCGAAGGATGGATTGAGGTCAAAACCCTCGGGGATTCGTCAACAGAGCCAGATTCGACAGGAACACGGGGCTAGCAGAGGCACCTCGCTTGTCGGAGTATAACTTCAACGTAGATGTATCAGACATAGTGTTCGCCATCAGTAAAATTAAAGACGCCAGGTGGCCCATGCCTATGCAATCAGATCCTTCGCCAAGAAATCATAATTAGTTTGTGAGTTTCACAACACACACGGCCATAAGACCGATGATTGCCACTAGCTCCAAGAGGAAGTAGCCAGACTACTTAATAAAGGTCACCTCCAAGAATTCCTCAGCGATCGGGCCAAAAACCAGTTCTGGGAAAGAAAGGTGACCAAGAAGAACGAAACGAATGAGCCAAAACATGTCATCCACATGATCTTGGGAGGCATTGATGCCCCACAAGAGCCCATGATGAGAAGAACAAAGATATCCATCACCAGAGAAAAGCGAACTCTGGATTACATACCCGAGGATGCCCTCGCATTCAGCGACGAAGACATCGAGACCTTGTCTCTGCCCCACAATGACGCACTGGTAATCTCTTTTCTTGTAAATACATTTCAGATTAAACATGTACTTGTGGATCCAGGCAGCTCGTCCGACATTAATAGATCGAGGGTGGTAGAGCAGCTCGGACTGTTTGACCAAATCTTACCCACCTCTTGAGTCCTCAACAGATTCAACATGGCGAGCGAAACAACAAAAGGGTAAATCACCCTTCTAGTCAATGTGGCCGGCATGATCCAAAATTCCAAATTCCACGTCATCGAGGGAGACATGAGATGCAACGTCCTGCTCGGGAGGCCATGGATACACTGCATGAGAGCAGTACCATCCACCCTCCATCAAATGATGAAATTCCCCACAAAGGATGGGATTAAGACCATCTCTAGGAACAACACGAGACAAAAGAAATGTTCGCGATACACGATGAGGCCCCGACACCGGCACCTCCACCTTCAAAGGAGTCAAAGGATAAGCAAGTAGTAAAATGACAATAACAAACTACACTCCCAGCTATCCCGACTAAACAAAGTAGGGAACTATACTACGTCCTCATCATAAGCAACTAAAACATATTAGGGCTCGAAATATCGCCGACACCTTCTACACTAAGGTATGGCCATTTTCTTCTCTCTTTCAATTATATTCTACACTGACCTGAGTGCAGGTATCCAATCGAAACGGCTGAAGCACTCTCCAACTCGAAGGCCCTAGGTTTCAAAAGCATGCGTTGCACTCTTTTCCTTCGCCCAAGTTTTTATCTCGAAAAGGGTTTTATAGGCAAGGTTTTTAATGAGGCAACATCCATATGCTACCTAAGGAAGACTCAACAAGTATTCAAGGCTTCCTTTGCAATCAGCCTCGAATACTGGGGAGCATCCCCCCGGGAAGTCACCTACTCGGAGAAAGCCAATACGCATCGAGTGGGGTCTCGATAGGAAGATAATGTACCAGGCCAAACGGTCGAACGAACCGTGTCCGTATAGAACAAATGAGCCCTTAAACAACACAGATATGTAAACTTACACCAAGTAATCAAAGAATACTTCACGAAAGCATTTTGCGTGTTAAGGACAACATTTTTTGCAAAAAATGGCTCCAGAGCCAAAAGATGACCCGAACACTTGGGGACTTGCATCAACAACTCATAACAATGCGACCCCCAGGTCGGAGCTTTGAGCTCGTAAGCCCTCAATGAGGTAACAACAAGATCTCAAAACAACTCTAGAGCCAAAAAGCATCCCGAACACTCGGGGATGGGCGTCGAAAACTCAAGGCTACACGACCTCCGAGTCGGAAACTCCAAAATCATAAGCCCTCAATGAGGCAACACCAAGTTTACAAGTAATGGCTCCCGAGTCATGAAACCCTCGACAACTCGGGGACTGCCGTCAAGCTCCACCTCCATCGACTTATTAAAACCCGAGGTCGTATGGCCACATGCGGGAAGCCTCGGTCTTGTAAGACCTACATAAGGCAAACATAATATATGTAAGACCTCAAGCAAGGCATGTGCAATACTTGTACCAAGTATCCAAAATTTAAGACCTCAAAGGCATGTAAAACTTGTAAGGCCTTACTAAAGGCATAAACCCGATCTCAAAGTTTTGGCTATATATCGAACTTGTAAGATCCCTAAAAAGGCATACCCCCGATATAGATGCCAAAACTACTTCACTCGGGACATAAATGCTCCGGCCAAACACAAATGACTCCGGTCACAAGGCTGTACAAACCAAACTAATGCGACTCGGGGACACCCGACCATCATTATAAATCACAGGCCTTCAATTACTCCGAATATACTTTGGAAAGAACCGGTTACACAGGCTACCCTCGATACAAGCAAAAGAGCTTCGACCATGTCAGCTCCTAAAAATACTGGCTTCAAGATACTTACCCTCTGAGCCAAACCTCCCGAGGTGCTTGATCATTGCCATATAATGACTCACAATCGAGGTTTTTATTAAACCGTCGAAGAGTCAGGCAAACACTATTTCAAAAAATCCTTATCGAGGGAAAAATAAAGCCTACGTAAAAGGTCACATCGACATAAGGCGTAAGAGCCACTGTCACCAGCCCATATATATAAGAGGTCATACCAACCCAACGCGTAAGAGCCTAAGGGCCAGCTTGCAATTCAAAAACTTGAGGGTCAAATGAGCTCGAGTCGTAACCCGATTCAGATACTGAACCCAAAATAGTTAAATAAATATTCCTAAGGCAAAAGCGTAAGAGCCATTATTGCCAACCCACACATACTGAAAGGTCGCATCGACCAAAAGTGTAAGAGCCATTGTTGCCAGCCCACATATACTAAAAGGTCGCATCGACCAAAAGCGTAAGAGCCATTGTCGCCAGCCCACATATACTAAAAGGTCGCATCGACCAAAAGTGTAAGAGCCATTATCGCCAGCCCATAAATACTAAAAGGTTGCATCAACCAAAAGTGTAAGAGCCATTGTCGCCAGCCCACATACGCTAAAAGATCGCATCGACCAAAAGCGTAAGAGCCACTGTCGCCAGCCTAAATTCGACAACTTGAGGGTTAAAAAAGCTCGAGTCAATGCCCAACTCAGGGACTAAGCCCAAAACAGTTGGCCTAAATATGCCTAAGAGAAAAAGTGTGTAGGAGCCTACGGGCCAGCCCAATGAGCTTCAAGGCCATACCATGAATCTAAGGATTCCCCTCGGCTCAACGACCAGTCCGTCTAGCTAAAATTAATTCAAAAAGAAATGCAAGAAAAACAAAACCACAAGGTTTCTTCTTTATACATACATACGGAAAAATACAAGCTCCATTTACAACATACTTCGAAATACTACGTACAGAATCAGAAAGCAAAATCTACATCCCCCTTGGGGCCTATGGCTCGTCAGCCTCATCTTTGCTATCCTCGGTGTCAGACAGAAGCAATCGAGCACCACGCTCGTCTGCCCTCGCTTGCATCAACACTTCCGAGAGGTCAAAACCCCTAGCACGGATCTCCTCGAGGGTTTCCGCCGAGACTTACACCGAGCATATTCTTTGCTCCTATCTTCGCAGTCAAGAATCTTTCTCAGTTTAGCTTGAGCATCGGTAGCATCCTTCAAATAGACCGCCACAAGTTTAACTAAGGCAGCTGAACCTCCTTCAGATTCTTTGATAATGGAATCACTATCCTTTAATCGTGAAGTGCTACTATCTTCTTCTTCATCGCCCTCCTTTTATTTTTCTATCAAGTTCTCTGATTAACTCTTCGTCGCTTTTATCTAGATGGAGAAAATTATATTTTTTCTTATACTGTTGTATATCATGTGCTGCTAATAACTTAATTGTTTCAATAGAGTTATTAATAGCAATTGTTGATTCACACGTTTTGATGTTATAGCTTTTAATAAAATCAAACTTGCCAGTATGATATATCGTATTAAAAGATTCTCTAGGAATACTCTAATTTTGTAAATCATTCTCTATTTTGGCAATATTAGTTACTGCCGAAATATTAGCACTATTAAGAATTTTATTATTCTCGGAATTATTCATTTTAATACTGAGATGTATACCTGTTGATACAGATATTTATTGCTTTTATATTTTTTAGAACTATTCTTTTTCTATGTTGATAACTCTTAAGATTATCTTTATAAAATTCAATTTCTCTTTCTATAGTTAATAAAGCTTTATTTCGCAGATTATTATACCTGATTATATTTTTGCAGATTCTAATATTGTGTTCAGCACAATCTATTTTTCTATTTGTGTTTCGGAGATGTTTAAGAGATCTCCATTTCTGAATATTATAGAATCCTATATAATGAAAAGTTCTATGTTTCATTTATAAATAGATTTTAAAGATTTTAAAAGTTTCAGGGAGAGGTATATTGTCCTTAAGGTTTCAATGTTTACTCTCTTTGTTATCTGATTCAAAACTATTTATCGCAATAGTTCTTCTACTGTTCTTAAAAGTACATCGTTTACTATTTATCTTCTTTCTTATCAATATGATCTAGTTCTTAAGTTATCTTAGAAGTTATCTTAGAAGAAGAAGATAGTAGCACTTCACGATTAAAGGATAATGATTCCATTATCGAAGAATCTGAAAGAGATTCAGATGCCTTATTTAAACTTTCTAAAGTAAAAGCTAAAAGCTATCATCTTCCTATAACATTGAAGGTTCATGATATGACCCTTACTAAATTAGCATTATTAGACTCAGGTGAAGATAAAAATTGCATAATGGAAGGAATAATACCAATAAAATATTTAGAAAAAAGTACACAAAAATTATACTCTGCTATAGGAGAATTATTAAAAATAAATTACAAATTATCAAAAGCACATATCTGTAACGATGGAATATGCTTTATTAATGACTTTGTAGTAACAAGAGACACTAATAAAGAAATAATCCAGCATCTTCAAACTGAACTTAAATCAGAAAAAGAAGAACTAAAAGATATTAGGTGGTATAAAGAATTAAAACAAGCACATATCTGACGCATTTTTCATTTGGTATCAGAGCCAAAAGATGAGAAGCTAAAACTCTCAATTGTCTTTAAGGTTCATTGAAATCTTGTTATCAGTTTGATTCTATAGATCTTAATTGCTTTATACTGTTCATTCCAGTATATGTTTATTGTTCATCTTCTTTATATCTTCATGATCCTATTCTCTAGTGTGAGGTTATTGTTCTCAGTTCATAGTGTGAGGGTCTCTGAGAGAGAGTTAGTTGAACCCTATTAAGCTGCCGTCAGTTGCCGTCGTCGTTATAGGTCAGGAAGAGCCACTGTTAGATAGGACACAACAGGACATAGTGAACACGTTCAACTCCCAACCCCCAAGATAACTTAGAACTGAAAACACTTCTAAGATAACTTAAGAACCAGATCATATTGATAAGAAAGACGATAAATAGTAAACGATATACTTTTAAGATAGTGTATTACAGACTTATGAAAACTACTTTAGCCCTAAAAGCTAAAATTGAAAGTAGTAAAGGAGTTACTATGCTCATGGAAGCAAACCAAGAACATAGCAACACCTTCGTCCCTAGAATGATTCGATGGGATGAGATATTATCAAAAGATGAATGGCGTTTTGAAGCCATAACTCAACCAAAATATGAACCAAAAAGTTCATACATCGAACAAGTTATTCAACATCCTACAGGAGCAGTAGACTTAAAATTTTTAAGATCTAACTCTTTAAGCGAAGCCTATTCCAGTAGAAGAATGTCCTTCAGCAGACCTTCTTCTTTCAAACCCCCTGAGGGAAATAGTAAAAGTTGTAAAAGCGATAAAAGCAACGAAGAGTTAATCGAAGAACTTGATAGAAAAATAAAAGGAGTAGATTTTAACAAAACCGTTCCTAAAGTAACCTATCAAAAGGGTCCCTTCATTCATAAAAGTTTATCCGCTGAAATAATTGATAGACTCGGAACCCTTGAAGAAGAAAATAATTTCAAAATAGACTGGAAAAGTCTAAATGCTCAGTGGGAACACCCTGATAATAACATTAAAAGAAAATGGTATGTATATACCTATTCTTTTGACCAAAGGAGAATTTTTAGAAATAAATGGATTAAAGACTTAAAAAGACTTAGATGTGATATTGAATTCTTTAGATGGTTCGAATTAACAGGACAGATTCAAAATCAAAAGGAATCTTTACAAATGATTATCAATAAATGGTATACCAAAAATAAAGGTATAATAGAGGCCACCATTCCACCATTAGATGAAATCATAATACCCGTTCAAAATGAGGTAGTCACAGCTTCCCCTTTTAAAAGAGAAAGTACCTACCTTGACAAAGAACCAACAAACAAAGATCTAAACAAAATAATTGTCCAAAATAACTACACAAATAACCTTTTACATGTTGTATCTAATCAGCTAAAAGATACCAACAAGATAGCAACCCCTACTAGAACAATGGTAGCGTCTACAATTGAAACACATCCTACTATCAAAATCCCTGAATTTTCTAAAGAAAAATTCCCTCAATTAAGAGAAAAATTCGATTTTACAAATGAACTTCTAGAAAAAATAGAAGAACAACTTAAAACAAAACTAAGTATCTCAAAGCCTAATACAAAACAAGCTAGTACTAGCAAAGATAAAACCGTTGAACTCCATAAACTGCAAACACAGTTAACTTCGTTAAATAACAAATATGAAATTCTGCTAAAGGAAGAAACCTTCCCTGACAGAGAAACTAAACTAAAAATGATAGAAAGAGCTTCTAAGGAGCTTGAAGATTCTATAAATAAATTAAAACCTTCACTTACTCTAAAAACTATCTCTACCACTACTCCTGAAGTAAGTAGATTAACGAATGATCCTCGACACCCTAATAAAAAGAATTATTACAAAAGAGCGTCATTTCCAGACGTTCAATTCGAAGAAGGTATCTATATATCCCACTCCAGTCACGATGGAACTAGAATTTTCGAATGGAATATTGATGGTTTAGTTGAGATCCAAATCTACAAGAAGCTCCACGAAATAGGAATTTCCGTAACAGCATACAAAATGAAAAATGCGTCAGATAAACACGCAACAACCTTAATAGTATCAGGCTTTACTGGTACCTTAAAAAATTGGTGGGATAATTACCTTTCCGAAGAAAATAGGAATCAAATACTGAATGCCAAAGCAGTAATAACTGTAGTAAAAACTGAAAATAATACTCAAATAGTAGAGCAAGAATCTAAAGAAGACACTACTACAACTTTAATCTACTGTATAGCCAAACATTTTATTGGTGAACCAAAATTATTTCAGCATAGAAGTCTTGAACTTCTAAATAATCTTAGCTTCCCAAAATTAACAGACTTTAGGTGGTATAAAGATATGTTCATAGAAAAGGTAATGGTCAGAGAAGACTGCAATAAACCTTTTTGGAAGGAAAGATTTGTTAGTGGATTACCCAGATTATTTGCCGAAAAGGTAAGAACAAAAATTAAAGATAGGTTTAATGGTCAAATTCTATATGACAATCTTACTTATGGAGACTTGACAATCTTACTTATGGAGACTTAATAAGTTTTATCAATGTTACAGGTTTAGACTTATGTACAGACCTAAAACTTAAAAGTCTTATTAAAAAGGTTAGATTACAATCCAAAGCTAAGCTTGGTAGTTTTTGCCAAGACTTTGGCTACAAATCAACAGCCGCTCCATCAAAAAGAGTGTCAAAGAAACATAGATCTTCTGATAAACCTAAAGGACGCCACAGGCGTAAAGAAAAGAAAGAAGGAGAAACTTCTAAAAGGAAAAGGTTTAAAAGAAAATCTAAAAAGGATTATGGTGACAAATACTGGTCTTGTGAAAAAACGGGACATAGAGCCAATGAGTGCAAAGTTACAAAAAAGAAAAAGAGTAAAGTAAATACTCTAGAAATTGACAACGGCACTAAAGAAAAACTTTACGCAATTCTAGAAGATAATGATAACAGTTCATCATCTTTATCCACTGATATCTATTCTGATAGCGATAATGAATTAATTAATATCGCATATGACTCAGACAGCAACAGCTCAATAGAAGACAGTTGTAACTGTACTGGCACAATTTGTGTATGTAGTCAAAATTCTCTTAGAGTAATCACAGAAGACTCCAAGGAAGTCTTATTCGACATCATCGAACACATAGATAATGATGAATTAAAAAGAAAGTATTTAACTGAGTTAAAAAAATATTATCATTAAACAAAAGGGAAATCGACCACAGATAGAACCTTTTGATATGAAAAAGGTAATGAATAGATTTTTTGTAAAAACAGAAGAGCCTACTACTATCCAACATCTTCAAACTGAACTTAAATCAGTAAAAGAAGAACTAAAAGATATTAAGCTTCGACTTAATAAAATTGAGATGGAAAGTATTACTGATAAAATACTATCTCAAGTAGATAAAGGGAAAGCTATTGACAAAGAATTCTTCTCTAAAGAAGAAGACGATGAAGAAGAAGATAGTAGCACTTCACGATTAAAGGATAATGATTCCATTATCGAAGAATCTGAAGGAGGTTCAGCTGCCTTAGTTAAACTTACTAAAGTAAAAGCTAAAAGCTATCATCTTCCTATAACATTGAAGGTTCATGATATGACCCTTACTAAATTAGCATTATTAGACTCAGGTGCAGATAAAAATTGCATAATGGAAGGAATAATACCAATAAAATATTTAGAAAAAAGTACACAAAAATTATACTCTGCTACAGGAGAATTATTAAAAATAAATTATAAATTATCAAAAGCACATATCTGTAACAATGGAATATGCTTTATTAATGACTTTGTAGTAACAAGAGACATTAATGAAGAAATAATTCTAGGAATTCCTTTCCTGACTCAAATAAAACCACATTACGACGACTTAAGTGCACTTTGCACCACAGGTTTTGGCAAAGAAATAAGATTTCCTTATCTAAATCCTATCTTTAAAGAAGAAAGTGATTATATTAAATCACAAATAATTTTTAAAATAAATTTGTTAACTTAGCAAGTTAATTATTTAAAGAATGACATCAAAATTCACAAAATAGAACAAACTTTAAAAAACCCGGAGGTAGAAGATAAGATTAAACAGTTTCAACAAAAACTCGAACTAGAAGTTTGTTCCGATTTGCCTACTGCCTTTTGAGAACGGAAAAGGCATATAGTCAACCTACCTTATATTAAAGAATTTAACGAACAAGTTATACCTACTAAGTCAAGACCTATTCAAATGAATTATGATTTAATGGAAGTCTGTAAAAAAGAAATAAATGATCTTCTCCAAAAGAAGATTATTAGACCTTCTAAGTCACGTTGGAGCTGTGCAGCCTTCTACGTTAACAATAACGCCGAAAAGGAAAGGGGAGCTCCCAGATTAGTTATTAATTATAAACCGTTAAATAAAGTATTACAATGGATTAGGTATCCGATACCTAATAAAAGAGATTTATTAAAAAGAACTTACAAAGCTAATATTTACAGTAAATTTGATATGAAATCAGGTTTTTGGCAAATTCAAATTACTGAAGAAGTTAAATATAAAACCGCTTTCAATGTTCCATTTGGACAATATGAATGGAATGTAATGCCTTTCGGATTAAAGAATGCCCCATCTGAATTTCAAAATATTATGAATAATATATTCAACCCTTACAATAATATGTCAATAATTTATATTGACGATGTGCTAATATTTTCAGAAGATATAGATTCTCACTTTAAACATCTCAATACTTTGTTTAAGATAGTAAAACACAATGGCCTAGTAATCAGTGCTAAAAAGATCAAGTTGTTCCAAACTACTATTAGATTTTTAGGACATGACCTTTATCAAGGTACTTACAAACCAATCTATAGAGCCATTGAGTTCTCGTCCAAATTTCCCGATAAAATCACAGACAAACTACAACTACAAAGGTTTTTAGGCAGTCTCAATTATGTAGCAGATTTTATTCTTAACATCAGAAAAATCTGTGAACCTCTTTATAAACGCCTTAGGAAGAATCCAGTCCCTTGGGGTCTAGAACAAACTGACACAGTCAAAAGGGTCAAGTCCATTGTTCAAAAACTCCCATGTCTAGGCATTCCAAATCCTAAAGCATTTATGATAGTAGAAACAGACGCTTCTGAAGAAGGGTACAGTGGGATCCTTAAACAACGAATTTCTCTAGAGTCTCCCGAACAGTTAGTTCGTTTCACTTCTGGTATCTGGAATCCGGCTCAGAAAAATTATAGTACAGTCAAAAAAGAGATTTTTTCTATAGTGCTATGTATTACAAAATTTCAAGACGATTTAATAAACAAAGAATTTTTATTAAGAGTTGATTGTAAATCAGCTAAAGAGATTTTGCAAAAGGATGTTAAAAATCTTATTTCAAAACAGATTTTTGCCAGATGGCAGGCATTATTATCTAGCTTTGATTTTGAAATCAAATTTATAAAAGGTGAAAATAACTCTCTACCCGATTTTCTAACTAGAGAATTTCTACAGGGAAAAAATGAGACCAAACCAGAAAGGTCCGTTCAGGGCCTCCCCCAAAAGAGAGAATAGGTATTCTGCCCTTGCAGAATTCCCCTTGTTACCACCCGTGAGACCACCTTTTATGATTACCCCTCCGAGAGTACCCACTATAAACAAATCCTCTACCATGACAATACTCGGATCCATTCCAAAAAAAGACGGTCCATTTCAACATGTTTCCTCAAAAGCCTCAACAAGCCAAACAGGAAAGGTACTAACTAGTTCTGACTATGCAATGAAGGTCCCAGAGTCCTTCGCTCAAGCAGTTATCCCACACGCACCGGTTAAAATAGAAGAAAAGAGACATGTTTCCTCAGAAAAGGAAGCATTTGAATTAATTGCAAAGGAACCATTCAAGGTTCTAGCCCTAGACAAAGGCTACGAAAATTATGACCTTGCAGATCTTATCAGACCTTGCTACACCGACAGAAATTATGTTGAAACCAGTGAACCTCTGAAAACAAGGAGGTACTACGAATTAATCCTAACAGATACAAAGTCGGTTACATTCGAGCATACTCTTTACGATGAGAGAGACCCAACTAGTATTAGAATCTCTAAATTCACCATCAATAAGGTATTAAGCCCGTTTGAATGGGGAATGGATCATCTACACACTCCAATTGTGTTATCAGTTCAATATAGACCTCAAAACTATAATTTTAAAGATTATATGGACGCTTGTTTTAACTTTCTATACCTACGTCCAAAAACACACACTTGGTTTGTCAAGTATAGTGAACAAGCCCAGAAATCAATTCTACCCAGATGGTTTTACGACTGGTAGAAAGTATTTGGAGGAATAGAGCAAACGATTCCCCGAAGCTTTCAAATACATTATGAGAGCTTCCAAATTGCAAACGAAATCTCCTCTCTTCCAGATCACATAAAATTATGCAAATATTACTTTGCAAAAAGAATATCTTTTATTATTAATTGGTCATTTGATATAGAACAAATTGATAAAATCAAATATTTAGTTAAAATGCCTAAAATCAAAGGTTGGATTCCTGAAGTCAAAGAGACCAAGAAATCCAGACCAATTAGGATAAAATCAAGAACAAAATCAAACAACTCTCAGAATGAGTTAAAGAAAAAACTGCTCGGTATGCTAGCAAATATTGAGTCAGCAGATCCGACTCAAGCACATGCCATGTTAGAAGCAGTTTCAAGTTCATCCTCTGCAGAAAGCGGGAAAAACGGAGATATGGAAGATCTAGACGGAATAGCCCAAGCCTATGCCCAGTCTAGCAAGTGATCAATTTCTTACCTCTTCAAAGAAAGGACAAAAACGCCTGACTCTTCAGAAAAGAAGAAAATGACCTCTGCCCCTTCAAAAAGAAGAAAACAACGTTTGACCTTTCAGAAAAGCAAAGGACAACCTTTCAGAAAAGCAAAGGACAAATGACTTTTCTAAAATAATATCGGGCCATTTAGCATGAACGATGGAGATGAATTCAATCTTTTCTTCGAGGTCTATATAAGACTCTCAAATTGTAATATTTAGGGCAGACCGAAAAATCGCCCATTTTCTTTCTTTTGTTTTCCCTCCCTTTTCTGTAAAAATCCCCTTGTTCTGCATGTTCTTGATGTTCAAATAAAAGTAAGTTTCTTAAAACTTGTCATTAATTTACTTTAATTCAATATGAATGGAATGTAATGCCTTTCGGATTAAAGAATGCCCCATCTGAATTTCAAAATATTATGAATAATATATTCAACCCTTACAGTAATATGTCAATAGTTTATATGGACGATGTGCTAATATTTTCAGAAGATATAGATTCTCACTTTAAACATCTCAATAATACATAATTTGTTTTGAAATCGGACCTCGCATCGACCAAAAGCGTAAGAGCCATTGTCTCCAGCCCATATACACTAAAAGATCGCATCGACCAAAAGCGTAAGAGCCACTGTCGCCAGCCTAAATTCGACAACTTGAGGGTTAAAAAAGCTCGAGTCGATGCCCGACTTGGGGACTAAGCCCAAACTAGTTGGCCTAAATATGCCTAAGAGAAAAAGCGCGTAAGAGCCTACGGGCCAGCACAATGAGCTTCAAGGCCATACCATGAATCTAAGGATTCCCCTCGGCACAACGACCAGTCCGTCTAGCTAAAATTAAGTCAAAAAGAAATGCAAGAGAAACAAAACCGCAAGGTTTCTTCTTTATACATACATACGGAAAAATACAAGCTCCATTTACAACATACTTCAAAAGTAATACATATAGAATCAGAAAGCAAAATCTACATCGCCCCTGGGGCCTATGGCTCGTCGGCCTCATCTTTGCTATCCTCGGTGTTAGACAGAAGCAATCGAGCACCACGCTCGTCTGCCCTCGCTTGCATCAACACTTCCGAGAGGTCAAAACCCCTAGCACGGATCTCCTCGAGGGTTTCCACCGAGACTTACACCGAGCGTATCCTTTGCTCCTATCTTCTCAGTCAAGAATCTTTCTCAGCTTAGCTTGAGCATCGGTAGAATCCTTAAAATAGACCGCCACTTTTTGGTTAGCGTTAGTTCGGCTCATTACAACTTCAGCTCAAGCATCCACAATCTCGGCCCTTATCTTTGAGAGATCGATATTGATCTTCGCAATCGTATTTTTTCGAACCAAGTTATTGTCATGAGCTAAACGAAGTTGAACCTCAAGGGTGGAAGCTTTAGCCAAAGCACCCTCCTCTGTCGAAGCTTGAGCATCCGCCTGAGCCTTTAACTCATCATACTTGCACTTGGCTCGCCCAAACTCATCTCGAATGCGCTCCAAGCCCTCTTCCACTCTTTGCAACTGAAATAAACAAAACATTAGTTTCGTGGGCTAGAAGGAGGAACGTCCGCTTACTTGGAACAAAAACTACCTGCTCCTTTAAGTAGCTCTCATAATTTGAGCTCCGACTTGCCTCATACCACACACCAATTCGACTTCCCTTTCATTGTAAAGGAGTCTTAGGGATTTCTCCTTGGCTAGAGCTTTCCGCAGCTTGACCTCACGGTGAAGCAGCTCAGACTTAAGCTTGTCGAAGGCCTGCAAAAGAAGACTCAGTAAGGAAGGAAAGGCGCGAACCTCGAAAGGCCTGTGCTAAAAACTAACCCCGGGTCCAGGTTCACCTTTCTTCAAGCGCCATCACCCCGCAAAGGTATCTCCTGCTTATCATTATCATTCTTTAGCCTAGAAGCTAGAGATCCCTCTTCCCCCCAAGGGAGAAAGACCTCGCCTTAGAAAGCTCCCCGATGCCTATAATAGCAGGGTTAGCAAGCAGAAAGAGAGAGTGCTTTTTCAACTAAAAGAAGGGAATAGATCGCATAGTGCATACCGTGGTATTTTGCCTCCCACCTATCCTTAGATAAAGCTCTCCACTTACGCTCGTTGTGAGACGAGTGGGTCACCAACTTTCGAACCCAATCCGGTAGAACGAGAACCTCGCCCGGCATCTACGAACTCGCTACAGAAAAAGAAAAAAAGGCACACTTACGGAACACCCCTTCGCCATAATTGAAGAACTGTGAAGGCATGAGTGTACCACTTACGTGTATAATTCCATTCCTCAGGGAACGCCGTAAACTCCACGGGGATAATATCTGCAGTTCATACTCGGACGAATCGGCTCATCCACTCCTGATACCCGTCTTCTTCATTATCGACAATGAAAGTCATGGTCGACCGACATCGTAAGGTTTGCAGACCTCGATGATGAAAGAGCCGGTATAGTCTGATGAGATGGCTAAGAGTAAATTCAAGCCTTGCCTTCTCTGCAAAGAACCTCGCCATCAATACTATCCGCCAAAATGACGGGTGAACCTGGGCCAGGGTAACATGATACTTTCGGCATAAATCAAACACAACCCTATCAAGGGGGCCCAACGTGAAGGGATATGTGAACACATTCAGAAATCCCTCGGCACGATCCATAATACCCTCATCCGGGGAAGGTACCTGCAGTACCACCTCTTCCCCCCATCCACAGTCTTTCCTCACTGACTCAAGGTGTCCCTCTCCTATCGTGGAGGTAAGCTCCAAGGTATTCTCCCATTGTTCTTGAGCATCGGGGCACTTTTTTGGTGAAAAGTCCCCTCTCGAAGCAGAATGCTCCGAGCCCACAAAGCGAGAACCTGGGGCGGAACTCTCTCCTCCCTGCCAAACGGATCCTGATATAGCAGTCATAGCTATAGCAAAATTGGAGAATTGGAGCAGGAATTTAGACTAGAGCGTCAATAACGAAATAATTAAAAGCCTAACATAGGAGAAAAGGTTAAACTCCTCAGAACGAGGGAACCTCCAAAAGGGGGAAACAACCATATATATGGAAAAAGCGGCGATGATGCTCCTGCCTAGAGGCCTATTAAAATGTTGGCCAAAATCACTTTGGGAAGATGTGTCGGTGGGGTCGCCTTGGTCACTTTACAGTCGTGTTGCTAATTTGACAAGCGACGTACGACATTTCGGGGTCAAAAACCCACGCACCAAACCAGTCCCGAGATGGTACCCGATCTCGAGGACCTTCATCAAAAAGAAGTTAGGCTCCATGAAGCCTTTGGCATCATCACCAGTCCCGAGGTGGTGTCCGACCTCGAGGACCTCCATAAAAAAGAAGTCAGGCTCCAGGAAACCTTTGGTATCATCACCAGTCCCGAGGCGGTATCCGACCTCAAGGACCTCCATCCAAAAGAAGTCAGGCTCCAGGAAGCCTTTGGCATCATCACTAGTCCCGAGATGGTACCCGATCTCGAGGACCTCCATCAAAAAGAGGTTAGACTCTATGAAGCCTCTTAGAATTGCCGCTAGACCCAAGATGGTACCCGATCTCGGGGATCTCTCCAAGGGGTCGTCGATGTTATTATAAGACTCGAGATGGTACCCAGTTTCGAAGGCTCCTCTCAAGAAGAAAAACAAACACTTAAAACTCTATTCGTATGGGCTTGGCCTCGGGATACCATCTAAACTCGGGCAGTCCTTCATCCGGAATCTATCTACAATGCTATAAGGCTATTTACATTAAGTTCAAGACGAGTCTCCAGACGGCTCGCATCAACCCTCACTCAGGGACGCCCTCGAAAGCCTAAAGGCAGTCTTCATTCTCGAGCTTCCTAGTGAATCCCCCCTCGAATATTATCACAGGGTCTAAAGGCTAAATCTTGATTTGGGGGTTCGAAGCCCTACTCTCATTCAACTTGAAGTCAGGGTTCCGACGACCCAAGTTTATCAGTCCAACCCGGGCTCGATATTTGCACCGACCGATAGGGTCATGCACTTTGATTCTACACAAGCATAGATAAAAAGAAAATAGTGTGCATCACAGACAAATTAAAGAAACATTTTTCATTCATGAACATTCAATTACAAAAGCCCACGAGGGGTCCTTACATATGATTACAGAATCCCATAAGGGGTCCTTACACAGAAACAAAGAGGCAAAAAAGGTATATATGCAAGAAAAACCTAGAGTCTAATATTTGCTCGAGGGTTTATCCTCGACGGCAGTATCTTCGAGCGCCATCCCCTCGGATATCCATCCTCGGCGGCAACGTCTTTGACCGCCGCCTCCTCGGGGGTCTCATCTTAGTCCTCCAAAAGGGAATCTCCAAGGAAGAAGACGAAGAAGAGGAAAGTGAAAAGATGAAGGAGATGAAAGCAAATGGGCAGAAAGGGATGAAAAAATGCCATAGCCCGCCAAAAAGCAATGTCTTTCACCAGGCTAGGAGGATCACGGCCCAGCAGAAGACTTGGCGGGCGTCGGTCTCACTTGCATGGCTACTTTGAGTCCACTTATTGGGACATTGCGCCATGCAAGCTACCGGCTAGAGGTACCATTTCACCCCACGGAAAGCAAAAGGGGTGAAGTGTCACACCAGGTGAGGGGAGAAAGGTGAGCAGCAGTATATAGTCTGAACAACCTCGTGAGCAGTAGTGTATAGTCCAAATACCTTCCCAAGACGGAAGAGATCGACCTCCCTATCTCCCCGTCTCTAGCCAACGGCGACATCAGTAATACCAACAACAACAACAAGTTGGTGTAATCTTGCTCGACAAGGAGGGGCTCCAGGAAAAGGCCACGGTATAACTGATGAGGACGCCACCAGGCAACTTTAAGTCTACGGGCCTTAGGCATGGGAAACGACAGTGTATGGGGATGGAAGGAAGAAATGGGAGAAAGGATGATTGAAGAACACTTGAATAAGGAATTGGTTCCAGAAAGCCCCCATTTACAGAGAAAGGGCAGAGTGACCGACATGGACAATTGATACTCCTTTGAAAAATGCAACCGACGACGCCATCAATGTCCTTGAAAGACATATAGGCAGGTGCAATTAATGCATTTTTGGGAACTAAATCGACGGCGATGTTATCGCCTAGAAGGAGAAGGATCGACTGTGCATTGAAAGATGTTGAAAAGACAAGTCAGCGCGATGCCTCGGTTGCCACAAAAACCTATGTCATGAGTATGATGTCATCAGTATAACATTATAATGGGAAACTCGAAAAGATGGTTATCAAGGTCGTTTCTTGTCACTCTACTCTAAGAAACACAGGGACTATCTATATACGGTAAAATCGAAGGGTCCAATTTCCCATAGATATAACGTCTTGAAGGCTCGAAATCATAGTCGAGTTCATCCCTTGAGGGCCATAGATGCTCGACCTCGGGGCGGTGTGATATCGACGGTCACAGACAGAGAAGTGGGGAGTTCCCTAGGCATGAAGCTAGAGCCAGCAAAGTCTGTTATGCTAGTCTGAGCCCGTATCGTAGGCATTAACTAGCTGTCCCATCCTCATATCTTTGTAATAAATGCACTTGTACTATGTTGGGATTTCTCCTCTTATATAAAGGGGGTCCTTGTCATTTTGTAAACATCTGTTGATCCATACTAGATATACAAGAACATTCTCTATTCTCTTTAACACATTCTCTTGATCTCATTATCTCATTTATTGCCCATATTTATCGTGTTCTAGTTATTGTTCTTCATTTATTGCTCATTATTGGCCATAAAGAGCTACCTTTGATCCATCTATAGCTATTATTCCCCATTGACCACCTTTGATAGCTCCCAGCCGAGCTTCGAACTCAACCCCGAGGCCCTCGAGCAGACAAGCTCGAGGCCCCGATTGTTAACCTATCGGTTTGGTTACCACCTTACTCCTTACTCTTATCTCATTTATAAACCTCACACATAGCATCAACTGCTTAACAACTAGAATAAAAATAGATCACATATTTTTAGAGTCCCATAATCAAATTTAATTGTTATTACCATTCTCACGGTAAACAACTCCGTTATTCATGTGGTACCGTATAGTTACCTGATCTTATCTGTACCATGAGATTTCTACATACTTGAGCTATTGAGCTATGATCCATGTTAGAAACCATGGCTAGGCTACATGCTTATCCTGTTGGGACCCACTGAGGTCATTTCTGCTGTTAAGTTATCTTCTTTCATCGCATTACATATTTAGTCATACGCATTCATATGCATACCATATCTTAGTCTCTGTTACCATTTATTGACACATCATATCATCATTTTGGGATAGTTTCATGGCATTATGAGCCCGAGAGGCTGGAGAAATTGATGACTAAGTGAGGACGAGGGTCTGAGTGTGAGTGATATTATGGGTTCGGGCTGCACCTCGTAGCATGATAATTGATTATATTTATGGGATCGGGCTGCACGCCGCAACGGGTTTTACTGATTTATGATAGCGCTTAGGCTGAAGGAGCCCTTCTATAGTCTGCACACACCCCCAATGAGTGTTGTTGGTTTATATTGAGGGATGGATCTTCCTTGGTGTCACGACCCAAAATCCACTAGTCGTGATGGTACCTAACCTAACCCAATAGGTAAGCCAACTAATAACTATTCAATTCCAATAAGATTAATAAGACAATTAAACAAAGGAATTATCTGAATCTTATACATTTTCCAAGGTCTGGTAGTACAAATTATGGGATTCTAAGAATAGAATTTACAAAGGTGATATGAAGTAAATACATCTTCCGTCTGAAAAGTACATAAACAGAGTTGTATAATCTAAGGCTACCATGAACAAGAGGCAGTTGCAACAGGGATGCAGGTATATCTTCAAATCTAGCTCCCATTGAACACAAAAACAACAACAACCAACATCTGCATGCAATGCACAGAAGTATAGTATGAGTACAACCGACCCTATGTACTCAATAAGTAACAAACCTAAACTTAGGTTGAAAGTAGTGACGAGCTGGAACATGGTCGGGTCCAACACCAATAGCCAACAACAATTCATAAAAATTTAGAGCATATAAATAAGGAAGTAACTCAGAAATAAAATTCTCAGCTTTTTCAATTTTTCCGAAAATAGTTCTACTTTTCAAAAATATCAATGAAAATCCAAATCCTTTACCGAAATCGTCGAAAAATATGAGATAATTTGAAAACTGTAGTTTTTCAAAATAATCCTTTCCACAATCAATAAGATGTTTAATTTCCTTTCTAGATAGCAAGTGTGAAGTACCTCGCAATGCCCATTTGTCAATACATGAGAAGTCATGAATGACGTGATACCATACAACATGAGAAAAATACATCTCTATGCATGTCAAATGCAATGCGACATAGTGATAGAACCATATGCATACTCTCAGAGTATCAATTCACTCAGTCCTCACAGTCACTCAGCACTCGACACTCGCACTCAATAGGTACCTGCGCTCACTGGGGGTGTGTACAAACTCCGGATGGGATCCTATAGCCCAAGCGCTATATCAAGCCAATCATAGCATTAATCAATGAAACATGTTGCGGCGTGCAGCCCGATCCCATAAATATCCTCATAACCAGTAATATTAGTATAAAGCCTAAACATGATATCCAGCATGATTGACAACTCATTTACTTTATCACATGGTGAAAACACAAATATCAACAAAATAGGACCACTATACAGTGCCATGTAAACAATAGAGTTACAATTCATAGGGTGCAAGCCTACACGTCCATCACCTCAATACCAATCACACAACAAGTAATTCGGGGTTTCATACCCGCGTCATTAAGTTTAGAAGAGGTAATTACCTCGAACAAGCCAATTCTAATACCGAGCAAGCCAAGCGATGCTCTAAATATGCAATCTAGCGCGTTTTGACCTCCAAACGACTTGAAACTAACCAAAAATAACTCAAATACATCAAACAATGCTAAAGGAACCAATCCCAATCGAAAAGGTCGAATCTTTAATCAAAAGTCCAAAATTGGCCAAAAGCCCAACACGGGCCCAAACCTCGGAACCCAAAAAACTCACAAAATCCGACAACCCATTCAATTATGAGTCAAACCATACTAATTTCATCCAATTCCGACTCTAAATCGATGTTCAAAACTCAATTACTCACTTTAGAAAAGTTGTGGATAAAAATCCCCAATTCTCCAATAACGCCGCAAAAATCACCTCAATCGGAGCTCTAGAACTCAAGATATGCTCAAGATACCAAAAGAATGCAGTCTGATTTTTTTATACACAGGAATTTTTGCTTTTGCGATAAAAACTCCACACCTGCACATATTCAGCTGGTATTTTTGCTTTTGCGGACCATTTTTTGCACCCGTGGGGCCGCAGATGCGGACCCAACTTCACATCTGCGAAACGCTAGCACCACCTCTCTTCTCCGATACTAAAATGAGCATAACTCCCTCATACAATGTCCAAATTCGATGATTCTTTTTGATATGGCTCTGTAATTAAGATACGGATCTAATTCTTCAATCAAAACAGATATTAGAGCTTATTTTCTTAATGTTGTACCATTTATGCTGGAAAAAACATTGTCGATACATAAAAAACGAGTGCAACACAACCCAAACCTATCCGAAACTCACCCGATCTCCTCAGGACCCCGTTCGAACATATCAACAAGTCCCATATCATAACAAATACCTACTCAAGGCCTCAAAACACACATAACAACATCAAAATGACAAATCACGCCTCAATTTGAAATCATTAAACTTGAAACTTCAAATTTCCACAACCAATGCCGAAACCTATCAAATCACGTCCGATTGACCTAAAATTTTGCACACAAGTCACATTTGACATTACAAACCTACTCCAACTTCCGAAATTGGAATCCAACCCCGATATCAAAAAGTCCACTCCCGGTCAAACTTTCCAAAATTTCAATTTTCGCCATTTCAAGCAAAATTCTACTGCTTTACATGTGATATTATGCCGCCTTAAATTTAAAATGTGTATAACAATGGATATTAATGTAAACTAACATATCTTCTTATTTCAACAAAAAATGATATTCCTTTTCATTCTTTTCCAATCTAAATAAGTAGATAACGAATGATAGATATAGACATACCATCATTATATATTTTGGTATATAATTAGTCGAATATAAGCAACATACGGATCAAATTTAACTGATTTATCAAATCAAGAAAATAATATTTCTAAGATAGTGAATTTCTGTTAAGTTGATTGGACTGTTCCTTAATATTTCAATTCCTATAAGGTTACACTTAGTTTAAAATTTAAATCATAACAGATGACAATTGTAAACATGCCTAACTTTTTGGTTTTGTCAGGTCCCGAGGTACGAGCCCGGGTTTGACTTTTTGGTTGACTTTGGAGTTTTGATTAAAGATTTGGACTTTATCACTTGGAATTATTTCCTTGGGCTTTATTTGATGTGTTTGAGTTATTTTTGGCCAGTTTCGAACCATTCGGAGATTGGTACGTGCGAAATACAATTTTTAGAGCACGTTTGGCTTGCTCGGTATTGGATTTGGCTTGTTCGAGGTAAGTAACACTTCTAAGCTTGATGCAGAGGGTATGAAATCTCGAATTGCATGTTATGTGATTGATGTTAAGGTGACATGCATGCTAGGTGAAGGGCGTGTGAGCGTGCACCGTGTGAACTGTCATTTAGTCGATTCCACAGAACTGTATATCCATCTTATTTGAACAATTTTACTGTACATTATATATTAGAGCACTTGACCTGTAATTTATGCTAGAAATCATGTTTAGGCTATATTCTGGCACTATTAGGACCCACATTGGTGGTTCTTTGCTGTTGAGTTATGTCCGTAATTGTAGTTATGTGCTCAGTCACATTCATCATTTTATATGTAACGACCCGACCGGTCGTTTCATGAGTTACCGCTCCGTTTCCCCCATTTCTGCTTCTTTATGTGTTGTTCAATTGTATTATATGGTATTATGTTAGTTGGTTCGGGTTCAGAGTGGTTTTGGAGAGGTTTGAGACACTTAGTCTCTTTTGAGTAAGCTTAAGTTGAAAAAGTCAGTCGGATGTTGACTTATGTGAAAAAGGATTGGGATGTAAATTTTAATGGTTTGGATAGCTTTCTTAGGTGATTTGGGACTTAGGAGCATGATTGTAATGTAATTTTTAGGTCTGTGGTAGATCTAGGCTTGAATTGGTGAAATTGGAATTTTGGCGTTTTTCGGTTGGTAGTGGAAATTTTGATATCGGGGTCGGAATGGAAATCCGAAAGTTGGATAGGTCCTTTGTGTCATTTGTGACGTGTATGCAAAATTTTAGGTCATTCGGAGGTGGTTTGATAGAATTTTTGATCGTTTGTGGAATTCGAAAGTTTTGGAATCCTTAGGCTTGAATCCGAGGGTGATTTGGTGTTTCCATGTTGATTCGAGTGTTCCGAAGATTGGTATAAGTTTGGATAGTGGTATATGACTTGTTCGTACTTTTGGTTGAGGTCTTGGGGGCCTCGGGATGATTTCGGATGGGTAACGGGAAGTTTGGAAATTAGTTGAGCAGCTTCAGCTGCTGAGTTTCTGTCATAACCGCACCTGCGGATTTGGGGACTGTAGGTGCGAGCCGCAGAAATGGTATATTGACCGCAGAAGCGGATGTCAACTGTTTGGGTGAGCATCACAGATACGGAAGGTATGTCGCACCTGCGAGCCCGCAGATGCGGAGATTGGGTCGCAGGTGTGGTAAGGGAAATTAAATGAAAAACTACAAAAGCGGTTGGATAGTCACAGAAGCAGTCCTGCAGATGCAGGAGATGGACCGCAGGTGCGATATCGCTGGGCAGAACATATAAATAGATGCCTTCGTGAAGTTTTGCTATGCTTCACCATTTTTGAAGACGGGAAGAGAGCTAGGGCTGAGATGTTTTAAGAAAATCGAAGGGTTTCAGTTGGGTAAGCTTCTTAAGCCTTATTATTTGTGTTTATGGCCATTTTTCCATTGTTTAATAACGGTATTAGTGGAAAATTAAGGAGGAAAGTTGGGAGATTAGGGCTTGGAATTTGAGACTTTGTTTTAGGGATTTGAGGGATCATTTTTGGTCGGATTTTGGTGTATTTGGTATGTATGAACTCGTGAGAGTGTAAGGATTCTAGTTTTGTGAATTTTATCGGAATCCGAGGCATGGACTTGGGGGGTCGAGTTTGACCAATTTCGGGATTTGTGATGTAATTTGATTATTTTTGCGTGGGCTTTGTTCCCTTAGCATATATTGATGTTATGGTTCTGATTTTGGTTAGATTCGGGGCATTTGGAGGCCGAAACGAGAGGAAAGGGCGTCGTGGGCTAGAGTTTGGCTTGACTTGAGGTAAGTAACGCTTCCAAACTTGGTTCTGAGGGTTCAAACCCCGAACTATGTGTTCTATGATTACTATTGAGGTGACGCAAATGCCAAGTGACGGGCGTGTGGGCGTGCACCGTGGGAATTGCGGCCTGGGTCATTCCATGGCACCGCTTAGTGACTCTTTCATGCTGATATTTGTGTTGAAATTATGTGATTAAGTTAATGAGCTACAAATCATGCTAATTATCCTATTAAGTCTTCACGCCAACACTATTGAGACCCGAAAGGTCGTTTCTTGCTGCCATGTCATTAGATTCATTTATATTTTGTACTCAGTCATGTTCATGCATATTATATCATGCCTCAGTCTTGATTATTGCTATTTGATATATCATATCATTGTTCGGGCCAGTATCCTGACATTTTTGAGCCCGTGTGTGTGAGACTGGAGAGTAATGACTGAGTGAGGCCGAGAGCCTAATATTGAGTGACAGTATGGGATCGGGCTGCACACCGCAGCGAGATAATGATCATGCCTTAATTGGCTTGTTATAGCGCTTGGGGATAAGAGAAGCCCTTCCGGAGTCTTTACACCCCTAGTGAGCGCAATTGATGATATTGAGGGATGGATCTTCCCTAGACATGGATCTTGTCCGAAGTATCGATACCTGGAGATGGATCTTCTCCATAGGGCTGGAATGGCCTTCCTCGGTACTGGATGACTGTGATCAGTGATGTGTATATATTCCGGGATGGATCTTCCCTGGGCCGGATGGCTATATACAGTACTGAGTGGTTGAGCACTTGTGAGTGGAGGTATACGTGACACTGATCATGCTATTTGTGCATTGGTACTTAAAGATTTTCCTGAGCTTATTACTCTATACTGGCCATGTTGTATTTACTTATTGCTGAGCTTTTACTTGAACTGCAAGCATGCCTACTTTTCCATACAGTTTATTTGTATACCTATTGAGATTTGGTTTGTCACTACCGTCAGTCCATAGTTTGGACTTGTTACTTACTGAGTTGGTGTACTCACGTAACCCCTTGCACCTTGTGTGCAGATCCAGGTATCTCAGGACACAGTAGCGGCTGCTGATCTTATCATTTGGATACTTTTCCTTGGAGAGTGTGAGGTAGCTGCCTGGCGACCGCAGTTCCGCCTTCTCCTTCCTTATCTTCCTTTTATTACTTTTGTTGGATATTCTCAGACTATGTAGTCTTGGTCATTTCAAACAGTTGTAGTATTTTGCTCATGACTTAGTGACACCCGAAGTCGGGCTGTACTTTCCTCTTGTTTTGAATTTCACTTATTTATTTTATCGGATTTCTATTAAAAACCTAGTTTTACTTAAGCCTTAACTGAAATATAAAGTATTTGGTAATAAGTTGGCTGACCTAGTATCACGATAGGCGCCACCACGGCCGGGTTGATTTTTGGGTCGTGACATTATATTATATCTCAGTCTCTGTTATTGTATATTGTCAAATATCACATCATTGATTATGGCTGCTTAGTATGAGCGTTGTGAGCCCGAGAGACTGGAGAGATTGGTAACTGAGTTGGGGCCTATGTGTAGATCAGATTGCACGCCGCAGCTAGCCTTATGGCTATATATATGTGGATCGGGTTACACGCCACAATGATCCTGATGCCTATATATATGTGGATCGGGTTGCACGCCGCAATGAGCCTTATGGTTATATATATATATATATGTGGATAGGGTTGCACGCTGCAACGAGCCTTATGGCATATATATATATATATATATATATATATATATATATATATATATATATATATATATAGATTGGGTTGCACGCCGCAACCGGCCTTATGGCTATATATGGATTAGGATGCACGTTGTAACAGGTATTGTACAGAGCTGAGTGACTGACGTGTTGAGTATTGAGCATGGTGAGAGAGAATATGAGACAGTGAGATTGAGTACTCTGAGAGTGTGAGTACATGAGTTCATCACTGAGATATATTGCATTTGACATGCGTACTTGAGAAACATGCACAGAGATGCATTTCCTTCTGCTGCCCGATTTTGGGGACATGCATGATTTCACTTGTATGTTGACATGTAGGCATAGAGATGTATTTTTCTCATGCTACCTGAAAATGAAACATCTTATTTATTGTTGAAAAGTTTTGAGAAATCATAGTTTTTAAACTTACTCATATGTTCTTGGTGTTTTCAGTGAAAGATTTGGGATTTACTGTTATACTTGAAAAGCATGCCATTTAATATAACTGTGAACGAGTTGAACATCTTATTTTTGAGTTCTTTTCTTGTATCATTTTTATTATATTGTTATGAACTATGGCTGGTTATTGGAGTTGGACTCTGACCTTTGTCCCAGCTTGTCACTACTTTCATTCTAAGGTTAGGTTTGTTACTTATTGAGTACATGAGGTCGGTTGTACTCATACTAAACTTCTACACCTTTCGTGCAGATGTTGCACGTTAATGTTGCTGCGTATGGCGGAAGCTGGACCTGAACATGTACATGCATTCCAGTTATGGCTATCACTTGTTCTTGGTAGCACTAGATTCGAATTTTGTTCATTTACATTCAAACAATTGTTGTACTTATTTCAGTTCAATCTTGTAAAAATCTAAATCTTAGAAGCTCATGATTTGTACTATTAGTCCTTGGATAATATATTAAGGTTCACTTATTTTATCATTCGTTTATCTCAATAAATCTCATTAAATTGGATAGTTGTTAACTGTCTTACCTAGTGGGTTGGGTTAGCCATTAAGACTAGTTGGATTTTGGATCGTGATAGTTAGGCTTTTGAATCACTCCATTTGACCTTATAAAGAAGGAGATATGTTGGTTTCAATATGTTGAAATAGTGCAGATTTTTAAATATGAATTCAGTGGCAATTTCGTAATTAATCTGAAAATCTTGTAACCCAATTCTTAGTAAAATGACCATGAATTCCTTATACGATATCGAACCTTGATGATTTCAGTTGCTATTGTTCCAAAATTAAGATACAGATATAATGGTTTAGTCGAAACACTAATCAAAGGCTTTTTTGCCCAATATGGTAAACGTTTTGCTCAAATCAACGTCGAAATTGAAAATAATCACCATACAACCCAAACTTATCCAAAACTCATCGGAATTTAACTAAACTTTGTGAACTTGTCCAAAATCATAATAAAAATTTATTGGAATAATTAAAACCTGATTCCGAGTCCGTTTACCTAAAAGTCAAACCTTGGTCAACTCTTCCAACTTCAAGCTTCTAAAACGAGAATTATTCTTCCAAATCAATCTCGAACCGCCCGAAATTGAAACCAACTATACACGCAAATCATAATATATAATATGAAGCTACTCAAAGTCTCAATCACCGAATGGAATGTTAAAGCTCAAAACGACTGGTGGGATCGTTACAACTTAGTTGTCACAAAGCCATGGAGCCTTTCCACGCAAGCTGCCAACATTTGGGAGGATCAAAGACAAGCGTGGAGGTCAATAATGCAACTTGGTACTTGTTCCTAGCAGTTGGATGTGTTTCATGCTGCAAAGCCTGCCCAGTAAAAGGGACCGCCCTGAAAGTCAAATCAAAACATGCTTGTTGTAGGTAATTGTCACGACCTAAGTTCTCCCTCCATGAACCGTCGTGATGACACCTAGTCTCTACGACTAGGTAATCCTAACATTTGCAAAAAAATGAGCTAAAACATAAAAGCTAACAATTAATAGGTAAATTTGAATAAGAAACTAAGATGTCGCTCGGCATATACAATAACTACTCTCAAATGTACATAAACTCTCCCAAAATCTGGAATCTCGTAAATCACAAACTACAGAATAAATACAGTAATGCTATACTCCAGAGTCTAAACAAATGAAATACAAGAAGTGTTCGATATGGGTAGGAGTAGAAAGGGATTTCGAGGTCTGCGGACGTGGCAGATATACCTTAAAGTCTCTATAGCTAGCTCACCTCACTGATAATGCGGTTGATAAGCGGTACCTGGATCTGCACGTGGAAAACATGTGCAGGGAAGGGCATGAGTACACCACAACAGTACCCAGTAACTATCAAGCCTAACCTCGATTGAGTAGTGCCGAGGCCAAGTCAGGGCCCTACTGGTATATATATAATAAAATATAACAAAATGAATTATCGCAGTAAAAATAAATACTGAAATTTAACAAGAATGTAAGCATAGAAGAACAATAGCTCAGAACATAGAGATAACAACAAGGGATCTCACAGGATACCGTCTCGTAGTCCCAAATGTAAAGTTGTAGGGGAGGATCTCCCGAAATACCGTTACGTAGTCCCAAAGTAAATATGCAGTGCTGGAGGATCTCCCGAAATATCGTTCCGTATTCCCAAAGTAAATATGCAAGGGGATCTCCTAGAATACCGTTCCATATTCCCAAAGTAAATATGCAGCTCAAACAATAGAAATGACAGTTACAGCAAGAAAACCCACAGTTTAGACTAAATACAAGTCAATGAAGAAGCAAGAAGTTCACTAAGCATGCTGCACAGAGTTCAGGTAAGGAATTAAGACATGTAGACAAGATATTCTAGACTAAATAGGATAATTACATATGCTAGTGTAGCTCAATTAAAGGAAAACAAATATTTTACTTAATGAAAATGGAGTTTTGTAACAAATAGCATGTGTACGCACTCGTCACCTCATGTATAAGGAGCTCATACATCGAAAACAGTACCAAATCTTAAGGGGAGTTCCACCACACAGGGTTAGGCAAGTCACTTACCTCGAACTAAGCTCAACTCAATCCGTAACAATGCTCTTTCCACGAATATCCAGCTCCGAATGGCCTAAATCTAGCCAAATCAATTACATAACGTAAATATAGCTACAAGAAACTAATCTAGCTAATGAATTCTAGGCTAAAGCAAGAAATTAGAAAAATGCCCAAAAAGCCTCCCCTGGCCCACGTCTTGAAATCGAGTAAAAGTCACAAAATACAAACACACATTCACTCACGAGTCTAACCATACCAAATTTACTCAAATCCGATAATAAAATCTCGATCAAAACCCCAAAATTCGGCCTAAGAACATTCCTCAAATTTTTCCAAATTTTTATCCCAAATCCGAAATTAAATAATAAAATTAATGATAGATTAGTAGGATATAACCAAAATCGAGTTAGGAATCGTTACCTAATTGATATCTCTGAAAATCCCTCAAAACCTCATCCAAATCCGAGCTCCCAAACTCAAGTTTTGATAAAAATGGCCAAACCTTCATTTTTGAAATGTTTAAAACTACCCAGGTGAACCTTTTTCGTGAACGCAGTCAAAGCCTCGCGTTCGCGAAACACAAGCTGCTTCAGTCCAAAAAAATACTCATTGCGAACGCGGGACACTCATCGCGAATGTGTAGGCTATTATACCTGGAGTTCATCTGACCGTTGACTCTACGCAAATGCGATGTCCTTATCGCGAACGTGTAGCCTTAGCGCTCCTTACCTTCGTGAACGTAGGAACAATGTCACGAACATGAAGAACAAACCCAGCTGGCCTCTTAGATTACCTACGCGAACGCGAGACCTCCCTCGCGAACGCGATGAAGGAATTGTCTGCAATAACACACCAGAAAATCTGCCATCTCCCAAAGTCCAAAAATGATTCGTTAAGCACCCGAAACTCACCCGAGGCCCCCAGGAGCTCAACCAAACATACCAACCAATCCTAAAACACCATATGAACTTAGTCGAACCCTCAAATCACATCAAACAATGCTAAATTCACGAATCACTCTCCAATTCAAACTTAATAAAACTTGAAGCTTCAAATTTTCACAATCGATGCTGAAACCTATCAAACCACGTCCGATTGACCCCAAATTTTGCACACAAGTCATATTCAACATTACGGACCTACTCCAACTTCCAGAATTGGATTTCGACCTCGATATCAAAAATTCCACGACCGGTCCAAATCTCCAAAAATTCGACTTTCGCCATTTCAAGCCTAAATGAGCTACAGACCTCCAAAATACAATCCGGACATGCCTCTAAGCCCAAAATCACCAACGGAGCTGACGAAATTGAAAGAACTCCATTTCGGAGTCGTCTTCACACAACTCCGACTATGGTCCAAGTATTAAGACAATCCTTCGTTTAGGGACAAAGTGTCCCAAAACACTCCAAAGACCAAAATGAAACCTCCCGACAAGTCACAATAGCAGAAGTAAATATGGGGAAAGTAGTTAATAGGGGATCGGGACTCTAACTCTCAAAACGACCGGCCGGGTCGTTATAGTAATAGTGGACTGGCTCCCAAGCAACCCTTTCTTCTTCTAGTTAGACACCTTTAGGGTATATTATCTTGTAATTTAGGCCAAGTAGTGGCTGGCTCAATTATATTGACATGTATAGACCTTAAGGCAAGGCATCTTATACTTTGTATTTTCCCTCTTATCAAGTAAATCTGAAAATTGGCTTTGGCCTCCAAATTTTTGCATGTCTTTACTTTCATTGTCTTTGTATATGTGTGTATTTGCCCAGCTTAAGCATGACTTGGAGCTTAGTTTTTTGGTAGTACTGAAGCTTTGGATAACATATAGGCTGTCAAAGTTGTCTGCACGCGACCTACTTGAGTTAAGCAAGTGAAAGGTGGTATCAGAGCAAACGATGAGCATGGAAAACGATGGAGATGATATTGTTCAAGGCAAGATTCATGGGAGAGACGACTCACTCATAAGGAAGAAGAAGCAGAAGAAGAGAGGCACGAGTAAGGTATGAGATCCTACCATGGGTGTGACAAGCGAGGGTCTGACTTATGATCCACCACCACAAGACGTTTTCCATGGAGAAGAAAGTGATGGTTCTGCTTCAGGCATTTGGGTGGGCGAATAGATCTCACCAAGGATGGTTTTAGCTTCTTTAAACCAGTGCATAGAAGTTGTTGAAGTAAGTTTCAGCTCGCTTGAGTCTACTGGTCTAGAAGAGTTAGGAGACATCAAGGAGGCACTAGACAATCTAACTGACAAGCACAAGGAAGGACTGACCAACCTTGAGTTGCATTGCAAGGGGAAGTTGATGCCCTAAAGAAACAACTAAAGGCAGCAAAACTCGTTGATGGCACTGGTCTGGTGATGGTTCCTGAGACCAAGATTGAGGCCCTTAAACCCAAAGAGATCAAGGGCGAGAGGAGCTCATGATGTTGAGAACTTCATTTAGAAGATGGAGGACTACTTTGATGATAAAAATAAAGAATTTATGTTAAATTTTACTATTGTTGGCCAAAATCATATTTTAGAGCTTAAGTCCAAACATATGACTTAGTTTTAAGAAGCCCAATGTCACGACCCTGGTTCGCCCTTTGTGAACCATCATGACGACACCTAGTCTCTACGACTAGGTAAGCCTAAAAATGCGAAAATAAACCAATTTGCGGAAGAAATAATTAAAAACCGAAGTAGTGAAATAAAATAGTAATTTAAAGTGCCTCTTGGCATACACAATATCAACTCTCGAAAGCTAAATACATTTCCCAAACCCCAGAATCTCATGATCACAAGCCTTTGAAAGTCTACAAACGTCTAACTCCAGAATATCTAACAAAGACACAAAGTACGGAAGGGCTAATACAAAAAGGAGAGTAGAAAGGGATTCTTCGGTCTGCGGACGCGACAGAAATACCTCAGAGTCTCTATGAACGCCTCACCTCAAATATGATAAGTCTGAGTGGAGTTACCTGGATCTGTACATGAAAAACATGCACAGAAAGGGCATGAGTACACCACAGCGGTACTCAGTAAGTGTCAAGCCTAACTCGGTCGGGTAGTGACGAGGAAGGTTAGGGCCCTACTGAGATAAAATAAAAAATATAAGGTATGATAGAATAAGACAACTAGTACAGTTGAAAGCTAACAATAAGAATTTAATACAGGAAAATAAGGAACTCAATAACTGAAATAGAGGCAAAACAATCACAAGGAGAAAATACCAATCCTCACAAGAATAATAACCGGGGATCTCTTAGTATCCCGAGGATCTCTTAGTACCCTCAATATATGCTAGGGATTCTCTTGGTATCCCGAGGATCTCTCGGTATCCTCAATATACGTGCTAGGGATCTCTCGGTATCCATAGGATCTCTTGGTATCCTCAATATACGTATTGGGGATCTCTCAGTATCCCGAGTAACTCTTGGTATCCTCAATATACGTGCTAGGGATTCTCGGTATCCCGCACCTCAACTCAAATAATAAATACGTGCAAGGGATCTCCCGGGATGCCGTCCCATAGTCCCAAAGTAAAACACGTAGCGACAGCACAAGGAATACACAAATAAGCTCAATATCGTACCAAGTAAACATGTAATTCTAACCTAACAAGCTTCACATAATGCAATTAAGGCAGTTTAATCAAATAAGCAATTAAGTCAATTAAACATGCTTTTCTAAGCTAACAACATGCTTAAATTGCAAGTACTATAAAACAAGAAAAAGGAACATAATGGAAATTACTTAAAGAAAATTGGATTTTCAACAATTAGCTCAAGTACGCACTTGTCACCTCACGTACAAGGCATTTCAATTATCAAATATACCAAATCTTAATGGGAAGGTCGCCCACACAAGGTTAGGCAAGCCACTTACCTCGAACCAGCTCAAATCAACCTGAAACCACGCTCTTGCCACGAGTACTCAACTCCAAATGGCCCAAATCTATTCAATTCAATTATATAATATAGATAACACTTCAAGTAACTGATTCTACAATTAAATTCTAAGCTAATGCGCGAAATTTGATAAAATGACCAAAATGCCCCTCAGGCCCATGTCTCGGAATCGTGTGAAATTTATATTTCTAGAACCCTCACACTCTCACGAGTTCAGTCATACCAAAAGTACCAAAATCGGACCTCAAATGGTCCCTCAAATTATCACTCAAAAGTCTCTAATTAGTCAAGCCCTAACCCCCAGATTACTACCGATTTTCCTTAAATTTTCATGCTTATAATGATAAAAATCACCTCAATAACGAGTTTAGGGACCAAAGACCTTACCCCAATGAATTCCTATAAAATCTCTCTTGAAAATACTCCCTAAGGCTTCTTCCTGTTTGAAAAGAGGTGAAAATAGCTCAAATTCGCGAAGGCAAGAATTTATATGTTCTGCCTAGTTAAAACGCATCTGCGACCCTTGGATCGCACCTGCGGTCCCGCTTTTGCGGAGCCAAGGTAGCATCTGCGACTTCTCATTAAATCAACTTTCCGCACATGCGGTCTCGCAGGTGTGTTACCCTTCTCACACATGCGGCCCCGGGAATTGGACCGAATTTCCGCTTCTGCGGTGCCGCACCTGCGGTCCCACACACGTAAGTGCGGTTATGACAGGTTCAGCAATGCAAAATCTTCCTAAGTCCAAATTCAACTTCCGCCAAGCACCCGAAACTCACCCGAGACCCTCGGGACCTAAACCAAACATGCCAACCAATCCTAAAACATCATTCACTTGTTCCAAACTTCAAAATGCTCAAAACGACATCAAAACACCAATTTAGCATCGGATTCAAGCCTAAGAACTTCAAAACTAACAAATTACGCTTTCGATCAAAAAGTCTATCAAACCTCGTCCGAATGACCTAAAATTTTGCACACACATCACATTCAACACTATGGAGCTACTCTAACTTTCATAATTCCATTCCGACCCTCGGATCAAAATCTCACTATCGAACCGGAAACTTCAAAATTCGACTTTCGGCATTTCAAGCCTAAATTAACTACGGACCTCCAAAACACAATCTGATCATGCTCCTAAACCTGAAATCACCCAACGGAGCTAACAGAACCATCGAAATTCCATTCTGAGGCCGTCTTCACACTACTCCGACTACGGTCAAACTTTTCCCAAACTTAAGCTCTCATTTAGGGACTAAGTGTCCCAAAACTCTCCGAAACTCAAAACTGAACATCTCGGCAAATCAAAATAGCAGAAATAAACACGGGAAAAGTAGTTAATAGGGGATCAGGGCGTTAATTCTTAAGACGACCGACTGGGTCGTCACATCCACCTACACTTAAACATTCGTTCGTCCTCGAACGAGCATAGAGACATACCTGAAGTAGTGAAAATATGAGGGTAACGGCTGCGCATATCCTGCTTCGTCTCCCAAGTCGCCTTCTCGATCGGCTGACCCCGCCACTAAACCTTTACTGATGCAATGTTCTTTGACCTTAGCTTTCGAACCTGCCTTTCCAATATCGCCGTTGGCTCCTCAACATAAGATAGATCCTTGTCCAACTGGACTAAACTGAAATCCAACATGTGCGACAGATCTCCCTGATACCTCCGGAGCATCAAAACATAAAATACCGGATGAACACCTGCCAAGCCGGGAGGTAAGGCAAGCTCATAAGCAACCTACCCAACACGCCTCAATATCTCAAAAGGGCCAATAAACCTTAGACTCAACTTCCCCTTCTTTCCAAATCTCATAACGCCCTTTATAGGCGAAACCCGAAGCATAACCCGCTCTCCAAACATATAGGAAACATCACGAACCTTTCGGTCCGCGTAAATCTTCTGTCTGGACTGGGCTATACGGTATCTATCCTAAATCACTTTAACCTTCTCGAAAGCATCCTAAACGAAGTCTGTGCCCAATAATCCGGCCTCACCTGGCTCAAACCAACCCACCAGGGATCTGCACCGCCTACCATATAAAGCCTCATACGGTACCATCTGAATGTTGGACTGATAGCTATTGTTGTAGGCAAACTCCGCCAATGGCAAGAACTGATCCCAAGACCCTCCAAACTCAATCACACATGCACAAAGCATATCCTCAAGAATCTAAATAGTGCGCTCGGACTGTCCGTCCATCTAAGGGTGAAATGTTGTACTCAACTCCACCCGAGTACCCAACTCATGCTGAATGGCCCTCCAGAACCGTGATGTGAACTGAGTACCTCTATCTGAAATGATGGAAACTAGAATACCATGCATACGAAAAATCTCCTAGATATAAATCTCCGCCAGACGCTCTGAAGAATAGGTAGTACACACAGGAATGAAGTGCGTGGACTTGGTCAGCCGATCCACAATTACCTAAATAGCATCGAACTTTCTCAAAGTCTATGGGAGCCCAACTACAAAGTCCATGGTGATCTGCCCCGACTTCTACTGCGGCATCTCTATCTGCTGAAGCAACCTACCCGGTCTCTGGTGCTCATACTTTACCTGCTGACAGTTGAGGCACCGAGCTACAAATCCAACTATATCTTTCTTTATCCACCTTCACCAATAGTGCTGCCTCAAATCCTACTACATCTTCATGGCACCCGGATGAATGGAATACCGCAAATTATGGGCCTCTTCCAGAATCAACTCTCGAAGTCCATCAACATTGGGTACACAAATCCGACCCTGCATCCTCAATACCCCGTCATAACCAATAGTCACATCTCTGGCATCACCATGGTAAACCTTGTCCTTGAGGACAAGCAAATGAGGGTCATCATATTGACGCTCCCTGATATGATCAAATAAGGAAAACCGAGAAACCATACAAGCTAGAACCCAATTGGGCTCCGAAAGAACCAATCTCACAAACTGGCTCGCTAAGGCCTGAACATCCATTGCCATAGGCCACTCTGATACTGATAAATAAGCCAAATTCCCCAAACTCTCTGCTCGGCGACTCAAGGCATTGGCCATCACTTTGGCCTTACCCGGGTGATACAAAATAGTGATATCATAGTCCTTTAGCAACTCTAACCACCTCCTCTGGCGCAAATTTAGATCCTTTTGCTTGAACATCTGCTGCAAGCTCCGATGATCAGTATAAATCTCACAAGGAACCCCATACAAATATTGACACCGGATCTTTAGGGCGTGAATAATGGCAACTAACTCAAGGTCGTGGATGGGATAGTTCTTTTCGTGAACCTTCAACTGTCTGGACGTGTAGGCAATCACCCTACCGTCCCGCATCAAAACCACTCCAAGGCCAATCCTCGAGGAATCACAATAGAAAGTGTAAGACCCCAAACCTGTAGGCAATATCAAAATTGGGGCTGTAGTCAAAGCTGTCTTGAGCTTCTGAAAACTTGCCTCACACTCTTCCATCCACTGAAATGGAGCACCCTTCTGGGTCAGTCTGGTCATAAGGGCTGCAATCGATGAAAACCCCTTAACAAAATGATGGTAGTAACCCGCCAAGACAAGAAAACTGTGGATCTATGTAGCTGAGGATGGTCTGGGCCAACTCTGCACGGCCTCTACTTTCTTTGGATCCACCTGAATACCCTCACTCGACACCACGTGGCCTAAGAATTCCATGGAATCCAACTAAAACTCGCATTTCGAGAACTTAGCATATAACTTCTTTTCTCTCAAGGACTGAAGCACTGTCCTCAGGTATTGTTCATGATCTTCCCGACTCCAGGAATACACCAGAATATCATCAATAAAGGCAATGATAAACGAGTCAAGATATGGCCAAAACACATTGTGCATCAAATCCATAAAGGCTGCTGGGGCATTGGTCAGCCCAAATGACATAACAAGGAACTTGTAATGACCATATCGAGTCCTAGAGGTAGTCTTCGGGATATCTGGCTCCCGAATCTTTAATTAATGGTAACCTGAGCGCAAGTCAATCTTAGAAAACACTCGTGCTCCCTGAAGCTGGTCAAACAGATCATTAATACGAGGCAAAGGATAACGGTTCTTCACTGTAACTTTGTTCAACTGGCGATAATCAATACACATACGCATAGATCCATCCTTTTTCTTCACAAACAAGACAGGATCACCCCAAGGTGATACACTGGGATGAATAAAACCCTTATCAAGCAATTCATGTAACTGATCCTTCAACTCAGGAGAAGCTATACGATACAGAGGAATAGAAATAGGCTGAGTGCCCAGCAACAAATCAATGCCAAAATCAATATCTCTATCAAGCGGCATGCCCAAAAGATCAACTGGAAACATATCGGGAAAATACCATACTACTAGGACTGAATCAACTGAAGAGGTATCAATACTGACATCTTTCACATAAGATAAATACGCATCACACCCCTTCTCAACCATTCGTTGAGCCTTAAGTAAAGAAATAACTCTACTGGGGGTGTGATCTAAAGTACCCCTCCACTCAACATGTGGTACACCTAGAATAGCTAGCGTCACGGTTTTGGCGTGACAATCAAGAATAGCATAATGGGGTGACAACCAGTCCATGTCCAAGATAATATCAAAATCTACCATCCTGAGCAACAATAAATCGGCTCTGGTGTCAAAACCAGTAAGAGAAACCAAACACGACCGATAAATACGGTCCACAACAAGAGAATCATTCACATGAGTAGAAACATAAATAGGGGAACTCAAAGAATCCCGAGGTACACCCAAATGTAGAGCAAAATAAGAAGACACATAAGAGTAGGTGGAGCCTAGATCGAATAGAACCGATGCATCTCTGTGACAAACCAGTATAATACCTATGATGACAGAATCGGAGGCAACAACCTCGGTACGGGTAGGAAGGGCATAGTATTGGGCCTAGCCTCCCCCTCTAGGGCGACCTATGCCTCCCTGACCTCTACTTCTAGCTGGCTTAGCAGGTGGGGTAGCAACTGGAGTTGTAACCATAGCTTGAGAACTCCGCGGGGAACACTATGGCTGATAAGTCTGTAGAGGCACACTCCTCCCAAGTCTAGGGCAATCCCTCAATCTTCCTAGCAATGCTCACCACCTGCTGATAAGAAATGTCCATATCCAACTCATGATCTATGCTAGACCTGATGCTTGGAATAAGCCCCTTAATAAACCAGCGAACCCTCTCGCGAACAATAGAAATCAAGGCTGGTGCATGTCTAGACAAACTAGTGTAACAGACAGCATACTCTGAGATAGTCGTAGCACCCTAGAGCAAATGTTTAAACTCTGCACGCCATGCATCTCTAAGGCTCTGAGTAACATACTCTCTCAGGAAGAGATCTAAAAACTGAGTCCAATTCAGTGAAGCAACCTCATTTGGACTGTCTAACTCATAGATGCGCCACCACTCATAGGCAGCTCCTCGAAGCTGGAAGGTAGTGAAGGAAACCCTACTCGCCTCTGATATACCCATGGTACGAAGAATGCGGTAACACTCATCTAGAAATCCTATAGCATAATCCGATGCTAGACCACTGAATAAAGGAGTCTTGTACTTCTTAAACCTCTCAAGCCTTATCTACTCATCCTCTGAAACGGCTACCCTGTCCTCGGGATGATCTCGGACTGTAGGTTGTACAGGAATATTCTTAAGGACCTGCTCAACATGCACTCACTGCTCAAGAGTGACGGCAGCAGGAGTCTGTGCTCCTTCCCCGGCCTGAGATGTAGCTACAGTAAGGGGAAGCAACCCTGCCTGAGCCAAAGTGGTGTACATGCTCATGAATTGTGCCAGAGTCTCCTGAAGTGCTGGAGTAGTAGTAGCAGTAGGCGTATCAGGTGCCTGGACTCCGGCTGGAACTGCTGGTGGTACCTCAGTGGCAACTCGTGCAGGTGCTCTGGCTACACCACGTGTGCGTCCTCAGCCTCTACCCCAGCCCCGCCCTCTGACAGCTGCAGTAGGGGGCGTAGGTTCCTGATCATCTCGGGTAGCACGGGTCCTCACCATCTATGAGAGAATAGAAGATAGAAGTTTAGAATTGTGACATCAAATCTCGCACGACAAGGAAATCAAATGAAGTAGAATTTTTCTAACAGTTACATAACCTCTCACAGATAAGTACAGACGTCTTCGTACCTATCTACGAGACTCTAATAAACCGGCTTGTGATTCATGACTCCTATGAACCTAGAGCTCTGATACCAACTTGTCAAGACCCCGATTCGCCCTATGTAAACCATCGTGATGGCACCTAGTCTCTACGACTAGGTAAGCCTAACAATGCGGAAATAAACCAATTTGCAGAAGAAATAATTAAAAATTGAAGTAGTGAAATAAAACAGTAATTTAAAGTGCCGCTTGGCATACACAATATCAACTCTCGAAAGCAAAATACATTTCCCAAAACCCGAAATCTCATGATCACAAGCCTTTGAAAGTCTACAAACATCTAACTCCAGAATATCTAGCAAAGACACAAAGTACGGAAGGGCTAATACAAAAGGGAGAGTAGAAAGGGACTCTTCGGTATGCGAACGCGGCAGATATACCTCGGAGTCTCTATGAACGCCTCGCCTCAAGCGTGATAAGTTTGAGTGGAGGTACCTAAATCTGCCCATGAAAAACATGCATAGAAAGGGCATGAGTACACCACAGCGGTACTTAGTAAGTGCCAAGCCTAACCTTGGTCGAGTAGTGACGAGGAAGGTTAGGGCTCTACTGAGATAAAATAAAAAAATATAAGGTATGACAGAATAAGATAAGCAGTACAGTTGAAATCTAACAATAAGAATTTAATACAGGAAAATAAGGAACTCAATAACTGAAATAGAGGCAAAACAATCACAAGGAAATACCGCTCTTCACAAGGATAATAACCGGGGATCTCTCAGTATCCCGAGGATCTCTTAAAACCCTCAATATATGCCAGGGATTCTCTTGGTATCCTGAGGATCTCTCGGTATCCTCAATATATGCTAGGGATCTCTTGGTATCCCGAGGATCTCTTCGTATCCTCAATATACATGCCAGGGATCTCTCGATATCCCGATGATCTCTTGGTATCCTCAATATACGTGGTAGGGATCTCTCAGTATCCTGAGGATCTCTTGGTATCCTCAATATACGTGATAGGGATCTCTCGGTATACCGCACCTCAGTTCAAATCATAAATACGTGCATGGGATCTTCCGAGATGTCGTTCCGTAGTCCCAAAGTAAAACACACGGCGACAACACAAGGAATACTCAATTAAGCTCAATTTCGTACCAAGTAAATAGGTAATTCTAACCTAACATGCTTCACATTATGCAATTAAGGCAATTTAAGCAAATAAACAATTAAGTCAATTAAACATGCTTTTCTAAGCTAACAACAGGCTTACATTGCAAGTAGTATAAAATAGGAAAAAGAAACACAATTGAAATTACTTAAAGAAAATTGGATTTTCAAAAATTAGCTCAAGTACGCACTCGTCACCTTACGTACAAGGCATTTCAATTATCAAATATACCAAATCCTAAGGGGAAGGTCCCCCCACACAAGGTTAGGCAAGTCATTTACTTCGAACCAGCTCAAATCAACCCGAAACCACGCTCTTGCCACGAGTACTCGACTCCAAATGGCCCAAATCTATTCAATTCAATTGCATAATATAAATAACACTTCAAGTAACTGATTCTTCAATTAAATTCTAAGCTAATGCGCGAAATTAGGTAAAATGACCAAAATGCCCCTCAGGCCCACATCTCGGAATCAAGTGAAATTTTCATTTTCAGAACCCTCACACTCTCACAAGTTTAGTCATACCAAAATTACCAAAATCGGACCTCAAATGGTCCCTCAAATCATCACTCAAAGGTCTCTAATTAGTCAAGCCCTAACCCCCAAATTACTACTGATTTTCCTTAAATTTTCATGCTTATAATGATAAAAATCACCTTAATAATGAGTTTAGGGACCAAATACCTTACCCCAATGAATTTATATGTTCTGCACAGTTAAATCACATCTGCGGCCTTGGGACTGCACCTGCGGTCCCGCTTCTATGGAGCCAAGGTCGCATCTACGACTTCTCATTAAAGCAACTTTACGCTTCTGCGATAGACTTTCCGCACTTGCGGTCTCGCAGGTGCGTTACACTTATTGCACCTGCGGCTCCGGGAGCTGGACCAAATTTCCGCTTCTGCGGTCCAATAGCCGCTTCTGCAGCACTGCACCTGCGGTCCCACACATGTATGTGCGGTTATGATAGGTTCAGCAATGCAAAATCTTCCTAAGTCCAATTTCAACTTCCGTCAAGCACCCAAAACTCACCCGAGACCCTCGGGACCTAAACCAAACATGACAACCAATCCTAAAACATCATTCAAACTTGTTCCAACCTTCAAAATGCTCAAAACGACATCAAAACACCAATTTAACATCGGATTCAAGCCTAATAACTTCAAAATTCACAAATTACGCTTTCGATCAAAAAGTCTATCAAACCTCGTTCGAATGATCTGAAATTTTGCAAAGCCATCAAATTCAACACTACGGAGCTACTCCAACTTTCAGAATTCCATTACGACCCTCGGATCAAAATCTCACTATCGAACCAGAAACTTTAAAAATTCGACTTTCGGCATTTCAAGCCTAAATTAGCTACGGACCTCCAAAACACAATATGATAATGCTCCTAAACCTGAAATCACCCAACAAAGCTAATGAAACCATTAGAATTCCATTCCGAGGCCGTCTTCACACTGTTCCAACTACGGTCAAATTTTTCCCAAACTTAAGCTCTCATTTAGGGACTAAGTGTCCTAAAACTCTCCGAAACTCAAAATCGAACATCCCGGCAAATCAAAATAGCATAAATAAATATAGGGAAAGCAATTAATAGGGGATCGGGGTGTTAATTCTTAAGACGACCGGCCTAGTCGTCACATCCAAAAAGTCCAAGAGTCTCAAGATTGATCTCAAGAAGCCAAGATTCTTTCATTCTTAAAATAGGATTTATTGTTTCTTTACAAGAAGCTAAAAAAATTTAAGAATCTCAAGATTGATCTCAAGAAGCCCAGATTATTTCCTTCTTAAAATAGGATTTATTGTTTCTTTATAAGAAAAGATTTCTTGTCTCCTTTCCTTGGTAGGTTTAGACTTTCTTTCTTGTCCTCCTTTTAGAATAAGGATTTTTTTAATAGGATTCTAGTTTATTTTCCTCGTAGAATAGAAATTTTACTTTCCTTATCTTTAGCTATTTTATTTTCGTAATAGAATAGGAATTGAAGTCATCAAAGAAGAGACCCCAGACCTGTATAAGGATTCTCATGCCTTGTTGTGATGACCCGGCCAGTCGTCTCATGATTTACCACTTTGTTTCCCCCATTTCTGCTTCTTATTGCTTTGTATAATGGTTCTATATGTGATTGGGTTGATTGGTTAGGGTTCAGAATGGAATTGGTAAGGTTTGAGACACTTAGTCTCTTTTGTGGAAGGTTAAGTTGGAAAAGTCAACTAGATATTGACATATGGGTTAGAGGGCTCAGATGTGGGTTTCGATGGTTCGGTTAGCTTTGGGAGGTGATTTGGGACTTAGAAGCGTTATCAGAATGAGTTTTGGAGGTCCGGAGTACATTTAGGCTTGAATTGGCGAAAATGGATTTTTGGCGATTTTTGGTTGGTAGGTAAGATTTTGATATAGGGGTTGGAATGGAATTCCGAGAGTTACAGTAGCTCCATTGTGTCATTAGGGATGTGTGTGTAAAATATCAGGTCATTCAGACGTGGTTTGGTTGGGTTTTTGATCAAAAGCGAAATTCGGAAGATTTTTGGAAACTTAAGCTTGAATCCGATGTATTTTGGTTGATTTGATGTTGTTTGAGGGGTTTTGAAGATTGGTACAAATTTGAATAAGGTTTTGGGATATGTTAGTGCCTTTGGTTGAGGTCACAGAGGTCCTCGGGTGAGTTTCGGGTGGTCAATCGGACCATTTCATGAAGTTTGGAATTGTAGAAATTTGCTGCTCAGTGTTGCAGACAAATGACCTTCGGATTCGCGAGAGGGGAGCCGCGATCGCGAAGGGTTAGCTGGAAAAGGCTGAGATTTTGGCCTCGCATTCTTGAAGGGCTGGGATGTGATTCACCGTGTTCGCGAGGTAAGCTCCGCGTTTGCATAGACGAAATTGGCCAGCTGCGTTTGAGGTGTTTTGTTCATCGCATTCGCAGGTGAGGGAGGGAGTTTGCGAAGAGTCAGTTTATGGAACCATCGCGTTCGCGAGTGGCATGACGCGATCGCGAAAGAGGAATTTTGGTCAACGGTAATTTGTGCTTCGTGAACGCGAGGCTTTGACCGCATTCGCGAAGAAGGAATTAAGGCCTGTGCAGAATGTTTAAATACTCCTCTTGTCTGCTTTATTTCTTCCATTATTGATCGTTTTTGGAGCTTTTTGAAGGATATTGAAGAGAGATTCAAGGGGAATCACTTGGAGGTAAGATTCTTAGACTTAAAAGTCGATTCTAATGTGAATTTCACCTAAATAATCATGGAAATTAAGCCAAAAAAATTGAAGAACTAGGGCTTGGAAACTTAGACCTTTGCTTGAGGATTTGAAGGACCATTTGAGGTCAGATTTTAGAATTTTTGATATGTATGAACTCGTGGGGAGACAAGGAATCTATTGATGTAAATATTATCGAATTTCGAGATGTGGGCCCGGGGGTCGGGTTTTGGTAATTTCGGGATTTGTGTTGTATATTGATTATTATCGCTTGGGCTTCATTCCCCTAGCATATTTTGACACCGTAATTCTGATTTTGGATAGATTCGACGCGAGTGGAGGCTGATTCGAGGGGCAAGGGCGTCGCAAGCTAGAGATTTGACCGGTTCGAGGTAAGTAATGATTGTAAATGATGTTCTAAGGGTATGAAACCCCAGACTTGCACATCCTTGTGCTATATTGAGGTGACGCACATGCTTGATAACGAGTGTAGGGTCATGCACTATTGGGTATTGTGACTTAGTCTGTCCCGAATGTCTATTTTACCGCGTATTTAACTGAAATCTATTTGCTATCATCATGATTTGGGCTGAATGTCATATTTGGGCCTTGTGCCAACTATTTGAATCCTTCGGGGATTTTTATTGATATTTTCTCACTGTTTTGACTTTATACTTGAACTCAATCATGATATATTTCACTATTTTCGTACTCAGCCATGTTTACTATGTTTTAAATACTTCAATGATCTTTTAAATGATAATTAGGCTGAGAATCACTATTTTACTATTGCCCGAGGGGCTTGTGAGGATTTCGACTAAGTAAGGCCGAGGGACTATGTTGTGAGGAAACATTTGATACTGATTATGAGGCCGAGGGCCTGAGATATGTACGCCAAAAGGTGGCTTGATTGATATGAGGCCGAGGGCCTAGTGATGATGCCACGAGGTGGCTTGATATTGCGTTTGGGCCGTAAGGGGCCCCTCCAGGAGTCTGCACTCTCCTAGTGAGCGCGGGTACCCATTGTGATGTTAGATTGAACCCAAGGGGCTGGTACTGTTCTGAGATGTTGCCCAAGGGGTTGGTATTGTTCTGAGATGTTGCCCAAGGGGCAGATTTGTCGATACGGTGCCCGAGGGGCGAACCTTTATGTGTTTATATTTTCTTAATTGCTTGTCAATTACCATGCTTATTGTTGATAAAGGCTTTTCATGAAGTTAAATTTGATTTAAAGGATTTTTACCGATCTTTCCCTGGTTTATTGTTTTAAATAGCTTTTACTGCTTTATTATAGCATGCTTTTGTGCCTTACGTAATTTCCTGCTTTCAGTCTTTATTTATGATTATTACTCACTGAGTTGGAGTACTCACTTTACTCCCTGCACCCTATGTGCAGATTCAGGCATATTTGGTCCCGCTCCTGAGTGTTGATCATTTCCGGCTCAGGCGGATACGAGGAGTCTCTAGGTAGCTATTGGCGTTCGCAGCCCGGAGCTCTTCCCTATCTTATTCCTTCATGTTCTTAGTTTTCTGTATTAAACTATGTAGTTTGATTTGGAGTATTCCATGTTGTTAGATGCTCATGACTAGTGACACCCCGGTATTGGGCTGTGTTGGGTTGTATTCCGCAAATTATGCTATTATCTGTTAACTTTGGATTATCTTACCATGCTGTAGATTTATTTCTTATCGTTTAACTGTTAATAATTGGAAATGGGAAATGTCAGCTGGCTTGTCTTTACGAGAGGCGCCATCACGACCGAGTCCGGGTTTAGGGTCGTGACAAGTTTGTATTAGAGCTTAGGTTACATAGGTCTCACGAGTCATGAGCAGGTTTAGTAGAGTCTCGTAGATCGGTACGGAGACATCTGTACTTATCCTCGGGAGGCTGCAGAACCTTTAGGAAAAACTTCACATTCTTGAATTCTTATCTTGCGTCTTTGATTTAGCTTGAAAAGTAACTCTTTGAATTCCCTCCACGCGTTCGTATGCGCGCATGATGTTGGTCCAGTCTGGAGGACTCGAGGCCGGATTTTGCCTATAGCTTGAGCCCTGAGTTGTTGATTTAGTGTGCGCGTGTTTCTGGATCCATATGTTATGTTGTGTCCCTATTAAGGGAGGTGGTGACTAGATAGTTACATGATGAGTGTGATATGACTGAGAGATGTATTCATGTGATTTGGAAGTGACGCGAAGAGTCTGTTGGGGGATAGAAGGACTATTAAGTGCTCGATTTTTATCTTGATTTGAGGTATAGCCCCGAGTTATGGGTGTGTAAAGAATCTTTCCATATTTCCTAGTTGGGAGTGGAGTAAATTTCATGTTGTGGCCTGAGTTCAGACTTAGGAAGTTTAAGTGACTGCGTAATGTTTATGACGGTGGAAGGTATACATAAATGCTAGGTTGAGGCAAAACAGGTGGGCTATCTCCTGCAGAGTGTTCTGAGGTTGTGTAATCCTTATGTTGTCCGTTAGAAGATCTCATTTACAAGTAAAATATATGTGTTGCAATTTATGTTTGGGTTGCTTAAGAGAGTGGGTTTAATTGTTACGAGAGTGAATACGAGATTTGCATAAGAGTTAAAGTACCAGATGGTCTGTGTTTCACAAACTTATGAAGGATCGAGTTAATCTCACTATGGTACTATGGCAGCAATAGAGTATATGCGTTATGAGTTATTGAGTGTGTTTTGATCTATGGCTTCGAGCCAAGTGGGGGAGTCTGCCATGGATTAGTTGACTGTACGGCTATGTGCTATGTTGGTTCCAGTTTGAGGCGTATGGGAGGTCGATCAGGTGGCGGTCAAACCCGTTTCTATGCACTTCCAGGCAGACCCGATGCTATTGCTTCAGATGCTATTATCACAGGTATTGTCTCAATCTTCCATAGAGATGCCTCTGTATTATTTGATCCTAATTCTACCTTTTCTTATGTGTCATCATACTTTGCTCATTATTTGGGTACGCCTCATGCATTTCTTGCTTCACCTATTCATGTATCTACCCCGGTGAGCGATATTGTTGTTGTATACTGTGTGTACCGGTCATGTGTGGTGACTATTGGGGGTCTGGAGACCCGTGTGGATCTTTTATTATTGTGTATGGTGGATTTCTATGTCATTTTAGGCATGGATTGGCTATCTCCATGTCGTACTATTCTAGACAGTCATTTTGGCTATACCGGGTGTGCCACGGATTAAGTGGCGAGGTATAACTGATTATGTTCCTAGTAGAGTGATCTCATTCTTGAAAGCCCAGCGTATGGTTGGGAAGGATTGTCTTTCGTATCTAGCCTTTGTGAGGGATGCCGGTGCTGAGACTCCCAATATTGATTCTATTCCAGTTGTGAGGGATTTTCCCGATGTGTTTCCTGCAGACCTGTCGGGCATGCCACCGGACAGGGATATTGATTTTGGTATTGACTGGTGCCGGGCACTCAGCCCATTTCTATTCCGTCGTATCGTATGGCACAAGCGAAGTTGAAGGAATTAAAGGAGTAGCTTCAGGAACTCCTTGATAAAGGGTTCATTCGGCCTAGTGTGTCACCTTGGGGTGCGCCGGTTTTATTTGTGAAGAAGAATGATGGAACTATGAGGATGTGCATTGATTATAGGCAATTGAACAAGGTAACAATTAAGAACAAGTATCCCTTGCCTCGCATTGATGATTTATTTGACCAGTTTCAGGGAGCGAGAGTGTTCTCCAAGATTGATCTTCGTTCAGGTTATCACCAGTTGAAGATCAGGAACTCGGATATTCTTAAGACAGCTTTCAGGACCCGATACGGTCATTATGAGTTCTTGGTGATGTCTTTTGGGTTGACCAACGCCCCAACAGTGTTCGTGCATTTGATGAGCAGTGTGTTTCGACCTTATCTTGACCCGTTTGTCATAGTCTTCATTGATGATATTCTGGTATATTCGCGTAGTTAGGAGGATCACGCGGAGCATTTGAGAGTTGTGTTGTAGAGATTGAGGGAGGAGAAGCTTTATGCAAAATTCTCCAAGTGTGAGTTATGGATTAGTTTAGTGGCTTTCTTGGGGCACGTGGTGTTCAGTGAGGGTATTCAGGTTGATCCGAAAAAGATAGAGGCGGTTCAGAGTAGGCCCAGACCGTCCTCAGCCATAGAGATTTGCAGCTTTCTTGGTTTGGTAGGCTATTATCGCCGGTTTGTTTAGGGATTCTCATCTATCGAATCGCCCTTGACCAAGTCAACTCAGAAGGGTGCTTCATTTGTATGGTCAGACGAGTGTGAGGAGGCTTTCAGAAGCTCAAGACAACCTTTACCACAGCTCCAGTGTTGGTTCTACCATCAGCATCAAGTTCATATATCGTGTATTGTGATGCTTCGAGAGTTGGTATTGGTTGTGTATTGATGCGGGAGGGTAGAGTTATTGCTTATGCTTCTTGTCAGTTGAAGACCCATGAGAAAAACTACCCCGTTCATGATTTGGAGTTGGCTGCCATAGTTCACACGTTGAAGATTTGGAGGCATTACTTGTATGGTGTGTCTTGTGAGGTGTTTACTGCTCATCGTAGCCTCCAACACTTGTTCAAACAGAAGGATCTCAATTTGAGGCAACAAAGGTAGTTGGAGTTGCTTAAGGATTATGATATCACTATATTGTACCATCCGGGAAAGGCCAATGTGGTGGCCGATGCCTTGAGCCGAAAGGCAGTGAGTATGAGGAGTTTGGCATATATTCCAGTTGGTGAGAGACTTCTTGCAGTTGATGTTCAGGCCTTGGCCAATTGGTTCGTGTGGTTAGATATTTCGGAGCCCAGTAGGGTATTGGCTTGTGTGGTTTCTCGGTCTTCCTTATATGATCGCATCAGAGAGTGTCAGTATGATGATCTGCATTTATTTGTCCTTAAGAACAGAGTTCAGCACGATGATGCCAGAGATATAACCATTGGTGATAATGGGATGTTGAGGATGCAGGGTCGGAATTGTGTGCCTAATGTGGACAGGCTTCGAGAGTTGATTCTGGAGGAGGCCCATAGCTCGTGGTATTCCATTCATCTGGGTGCCGTGAAGATGTATCAAGATTTGAGGCAGCACTATTGGTGGAGGATAATGAAGAAAGACATTGTGGGATTTTGTAGCTCGGTGTCTCAATTGTCAGCAGGTGAAATATAAGCATCAGAGACCAGGTGGCTTGCTTCAGCAGATGGATATTCCCGAATTGAAGTGGGAGAGGATCACTATGGACTTTGTTGTTGAACTTTCACGGACCTTGAGGAAGTTCGATGCTATTTGGGTGATAGTGGATCGGTTAACCAAGTCCACGTACTTTATTCCTATATGTACTACCAATTCTACAAAGCGGTTGGCAGAGATCTATATCCGAGAGATTGTTCGTTTGCATGGTGTCCCAGTTTCCATCATTTCAGATAGGGGCACTTAGTTTACGTCGCAGTTTTGGAGGTTTATGCATCAAGAGTTGGGTACTCAGGTTGAGTTGAGCATAACTTTTCACCCTCAGACGGATGGGCAGTCTGAGTGCACTATTCAAATATTGGAGGACATGTTGTGTGCTTGTGTCATTGATTTCGGAGGGTCATGGGATCAGTTTCTACTGCTTGCAGAGTTTGCTTGTAGATCTCCAGTTGGTTGGTTCGAGCCCGGTGAGGCTAGGCTATTGGGGACAACCTGGTATAGGATGCTTTAGAAAAGGTGAAGGTGATTCAGGAGAGGTTTCATACAGTGCAGTCGAGGCAAAAGGGTTATGCTGATAGGAAGGTTCGGGATGTGTCCTACATGGTTGGTGAAAAGGTTCTGTTGAAGTTTTCACCCATGAAGGGTGTTATGAGATTTGGGAAGAAAGGTAAATTGAGTCCTCAGTTCATTCGGCCTTTTGAGGTGCTTCGGAGGATTGGGGAGGTGGCTTATGAGCTTGCTTTTCCACCCAGCTTGTCCAGTGTGCATCCGGTATTTCATGTTTCTATGCTCCAGAAGTATATTGGGGATCCGTCTCATGTTTTGGATTTCAGCACGGTTCAATTGGATGATAATTTGACTTATGATGTGCAGCCAGTAGCTATTTTGGGTCGTCAGGTTTGAAAGTTGAGGTCAAAGGATATAGCTTTAGTAAAAGTGCAGTGGAGAGTTCAGCCCATGGGTAAGGCTACCTGGGAGACCGAGCAGGAGATGCGGAGAAGATATCCTCACTTGTTTGAGGCTTCAGGTATGTTTCTAGACTCATTCGAGGACGAATGTTTGTTTACGTTGGGGTAGATGTGACGATCCGACCAATTGTCTCATGAGTTACCGCTCAATTTCCCCCATTTCTACTTCTTATTGCTTTGTATAATGGTTCTATATGTGATCGGGTTGATTGGTTAGGGTTCGGAATGGAATTGGTAAGGTTTGAGACACTTAGTCTCTTTTGAGAAAGGTTAAGTTAAAAACGTCAACCGGGTGTTGACTTATGTGTTAGAGGGCTCGGATGTGAGTTCCAATGGTTCGGTTAGCTTCGGGAGGTGATTTGGGACTTAGGAGCGTGATCAGAATGAGTTTTGGAGGTCCGGAGTAGATTTAGGCTTGAATTGGCGAAAGTAGATTTTTGGCGATTTTCGGTTAGTAGGTGAGATTTTGATACAGGGGTTAGAATGGAATTCTGAGAGTTGCAGTAGCTCCGTTGTGTCAATTAGGATGTGTGTGCAAAAGTTTAGGTCATTCGGACGTGGTTTGGTTGGGTTTTTTTTATCAAAAGTAGAATTCGAAAGATTTTTGGAAACTTAGGCTTGAATCTGATGTGTTTTGGTTGATTTGATGTTGTTTGAGGGGTTTTGAAGATTGGTACAAGTTTGAATAAGGTTTTGGGATATGTTAGTGCATTTGGTTGAGGTCCCGAGGGCCTCGGATGAGCTTCGGGTGGTCAATCGGACCATTTCATGAAGTTTGGAATTGTAGAAATCTGCTGCTCAGTGTTGCAAACAAATGACCTTCGCATTCGTGAGAGGGGAGCCGCGATCGCGAAGGGTTAGCTGGAGAAGGCTGAGATTTTGGCCTTCGTGTTCGTGAGGAAGGCTCTGCGTTCGCGAAGGGCTGGGAAGTGATTAATCGTGTTCGCGAGGTAAGCTCCGCGTTTGCATAGAGGAAATTGGCCAGCTGGGTTTGAGGTGTTTTGTTCATCGCGTTCGCGGGTGAGGGAGCACATTCGCGAAGAGTCAGATTGTGGAAACATTGCGTTCGCGAGTGGCATGACGCGATCACGAAAGAGGAATTTTGGTCAAAGGTAATTTTCGTTGACCGCGTTCGCGAAGAAGGAATTAAGTCCTGTGCAGAATGTTTAAATACTCGTCTTGTCCGCGATTTTGGGTTTATTTCTTCCATTGTTGATCGTTTTTAGAGATTTTTGAAGGAGATTGAAGAGAGATTCAAGGGTAATCACTTGGAGGTAAGATTCTTGGACTTAAAACTCGATTCTAATGTGAATTTCACCTAAATAATCATGGAAATTAAGCCAAAAAAGTTGAAGAACTAGGGCTTGGAAACTTAAACCTTTGCTTGAGGATTTGAAGGACCATTTGAGGTCGGATTTCAGAATTTTTGATATGTATGAACTCGTGGGGAGACAAGGAATCTATTGATGTAAAAATTATTGAATTCTGAGATGTGGGCCGTGGTCGGGTTTTGGTAATTTCGGGATTTGTGTTGTATATTGATTATTTTCGCTTGGGATTCGTTCCCTTAGCATATTTTAACACCGTGATTCTAATTTTGGATAGATTCGACGTGAGTGGAGGCCGATTCGAGGGGCAAGGGAATCGCGAGCTAGAGATTTGACCTGTTCGAGGTGAGTAATGATTGTAAATGATGTTCTGAGGGTATGAAACCCCGGACTTGCACATCGTTGTGCTATATTGAGGTGACGCACACGCTTGATGACGAGTGTGGGGTCGTGCACTATTGGGGATTGTGACTTAGTCCATCCCGAATGACTATTTTACCATGTATTTGACTGAAATCTATTTGCTATCATCACGATTTGGGCTGAATGTCATATTTGGGCCTTATGCCAACTATTTAAACCCTTCGGGGATTTTTATTGATATTTCCTCACTGTTTTGACTTTATACTTGAACTCAGTCATGATATATTTCACTATTTTCGTACTCAGCCATGTTTACTATGTTTTAAATACTTCAATGATCTTTTAAATGATAATTGGGCTGAGAATCACTGTTTTACTGTTGTCCGAGGGGCTTGTGAGGATTTCGACTGAGTAAGGCCGAGGGCCTATGTTGTGAGGAAACATTTGATACTGATTATGAGACTGAGGGCCTGAGATATGTACGCCACAAGGTGACTTGATTGATATAAGGCCGAGGGCCTAGTGTTGATGCCATGAGGTGGCTTGATATTGCGCTTGGGCCGTAAGGGGCCCCTCCAAGAGTCTGCATACCCCCAGTAAGCGCGGGTACTTATTGTGATGTGAGATTGAGTCCGAGGGGCTGGTACTGTTCTGAGATGTTGCCCAAGGGGTTGTTATTGTTCTGAGATGTTGCCCGAGGGGCAAATTTGTCAATACGGTGCCAGAGGGGCGAACCTTTATGTGTTTATCTTTTCTTAATTGCCTATTAATTACCATGCTTAATTGTTGAGAAAGGCTTTTATGAAGTTAAATTTGAGTTAAAGGATTTTTACCTATCTTTCCCTGGTTTACTGTTTTAAATGGTTTTTACTACTTCTTTATAGCATGCTTTTGTGCCTTACGTGATTTCCTACTTTTAGTCTTTATTTATGATTATTACTCATTGAGTTGGAGTACTCACTTTACTCTCTGCACCCTGTGTGCAGATTCAGGCGTATCTGGTCCCGCTCCCGAGTGCTGATCATTTCCGACTCAGGCAGATCCGAGGAGTCTCTAGGTAGCTGTTGGCGTTCGCAGCCTGGAGCTCTTCCCTATCTTATTCCTTCATGTTCTTAGTTTTCTGTATTAAACTTTGTAGTTTGATTTGGAGTATTATGTGTTGGTAGATGCTCATGACTAGTGACACCCCGATATCGAGCTGTGTTGGGTTGTATTCTGCAAATTATGCTATTATCTGTTAACTTTGGATTATCTTACCATGTTGTAGATTTATTTCTTATCATTTAACTGTTAATAATTGGAAATGAAAATTGTCGGCTGACCTTGTCTTCACAAGAGGCGCCATCATGACCGGGTTCGAGTTTAGGGTCGTGACACTTGTAGAAGAGAAATTTACGTTTTTGATATTTGCCCTAATTTGCAATAGAGTATTTTTTTCTCTATTTTGTCTTCTTTATCCTTTTTTTTGGTTCTAAGTAAGGTAGTGACAGTCTTTATCTTGTTTTTAGTTGCGTGTGGTATTTCTTTATCATGTTAATTGATTTCAAGTGGTGACTTTAGGAACGTTTTAGTTCTTGATAATTTAAGAACACGTTTCTTGATCTAAATTCGTTATTTTGATATCACAGGATCATAACATTTGTTGATCTGATGCAACATCAATATTTACTTGTTTTGAGCGAGTAAATAGTCATTCTTATAGTTTAGAATATCATCTTTCACCTTGTATTTAATCATCAGATTCCAAATCCAAAATCTTGAGATATACTATTTCTTGAAATCAGCCCACAAAACCACATGTCTTAGGTTGATGAATTTATCACATAAATTTGGTATTAAAGCTATAATCCATAGGTCCCGGGTTGATGAATTGATCATATCATTTTTGTATCAGAGCTATAATCCACAGGTCCCAGATTGACGAATTGCTCACATTATTTTGTATTAGAGCTATAATCTACAGGTCCCAGATTGACAAATTTATCACATCAATTTGGTATCAAAGTTATAATCCACAAGTCCTAGGTTGACAAATTTATCACATCAATTTGGTATCAAAGAAACAAGTAGTGAACATAATATACAAGCAAGAAAAGGTCATTGAGTTCAAGAAGATGAATAAACAAGGAAACATGAATCGAATTTTCACACTAGATGTACCTCCCAAGGAAATGATTGTTCGTTGATCATTGATCGTGAGAGTCACATAAATATCATTTCTGAAGTGATGTTTACTAAACTCGTCTTGTCAACCAAACTTCACCCATATCCTTACAACATTGAAGTTCAAGATGATGATGATTTACTCTTTAGAGGTAACTCGTCAATGCCTAGTATCATTTTCTATTGGCAAGATCTATAAAGACCAAATTTGGTGTGAGGTAATGAAGATGGATGTTTGTCACTTATTACTTGGAAAACCATGGGTGTATGATTGTGTGCTTAATATGATATATACCTTAATACATATTCTTTTACAGAGGATGACAGTAAGATTATTTTAGTACCAATGAATCCAAAAAAATTGCTAAAAATTTGAAGCCCAATGATGATTCTTTTTTTTTTTACAAAATTATAAATAATTGGTCCAATCAATAGAGAAAAGTTTTTGAACGTAGGTACTACTACAGAGAGCAAAATGAGGAGGAGCATGCATTGGATCCACAAGTTAAGGATTTGCCTCTGAAGTTTGATGATAATCCAATGAAGCATCCAATATGTGAGCTTAACTTTTCACCTAAAATAGATGCTCAACATAATATTAACTTGATTGTGGATTCCTTCCTTCCAAACGAGGCAACATATTGCATTAATCCAAACTTCCATGAAATTTTGCAAACACAAGAGGAAGAATTGCTTAAAAAGGAGTCTATAATGGAGGATTAGAGTTCAAATTTTATTCTAGCTTTTCTAGTGCCTCAGAAAGGATGAATATTTTCAAGCATACGTAGGAAAAGGAGATCTCAACACAAATTTTATCACTCGATATGATCTAATTAAACATGAGAGTGGGAACGTTGTTGCTGATGAATTATAAAAAACTTTGATCTCCAAGCTTGATCCAAAGGTACTTGATTGATTCTTTTAAGGGTTTTTGTGGTATTAAATCGATTTTTTATGCGTATCCCATAAGCACCAAATGAACATTAAGAGGTTCAAGATTCTTGAAGATCAAAAGAAAATAATTTATGATTATGGATTAGTGTTTGAAAATCTTTTAGGAGGATTTATTGCAAAAATATTGGTACAAAGTTACTATTAAGAAAGTGGGATTTTGTTCGGTTGCATGCTAAGCTTTGTTGCAATACGATGAAGCTCTTTCACAAGTTATAAAATGCAACTTATAGCCTGGTGAATATGAGTTCAACCAAATCATGGAAGTTGCCAATCTCGTGCCACTTGTGGAGCCTTTAAACTCGAGGACGAGTCTTTCTCGACTAGGGGAGAATGATGAACATGAAAAATTTATGTTAAATTTTATTAATTTTAGCCAAGATTATATTTTAGAGCTCAAGTCCAAACATATAGACTTATTTTCAAGAAGCCCAAGAAGTTCAAGCATCTCAAAATTGATCTCAAGAAATCAAGATTCATTCCTTCTTAAAATAGGATTTATTGTTTCTTTACAAGAAAGGACTCCTTTTCTTGGTAGGTTTATACTTTCTTTATTGTCTTCCTTTTAGAATAAGGATTTTTGTTTAGTAGGACTCTAGTGGGGTTTCACTTTTCTTATATTTAGTTATTTTATTTCTTTATTAGAATAGTAATTATAATCATAAAGAAGATATCCTAGGCCTACATGAAGGGTTCCCATGCCATGTAAAAGAGAAATTCACGTTTTTTATACTTGCCCTAATTTACAATAGAGTGTTTTTCTCTATTTTATCCTTTTTATCCTTATTTTTGGTTCCAAGCAAAGCAGTGATAATCTTTATCTTATTTTTAGTTGCGTGTGGTGTTTCTTTATCATTTTAATTGATTCCACGTGGTGACTTTAGAAACTTTTTAGTTCTTGATTATTTAATAACACGCTTCTTGATCTAAATTCTTTCTTTTGCTATTGTAGAATTATAACTTTCATTGAACTGGTGCAACATCAATATTTACTTATTTTGAACAAGTAAATAGCCATTTTTAACGTTTAGATAATCATCTTTCACCTCATTTTTGAATCATCATATTCAAAATTCTAAAACTTAAGATACGCTATTTCTTAAAATTGGCCAACAAAATCACGTTTTTTGTTTCAAAATTTTGACCTTGGTCGGTTAGTTCTTTGCTAACTCGAAGAATCACGTCATTAGAGCACTTCAACATTGTTGATAAGGTTGCTAAGATTCTAGCAGCAACCATGTACTTGGCTAACACTGTCATGATGTGGTGGCGGAGAAAAAAAAGAAGACATGAAGAAGGGTAATTGCTCTATCAAAGATTGGGAGTAGTTCAAGTTCAAAATGAAATGTCAGTTTTACCCGCAAAATGTTGTCAATGAGGCTCGTCGGAAGTTGAGAGAGCTCAAACAAATAATTTCAATTCGTGAGTACGTGAAGGAGTTCACCAAGCTCATTCTCCAAATTCCTAGCTTGACAAGTGATGACTTGTTATTTTATTTCATGGATGACCTCCAAAATTAGGCCAAGCAAAAGTTGCGGCAGCATCAAGTCAAAGAAGATGATGGGGCCATTGTTGTGGCAGAATTCTTGAATCATTTTAGGACATAGGACAAAAAATCAAATGACATCAAGATCAAGCCCACTAAAGTTAGTGGAGACCATGGATATCGTGACAAGTGCAAGCAAGTTGCTGGCATAGATTGTGATTTCAAGGGAGAAGGCAACCGATCTTCTCATTGGCGTGACAAGTACAATGAGAGGAAAAAGGCAGTTGGTCCCCGTAATGGTTTCTATCTCTGCAAAGATCCTTGTCATGGTTACAAGGATTGTCCTTATTTAGGCACACTTGGTGCCTTGATTTTAGCAAAAAAGAAACAAGCACAAGTTGGTGCACAAGCCAGGGGAGGCGCTCAAGAGAGACAAGATGTTGCTCATCTTGGCCATATGATACTTGATGCTTTGTTGACCAAGAAACAGGGCCGGCTGGAGCCTAAGTCCACTAAGGCAATGGCCTTAGGCTCCCAAAATATTTAGGTCCCCAAAATCTATAAATAATATGTATATATAATATTTCATAATTATGCACTATTGATCGAATTTTTAAATTATCTTGAGCCGAGGGTCTTCCGGAAATAGCTTCTCTACCTCTTCGGGGTAAGGGTAGGGTCTGCGTACATACTACCCTCCTCAGATCTCACTTGTGGAATTTTACTGGGTTGTTGTTGTTGATAGAATTTTTAAATTATTTGGTTAAAATAGTTATAGCTAAAAAATTTACACATCTTAAATTGTAGTTACTAGTTATTTTCTGTCTTCAATATGTCCTTAATTCATCCCAACTTAAATCGATTTTCTTACAATATTAGTTTATAACAAGTTTTATTCGTTCTTTGAGTGCCTTGGTAGGCATTTTTCAAGCTACTTTGTTGAGTAACTATTAAAGTTCGTCCTTAACATTGAATAACTCTTGAAACATAGTAGTTACTACAATATTATTTGTTTCAACTTATATTTAGAATTAAAAGTATTAAGAGAAACTGTAAGTAGAAGAATACTCTAATGGGCAAACTCAATAAGGTAAAAAGTATTAATTTAATTACCGTTAATCATTTCTATATCAGTTGCTTCGGTTGAAAAAGTTTTTCAAAACTAAATTAATAAAGTTTAACATGATATCACAAGAGAGGATTAAACAAATAGGTTAGACATTGGCAATAATTAAAACTTATTATAACTTCTTTAGGTTTTGATAAATTATAAGAATAAAAATAATAATTAAAATAAATTTAAGGCCTCTCTTTTTTTCCGCCTTAGGCCCCATATTATGTCGAGCCGCCCCTGCCAAGAAACCTTCTTTGAGGCAGGTTTCTCAAGAGAAGACTGACCTTGCTCAAATGAGTTAAATGTTTCTTGGTGCTGTGATGAGCAGGGAGCCCAGATTGAGGGAGAAAGGGTCATTGTTCGTAGATGCAAAATTGAATGGACAGACTGTCCATATCATGGTGGACACTTGTACGACACACGACTTTGTGACTGAAGCTAGGGCTAAGTCACTTGGCCTTAGGTTTGGTCCCAACAATTCTTTGTTAAAGACAGTTAATGCTACCTTACCAACGTGAATGGAGTTGCACGTGATGTGCAACTCAACTTAGGATCTTGGCAGGGACATATGAATTTCTTTTTCGCTCCAATGGACGTTTTGATCTTGTGTTGGGGTTGGACTATTGGGATGAAGTCATGGCCTTCATTCCCCTAGTCTCAACCAGATTTATATTTGGGATCCAAGGAGTCCTTGTGTTGTGCCAACATTTCGTGTACCACAAGTTGTTGGCCAACTTTTGGCAATGCAGATTGTGAAGGGCTTCAAGACAGAAGAAGCTACATTCCTAGTAGTTGTGACAGGCTTGAAGAGGACAAATCCATCTATGTGGGGGAAGCCTTTCCCCTTTGTGTTCAATAGGTCTTTGAAGAGAACAAGGACGTGATGCCAGAAGACCTTCTCAAACGTGTACCACCACGTATGGAAGTGGACCACCAAATTGAGATGATTCCAGGAGTAAAGCCACCTGCCATAGGTCTATATCGCATGGCACCTCCGTAGTTGGAGGGGTTGAGGAAGCAACTCAAACGAGTTGCTTGAAGCGGGACATATGTGACTGTCAAAGACACCATTTGGAGCTCTAGTCTTGTTCCAAAAGAAGCAAGATGGGACCTTGCAGTTGTGCATAGACTATCGTGCTCTCAACAAGGTCACATGGAAGAAAAAATATCCTATTCCATTGATTGCATATATTTTTTTATCATTTTGGTTAGGCCAAGGTGTTTAGCAAAATGAACTTGAGGAAATGATACAATTAAGTTCGCATAGCCGAAGGTGATGAGCCAAAGATGATTTGTGTGACTCGTTATGAGGATTTTGAATGGTTGGTGATACCGTTCGGCTTAACCAATGCCCCAGCTACGTTTTGCACTTTGATGAACAAGTTGTTCCATCCGTTTTTGGATCAGTTTGTGGTCATCTATCTTAATGACATTATAATTTATCACAGCTGTATGGAGGAGCATCTTGATACTTTCACAAAGTTTTCCAAGTGCCAAGGGAAAACAACATGTTTGTAAAGAAGAAAAGTGTTATTTTGCTTAGACACAAGTGGAATTCTTGGGGCATACAATCAGTCAAGGACAAACTCGGATGGATAGAACCAAGGTTGCAGCGATTAGAGATTGGGAGGCCGCAACAAAGGTAACCGAACTACGGTTTTCTTGGCCTCGCTAATTATTACCGACGACTCATTCTTGGCTATTCAGCAATAGCGACTCCGCTCACTGATTTGCTGAAGAAGGATCACTTTTGGGAGTGGACTGATTCATGTCAAGAGGTGTTTGAGGGTCTCAAATCAACATTACGGAGGAGCCTGCCTTGGCTCTACCCAACTTTACCAAAGTCTTTGAGGTCCATATGGATGCTTCTGATTTTGCTATTAGTGGCGTCCTAATGCAAGAGAACCATCTGATAGCCTTTATGAGCAGAAAATTAAATGATACGGAGCGTTGCTATACTATCCAAGAGAAGGAGATGACGGTCATGGTTCATTGTCTAAGAACATGGCACCATTATTTATTGGGGGCTCATTTAATTGTCAAAACAGATATGTGGCAACAAGCTATTTCTAGTCCCAAAAGAAATTGTCACCTAAGCAAGCACGGTGGTAGGACTTCTTGGCGGAATTGATTATTCCTTGGAATACAGACCAGGAAAGCCAATGTTGTTGCCGACGCGTAGTAGTGCTAGCACCCATTGTTAGAACCACTAGTAGGGACATTCTTGATGCCATCAAGCAAAGTATGCAACATGATCCGGTGGCGAAGCAGCTTCTTGACTTGGTCAGCCAAGGCAATACAAAGAAATTTTGAGTGGAAGATGGGCTTCTATATACCACCGGAAGGCGTTGTGCCTAAGAGGGGAAATCTTAGGAGCATTTTTATCAAAGAGGTTCGTGAAACAATATAGGAAGGGCATCCGGGTCAAAAACGTACAATGACATTGTTGGAGTCATCCTATATTGACCTCATATGAGGGATGACATTGAGGTCTACGTCCGAATGTCTTATTTGCCAACAAGACAAGGTGGAGCAGAAGGTACCTGGGGGCTTGCTTGAGCCCTTACCAATGGCATAAAGGCCATGGGATAGTGTCATAATGGACTTTATTACGTGATTGCCAAATTTAGAAGGCTTTGGAACGAACATGGTATTGGTCGATCATTTTTCAAAGTATGCTACCTTCACTGCCAATTGCGAAGCCAAAGAGGCAGCATACTTATTTCTATGGGACGTGGTAAAGCATTGGGGTATTCCAAAGCACATTATTAGCGATCGTGATCCACGTTTCACTAGTGCTTTTTGGAGGGAGTTGTTCAACTTGTTGGGTTCGGAGTTGCACTTCTCAACAAATTTCCATCCCCAAACAGATAGCATCAATACGCTTTTGGAGCTATACTTAAGACAATTCGTTAGCGCCAATTAGAAGGATTGGGCAAAGCTGCTTGACACAACTCAGTTCTCATATAATTTGCAACGTAGTGAATCAACTGGGAGGAGTTTCTTTGAGCTTGCAACAGGGCAACAGCCCAATACACCACAGTCCTTGCCCGTGAGTGCGGAATTGAAGAACCCAAGCGCATTTCGTATGGAAAAGGCGTGGGAGGAGCATGTTAATATGGCCAGGTCTTATCTAGACAAGGTTACCCGCAAGATAAAGAGATTTGCTGATCGTAAGCGCCGTCCGTTCACTATAGAATTGGGGATAAAGTCACAATGAAGCTTAATCCCCGTCAATTCAAGTCATTGAGGGGCGTTAATCAAAGCTTGATCCGACTGTATGAGGGGCCATTCGAGATCATTGCCAAGGTGGGCAAGATTTCTTGTAGACTAGATATGCCACACCGTTTGAAATATATCCAGTCTTCCATGCTGGCCAATTGAAGCCATACCATGAAGACAAGGTGGACGTGAAGCGTGGGCAGTGTAGTTGTACTGAGATTTTCATCACCCGTTCAGCTATTGACAAGAAGATTGAGGCCATAATTGATCATCAATTTGTCCGAGGAAAAGGTGGGGCAATTCAAGTGCTCAATTTCTTGTTCATTGGAAGGGGCAGTCACCCTAGGAAGCGTCGTGGGAAAAATACGAAGATTTATGGCAGTTCAAGGATCAAGTGCATGAGTACTTGAATCTTTGTGGTGTCGCGGTCGTCGCCATTTCAAGTGGGGAGAACGTGTCGCCCCGCTTAGCTGCCACAAGCCATGGAGCATTTCCACACAAGCTACCACCGTTTGGGAGGGTCAAAGACAAGTATGCAAATCAATTAATGCAACCCGGTACTTGTTCCCAGCTACTGGACGTGTTTCATGCTGCAAACCCTACCCAGCGAAAGGGACACCCCTGAAAGTCAAGGCAAAACATGCATGTTTTAGGCAATAGTGGACTGGCGCCCCAAGTAGCCCTTGCCTCTTCTAGTTAGGCACCTTTAGAGCATATTCTATTGTAACTTAGGCCAAGTAGTGGTTGGCTCAATTATACATACATGTATAGGCCTTAAGGCAAGGCATCTCATACTTTGTATTTTCCATCTTATCAAGAAAATTGGCTTTGGCCTCCCAACTTTTGTGTGCCTTTACTTTCATTGTCTTTCATTGCCTTTGTGTGTGTGTGTATTTGCCCAGCTTAAGCACGACTTGAAGCTTAGTTTCTTGGTAGGATTGAAGTTTTGGATAGCATATAGGCCGTCAAAGTTGTCCGCACGCTGCCTACTTGAGTTAGGCCCGTGACAAGCTCTCTTTATTGATTGAGCAATTCATATATCGTTCGTCTCTAAATAAATGTTCTATTTAGCCTTTCCAATAACAAATAATTATCTTAACAAATAATTAGTTGTCTTTAGATTTTTATTGTTTCTAATTTACTCGCAATAATCATCAAATTTGTTAAAGAATACTCACTAGGCACTTTTTGGAAATTAACGGGACACTACATTTTGTCAGCTAAGTATGCATGTATCGGATTAATACAAAAATTTCTCCTGACCTGTCCGAATTTCTAGTTGCAATGTACTTGTCCAAATGCATCTAATACCAAAGCAAAGCAAAGGCTCATGCTGATTGGGCTACAGTGGGCAGTGGCTTTGTTCAGTTTTGTAAAGGCAGCAACTTCTGTACACAAAAGTGAACGGTGAAGCACGCAAAAGCAGAGCATCCACAAAAGCAAAGAGTATTGAGCCATGAGCTTCGATGAATGTATCAAAAAGCTTCGCGCAGCTGACTTTATGACCAGCTTGTAGACATCAAATACCAAAAAAGATCTTGAATAACGATGAAATCTATTGTATTTTACAACAACTGCAAACACAACATTGGGCTGTAAAAGTAAAAGATAGCATCTGAATATGTAAAAAACTGTCTGCCTGGTTGTGTATAGTTTCCTTAATAACCTTGAATAAATTCAACTCCAATGCGCTATTTAAATGGCAACCTGATGTCATGATCAGCTATAATGTTAAATCATAAAGAGATCACTCAGTTTCTGAAATCCATTTATAAAACTGTTCCTGTGCCTAGAGCTTCAAAGCAGCTTTTGCCATTGCGAGTGCTCCTTCATAACTTTGATTTCCTCCAATAAACCCACTCATGTGGATAAAAACACAGCCAGGAATTCCTGTTTCCTTGGAGAGTTCATCATCTCTTAAACCTCGCCACTGAGCTGGAAGGGCTTTCCTGCTCTCAAATCTGTCAGGAGCTACACCCACAGCTTGCACTCGCCAACTTTTGCTCCTATCATCCTACAAATAATGAAGTCACATCACTTGATGTTTTCGTAGTCAAATATAGAAAGAATACTGACACACTTCGCTTTTTCATGTTTCTCTCTATTTTTTCTTCCCACCACTGTCTTGAGACACTGATTATTAACTACACTTTTCCAAGACAATAACACTGAGCACTTTTTCATTTGCTCAACATTGGGATTAAGCAAAAAGGCAGATCTTGATGGAACAATTAAAAACCAATGCACACTTCTTCAACATATCTTTCTACAACTGATACAAGCAGATAGATATTTACGGATGATAAAGTTTCCAGAAGCGACCTAAAAGACAACCCCCACGCTATTACCAATCCTGCTCCGAATCTTTCCTCTCCTCGCATACAAGGATTTAAGCAGAAATATGAGACAAAACATTAACTGTGGCGCAGAAAAGGAAAAAGAAAAAAACAGCAGAGGACTCAAGGCACCTGATATAAAGCATATTTGATGGGAAGATCAATCTTCATCTCCTCTTCCAGCTCAAACAAATGAAGCTTCCACTGTTGGACAGGAATATAAAAATATGCTTTTTAAGTTCAGAGTTCATACTAGCAGTGAATATTGACTTTTGTTAATGACAACTCAAGGTATTCCATTAACTAAAAACACAAGGTGTGTACAAAAGGATGTCAGAAAATGTGAGGAAGTGACTTAAGCACAGTTAGCTAATAAGTTATCCCAATCATATATATATACAGGAATATTCTTTAGACATAAAACATACATGCAACCTGTCTATATTACGTATATCCCTTACGCTATTCTGGCAATTTTCCAGTTCTTTCATTCCACACTGTTCATAAGATGCATAATGGCAATTGCCTTTCTTTTTATCAACCTATGAATCCTATAATTCGTGATTGTTTCCTCCACTGTTACTTCGTATTGCCCATGCAACATATTGAACATGCTAGATTCCACAATTGCATAGTAAAGTTGCAGTGCAATAGGATATGGATAGAATATGGTCAGTGTCTTTCCCCCTTTCTCTACATAGAGAACATTAGCTTGCTATCATTCTTCTCATTCACAAATTATTTGCTGTGAATATTGTATCCTTAATGGCACACCAAATGAAGAAAGCTACCTTCTTTAGTGCTTTGGTTAGAACATTTCTTCCACATCTCCTTCCTATTCCACTCTCCGGATAACATGAATTCACCAACGGCGATTTTACCCTTTCCCATCCACGTCTTCCTAGCCTCTCCCATGATACCACTGAATATTGTGACTCAGGTTCTTCACAAAATCTGTGATGTATCCCAATTTTACATGTGATGTGATGTATAGCAACCGGAGGAAGTACTCAGTAGAAGGATGCTTCCTAGAAATGAAGTACCATATCTACAGCTTATCAAGATATAAGAGGACTGGTAGTCTTAATAAAGTGCCAAATATTTAAAGATGACTGAGAATGGAGTCTGCTTATGCTGGTATATAAGTGACATTCAAAAGCTACTATGCCTCTCCAAAATTGTCCGTACACGTTGGTCACAGTGAGAACTAGGCATTTGATAAAGTTATTTTCTTTTTTGTACAAGTAAAGAATGAAGCTAATATACAATCCTTATTTAAATTAGCCACAAAACTTAAAAACTTGTGACCTCTAGCACTATGTAGCTATGAACAAAGCAAATTTTAATGATGTTCATGCTGCCTCATGCACAAAAGTTTACTTACCGGGCAAAATGTAGTAAAAACTACAATCTCTCCACTAGGATCAATCTTGTGTCTTGCAGCAAGGCACTCCATGATGATTGAGCGTGCTGGTAACCAAGATCTTACATGAAAGCGGACGCGCTGTGCATAGACAAACATGTTAACTCAGGGAAAGAAACTGAACCATATGCTCATCCTAAACCCCGTCTTTTTCAGAATAAAATTAAGCTGATAAATATGTTATCTAAATGACTTAAGACAGTCTGGTGCCAAAAGGGGCACTCTTAAGACCAACAATTATGCTAGTATAAACTTTATATTACTAACCAAAGAAATAGAGACGAAGCTTTTTAGCTCTGTTAAGAAAGTCTTACATCCAAGAACTCACTGCCAGCTAAATCCATTGCACGTTCGAAAGCTTCATTCTCCTTTTCAGAAGACTGATCAGGTTCAATCCAGTCCAAGTTTAGTCTTCCAACTCGTGAGGACAAATGAGTATTATTTACATATCTGGGTGACTGGTCTGTATCGTACTGATTGATTCCATTGTCGACTGCATCAATTGCCTGTTCGCAGTCAGCAATTGTATTAGGCTTACTAATACTAGAGATATGGTAGTTTGATCCTTCAATTATATCACAAAGTATCAGCTCTCAAGATTTTAAGCAAATCTTGCAAAGACTTGTAATAACATTAAAAAGAAACGATATCAGAAAATAAGAATCCAATCACAAATTCACAACATAGACAAATTGATGATTTTAACATCAGTAACCTGGAGATAAAAAGATTCAAATAAATAATTATTTCTCAGACTAAATTCCTTACCTCCATGAAGCTCTTGTAAATGGCAAGGAACAACCTATGAACATCCGGATGTTCTTCATCAACTTGGAGCTCCTTTGCAATTATCTCCTTTCCAAAATGCTATGAAGCAGGAAAAGGCAAGTAAATTGCAATTAACAGCTACATATGAACTTAATCAAAATACATTAGAGCAAAATAATTTTCAAGCCAAATGGAAGACCTTGAACTACTAAACTTCCAAAAGGAGTCACTAAAAGCTATCCAATCCACGAGCTAGTATTCCCCCACGTAAAAATTCTATGAAATTTCCAGCACTAGATCATATATTCCAAAATCGTCCAATAACTTTTAAGTTTTCGAATCCTTTCATAATCTAACGGCAATAGTAGATCAAATATCGAAACCTCAACTTTTCTTAAATTGTGTAAAAATTACATGTCTGACAATATTTATAGGAGGGAGGAAGTACACCGTAACACACAACATAGTTGAAATTTAGAACGGAAAGGATGAGATTTATGCACATTCATGACATTAACAATTTACATAAAGAAAGAAATTACCTTGTAAACAAGACCAGCACTGCTAAGCTTAGTAGTGAAACCATGTCCAAAGACCTCTTGAAATCCCTTTTGGTGATGATCATAACGGTCTCGACTAGGATCATAAACCCCACCAACATCAAGCACCGCATCAAGCGTTTCCAACACCTTTCATTCATTCAAGCATTTCGTCAAACATTTTACCTACATAAGCCTTCCCAAACATCTAACCCCCCACAAACCCCCAATACCCAATAACATAATACGCACAAAAAAAATTAATCTAACCTGGGTATCGCGAGTACGGACAATCTGAGCATTGTAAAACTTGTTTGTAAGACGAATCATGAAGCAACCAAGAGCTTCATCACAATGGAAGCTACCATTGTGAGTACCTACTCGCTTTAGGGGAACATGGTTTGAAGGGGAAGATACAGGTGAGAAAGAAGAGGAGTTAGCGGTAGCCATTACTAGAGAGAATGCGAGAGGATTTTGATGTTTGAAGGTGAAGAGTTTAGGGTTTTGGAGTAGAGTTCTGGTGAAACCAGAGAGCATTTCTTAAACCCTTTTTAAAACAAAGTAGAGTCAATTTGATAGCTTGACTATGCTAGTATTAGTAGTACATTTATCTTTTTTAAGAAAATAGTAGCACAAAAAAAGTTTCTTTAGAAAAATTAGAATAATAATAATGGAAACAAAAGTGGAAAAAGAAGGCTTGCATAGGAATGTGCTCGGACAAAATTTGAGTTTACGTTGATATATTTAAAAAAAAAATTGTAAGAGTTAAGATTGTTAAACTGAAAGCTTGATTATGCTAGGTACATTTAGGCATTAAAAAGATTATCTTTTGAAAAATTTAGAGTGGAAACAATTCAAAGTTCCACCTCTTTCTTATCTCAAGACAAAGTCGATTTGAAAAAAGACATAGTACATACTACCTATGTTTGACTCAAAAGATGCAAAAAAAATTTTGAACAAATTAATCAAAGAAAATGAAAGGGTAAATCCTAGTTAAAGATAATTAACTCTAGATCCGAGATAAATAATATGAATAGAAAAACATAATCGAGTATGAGTATTAGCCGTGACTATGGCCAGATTTAATAGCATAAAGAAAGATGCATAAAGTAACATTAAGTGTCAATAAAATATAAATAAAGGAAAATATTCACTCAATCTTGAGTGAGACGGATTTTCTTTCATTTGATAAAGACGAATGATAGACAAACACAAGAACCTTAGGACCCCTTTTGGATCCGAAGAAGGTATGGGATCACAGATCCTCCAGAGAGGTGCGTTTACATATTTTCTAGAGAGAGGGAGAGGGAGAGGGAGAGAGCCCCTTTTTTGGAAGTCCTCTCTTCCTATTTATAAGGGGTATCTATAGAAAATCCTTAAAAAGTACAATTAGAGGGAATATTCAGTAGAATATTCCTTTTGAGGATTCCAAAGCAAACTAGCTATTTCATCGTTGTCCAACCTCGGTCTTATTGATGACTGTCCGACCTCGGCTATTGATGATTGTCCGACCTCGGCTATTGATGACTGTCCGACCTCGGCCTTATTGATGATTGTCCGACCTCGGCTATTGATGACTGTCCGACCCCGGCTATTGATGATTGTCCGACCTCGGCCTGTTCAACCTCGGCATGTCCGACTTCGGCCTTATGTCTCCGCGTGCTGAATTTCTCTGATCTAATTTTGGCCCATACAACCTCCATTTCATATTAAATGAGGTACTTTCCTTTTTAGTCTGTTCCAAAACAAATGACACATTTTTAAATTTGGAAATAATTCAACTTTAAACTCTTTCATTTTACCCATTTACCCTTAATGATAAGCTTTTATAGCCACACAAATATCATAGCCTCACAAACTTTTTACCCCTTATGCTTTTAAGACCACAAGTTTCAAAAGTCTTCTTCTTTTCCCTTAAACTCTATGGTGAGTCAAATTAACTCATCTAATATGAAACAGATGGAGTATAAGATAAAGATAATTGAGATTATTTGGAAGTAAAAAATATAAATAGAAATTAAACAAAGAAAGTTACTATGTCATGTTTTTCATATTATTGACTACAGAACTTCATAACTTTAGATTACATGTCATGTTTTTCAGATTACTAGCATCTATAAACGTGCGTTGTACGTTAATACTAGCACATGATGGCTTAAATATTTATTTTTTATGAAGGAACAATAGAATTTAATTAATGAGAGAAATTTTATATATAATATTACAATAATTATCTAAATGCTGAAAAATATTGTTACATTAGCATAATACGTGAATTCAAAATGAAAGGATATCATCAGAACTTACATAAATGATGAATTTTAGTGATGTTAAGTAGATAATTATGTATTGCGGTATAAAGTTATTTAATGTGATAGTATCTTATCGAGCACTTTTTTATATTGATATCTCTCTTGAAAGTGCAAAATATAATTATTCATGTAAGAAAACATATTGTGGTAAATATAGTTCAATATTTAGGATGTTTGTCCTTGTGCTTTATTTATTATAACTACAAAACATAAACATACTGAAAATTATTTTTAAACAAATTTAAAAGGATATTCTTTAGTTTCGAAAGACAAAAGTTGAATTCGGGAATAAACACATACTTAGAAGCACATTGACGAGTATCATAAGTTCTGCACGTATGACGTTATTGTAAAAACTTTTATATACCATATGTGTACTATTATATAAGCTATTCAGTGAATCTAAGTTTTCAGTAGCATGACGAACATAATTTTATTCAAAATCAACCTATATGCAATGGAAGATCAATTTTAACTTAGTCTATTATATATATGACGACACTAACATACGTAAGAAATAATGAATTTGACAACAAACATGTATAGCAGAAGGCCATTTGGTATTAAAGTATTTAAGTATTCTTCTTGGTAGTTATTGTTGGTATCATATTCTGCTAAGTCAGAACTGAAACATATTTTGTTTTTACCATAAAACTTAGCAATCAACATTTTATTTAGTTAATCAACATATTCATTTCTGCTAGCTAAGAAGGCCCTTTAATTTCTATCATGTAATTTGCACAAATTGCATTTTAATCTAATGATGAAAATATTTTCCTTATTAAATGCACTATTATTATTGTGATGACCCAAAATGTCATCTTTAAATTAAATAATCATCTCGGTGTTTTAAGACCTTGAAAAAAAAGCGCTATCAATAATTTCTCGACTTGCGTGCGCAGTCCGTAGAATTTTCCGGAAGGTTTTTGTATGAAAAATAGATTAAATTATGAATTAGAGCTTTAAAACTCAACTGAGTTGACTTCGGTCAACATTTTGAGCAAACGAACTCGGATCCAAGTTTTGACCATTCCGGTAGTTTTGTATCGTGATTTGGGACTTGGTCATATGCGCGAAATCGAATTCGGAGGTCCCTAGATCAAATTATCATCATTTAACGGAATCTAGAAATCTAAGGCTAAAGATTTCTTAAGTTTGACCGGAGATTTGACTTTTGAGCAAATGACCCTGGAATGGAATTTTAATGATTCAAATAGTTTCGTATGATGATTTTGGACTTAGTTGTATGTTCGGATTTGGATTTGGAAGTCCGTAGGACAATTCGGCGCATTTTGGCGAAAGTTGGAAAATAGAAGATTTTTGGAAAAGTTTGACCGAGAGTTGACTTTTTGATATCGGAGTCGGAATCTAGTTCTGAAAATTTTTATAGCTTCGTTATATCATTTATGACTTGTGTGCAAAATTTGAAGTCAATCGGACTTGATTTGATAGGTTTTTGCATCGAATATAGAAGTTAGAAGAATTGAAAACTCATAATTCGATTCATGGCGCGATTCGAAATTTTAGTGTTGTTTAGCGTGGTTTAAATCCTCGACTAAGTTCGTATTGTATTCTGGGACATGTTGCCATATTTGGTTAGAGTCCCGAGGGGCTCGGGTGAGTTTCGGAGTGGTTTCGGACCATTTTTAGGCCAATTTAACTTGCTGGATTTTGACAGCAAGGTTCGAAAATTCTGATGCGAGGAGCATAATTTGGAAGCTTATGTCTAGCAATCTATAAGAAATCTGAAAATGTACAAAACATGAAAGTTGTAGCCCTTGCATTCTAGTTTCCAGAAATGTTAACCATTAAACATTTTGATATTTATACAGAAAGTTATGATCGATTAAATAAGGGCTGGTAAAGCTGTTTTGAAATTTCCCAGAAATTTCTGATGCAAGGAGGCTATTTTGGAAGCTTATATCTCGAAATATATAGGGAATCCGAAAATATGCAAAACATAAAGGTTGTAGCTCTTGGATTCTAGTTTTTATAAAGTTAAATCATTTGTCATTCAGATATTTGTACAGAAAGTTATGATCGATTGAATATGGCTGGTAAAGCTGTTTCTGGTGGACTTTTAGTGACGACTTTTAGTGACGAAAATGGACTTTTAGTGAAGGATGGGCAGAAACTTAAGGACCAAAAATCCTCATTTTCTTCATTTTCGTTTTGGGATTTTTGGAGCTCGGTTCTTGGGAGATTTTGAGGTGTTCTTCACGGTTTCAACTCAAGTAAGTGTCATATACTCGAAAGTGTTTATATTACATAAAATCCATGGTTATTTTCATTGTTTAATTCGGATTTAAATGGAAGAAAATCAAGATTTTTGCAAAATCTTCCAAAAATGAAAATTTTAGATTTGGAGGTCGAGTTGTTATCGGAATTTGATAAAATTTGTATGGGTGAACTCGTGGTTGAATGGGTTGTCGGATTTTGTGAGTTTTGTCGGGTTCCGAGACATGGGACCCACGAGCGAATTTTTAGTGCAATTTCGGATTTTCAATTTGGAAAATGTGTAAATTCATATGGAATTAATTCATACGATTTATATTGAGTATATTGAATTATTATGACTAGATTTGAAGCTTCGGATGAATTCGCGAGGCAAAGGCTTGTTGGAATTTTGAATTGATTGCAAAGCGAGGTAAGTGTTTGGTCTAACCTTAGCTTGAGGGATTAGGAGTTGTGTCCTATTTGCTATGTGTTGTTTGTTGAGTACGACGTATAGGCATAGTGACGAGTATCTATACGTTGGTGTCAAGCATGCCCGTGAGTCTTATACTTTGATTAATGTGACTCCGTTTCGTATTGTTCATGCTCTATATGATAATTTCTATTGAGAAATATGACTTGTGGAAGTATTATTGAATTGTTGAACATTGACTCTAGTTAAGAATAGAATTGTTGAACATTATAGAGCATTGGCTCAAGTTGAGAATTGAATTGTTGAACATTGTAGAGCATTGGCTCAAGTGGAGAATTGAATTGTTGAACATTGTAGAGCATTGACTCAAGTTGAGAATTGAATTGTTGAACATTGTAGAGCATTGGCTCTAGTTAAGAATAGAATTGTTGAACATTTTAGAGCATTGGCTCAAGTTGAGAAATGAATTGTTGAACATTATAGAGCATTGACTCAAATTGTGAATCGAGTTGTGAAGTAAATGTGAAAAGGAGAAGAGGTTGATGATATTATCTCCCTTGCCGGGATGTTGTTGCTTTGATATTCTCTCCCTTGCCGAGACGTTATTATTCATGATATTGTTTCCCTTGTCGGGGTTTTATTGTGATATTTTTTATTTTCCCTTGCCCAAATTGCTTTGTGATTGTTGCTTGGGTGAGGAAGAGTGATAAAGCACGAAGGGTAATGCCGTGCACATTTACATTATTCATATGGTGATGAAAGAGTGATAAAGCATGAAGGGTGATGCCGTGCCGCACGATGTACAATTCCGTGCTGATTATATTGATTTTATGGTGAGGATGAGAGTAAATGCATGAAGGGTGATGTCGTGCAGTTTATATTGATTCTTATGGTGAGGACGAGAGTAAAAGCACGAAGGGTGATGTCGTGCATTTGTCCTTGATTTTCCTGATTCTTGTTGATAATTGAATTATGGTTTTCCTTATATTCCTTTATTGGTTTCCTGTTAATACCTGATATTATTGACTTCCTTGTCTGGATTGCTTTATGAATGTTGCTTGGGTGAGGAAGAGTGTAAAACACGAAGGGTGATGTCGTGCATGGTGAGGAAGAGTGTAAAGTACGAAGGGTGATGTCGTGCATGGTGAGAACGAAAGTAAAAGCACTAAGGGTGATGTCGTGCACTTTCTGTTTGTTGTGTTTATTTGTTATTAACATTTCAAGTGTATTAACTGTTTAGATCCCTTTACACTGTTGTGAACCTTTGTGTTGGAATCCATAGTGTTTTCAATACCTCGCCGCATTTATATAAAGCTTTCAATACTTAAATTTTCAACAATTGTACTTTAATTAAAAAGGGTATTTTCTTTATTCAAATGATTTCTAAAAATAACTTCATCATTTCTTGTTGATTTCCTAATTGGGTTGGAAGTTGTACTCTACTTTATATTAAGTAAATAAGGCTCCTTGAATATTTTTTTCTATTGTATTGGGTTATGGAACATATGAACTGAGTAACCTGAGTATATTGTTGTGCAATGTGAGACAGAAATATGTGGGCACAAGGTGCCGGGGAAAATATTATGGTTTTATTTAATGGCGCGTGAGTTGTCCGTGTGGTTGTGTTTAAATATGAACACGAGGTGCCGTGAAATTTTGAAAGTGGGCTGAGACCTATATTATTTATGATTATGAAATGAGGCGTCACAAGGTGACCTTTACTCGAAAGAATTATATTCGGAAGGTGCTTATTTGAAAGCAATTTATTTGAAGGAAATATACATTTATAGAAAAGAATATTATCTTAGAGATTATTGCTTGAAGGATTTATAAGCGAAAGATTTATATTTGAAGGACTTGATTAATTGATTACACTTGTATTTATTATTTGTTGAAAAACATTTGTGTTGTTCTTATTGTCTGCTATTTATATCACCGGTTGATCATTGTTGCCAACATTGTTATCTGCTTCCTATTATTTTGTACACTATCTTGCACAGGTTTATTTGGTAGTCTGGTGTAACACCCCGGAAAATTTTTGAAGTACTTAAGCGCTATTAAGAAAGTTGACGTGCGCTAATTATATTATTTTGTCTGCGAACGAGGACTATTAATATGATGGATATCAATTGGATATGATAATACGTGTACGAGGCATATTATAAGTGATTTGGGGTCTAAGGAGGGGCCTAAGTCCAAGCCAAGTTGAAAATTTCAATTTTAGACGAAAGTTTCAAATGAGCACGCACAAGACCAAACTTTGGACAAGAATATCTAAATAAATATAAGTAGTTATATGATGAACAACCTATCAAATGAAATATTTTCTAATCTAGTTTCTAACGTTTCAAACCGTTCGTCATTTGGACACTCCTACAAGAAGTTATGACCAAATTACCAAATGCTGCCGAAAACTATTCTACCGCGCCGCCCCATGCGGCGCCCGGTGCGCCGCGCTTGTAGAGAATTCCAGAATGATCCGAAATTTCATTTCCAAACACATTTTGCACAGCCGACCCGTGCCCCGTGGCGTCCCACGCGCCGCGGATGTACAAAAATGGGTTTTTAAGACCCGAACTCCATTTCATTTAACTCGTTTGGGGTTTGTTTTTTTGGGATATTCTGGTACTTTTAGAGAGAGAGAAGAGAAATTCTAGATAAAGGACGAAGCTCAAGTGCTTTGTTCATCAAAAATCTTGTCCAATCCTTGAAATCCAACAAGAAATCCCTCAAGTTCTTCATGAAAGAGGTAAGGTTCTATACCCTAGTCTTCAATTTCGTTTTTGGGTGATTGTTGAGTAAGAATTCATGTGGAAACTAGAGATAAGTCACTTGTGGTCATTGTTAGCCAATAATATGGGATTATCATCAAATATCCTGACTAGATTACTTGTTTTTGGGGTGAAATCCGAAGGTTTGGGCCTATGGATTTGAAATTTTGATTTGAGGATTTGGAGGTCGAATTGATGTCGGAATTCGGTGAAATTTGTATGGCTTGACTCGTGGTTGGATGGGTGTTCATATTTCGTTTGTCGAGTTCCGAGGCGTGGGCCTCGCTAATAATTTTTGGGTGTAATTTCGGATTTTGTTGGAAAGATGTAAAATTTTATATGGAATTAATTCATATAATTGTATTGACTGAATCAAATTATTGTGGATAGATTTGAGACGTTTGGAGACCAATTTGAGGGGCAAAGGCATCGCGACCTAGAGATTTTATCGGTTCGAGGTAAGTAATGATTGTAAATACTGTCCTGAGGGTTTGAAACCCCGGATTTTGCACAACGTAGTGCTATACTGATATGAGACACACACTGCGTGATAAGCGTAGGGTTCATTGCTACTGGGGATTGTGACTTGGTCCATCCCAATTGATATTTTCACTACATTTTTTTACTGAGACTTATGTATTGTCATCATGTCTTGGGCTAGTTTCCATGTTCGGGGCCTTGTGCCGACCTGTAGAAACCTTATGGGATTTTTGACTGGTTTTCCTCACTTATTTGCTAAAAATCATATCCTCAATCATGTTTCTAATTGTTTAAAAATGATATGAACCGGGTTATGAAATGTTAATCATAAATGAAAGAAATATGTGGGTTGAGATCCCTACCTTATATTATTGTGCCCGAGAGGCTGTGATTATAATGACTAAGAGGGGTTGAGGACCCAATAGTGAGGATATTATATATGATATTGGATCGTGCTGCACGCCGCAACAAATACTTATATGGACCGGGCTGCGTGCCGCAGCAAATACTTATATGGACCGGGCTGCGCGCCGTAGCAAATACTTATATGGACCGGGCTGCGCGCCGTAGCAAATATATATATATATAGATAGAGAGAGAGAGAGAGAGATCGGAGCCCCTCCGGAGTCTGCACACCTCCAGTAAGCGCTGTCGGCAATATATGGATCGGGATGCACGCCGCAGCGATATATGGATCGGGCTGCACGCCACAACGGTTATTATATGGTACCTATTGAGCGTGAATACTGAGTGCGAGTATTGATTGGTAAGAGTTGAGTCATGAGGGATATAGAGGCTAGCCCGAGGGGCGATAGATATATATATACATTATGAGTGATGCTTTGCCTGAGAGGCCTGTTTATGAACTTATTGATTTCACTCCTCTTTAAAGTGAGTTTCTATCGAATATATTGATTTAGTGACTGTTTTCACTCATTTTTATATTGAGCCTCTGTCGAAATGTTGAACAAATGTTTTAAAACAACTTTTATTCAAACTGGGGTTTATGAGACGTTCAGAATTTTATCACTGATTTGGCATTGGTTATTTCCACTGAAAATTTCAAGTTATGAGGTGTTTATGATTGCAATGTTGCCCGAGGGGCCGATTATAGTTTTCATCTTTTTATTACAAATGATATTGAACCCCTACTGAAATTGCTGGGAGGTATTTTAAATGATTTTTTTTACCAAAAAACTGAATTTAAAATGAGACGATTGACTCGTATTATGATTTGAAAGCCTTTTGTGCTTATTGAGCCTAATGTAAAAATGTGTATTCATTGTTTCCTACTACTCAGTCTTTATTTACTCTTATTACTTATTGGGTTTGAGTACTCACATTACTCCCTGCACCTCGTGTGCAGATTCAGGTATTTCGAAACCCGGTAGCGGGTGTTGATTGCTCAGAGGCAGAGTTATCAGAGTTTAGCAAGGTGGCTGCATGACGTTCGCAGCACTGCTTTCTTCCTCTCATTTTCATTATTGTATTTAGTACACTTTTGACTAGTTTTGTTGTATTTAGACCTGGGTAGATGCTCATGACTAGTGACACCCCGTTGTTGGGCTTGTATGTTATTTCCGCACTATTCATTCAGACTCATGTTATGAGACATTGTTTTATTAAAGGCTTACAAATAACCTTTAATGATTAAAGGGTTAATATGGGTGTTGTATCGGCTGGCCTTGTCTTCACGAGAGGCGCCATCACGACCGGGCCGGTTGGGGTCGTGACATCTGGTACTAGCCTCGTCACTACTTCGCTGAGGTTAGGCTAGACACTTACCAGCACATGGGGTCGATTGTGCTGATACTACACTTATGTACATTTTTGTGTACAGGTCCAGGTATTTGATTGATAGTAGATATTCGTTGCGGTGGTGACTCAAGGTAAACCTGCTGCAGCGTTCGCAGTCCTCAGAGTCACCTTCAATTGTACTTATTTCCATTTGTTCCCTTTGTTTCAGGGCAGTGATGTATTTATTTTGTATAACTACTCCTAGAAAGGCTTGTGACTTGTACTATCAGTTTTGGGAATTGTATTTTGTTCAGAGTAGTTTGATTTGAAGTTAGTAAATACCCATATTGTTACAGTAAATGTTAGGCTTACCTAGTTTAGAGACTAGGTGCCATCACGACTTCTTTGGAGGGATTTTTGGGTCATGACAATTACCATTGCAGTTGATAACCAAGTGTTCTAGAAGAATCAAATCATCTTTTGTTGGATGCTCTTCTTCGTTTCCTACATGAAGCAAGAAGTCACTGAATGTTGGATCTGTTATTACTATTATATTTCTTGTCATTTGAATATTTATCATTTGAGGTCATAAGTATAATTTTAGCAAGTTAGCTTTTACAAATTCTGTTTTGGTCACTTTTGGAACTATTGATCGTACTTGATAGAAATCACCTCCCAAACTATTATTTTTCCACCAAACGGTTCATCGATATCAATTATATCTCTAAAACTGTGGGTGATTGTTTCAATCGTATGACGCTTAACCAAAAGCGCTCCATCCCATATTATCACTTTTGCTTTCCTTATAAATTTAGCATTGTTGCTCTGATTTGATATTTATGATGATTAATTTAGTTATTTGAAGAGGTATATCAAATTTGAAGTGAGTTGTACGACTTCATAATAAAATCGTTGCTGGTACACCACTTGTTCTTATTGCTAACAATATTATGCCTCTTGATCTGACATTTGCAAATAATGCATGACATAGAAATATTATTTCGATTCCACTGGAAACATCTACAAAGGATAATCCCACTATACCAGAGTCAGTTTTTTATAATATAATCTTGAAAGCTTATTCTTGTTTAGGATTTAGCTTTAGTTATGCTTCCTCAAATACTTGTATGACCTTCTTAATATTATATTAATCTCTTTTACTTTGTGATCTATTTTTTTTAATCTTTAATACACTTTTTATGAAATAAATTTATGTACCCTAAGATTTTTTTAACTTAAAAAATTATTTTACGCATATGATGATTTATTAAATAATTTAATTGAACTCTCTTGCTAAATAATTAATTGAAAGATTTGATTGTTTGGTTTTAACATAAAATATAATTTATTTTTTGTTGATTTATATTCTTAATGTTAGTTCATTTTATGTTTGAATATTTAATCGTGATTATAATTTTATCCACTGTAAGTTTTATTTTCAAATAGTAAAAAGATCGATGACATTCTACGTTTAGATCTTTATGTTTGTAAAATCATTAGTGGTATGGATTCTTACCAACCTTTTTCTTTCTTTTCTCGCACATTTATATTCTTAAAAATTTTCGTAGTTGTTCTTTAATAATTGGGTATATTTTTCTATATTACACGAAAAATTGATAATAAAAAATTATTATTTGAGTAGAAAACCATTCAGATATACTATAATAATATATTATCTTGGGATTTTTTTTCTCAATTTCAACGCTTTATGCAGTCCGTTTAACATTACTTTTTTTTGGTATTGAATATTATAGAGTGATAATGTATTATCAATATGGAGGATTCTTATGGATTTGATTTTATTAAACCTTCCTACATATTTTAAATAAGAAGTTAATAGACAAGATTGTATTAATTTTAAAATCTTAAATATTAAAAAAAATAACATAGAAATTATTGTAGTCCAAAAAAGGTTATTACAACTATATTTTCCCCTATGGGTTCTTCTTTTTAATAATCGGCCTTTATAATAATTATAAATATATTACGTTTAAGTTCTCTTCTTGGTCTCTTATTCTTTTTCTCCTTTTGAACCTACGACAATTTTGACTTTCCTTAATAGGAATATTAACTAATTTCTTTTCCCTTTTTAAACCAATGACAGTCGCTCTTTGTTAGGGATATAATTATTGAAGGAGTTTCAACTTATTCTTTTCTTCTTTTCATTTTTTGCCATATGGCAATTTTGTGTTTTGTAAAAATTAAATTGTATTTGTATTTACAATTTTATCCAACCAAAAATGTACCTATGAATTTCGTTATATATATATTGATTTATCTAGGATTTGCATAATTCTATAGAACAAAAAAAGTTCTTAAAAAAAGATTGAGTAGGAATACTTTCGGATTATGTAAGTCCTTTTAGATTTTGTATGACATTGTTGGACTTTAATTTTTGCTCTAAAATATTGTATGTCAAGATATTATTTTGTTAAGGAATATAATTGTATTCCTAATATTGAAAAATATAAATATACAATAGATAAAGCTTCTTTTGAATAAATATCTTAATTGACTTCAAAGTCTTAATACGAGGATTCGTAAATATAGTTTGTGATAACATACTTTAAATAAGAAAAGAATATTTATAAATTAAAATTTTAATTTATTTTAAAGTCCTAAATTGTATGACTTTTTTTTACATAGTTCAAATAAGGAAGGATTTAGAAAAAAATATTAAATGACTTTTATCCGGTGTGAACTCTATGTTTAAAGGGGAAAAATGGCGAAGCAAATTTAGCTAAGGGCTTCTATGCTTTTAACATAGTATAGATAGAATAAAAAACTTATAGTTACCTTAAATTTCTTATAAGAAATACGACAATCTATTACGATACATAAATTTTAGTATCTTGTCCATGTTTCACCTATCAAATTGGGTTGGTGCTTTAATATGTATATTGTAAGCACGTGATTTTTGCCCAATATGAGAATTACTCCCAAAAAATCCAAAAATAAAATGATTTTTCTTTGGTGTGCAATTTTGTGATATTTTGTGATATTTTGAATAATTATTTGTATTTGTCTGTGCGTGTTTATTTGCTAAATTAATAAAAAATACAAAAATATGTCGCATTTTGCATGTAGGATTTAATTCTACAATTGTTAGTAATTAAATTTGTTTTAAAAAAATTAAAAATTACAAAAATAGGCATCGTTTGCATTTTTAGCATTTAATGTCCAAATATACAATTTTGTGCTTAATTATTGCTTAATTGGGCGTTAATTGTTATTGGGAGTTAATTTGCGCTTTTATAACTTAATTTAGTTCTTAATAATATTTTAAGTATTTTTATAATTTAGTTTTAGAGAAATAAAAGAAGAAAAGAGAGCGAAAATATAAAGAAAGTCGGAATTGGGCCTCTTCTTCAATTTCAAGCCACAGGCCCAAAAAATGGCCCAATATTCCCTACGACCCAGTCCATTTCGAACTGGGTCGACCCAGTCCATAACCCAACACCCTATTGTCTTACAAACAACACAAAACAAAAAATAAAAGAAAGAAGAAAAACCCTAAAAAGACCTAAGTCATCCGCCCCCCCCCCCCTCCACTTTTGCTTCTTCTTCTCTAAGTTTTTCCAAAGCTCATCCATGGCTTCCCCCTTAAGCTCCAGCAACTTCGTCTCCTTCGACACAAGCACACACACCACCAAGAAGCCCATCTTCTCCATGTCAAGCTCAAAAGGCTCGTTCATGGCTGCGTCTTCGTCGTCGACCCATCGCCTTGGCCATAACGCCATGTTTGTTGCTTCTTCTTGCTGCCTCTGCGTCGTCCATGGCTTCCCGAACTGCTGCTCCATTTTCTCCATAAGCTGCTGAACGCAGCAGCAGTAGACGACCAGCTGCTCCTCCGCCGTAGTTGTCGTTGCTGCTGCTCGAACTTGCTTCAACTGTGCAAGGCTGCGGCTCCAGCTCCTCGCCATTGTTGCTAGCTGCGAGCTTCTGATTTATGCTGCCATGGTCGACCAGCTGCTCCTATTCTGCCGCGTCAACTGCTGCCCGTGTCCAGCTGTGACGAGCAGCCATGGCTGCTCCGAACGGATGTTGCCGCTGTTTCTCCTTAACCTCCATTGCTACTGCTTCGATGTTGTTTCAGCCAACTCCTTAAGTTCGAGTTCGTCGTTGGTTAGTCGTTCGTCATTTCAATCCGGTTAGTAAGTTTTGAATTTTATTTTGTCCATTTTCGTTTTTATATTTCTCAAAGTTAAAATCGTTAAATATTTGATTCTTGTTTTGTTCGTTGTTCATCGTTGAAATCGTTTTTCTAGTTTGTTCATGTTCATGTGCTTTGTTAAAATTAATTTTCAGATTTCAAAATAGAAGTTTAATTAGTTGTTTTCATGTTTATTTCATGTTTGTATTATTGTTTAAGTGAATATTTGTTAGTTTAATATTTGTTAGATTCAAATTGAAATTTAATTAATTGTTTCTTCAATTTGTTTCATATATTTGATGTATTTTCCGGAAATTGTTAATATTGTTAAGTTCAAGTTTAAATTCATAATTGTTTCTTCTTAGTTTTTGTTTTGTCATTTGCCTAAAAGAATTTAGTTGTAATAAGGGAAGTATGTTGGTTTTAGTCATTTGAATCCGTCGTTTTTATTTTTAGATTTAATTCATGTTCATATTATGTTTGTTTGATTTTGAATCCGAAATGTGTATAGTTTGATTTCTTGTTTACCATTTGTGATTATTTCTTGAATTGGTCTCATAATCTTGTTTAAAGTTTAATATAAGAATTGTTTGTTGTAATGTTGTTAGAGTGGATTTTAAGTTCAATATGATTGAATTTAGAAATCTAAATATACTTGTTTGTTGTAGTTGTTGAATCCGAAAATAGGATTGTTTGTTGCTAAAAATTTGTTCAATCAAATTTTAGTTGTTCTTTGTTGTTCAATTTGTGTTCGTGTGATTTGTTGTTAAAATGTTGTTAAAATCGTGTTCATGTGATATTGTTGTTATGATGTTCATCCGTGTTCATATTGTTGTTTGAACATTGTTAGAAATTGATCATATTGTCTATATTTTGGTTAAGTTTGATTAATTGATGTGTTATAGCTGATGGGTAGTTTGGTAAATTTGTAGTACGTTCAGGGGTAGTTTGGTAATTTCAGTAAGGTCGTGAGGGGTAGTTTAGGAATTGTACATTTTGAAATTGTTTATTTGAAGCATGGGGGACAAAATGAAATGGGGTGGGTTGTGATATAGTTGTTTAATATAAAGGGGGGACAAGATTTAATTTAAAGGGGGAATCTTGCATTATTTTAAATGAAGCATGGGGGACAAAATATAATGGGGTGGTGTGATATGTTTATTTAATGTAATGGGGATGAGTGGAAAGATAACGGGTTGGGTAGAGAAAAAGTATGGATTTTAATTAATTGAAAGGTTTATGGGATGTGTTTTAAGAAGAAGTCTTGAACACAAGACAAGATAGACAAATAAGAGAGAACAGAAATAGAGAGAGATAAACGAGAGAAAATACACAGACAGAAGAGAAAAAAAATGGGAGAGAGAAACAAATCTGAAAATAAGAGAGAGAAAAGGGCTGAACATTTAAGAGAGAGAAAATTTCGAAAAATATTTAAGCTTTCAAATAAAAAAAAACTAAAAAAAATATTCTGCTTTCTTTTGTTGTTTGAAATCAGAATTAATTGTTGTTTCATCAAAGCTGTAAGCTTTTGTTTTTTTGGGATTACTACTCCACCGGTCCGTTACTGGGTTGTTACTGTTGCTGGGCTATTGTTGCTGTGTTGTACTGATTTTGCTGCTGCTGCTGATTCTCATATTCATTTTCTTTTGCTTCCAATATCAGGTACACAACTGAAAAGCTGGTTATTGTAATCCGAAATATGAAGCATGAATACATATGAAGAATGAAAATTTGAAGTTTTAATTTCGTTTTTTTTCTTTGTTTCTTTTGTTGATTGTATTTAAGCTATTTCATGAATTACTAAATAATAGCTGGAATAAGAAAATAATATCATAAGTTAGTCTGTAATAAATCAATTCGGCAAAATAGGTTAATTCACTAGCTATGAAGGCTTCAAGATTGTAGGTTGATCATGAACAAGTAGCTAAATTTAGTTAAAACATGAATTTAAATTAAACATCGTAAATTAGGCATTAAGGCATGACTTGAGCTTAAGCAAGATTAGAAGAACGTTTAAGTCTAATAAACTTTCTAATAAGCTTTAGTAATTATGGTTAAATCTAGTTTCAAATGATTGTGAATAATTAATCTCAATAATATTTTTTTTAAAAAAAAATAATAATAACAATCTAGCTATATTTGTTTATTTTGAATTTTAGTTGTTGAATTTTTATTTTATTTATAATTTCGAAATTAAGAGTAAAATTCCTTTTTCATCAATATTTGTATTAATCAAGCAATTAGCATGTCATGTTTTCTTAAAATAATAAAAAGCTAGTAATTAATTAGGATTTTCTTTCTTTATTTTAGAGACTAATTTTTATAGAAAAATGTAGTCGCTTTAAGATTTGTCCATTTAAAATAAATGAGATGAACCTCGCTTAATGAAATGTATAGATTGCGGGGCCCTCAATAAATGTACATTTAATCGCTTAGAATTAGGGAGGAGCCGTTTTAGCAAATTTCACGGCCCTACCCAAAATAATGATACGCTAGTCGCTCTAGGCGCGTATTTAATAATGTTATTTTCTTAAATACGGGTGTGCATTTATGTAACCCAAATCTAAATCTCAACGGAGTCGAAATGTGTCGATAATCACGGGTGCATTGATTGCGACGTGATTTGAAATACGTTTTCACAATGTTGCAATTCTTCGTAAAATAATAACAATAAATAAAAAAAAATAATAATAATAATAATAATAATAATAATAATAATAATAATAATAATAATAATAAAAGCGGCTAAGAGATAAAACTTACACATGAGTCCATATTTGTATAAAATCAGATAATCAAGCCAAATATAACAGTTGAGCGATCTTGCTAGAACCACGGAACTCGGGAATGCCTAACACCTTCTCCCGGGTTAACAGAATTCCTTATCCGAATTTCTGGTGCGCAGACTGTAATACAGAGTCATTCTTTTCCTCGATTCGGGATTAAAATAGGTGACTTGGGACACCCTAAATCTCCCAGGTGGCGACTCTGAAATAAAGAAATAAATTCCGTTTCGACTGTCCTTTAATTGGAAAAACTCCCATGCACCCTCGCGGGGGCGGAAAAAGGAGGTGTGACAGCTCTGGCGACTCTGCTGGGGACTAGACCCAGAACCACTGGTTCAGGGTTCAAGAATTCGAGCTTAAAATAACTGTTATAGTTGGCTTTATTTATTATCTGATTTTTACATGATATATGCTTAATGTGTTAAATGATGCTTTTACCGCTTTAATATTATCTGAATTGTGTATATAAAACTGCTACGAAACCCTTCTTCTTTCTGAGTCTTCTGAATTTATGGTGTACACGTGCGCGTGGCCCACCTTTCTGTTAGAAGTCATACCAAATAAGACGAAGTTGGGACAAGTAACTAGGCCGGGCAGACTTTCGTGCTCCCGGTACGTTGCCCCCGCTTCGGCTCAAACTGTCCGTTTGGGTAAGCCAGGGCTAGATCAATATGCCTCAGGTTTTTTCACTTAGAATAACTCAGCTTCATGCCGGATCCCTAGTAGGAGCGATTGTTTGCATCACGTGCATTTGACTTTGGAGACTCAACACAGGGGTTGGGTCTGTCTAGGACAGGTGTACCAAAAAAAAAATGACCATCCTGATGCATCTTACTTGCTGCTACTTGCGCATTTATTTGATCCGGATTTGTGTGTTGACTGACTTTTGAATATCATGAATAATATTTTAAAATTGAAAAAAAGAAATAGCGGTTAGGGAATTGACTGTTTATATTTGAAAAAAAAACAATGCCCAAATACTGTCAAAACTCTGCCGAAATTTTGAGAAAATGAAAAAAAAATGTTTTATTAGTTTGTTTTATTAAAATCAAAGAAAAAATAGAAAGAAAAAAAATCGTTGTTCTGTCTTATTTTTCCAAAAAATAATAAAAAAAAAACTATTTTAAAAGTAAGACTCTTTTTCATTGTCATTTTCAGGGGAAGACAAACCATAAAAAAAATGAAAATGAAAAAAAGTCTTGTTTTAAAATGAGTTTTTATTTATTTATTTGTTTAGATACCAAAATAAAAATAACTAATAAAATAAAAAGAGTCGCGTCGAAAGTGGTTTTATTATTTGTTGCAAATATGTATATATATAAAAATCCAAAAAAGTTGTTCTTTATTTCCAAAAAATGTATATATATCTTTATTTGTTGCAAAAATATTTGTCGTGCCAAAAGTCTAGAAAAGTTTTTTTTAGACTCTCAATTTTCAAAACAAAAAAAAATCCAAAAATAATTTTCCGTTATTCACTTCTTTAGAAAGTCTTTTTAATTATTAATAAAATAAAACAAATTCGAAAATATTTTCCTTCTTCTTTAAAAATTGAAAAGAAAATTCAAAATTCAAAAAAATATTTTTTTAGAAAGCGTTTCTTTTATTAAAGGTAAAATTCCAAAAAAAAAATATTTTCTTTCTTCTTAGAATAAGAAAAAAAATATCTTCCTTTTACTTTTGAAATTCTCAAAGTTCAAATCAAAAGAAAAGGAATTCTTAGAAGTCTTTCTTTCAAAAAGAAAATCAATCAAAAATCCAAAAAAAATATAAAAATACTTCCTTTCTTCTTTTAAAGCAGTTCTTTTACAAAAAAAAATAAAAAAAAAATCATAATTTAAAATCAGTTTATTTACTTTATTCATGACCGGCCCGAACTACGCGGGTTTGATTCTCACCGGATGTGAGATACGTAGGGAACCCTCATCGGGTCCAACCCCCATTTTTGCTAAAATAGCCAAAAACCAATAAATAAATAAATAAAAAACGTGTCAAAATTTTAATTTTGTCATAAATAAGTCGGGCAGTGTCCAGCCTCCCCTTTTGCTAAAAAAAAATAGCCAAAAAAATATGTCAAATTTAATAAAGAAGTCGGGTGACGCTGTTTTGTCAAGACACAGCCGAATGTTCCCGAAAGGGACGTCGGAAGGTTGACTTTGCATAAACAGCCACTTTTGGGTCATGTATAGGATTTTGGTCCAGTCGACCCACACGGCCTTAAAAATCTTCGTCCCCGAGGCGCTGAAGGGCCATGTTTGAAACACCCGGTTTTATTATAACTTGAAAAAAAAGAGTCAACGATCAGGTGAATACCATTTAGATTTTTGGTCAAAATAAGCCGAGCCAGCTTCGGCCGCGTCTTAGACCGTTCTTGCCGAAATAGCCCTAGAGTATCTTTCAATTGTTGAAAGGCTATTTTCGTAAAAGAATGAACAAGTTTGTAAAGTGTCGTAAAATAATCCTCTCCGGCCTCAAAATTTGGAAGGGGCCACATTTGAAAAATAACCGTTTGGTTGTCTTTGTCAAACGGGAAAAGAAGCTGGTCGTTTGTTTTTGGAGTTTGTAAATCTTTTAATTAGAATATGTGGGTTGTTTGATTTTCGAGTTTGTAGATCATCTTCAAACCTTTGAAACCCAGTTTTGTTTAATATGAAAATTGAAAAAAAAATCGTATTGTTTATCTTTTATTGTTCCGAACTACGCAAGGTCTGATTCATGCGGGGTCATGATACGTAGGCAATCTCCATAAGATTCGACCACAACAAAAAAAAAGAAAAAAAATGATAAAAAAAAGAAGAAGAAAAAAATCGAAAAAAAAGAAAATGAATGAAAAAAAAAATCGAAAAAAAAGAAAGAAAAGAAAAAAAAAAGATGTTATTAATAATGGGGACCGACGGAGTCCATTCTAACCTGTTTCGCTTTGAATCACAAAGAAAGTTAAGGTGGTTGGTTTGTGGTAAGCCGTAAATACAAGACCCAGAAGCACACTTTACGGGGATCAAGCCTGATAACAGAAGCACTCAAATCCTATTAGGACTTGTTGACTGAGGTTGATGATATTGAAGTTGGCAATGGTCTCGACAATATTTATGCAAAGCTCAGTGGCTAAGATGCCAATTTTGATAAAGTGGGAGGACGCTTCGTTCCTTGGTTAGCAAGAGAGAAGCTTTTGGTGGCTTATTTTGTTGTCATTTCTGTTGTCCGGATTATCCTTAGGGTTGTAGTTCGAATATTGTCTTGTGTCAAACCTTCTTATCTTTCCAGTTTGTCATATCAGTTTGTTTAAGTTTTTTAAGGGTGTGTTAAGATTTTATTCTGGTTGTTTTATTTGTTTTTCTAACCATCTCGCCGGAAGTCTAATACAAAAGCCGGTCTTTTATTATTTCCAGTCATCTTTTTATTTAGTCCTTTTGTCATTTTCGTTCAATGCCGATTCTAGGGACATGACATGCGCACACAGTTTGGGCCTAGTCTATAAAGTTAATCATAAAACCCTGGGAAGGTGATCAAAGCATTTAAAGGAAATAAGAACGGTTTGAGATTATTTGAAGCCCGAGTCATGTGGAACTGGGGCAAGTAAAACATAAAGAAAACCGTTAAATGCAAGATTCGCCAAATTGGCATGAGGGTCGTGCATGAGAGTGAGAGTGTCGCCCAGCAGTGCTTTAGAAATGACAAATGAAAAAGCAAGTGTTTAACATAATTGTCAAGTCCAGCACCATCGGAAGAGACTATAAATCTATGTTCAATTGTGTTGTTTGCACTTGGCATGTTTTGAAGACTGGAATGACGAAGGCATTTTATTCTGCTACCTAAACACTTTATCCTTCGTTACCCCTTTTGAGCCTTATTTATTTTCTTTCATACCCCTCGTTCGGAATCAATAGCAATGACTAGGAAATACGAGCCTGGAAGGTAAAGAAAAAATCAAAAAAAAAAGAAAAAAAAGAAAAATGATAACAAAAAAAAAACAAAAGAAAGTCAGAAGAAAAAAGAGGAATTGGGAACTACGTTTGACGTGATTCCTCAAAGAGGATACGTAGGCGCTTCACGGCTCAGTCATAGGGTGCATAGTGTGCATAATGTGCATGGTATGCATGGTGTAATAAATAAATAAAAAAAATTAATAAATAATCCCCAAGCAAGAAACTGGGGCAAGGGTTGCGCTTGTTATAAACAAATATGATTTCGAAGGTTGTAATTTTGAACCCCAAATTGATTTGTTTTTTAGCCTTTAATACCCTTTCTTTCTAAGCCTATCCAAAAAACCCACATTACGGTCCAAAGAAAGACCTTCTGATCAGTCTGCAAAAGATGCCAAGTCAGACAAATGAGAGTCTTACCGGTGAACATAACACTCTGTTCCACAACAGAAAGGACTCTAATCTCCAGCAGAGAGAGTCATACCGGCAACACTCCAAATCCCCAGCTGGAAAGTGATATAAATGAGAGAGTCTTATCGGTGAAAATCTTCACGGACACCATAAGGCGATGAAAGATGAGAGAAAAACCAAAATGAGAGAGACTTGATGGTGAAAACCTTTTGGGCACTACAAGTCGAATAAGATTGGGAATCAGATGGAGGATAGTCAAGGGAAGATCTTGAAAGACGATTGACGACGGAGGATAGGCCACATATGCATGTCATGACCATTAGAGTCGGTGTCTGCGTTTGATAGGTTTTTATTTATAATTTATTTTGTTAAAGAGTCATCTTTTTCCTTTGTCTTTTATTCTATTCCTTTTTATCTTTCTCCTTTCATAGAAAATTCCCCAGTAGAGTCTGTTTGGTCAGAACCAGTGGGAAATGACTTCAAAATAGGCCATCAGCTTTCCAATTATGCAAGATGAGATATGGCTAGTACATCCAAGTGGTATAGTCAGCAAGGAACGAGCACAAGGCCAGTGTCAAGAAAGATATCCCCAGCAAAAGGGAATTGACAAAAGGATTGACGAGTGTCAAGAGGGATATCCTTGCCAAAATCAGAGGTTATTAAAACCTCAAGGCCAAGGCCCGTGGACAAACAAGGAGAGCAATAAGCATGACTTGGAAAATTCATGCGAGACTAAAAGGTCGGAAAAATGCAAGTCTCCGAGCCATGCCACGAAAGAAGAGGGATATCCCTAGCAGAAAAGGATTATCCTCAGCAAATAATATCGTCCCTTGTGGAATGCAGAGCAAGGAAGGAGAAAGGGGAAAGCCATCCCAAGTAGGAGTATCACAACCAACCACCGCGTTTTAAACTAACAAATTTTGTTTAAAACAGGTAAAGGAAATGGCATTGATGTCGGAAATGCATGCCACAAGAAAGATTGTCAAACTGGGGCAGAAAATTTTCTTTTCAGTTAGAAAATTTTCTGGAAAATCAGGTACCCATTTGGGGAAGAATAAAAATAGCACCAAGGAAGTGGTCTTTGAACCAGGGTTGCCCCCAACATAATAAGTTTCCAATGGAGGAAGTTATCCCCAGCAGACAGAATAAAGGGATGACACTTGTGCTCAGAAAAGCAAAGAGCCATTATCATCCCCAGCAGCTTCCAAAAGAATGAAGCATCGATTTGAAGGGATAAAATTCCCCAGCAGCGTTATCCTCAACAACGTTATCCCAAGAAGATAACACTTTTATCCCCAGCAGTGTTGAAGAAAAAAAAACCAAAAACAAATTTGAAGGAGGGGAAGAAAGAAGGCTCCCGCAGTGGTATTATCCCCAGCAAGCAAGAATAAAGCAGCGCAAAGGCAAGATAAGATATCAAATCTTAGTCGGATGAATCTTTCTCCTAAGATCACAACAAAATGGACCTAGTCTGACGATTTATCTCCTAGAGTCAAAATCTTGGTCTGATGAAATTGTTCTCCCAAGATAAAATCTTAGTCGGATGAATCTTTCTCCTAAGATCACAACAAAATGGACCTAGTCTGACGATTTATCTCCTAGAGTCAAAATCTTGGTCTGATGAAATTGTTCTCCCAAGATAAAATCTTAGTCGGATGAATCTTTCTCCTAAGATCACAACAAAATGGACCTAGTCTGACGATTTATCTCCTAGAGTCAAAATCTTGGTCTGATGAAATTGTTCTCCCAAGATAAAATCTTAGTCGGATGAATCTTTCTCCTAAGATCACAACAAAATGGACCTAGTCTGACGATTTATCTCCTAGAGTCAAAATCTTGGTCTGATGAAATTGTTCTCCCAAGATAAAATCTTAGTCGGATGAATCTTTCTCCTAAGATCACAACAAATGGACCTAGTCTGACGATTTATCTCCTAGAGTCAAAATCTTGGTCTGATGAAATTGTTCTCCCAAGATAAAATCTTAGTCGAATGAATCTTTCTCCTAAGATCACAACAAATGGACCTAGTCTGACGATTTATCTCCTAGAGTCAAAATCTTGGTCTGATGAAATTGTTCTCCCAAGATAAAATCTTAGTCGGATGAATCTTTCTCCTAAGATCACAACAAAATGGACCTAGTCTGACGATTTATCTCCTAGAGTCAAAATCTTGGTCTGATGAAATTGTTCTCCCAAGATAAAATCTTAGTCGGATGAATCTTTCTCCTAAGATCACAACAAAATGGACCTAGTCTGACGATTTATCTCCTAGAGTCAAAATCTTGGTCTGATGAAATTGTTCTCCCAAGATAAAATCTTAGTCCGATGAATCTTTCTCCTAAGATAAGATATCAAAGTTGTTGTTGAAGTCAGGAGCCCGCCTGAAGAGAGGAATGGCGATTATTTTCAAAGTTGTTGTTGAAGTCAGGAGCCCGCCTGAAGAGAGGAAAGGCGTTTTTAAAAGTTGTTGAAATCTTGCCAACCTAAAGAAAGGAATGGCGATGTATGGTTTGAAGTCAGGAGCCCGCCTGAAGAGAGGAATGACGATTATTTTCAAAGTTGTTGTCAGGAGCCCGCCTGAAGAGAGGAAAGGCATTTTTTTTTAAAAAAGATTTGTTGAAATCTTGCCAACCTAAAGAAAGGAATGGCGATGAATTGATTGAAGTCAGGAGCCCGCCTGAAGAGAGGAATGGCGATTATTTTCAAAGTTGTTGTTGAAGTCAGGAGCCCGCCTGAAGAGAGGAATGGCGATTTATTTTCAAAATTGTTGTTGAAGTCAGGAGCCCGCCTGAAGAAAGGAAAGGCATTTATTTTAAAAGTTGTGTATTTGAAGTCAGGAGCCCGCCTGAAGAGAGGAATGACGCTTATTTTTAAAAGTTGTTGATGTTGGGAGCCCGCCCAGATAACAAAGGCATACATTTCAGTCTTTACATTTCGAGCATTGAAGTTGGGAGCCCGCTCAGATAACAGAGGCATACATTTCAAGTCTTTAATTTTCAAGTATTGAAGTTGGGAGTCCGCCCATAAAACAGAGGCATACATTTCAAGATCAAGTCAGAGGACAATAAAACAGAGGGTTACAATAGGAATCCCCAGTAGGAGACAATAAAATTCCCCGACACTGGGAAGCAGAAGGTTGTAACAAGAGGTCACAGCACAAATTCAAGTGCATGTGTCAAAAAGAAGAAAAGCACCGGAAGAAATGCAAGCAGACAAGGAAGCAAGGCAACAAGAAAAATTGCAGTCTAGCCTAGCTTCTTGTTTTCTTTTAAGCACGGTGTAACAAGGAGATCGGTAAGTAGTGGTAATAGCATGCAACAACAGTAACATTACAGTCCAACGGTAGTCCCAGCTACCAAAGCTTCCCGAACTACATTGACCTGATTCCTGTTTAGCCTAGGATATGTAGGAAACCTTTGAAGCAAAGGTTCGGTTAAATCTTTCTCAAAAAAAATGCTTCACATGGAGTACTTGGATGGGCAAAAATCGCTCGATTTATCTTTGCACGAAAACCCTTCGTGTCTTCGGGCAAAGAGGGGCAGCTGTAAGCACGTGATTTTTGCCCAATATGAGAATTACTCCCAAAAAATCCAAAAATAAAATGATTTTTCTTTGGTGTGCAATTTTGTGATATTTTGTGATATTTTGAATAATTATTTGTATTTGTCTGTGCGTGTTTATTTGCTAAATTAATAAAAAATACAAAAATATGTCGCATTTTGCATATAGGATTTAATTCTACAATTGTTAGTAATTAAATTTGTTTTACAAAAATTAAAAATTACAAAAATAGGCATCGTTTGCATTTTTAGCATTTAATGTCCAAATATACAATTTTATGCTTAATTAATACTTAATTGTGCGTTAATTGTTATTGGGAGTTAATTTGCGCTTTTATAACTTAATTTAGTTCTTAATAATAGTTTAAGTATTTTTATAATTTAGTTTTAGAGAAATAAAAGAAGAAAAGAGAGCGAAAATATAAAGAAAGTCGGAATTGAGCCTCTTCTTCGATTTCAAGCCACAGGCCCAAAAAATGGCCCAATATTCCCTACGACCCAGTCCATTTCGAACTGGGTCGACCCAGTCCATAACCCAACACCCTATTGTCTTACAAACAATACAAAACAAAAAATAAAAGAAAGAAGAAAAACCCTAAAAAGACCTAAGTCATCCGCCCCCCCCCCCACTTTTGCTTCTTCTTCTCCAAGTTTTTCCAAAGCTCATCCATGGCTTCCCCCTTAAGCTCCAGAAACTTCGTCTCCTTCGACACAAGCACACACACCACCAAGAAGCCCATCTTCTCCATGTCAAGCTCAAAAGGCTCGTCCATGGCTGCGTCTTCGTCGTCGACCCATCGCCATGGCCATAACGCCATGTTTGTTGCTTCTTCTTGCTGCCTCTGCGTCATCCATGGCTTCCCGAACTGCTGCTCCATTTTCTCCATAAGCTGCTGAACGCAGCAGCAGTAGACGACCAGCTGCTCCTCCGCCGTAGTTGTCGTTGCTGCTGCTCGAACTTGCTTCAACTGTGCAAGGATGCGGCTCCAGCTCCTCGCCATTGTTGCTAACTGCGAGCTTCTGCTTCATGCTGCCATGGTCGACCAGCTACTCCTGTTCTGCCGCGTCAACTGTTTCCCGTGTCCAGCTGCGACGAGCAGCCATGGCTGCTCCGAACGGATGTTGCCGCTGTTTCTCCTTAACCTCCATTGCTACTGCTTCGATGTTGTTTCAGCCAACTCCTTAAGTTCGAGTTCGTCGTTGGTTAGTCGTTCGTCATTTCAATCCGGTTAGTAGTTTTGAATTTTATTTTGTCCATTTTCGTTTTTATATTTCTCAAAGTTAAAATCGTTAAATATTTGATTCTTGTTTTGTTCGTTGTTCATCGTTGAAATCGTTTTTCTAGTTTGTTCATGTTCATGTGCTTTGTTAAAATTAATTTTCAGATTTCAAAATAGAAGTTTAATTAGTTGTTTTCATGTTTATTTCATGTTTGTATTATTGTTTAAGTGAATATTTGTTAGTTTAATATTTGTTAGATTCAAATTGAAATTTAATTAATTGTTTCTTCAATTTGTTTCATATATTTGATGTATTTTCCGGAAATTGTTAATATTGTTAAGTTCAAGTTTAAATTCATAATTGTTTCTTCTTAGTTTTTGTTTTGTCATTTGCCTAAAAGAATTTAGTTGTAATAAGGGAAGTATGTTGGTTTTAGTCATTTGAATCCGTCGTTTTTATTTTTAGATTTAATTCATGTTCATATTATGTTTGTTTGATTTTGAATCCGAAATGTGTATAGTTTGATTTCTTGTTTACCATTTGTGATTATTTCTTGAATTGGTCTCATAATCTTGTTTAAAGTTTAATATAAGAATTGTTTGTTGTAATGTTGTTAGAGTGGATTTTAAGTTCAATATGATTGAATTTAGAAATCTAAATATACTTGTTTGTTGTAGTTGTTGAATCCGAAAATAGGATTGTTTGTTGCTAAAAATTTGTTCAATCAAATTTTAGTTGTTCTTTGTTGTTCAATTTGTGTTCGTGTGATTTGTTGTTAAAATGTTGTTAAAATCGTGTTCATGTGATATTGTTGTTATGATGTTCATCCGTGTTCATATTGTTGTTTGAACATTGTTAGAAATTGATCATATTGTCTATATTTTGGTTAAGTTTGATTAATTGATGTGTTATAGCTGATGGGTAGTTTGGTAAATTTGTAGTACGTTCAGGGGTAGTTTGGTAATTTCAGTAAGGTCGTGAGGGGTAGTTTAGGAATTGTACATTTTGAAATTGTTTATTTGAAGCATGGGGGACAAAATGAAATGGGGTGGGTTGTGATATAGTTGTTTAATATAAAGGGGGGACAAGATTTAATTTAAAGGGGGAATCTTGCATTATTTTAAATGAAGCATGGGGGACAAAATATAATGGGGTGGTGTGATATGTTTATTTAATGTAATGGGGATGAGTGGAAAGATAATGGGTTGGGTAGAGAAAAAGTATTGATTTTAATTAATTGAAAGGTTTATGGGATGAGTTATAAGAAGAAGTCTTGAACACAAGACAAGATAGACAAATAAGAGAGAACAGAAATAGAGAGAGATAAACGAGAGAAAATACACAGACAAAAGAGAAAAAAAAAACGGGAGAGAGAAACAAATCTGAAAATAAGAGAGAGAAAAGGGCTGAACATTTAAGAGAGAGAAAATTCCGAAAAATATTTAAGCTTTCAAATAAAAAAAAACTAAAAAAATATTCTGCTTTCTTTTGTTGTTTGAAATCAGAATTAATTGTTGTTTCATCAAAGCTGTAAGCTTTTGTTTTTTTGGGATTACTACTCCACCGGTCCGTTACTGGGTTGTTACTGTTGCTGGGCTATTGTTGCTGTGTTGTACTGATTTTACTGCTGCTGCTGATTCTCATATTCATTTTCTTTTGCTTCCAATATCAGGTACACAACTGAAAAGCTGGTTATTGTAATCCGAAATATGAAGCGTGAATACATATGAAGAATGAAAATTTGAAGTTTTAATTTCGTTTTTTCTTTGTTCCTTTTGTTGATTGTATTTAAGCTATTTCATGAATTACTAAATAATAACTGGAATAAGAAAATAATATCATAAGTTAGTCTGTAATAAATCAGTTCGGCAAAATAGGTTAATTCACTAGTTATGAAGGCTTCAAGATTATAGGTTGATCATGAACAAGTAGCTAAATTTAGTTAAAACATGAATTTAAATTAAACATCGTAAATTAGGCATTAAGGCATGACTTGAGCTTAAGCAAGATTAGAAGAACGTTTAAGTCTAATAAACTTTCTAATAAGCTTTAGTAATTATGGTTAAATCTAGTTTCAAATGATTGTGAATAATTAATCTCAATAATATTTTTTTTTTAAAAAAAATAATAATAACAATTAATCTAGCTATATTTGTTTATTTTGAATTTTAGTTGAATTTTTATTTTATTTATAATTTCGAAATTAAGAGTAAAATTCCTTTTTCATCAATATTTGTATTAATCAAGCAATTAGCATGTCATGTTTTCTTAAAATAATAAAAAGCTAGTAATTAATTAGGATTTTCTTTCTTTATTTTAGAGACTAATTTTTATAGAAAAATGTAGTCGCTTTAAGATTTGTCCATTTAAAATAAATGAGATGAGCCTCGCTTAATGAAATGTATAGATTGCGGGGCCCTCAATAAATGTACATTTAATCGCTTAGAATTAGGGAGGAGCCGTTTTAGCAAATTTCACGGCCCTACCCAAAATAATGATACGCTAGTCGCTTTAGGCGCGTATTTAATAATGTTATTTTCTTAAATACGGGTGTGCATTTATGTAACCCAAATCTAAATCTCAACGGAGTCGAAATGTGTCGATAATCACGGGTGCATTGATTGCGACGTGATTTGAAATACGTTTTCACAATGTTGCAATTCTTCGTAAAATAATAACAATAAATAAAAAATAATAATATAATAATGAAAGCGGTAAAAAGATAAAACTTGCACATGAGTCCATATTTGTATAAAATCAGATAATCAAGCCAAATATAACAGTTGAGCGACCGTGCTAGAACCACGGAACTCGGGAATGCCTAACACCTTCTCCCGGGTTAACAGAATTCCTTATCCGGATTTCTGGTGCGCAGACTGTAATACAGAGTCATTCTTTTCCTCGATTCGGGATTAAAATAGGTGACTTGGGACACCTTAAATCTCCCAGGTGGCGACTCTGAAATAAAGAAATAAATCCCGTTTCGACTATCCTTTAATTGGAAAAACTCCCACGCACCCTCGCGGGGGCGGAAAAAGGAGGTGTGACATATATGTTTACAAGAAAAATTTAAAAAATATTATATTATTTATTATAACTGTAAATTATAGTTTTAAAATATAGTCATGTCAGTTGTAAACCTATCTAGAGATATTTCTTTTACTCATAAATATTTACAGATATTTGTAAAAAAAAAAAAACCCTTTTGTAAACATAGTGGCAGATATATACTAACTTCAGTATTTTAGATTTAAAGTTATAACATATTTTACTTAGTAAATTTCAAATGTACGTGTACACTTTAAGTTGTACGGATATTTTAAGCCTTTAATTGCAAATACCCTTTGAAATATTCACATTAAAAGAGTACTAATGGATCACATTAGAATAAAAACTTAGAAGGAATTCTATGTTCACCAGACTTTATATGTAGTTTTCTATTTATTCTATGTCGATTAAATTGTTTTTACTAAAATAATAAAATTATAGTTATACATCACTACATAGAATAACCTAAAAAGAGTTCTAAGTAGGCGGAACTTTAATTCTTTCGGCAGTTACTTTCCTTCTACAAATATGTTGTCTTACCTATTTTAAGTGAGGAAGGATTGAATACATAAAGTTTAGTTGATTTCTAAGTACTAAATATTAGTGAAATAATTAAATAATTATTCCTAAATAATAGGGAATAGTTAAATTACTATTTTATTTAGTGTGAAATATGTTTTTAAAGGGTAAAAAAGACGAATGACATTTCACTAAGGGCCTTCGTGCTTTTAATATAGTATAAATATAGATATAGATATAAATTGATTCTTAATAATGTGACAATAATGATAGTTCGAGATATTTTGCATGTATTTCAATTAATAATTCATTTGTGTCTGTTACGTTCCATCATTATAAATATTGATATTCTTATCCACCAATCTATATATTATATAAAAAGGGAATAGAAAAGGTGTCCTGACACCTCTATTTGGCCAAGGATTCTATTTATTTATTTTTTTCCTTTTTTTTTGCCTTTTCCTTATCCTTCTTTACATTTAAATTGTTTAATAATTGAAATTAAAAATTGATCATTACATTTAATAATTGCACCAGGATTCATTTATCTTAATTCTTCAGTTAACCGTACCTTTCTCATTCTTACTAAATACATTCATTACAATTATTAATACACTTAATATCCTTTCTATTACCATTACTCAATATATGTTACACTTTCTTTTCCTATTACTCATTGTAAGTTACTATTTGTATTTTGGTTATTATAAATTCTAAAGCACATCTTCTCCTTTGCATCACTTTCGTTTCTTCTTCATTAACCATTCTTCTCCTTTTCATTCGAAATTCTTTGTACATATATTTTTTTTTTTTTAACTTATTCTTCTTGGTTAGAAAGTGAGGAAGAGAAGAACATATCGGGTTTATTTGACTTATTATGTTGTAGGCTTGTGGTTATAGTGTGAATTTATATGTAATAAGTAATAACTTTGCCTTTTTGTCTTGCATTAAGATGCTTTTTTTTATTTAAGGAACGATTGTAATAAATTTTATATTGAATTTTGTTTATTATTTTAAAAAGAATTGAGAAAGTATGATTACATGATCAAAACAAATGACAATTTGAGAAAATAAGATTATTTTCCTCATCTGAAAACAATTGATATGATTTGTGTCCCGACACCTTTTAATGGCCTTTTGACAGTTTTAAAGAAGTTGTCTCGCCAATTTCTTCAAATTTACTATGTTTCTCTGTGTAGTTTACAACTATGTATCCGTAAGGGGTATTTTTTCGGACTCCTCTCTGTCAATTTATAAGATAGGTGTATTATAATGTCAAAAGTAATTAATCAAGAGAGAAAGATTTTTGAAGTTTTTATAAGATTAAGGAAAATGGATAATTAATTTGATAACGGTTTCTCATTTGCTAACACTTGAGATATATTCGAGCATTCAATTGTGCATTTTATTGGCATGTGATGTTTATAAATTAAAAAAAAATATTGGTGGAAGAAGAGGAAGATAGATAATTATAACTAAGGTTATTGAAGAAGTGACTACTGGATCTCTAAATATCACATAAATTATAAACATTATGAGAAAAAGTTAATCAAGAGGGAAAAATCAAGTTTTGTAAATAGTAAATAGTAAATAGTAATTTGAATGAATATATATAAGGAAGTGATAGGAGTACATGACATAAAATTATCAACATGGAAAAGATAAAAAAAAAATATAAGGAATGGAAGGGCTGATAAAGAGAGAAAAATAAGAGAAAGGGAATTTAAAAAATTTCAAGAAGGTAATGAGAATATGATCAAATGAAAAACTTTTTTGCTTTTCATTAATAAAATATATAAAATCGTGAGAATAGAAGCTTTTAAAAAATATTTACTAGGAATCTTAATAATATAATTGGGATGGAGGGTTACGTTTAAGTGTCTACAACTGTCGTTTTAAACTAGAAAGGTGTAGAATTTGGAGACAAAGAAGCAGAACAACAATAATTTTTAACTTAACTATTTATTAGATAAAAATGATTTCAATAATAACATGACTCCTTCAATAGCATTACTTTTAATTCAGGTATTTATAAAAGGAATATATCATTAATTTAACCGCGCGAACAAATTTACTAGTCAAGTTTTGTAATAGTGAATTCACAAAATAGCCTTGTAAATTTAGTTGAGATGGGAAAAAAAATGGGGCATTTGTATCTATACCCGCTTTTTGTGTCACGTTTTAACTTGTGTCCTCTTTGCAAAGAAAATTGCAAACGTACCCATTTTTTCGCATAACTTCAGCATACAGGGCTGAAGTAGCAAAGACAATCATACAAAACTTCAGCATTCTAGTAGCCGGGCCTGAAGTTCAGCTCTAGAGCTGAAGTTTTTGTTTTTTAACTGGCAAACAGTTTTTGTTTTGTAACTGGCGAACTTCAGCTCTAGAGCTGAAGCACCACAATTAGCAGTGATTTTTTAAGAAAAATAGTGTGCATCTTCTCAGCTCAAACACGAATAAACATACAAAAACTCCAAAATTTTTCAGCTCATCCTACTGGTAACTTAAACTTTTTCCTAAAACTAATTTGCTATAAATTTGGAGTAGACTGCCGAACTGTTCAATTAAAAAAAATTGACCTTATAACTAAAGCAGTGTTGCTTCTGGAGATAAATACCAGTTTGTTTTGTAAGAAAACAAAGGAGGAGAAAGGAGGCTGAAGTTATTTAAAAAATGGGTACAAATTAAAAAATTTTAAAAAAATGAGTATAGTTTATTTGGTCGCCCCGTGCAATTTAATTCAAATAAAAAAGTTAAACTAAATCTTCTATATATGCATTTAAAAATTAACTCTGTAATTTGGCTTAAGATTTAAAATAAAAATAAAAATGTTCTTTTTTTAATGACCAAAGACGTACACAAAAAAAAGGATGTAATTTTCATTAAGCAAACCAATATACTATAACTATAGGTATCTTTAATTAAATTTGTGTATAATTTAGTAATGCTATGAATCCTTTTTTGAGAAAGAATCATTGTATCTTACACATTAATTTTAATTCTTTATTTAGTACAAGCTTTGTATTTGACCTTATTTGTGAAAAATATACATTACTATAGGTATCTTTAACTAAATTTTATGTATAATTCGGTTATGATAAGTATCTTTTTTTGAGAAAGAATTAATTAAAATTTCGTTAATTTTGTTATGTATCTTACACATTTATTTTAAGTTGAAATAAATAATTCTTTATTTAGTACAAGCTTTGTATCTGACCTTATTTGTGAGCAATATACATTACTATATGTATCATATACATTACTATAGGTATCTTTAATTAAGTTTTGTGTATAATTCAGTTATGGTAGGTATCCTTTTTAGGAAAGAATTAATTAAATTTTGTTAATTTCGTTTTGTATCTTACGCATTAATTTTATGTTGAAATAATAATTTTTATTTAGTACAAGCTTTGTATTTGACCTTATTTGTGAACAATATACATTATAATAGATATCTTTAATTAAATTTTGTCTATAATTCAGTTATGGTAGGTATTCTTTTTTAAGAAAGAATTAATTAAATAAATATTTTGTATCTTACATCTATATTATATTAAAGAAAATAATATTATTAACAAGAGGACAAAGGAAAAAGACAAGAAAAATTAAAGCTTGGTGGTTAATAAAAAAAATAAATGAAGGTTAAAAATTCAAAAAGCCCAAAGCTAAAAAATGAAGATCTGTGTCATTTCTTGAGCGCACTCGCTCTTACATATTGATTTACACATACCTTTTTTTAAAATTAAGATTTCAGATGCCTTAAAATTGATTTACTGCGATAGCCTTTCCTTAAAAATCTTTATTTAAGCAACTTTTATTTAGGTTTGGCTTCTCTACATTGCGTAGGGTTTAGCTTACGCACAAACTACTGCAAAGTATGGCTCCAAACTATAACTATATCAGCGAAATATCAACATCCAAAATGAGTTGGAATTTGAAGGCTCGTGTTGTTAGATTATAGCACGTTCCAGACTGTGAGAAACCAGAAAATCCTAATTCAATTGAATTAATTATTCAAGATGAAAGGTGTATACTCTTTTAGCTGTTGTTATTTTTTCGAGTTGTGATGTATTTTTTTCAAGTTATGCGCCTTATTAACTTAACTTATTTTTTCAAATTTTTTGTTTAAGAGAGATCGAATTCATGCAACTATTGGAAGAGCTGTTATTAAGTGATTTACCATTTAATTATTGAGTATTGTTATTGTCTTATGATCCTTTGGTCTTATGTATCATTTTTTTTAGTTATTATTTTTAATTTGGTATAACTATGTTATGTGGTAGTTCATCAGAGGTGACATTTTAGCTTTTTTTCCAGCGCCTCACTCCTAGAATCTTGAAGCCAATTAAGTATTTCTCTGTTTTCTTTATATATGATTTACTATGTGTCATTATTGGTTACTGCATTTGTGTATTTTATTATCGTGTTGTGATTAATCTGCCACAAGTTTTTATCATATTTGAGTGATACTGTCGTGTTAGCTTGCAGATTAGTGAGAAATGGAGAATACTAATGGATTATACTAGCAATCCTCATCTGCTGCTGGGTGGACAACAACAGTGGCCAAAGAACCAGAAACTGGAGAATTCCATATTGAGGTAGTATGCAACTTTTTACTTTAATGCAAAGTTGGATAATTTATTGCAGAGAACATAATATAAGCTAGATGCATTGAGAAAGTCTAAAAAGATATCACCTGTAGTGACATGGAACAGTGGTATGTGACTATGTTATCTGCAATCCAAGTGCATGAAGCTCATCTAGATTCTGATGTTGGCATGATGAGATCTATCGGCTTCCTAAAATCCAAGCTATTGATGTATTTGAATATATTTTATTCTACACTTAATCAAAACATCTGAAAGTGTGCAATAATTTTAGATGCCAACTAAGTTTCCTTCTAAAGGATCATTTTGGCATGTCTTCTTCATTATCTCATCAGTAATACAATATATGTTGTCTCTCATTTCAGTAAAAAATTATCGCCCAAGGATCAGAAATTCTTGAATTTTACCCATGCCTTTTTGTAGTAATAAACCTCAATACAGAGGAGAACTTCTGGAAAATGCACTGCAATATGTCCATGAGCATTTGCTACAATAATGTTCCATTAGGCACATGCTTCGTATCAAGCAAATTATATAGCATCATTATTTTTCGTGGAATATTCATATCAAGCAAATTGTATAGTATCATTATTTTTTATGGAACAATTATTAGGAGATGGAATGAAAGTTTTACCGAAGTCCTAATATGTTTTTAATGTTTGGTTGTAAAGATGGTATTAATACTAACATATTAAATTTTACGGTGTACATCATTCTTTTTAATTATCCGCGCATCGCGCGGGTACTAATACTAGTATGATTTTAATATAAACATATATTTTTTGAATATGTATACACATCATCATCATCATACAATATTATAAATAGGAAGCCCCAAAGTTGAAACTTGAATTACCAAAATACCCGTCAAAAATTGAATGATTATTATACCCTTCACACAAACATTATTTCTACAACACTTTTGTACAAAAATGTAAATTTATATTTTAATAAATTTATTAATCTACTAAACATCTGTTCACATGCAATGCATATGAACATGAAAATACAATAAATATAGAATTACGTGGGAACATTGGTTCTTGCAATCTTAAATGATATATTAACTACTCAATTTATTTATTGTGATTATTATTGATGGGAAGTCATATAGTTTTCATATTTCAGTTTTGTTTCTTTCATCTTCTAGGGTAATAGTAGTGTAATACTTTTGCATAAATTCTTGATTTCACTCTATAAAAATGCACATCAAATTATCTAATTAGTATATTCGTTTCTCTTGGTTCTGTCAAAATTTTCCTTTTCCTAAAAAAATCCATTGGTTTTGCCGGACTTCATTCTGCAACATATCACAGGTTTAATTTTTGAATTCTTCTTCACTTTCTTCTCTTTATTTATTGTGTCTGATTCATGCTCCATTTTGGTATGTTTTGTAATGGTCCAAAAGCTGGAATCTAGATTGCTGCATCTTTGGCATCCTTGTTTGATTTTGTTATTATATTTTTGTTGTAAAATGATTGGTTGCCTTTTATGTTATACTACTACTTTGAGTGGTGGTGATTTGTAATAGTAACTAAAAAGCGGGACACTTTGCAAACAGAAGAAGATTAGTGTAAAAATAAAAAATGAATTGTTGATTGTATAAAAGATTATATAACGTGATACATTAATGGTAAATAACTAAATATTTATAGTATTATCTACTTCTTTTTTTAGGATGCTTACAATTTTATAAAAAGAACAACACAAAGACATTTGTTCAGTTAGAAGTGAGAGTATACATACTTCAAGAAAAAAATAAAAGATAAGAACCCCCCTAAAACAAAAACTTACAGAGGTTATATGATAACAAAAACTTACTTGGATTTTATGATGTCAAGTATGGAGTCACTATTATTTATAGGGCATTCTTTATACCAAAAAAAAAAATACTAAGCAGTTCATTTCTATTCTCTGGATGGAGTTTCTTTCTCCCTCAAAATATTGAGAGATCCAATATACATAAGTAGTTGTTAATATTGCACAAACATGATTGCGGATTCCAAAATTTATTAGCTTTCTTGTTAATTTATACTAACATGGGATACACGTTCGAGAACTAGTACTATATTATAAATGTGAACACCTTAAGTCAAAGTTAATTTACAGATTTACCCATTAAAAACTGAGTGACCACTTTGCCCTTTACTTAAACATTATTTGAAAATTATTTTTGTACAAAAATGTAAATACATATTCCAATAAAAATAATTAAAAAATTACTTGAAAGAAAGACAAACTGTAATATCCTTTCAGATTTTAAACGCTTTGGTTTTCTCCATATTCTAAATTTTACTGTTTTGGCTTTTCCCCTACTTTTTGTTTATTTTATTATTTTATAAGAATAATGTCTATATTATTACTTCTCCTATTCCTATTCCTTATTGTTACAGACTTATTATAGGAATAAATGTCTTAACTATTATTACTCTACTCCTTCATAAAAGGCTTTTCAATATTTACTGCTTTAATCTTTCATTATAAAACGTCCCAGTATATTAAAAGGGGTATATTAAAAAAAGGCATATACAAGGTGCTATGACACATTTAGATAGCCAGCAATTGCATTGCTCTTTTATCTCAGTTTTCTTGACAGTTTCTCTCAATTTTCTCTTGCTGCGTGTGATTAATAATGCTCGGCACAAATGCATGCTAACTTATCTCTTTTTTATCTTCTCTCATTTATTACAATTAGGTGAGTTATGTAGGTGAAAGAAACTTTTCATTCTCTCTTTTTTAATATTAATTATTGCACATTTATCTTGGGTTCTAACAATAACTATATTAGAAGGCTAAACATACTTAGATTGTGACATGTGAACGAATGAGTTGGCAACAAAACTTATCGAAAGTAAATTCAATGGTCAAATATCACATTTTTACATCATTAAAGAAGAGAAGAAGCTATGATATGAAATAGAGGTGAAACAAAAAAGTAACTCTACTATTATATCTCTTCTTTGTTAAGTCTCATGGAAGATGAGAGCAACACAAAATTTATTGGAGGGAGAAATGCGACTGAATGGTAGTGAAAAGAACATACATTTTGACATTTTAATTTATGGTAGGTTATGAGGAGGAAGAGGAGGGATTTGTGTTTTCTATTTGAGAAGAACTAGGTAAAAAGAATGGTAGGATACCGACTCAAATAAATAATAACGAATGAACAAAAAAGGGAAGGAGTCATGACCGAATAAACAAAGACTAAGTGACAATTTTGCCCTTCAATCAAACACTACTCCTATGTAAAAAATTTCATATAAAAATATAAACTTACATTCTAATAAACACTAACAAATATCAACCGTTTGTACTCATTAAGAATAGGAATAGAGATGTTCATTTCATTTATTGATATTACTTGTATATGTGCATAACTTCAGTAATCTCTGTGGCGTTTGCTTCGGCTATAGGTTATCTTGTATATGTGCATACCTTCAGTAATCTTTACGGTGTTTGTTTCGGCTATAGATTATATATATAATTATATATGTCGAAATAAACTTTGTAATGTTAATTAGGTCAGCACCGGAAGATGTAAGAATATCTTTCTACATATTCTTTGAATTCTCTTTGACGCCATGGCTGACCAAATCCCTTTGAGATTCTCATATGTTATGTGTGAAGCTTAACGTAAATTTGATGAAGAGCAAAAGTTGCACATCAACAGATCTCATACGACATATTTTTTAGTAACTTCTTTCTCAAATACAACAGCATTGATTCTCTCTGAAGGTGTCAACAAGTACTAATCATACTATATTATAAGTAGGAAAACCCAAAGTGAAAGTTGAATTACCAAATTGTCCTATAAAAGTTAAATGTCATTCTTTACCTTTCAAGCAAATACTACTAAAGTAAAAAAGATTGTACAAAAATGGAATTACACATACTAATAAAGTTTCAAAAATTTTGGAGAATGTAAGGAGTTGCGTTGAATAACTGAAGTAGTAGGCTAAATTCATTTGACTAATTTAATACGAGCCAAATTCATCTACTGAATGCAAATTATTACTCATTATCTAATTATCCATTCAATATATGCAAGGTATATTAAGCATATATTAGCCATAGAGTTAGCTTTGACTTATGACATTCCACTTTTATTATGCTCTTTAAATCACACTAAATTACAAGAACACTCATATTTATTCTTCCGTTTAAAAATTTAGAAAGACACCTTCTTAATTGACTGATCTTCATAACCTTTCATATCGTAGCTTTACCTCTTATTTATGGGCAAAAACTTCTCTATGTAAGTTGTACTCAAAAATTTATATTTTTCGTATTTGAATTCTACTGATGTAACTTTACTTTTTATTCTACGAAAGAAACTTCATTATCTCCACTTTGTTTTTTTTATATATGCACGTTCATCACTCATAATTTTAAATTTTCTGATTTGGATTAATTTAAAATATTGAAATCTTAAACCCCATTTTATGATTTTTGTTGCAGGTGTGAGATAGAGGTCAAAATTTTGCCTACTAGAGTTAAAGATGCAGCAAGTGAAGCAGTTGAGTGCAAGTGGTTAGTTTCTCTTCCGGTATAAATATCTCTGACATACAAAAATATAAATTTATCTTAAATTGATGTGTATTCCTTAATCATTTTGTTCTTTTATTTATTAAAATTTTTGTTTAAAATTAGCTTCCCGAAAGCTTGTATTCTTATGATTATGACATTCTTGTAATAGTCAATTGCACTTTTTATATTTTTTTGCAATTAAATTGAAATGTCTGCTTTGCGCAGTTCTTTTGTATTGGCTTCTTTGCTACTATATTTATAGGTTATCTAAAATAAAAGAACCTTAGCATCTAAGGTATCCAAGAACTTATAAGGTTTCTTCTTTTATGAAATTTGCTAAGCAAGATTAACATTCATTATTTTAGAATTTGCAATTAATTTTTTTTAACTAAAAATAATTTTTTAATTATATTTATGTTATTTTTAACGTCTAATACTCATTAGGGAGTACACGCGCATTGCGCGTACCCAAAAACTAGTTAGGGAAAATGCATAAGTACCCTCTGACCTATACCCGGATTCCCAACTACACACTTTTTTTTGCGGAAATTCTATTACCCCCCTAATTTATTTTAAATGGAATTATTTGCACCCTTAACGCTGACAACCTAACTTTTGGCAAGTGGTGAGCTACACGCGCCCCCACATATATTTTTAGTACTTTTTTTATTCTTTCTTCTTTTTCTTATCCTTTTTTCTTATTTCTTATTATTTTTATTTTTTTGGTTATTTCATTCTCTTTCTTTTTGTTTTGGTCACCAACGGCATAAAATGGTGATCGTCGGAATTTCACAAACACCATTTTTTTCAGCGAATTTTTTTTCCAGCGACAGATTTTTATCCCGATCTAAGTGTGTTTTGTTTTATATATATATAAATTTTTCTTGAAAGTGTAATTTATGAGTGGGAGGAAGAGTAAAAGAAATAAAAACGTATAAGCTGAGAAAACTTTTTCCGGTTAAAATTTTAATACATTATTTTTTTTCCGACATGGGAAGGTTTTCCGATGATGAATTTTGGGAAAATGCATACGTACCCCCCTGACATATACCCGGATTCCCAACTACACATTTTTTTTTTCGCGGGAATCCTATTACCCTCCTAAACCTATTTTAAATGGAATTATTTGCACCCTTAACGCTGATGTGACAGAGTGTGTGTATTTCACTCTCCCAAAGGAGAGTGAGAAGCAAAAAAAACGATTTTCAAATTATTTTTTATTCCTTTTTACCATTTTTATTACTTTTTTTCTTTTTCCTTTTCCTTTTTCTTTGTATTTTTTTGTTTACTTTTTTTTGTTTCTTCTCTAATTCCGGCGCATATTTATTCACCGGCAACTTTGACTAACCGTTTTTCTTTTATTTTTTCTTTTCATGCACAAATTAAACTCTCAAAAAGATCTATTCATAAGCAACGCAAAATACACTCAGATTTGGGGGGGGGGGGAATTCATCATCGGAAAACCTTCCCATGCCGGAAAAAAATAATATATTGAAATTTTAACTGGAAAAAGTTTTCTCAGCTTATATTTGTAGGCATATAAATTTTATTAAAATTAGATCCGTAAAATAATCGGGACTATACTTTAAAATTCAAGATACATTAGTTCAAATAAATTTATTGGGCTAATATAATTGGATTAATTATAAGTCCAATGTATATGAATTAAATAAGTAAGTCTTAATCCATTGGGCTAGTCCATTTAAATGAGCTACAAATGATGAGCCCATCTCATCAGGCCCAAGATGTCATCTTCCTAGAGGCCCAGTGCCACGTGTCAAATGACGTGGCACGCCAAGTCAAACAAAAGATCCAATAGGATCATGCCACTTGTCAAAATGACAAGGCATGCCAAGTCACACTAAAAGGCCAATGAAATCGCGCCACGTGTGCAAGTGACATATTCTGGCCAATCAAATACGGACATGTCACACTTCAATTTGATTGGTCGGAAAGAGCTTGTTCTTACCACAACTTTTCCCTTCCACAACTATAAATAGGGGTCTTCATAACTCAGAAAAGACACCAGAAGTTATAAAAAGAAGCAAGAAAGAGCTCGGGGATCAAACGCTGCAAATTCTTCCACAAGTTTCAAGCTTCAAGTTCAAGTTCAAGAACAAAGAAGAAATCAAGTTCAAGTTCAAGCAATCAAGCTCAAGCTCAAGCTCAAGAACAAGATCATCGTTTGAGGGAACAAATACATATATAAGATCAAGCTCAAAGACCCTTGAATTTATTTACAATTGGAAAGAAGAATCAGAGGATCCATAGAGATTGTAACACTCAAATATTCGAAATAAAATACTACGATTGTTGCGATATTTTTCAGTCCTGATTTTATTTTCTCGACGCAAATTTATATTCTACAAATTCTGGCACACCTAGTGGGAAAATCTCTACCTCTCTTCTCAACTGTTCAATCACCAAAGTCCAAGAACATTGAAATGGCTTCAAAGAAAATCAACTCCGGTTCATTTCCACCAAGGCTGCTAACTCCAGGTTCTATGCTGATGTGGAAAACATCCTCGATGTTACCTTCGGAAGCTTCAGACTAGTTACGAGGAGCAAAGCAAGCTCTGTAGGACAACAAGCACTCCAAGTGTTATCCTCGTCAACCCCTATTTTCGGATCTTCGTCCTCAAAAGGAGAAAGATCTTCCACAAACGCATCTGAAGGAGGAAGCGATGTTGTTGAAAAAATCAAGAAAACTCTTGCTCTACTTGACCTCTCCGGATCCAAGCACTCTGCTGTGAAGGAAGATGATGATGCTTCAAGTGATGGATCCTCCCCACTTACACCACATAGCGTGAGCCAATCAAGGATCAATCTGTGTGAAAATCCATGCTACTCTCCGTCGTCCATGACAATCATGCAATCCATGGTGACAAACACTTCATCTATGGAGGAGCAATTGGCAAACTTGACGGAAGCAATCGCTGGCTTGACCAAATGCATGCAAAATCAAGAGGCTAGAATTGACAAGCTAACAGACAGGGTGGGAATCTTGATGGAAGAAGAATCCACCCATGCACCTGGCAAGCTCCCAGAAGTTCTAGAGAGTGACTCTCCCCCATGATAAGCAGCATCCACTAAGGCTATCCCTGTCTCATCTGAAGGGATGATTCCAATCGATCAACTAAAGGAGTTCATTGAAGGAACCATTAAGAACAAGTATGAAGTTGCTGCCAAATCCTCCCTTACATATGCAAAGTCATACACTACAAGGGTTGATATGTTGAAGATGTTTGCTGGATATCAACCTCTAAATTTTCAACAGTTTGATGGTATAGGTAACCCAAAGCAACATGTTGCGTACTTCATGGAGACGTGCAACAATGTTAGGACTTATGGAGATTATCTCATCAAACAGTTTGTTCGCTCGCTAAAAGGAAATGCTTTTGACTAGTACACAGACCTCGAGGCTGGATCTATCGATAGCTGGGATCAACTAGAGCAAGAGTTCCTCAATCGCTTTTATAGTACGAGACGTACTGTGAGTATGATGGAACTTACAAATACTCGTCAACGAAAGGGGGAACCAGTTATCGACTTTATTAATCGTTGGAGGAATGTAAGCCTCAATTGCAAAGACACGCTTAGTGAAGCTTAAGGCATTTGCATCCAAGGCATGCATTGGAGATTGCGCTACATCTTGCAAGGTATCAAGCCTGGCACATTCGAAGAACTTACAACTCGTGCCCATGACATGGAATTGAGCATGGCCTCCGCTGGAAATGAAAGGCTGTCTATGTATAAACCTCGCAAAGGGAATGACAAGCAAGAAGTCAGGAAGTGGGGCAAGTTTGTACCCAAGTCTAAAAGCAAAGAAGCTATGAATGTCAACACGTCACCTTTGAAGTTCACGACAAAGGTGAGCAAGAAGCAGATTATGAAATCCACTTCTTTTCAACATAAGCCAAGTGGAAAGTTTACTCTAAAAGAAATGCAGGATAAAGAGTACCCATTTCTGGATTTTGATATGCCAGCCATTTTCGAAGAACTCCTTGAGTTAAATCTCATTGAGCTTCCGGAGATGAAGCGACCAAATGAAGCTGGCAAAACGAATGACCCAAATTACTGCAAATATCACCGACTTGTAAGCCACCCTCTGGAGAAGTGCTTTGTATTCAAGAACAAAGTTATGGACTTGGCCCGTGAAAAGAAGAGCGTGCTTGAAGATAAGAAAGCAAGCGCGAACCAAGTCTCTATCACCTTTGGCTCATTCAGTCTAGATGAGTTATGTAGTTTAAAAGGAATAAAAAATGAAGAATTACTGGTGAACAACAAAGTTGAAGACGATCAACCTGATCATGATAAAGATTGGATGTTGGTGACTAGTTGTAGGTGCCACAAAAGGAGCCCACGAAAAGAATCAATAGAACAACCAACGAGGAAGATGATGGTAAAAAGACAAATGAAAAAGAATCCAATTAGGCATTTGAAGAAAGCAAAAGTGGAGATGCACCATTCTCAAAAGCCATGAATTCCAGTGACCTTGGAGGAGTTTTTACCAAGTTGGTTCTGCACGAAGATTTCCCATGAGGGTATTGATGCCTCTTGTTGCCATGCTGACAAAGGGGAAGAAAAGAGCGATGACCTACCGTTGGAACCATCTTCGGAAAATCTCATTGAGTCCACTCCTCAAGAAGTTAATACTTGTGAGGAAAAAGTCACGTTCACAAATGACGATCTTATACTAGGTGACACTCCTTATAATTGCCCATTGTATCTGGTTGGCTATATGCGTGATGAAAGGGTAAATCGAATTTTGGTTGAAGGAGGATCCTCAGTGAACATTTTGCCAATTTGTACTGTGAAAGAACTTGGTATTCCCATGAATGAACTCTCAGAAAGTCGTGTGATGATCCAGGGATTCAACCAAGGGGGCAAAGAGCCATATGCACGATCAGGCTAGAAATCACCATTGAAGATATGCAATCAAGTGCATGGCTACATGTGATCGATGCGAAAACTTCATATAATGTCTTGCTTGGAAGGCCTTGGATACATGAGAATAAAGTGGTTCCATCTACCTACCATCAATGTTTAAAATACTACGAGGGTAAAGTGGAGAAGAAGATAGTTGTTGATGATGAGCTATTCACCGAGGCAGAGTCACACTTCGCCGATGCAAAGTTCTACTTGAAGAACCGCATTGTGAAGGAGATAAAAGTTGATGATGGCATGAAAAGCAAGAATGAAGAACCAATAACTAAAAGAGCTGAGGTGACTATTGGTAAAGCCAAAGTTGTTACTAAGGAGGTACACACAAATGTGAATAAATCTCATAAAGGGGGTATTGCGTCTTATGGAAAGAAAGTAAGTATCGCGCTCCAATATGTCCCTAAAAGGAAGAAAGACGAGGGTGAATCATATAATCTCCAAACCAAGATGCTAAGGGAGTTAAATCTTCCGGTAAAATGAATTGAGGCAGTAAAGTTGTCCTCAAAGCCGCTTGCAGGGTTTGTAGCCCAAAATCATTTGCAGAATGTGGCACTCCCTATAAAGTGAACAGATGAAGGTTTTGATCCTAACGCTTACAAGCTATTGGCAAAAGCTGGATACAATCCTAATAAGCCATCAAAGTTAGGGAAGCTCCCATCAGAAGCTGCAACAAGGCAACCACGTAAAGGTCTGGGATACAAGCAACCGTCACCAGTGCGCATCTCAATAAGAAGGGTGAGTAGCAATTATATCAGTGTAGAAGATGAATTTGCCGCTTCTTACAGGTCTTCTGTCTTTGATTGACTTGGAAAATCAATTGTGAGAACTTTCGTATTTGAGAGATTGGGTCCATTAAAGAAGGGGAATAAGTTCTAGAGAAATTATCGAAATACAAAAACACTCGCTTCACCCAAAATTCACAAGATCTCTAAAGATTTCCAAAGCTTGGTTCCTTCTAAAATGAAGCGACAAAGAAAAGTCATAGTTTCGTGTGATGAAGTAGTAAAGGTGAAGCCATACACTGTGGTCTACACTAAAGAACGTGATGAAGACGAAGAAAGTGTGGGTTCTTCTTATCATGTTACTGCACAAGGCGAGCATGGTGTTTTATCTCTAATGGAGGATGATGAGAAATTGGACGATGTCTCACCATGTTATCACATTTCCTTTAACGATGGGGACCCTCAAGAAGATGAAAATGCAAATGATGCTCCTCCAGAACTTGAAGAAGGGGTGAAGGTAACAATTGATGCCTTAAAGGAAGTTAACCTTGGCACTAATGAAGAACCAAGACCCACCTACCTATGTGCTTTACTAGAAGTTGATGAAGAAGGCACTTATATTGAGTTACTCAAGGAGTTCAGGGACGTCTTCTCTTGGAGTTACAAAGAGATGCTTGGCTTGGACACTAAAGTAGCAGTCTATCACCTTGCAGTCAAAAATGGTGCTCGCCCTGTTAAACAAGCTCAAAGGCGTTTTAGGCGGACTTGGTTCCCTTGATTGAAAGCGAAGTTAACAAACTCATCGAAGCTGGCTTTATTCGTGAAGTTAAATACCCAACATGGGTTTCAAGTATTGTCCCTGTAAGGAAGAAAAATGGCCAGATTCGAGTGTGCGTTGACTTTAGGGATCTTAACAATGCATGTCCAAAAGATGGGTTCCCGCTTCCCATTCCAGAACTGATGATCGATGCTATTACTCGGTATGCGACCATGTCATTTATGGACGGTTCATCAGGCTATAACCAAATTTGCATGGCACCAAAATATGAAGAGCTTACTGCGTTTTGCACCCCCAAGGGTATTTATTACTACAAGGTAATGCCTTTTGGCTTGAAGAACGCTGGTGCTACTTACCAAAGAGCTATGCAAAATATTTTTGACGATCTTCTCCACAAGAATGTCGAATGCTATGTTGATGACTTGGTGGTAAAATCAAGAGAGAAGGGCGACCACTTGAAAGACTTGAGAATAGTGTTTGAGTTACTCCGGAGGTACCAACTTAGTATGAATCCATTGAAATGCGCCTTTGGAGTTACTTCCAGGAAGTTCCTTGGTTTCATTGTTCGACATCGAAGGATTGAAATTTATAAATCCAAAATAGATGCAATCTTGAAAATGTCTGAGCCTCAGAATATTCATGAATTGAAAAGTCTGCAAGGAAGGCTAGCCAACCATTCAGTCTCCTTATGAATAAAGGTGTCCCTTTCAAATGGGACCAAGCATGTAGCAATTCCTTTGAGAGCATTAAATCCTACTTGATGAAGCCTCCGGTTTTGGCAGCCCCTATACTTGGAAAGCCATTGATACTATACATTTCAGCACAAGAAAGGTCTGTTGGAGTGCTGTTGGCCCAAGAAAATAGTGAAGGGAAAGAAAACTCCCTTTACTACTTGAGCAGGATGATGACATCAAATGAGCTGAATTATTCGCCAATTGAAAAGTTATGTTTGGCACTAGTCTTCTCAATTCAAAAGTTGAAACACTACTTTCAAGCTCATGTCGTTTGTTTGGTTTCTAGAGCAAATCGCATCAAGTTCGTGATGTCAAAACATGTCCTTAGTGCGACTAGCAAGGTGGTACCTCCAGTTTCAACAATTTGAAATCGCGTACATCCCTCAAAAGGCTATTAAAGGACAAGCGTTAGCGGACTTCTTGGCAGATCACCCTATACCTGATGATTGGGAGCTAACTGACGAACTACCTGATGAGGACCCCATGGTCATCGAAGTTCATCCTCCCTGGAAGATGTACTTTGATGGTGCTGCACATCGCGGATGAGCTAGTGCTGGTGTAGTATTTGTCACCTCTCAAGGTGAAGTTCTGCCCTACTCTTTTACGTTGACGCAACTCTACTCTAACAACGTTGCTGAGTATCAAGCACTAATACTTGGGCTCAAAATGGCTGTCGAAATGAAGCGATTGCAATTGCAAGTCTTTGGTGACTCTCAGTTAGTGGTCAATCAACTTTTAGGTAGTTACGAGGTCAAGAATCCTGAACTACGCCCATATCATGATTACGCTAAAAAGTTAAGATGTGACTATTCAGCATGTGCCAAGGAAAGAAAATAAGAAGGCGGATGCTTTGGCTGCCCTAGCTTCATATTTAACCCTGCCTAATCAAGCGCAAGTTACTGTCTACCAAAAATGGGTAGTACCGCTGCCAAATGAGGCTCAAGGTGAAGAAAATGAACTCAAGCATCTTGATGTTTAGCTTAAAACATATATATTTCTATGTATATTGCCTCATAGTTTACATTTGTTTCGTGAATTTGGGATGTTAAATGCTTTGATTTATATTAATTTGAAGTGTTTTTATGTGTAAGAATGATTCGAGAGCAATCGGGGGGCGAAACGCGTGAGATTTAAGCCAAAACAAACAAAACCGGGCAATGTGTGAATTTGGGCGCCGCCCTACCTGTGGCGCCAAAAATAGTAGCTCAAAATTGTGGGGCACCGTGGAGGGCGCCCGACGCTAGATAGGGCACCGGTGACATGAAATTTCTCCAATTTCACCTGGGACAAGGTTATTTCGGCTCTAGACCTACCCAACACGTATAAAAGCAAGACTAAACCTATTTTTGAGGGGAGAGACGCACCTTGGAGCAAAAAGACACGCAAGAAACATTGAGGAGCAAGAACATCTCAGAATTCTTTATCTTTTCTAGTATTTTCAATTAATCAAAACTTATGCAATTGTTTGATTACATCATGAGTGGCTAAACACCCATTGTTCTGGGGTTGTGATTTAGCCATGAATATTGTTGTTTAACGTTGACTTGACCTTGATTATAATTCACCAATATATGGTTGTTTCTTCAATTCTGTGTTTAATTGCTTAATTGTCTGGCCAACAGTTAGGTTCTATTTACTATCTATGTTATGCTTGGGAAAACCATGTTTAGATTAGAGAAGAATTGAAGAGAGCATGATCTTAACCCTTAGGGGGAGCGGATTTGTGGTTAGGATAGGAATATACCTAGTCACCGTGCTTAATTAAATATTGTGATCTTAATGCGTTCTTAATAGATTGATTTCATAGGAATATAGGCGGTAATCTATTGAGAATAAGTGAGTAGTACTTCGGGAAAAGGCTATGAGAGCATTTATCGATTAATTAGCAACCATGAGTGAATTATATGAAAGGGAGAGTTAATTAGAACACAATACGAATGCTGAATCGATCACAACCCTGGAATATTTGTCTCTACTGAATACACAACAATCAACTCGTTACTTGATAACTTAGTTATTATTTAGAATTGTAGTATAATATAATCATATTATTGGACTTTGATTTTAGCTGGATTGAATAACAATTTTAGTGATTTAGTGAGTAGTTTACACAAGTCTCTGTGGGTTCGACACTCAACTTATCATTATATTACTTGTCGACCACGTATACTTGCGTGTGCGTTTGGGAGCAACAAGTTTTTGGCGCCGTTGCCGGGGACTTGAATATAAACTGCTTTCTAGTTTTTGCTTTAATTGTTTATTTCGTCTAGTCTAACTTTACTTGATTGTTGCTCTAATCTCAGAAACTTTGATTGAATGCGTAGGGTCAGAAGCCAGGATAGACTCAACGGCTTTGACCCCGAACCTGAGAAAACATTTTACTGGAGGTTGAGGGAAGCAAGGGATACAAACAATATTCAAGCACTCATTCAATTTCCTGTGAACATGGCAGAGGAGCAACAAATGGCTGTTCATAAGGTAGCAATGCCCAGTATTGCTAATGTTACCTCCAGCATAGTGAAGCCTAGAATCACTGGGCACTTTGAGCTGAAACAGAGCATGATCCAGTTACTTCATGCAAACGGGAAATTTATGGGTCTTCCACACGAGGATCCACAATAGCATATTCTGAACTTCTTGGAGATTAGTGATACTTACATCACTAACGGGGTCACTCCAGATTATGTGAGGCTTACACTTTTTCCATTCTCTCTGTTGGGCGAGGCTAAGCGATGGCTAAAAGCAGAACCAGCTAATTCAATTACAACATGGAATGATTTGGCAAGAAAAATTCTGGCAAGGTTCTTCCCTTCATGCAAAACTGCAAAGATCAGAAGTGAGATAGTTTCCTTCAAACAGAAAGCGGGAGAATCTTTATACTCAGCTTGAGAAAGGTTCAATGGGCTACTCAGAGACTGTCCTCATCACAATCAGATGAATGAAGTATTAGCTCACACTTTCATAGAAGGGATACATTCTGAAACAAAGATTGTGGTAGATGCTACAGCTGGGGGTCAAGTGTTGGAGAAAAGCTTTGACGAGATATATGCATTATTGAACAGATTCTCCAAGAGCAATCCGGATTGGCAAGGAGAGATGGGCAGACACACAGTGCAAAAGTCTGCAGGGGTTCTTGAGTTAGATGTCGTCTCAGCATTATCAACGCAGATTGCTACACTGACCAATCAAGTCAACCAGATGAACTTGAGTATCAACAAGCAACAGGTACAACAAGTTCAAATATTTTGTGAAGTATGTGGGGAGGGTCACATGAGCAATCTATGCCCATCAATTCCAGAGTCGGTATATTTTGTGGGTAATGCAAATCGAGGCCAAACAAATCAGTATGGGGACACTTACAATCCCAACTAGAGGAACCATCCAAACTTCTCTTGGGGTGGAAACCAGGGCACTCAGAATCAATACAGGACTCAAGCACCTCAACAGCAATATAGACCACCTCAGGTTGAACAACAAGTGAGTCCTACAAGTCACCTTGAAGACATGTTGAAAAAAGTGATGGCTGAACAGCAAGCCCTCTCTCAGAAAGTGATGGCTGAACAACAAGCCCTCGCCACAACAGTGAGAAATTTGGAGCATCAAATGGGACAGCTTGCCAGTGCTCAAAACACTAGACCAGCTGGAGCTCTTCCAAGTGATACTGAGCCCAATCCTAAAGCTCAAGTCAATGCGGTTACCTTGAGAAATGGAAGAGCACTAGAAGAAGTTCCAAAGAAAAAGAAAAATACAGATCATCCTGAAGGAGAATTAGCTCCCAAGCCAGTTAAGGGTAATGATAAAGATGATAAAGGACCCAAGACAGTAAGTGAGACTAGGCCACCACCTCCGTTTCCACAAAGACTGCAGAAGCAAAAAGATGATGCTAAGTATAAGAAATTCCTAGATATTTTGAGCCAAGTGAGTGTGAATCTGCCTTTGGTGGAAATTTGCACGAAGTCCCTAAGTATGCAAGGTATCTCAGAGATATTGTGGCAAACAAACGAAGACATGTAGAGTTTGAAATAGTTGCACTTACTGAAGAGTGCAGTGCCAGAGTTCAGAGTAAACTTCCTCCTAAGTTGAAGGATCCTGGGAGTTTCACAATTCATTTGTCTCTTGGAAAACAAGAAGTTGGTAGAGCCTTGTGTGATTTAGGGGCCAGTATAAATTTGATGTCATCCTCTTTGTTCAAGCAACTCGGACTAGGGGCGCTTAGACTTACTATAATCACTTTACAGCTAGCAGATAGGTCACTAGTCATGCCCGAAGGAATTATTGAGGATGTGTTAGTTCGAGTGGGAAAGTTTATTCTTCGTGCTGATTTTATTGTTCTTGATTACGAGGCAGATGTGGAAGTGCCCATTATTTTGGGGCGACCATTCTTAGCTACTGGTGGAGCAATTATTGATGTGAGAGCAGGGAAGTTAAAAATGAGAGTTGACGATGAGGAGGTAACTTTTAATGTGTACAAGGAACTTAAGCTTCCTAAGCATTATGAGGACTTGTGCATGATTACTGTGGTAGAATCGAATGGGATAAAGCAGGGTCCTTATGTGAATTATAGTGATCCAGATGGGACAACTGTGTTAAAAGGAGGTGGTATTTCCAGCTGAGCGTGTTAAGATGATTGAGAAAAGAACCAGAGATAAAAGAGGAGACCTTTTGAGAACGTGCAAAAAGGATAGACTTCATGGGAGAAAGAAGAAGAGAAAGCGCCCAGCCTGAGCAGAATAGTAGAGTCGTGCCACGACTATAAATAAGGTGCTTGTTGGGAGGCAACCCAACCTGTATATCTTTTATCTATTGATTAATTTTTTTTGGTGTCAAGTTTTGTGTTGTTTTTATTTTGCAGAGTAGGGGAAGTTTGAGTACCCAAAGTTGAAGTTGAGGAGCATGTTTGATCTTAAGTGTGGGGTCGTCCCAGCCCTTAATATTAAGGATCATGTCCGAGCTAGGTCTGAGAGGGTCTCAGGGAGTATTTCTCACCCTTGTTTTAATATTTCTTTATGATCATGCATCGATGACTATGCATAATATAAGTGTGGGGTGGGGAAACTACTTTCTAGAGTATAATTGTTTTTCTTTTATAACTCGTAGTAGACATAGTCTAGGTTAAAAAAAAATAAAAAAAATTGAAAAAGCTCGGACTTTTCCCGACAATGGATCTTTTGGACAATTTTCTTGAGGGATTAAAGTCCGATTTAAAAACACCAAAAAGATTTTTTTTTTGAATAGCTAGGTAGTATTCCTTGGTTTTTCTTTGGGCACCGGTTCTTTTCCAAGGATGTAGCTCGAATCGGGCACTTTAATTTCTTTTTAGAAGTAGTTTAGGAAGAAACCGAGTCGTTCTGAGATACTCATTGACATGGATTGATGCTGGCAAATTGGGCTATGACATACATTCTGTTTTCCCGTGTATTTGGTTTGACTTGTGAAGCCTAAGTAAAGTAAATAGCCTATTTTGTGACGCCGTTTCTTAGTTGTTTGACTTGTATACCACATAGTGCAATGCTGCTTAAATTTCTCATTTAATTGTGCTTCCTTGACTTGAGAGTTGAACAAAACCGTCTTGATTGAGTCATGTGCAACGTGTGTGTGAGGATTTGTGATTTTCTGTGCTATCCTGTGTAGTCTAGAACTTGTCCCGTATGTTAATTGAAGCGAAATTGTAAGTTGTGTTATATCTAGGAGATGACGTAGGCATTTTCTTGCTTGATCATAGATGTGCTTGTCACATAAAAGTAAAATTTTCCGTTGCTAGCCTCTTTGAGCCTATAGACCTTTCTTTTGGAACCCACATTACAAGCCATACCCCATTCTATTCTTAATTTGATATTTATTGAACCTTTACCTTCTAAGGCACTTAGTCGCTAAAAGGAATAAGGTTAGAGATTGAGGAGTATCTTTTAAGTGGAACCATAGAAGGGCCCGTTGGTGCACTAAAGTTGAAATTAAAGGTCACTAACCGATGAACTTTATTGTATGGAGTGTGTGAAAAAAAAAAAGAGAAAAGAGAAGAAAAATGATAGTGTGAATGTATGTAGAAAATAAAACACCTCAAATTCTTATTGATTTGTGCTAGTGAAAAATAGAGAAGTGCTTAATTGAAAAGAGGGCTATGTTATATGTGGCAAATGAATTGGTTGAGAAGAATATGAGCTTGAATTGTAAATGTAGTATATTAAAGTGCTTAGGAGGGTGAGCCACTATTTTTAAATATATCCTACCCGTCCCTTAGCCTACATTACAACCTAAAAGTCCTAATTGATCCTCGATTTGGCTAGCTTAAATTAGTGGAGATATACACTACGGGCAAGCTTATGGTACGACCACGGGATGCATATGAATTCTTTATGAGAGTGAGCGAATTTTGTTCAATTGTGTGATTTCCTTGATCTATATTCGAAAGTATATTTGAATGTGTGGACCAATTTATATTCACTCTTTTGTTTGTTGGTGAGGGCACATGATCTCATGAATGATTGGTAATGTTGTAAACTTTCTTGTTGGGTAAGTGCATAAATTGAGAGTGCTTAGTGGTTGCAAGTCGAATGTTGAGGTTGGGTGGTGACTAATAGGTTATTGGAAATTATTGAATCGAAGGGTTATACTTAGGCTTGCTTAAACGGGAAGAATGTGAATTTTTGTGTGTTCATGCTTGTGTGCCGGCATTGATCATAGTCAAGGGTATAATGTGTGGTTAAAAGTTAAAGTGCTCCTCTATAATTGATACTTGTATGTAGTTGGGGGTTTATTAGATAGTCCCATTGCTCGAGGACGAGCAAGAGTCTAAGTGTGGGGTGTTGATGTTTAGCTTAAAGCATATATATTTCTATGTATATCGCCTCATATTTTACATTTGTTTCGTGAATTTGGGATCTTAAATGCTATGATTTATATTAATTTGAAGTGTTTTTATGTATAGAAATGATTCAGGAGCAATTGGGGGGCGAAACGCGTGAGATTTGAGCCAAAACGAACGAAACCGGGCAATGTGCGAATTTGGCTTGTGGCGCCAAAAACAGTAGCTCAAAATTGTGGGGCGCCTGAGCTACCCAGGGCGCCGGTGACGTGAAATTTCTCCAATTTCACCCGGGACAAGGTTATTTCGGCCCTAGACCTACCCAACACGTATAAAAGCAAGACTAAACCTATTTTTGAGGGGAGAGACGCACCTTGGAGCAAAAAGACATGCAAGAAGCATTGAGGAGGGCTAAACACCCATTGTTCTGGGGTTGTGATTTAGCCATGAATATTGTTGTTTAACGTTGACTTGACCTTGATTATTCATCAGTATATGGTTGTTTCTTCAATTCTGTGTTTAATTGCTTAATTGTCTGGCCATCAGTTAGGTTCTATTTACTATCTATGTTATGCTTGGGAAAGCCATGTTTAGATTAGAGAAGAATTGAAGAGAGCATGATCTTAACCCTTAGGGGGAGCGGATTTGTGGTTAGGATAGGAATATACCTAGTCATCGTGCTTAATTAAATATTGTGATCTTAATGCGTTCTTAATAGATTGATTTCATAGGAATATAGGCGTTAATCTATTGAGAATAGGTGAGTAGTACTTCGGGAGAAGGCTATGAGAGCATTTATCGATTAATTAGCAACCATGAGTGAATTATATGAAAGGCAGAGTTAATTAGAACACAATACGAATGGTGAATCGATCACAACCCTGGAATATTTGTCTCTACTGAATACACAACAATCAACTCGTTACTTGATAACTTAGTTATTATTTAGAATTGTAGTATAATATAATCATATTATTAGACTTGGATTTTAGCTGGATTGAATAACAATTTTAGTGATTTAGTGAGTAGTTTACACAAGTCTCTGTGGGTTCGACACTTAACTTATCATTATATTACTTGTTGACCACGTATACTTGTGTGTGCGTTTGGGAGAAACACATCTTGTTGCTATTTCTGAAGTCGAGAAACAAGAATGGAGACAACCCTTTATCGACTACTTGTGCTATGAGATACTTCCAGAAAATCCGCGAGAAGAACTAAAATCCGTCGTCGTGCACCTCGCTTCCTTTACTACAAAGATACCCTATACAGAAGATCATTCGAGGGAGTACTCTTGCGATGCTTAGGGGAAGATGAAGCACTCCAAGCTTTGCAAGAAGCGCATTCTGGGGTATATGGGTCACACCAGTCTGGACCAAAGCTCCACTTCCATATAAAAAGGATGGGATACTATTGACCAACGATGGTAAAAGATTGCTTGGACTATGCTCGAAGATGCAAGGCTTGTCAATTCCATGCGAATTTTATTCATCAACCTCCTGAAGTGTTGCACCCAACTGTTGCATCCTGGTCGTTTGACGCTTGGGGATTGGATGTTATTGGACCACTACCAAAGTCCTCTTGTGGGCACCTATACATCTTGGCTGCAACTGACTACTTCTCAAAATGGGCTGAAGTTGTTGCTCTTAAGGAAGTAAAGAAGGAAAATGTTGCAAGTTTCATCCGAGTAAACATTATTTATCACTTTGGCATTTCTCGTTACATAATTACGGATAATGGAAAGCCATTCGACAATAGGTTGATGAACAAGATTTGTGATATCTTTGGTTTTAAGCAACGTAACTCTTCGATGTACAATGTTGCCGCCAATGGTCTAGCTGAGGCATTCAACAAGACTCTATGCAACTTGTTAAAGAAAGTCGTCTCCAAATCCAAATGAGATTGGAATGACCGTATGGAAGAAGCTCTATGGGCATATAGGACGACTCACCGCACGTAAACACAGGCGACTCCTTATTTACTCGTTTTTGGAGTCAAAGCCGTCTTGCCACTTGAGCGTCAAATACCTTCGTTACGACTATCTATTCAAGAAGGGATCACTGATGAAGAAAATGCTCGACTTCGATTAGAAGAGTTGGAAGCTCTTGATGAAAAGAGATTGGAAGCTCAACAGAGTCTTGAATGTTATCAAGCTCGATTATCTCGCGCATTCAATAAAAGAGTTCGCCCGAGATCCTTTCAAATAGGAGATCAAGTCCTTGTCGTACGAAGATCCATAATTACTTCCCATAAACCTGTAGGGAAGTTCACTTCAAATGGAATGGGCCATATGTCGTACAAGAAGCTTACTCAAGTGGGGCTTACAAGCAGGTTGATGCAGATGGTATGAGAATCAGCCCTATCAATGGCAACTTTTTGAATAAGAATTATCCTTGAAGTTGCAACGCTCCTTGACGCACAAGCCTAAACTGCATGTTGCTATACTCCTGGCCCGCATGAGTCTAAATTGTGTATGACCCCCTATAAAAAAAATCCGCTAGGTTGAAAATCTCAAAAAAGGCGGCCTAGGCAAAAGTTAGGACGTAAAAATTTTAAAAAAAAAGAGTCCGCTAGGTTGAAGACTTCGAAAGAGACGGCCTAGGCAAAAGTTAGGACATAAAAAAATACCCAATCTGAACTACGGTATGACTTGATCCTCTTCGCCGAGGTACGTAGGCAGCTTAGATTTCATTCTAAGTTCAGTCGCATAAGTTCAAAAGACACATATTGCCCCAATTGTTGTTCGAATGAAATATGAAGGAATGTAAGATCAAGCTGAAATGCCATCTTCTTGTTGAACTTTGATCTCATTTGATTTAAAGGGGGAAACCCTCCATGGTAAATTGATATCTTCAATGGGCCGATTTTAGGAGGATGTCAAGTATTTGCATTGAAGTCCAGGGATTCTTATGTCTTCAGGTTCTCCAAACCTTCAAGTTTGTTGGTCTCCAAGTCCGCCCTCTGCCTTAAAAAAAAAGAGGAAGAGAAGAGAGGCGTCAAAAGGAAACACAAGTATAAGGAAAAGATTGCTTGGCACAACGTTTCAAATTCGGTAAGACTTGAACCCAAGATATTTGTGAGAATATAGCTCTTAAATTTCGATTGATGGCAAGTAAGACATCTTCCAATCTTGAGGCTTCTATACCAAGATATGAATATTTTGGGGAGACTGCGCAAATCTGGAATTGATAGCGTGGTGCAATATAATGTTGATTTCAAAATATTATTTGGGATGATTCTAAAGTTGTTTGATTGAGAATTTTGGATATGTTCTAGAGCTTGAAGTCTAGTTTTATTGAAATTAAACGGTTCATAATTTTGACATTTCTACATCGGGATATGATTTTTTTGGTGAGACTGCGCAAATCTGGAATTGATAGCATGGTGCAATATAAAGTTAATTTCAAAATATTATTTGGGATAATTCTGAAGTTGTTTGATTGAGAATTTTGGATATGTTATAGATTTTGAAGTCTAGTTTTCAAAAAATTAAACGGTTTACAATTTCGATATTTTTACACCAAGATATGGTTTTTTTTTGGTGAGATTGTGCAAATCTGAAATTTTTAACGTGGTAAAATCTAAAGGCGGTTTCAATATATTATTCGGGGCAATTCTGAAGGTGTTTGATTCTAAGTTTTGGAAATATTTTAGATATTGAAGTCTATTTTTTGAGAAATCAAACGGTTCATTATTTGGACTGTCCCACAATAAGATATGAATCTTTTGTTACAAGCGCGTAAAGCTGAAAATTATGCGACTAAGATAAAAGTCGGACAATGTAAAGCAAAGGAGAAGCTGAAATATTTAAGCCCTCCAAGTCTCAAAATTGAAGTCTTCAAGTTCGTCGGTCTTCAATTTTCAGTCTTCAAATTCGCCGGTCTTAAAGTTGAAATATTTAAGCCCTTCAAGTTAAAGTCTTCAAGTCCTTCGGTCTTCAAGTTTCAGTCTTCAAATTCGCCGATATTAAAGTTGAATTGTTCAAGTCCTCCGAATCTTCGAGTTGAAGTCTACAAAGTCCGCCAAATCTTCAAAGTTTTCCAAGTGTTGCAGTCGATGTCGTCTTCGAGTTGAAGCTTTATAACTTTCCAATCTTAAGATGGACATATAAGTCCCTTTGCACCTTAAATTGGCCTCTTCGCAGGTTTGTCCTTAAAATGAACTATAACTTTCCAATCTTAAGGTGGACATATGAGTCTCTTTGCACTTTAAGTTTGCCTCGCCGATAGTCGAGCTACATTGAGAGTAATCTCTCCGGTAGTCGGGCCACATTGAGAGTAATCTTTCCGGTAGTCGGGCCATTTTGAGAATAATCTCTCGGTAGTCGGGCCACATTGAGAGTAATCTCTCCGGTAGTCGGGCCATTTTGAGAGTAATCTCTCCGGTAATAGGGCCATTTTGAGAGTAATCTCTCCGGTAGTCGGGCCACATTGAGAGTAATCTCTCCAGTAGTCGGCCCATTTTGAGAGTAATCTCTCCGGTAGTCGGGCCATATTGAGAGTAATCTCTCCGGTAATCGGGCCACATTGAGAGTAATCTCTCCGGTAGTCGGGCTATGAGAGTAATCTCTTCGATATTCGGAGAAGGATGAGTACTCATCTCCTCACACCTAAGAATGTCTTCTTCGTGCATGGATCATCTCGTTAAATGATATGTCCTTCTTGTTTGACCTACAAAAAAAAAGAACAACAAAGGAAAAAAAGCATAAGAAAAGAAGGAAAAAAAATTACCTTCGCATTAATGCTTCTGAGTTCACAAAACTAGACTCAATAGAGCTTGTGAATACTACAAATTGATGTTTAGAGGGGAAGAACATACGTCTATATATACACATATGGGAAGGCATCGGACAATAAATTTGAGGATGTGGGATATTGCAATTGTATTTTTCGGATTCGGCTACTACTCGTGTCTTCGAAGAAGAACATGACTAGTAAGGGGGCAACAATTCGTTTCCAATATGGAAAAGATATCAAGTATATGCGTGGCTGTCATCTGAAGGACTCAATGGTATCCTTATTAGTGGCAAAGAAGTTTACTTTTGCAAAGAATGTAAATGCTAACCAAATTCATGTTGGACAGTAACTTTTCCGTCAATAATGAATATGATGGGATTACAAATATAAGCTTCATCATTACGGTTTAGCTTTATGCTTGTTCAACTATGAAATACCATTAATGTCTCCAAGATACGTTGCCAAGTTTGTGATCTTCAAATTAATCGGGGATATTTCCTTCGGAAGCTCTAACTTAACTTGAGGCCTAGGTTGATGCTTCACCGATACTTCAAGTATTTGTCTTCGCTTCCAATCAAGTTTACGGCCGACAAGACTTGAAGTAGGGGGCATTTGTAGGCATATAAATTTTATTAAAATTAGATTCGTAAAATAATTGAGACTATATTTTAAAATTCAAGATATATTAGTTTAAATAAATTTATTGGGCTAATATAATTGGATTAATTATAAGTCCAATGTATATGGATTAAATAAGTAAGTCTTAATCCATTGGGCTAGTCCATTTAATTGGGCTACAAATGATGAGCCCATCTCATCAGGCCCAAGATGTCATCTTCCTAGAGGCCCAGTGCCACGTGTCAAATGATGTGGCACGCCAAGTCAAACAAAAGAGCCAATAGGATCATGCCACGTGTCAAAATGACAAGGCATGCCAAGTCACACTAAAAGGCCAATGAAATCGCGCCACGTGTGCAAGTGACATATTCTGGCCAATCAAATACGGACATGTCATACTTCAATTTGATTGGTTGGAAAGAGTTTGTTCTTATCACAACTCTTCCCTTCCACAACTGTAAATAGGAGTCTTCACAACTCAGAAAAGACACCAGAAGTTATAACAAGAAGCAAGAAAGAGCTCCTGGATCAAACGCTGCAAATTCTTCCACAAGTTTCAAGCTTCAAATTCAAGTTCAAGCTCAAAAATGAAGAAGAAATCAAGTTCAAGAACGAAGAACAAATCAAGGTCAAGTTCAAGCAATCAAGCTCAAGCTCAAGAACAAGATCATCGTTCGAGGCAACAAATACATATTCAAGATCAAGCTCAAAGGCCCTTGAATTTATTTACAATTGGAAAGAAGAATCAGAGGATCCATAGAGATTGTAACACTCAAATATTCGAAATAAAATACTACGATTGTTGCGATATTTTTCGGTCCTGATTTTATTTTCTTGACGCAAATTTATTGTCTACAATATTCGTTTTTATTTCTTTTGCTTTTCCTCCCACTCATAAATTACACTTTCAAGAAATTTTATATATATATATATATATATATATATATATATATATATATATATATATATATATATATATATATATATATATATATATATATATATAACAAAACACACTTAGATCGGGATAAAAATCTGTCACTGGAAAAACAAATTCGCCGAATAAATGGTGTTTGTGAAATTCCGACAACCACCATTTTATGCCGTCGGTGACCAAAACAAAAAGAAAGAGAATGAAATAACCAAAAAAAAAGAGAATAATAAGAAATAAGAAAAAAGGATAAGAAAAAGAAGAAAGAATAAAAAAGTACTAAAAATACATGTGGGGGCGTGTGTAGCTCACCACTTGCCAAGAGCTTGGTTGTCAGCGTTAAAGGTGCAAATAATTCCATTTAAAATAAGTTTAGGGGGGTAATAGGATTCCCGCAAAGAAAGTGTATAGTTGAAATCCGGGTATAGGTCAGGGGGTACTTATGCATTTTCCCATGAGTTTTTCCCCCCAAATCTGATTGTATTTTGCTTTGCTTATGAATAGATCTTTTTGAGAGTTTAATTTGTGTGTGAAAAGAAAAAATGGAAGAAAAACAGTTAGACAAAGTCGCCGGTGAATGAATATCCGCCGGAATTAGGGAAGAAACGAAAAAAGTAAAAACAAAGACAAAGAAAAAGGAAAAGGAAAAGGAAAAGAAAAAAAAAGTAAGAAAAAATGGTAAAAAAGAATAAAAAATAATCTTAAAATCATTTTTCTTGCTTCTCACTCTCCTTTGGAAGAGTGAAATACACACACTCTGCCACGTTAGCGTCAAGGGTGCAAATAATTCCATTTAAAATAAGTTTAGGGGGGTAATAAGATTCCCACAAACAAAATGTGTATAGTTGGAAATCCGGGTATAAGTCAGGGGGTACTTATGCATTTTCCCTACTAATTATTTGTTATTTGTTAAACTTTTCTTCAAGTCCCCATTAATGTTCTCAAAAGTTTGACCCTTCACTGAATAATATTTATATACCACAAGTTATTTTGTTTGTGAAAATGATATAAAAAAGTTCCTATAGCTATTATTATTTCTATCTTTCTAAATTCTATAGGCATATGATATTCAAGCTTGTTTTTCTCGAAGTATAACGGTCATAAAACGTCTGAAACAGGAATTGCTGATCATTTTCAACAAAAAAGAAGATATTTTTTCCTTCAATTTTTATTTGTAACTAAAAACATTTTATAGTAAATTTTTTTGTAATATGTAAAAAAAATTAATTGATATGAAATCACGCACAACGCGTGTGCCTAGAAACTAGTTAGTTAATAACGAGGGGTATACATACCGTGCACATACCTTAGAAGATACTACTACATAGTAATGTCGTGAATATTTAGCATGTGCGTGTCACCACTTCACCTTGTAACAATTTTTTTAGGTAACTAAATAATTTAGGGAAAACGGCCAAGTATAGCTCTCTACTTTCGAATACTGTCTATATTTAATATCCGTTATACTATCCGGCCAAATTTACCCTACCGTTATATTATCTGGCCATGATTGCCCCTATCATCAGTAAATATTTAAAAATTACCCCTTGATTTGTTAAGTAATCCAAAATCCCCCAAAATCCTTTTATTTAAATTACTTGTTGTTGTTCTTGCTCCACTACTTTCAAAAATTACTATTGATGCGAATGATAAAGTTACTCGACTATATAAATTATTCATAAATATTTTTAATTAGCAATGCACCAACTTCTCTTCTTGTAATAACAGGTTTGGAATTGGTTTAAAATTTTATTTATTTTTCAATCATATACACACCGTAGAATTCAGCGGGTCTTTTATTGTGTATTATATGCAGCTAATCATCATGTATGTACATGTATAATCAAATATATTTTGTCGTTGTCTGGTTAGTATAGAGTTCGATCGACTAACTTAAGAGTGCATAATGTGTAGGCATTTGATTAAAGTAAAGTTAAATTCGATAATGTAAAGTCTCCGAAGAAATTCAACTACAATCACTAATACTTACAAATCTCCATACATTTGGTGCAACGAATTCATTAAAATTGAGATGTTGTAAATACTTTTAGAATTTAGACAAGCTACCTAATTTAGATTTTTCAATTTACTATACTTTGTTTATTAACAGTTGCATTATTTAATATTTTTTTCTCTTATTTTCCAATTCAGAAAGCAGGTAAATGCCAATTAATTCACTCCGATAGTCACCCATATCGCTCTGCATAATAGCCACCCTTATCGCTCCACTCGGACAATAACACAATAGCCACCCGTATCATTCTGCACGATCAACAACAATGAGATGTCACCCTTATGTTTCGCATAGCAACAACAGTGAGATGCCACCCCTATGCTCCGTATAATAACAACCAATTCACATAACAATCACATGTGCTAACATCACAACAACACGGCATATCAAATCGTACCATAAGTGCTCATAGGCCATAACATTTCTAAAGGAATCAACAATTTTAATATTCCACAACAATTAGCCCACGTCTCAAATACAATATGTATAAAATCTTAATAACAGCAAAATAAACGGGAAAGTAACTTAACAATGAACAACACCCTCTTTAAATATAACTTCAACTAAAATAGATTAATGACTTTTGATACCTTCAACTTCAATTAATTGCTTAAGGATAAACTCGATAATGAAGGTATATTCATGAAATGGCAAACTTCGGATTCTAGTATATGAAATAAGCTAACAATGAAAGAGATGGCATGAACTAGCAACTATGTCTAAATGCATGAGAATAATCCGACAACAAAAGGATATCATGTAACAACAATTCCAATTAAGAATAACTCAACAATAAAGGAAATCACATAATGATCAAAGAGGTACAACTTCAAATAAAGCATATACGAGCAGACTTGACAAGTAAAGGATATGACATGTGTTAACAACTTCAAATAAAGCATGTCAGAGTAAGCATAATCATAACAAATCAAAGATATAAAATGGGCTAACAATTTCAAGCAAATATATGAAAGAAGCCTAAGAATCTAAATCGGTCAATTTCCACATAAAAGTTCAAGTACGCACTCGTCACCTTACGTACACGATTTTCATATAATACAAATAGCACAAATAACTCAATTTTAAGGGGTAGTTCCCCCACACAAAGTTAGACAATATACTTAACTCAAAGAAGCCAAATCAATATTCTAAAATGACCTTCTCGCGTGAAACAACCTCTGAACGGCTCAAATCTAGCCAAAATAACTCAATATCATAAATAAAAAACATAGGAAATAATTTCAGATAATAAAGCTTCGATCTTTAAAAAGTCAACCCAAAAAGTCAACTTCGGAGCTGCACATTGAAACCCCGTAAAACTCACAAAATCTGAATATCCTTTCCGATACGAGTCCAACCATACCAAAATTATCCAATTCCGACATCAAATCGGCCTTCAAATCCTCATTTTATATTTTAGGAAGTTTTTACAAAAGTCCTTAATTTTTTCCAACTCAAATCACTAATTTAGTGATAAAAATAAATATGGAATCATGAAATATAATTAAATCCGAGTAAAGAACACTTATCCTAGTTCAAATCGTGAAGAACCCTCCAAAATCGCTCAAAATCGAACTCTACAACTCAAGATATGATAAAAATGGGCAAACTCTCGAAGTATAAACAATCTGCCAGGAACTCCGCTTTTGCGGTCCAAAGGTCGCTTCTGCGGCCAATAATCCGCTTATGCGGAAATAGCGTACCTTAGTCAAATGTACTTCTGCGACCATGAATGTGCTTCTGCGCTTGCGCTTCTGCAGATGCGCCCAGGCTTCCTCTTCAGCGGTCTTCCTCATCCACCCTTGCTTTTGCTCTTGTGCCCCTTCTCGTCTGCACCTGCGGTCACCACAACTGCGCCTAGTGGCCCGCAGGTGCGACCACACCAGATCCCTGCCCAAACCAGCTTCACCCAACATGATCCAAATGTCCGAAATACACCCGGGACCCTTGGGACCCCGTTTGAACATACCAACAAGCTCCATAACATAATTCGGGCATGATCGAGACCTCAAATCACATCAAACAACATTAAAACTATGCATCACACCTCAAATCGAACTTAATGAACTTTCAACTTCTACAACTCGCGCCGAATCATATCAAATCAATCCGGAATAACGTCAGATTTTGCATGTAAGTCACAAATGACACAATGGATCTATTCCAACTCATAGAATCACCAACGAATCAGAAATCAATAAACTCAACTCTCGGTCAAACCTCTTAACCTTCCAGACCTTCAACTTTTTAATTTTCATCAAAATCATCAAATCAACCTACTGACCTCCAAATCCAAATCCGGACGTACGCGCAAGTCCAAAATCACCATACGCAACTATTGGAATCATCAAAATACTATTCCGGAGTCGTTTACATAAAAGACAAACTCTGGTCAACTCTTAACACTTAAGCTTCTAAAATAAGATTCCTTCTTTTAAATCGATCCTGAATTATCAGAAAATTAAATTTGGCCATACACACAAGTCATATATACCCAATATGAAGCTACTCGAGACCTTAAGCCACCGAACGCGATACTAATTCTCAAAACGACCGGTCGGGTCGTTATAAAAGGGCTGACTTAGGTGGGTCTTATAAGCCTCTGTTTAAAATGGGCTCGAAGAATCTTGACCCAAGTGCATTTTGACTTGGGTCATAGGCCAAGTGCATTTTGACGGCTCTAGCCTACAGTATCGAGTGAGTCTAACCTGAATTAACCTAAAACGAACTCTATTAGTACGTCGCAAATGAACTCGTGCCAAGTTCAAGCCAAACACAATTGAACTCAAGTAACTCAAACCGAGTCGGAAAGAGTTTTCTTATAGTACTGAGTTTGAGCTGAACCGAGTTGACTTTTTAATTTTTCTTGCGCGTACTATTCCCTTAGAAGAAATTAATTTCACAATAAAATAATTCATTAAAAATATAAGAATTAGTAGCTAAATTGATTATTGATTCAAATGAAATTGCATGATAGAAATTGTTACTTTCGTCGTCCCAAATTATTTGACAGTATTCAAATTTTGAGTGTCAAACGAAATATTCTTTGACAACAATTTTTTCATATACCATTTAAATATTTTGAACTATTAATAATTGTGAATTATAGTTATATTAATTGGGACAAAAAATAATATATATTTGAGTAATATCGCGAATAGTTAGCCTGTGCATGTCGCATAAAGCTTTCCTAAGGGTTTTTGGCATGTTGCATCTTTGTTGCCAACAATTCAAGTAACAATGATATTACTCTAACATTAATAGAACTCGGACACGAGCTACATACCGGAGACGTAGAGAACTTTTTGGGAAATTGCGACTTAGAGACTTAATTGTCATTCCTTACATCATAAAAAAAAAAAAGCAAACACGTACCACCATAGGCGAGTTTAAGATTTAAATTTTATGGATTTAAACTTTTAAATTTTTAGTAAATCCATTATATTTTAAAGTTATGAGTTCATATCTACTATATTTATAATTTTAATGATTTTTATATATAAATTTTTACTTTAGACACTAAAGTTGTGGATTCAATTGAAACCGTTGGTGACACACTACATCCCGGCCCCGCGTACAACTTGTATTTTGTCTCTCTCATCAAGATTTATTGCTGACAATTGCATGCATGTTTTACGAAGACCCACACAATGAACTAAACCCCCAAACCGATACCCCCAAACCTATGTTTCAGATAACGCCTAGCTGTACCGCCCGAATAGCCCACAGATTGTGCAGTAGTTTTTATAAGACCAAAAATGGCCAAGAGTGATCTTCCACTCTCTCTCTATATATATATATGCAAATATCCATATTTAATTTGCATAGTCCGAAAATAAATGGCTCCCGCGTTAATGAGCAGAAACGGGGTGGAAGAAAACGACAATACATTTCACAAGTTTTTTGAAACATGGCTAGCTGAGCAGAATCAAGAACTGAAAGAGCTGGTTTCTGCCTCGAGAGATGTAAGCAAAGACAATAATATTGTGGTAGAAGAGAGGGTGTTAGTGCCACTAATTGAAAGGGTTATACAACACTATGAGGGGTATTATGGGGAAAAGTCAAAATATACAGAGGAAGATGTTTTTGGGATGTTAAATCCTACATGGAGGAGTAATCTTGAGGGAGCTTTCTTATGGATTGGAGGTTGGAGACCAAGCATGGCCTTTCACTTGCTCTATTCAAAATCAGGGTTGCAATTCGAACCTCGTCTTCCCCAGTTGATTAGAGGAATCACAACGGGTGACTTAGGGGACCTCTCTCCTGACCAAATAAGTAAGCAAGCGGTCAATTGAACACTCTTCGTTTATATTGTATAGGCAGGTAGTAGCGGATTTAATATTTTAAGGAAAAAGAAGTTTAGTTATAAATGCTTTATCTATATAAATTTACTAAATTTAGTCAAAGATAATGGGTGCTTGAGCACCCATAAGTGACCCACAATGGGTACTAGATCCGCTACTATATGTAAATTAAATATTATTCTTCCGTCCCAAATATTCTTTTCGGATTTGAAAGTCAAACAAGTTGTTATTTAACCACGATTTTTTCATATACTTTTTAAATATTTAATTTGTTAATTATTGTGACTTACTTTTTATGTATATACTATAAGTCACAATAATTAACAAATAAGTTATGTGAATTCATGGTCAAAGTTAATATTGTATCCATATTTCATTAACCGTATCATTACCGCTAATGAGATAATTTCAATTTCGACACATTTAAGGTAAGGTTTTTTAAAGCGGAATTTTGCTATTCTTCCTCGCGATCAGCTTGTAGAGAAATTCAGACTAGAACTATTGATGATTCTACGTTCACCCTCTTAAGCACATGATTCTAAAGATTCAATCTCAAAGGAAGTTTGACTTTCAAAATTTGAAAAGTACTAGTATTTCTTTTTTAAATGGAGGAATATATATTATGAATGTTCAGATTTCTTTCAAGAAAAAATTTATTTACTTTTTTTAAAGTGTGAACACCTATAGTGAAATTTCTGGCTACGCCTCTGCAGGTAAGGTTGATGAACTGCAAAAGAAAACTATAAGGGAGGAGAAAGATTCAAGTGAGAAACTAGCCAAGGTTCAAGAAACTGTTGCAGATGCATCAATGGTGGAGTTATCCCATGTTGTGACTCAGCTGATGATGATTAGTGGAGGAGGAGGAGGAATACTTGAGGAAGAAGTGGAAGCAAATCTGGCAACTAAGGAGGAAGGTCTAGTAATAATCCTACAAAAGGCAGATAATCTAAGGCTAAACACTCTCAAGGAAATTTTAGCCATTTTGACACCAACTCAAGCAATTCATTTCCTGATTGCTGCTGCTGAGCTCCATTTAAGGCTTCATGAGTGGGGTAAGAAAAAGGATGCAGCCACCCTCTACTCCGATGCGAATCCAGAATTTTAATTAAGTAAATTTTAATATTTTAAAGTATTTTAATTAAATAAATTTTAATATTTTAAAGTTATGATTTTATACGTATACACACTCGTGAATTGTGTTAGTTCGGGATGCTACTTATAAGCATGATCTAGATCGCGGCTGGTCTTATGTAGGGTAGTTGTAAATTCTAAACACTAATAGTTTGTATGTGTATCCACGTGTAGCAAAATGGTACTAGTAGCTAAAAATGAAAAAAATATAATACTATATAGTTTGGTTGTAGAAAAATGCTTATTAAATTTCAGAAGCCTTTCATTTGTGATAACTAACAACAGAAAACTACTCAATTTTTTGTTTTATTTTATATGTCATTTTTTCTGTTTTAATCAGTTTAAAAAATGACACATTTTTATATATAAAGGAAATTATAGTACTACTTGCCCCACAGTTATTGGTAATTCTTTTGTCACGACCCAAAACCTAACATGTCGTGATGGCGCCTATCGATGGTACTAGGCAAGCCGACTTTCCCAAAATATATCAGAAATCAAATATAAAAATACTTTAAAACCTTCCATATCAGGAATTTTCATAAAAAACAAAGTTGAATTAAAAAAAATAGATTCAAAGTGCGAAAAAATTAGCCCCAAACGTCGGGGTGTCACCAAGTCATGAGCGTCTAAGTATCAAAACTAATACAACTAATGTCTAAATACCAGTACAAACCAGAAAGAAATATAGGAGTAACAAGGTCTTACAGACGTTGGCAGTTACCTCGTAGTCTCCGGAACTCAATCACGCCTGAACTCAACGGTCTCCGTGCTCAAACACACATGGATCTGCACATGAAGTGCAAGGTGTAGTATGAGTACAAACGACTCAGCAAAAAAAAAAGGAATTGAGAAGCAGTGACGAGCTATCCATAACAGTTTATTTGATAATTTTCAAAGTTTAAGAGTAAACACGAGTAAAATCAGTTTCATAATTACCAAGTTCAAGTAAACCAAATATCAGCTAAATGCAGGAACAAAGGGAAACAGATGCAACCTCACAAGTACTGTCACTCAAGCTCTCAATAGCTCAACGCTTGGCTCTCAGCCCTCAAAACACATAGAAACCTGCGCTTACTGGTGGTGTTCAGACTCCGGAGGGGCTCATACAGCCCAGACGCTATAATCTGCACGGACAACTCACGTGCCGCACAGACAACTCACATGGTATTATATCATATCAAGGTCCGCACAGACAACTCACGTGCCACCATATCTCATCAGAATCCGCACAGACAACTCACATGCTAAGGTAATATCTCACAAATAAGCCCTCAGCTTCACTCAGTCATGAACCACTCTAGTCTCGCATCCCTCAATAAAGAAAGAGAAAACAACCCAGATCAGAATATTGTAGTGTATTAGTAGGGAAATAACAGAGACTGAGGTAAACATGTATAAGAATCACTATGACTGAGTATAGCTATCATGAGCAGGTACATAACCTAAGCATGATTTCTACATGAAGGCAGTCAAATTTCTAGCAGACAAGAAATGCATATAAACACAAATAAGGGCATTAGACATTACATTCTCACGGGACGGACCAAGTCTCAATCTGTCATAATCCTAATTATGGACCTGGTCGTGATGGCGCCTCTCGTGAAGACAAGGCCAGCCAACACTTCCCATTTCAGTATTTAATAGTTAAACAGTAAGAAATAGTCTAAAACATGATAAATTAATCCAAAGTTTAAGAAGATGATAGTATAATATGCAGAATACAACACAACACAGCCCAATACTAGGGTGTCACTAGTCATGAGCATTTAAACAATCCAGAATACTCAGAGAAAACTACAGATTTAATACAGTAACTAAAATTTGGAGAAATAAGATAGGGAGAAGCTCCGGGCTACGAACGCCTACAACTACCTAGAGACTCCTCTGATCCGCCTGAGCTGGGAAGATCAACACTCAGGAGCGGGACCAGATGCGCCTAAATCTGCACGCAGGGTGCAGGGAGTAAAGTGAGTACTTCAACTCAGTGAGTAATAACCATAAATAAAGACTGAATGCAGAAAATCATGTAAAGCTCATTTGCAGACTATAATAAAGCAGTAAAATCAGTAAAAGATATGTGAAAGTCATTTAACTCAAATTAACTTCACGAAAAACCTTTTTCAACAATTTAAGCAGATATATGATTGTCAATTCAGGAAAATAAACACATAAAGGTTCGCCCCTCGGGCACAATATCCACAAATCCGCCCTTCGGTCAATATCTCAGAACAATACCAGTACCTCGGGCTATATATCACATCACAATGGGTACCTGCGCTCACTGGGGGTGTGCAGATTCCTGGAGGGGCCCCTTACGGCCCAAGCGCAATATCAAGCCACCTCGTGGCGTACATATCTCAGGCCCTCGGCCTCATAATCAATATCAAATGTTTCCTCACAACATAGGCCCTCGGCCTTACTCAGTCAAAATCCTCACAAGCCACTCAGGCTATAGTAAAACATGATTCTCAGCCCAATTATCATTTAAAAGATCATTTAAGTGTTAAAATAGAGTAAACATGGCTGAGTACGAAAACAGTGAAATATAACATGACTGAGTTTAGGTATAAAGTCCAAAAAGTGAGGAAATATAAATAAAAGTCCCCTAAGGGTTCAAATAGTTGGCACGAACCCCAAATATGGCATTCAGCCCAAATAATGATGATAGCGAATAGATTTCAGTCAAATACGCGGTAAAATAGTCATTCGGGATGGGCTAAGTCACAATCCCCAACAGTGCACGACCCCACGCTTGTCATCTAGCGTATGTGTCCCTTTAATATAGTACAACGATGTGCAATCCGGGGTTTCATACCCTCAGAACATCATTTACAATCATTACTTACCTCAAACCGGTCAAATCTCTAGTTCGCGAAGCCTTTTCCCCTCGAATCGGCCTCTACTCACGTCAAATCTATCCAAAATCAGAATCACAACGTCAAAATATGCTAAGGAAACGAAGCCCAAGTGAAAATAATCAATATACGACACGAATCCCGAAATTACCAAAATCCGACCCCCGAGCCCACGTCTCGGAATTCGATAATTTTTACATCAATAGATTCCTTATCTCCCCACGAGTTCATACATACCAAAAGCATCAAAATCCATCCACAAATGACCCCTCAAATCCCAATTTCTAGGTCTCCAATTTCAAGCCCTAGTTCTTCAATTTTAGGCTTAGATTTCATGATTATTTAGGTGGAATTCATATAAGAATCGAGTTTTAAGTCCAAGAATCTTACTTCCAAGTGATTCCCCTTGAATCCCTCTTAAATCTCCTTCAAAAAGCTCAAAAAATGACCAACAATGGAAGAAATAAACCCCAAATTCGCGGACAAGACGACTATTTAAACCTTCTGCCCAGGCCTGAAATCCTTCTTCGCGAACGCGGTCAAAGCCTCGTGTTCGCGAAGCACAAAAATTCAATTGACCAAAACTCTTCTTCGCAAACGCGATCTCACCATCACAAACGCGATGCCTCAGCTTCACCAACCTTCGCGAACGCGGCCAAGCCTCTTGCGAACGCAATGCTTACCATTCCGGCCCTTCGCGAACGCGGGACTCCCCTTCGCAAACGCGAAGGCCAAACCTGACGCCTCCCTTCCTAACCCTTCGCGAACGTGAAGAACAAAATACCTGCAACAGCTGAAACCAAAATCTGCAACTTTTCTTTAACTTAAAATGATCCGTTCAACCCTCAGAAACTCACCCGAGGCCCCCGGGACCTCAACCAAAGGCAAAAACATATCCCAAAACCTTATTCAAACTTGTACCAATCTTCCAAACACCTCAAACAACATCAAATCAATCAAAACACATCGGATTCAAGCCTAAGTTTCCAAAATCTTCCGAATTCCGCTTTTGATCAAAAACCCAACCAAACCACGTTTGAATGACCTGAAATTTTTCACACACATCCTCAATGACACAACGGAATTACTGCAACTCTCGAAATTCTATTCCAACCCATATATCAAAATCTTACCTACAACCGGAAATCGCCAAAATATCCACTTTCGCCAATTCAAGCCTAAATCTACTCACATCCGAGCCTTCTAACACATAAGTCAACATCCTGTTGACTTTTCCAACTTAACCTTCCTCAAAAGAGACTAAGTGACTCAAACTTTATTAATTCCTTTCCGAACCCTAACTAATCAACCCGATCACATATAGAACCATTATACAAAGCAATAAGAAGCAGAAATGGGGGAAACAGAGCAGTAAGTCATGAGACGACTGGCCGGGTCGTCACATCCTCCCCAACTTAAACAAACGTTCGTCGTTGAACGAGTCAAGAAACATACCTGAAGCCTCAAACAGGTGAGGATATCTACTCCGCATCTCCCGCTCCATCTCCCAGGTAGCCTCCTCAACGGACCGACCTCTCCACTGCCCTTTCACTGAAGCTATATCCTTTGACCTCAACTTTCTAACCTGATGACCCAAAATAGCTACTGGCTCCACATCATAAGTCAAATCATCATCCAACTGAACCGTGCTGAAATCCAAAATACGAGATGGATCCCCAATATACTTCCGGAGCATAGAAACATGAAATACCGAATGCACACTCGACAAGCTGGGTGGCAAGGCAAGCTCATAAGCCACATCCCTAATCCTCCGAAGCACCTCAAAAGGCCCAATGAATCGAGGACTCAATTTCCCTTTCTTCCCAAATCTCATAACACCCTTCATGGGCGAAACCTTCAACAGAACCTTCTCACCAACCATGTAGGACACATCCCAAACCTTTCTGTCAGCATAACTTTTTTGCCTCGACTACGTTGTATGAAGCTTCTCCTGAATCACCTTCACCTTTTCTAAGGCATCGTGCACCAAGTCTGTCCCTAATAGCCTAGCCTCACCGGGCTCGAACCAACCAACTGGAGATCTACACCGCCTCCCATACAAAGCCTCATATAGAGCCATCTGAATACTCGACTGGTAGCTATTGTTATAAGCAAACTCTGCAAGCGGTAGAAACTGGTCCCATGACCCTCCGAAATCAATGATACAAGCACGCAACATATCCTCCAATATCTGAATAGTGCGGTCGGACTGCCCGTCCATCTGAGGGTGAAAAGCTGTGCTTAACTCAACATGAGTACCCAACTCTCGCTGCACATACCTCCAAAACTGCGAAGTAAACTGAGTGCCCCTATCTGAAATGATGAAAACCGGGACACCATGCAAACAAACAATCTCTCGGATATAGATCTCTGCCAACCGTTCTGAATAATAGGTAGTACACACAGGAATGAAGTGTGCGTACTTGGTCAGTGGATCCACAATCACCGAAATAACATCAAACTTCTTCAAAGTCCGTGGAAGTCCAACTACAAAGTCTATAGTGATCCTCTCCCACTTCCACTCTGGAATATCCATCCCACTACACTTTATATAGACACGACATTTTTAAATAATTCTCCTAACTCATCACACCAAGAATATTTAAAATAGACTAAGTACAAAACTGTAACATCTTCACCTCAAGATTTAACTCAAAAGTATCACGGATTATTCATAACTCACCCACTTACTCTAACATAGAGGTAAAGGATTACCTTTCCTTCATGAATCAATTGCCCTCACACAACAAAGAGAATAGTTCCACATAATAAAATTTAAGAACAATTAGAACTCAAGATAGAAAGAGTTCACTTACTCTCAAAAATAACATTCATATGCCACAAAAGATGCACAATAGGATTGCCCGTAGTGTACTACTCTACTAATCGAGCTCATTCAGTCTAGGATCAAGTAGGACTTTATTTGGTTGTAATGTAGGCTGCGGGACGGGTATAATACATTTAGATATAAGAGTGACTACACCCCCCTAAGCACTTTAATACATGCACTTTAGCATTTAAAACCCCACACTTATGTCAAACCGTAACTCCACCTTCACATCACTATATATTAACTCCATTCTTCTTTAAGCATACTTACATCAAGAGCCATCACTTATCAAGGAATATTTTTCACAATAATACAACTATTTTTTTCTTTCTTTTTTCAATTCAAGTGGCTCTTATTTTTTCAAAACAATACACCTTTCTCCTTATTTCATTAGTTTCATTCAAAAGCCAAACCAACCACCCCACACTTTAACTTTTACAAAGTTCATAACAATTCAAGTGCTCATGAGAGGTTAAAAGGTTCAAATAGATGGGTAATTAAAACAAATGGGTAAGGCTTGTAATGTGGTTTCCAAAGAAACATGATTACAGGCTCAAAGGGGTTAACTACGATGCACAACAATTAGACGGGTAATATATATATATATATACATAACAATTAGTCGGAAAAAATATGTATATGGCTCAACAAAGAAATACCTATATCACTTCCAAGACTGAACAAAACTACTATTTCGCTTTGCAAACACACGGGGCAAGTTCTAGGCATCAAATGCAATGCACAGAATAACACAAAACCTTACACACACAAGGCACATAAATCACTCAGGATCGGATTCATCAAGACACTCTAGTCAAAGAAGTTAAGCAAAGTTACGATTATACGATTTAAGATACTTATACACGAGTCAAAAACTAAGCCTAAGCGTCACAACCAAAGTACTCACTATTGTCAAGGCATAATAAGGTCAAGAGATATTGGTGCAATTTAATTCATCTCACAGTGGCTCCAACTCCTAGAAAAATAAAACTAACTACACCCGGTTCAAACAAACCCCTTGGAAAAGAACCGCGACACAAAGAAATACCAAGGGGTAATTGCTACACTACCTAACAAAAGAATTTTTTTTTTCTATTTTTAGACTTAAATCCCTTAGGAAAATTTTCTAATAGATCCATTGTCGGGAAAAGTCCAATCTTTTCTATTTTTGTTTTTATAAAATTATTCAATCAACTAACACAACTAAAATAGCATGGAAAGTCACCCAGACAATCTCCTCACCCCACACTTAAAATTGTGCATTGTCCCTAGTGCACATCATAGCTATAAAAGGGTAAAAGAAATTTCCTGATAGGCCAAAGGCCGAAGCACTAGCAGCTCATGGGGTACTCAGACTTCTCCCAGGCTTGGTCCTTTGTGCGGGTACCTTATACTTAGTTTCAACCATCTGATTTGATGTTGCATCCTTCCAATAGATTTGCTTTCCATGCTCCTAGAAAATCAAAAATTGATACTACAAAAATAATACAATTAAAAAAATAAAATAAAAATAAAAAAGCAGTAAAGCTGGGTTGCCTCTCAACAAGCGCTTGATTTAACGTCGCGGCACGACGCGAATCACTTTTTGTCTCTACCTAGAGCTTATGAATTGAACCCCAAGTTTTGCTTCAAGATTATGATTATGCTCATAGGGCGGAACAAATTCTTGCGAGCCAAAAATTAGATATAGTCTTATGCACTTTTTGGCTCTCGACCGAGGAGTGTCACCTGGCCTAGACAGCCTTGAGAATTTCAAACTATAAGGCTCATCTACCTCTTCCTTGGACTCCTTTTTATGCTCGTAAGGATCCATTCCTTTTTTACCATCCGAACATAATGTAGAGAAGTGTTTGGAATGAGGTCCAACACGCTCAAATACATAAGCTTCATGATTCTTGACCTCCTCAACACCAATCACACTAGAGTCAACTAACATTGTATCTTCAATGTCCTTAGCTGACTCTAGCGTTACTTCTTGAACATCGACATCCTAAAATTCTAGTTGGATAGATTGTTGGTGTTCTACTCTAACCTCCTCCATTAGCACCTTAATTTCAGTGTCTAATTCATGCTCCTCTTGACTACTATCCCAATATTGGCTTGTTGAGCATTAAATGTCTCAACTAGTTGACTCATTTGTGCCTCCAAGTTGCAAATAGTAGCATCTTGCCTTTCTATCTGCATCTGTCTTTCATCATTTTGTTCCACAAGGTACTTTAGCATTTCCTTGATCTCTTTCAGGTTATCATCCCCATGTTCTTTGTTCCTATTAACTTCACAAGAAAAAGTAGAACTATCAAAGTAAGGGGTTGGGGAAAGATAAAAAATATAAGCACAATCATGAAAGCGACCATCTCGACCACCACACATATCACATACATTCCACACATAAGATTGAGTTGGTGCACATAACTCGCTCTCGGAATATTTTGACTATTTTGACCCAGGTGTTTCCGCCACAATTCACACAAGGAAGATCAACAGTAGAATTACCAACATCAAAATTTTCATAATTCCAGGATGTCATGTTTCTCAAATTAACAAGTAAAACAAAAATACAAAAAAAATCAAATGCAACAAAAACAAAAATAAAAGTTCAAACCTGAAACCTAGAAATATGTACACCTAGAGCTACACCGTTAGTTCCCTGGTAACGACACAAAAATTTGATCACGCATAAAAAGGACTAAGCGGTCGTTGCAAATATAATCCGGTTTACAAGTCCAAAGTCGAATCTCACAGAGAACTAAGGCTTAGCTACAGTTGTTAAATAACACCAAGAAGACAAGCTTGAACAATTCCTAACTTATAGATATTAAGATTCTTGTGTTTAACTAATTAACTAATAAATTAAAATAGTAAATTAACAACTAAAGATACTAAGGGTTAGAGACGAGATTAAGGAGGTCTAGAGTTATGATTTCCCCTATTGTCGGAATCCTTCCCGCTATATTTTCTATAAATTCGCTTAAGTATTCTCTACTGATCATGAGTACTCTGACTGTCGTAACTCTCTCCTGAGTAATTACCACAATTTACTAGACATATTCTCTCAAATTACGCTAGCTGGCATTAAGTACGACTCATTCGTATCACACCCAAGGTTTCGTTATCCCTAATCCCACCTTTAAACCCTCCGTATTGATCCCTCGTATATGTTAGAAGTGATGTTGTTCAACAACTACCTAAATATGCACTTTCTCCCAAGTAATAGACACTAAATAGACATAGTCGATTGAGAGCTCTTCAACCAACCACAGTATATGTATAGTTGAACAAATAGAGAAAATACTATGACAAATCTATATTAACATAACAAGAAAATTATCCTCCAATAGGTTCCATCAAAACCCTAGATAACAAATTAGCTATTCATAATAGTATGCATAATTACAATACTAGAATTTATAACCAATAATGGAAGTAGGAATATGGAAGTGAAAAACTCGTAGAAGAATTTTCCGCCTTGCTCCTAAGTGTGTTCTTGCCTCCTTAGGTCGAATCTCCAGTCTCTTTAGTCTCGTTAGGTCTAAATTATGTCAAAAGTATATCCAAGGTTCTCAAAATATAATTCTCCATGTATATATACCAAGTAGGGTCAGGCCCAAGCAATTAAACCTTATCCTACGCGAAAAAGGACACTTTTCCAGGTCAGGGCGACCGCGGATTTGCATAGTATTCTATTCGCGGTCGCAGATTCGACCATGGACCGTCTGGAATTTGAAAATACGTACAACATAAAATGTATCGCTTTGAATTAGCTTTCCAACCATATATTATGGAGCCCAAATAAAGGTCTGAGCGAAAAGTTATGTACATTTTACTAGATAGTGCGCAATATGCCTACTCGATTCTTCGTTCGTTCTTAACTATCATCCGTTGATCCCCGAAAACGATCCCGGATTAATTCCTTGGGCTTTTACTCAGATTTAAAAGCTCCAAAATACTTGAATTCATTCCATAACATCTACATAGCTCGGAATCACTCCTATAAGGCACAAAACACTAGCGATTAAAGCTCAAACTCAATTAAAATGCAGTAAATTCGAGTGTAATAAGCGACTGAAATACGTAATTATAGCCTAACATCACTAGCTTTCCCTCTTATTTCTTTGTGACTCCTTGCCGTACACTGTTGTTTTTTTGTTTTGTACCCAATAGTAGCCCCAAGTAAGTAGTTAGAAACTTTTTTATTTTACAACACATTAAATCTTTTTGAGATCCAATTTCATTATCAGCATTAACAGAAAAGATTGAACTTTTGGGCATATTGATCTTCATACCTTCGAGAACTTCAAAAGCCAGCAACACAACTCTTGAATGCAATATTTGTTCCTTATCAGCTCTGCACAACAATACGGTGTCATCCGCATACAAAGTATGTGATATATTCAGTGTCCTACTTATCCATCCCTTTTTAGTACGTTATTAAGCATAATGTTTAAGATTTATGTAAATGATTCAAATGCATTAGTGTCTTTTCAACTTACTCCTTCCTTCAAATGCATCTGTGTAACCTAGGACTCTAAATTCTTAAATAGGAAAAATAAAAAAGATGCAAGGGTGGAGTAAGTCGAAAAGGCACCTGGTGCATATGAAGTATTCACACAAACTTAGGCGTTTAACGCCAAATCAACTTGGTGCTGATATCCCGTCGAAGAATAGTCATTTTATATAAATAGAGATTTCCCCCTTCTTAGGATTCTTGATCAGCGAGAGTTGGCGTGCTCCACTTGATCGCTGCTTTTATTTTGGTATATATATATGTATATATATATATATATATATATATATATATATATATATATATATATATATATATATATATATATATATATATATATATATATATATATATATGGGTATGGCATGGCTCAGTCCCGTCTTTGTACAGTTATGTTTTTGTTAGAGATCTGTGGACATTATGTCTAGTTGGGTTGTATGTGGCCTTGTCGGCTTTCAGTTTTGGATGTATAGTTGTCTATAGAAGCCTTGCCGGCTGGTCCACTATATTCTGCATGTATACGTACATATGACTTGATGACAGGTTTCCTTCACGTATGTTATTTTCGTAAAGCAGCAGATGTGATTCAGGTTCATATATTAGACGCATGCTTAGGGGTGTTTGACAGGTAGGACTCAGGCACCATTCGCAGCCCATCGGTTTGGGTCGTGACAAAAGTGGTATCTAAGCAGTTCTATCCTAGGGTTGTCTATACACCGTGTCTAGTAGAATCTTATTTATGGGTGTGTCGTGCACCACAATTATAAATAGGAGGCTACATGACATATAAGATGTTATCCTCTCTTTTTATCTCAGATCGTGCGATACACGAATTCATGTTCCTACAATATGCTATATTTCCCTCCAAAGAGTACGACCGCCCGGAAGGGAAAGTCTGTGGCTGGTGAGACTACTAGTCGAGCACCATGAGTTACCAGGGCTCGGGGAGAGTATCATGGTGAGGTTCCATCTCAGACATCACATCCCCCACCCTTTTCAGAAGAGCTCCAAGGGGCACTGGTTCTAGCACCCGCCCTTGTACATTCAGCACCTCAGTCGGATGCACCGAGTCAAGAGATGAGAGATGCTTTTCAATTATTGACCCGATTAGTAGCCGCAGAAGCTCGACATCAGGAAGTAGGTATTGGTCATGCAGATAGGTCCGTGAGTGCGAGGGTTCGTAACTTTATTAATTTGGACCCTCCGGTATTCACTGGAGCAGATCCGAACGAGGACCCTCAGGTATTTATTGATAGAGTGCAGAGGATGTTACGGGTAATGAAGGCCACTGCGAATGAGTCCGTTGAGCTAGCTTCGTATAGACTCCGAGATGTTGTAGTTAATTGGTATGAGTCTTGGGAATTGTCCAGAGGTGAGGATGCCCCTCCAGCGGTATGACAGGAGTTTATAGAAGCTTTTCTTCGTCATTATCTGCCACCAGAGCTTAGACGGGCCAGAGTTGATAGGTTCTTGCCCCTTCGATAGGGTAACATGAGTGTTTGGGAGTATAGTATTCATTTTGATTTGTTGGCTAGGTATGCTCCCACTATTGTATCTAAGATGGAGGATCGGGTTCACTGGTTCGTGATGAGATTAGAGCCTCACTTGCTTAACGATTGTATGTCAGTCTCGCTTCAGCCAAACATGGATATTTCTCGTATTCAGGCATACACTCATGGTGTAGAGGAGCGTAAATAGAAACAAAGGGCCAATCATGAGCATGATAGGGCACAGAATAAGAGAGCGAGGTCTTCGGGTCCTTCTGGTGAGTTTCGAGGTGGTCAGAAGTAGCAGTGCTCGAGGTATCCAGCCCAGCCATCGACTAGCGCACCCCCTTAGTTTAGCGGTAAGAGATTTGATCGTTCTACATATTCAGGTTCTGGTCAGAATTTCAGGGCCTCAGGTTCTCAGTATAGGGGTAAGTCAAATCAGATAAGGCCGCCCTTGCCACGATGTACTCAATGTGGTAAGCAACATAGCAGGTAGTGCCGTATGGGATTAGGTATTTGTTATACTTGTGGTTATTTGAGCCACGTAATGAGGGGTTGTCCGATGAGAGGTAGTTGGTTCATCATCATCAGTACGCCCCCTGGGCAAGGTCTCCAAGCACCAATGAGTCATGATAGAGGCAGAGGCGGAGCATCTAGCTCGAGCAGCCCACAGAACTGCATTTATGCATTAGCACTACGACAGGACCAGGATTCATCACCTGATGTTGTTACAGGTATATTATTAATCTCCTCATATGATGTATATGCACTAATTGACCCAGGTTCCACCTTATCATACGTTACTCCGCTAGTTGCTGGTAAGTTTGGAATAAAACCTGAATTGGTTAAACCTTTTGAGGTATCTACACCTGTTGGGGACTCGGTGATAGCTAAGCAAATATGTAGGGTTTGTATAATAGTAGTCCATGGTCGACCTATCATAGCAGAATTAATCGAGTTAGATAAGGTAGAATTTGATGTTATAATGGGTATGGACTGGTTGGTTTCTTGTCATGCCAACGTTGATTATCAAAGATAGTCCGATTTTAATTTTCAGGGGAGCCTGTTTTGGAGTGGAAAGGTAACACGGTATCACCGAGAGGTAGATTTATTTCCTATCTCAAGGCAAGGAAGATGATCAATAAGGGTTGTATTTATCAGTTAGTTCCGGTTTAGGATATGGAAGTAGAGTCACCAACCAATCAGTCCATCCCTGTGGTGAATGAGTTTCCCGATGTTTTCCCCGATGAGCTTCTAGGTCTCCTGGCAGAGTGAGAAATTGAGTTTTCTATTGACCTACTACCAGATACTCACCCAATATCTATTCCTCCCTATAGAATAGCCCCCGCAGAGCTGAAAGAGTTGAAAGAACAATTAAAAGACTTACTTGAAAAAGGCTTTATCAGACCTAGTACATCACCGTGGGGAGCACTTGTTTTGTTTGTGAGAAAGAAAAATGGTTCCTTACGAATGTGTATTGATTATAAGCAACTGAATAAGGTAAAGATCAAGAATAAGTACCCGCTCCCGAGAATTAATGATTTATTCGATCAGTTTCAAGGTGCCAAGTGTTTTTCAAAGATAGACTTGAGGTCCGGCTACCATCAAGTAAGGTTTGGGGATGAAGATATCCCGAAAACAACATTCAGGACTAGATATGGACACTTTGAGTTTCAGGTTATGTCTTTCGGTCTGACCAATGCCCTAACAGTATTCATGGATTTGATGAACCGTGTGTTTAAGCCTTTCTTAGATATGTTCGTAATTGTATTTATTGACGATATATCGGTGTATTCTCGTTCAAAGGATGAGCATGTTGATCATCTACGTACTGTGCTCAGAGTTCTACAAGAAAGGAAGTTGTATGCAAAATTTTTTAATTGTGAATTCTGGTTGAACTCTGTAGTTTTCCTTGGGCATATCGTTTCAGGTGAAGACATCCAGGTGGCTACATAAAAGACTGAGGCAGTAAAGACTTGGCACAAACCCACAACACCGATGGAGGTTCATAGCTTTCTCGGTTTGGCAAGTTATTACAGGAGATTTGTGGAAGTATTTTCTTCCCTTTCAGCACCCTTAACAAAGTTGACTCAGAAGGGAGCAAAGTTTCAATGGATTGATGCTTGCGAACGGAGGTTCCAAGCATTAAAGGACAGATTAATGTCAGCACTGGTTCAAATGCTTCTAGAAGGGACCTAAGGTTATGCGATCTATTGTGATGCTTCAGGTATTGGATTAGGTTGTGTGCTGATGCAACATGGTAAGGTTGTGGTTTATACTTCTAGACAACTAAGAAATTACAAGAAGAACTACCCGACCCACGATTTAGAGTTAGCCGCGGTGATTCATGCACTAAAGATGTGGAGGCACTACTTGAATGGAATTCATGTTGATATCTATACGGATCATAAGAGCCTCCAGTACATCTTCAAGCAAAAAGAATTGAATCTTCGTCAAAGGAGATGGTTGGAGCTACTTAAAGACTATGATGTTGATATTTTATACCATTCGGGGAAGGCGAATGTAGTAGTCGACGCCCTCAGCCGTATATCTATGGGTAGCCTAACGTATTTACAGCCAAAAATGAGGGGAATATCCCATGAGATTTATCAGCTAGCTAGTCTTGGAGTTCGGTTACTGGACTCAAGTGACATTGGAATTACTCTTCAGGATACGACAACATCCTCTTTAGTAACTGAAGTAAAGGAACACTAGTACGAGGATCCTGTGCTAGTTCATTATAGGGATACCACTCTTCAGAAGGAGAAGACACCGTTTGAAATTGCAGAAGATGGGGTTCTTAGATATCAAGGGCGATTTTGTGTGCCTAATGTTGCAGGGCTGCGTCGGCAGGTTATGGGAGAAACTCACTATTCTCGTTATTCTATCCATCCAGGAGCGACAAAGATGTATCATGACATCAAGGAAGTATATTGGTGGGATGGAATGAAAAAGGATATAGCAGAATTTGTTGCTTAGTGTCCTAACTGTCAACAGGTTAAGATTGAGCATCAAAAACCCGGTGGATTATCGCAAGCTATAAAGATTCCGACTTGGAAATGGGAAGTAATCAATATGGAATTCATAATAGGCTTACCTCATACCCAGTGTAAGTTCGATTCAATATGGGTGATTGTTGATAGGCTTACAAAGTCAGCCCTTTTTCTACCCGTTAGAACTACATATTCTTCAGAGGATTATGCGAGGCTCTATATCAAGAAGATAGTACGACTACATGATGTCCCTGTATATATTATCTCGGATAGAGGAGCTCAATTTACAGCTAACTTCTGGAGGTCCTTCCAAAAAGGATTGAGGACTCAAGTAAGTCTTAGTATGACATTTCATCCCCAGACAGACGGACAGTCTGAGCGTGCTATTCAGACAAGGGAGGATATGTTACGAGCTTGTGTAATAAACTTCAAAGGTAGTTGGGATGATCATCTGCTGCTTATTGAGTTTGCATATAATAATAGTTACCATTCTAGTATTCGGATGGTTCTATACGAGCTCTTTACGGACGGAAGTGTAGGTCACCTATAGGGTGGTTTGATGTTAGAAAATCTAGATTACACGGGCCAGACCTGGTTCAGCAAGCCATTGAAAAAGTAAAGTTGACTTGGGATCAACTATTGACAGCCTAGGGTCGACAGAAGTCATATTCTGACGTGCGTCGTCGAGATTTAGAGTTCGAGGTTGATGACTAGGTATTCTTAAAGGTGTCACCTATGAAAGGTGTGATGAGGTTTGGCAAGAAAGGCAAACTTAGCCCACGGTATATTGGGACTTATAGGATCATTCGAGTGGGTCGAGTAGCTTATGAGTTAGAATTGCCCTCGGAATTGGAGTCTGTCCATCCGGTTTTTTATGTATCTATGTTACGAAAGTGCATTGGCGATCCTACCCGATGTTGATACCCAATTTTTCCCTATATACTTTTTAATACATATATATATTTTCAAAATAGCATATATACATATATAAGCATGCATAAGCATTTTTATAATTTTTCTAGAATTTTTAAAGGCTTCAAATTGATTTATTTCTCCCCCTTTTTACTCATAAAATTCCATTAATTATCCTTCAAATTATTTTTGTGGTGATTTAGCCATCTAATTTCTATATTTATGCCAAAATATTGTTAAAATATTTTTAGTGCATTTTTATAATTGCATTTGCATTTTTAAAGTCAATTTGCATATATTTGCAGTGTTATTTACATCAGTTACTTGAAGTGTTATTTACATTATGAAATTGTGTTGAATAGATTTGGGCCATTTGGAGTCGAGTACTCGTGGCAAGAGCGTGGTTTCGGATTGATTTGAGCTGGTTCGAGGTAAGTGGCTTGCCTAACCTTGTGTGGGGGACTTTCCCTTTAGGATTTGGTATTATTGATAATTGAAATGTCTTGTACATGAGGTGACGAGTGCATACTTGTTCTTATTGTTGGAAATCCGGTTTTCATTAAGTACTAGTATGTTAAATTCGGTTTTCATTAAGTACTAGTATGTTTCCTTTTCCTATTTTTACTACTTGCACTATTAAGCCTGTTGCTAGCTTAGGAAAGCATGTCTAAGTGATTTAATTGCTTTATTTGCTCAAACTGTCTTACTTGAATTCTGTGCAGTATGCTAGGCTAGAATTACTTGTTTGCCTTAACATGAAATTGACATTTCTAAATATTTTCCTGTTGTAGCTGTGTATTTACATTGAGACTACGGATGTGGAATTCCGGTAGCTCCCCCTTGTCTGTTTACATTTGGGACTACAGATGTGGGATTTCGATAGATCCCCCTGCATAGTTATATGGAAATACGGGACCGCACCCGGTAGATTCCCCTAGTACCGGGTATTTATATTTGGGACTACGGAACGGAATTTCGATAGATCCCCGCGCACTATGAGTTGGACTACGGGACGGGATCCCGGGAGATCTATTGGATATGTATATTTGGGACTACAAGACGGTATCCTGGGAGATCCCCAATTGTTATTTTGGTGCTGAGCCGTATTTCTTTCTATGTTTACCTTGTCTCTGTAATAGTTGTTGTTGCACCTTTATATCTTGTGTTACTTTTACTACTGTAATTATTTATACTGTTCTGTTCTACACTATCGAACTTTATATTTTATCTAACCTCAATAGGGCCCTGACCTTTCTCGTCACTACCTGACCGAGGTTAGGCTTGACACTTACTGAGTACCGCTGTGGTGTACTCATGCCCTTTCTGCGCATGTTTTTCATATGCAAATCCAGGTACTTCGACTCAGACTTACCATCCTTAAGGTGATGCGACCTTTCAGAGACTTTGAGGTATATCTGCCGCGTCCGCAGACCGAGGAGTCTCTCTCCATTCTCTCTCTTGTAGTTACAACCCTTCTGTATTTACTTTGTTTTTAGACTATTCTAGAGTTAGAGCACTATGTATTATCCTTAGCTTGTGATTTCATGAGATTCCGGGTTTTGGGAAAATTATTAGTCTGAAAGTTGATATTGTGTATGCCGAGCAGCTCTGTTAAACACTATTTTATTCACTATTTCGGTTTTTATTTGTTTTCTTCTGAAAATTGGTTTATTTTCCACATTTTAAGGCTTACCTAGTCGTAGGGACTAGGTGCCATCACGATGATTTACGGAGGGTGAACTGGGGTCGTGACAAGTTGGTATCAGAGCTCTAGGTTTATAAGAGTCATGAATCATAAGCCGGTTTATTAGAGTCTCGCTGACGATATGAAGACGTCTATACTTATCTACGAGAGGCTATGTAACTATTAGGAAAACTCCACTTCATTTGATTTCCTTGTCATGCGAGATTTGATGTCACAATTCTAACCTTCTGTCTTCTATTCTCTCACAGATGGTGAGGACACGTGCTACCCGAGATGATCAGGCACCCGTGCCCCCTACTGCAGCCGTCAGAAACTGGGGCCAGGGTAGAGGCCGAGGACGCGCACATGTGCAGCCAGAGCATATGCACAAGTAGCCACCGAGGTACCACTAGCAGATCTAGCCAGAGCCCAAACACCTGATACGCCTACTGCTACTACTACTCCAACACTTCAGGAGAATCTGGCATAGTTCATGAGCATGTACACCACTTAGGCTTAGGCAGGCTTTCATCTTCTTGCTGCAGCTACGTCTTAGGCCGGGGGAGGAGCATAGACTCCCACCACCCGCACTCCTGAGCAGTGAGTACATGTTGAGCAGGTCCCTGAGATTATTCCTATATAGCCTACAGTACGAGATCAGCCCGAGGACAAGGCAGCGGCTTTCGAGGATAAAGAGCTAAGGCTTGAGAGGTTCAAGAAGTACAAGCCTCATGTATTCAGTGGTCTAGCATCGGATGATGCTCTGGGATTTCTATATGAGTGTTACCGCATTCTCCATACCATGGGTATATCAGGATCGAGCGGGGTTTCCTTCACTACTTTTCAGGTTTGAGGAACTGCCTATGAGTAGTGGCGTACCTATGAGTTAGACAGTCTGGATGACGATGGTTCATTGACTTGGACTTAGTTTTCAGATCTGTTCCTGAGAGAGTATGTTCCTTAGAGCCTTAGGGACGCATGGCGTGCAGAGTTTGAGCATTTGCACCAGGGTGCTATGATTGTCTCAAAGTATGCGGTCCATTATACTAGTTTGGCTAGGCATGCACCAGCCTTGGTTTCTACTGTTCGCGAAAGGGTTTGCCAGTTTATTGAGGGCTTTATTCCTATCATCATGTCTAGCATGGCTCGTGAGTTGGAGATGGATATTTCGTATCAGCAGGTGGTAACCATTGCTGGGAAGATTGAGGGTATGCATGCTAGGGGGAGAGAGGAGAGGGAGGCCAAGAGGTCTTGAGAGTTGGGCCATTACTCTAGTGCCTGTTCCCCAGCTGCAAGTCGTCATGGTAGGGGTTATATGAGTTGCCATGTCCATTCAGCTCTTCTAGCAGCCAGTGGTATTCCAGCTCCTCCTAGATCTAAGGAGCCTTATTATGCATCTCCAATATCTAGCGCACCTCCTGTGCGGGGTGCTTTCAGAGGTCTGTCCAGTAGACCTAGCCCAAGCCAGTCACAGCCACCACATCCTCCCAAAGCTTGTTTTTAGTGTGGTGACACATGCCATATGGTGAGGGATTGCCCCAGACTTGGGAGGGGTGCACCTCCACAGACTTCTCAGCCACAGCGTGCCCCGCAGAGTTCTCATGCTATGATTACAGCTCTAGTTGCTACCCCACTGGCTCAGCTAGCTAGAGGTAGAGGTCGGAGAGGTAGAGGTCTCCTTAGAGGGGGAGGCGAAGCCAGATACTATGTTGTTCCTGCCCGTACCGAGGCTGTTGCCTCCGATTCTATCATCGCAGGTATTATACTGGTTTCTCACAGAGATGCATCAGTTCTATTCGATCCAGGATCCACTTACTCTTATGTGTCTTCTTATTTTACTCCACATTTAGGTGTACCTCGGGATTCTTTGAGTTCCCCTGTTTATGTTTCTACTCCTGTGGGAGATTCTCTTATTATGGACCATATTTATTGGTCGTGTTTGGTTGCTCTTAGTGGTTTTGAGACCAGAGTCGATTTATTATTGCTCAGCATGGTGGATTTTGGTATTATCTTGGGCATGGACTAGTTGTCACCCCATTATGCTATTTTTGATTATCACGCCAAAATTGTGATGCTGGCTATGCTAGGTGTACCACGTGTTGAGTGGATGTGTACTTTAGATCACACTCCCAGTAAAGTTATTTCTTTCCTTAAGGCTCAGCGTATGGTTGAGAAGGGGTGTGACGTGCATTTAGCTTATGTGAGAAATGTTAGTGTTGATACTCCTTCAGTTGATTCAGTCCCAGTAGTACGGGATTTTCCCGATGTGTTTCCAGCTGATCTTCTGGGCATGCCGCCAGCTGATCTTCCGGGCATGCCGCCATCTGATCTTCCGGGCATGCTTCCTGATAGAGATATAGATTTTGGCATTGATTTATTGCTGGTCACTCAACCCATTTCTATTCATCCGTATCGTATGGCTCCTCCCGAGTTGAAGGAGTTGAAGGATCAGTTAAAAGAATTGATTGATAAGGGTTTTATTTGGCTTGGTGTATCACCCTAGGGTGCTTTTGTCTTGTTTGTGAAGAAAAAAGATGGTTCTATATGTATATGTATTGATTATCGCCAGTTAAACAAGGTTACAATGAAGAACCGTTACCCTTTGCCTCGTATTGATGATCTGTTTGACCAGCTTTAGGGCACACGAGTGTTTTCTACGATTGACTTGCGCTAAGGTTACCATCAGTTGAAGATTTGGGAGCCATATATCCCGAAGACTGCTTTCAGGACTCGGTATGGTCATTACGAGTTCCTTGTTTTGTCATTTGGGCTGACCAATGCCACAACAGCCTTTATGCATTTAATGCACAGTGTGTTCCGGCAATATCTTGACTCGTTCGTCATTGTCTTTATTGATGATATTCTGGTGCATTCCCGGAGTTGGGAATATCATGAGTAGCACCTGAGGACAGTGCTTCAGACCTTAAAAGATAATAAGTTATATGCTAAGTTCTCGAAATGTGAGTTTTGGTTGGATTCCGTGGCATTCTTAGGCCGCGTGGTGTCGAGTGAGGGTATTCAGGTGGATCCGAAGAAAGTAGAGGCCATGCAAAGTTGACCCAGACCTTCCTCAGCTACAGAGATTCACAGTTTCCTTGGTTTGGTGGGTTATTACCGTCGTTTTGTTGAGGGGTTTTCATCGATTGCAGCCGCTATGACCAGACTAACCCAAAAAAGTGCTCTGTTCCAGTAGACGGAAGAGTGTGAGGCGAGCTTTCAGAAGCTCAAGACAACTTTGACTACAACCCTAGTGTTGATATTGCCTATAGGTTTAGGGTCTTATACGGTCTATTTTGATGCCTCGAGGATTAGCGTTGGAGTCGTTTTGATGCAGGACGGTAGGCTGATTGCCTACGCGTCCAAACAGTTGAAGGTGCATGAGATGAACTACCCTATTCATGATCTTGAGCTAACTGCCATTGTTCACACCCTAAAGATCTGGCCTCATTATTTGTACGGGGTTCCTTGTGAGATTTATACGGATCATCGGAGCTTGCAACACCTGTTCAAGTAAAAAGATCTAAATTTGTGCCAGAGGAGATGGTTAGAGTTGCTGAAGGACTATGATATCACTATTTTGTATCACCCGGGTAAGGATAATATGGTGGACGATGCCTTGAGTCGCCTGGCAGAGAGTTTGGGGAGTTTGGTGTATTTACCAGCATCGAAGAGGCCTATGGCGATGGATGTTCAGGCCTTAGCCAGCCAGTTTGTGATATTGGATCTTTCGGAGCCCAGTCGAGTTCTAGCTTTCATGGTTTCTCGTTCTTCCTTATTTGATTGTATCAGGGAGTGTCAGTATGATGAACCTCATTTGCTTGTCCTCAAGGACAAGGTTCAGCATGGTGATGCCAGAGACATGACTATTGGTGATGATGGGGTATTGAGGATGCATGGTCGGATTTGTGTACCCAATATTGATGGGCTTCGGGAGTTAATTCTGGAGAAGGCCCACAGTTCGCGGTATTCTATTCATCCAGGTGTCGCGAAGATGTTTCAAGATTTGAGGTAGCACTATTGGTGGAGGCGGATGTAGAAAGACATAGTTGGATTTGTAAGTCGGTGCCTCAACTGTCAGCAAGTGAAGTATGAGCACCAGAGATCGGGTGGGTTGCTTCAGCAGATAGAGATTCCGGAGTGGAAGTGGGAGCGGATCACCATGTACTTTGTAGTTGGGCTCTCACGGACTTTGAGGAAGTTTGATGCTATTTGGGTGATTGTGGATCGGCTGACCAAGTCCGCTCATTTTATTCCTGTGTGTACTACCTATTCTTCAGAGCGTCTAGCAGAGATTTATATCCGGGAGATTGTTTGTCTGTATGGTATTCCGGTTTTTATCATTTCAGATAGAGGTACTCAGTTCACATCACGATTTGGAGAGCCGTTCAACATGAGTGGGGTACTCGGGCGGAGTTGAGTACAACATTTCACCCTCAGACGGATGGACAGTCCGAGCGCACTATTCAGATTCTTGAGGATATGATACATGCGTGTGTGATTGAGTTTGGAGAGTCTTGGGATCAGTTCTTGCCATTGGAGGAATTTGCTTACAATAATAGCTATCAGTCCAGCATTCAGATGGCACCGTATGAGGCTTTATATGGTAGACGGTGTAGATCCCTGGTGGGTTGGTTTGAGCCGGGTGAGGCCAGATTATTGGGCACAGACTGTAACACCCCAGGCTTTAGACAGCATCCCACATCGACAAAACTTAGCAAGCCTTAGACCCTAACGACACATTTTAAACACGTGAGGGCCTAGGCCCAGAGTGGACAATATCACTAGCGGGCTGGGGTATTACACAGACTTGGTTCAGGATGCTTTGGAGAAGGTCAAGGTGATTCAGGATAGACTCCGTACAGCCAGTCCAGACAGAAGAGTTACACGGACCGGAAGGTTCGTGATGTTTCCTATATGGTTGGAGAGCGGGTTCTCCTTCGGGTTTCGCCTTTAAGGGCGTTATGAGATTTGGGAAAAAGGGAAAGTTGAGTCCGAGGTTTTTTGAGATATTGAGGCATGTTGAGGAGGTCGCTTATGAGCTTGCCTTACCTCCCAGCTTGGCAGGAGTTCATCCAATATTTCATGTCTCGATGCTCTGGAGGTATTACAGCGATCCGTCGCACGTGTTGGATTTCAGTTCGGTCCAGTTGGACAAGGATCTATCTTATGTTGAGAAGCCAGTTGCAATATTGGACAGACAAGTTAGAAAGCTAGGGTCAAAGAACATTGCATCGGTAAAGGTTCAATGGCAGGGTCAGCCGGTCGAGGAGGCGACCTGGGAGACCGAGCAGGATATGCGTAGCCATTACCCTCATCTTTTCACTACTTCAGGTATGTCTCTACGCTCGTTCGAGGATGGATGAATGTTTAAGTGTAGGAGGATGTGACAACCCAGCCGGTCATCTTAAGAATTTATGCCCCGATCCCCTATTAGCTGCTTTCCCCGAGTTTATTTCTGCTATTTTGATTTGCAGGGATGTTTAGTTTTGAATTTCGGAGAGTTTTGGGACACTTAGTCCCTAAATGATAGCTTAAGTGTTGAAAAGTTAACCATAGTTGAAACAGTATGAAGATAGCCTTGGAATGAAAATCTAATGGTTCTGTTAGCTCCGTTGGGTGATTTCGGGCTTAGGGGCGTGTTCAGATTGTGTTTTGGAGGTTCGTACCTAATTTAGGTTTGAAATGCCGAAAGGACGAGTTTTGAAGTTTCCGGTTCAATAGTGAGATTTTGATCCGATGGTCGAAATGGAATTCTGGAAGTTGGCGTAGCTATGTAGTGTTGAATGTGATGTGTGTGCAAAACTTTAGGTCATTCGGACGAGGTTTGATAGACGTTTTGATCAAAAACGTATTTTTTAGAGTTTTTGGGATTCTTTGGCTTGAATCTAATGAAAAATAGATGTTTTGATATTATTTTGAGTGTTCCGAAGGTTGGAACAAGTTTGAATGAAGTTATGAGATATGTTGGTAGGTTTAGTTGAGGTCCCGGGGCCTCTTGATGATTTCAGATGGTTGACGGAAAGATTTTTGGGATTTGGAGTTGCAGTTTTAGCTGTTTTACTGTCATAACCATACCTGCGAGTGTAGGACCGCAGGTGCGGAGCCACAGAAGCGGTGGATCAATCGCGGAAGCGGAAATAGGGAGGTTCAGTAGGAGCCGCAGAAGCAGTAGGCTTTCCACAGGAGCAGTACCGCATCTGCGGATGGTGAGCCGGAGATGAGAAATCTGGTTTTAAGTGAGAAGTTGCAGATGTGACCAGTGGTCCACAGAAGCTAGACCGCAGAAGCGGTCCCAGGAGCACAGATGCGGTAATAGCTGGGTAGAAATATGAAATTTCGAGGGTTTAGTTTCAAAAGTTGGAAATTCAATTTGGAGCTCGGGAGAGGGCGATTTTGGGAGGAAATTGAAGAGGAGATCAGTGGGTAACAATTCTTTAACCCTTTATAGTTATATTCCATCAATCTATAGTTAGTTTCATCATTTAATTTCGGATTGGAGATGAAAATTGGGAAAAAGTTGGAAGAAAGTTCTTAGACTTAGAATTCGACTTTTGATTGGAAATTGACCTTAGATTTGGATAATTTTGGTATGCATGAACTCGTGAGAGTATGAGTATTCTAAAAATATAAATTTTACCCGATTCTGAGATGTGGGCACGAGGGGCATTTTGGTCATTTTACCTAATTTCGCGTATTAGCTTAGAATTTAACTATAGAATTAGTTACTTGAAGTGTTATTTACATTATGCAATTGAATTGAATAGATTTGGGCCATTTGGAATCGAGTACTCGTGGCAAGAACGTGGTCTCGGGTTGACTATTTAGCCAGTTCGAAGTAAGTGGCTTGTCTAACCTTATGTGGGGGACCTTCCCCTTAGGATTTGGTATATTTGATGTTTGAAATGCCTTATACGTGAGGCGACGAGTGCGTCCTTGAGCTAATTGTTGAAAATCCGGTTTTCTTTAAGTAATTTCAATTGTGTTCCTTTTCCTGTTTCATTTTACTTGCAATTTAAACCTGCTGTTAACTTAGAAAAAGCATGTCTAATTGACTTAACTATTTATTTGCTTAAACTGCCTTAATTGAATTATGTGAAGCATGTTATATTAGAAGTACCTGTTTACTTGATATGAAATTGAGCTTAATTGAGTATTCTTGTGTTACTGCTGTGTGTTTTACTTTGGGACGATATCCCGGGAGATCCCTTGTACGTATTTATGATTTGAACTGAGGTGTGGGATACCGAGAGATCCCTGACACATATATTGAGGATACCAAGAGATCTTCGGGATACCAAGAGATCCCTAGCATATATTGAGGATACCGAGAGATCCTCGGGATACCAAGATATCCCTGACATATATTGAGAGTATTAAGAGATCCTCGAGATACTGAGAGATCCCCGGTTATTTCCTTGTGATAATTTTTGCCTCTGTTTCAGTTATTGAATTCCTTGTTTTCCTGTATTAAATTCTTAGTGTTAGTTTTTGACTGTACTACTTATCTTATACAGTCATATCTTATATTTTTATTTTATCTCAGTAGGGCCCTGACCTTCCTCGTCACTACCCGACCGAGGTTAGGCTTGGCACTTACTGAGTACTGCTGTAGTGTACTCATGCCCTTTCTGCGCATGTTTTTCATGTGCAGATCCAGGTACCTTGACTCAGACTTACCATCCTTGAGGCAAGGCGACCCTTTAGAGTCTTCGATGTATATCTGCCGCGTCCGCAGACCGAGGAGTCTCTCTCTATTCTCTCTTGTAGTTATATCCCTTCTGTATTTACTTGTTTTAGACTATTCTGGTGTTAGAGCACTATGTAATATCCTTAGCTTGTGATTCATGGGTTTCCGGGTTTTGGGAGAGATATATATTGGATTTGAGAGTTATATTTTGTATGCCGAGCGACACTTTTAAAATGCTGTTTTATTACATTATTTCTGTTTTAAATTGCATTCTTTTACAAATTGGTTTATCTTCTGCATTTTAAGCTTACCTAGTCGCAGAGACTAGGTGCCGTCATGATGATTCATGGAAGGCGAATCGGGGTCGTGACACCTAAGATATTTCCTGCAGGCCTGCCAGGGATGCCATCCGACAGAGATATCAATTTTTGAATTGATGTGGCTCCGGGCACTCAGCCCATTTCTATTCCTCCATACCGAATGGCCCTACCAGAATTGAAATAACAGTTGCAAGACCTGCTTTATAAGGGCTTCATTAGACCTAATGTCTCGCCCTAGGGTGCACCAGTTTTGTTCGTGAAGTAGAAGGATGGATCAATGAGAATGTGTATAGATTAACAGCAGTTGAACAAAGTTACTATCAAGAATAAGTATCCATTGCCGAGAATTGATGATTTATTTGATCAACCTCTATTTTCGAAAATTGATTTGAGATCGGGCTACCATTAGTTGAAGATTAGGGCATATGATGTCCCTAAGACAGCCTTTTGGATGAGGTATGAGCACTATGAATTTCTGGTGATGTCTTTTGGCTTGACTAATGCCTCAACAACATTTATGGACTTGATAAATCGGGTTTTCAAGCCTTATCTAGATTCATTCATAATTGTGTTCATTGATGATATTCTAATATACTCCCGTAGTCGGGAGGAGTATGAACATCACCTTCGGATAACGCTCCAGGCTTTGAGGGATAGTCAGTTGTATGCTAAATTTTTAATGTGTGAGTTCTGGTTGGATTCAGTAGCTTTCTTGGGTCACATCGTATCAGCAGAGGGTATTCAGGTAGATCCTAAGAAGATAAAGGCAGTCAAGAACTGGCCTAGACCAACTTCAGCCACGGAAATCAAGAGCTTCTTGGGTTTGGTAGGTTACTACCGTCGTTTTGTGGAGGGGTTTTCATCTATAGCAGCCCCAATAACTAAGTTGACTCAGAAAGATGCCCCATTTAAATGGTCGGATGAGTGTGGGGCGAGCTTTTAGAAGCTCAAGACAGCTTTAATTTCAGCACTGGTGTTGGTGTTACCATCAAGTTCAAGATCTTTTACGGTATATTATGATGTCTTTCTTGTTGGGCTTGGAGCAGTATTGATGCAAGAGGTCAGGGTGATTGCATATGCGTCTTGACAGTTAAAGGTCCATAAGAAGAATTATACTGTCCATGACTTAGAGTTGGCAGCTATTATTCACGCATTGAAGATATGGAGGCACTATATCTATGGTGTGCCGTGTGAGGTTTTCACAGATCATCATAGTCTTTAGTACTTGTTCAAGCAAAAGGATCTTAATTTGAGGTAGATGATATGGTTAGAGTTATTGAAAGATTATGACGTCACTATATTGTATCATCCGGGAAAGGCCAATGTGGTGGCTAATACATTGAGTAGTAAAGTAGTGAGTATGGGCAGCCTTGCATGCATTCTAGTTGGCGTTAGCATCAGATATTCAGACTTTGGCCACTCAGTTCGCGAGGTTGGATATTTTGCCTAGCCGTGTTTTAGCTTGTACAGTCGCTCGGTCTTTTTTATTTGAGCATATCAGAGATCTGTAGTATGATGACCCTCACTTGATGGTCCTTAGGGACATAGTTCGGCACGGTGGTGCCAAGCATGTTACAGTTGGAGATGATGGTATTTTGAGGATGCATGGTAGAGTGTGTGTGACTAATGTAGATGGGCTTCGTGAGTTGATTCTTAAGGAAGCTCACAACTAAGTATTCTATTCACCCGGCACTGCCAAGATGTACCAAGACCTGCGATAACATTACTGGTGGAGAAGGATGAAGAAGGATATTGTTGCTTATGTGACCCATTGCTTGAACTGTCAACAGGTGAAGTATGAGCATCAGAGACCCGGTGGTTTGCTTCAGTAGATAGAGATTCCTGAGTGGAATGGGAGCATATTACTATGGACTTCGTTGTTGGCTCCCATGGACTCAGAGGAAGTTCGACGCTATTTGGGTTATTGTGGATAGGCTAACTAAGTCAACATACTTTATTTCTGTGGAAAGTAGTTACACTTCAGAGCAGTAGGCAAAGATTTATATTTGGGATATCGTTCGCCTTTACGGCGTGCCCGTGTCTATTATTTTTGACCGAGGTACGCAGTTTACCTCACACTTTTGGAGGGAAGTTCAGTGTGAGTTGGGTACATGGGTTGAGTTGAGCAGAGCATTCCATCCGCAGACGGATGGGCAGTTCGAGCGTACTATTCAGATCTTGGAGGATATGCTCCGCGCCTGTGTTATTGACTTTGGAGGTTCTTGGGATCAGTTCTTGCCGTTAGCGGAGTTTGCCTACAATAACAGTTACCAGTTGAGCATTCGGATGGCTCCTTATGAGGCATTATATGGTAGACGGTGCAGATCGCCAGTTGGATGGTTTGACCCAGGAGAGGCTCGGTTGTTAGGTACAGACTTAGTTCAGGAGGCCTTGGACAAGGTCAAGATTATACAAGATAGATTTCGTACAGCTCAGTCCAAGTAAAAGAGTTATGCCGACTGTCACACCTTCTTTTCCTTGCTCCCCCAGAAGAGAGGGTATAAAGGGAATTTTTTCCAATTTAAAGTGACAATCGAAACGAGATTATTAATTTATTAAAAATCAGAGTCGCCACTTGGGATAATTTTATGGTGTCCCAACTCACCAGTTCAAATCCCGAATCGAAGAAAAGATTGACTCTGTATTACAGTCCGCGAACACAAAAATCCGGGTAAGGAATTCTGTTAACCCGGGAGAAGGTGTTAGGCATTCCCGGGTTCCGTGGTTTTAGCACGGTCTCTCAACTGTTATAATTGGCCTATTATCTGATTTTTAATACATGTTTAGCCTATGGTTCAATTTTAATTTTGTAACCGCTTTTATTTAATTATTTTTTAGGAGAAAGATTCAATGTCATCTAGAATACGTCTTGAACCACGCCACATAAATGCACCCGCGGTCTACGACACATTTTATCAAACGTTGCTGAGATTTAAATTTGGGTCACATAAATGCACACCCGAGTTTTGGAAATTAAGCGTCACAACTACGTCATGGGAACCGTACTCGTAGCTATGACAATTTATTAATCGCGCCTAAAGCAATGCTACTAGCGGTTCTTAATGGGAGCTAGAATAAAAGAGTAACAAAATTATTTAAAGTCAACCTCAGAATATACGCCCGAGTCCAAATTCATTTTTTTTAACTCACAATCCAAAACTTGCTTTTTATTCTAATTATGTTCTCGGCGAATTTTGGGTTCAAAACAATTGACCAAATAGATGATGTACATTCACCTTCTAAAATGGATAAAACTAACTAATCCATGTATGTACCAAAAATCAAATGAAAAACTCAACAAAATAATCTTAAACAAAGAATGAAATGGTAGAACAATTATATATCATTCAAAATCATGAAAAATTGATAACGGGAACACAGAGAAAATATTTAGAAATAAGAGTAAGAAATGTACCTTCAGCTGAATTTACAATTCAAATGCTTGGACTGTTTTGAAGCTCAAAAGTAACAAAATCGCGAACAGAACCTTGAAAGGCAACCTCAAAACTCGCCGGAAAACTAGAACTCGAACATGACCAAAACTCAAATTTCAATCAAACTCCATTTTCATGTGTTAATCTAATATGGTCTTCGATCTTAAATAAGCTTCATGATTTTGTCCAAGTTAAACTTCTTAATTTTCTGATTTTTGTAGAGTCACGATCTTTGCTGCTTTTATTAGTTTTAGAATTTCAATCCTTGATCTCCTACAATTCCTCCTCTTGAAGCGTGAAGAATTTCCCGAATCTCTGCTTTCTAGATGCTTTCCTAAACTACTGTATGTGAATGTACAGAAGAAACTAACAAAATCTTAAAAGAAAGTGAAAGGACGTGATTTTGGAAGGGTGGGCGTTAGGTTGGGAATTAGACGGCAGAAGCTTTTTTGTTTTGTTTTTGGTGTCTGTTAACTGCTGCGCGACTTCTCCCTTTTTTTGTGTAGGAATCCTTTTTCTTAGCTAGGTCTAGGAATTGAAAAACTTGGGTTAGAGTTTCTATAATTGGGTATTTTATATGGAAGTGAAAAAGGATGATGGCCATTGGATTAGAAGGAAATAGAAGGCTAGGATTAAATCTTGCACTTAAATGGGCTAATGGGTTGGGAAGAATGGACCAAGAGTAATTGGGTTGGACCATGTCTTTTTTTTTGTTTCAATTTTGGGCTAAGAAGACTCCAAAAATTATTAATTAAAACCATAGCTAAATTCCTTTAATATAAGATAACTATACTACATGATGCAAAAATAAATTCTAATTAATTAAACTAAACTATATTAAAACATGAAACTATTACATATTTTTTTTGTATTTAGCAAGATTATATAAAGATAAAATTAAGGTACTATTTTTTGTATTATTATTATTATTATTATTATTTTTACTTTATGAGAGGTACATAAAATAAAATATTTTTTGTAATTTTTATTTTCTTGTAATAAAATAGAGTAAAAATGAGTTGAAATAGCTATATTGGGCCTAAATTAAATATTTACGTGCTAAAATATGAAAAATCTTGGGGAGGGTCAAAAATCGTATGTCTACAGCTGCCCCTCTTTGGCTGGAAAGACGAAGTATTTTCAGACAAAGAACGACTAGACAGGTTTTTTGACCCGACCCTTATTTGGAGAGACTAAAACTAAGAGAGAGGGAATGTGACCGAGCCCTGGTATCTGAGCTGCCTACATATCCTTGGCTATAAAGGAATCAGGCCACGTGTAGTTCAGAGGTAAGTGAGATGATGGAGTATGCCGAGGTGAAGAGCCGGTCGAGGTGCCGTTCCGTCGAGGTTCTGGTCCGCGGTCCTATTATTACATCAAAAATAAAAAAATAAAAAAGACTAACTAAGCCTGTCAACTATGAGTTACAAGATTCCTATCTATAAGTTTTCTTAAGCTTGATCTGGAGTCTTGAATGATTCTTCATGCAGACTTTAGATTTGAACCTCGACGCTTGTTAGCTGCAGGTGCTAGCTCGTTCTTCTTTAACTTTTTGGATCAAGATCGGACATGCAGTGCTTGTGACCTCAGTCATGTCTTGAGCAATCCGCCTCTTGTTTTAGCTTCCGCATTTTGGATTCACTCCCTTTTTCCCTTTTTTTTTTAAAAAATTCTGGACTGAGATTACTTCCATTGATCATCTCGTCTATTGACTCGCCTTCTTTTCGCGAGCTTCTGCTACTTCTAACTTGAACTGTTTTCTTTTGAGACTTGACCTGCTTTCCCTTGAAACTCAAATTGTTTTCCTTCTACACTGCTTTCCCTAGAAACTTGAGTTGTCTTCCCTTGTTCTCCAGGTGGGTGCTTGATTACAACAAAACAGACAAAACAAAAGATATTTTCCTGCCCTAGTTTGATATTGGGAATATCTGTGAGTGTTAACAAAACTATAAATCACCTGCGCTGCTGATGAAGGATGCAATGATGAGAGTAAAATTAATGACTCGACTAGGATGTGCGTCTCCTAAACGTGATTGAGCTTGCGGAAAACTATAAACTAAGCTTAACTAAAGTAAAAACTGACCCTATTCTCCAAGCGCCCCCCTGATTTCAGGAAAACTAAACATTGATAATCTTAAGAAAACTAAAAAATGACTCTCTTTTTTTCAAATCCAGACTTCCTTTTTTTTCAAAATATCCTAGGAGAAAATTCGTCAGACTAGGTTTTCTATCTTAGGAGAAAAATTCATCAGACTAAGACGTTAATCCTAGGAGAAAATTCATCAGACTAGGTCCTTTTTCTCTTTTCTTTTGTTTTGTTTTTTTGGTATCTTAGGAGAAAGATTCATCAGACTAAGATTTTTATCCTAGGAGAAAGTTCATCAGACTAGGTCTTCTATCTTAGTAGAAAAATTCATCAGACTAAGATTTTTTTTTGTATCTTAGGAGAAAGATTCATCAGACTAAGATGTTTATCCTAGGAGAAAGTTCATCAGACTATGTTTTCTATCTTAGGAGAAATGTTCATCAGACTAAGACATTTATCCTAGGAAAAAGATTCATCAGACTAAGATTTCGATCCTAGGAGAAAGTTCATCACTAGGTCTTCTATCTTAGGAGAAAGATTCATCAGACTAAGACTTTGATCCTAGGAGAAAATTCATCAGACTAGGTTTACTTATCTTAGGAGAAAAATTCGTCAAACTAAGATTTTGATCCTAGGAGAAAATTCATCAGACTAGATTTTCTTATCTTAGGAGAAAAATTCGTCAGACTAAGATTTTTATTGGGAGAAAAATCCATCAATCTAGGACTTTTATCCTAGGAGGAAAAATGTGAAAAGAAATGGCAAAATTTTATGCACATGCAGACAAGTAAAGGCAATGATTTGAGAAACTTCCCTTTGTCGGCTCTTCTGTTTTCTTCTTTTTCTTTTTTTTTGAACCACTTTTCTTGCACTGCTTTGTTCCTATTTCAAACAGGGAAAATTTTGTCAGTTTTAAAAGTGGTGGTCGGTTCGTGGCCTTGACGTCTTTGACAGCTTGGCTTCTGCTCAATCAGCTTGAGTCGGTTTCAAGAGACTCTTCCTCTGGATCAATCCTAATTGTTTCATACCCAGTACCATTTGTAGTTGTGGCTCAATCAGCCTTATCCCAATTGGATATCTTTGCTTAGGTGACCTTTTCTGATATCTTGAATGACTTCCTGCTTTTTGAGCAATTTGTCTGTCAGAGAGAATCAAAAGTTATCTTTGTTTGCGCCAAGTAGGTTTACAAGAGTTTTTTGGGAGAGCCTTTGTATGAATCCTCAAGGCATATTGACATAAACAACTTAATGCTGGCCAAATTTGCTTTATGCAATTGAAAAGCTGGTAGCAGATTTTGAAACCTTTTCTTGATTGTTTTGACAAGGACTGACTCAGAGGGGAGGACACAATGCTATAAAGAAACAATATTAACAAGAAATGCCCCATGTCGGAAGGAAAGAAAGAAGAGTTTTCTTCTTTTTTTCAATAACTAGCCTTAATGGTCATGACATGCATTTTGGACACAACAGCCTGATCTATCAAACTAATCCAATCTTCCCTTTTGCCATTCTTATGAGCTTTGAATTCGGGCTTGTTTGTGCCAATTCTTTGCACCGGCTTCGTGACTCACTTTCGACTAGTGGTGCCCCGAGGGGTTGTCACCAACAAGTCTCTCTCATTTATTCATCTCTGCTTACCGTCATCTTACAGTGCCCGTGAGGGTTTTCACTAATAAGACTCTCTCATTTTTCTTTTGTTTTTCTTTTCCTTTTTGTGAGAAACTCGACGGTGTTCTACGTCATGTGACAACCGTCGCTCATTGCATGCTTATCTTGGCATTCTTGAAGACATATCGAGAGGTCTTTATTTGGAAGGATTTTGGATAGGGTTGGAAAGAAATGACGTCATGAAGGCTTAGAATAAACTCAAAGTAAAAGGGGTTGTGAACTTACAACTCTTGGAATCGACTCTTTCAAAAGTGAAATAAGATCTCTTGCCCCAGTTTCAGATGCAGGGGATTTTTGGATTTTTCTATTTTTTCTATTTTTTTTCTTTTTCTTCTAAATTCTTATTTGGTTGGACCGAACTGTGAGGCTGCCTACGTATCCTTATTTTTTAAAGAATCAGGTCGAACATAGTTCAAACATCTGGCCTAAATTAGTTTTCATCTTTCTTTCTGTTTTTTTTCTTTTCTTTTTCTTCTTTTTTTTGTTTGCCCCAGCTTCTATTTTTGAGGGCATGGACCTTTGAAAATTCTTTTCTTCTTTGCTTTTTTTTTTCACTTGAGCTTTCTAAAAGCTGCCCCAGTTTGTACTCTTGGGGCATGGACTTTTTTGTTGACTCTAAACTTGATTCCAAAAGAGGGTAATCAAAGAAAAATAACACAGACTCAACAGGGGTAGAAAAGGATATAAAGTGTTTGGGTAGCAGAAAAAGGGCGTCCCAACCTCAAGAATGTCAAACATGATATCTTTTTGCGATCACAACATTGACGAACATGTCTGTCTTCTTGGTGTGCCATGGTCACAAGACATTTTTTCATCCCTTAGTGACAAACTTTCCAGCAAACATCAATTGATTAAACATCCTCAAGCCCGATCTTCACAATGATTTGAAGGTGAATTTTACTCGACCTTAGTTCCAGAGTATTACAACTCTTTATTCATCCTCAAAAGTATTTTTTTAATCATTGAATTCCAAATTAAATCAGTTCCTTAGATCTGGCCAAAATTTCCGCATGCATGTCATGTCATTAGAACTAGCGAGAAAAGAACTAGGAACAAAATGACACAAAAGGACAAACTGTATTTTATTGAGTAAAGGATGAAAGAGTTTTACAACTAAACAAGCAACCTAAAATACGAGTTACAACCTTAAAATAGCCCGAATAATGAAAATAGCAACAGAATAGACAGACAAGACTCACACAAACAGAATGGAGGGATAGAAGGGTTTGACTCAATAAAGTAAATAAAATCTGGGTCACAACCCTGAAATAACCCAGATAATAGAAAAAACATCAAAACAAGCTACCAAGATTCCTTCCTAGTGCGGAGGGAATGACTTTTCAATTGCTAGGCTTGGCATTTAGCCACAAATTTGCTCATCAGAATCAGTAGAGCCTTCTCCAACTTCAACATCATTAACTTCAGTTAGCAAGTTCCTGAGAGGATTCTCATACTCCATGTCACCAGGCATCATCCCCACAAAGTGTGCATCATGATGTGCAGGTAAAGGATTCTACGCGATATTCTGGATGTCACTGCCTTGGATCACAATCAGGTTTTCCTGGATTATCCTTTCTATTTCTCTTTTCAAATCCCGACAACTTTCAACATTGTGCCTTTGGGCATTGGAATGATATTCACACCTTTTAGATGGGTCAAAGCTCCTTGCACGTGGGTCCACACGATTGGAGGAATGGGTGCAATCATGTCATGATTCTTTAACTTCTCAAATAAGCTTGCATAGGACTCTCCTATTGGTGTAAAATTATATTTCAATGTTTGTTCCCTTCTATACCCCTGGCAGGGATATGGGTTATAGGGCACTTGAAAATTTTATGGAGGCTGGTAGAGATTTTGTGATGCTCGTGCTCGCCTTTTGGGGTGTTTTGGTGGCTGGGCAATATACTGAGGTGGAACAACAGAGTGTTGTGGGTTTTGAGGGGGATAGTAATGCTCAAGGGAGTTATCAGAAAACAGACGAGGTTGGTCATACCTTCGAGACACTCTCCTAGGACCTCTTCTCGATCCTGATGTCATCATGATTTCTTCAACCTTCTCATTCTTGTCACTAAAATTATCAAATTTGATCTGGACAGCCTGAGTTGCGGCTTTGAGAACTGCTTGACTTATAATTTTGCCTGTTTCAAAACCATTCTGGACCATTTCCCCTATTTTGATTGCTTCCGAGAAGGATTTACCCACTGCGAACATCATATTTTGAAAATAATCTGGCTCTTGAGCTTGAAGAAAGACAGTGATTAGCTCGTGGTCGTCCATGGGTAGCTTAACTCTGGCTACTTGTTCCCTCCATTTGATTGCATATTCCCTGAAACTTTCAGTTGGTTTCTTCTTCAGGTTTTAAAGGGAAATGCGGTCTCGGGCGATGTCGATGTTGTATTGGAACTGTTTGACAAAGGCATGTGCCATGTCATCCCAGATATACTAGCGATACGTGTCTTAATCCATAAACCATTTGGAGGCTACTCCCATATGACTTTCCCCAAAAAAGCCATCAACAATTCTTCATTTCTTCCCACACCTCGTAGTTGATTGCAATACCTTTTCAGGTGGGCTATGGGATCTCCATGTCCACCATACTTTTCAAATTTGGGAGTCTTGAAACCAAGCGGCAACTGGACATCGGGGAACATACATAGATCTTTGAAGGCAACACTCTTTTGACCTGCCAACCCTTGCATGTTTTTCAACCGTTGCTCTAAGCTTTTCACTCTTTGGGTCATTTCTTCGTGTACCATCTTTTGGGCAGGCTTCTTAATGTTTGCAGGAAGATCAAACGAGTACGAGTGGTACTCAGGAGAATGGTAATTGCTCTTGCTGTGTAGCAAATTGAGACTCATGACGAGACTGTCCTTGACCACTGGCCCATGCTTGACACATTTCGGTCATTTGCTGTTTCAGTATTCTATTCTTCTCAAACACGGTAGACTCTTGTTGAACCCTCTGACCCTGAGTCTCTTGAGCACTTGTAACAGCTTCGATGTCATTTATCATTTTTCCTTGGATCTTGTGTTTCCAGCTTACCACAAACCTACCACCTCAACTTTCTTCACAATTCAAAACAAAACTTGTTAGAATGGACTCACTTGGTCCTTATTATTATCAATATTTTTCATTTTTTTTTCAATGGTTGATCGAACCTGATGTGGGTTGCCTACGTATCATATGGGAACATGAATCAGATCTTGCGTAGTTGGGGAAGAACATGAATAAAGTAATAAACGAACTCTTTTTTTTTTGAATTTTTATTTTATTTTTTCGAAAGAAAGACTTATAAAGAAGAATGGGAATATTTTTGGATTTTGATTTTTCTTCAGCATTTTTGCAAAGAAAGACTTCTAAAGAAGAAAGATTTTTTTTTGAATTATTTTTTCGGAATTTCGAAAGAAAAACTTCTAAAGAAGAAAGAAAATATTTTTGGAATTTTATTTTAAATTTATGAAAGAAATACTTCTAAAAGAAAAGAAAATATTTTTGAATTTTGAATTTTCTTTTCAATTTTGAAAGAAGAATGAAAATATTTTTAGATTTTTGGAAGAAATTAAAAGAAAATATTTTTGTATATTTTTTTAAAAAAACAATTAGAGTCTAAAAGAAAGGCTTTCTAAAGAAGTAAGTAATGGAAAATATTTTTGGATGTTTTTTGGAAATTGGGGTCTAAAAAAAGACTTTTCTAGAGAGGAAGTAAAGGAAAATATTTTTGGATTTTTTGAAAATTATGGGCTGGAACCGATGAGGTTTGCCTACGTATCTCACATCCGGTGAGAATCAGACCCGCGTAGTTCGCCCAGTTTTGACGGAACACGAAAACATGACACTTGAAAATTTTGGCTCATTTTGAAATGACTTTTTTTTACAATTTTTTTGTAGATTTTCAGAATTTTCTAAATATTTACCTCTCACTTTTGTTTCTTTTTCTTCTTTCTCCTCTTTTTGATTTTCTTTTTTACTTTTTTTTTTAATTTTCTTTCCCTATTCTAGAAGCCAGTCAACATGCAAGCCGAAACAGATAGATACACAAGTAGCACGTAAGATGCATCAAGATGATCTTTTAATTTGGGTACACCTGTCCTAGACGGACCCAACCCCTGTGTTGAGTCCCCAAAGTCAAATGCACATGATGCAAACAAACGTTCCTACTAGAGATCCGACATGAGGCTGAGTTATTCTAGGTTTAAAACCTGAGTGTATTGTTCTAGACCTCGCTTACCCGAGCAGACAACTCAAGTCGAGGGGGGGGGCTGCTTACCGGTAATCAAAAGATCATCCGGCATTGCAACTTGTCCGAACCTTGTTCTATTTGGGATATGACACTAATAGAAAGAAGTCACGACCAGCATGCACTCCTTAGGAGATGGAAGAGAGGGGTTTCGTAGCAGTTTATATATACAGTTCAGATAATATCAAAGCAGTAAAAAGCGACATTTAGCACATTAGGCCCAAACATGTAATAAAATCAGATAATGAATAAAGCCAAATATAACAATTCATCTAAGCTCGAATTTTGAACCCTGAACTAGAGATTCTGGATTCTAATCCCCAGCAGAGTCGCCAGAGCTGTCACACCTCCTTTTTCCTGCGCCCCCGAAAGGGAGGGTATAAAGGGAATTTTTTCCAACTTAAAGTGACAATCGAAATGGGATTATTAATTTATTAAAAATCAGAGGTGCCACTTGGGATAATTTTATGGTGTCCCAAGTCACCGGTTCAAATCCCGAATCGAGGAAAAGGTTGACTCGGTATTACAGTCCGCGAACACAGAAATCGGGGTAAGGAATTCTGTTAACCCAGGAGAAGGTGTTAGGCATTCCCGGGTTCCGTGGTTTTAGCACGGTCGCTCAACTGTTATAATTGGCCTATTATCTGATTTTTAATACATGTTTAGCCTATGGTTCAATTTTAATTTTGTAATCGCTTTTATTTAATTATTTTTAGGAGAAAGATTCAACGTCATCTAGAATATGTCTTGAACCACGTCACATAAATGCACCCGCGGTCCACGACACATTTTTCAAACGTTGCTGAGATTTAGATTTGGGTCACATAAATGCACATCCGAGTTTTGGAAATTAAGCGTCACAACTACGTTACGGGAACCGTACCCGTAGCTATGACAATTTATTAATCGCGCCTAAAGCAATGCTACTAGCGGTTCTTAATGGGAGCTAGAATAAAAGAGCAACAAAATTATTTAAAGTCAACCTCAGAATATACGCCCGAGTCCAAATTCATTTTTTTTAACTCACAATCCAAAACTTGCTTTTAATTCTAATTATGTTCTCGGCAAATTTTGGGTTCAAAACAATTGACCAAATAGATAACGTGCATTCACCTTCTAAAATGGATAAAACTAACTAATCCATGTATGTACCCAAAATCAAATGAAAAACTCAACAAAATAATCTTAAACAAAGAATGAAACGGTAGAACAATTATATATCATTCAAAATCATGAAAAATTGATAACGGGAACACAGAGAAAATATTTAGAAATAAGAGTAAGAAATGTACCTTCAGCTGAATTTACAATTCAAATGCTTGTACTGTTTTGAAGCTCAAAAGTAACAAAATTGCGAACAGAACCTCGAACGGCAACCTCGAAACTCGCCAGAAAACTAGAACTCGAACATGACCAAAACTAAAATTTCAATCAAACTCCATTTTCATGTGTTAATCTAATACGGTCTTCTATCTTAAATAAGCTTCATGATTTTGTCCAAGTTAAACTTCTTAATTTTCTGATTTTTGTGGGTCACGATCTTTGCTGCTTTTATTAGTTTTAGAATTTCAATCCTTGATCGCCTACAATTCCTCCTCTTAAAGCGTGAAGAATTTCCCGAATCTCTGCTTTCTAGCTACTTTCCTAAACTACTGTATGTGAATGTACAGAAGAAACTAACAAAATCCTAAAAGAAAGTAAAAGGACGTGATTTTGGAAGGGTGGGTTTTAGGTTGGGAATTAGACGGCATAAGCTTTTTTGTTTTGTTTTCGGTGTCTGTTAACTGCTGCGCAGCTTCTCTCTTTTTTGTGTAGGAATCCTTTTTCTTAGCTAGGTCTAGGAATTGAAAAACTTGGGGTAGGGTTTCTATAATTGGGTATTTTATATGTAAGTGGGAAAGGATGATGATCATTGGATTAGAAGGAAATAAAAGGCTAGGATTAAATCTTGCACTTAAATGGGCTAATGGGTTGGGAAGAATGGGCCAAGGGTAATTGGGTTGGACCATGTCTTTTTTTTGTTTCAATTTTGGGTTAAGAAGACTCCAAAAACTATTAATTAAAACCATAGCTAAATTCCCTTAAAAAAAGATAACTATACTACATGATGCAAAAATAAATTCTAATTAATTAAACTAAACTATATTAAAATACGAAACTATTACATTTTTTTTTGTATTTTTCAAGATTATATAAAAATAAAATTAAGGTACTATTTTTTGAATTATTTATTTTTTTATATTTTTTTTACTTTATGAGAGGTACATAAAATAAAAATATTTTTTGTAATTTTCATTTTCTTGTAGTAAAATAAATTAAAAGAGTAAAAATAAGTTGAAATAGCTATATTGGGCATAAATTAAATATTTACGTGCTAAAATATTTACGCGATGTAGCATTCATGGTTGGAGAAAGGGTATTACTTCGGGTATCGCCCATGAAGGGTGTCATGAGATTTGAAAAGAAGGGTAAGTTGAGCCCTAGGTATATTGGGTTGTTTGAGATTCTTGATAGAGTGGGGAAGTAGCTTATAGACTTGCGTTGCCTCCAAGGTTATCCTCAATTCACCAGGTATTCCATGTTTTCATGCTCCGAAAATATCATGGTGACCCGTCCCACGTGTTAGATTTTAGCACTGTCCAATTGGGCAAGGATTTAACTTATGAGGAGGAGTCGGTATCCATTTTAGACCTGCAGGTTCGTCAGTTGAGGTCAAAGAGTTACCCTTCAGTTTGAGTGTAGTGGAAAGTTTAGCCTGTTGAGCCAGCTACTTGGGAGTCCGAGTCGGACATGCGGAGTAGATATCCACACTTGTTCGCCAGCTCAGGTTTTTTTCTATGTCCGTTCGAGGACGAATGTTAGTTTTATAGGTGGAGATTGTGATGACCCAAAGGGGCATCTAATGAATTAAGACTCCATTCAGGGCTCATTAGACTTAAAAAGATTAATTTTATTTACCTCAATTTGCGTGCGTAGTCCGGCGTGAATCCATAAAGCCTTGATGTGAAAATATTTGAAATAATAATTTTTGAGAGTTAAAATTTGATTTTTAGTTGACTTTGGTCAGCGTTTTGAGTAAACGGACCTGGAGTCGTGTTCCGACAGTCTCGGGAGGTCCGTAGTAAAATTTGGGATTTGAGCGTATGCCTGGAATCGAATTCCGAGGTCCCTAACCCGAGAAATGAATTTTTAATGAAAATTGTTAAATTGAAATTTAAAGGAATTAAAGAAATGAATTAATGTTTGAACTCATTGGTATCAGGACGATATTTTTGTTCCGGAGCCCGAGACAAGTCTATTATATATTTAAGCTATATTTGTGAAATATTTTAAGAATCGGAGTTGATTTGACGTGATTCAGACGTCCGGTTGAAAAGATAGTAATTTTGAGTGTTCTTGAGGAATTCATGAGTTTTGATGATAAATTCGTAGTTTTAAGTGTTATTTTTGTGACTTGATCGCACGATCAAGTTCATATGATATTTTTTAGACTTGGGTGCATGTTTGGTTTGAAGCCCCGAGGGCTCGGGTGAGTTTCGGATTGGCTACAAAGTGTTTAGAACTTAAAAAATATAGCTGGAGCACCTGGTGTCTATAGCAGGCCTCTGATCTCGCAATTGCAAGATCAGGCATCGCAAATGCGATATAGGCAGTTATCGCAAATGCGAAGAAGCCTGGGCCAACTTAGTTCTCGCAAATGCGAAGAATGTCCAGGAAGGCAAGTAGTCGCAAATGCGAAGGCAGCAGAAATTGCGAAGGTTCGCATTTGCTATATCCTTCTCGCAATTGCGAGCTTCGCAAGTGCGAAGCTCCAGTCGCAATTGCGATATATGCAGCTATTAAGTTGGGACTTAGACGAGACCAATTTTTCAATTCTCTCGAACCCTAAAACTCCATAGGCGATATTACAAAGACCCAAACTTCTCCAAATCATAGGTAAGTGATTCCTAACTAATTTCTTTCAATCACTTAATACTTTTTTTTTACAAGATTTCAACCTAGAATCTAGAATTTTCATGGTAGAATTAGGGATTTTGGGTAGAACTTAGGAGTTTCGAAATTTGCGTATTTAGACCTCGAATTGAGGTCGGATTCCAAAACTAATTGTATATACGGGCTCGAGGGAGAATGGGTAAATGGATTTTGGTCCGAACCTTGAGTTTGGACCAAGCGGGCCCGGGGTTGATTTTTGTCTTTTGATAGAAAAACTTAGGAAAACCATAATTTCGCATTAAAGTTAGTTCCTTTAGCAATAATTAATGTTATTAAACTAATTATGATTAGATACGAGTGGGTTGGAGGTAAATTCTAAAGGAAAAGCTGTGCTTGAGCAAGTGAGTGGCTTGTGAAATCGAGGTAAGTGTTTGGTCTAACTTTAACTTGAGGGATTAGGAATCCCCGACTTAATTGCTATGTGAAATTTGCATGTGTGTGGCGTATATGTGAGGTGACGAGTACCTATGCGCCACCAAATTACCTGTTTAGCCTATTCCCTTCCCCCTTTCCAATTTATTATATTCCTGTCTTAATTGTTCCATGATTATTGATGCTTCCATGTCTACTTGTTTTGTTTGATATTGTTCCACTTATTTGAAAGTATTAATTGTTCCTTAGCTTCATTGTGGTACATTAATGGTTGAGCTGGTTGTCATTGTTTCATGATACATTCCGGTTGGTTTCGCTGTGTAGTAACAATTGGTGAAGTTTCTTAATTGTACAGCTTTCCGTTTACATTAGTTGAGACATAAATGTTGTGAAGGAATTTTATCTAAATTGTGAAACCTTTATTATAAATGGTGAAATGTGATTGTCTGGTGGGAGCGGGTTGCACGTTGCAAAAATGAGTAATAAGGGCGGACAGGTGGGACCGGGTTGCACGCCGCAACAAGAGGAATAACGGTGATACGCAACAAGAGGAATAAGGGTGAGATATATATATATATATTGAGGAGTAATAAGAGTGGACATGTGGGATCGGGTTGCACGCTGCAACAAGGAGTAATAAGGGAGAACATTTATGTTGTTACTGGTTAAATGATGAGATCGGAATACACATTGTTTTATTTTGTTGTTTTTATATTCTGCTCTTACCGTTATTTAAATTGTAACATGGAAATTCTCGTAAGGATTGGTTATAGCCGAGATCTGGAAAGATAACTAAGTTATTTATTTATTTACTGCAAGTTACTATTCATTTAGTTTAGTATTTCCTTTTTCCTTTATTAAACATTGTATACAGGTATATTATAAATGCCCCCCGTCGTAGCCTCGTCACAACCTCATCGAGGTTAGGCTCGGCACTTACCAGTACATGGGATCGGTTGTACTGATACTGCACTCTACACTTCTTGTGCAGATCCAAGTACCGGTCAGAGTTGAGTTGGAGTAGTAGTTGATACCTTCGCACGGAGACACGAGGTAGATCTGCTGACGTCCGCAGATTCCTGGAGTCTTCTCCCATTTATTCATTTACTGTTTTATATAGTTCAAAATATTTACTGTTTTATATAGTTCAAAACAATCATTTATTTTCTTTGAGCCAAATACTTGTAGTAAATTCTTAGTAGCTCGTGAATTGTGACTCCAAACCCTGGGTAGCTAGATATTAGCTTTAGTTTCGTAGGTTCGTTTCATTATTTTTTTTATAAATTATTTTGGTATCATTTATTGGATAATATTAGACTTCGTATTATGTTTTTAATTATTTTAATTTTTAAACGCTCTAATGTTGGCTTGCCTAGCAAGATTAGTGTTAGGCGTCATCACAATCCTGACGGTTGGGAATTTGGGTCGTGACACTACTACATTGCTACGGCCGATATTTTGAAATGCTGGATTCTATACTTATGTTGCTGATAAATTGTGAGATTTGTGGAAGTACTTGGATTATACGTCCCTAGAGGGTTTATTGAATCATTGTTGGCTTAGAAATGTCGTGATTGAGAATTTGTAGGAATATTCGTTTGAACACTCTCCTCGGTGTTATTTATATTTCCTGCTTTGCCATTTTATTGAAATTTATATTCTTGGTAAGGAAGAGTGTAAATCACGAAGGGTGATGCCGTGCCATTCTTTATATTCATTATCATGTGAGGAAGAGTGTAAAGTATGAAGGGTGATGCCGTGCCATGTTATTTGTGAGTAAAAGCACGAAGGGTGATGCCGTGCCATTGCATTTATACTGTTATACTTTTGTATCAATGCGAGTTCATGGCATGATGGGTGTTTCCGTGCAAGTGAGGACGAGAGACATGCATTAAGCTATAATATTCGTTTCTTGAAGATATCTTCATGTCTTACCTGGAATTGTTGCTATCGTATTTATGGTTCTTATGTGTGACCTGTCGTCACTGTTCTGTCCTTATTCTCTATCTCAATTGTTGTTGTGTTGCCTATGCCTTCTATTTGTTTAACTTGTAAACATCATACTTACTTCCTGTTGTTATAGATGCATCCATGTCATATCTGTTTTGTTGCACTAGGTACGAGTCTTCTTCCATGTTGGCCATTCATGCTCTACTTGTTGCATTATCAAGAACATGCACCCTTCTCCCCTTCTCTTACTTCATGCCTCCATCATGCTGTTGGTTGAAGTTATAACCCCTTTTTCCTAATTGTTGTCATTACCTCTGTTTAGTCTGTTACTGATGCTCTTCTACACATTCTCATTCATTATTACTATTTGAGTATTTCCTTCCTTGTCATTTATATTATCGATATTTCTATTATTTGGTTGGTACTCTTTTACGCATATATGGTGAGGATGAGATAAATGCATGAAGTCTGTTGTCCTGCTGTTAGATTTAATGTATTGAGTACTTCTCTCACACTATGAAAGTTGTAAGGGGATTTATTGTGTTTTATGGGTTTTCGTTCTAAGGAAAGGATTGGTCGAGATGCTGGAAACTGTTGAATTGTGATTCTTTCTAGTACTATATTATTGCCCTGTAAAGTCGTGTCATGAACTCTATTCTATTATACTGTGGTATTGTTCTATTGCTAGTTTACATTACAGTGTTTATCAATAAGCATTTTTTAACTAAAAAGCATCGTCACTACTTCGATGAGGTTAGACAAGATACTTACAAGTACATGGGGTTCTGTTGTACTGATACTGCACTTCTGTACACTCCATGCAGACTATTGGAGCGGAGCTGCTGAAGAAGTCGGGAGCTGACCCTAAAGATGTTCGTGTATTCTGGATAGAAGGTGCCACTTGTCCTTGGTAGTTTTAGACATTATTAATTTGTTCATGTAGTTTTCAAACAGAATTTTTTGTATTTCCTTTGTAAATTCTAAATCCTAGAAGCTCATGATTCGTACTACCAGATCTTAGGTAAATTTGTAAAAGTTGAGATAAAATCCTATTTTAATCTCCTATAAGTTCATTTGGTTTGTATCTTTTGTTAATTGGCTTACCTAGCTGGTCAAGTTAGGTGTCATTACGACCTATGATTTTTGGGTCGTGACACGAATTTTTAGAGGTAGTACTTGCAATGTTTAGGAAAGTACTAGGTGATACCATATTTTTGTAGAGAATGACGAGATAACACACAAAAGGCAAGAAGATCATGGAAAGAATCCATGTTTGAGAATAATTTGGAGAGTTTTAGGAAGGCAGCTAGGGTTTTGCGGAGAGGAGAGAAGAGTATTGTGATGACCCAAAATATCATCACTCGTTATGAAAGTAAATTCTGTATTCCGAGGCCTTAAAAATATTTTTTTATCTCACCTCAATTTGCGTGCGCAGTCCGGGCGCATTTTCGAAAAGCTTTTATGTGAAATCTAAGTAAAATAAGAAAATTGGCCTTTAAAATTTATTAAAGTTGACTTTGGTCAACATTCTTGGTAAATGGACCCGGAACCGTGATCCGATGGTCTCGTAAGGTCTGTATTAAAATATGGGACTTGAGCGTATGCCCGAAATCGAATTTCGAGGTCCCAAGCCCGAGAAAAGATTTTTAAAGAAAATTATTAGCTGGAAAATATAAAGGCTTTTAAAAGTGAATTGATGTAATTTCTTGATGGTATTGGGCCCGTATCTTGGTTCCGGAGCCCGGTACAAGTTTAAAATAATAATATGGTTGAGTCTATGGAATTTGGTAAGAATCGGAGTTCGTTTGGTATAAAATGGACCTATAGTTGAGAAAATAGAAATTTCAATGTTCTTGAGTGATTTCATGAATTTGAGGTTTAATTCATAGTTGTTGATGTTATTTGGATGATTTGATCGCACGAGCAAGTCCATCTGATATTTTTGGACTTGCGTGCATGTTTGGTTTGGAGCCCCGAAGGCTCGGGTGAGTTTTGGATAGGCCACAGAGTGAAATTGGACTTAGAAAAATTTGCTGATATCTGGTATTTTGCGCAGTCCTCTGATCTCCCAATTGCGAGATCATGCTTCGCAATTACGAAGTGTACATGCTTGGTAAAAGCAACTCCAGTGTCGCAAATGCGAACTAAGCCTGGGCAGGCCCTTTTCGCAAATGCGAACACTGGGCTAGGAATTGCGAAGCCCACCCCATCGCAAATGCAACTAACTCTTCGCAAATGCGAAGCAGACAGGTTTCCAAAGGGGTTCACAATTGCGAACCCTGGTCGCAATTGCGACATCTGAGACCTGCTAAATAAAATTTTGACGGGATATTTTCCCATTTTCCAAACTCCTTCATACCCTAAAACATCTTGGGCGATTTTTCAAAGGCACCAACTCTTCCAAATCATTAGTAAGTCATTTATAACTCATTCCTTTCAATCTAATCCATTTTTTTACATGATTTTATTTCAAAATCAAGGGTTTTTTCATGGGAAATTGGGTGATTTTGGGTAGAACTTAGGATTTTCAAATTTTTGGGATTTGGACCTCGATTTGAGGTCCGATTTTAAAACAAATTATGTATTTGAGTTCGTGGGGGGAAAGAGTGATCAGGTTTCGTTCGAACATCGAGTTTTGACCAAGCGGGCCCAGGGTCAATTTTTGACTTTTTGGGAAAATCATTAGAAAACCTATTTTCATGCATGGGAATTGATTTATTTAACAATTATTAATGTTATTAAGTAAATTGTGACTAGATACACGCGAATTGGTGGTGGAATCAAGAGGTAAAGCGGTAGTTGAGGCTTGATTGTGTTTGTGGCGTTGAGGTAAGTGTTTGGTCTAACCTTAGCTTGAAGGAATAAGAGTTGGAGTCTTATTTGCTATGTGTTACTTGTTGAGTATGACGTATAGGTGTGGTGACAAGTACCTATATGTTGGTGTCAGGCATGCTCGTGAGTCTTATACTATGATCGTTGTAACTCCGTTATGTATTGTCCATGTTTAATATGATGATTATTAATGTTGAACAAAGCTTATGGAAGTATTCTTGCTAGTTGAACGTTGTAGAGCATTGGCTCAAGTTGAGATTTATGTTGTGAAGTGATTGTGGAAATGAGGAGAGGTTTATGATATTGTTTCCCTTGCCGGGACGTTATTGCTTATGATGTTGTCTCCCTTGCCGGGATTATTGTTATACTATTGTACCCTTGCCGGGATTCTATTGTGATTTTATTAATTCTCTTGCCCCAATTGCTTTGTGATTGTTGCTTGGGTAAGGAAGAGTGTATAAGCACGAAGGGTGATGCCGTATGTGATATTCGTGAGTGAGTGTTAATGTACGAAGGGTGATATCATGCCGATATTGTGAATATAAAAGCACGAAGGGTGATACCGTGCCATGATATGAGTGATAATGCACGAAGGATAATGCCGTGCCATGATTATGTGAGGTAAAAGCACGAAGGGTGATGCCCTGCCGAATCTATTGATTTTTATGGTAAGAACGAGAGTAAAAGCTTGAAGGTTGATGCCGTGCACTTGTTACTGTTTTCCTTTTCTTGCTCTTAATTGAATTATGGTGTTATTTGTGCTTCTCTACTGAAATTCTGTTACTACAATCTGCACTGTGTGCTGATCCCGTTGCTGGAGCATTTGGACCACAGAGAGGTTGCTGCCTTTAGTCCAGCGGAGACCCGAGGTAGTCCTGCAGTCGTACGCAGGCCTTGGCATCCCCTTATATCTTTTCCATTCTGTTTTTATGTATTTCAGACACAGGTTTGTATTTTCTATTCAAACCACTGTTTGTAGTATTCGTATATGGTCTGTGACATTGTGACACCAATTCTGGGTAGAGTTATATGTTTAATTTTGTACTAGTATTTGGTTAAACTATTAGATTTCGTCTTCAACATTTCTATTTATTATGATTATGTCGCTGTTGATCACATGTTAATTTGGAATTGTTAAAAGGTTAAGGAAAAAGGGTAATAAAATCTTTAACGCTCGGCTTGCCTAGCTTTCATGATTAAGCGTCATCACGACTCCCGAGGGTGGGAAATCCGGGTTGTGACAAGTTGGTATCAGAGCTCTAGGTTGCTTAGGTCTCACAATTCAAGGACAAGCTTAGTAGAGTCTGAGGGATTGGTACAGAGACGTTTGTATTTATCCCCTAGAGGCTACAGAGTTAGGAAAAACTTCACATCTATTCTTTCCTATTGTGCTACTTGATTTCTCAATACTAATTGAACTTCCACTCTGTTCTTTCGAGATGGTGAGAACATGTACTGCTTTATCAGTTGACCAGCATCCCGAGCCTGAGCCCCCAGTAGCAGCTTCTACGAGGGCTCGAGGCAGAGGCAGAGCTCAACCTAGAGCTCGAGTAGCAGCACCAGCAGCGGAGTCCCAGGTTGAGTTTGACGATAAGTTTCCAGCCCAAACAGCTCCAGCAGGACCAGCTCAGGTCTTAGAGGGGTTCATCGCCACCCCGGTACTTCAGGATGCTCTAGTCTGTCTAGTGGGCCTTATGGAGAGTGTCCCCAGGCAGGCTTCCTTCCTGTAACACCAGTCGTCTCTCAGGCTGGAGGAGGAGCCCAGACTCCTGCTACTCGCACTCCGGAGCAGGTGGCTCCCCAGTTTCAGACTCCAGCAACTCAGCCAGTTGGAGTAGTTCAGCCGGGTGTTGTGGCGCAAACCGGTGATGGGCCAGTTATGTCTGCTGATGCCTCATAGACATTAGACCGGTTCACCAAGCTTTTTACTATCACTTTTGGTGGTACATCTTCTAAGTATCCCCCAGATTATTTGGACAACTATCATGAGGTTCTACGGAACATGGGGATAGTGGAGACCAATGGGGTCGACTTTGCTGCTTTTCCTTTGTCTGGATCTGCCAAGACTTGGTGGAGGGATTATTGTTTGGCTAGACTAACTGGGTCACCGACTTTGACTTGGGAGAAGTTCTCTCAGCTATGTTTGGAGAAGTTTCTTCCTATCACTCAAAGGGGAAACTATCGGAGGCAGTTTGAGCGTCTCCAGTAGGGTTCTATGACTGTCACTCAATACGAGACCAGATTTATTGACTTGGCCCATCATGCTCTTCTTAAACTTCCCACTGAGAGAGAGTGAGAGTGAGAAGGTTCATTGAGGGACTCGTTCAGCCTATTTGATTGCAGATGGATAAGGATACAGGGAGCGAGATTTCTTTTCAAGATGCAACCAATGTGGCCAGGAGAGTTGAGATGGTTCTATCATAGGGGAGTGATCAGGGGTCTAACAAGAGGCCTCGTCATTTGGGTAGGTTCAGTGGTGCCTCATTTGGAGGCAGAGATTCTTTTGGTAGGGGCCATCCTTTCAGGCCGTTTCATTCAGCACTTCAGGCTTCTCACGGTGCTCCAGGTGGCCGTGGTTCTCATATGCAGTATTCTAACCAGTTGCCCTACAGTTCACCACCACCTCCTATCAGTGCACCGCCACTCAAGAATTTTCAAGGTGGTTATTCAGGTTGTCAGGTTAGAAGTCTTAGCAGCCGAGGGATTGTTATACTTGTGGCGATATGAGACATATTGCTAGATTTTGCCCTCGAGCACCCAGCAGCTCTCAGCATCAGGGTTCCCGTGCCATGGTTTAGGCATAGAGTGTTCCGCTGCCCAATAAGCCAGCTAGAGGTGGAGGTAGAGGTGCTAGAGGTGGAGGTGGTTGACATTGCTAGAGAGATTGAGTTAGTTCGTCGCCAGGAGTGAGAGGAGAGGGAGGCCAAGAGGCCTCGAGGATCTGGTAGTTTTGGGGGTTCTTTTTCGGGAGGCCAGTTTCAGCACGGTAGAGGTCGTTCATTCAGGCATGCTCACCCGTTAAGGTCACTGTGGTGGGTCATCGGGCCATGGTTCTCATAGTTCACATTAGGGTCACTCGTCTCTCAGTTCCCTTCTAGCTTAGAGTTTGACTCAGGCACCATCAGTTTAGGGTTCATCTATGCCTGGTTCTTCTAGTGGGCATCCCGGTGCGCGGGGCTTCCTTCAGTCCCCACCGCTACTTTCTGCTAGGGATTGCTTCGAGTGTGGAGATTTGGGTAATATTAAGAGGTTTTGTCCCTGTCTTACGGGAGGTTCATCCTAGTAGAAGAGTCAGCCTTTAGCTTCCGCACCAGTTACTTCCCCACCCGCTCAGTCAGCTCGGGGTGGAGGTCAGTCAGCTAGGGGTCACCCTAGAGGGGGAGGTCGATCTGGTGGTGGTAAGGCCCATTTCTATTCCCTCCTATCCATACTAGATGCTATTGCTTCAGATGTTGTGATTATAGGTATTATCTCACTTTGACACAGAGATGCTTCTGTATTATTTGATCCCGATTCCACCTTTTGTTATGTGTCATCATATTTTTCCCATTATTTGGATATGCCCTGCGATTTTCTTGCTTCACCTGTTCATGTATCTACCCCGGTGGGCTATACCATTATTGTGGACCGTGTATATCGCTTGTGTGTAGTAACTATTGGGGGTTTGGATACCCGAGTGGATCTCTTGTTGCTTAGTATAGTTGACTTTGATGAGATATTAGGCATGGATTGGTTATTTCCGTATCGTGCTATCTGGACTGTCTTGCTAAGATAGTGACATTGGCTATGCCAGGGTTGCCACGGATTGAGTGGCGAGGTTCAACTGATTATGTTCCCGGTAGGGTGATTTCATTTCTGAAAGCCTAGGGGATGGTTGGGAATGGTTGTCTTTAATACTTAGCATTTGTAAGGAATGTCAGTGCAGATACTCCCAACATTGATTCCATTCCAGTTGTGAGGGATTTTCCCGAGGTGTTTCCTGCAGACCTGCCGAGCATGCCACCGGACATGGATATTGATTTTGGTATTGACCTGGTGTCTATCACTCATCCCATTTCTATTCCACCGTATCGTATGGCACCATCAGAGCTGAAGGAGTTAAAGGAATAGCTTCAGGAACTCCTTGATATGGTGTTTATTCGGCCTAGTGTTTGGCCGCGGGGTGTTCCTGTTCTATTTATGAAGAAGAAGGATGGCTCTATGAGGATGTGCATTGATTACAGGTAGTTGAACAAGGTTACAATTAAGAACATGTATCATTTGCCTCGTATTGATGATTTATTTGACCAGCTTCAGGGAGCGAGGGTGTTCTACAAGATTAATCTCGGTTAAGGTTATCACCAGTTGAAGATGAGGGACACAGATATTCTTAAGACATCCATCAGGACCAGATATGGTCATTATGAGTTCCTTGTTATGTCTTTTGGGTTGCCCAATGCCCCAGCAACATTCATGCATTTGATGAACAACGCATTTTGGCCTTATCTCGACTCATTCATGATTGTTTTCATTGATGATATTCTGGTGTACTCATGTAGTTAGGAGGATCACACAGATCATTTGAGAGTTGTGTTGTAGAGATTGAGGGGGGAGAAGCTTTATGCAAAGTTCTCCAAAAATGAGTTTTGGCTCAGTTCGATGGCTTTCTTAGGGTACGTGGTGTCCAGCGAGGGTATTTAGGTTGATCCGAAGAAGATAGAGGTAGTTCAAAGTTGACCCAGACCATCCTCAGCCATGAAGATTCGCAGCTTTCTTGTTTTGGCGGGTTATTACCGTAGGTTTGTGCAGGGATTTTCATCTATAGCATCACCCTTGACCAAGTTGACTTAAAAGGGTGCTCCTTTCATATGGTCGGATGAGTGTGAGGCGAGCTTTCAGAAGCTCAAGACTACCTTGACCACAACTCCAGTATTAATTTTGCCATCAGCTTTAGGTTCATATACACTGTATTGTGATGCTTCGAGAGTTGGTATTGGGTGTGTGTTGATGCAGGAGGGTAGAGTTATTACTTATGCTTCTCGTCAGTTAAAGCCCTATGTGAAAAACTACCCTGTTCATGATTTGGAGTTGGCTGCCATTGTTCACACATTAAAGATTTGGAGGCATTATTTGTATGGTGTGTGTTGTGAGGTATTACCGATCATCGTAGCCTCCAGCACTTGTTCAAGCAGAAGGATCTCAATTTGAGGCAGCGCGGATGGTTGTGAGCTGCTAAAAGATTATGATATCACTATCTTGTACCATCTGAGAAAGGCCAATGTGGTAGCCGATGCATTGAGTAGGAAGGAGGTGAGTATGGGGAGTTTGGCGTATATTCCTATTGGGGAGAGACCTCTTGTAGTTGATGTTCAGGCCTTGGCCAATCGGTTCATGAGGTTGGATATTTCAGAGCCCGGTCGGGTATTGTCTTGTGTGATTTCTCGGTCTTTCTTATTTGATCACATCAGAGAGAGCCAGTATGATGATCCTCATTTGCATGTCCTTAAGGATATAGTTCAGCACGACGATGCTATAGATGTGACTATTGGTGATGATGGGGTGTTAAGGATACATGGCCGGATATGTGTGCCCAATGTGGATGGGCTTCGGGAGTTTATTCTAGAGGAGGCTCATAGCTCGCGGTATTCCATCCATCCAGGTGTCGCGAAGATGTATCAGGATTTGAGACATCATTACTGGTGGAGAAGAATGAAGAAAGATATTGTGGAATTTGTAGCTCGGTGTCTCAATTGTCAGCAGGTGAAGTATGAACATCAGAGACCAGATGGCTTACTTCAGCAGATAGATATTCCAGGGTGGAAGTGGGACCGGATCACCATGGATTTTGTTGTTGGACTCCCACGGTCTTTGAAGAAGTTCGATGCTATTTGGGTGATTATGGATCGGCTAACCAAGTTCGCGTACTTCATTCCTGTGTGTACTATGTATTCTTTAGAGTGGTTGGCAGGGATCTATATCCGAGATATTGTTCATTTGCATGGTGTCCCGGTTTCCATCATTTCATATAGAGGTACTCAGTTTACATTGTAGTTTTGGAGAGCCGTGCAGAGAGGTTGGGTACTCAGGTTGAGTTGAGCACAACTTTTCACCCTCAGACGGACGAGCAGTCCGAGCGCACTATTCAGGTATTGGAGGACATGTTGCGCGCTTGTGCCATTGGTTTTGGAGGGTCATGGGATCAGTTTCTACCACTCGTAGAGTTTGCTTACAACAACAGTTACCAGGTGAATATTTAGATGGCTCCATATAAGGCTTTATATGGGAGACGGTGTGGATCTCCAGTTGGTTGGTTTGAGCCTGACGAGGCTAGGCTTTTGGGTACAGACTTAGTGAAGGATGCTTTAGACAAGGTGAAGGTGATTTAGGAGCGGTTTCTTACAATGCAGTCAAGACAAAAGAGTTACGATGACATGAAGGTTCGCGATGTATCCTACATGGTTGGGGAGAAGGTTCTACTGAATGTTTTGCCTATGAAAGGCGTTATGGGATTTGGGAAGAAGGGTAAATTGAGTCCTCGGTTCATTGGGCCTTTTGAGGTGCTTCAGACGATTGGGTAGGTGACTTATGAGCTTGCTTTGCCACCCAACTTATTGAGTGTGCATCCGGTATTTCATGTTTCTATGCTCCGAAAGTATATTGGTGATCCGTCTCATGTTTTGGATTTCAGCACCGTTCAGTTAGATGATGATTTGACTTACGATGTGGAGCCAATAGCTATTTTGGAGCGTTAGGTTCGAAAGTTGAGGTCAAAGGATATAGCTTCAGTGAAAGTGCATTGGAGAGGTCAGCCAGTGGAGGAGGCTACCTAGGAGGCCGAGCGGGAGATGCGAAGTAGATATCTTTACCTATTTAAGGCTTCATGTATGTTTCTTGACTCGTTCGAGGATGAACATTTGTTTAAGAGGGGGATGATGTAACAACTCGGCCGATCGTTTTATGAGTTACTGCTCCGTTTCCCCCATTTCTGCTTCTTATTGTCTTGTTCAGCTGTATTATGTGATATCGGGTTTGCTGGTTTGTGTTAGGAGAGGTTTTGGAAAGGAATAAGATACTTAGTCTCTTGCGAGTAAGCTTAGGTTGAAAAAGTCAACCAGATGTTGACTTATGTGAAAGATGGCTCGGATGTGAATTCCGATCGTTCGGATAGCTTCAGGAGGTGATTTTCAACTTAGAAGTGCGATCAAAATGTGTTTTGGAGGTCCGGAGTAGATTTAGGCTTGAATTGGCGAAATTATAATTTTGGTGTTTTTCGGTTGATAGGTGAGATTTTGATATAGGGGTCGGAATGAAATTCCGGAAGTTGGAGTAGGTCCATTGTGCTATTTGTGACATGTGCGCAAAATTTCAGGTCATTTGGAGGTGGTTTGATAGACTTTTTGATCATTTGCGGAATTTAGAAGTTTTGGGAATCTTAGGCTTGAATCTGAGGGTGTTTTGCTGATCCGATGTTCTTTGGGATGTTCCGGAGGTTGGTGTAAGTTTGAATAGTGTAATGTGACTTGTTCGTACTTTTGGTTGAGGTCCCGGGGGCCTCGAGATGATTTCGGATGGTTAACGGGGAGTTTGGGGATTTGTTGGAGCAGTTTCAGCTGTCGATTTACTGTCATAAACGCATCTACTGTTTGGGTGCCGCAGGTGCGATGACCGCATAAGCGGAAATGGAGACGCAGATACGGCCAAGAGAAGGGATGGCTGGAGCAGCAGATGCGGGATTTTGGGTGCACCTGTGATTACGCAGGTGCGGTGGTTGGGCGGATAAGTGAAATCCGCAGATGCACACCCGGGATCGCAGGTGCGGGTCCACAGGTGCGATAATTGGACCACAGATACGGTTTTGATGGGTCAGAACATATATATTCCACCCTTCGCGAATTTGGGTTACTTTTCATCACACTTGAAATGGGAAGAAGCTTTGGAGAGCAAATTCAAGGGAGAATTCAAGAGGGTTTCGTAGCGGTAAGGTCTTTGGTTCCCAAGCGTGTTTTTATGATGATTTTTAACATTGTAAGCTCGACATCTATGGGAAAATCAGTAGTAAATTGGGGGTTAGGGCCTGGAAAACTGGAGACCTAAAATTAGGGATTTGAGGGGTCATTTGTGGTCGAATTTTGGTACTTTTGGTATGAATGAACTCGTGGAGGGATAATGATTCTATTGATGTAAACTTTGTCGGATTCCGAGACGTGGGCCCGGGGGTAGGGTTTTGACCAATTTCAGGATTTTGATGTAATTTAATTATTTTCGAATGAGCTTTATTCCCTTAGCATATTTTAATGGTTATATATTGATTTTGGTTAGATTCGGGGCATTTGGAGGCCGAATCAAGTGGAACAGGCATCGCGGGCTAGAGTTTGGCTTGGTTTGAGGTAAGTAACACTTCCAAACTTGGTTCTGAGGGTTTGAAACCCCGAACTGTGTATTTTATGATTACTATTAAGGTGACGCAATGCCAAGTGACGTGTGTGTGGGCGTGCACCGTGAGAAATGCGGCCTGGATCTTTCCATGGCACCGTTTAGTGACTCTTTTATGTTGTTGTAATATGTGATTAATATAATAAACTGTAAATAATGCTAATTATCATGTTAAGGCTTCACGCAGACACTGTTGAGAACCGAGAGATCGTTTCTTGTTGTCATGTCATTAGCTTCATCTATAATCTATACTCAGTCCTGTTCATGCATAATATACCATGCTTCAATATTGATTATTACTATTTGACATATTATATCATTATTCAGGCTTGTATCATGACTTTTTTAGCCTGTGTGTGTGAGACTGGAGAGTATTGACTAAGTGAGCCCGAGAGCCTGATATAAATTGGCAGTATGAGATCGGGGTGCACGCCGCAATGAGATATTGATCATGCTTTCACTGGCATTGATATAGCGCTTGGGCTCAGAGAAGCCCCTCCGAAGTCTTTATACCCCCAGTGAGCGCAGTTGATAAAATTGAGGGATGGATCTTCCCTGGACATGGATCTTGTCCGAAGTATCGGTATGGAGATGGATCTTCTCCATGAGGCTGGATTGGCCTATTTCCTCGGTACTGGGTGACTTATAATCTACGATGTGTATACATTCCTGGATGGATCTTTACTGGGCCGAGTTGGCCGTATACAGTACCGAGTGGTTGAGCACTGTTAGTGGAAATATTATACGTAACATTGGTCATGCTATTTGTGCATTGTTACTTAGAGGATTCCTGAACTTTATACTCTGTATTATTCATACCGCGTTTAATCACTGCTGAGAATTTACTTGAACTGTAAACATGTCTACTTTTCTGTACAATTAACTATTGCAACCTGTTGAGGTTTGGTTCGTCACTACCGTCAGTTCATAGTTTGGACTTGTTACTTACTGAGTTGGTGTACTCATGTTACCCCTGCACCCCTGTGTGCTGATCCAGGCATCTCGGGGCACGGTAGCGGCTGCTGATCTTTCCAGTTGGAAACTTTCTATGGAGATTGTGAGGTAGATGCTTGGCGACCGCAGTTCCGCCTTCTCCTTTCCTTATCTTCCTTTAGTTTATTTGCTTTGGATATTCTCAGACCGTGTTGGTCATGTTATTTCGAACAGTTGTAGTTGTTCTTAGCTCATGACTTAGTGACACCCGAGGTCAGGATTGTGTTTCTTTCCGCTGGATTTGACTTCCATTTTTATCTTATTAGATTTCTGTTAAAATTATGATTTTTCTTAAGTTTTTATTTGAAAAATGAAGTATTTGAAAACAAGTGGTTGGCCTAGTATCACGATAGGCGCCATCACGACATGGTTAGATTTTGGGTCGTGACACATACCAACAATATTTTTCCTAAGTCCAAAACACCTCGTGGCCTATCCAAAACTGATCCGAGCCCTCGGGGCTCCAAATCAAACATGCACACAAGTCTAAAAACATCATACAAACTTGCTCGTACGATCAAATAGCCAAAATAACATCTTAAACAACGAATTTAACACCAAAACTCATGAAATTCTCAAGGTAGTTCAAAATTTCTAACTTTTCAACCAAAGATCCGGATTACATCAAAACACCTCTGTTTTCCATCAAATTTCACAGACACGACTTAAATATTATCTCAAACCTATACCAGGCTCCGAAACTAAAATACAGGCTCGATACCAATGAGGTCACACACTATTTCTATTTCTAAAATCCTTATATTTTTAGCAAATAATTTTCTTCAAAAATTCATTTCTCGGGCTAGGGACCTCGGAATTCGATTCCGCGCATACGCCCAAGTCCCATATTTTAGTATGGACCTCCCGGGACCGTCGTAATACGGGTCCGGATTCATTTATCCAAAATGTTGACCGAAGTCAAATAAATTCATCTTTTCAGCTAAAAATTATTATTTCTTAAAATTTTCACACAAAAGCTTTCTGATATCGCGTTCGGATTGCGCATGCAAATTGAGGAGAGATAAAAGGAGGTTTTCAAGGTCTCGGAATACGAAAACGGATTCTAAAACAAAAATGACCTTTTCGGTCATCACAACCAACCTTTGAATTGTTTCTAATTCAATATATTTAGAGCACAAACCAATGAATAAGGTGTCAATGGTAATATTTTTATTCTCTTAAATAAATTGCTACATGATTTTTCTGTTGTAAAAATCGAAAAGTCGTATTTGTCAACACATTGTTGTTATGTTGTTTCTTCCTTACTTATGACGTTATAACACTATTCATCCTTATGTGGCTAGACAATTTCAAAGAATTCTACAAGCAAACTTTCAAGCATATAATTTGTTTATAGCGTATTGTTTGATATTTAAAGGAAGAAGCAAAGTTTGGGATCTACGACAAGGCAAGGTTTCTCTACTAAAGTAAGTAACTGGTTCACATAAAGTTTTCATCTTCTTTTTCCTTTTTTCTTTATTTGGTGTATAATTTCTGGATTGTATATGTAAAAATTTCCGAGTCTATGTTCATTCGTGTCACTTAGAAATATTGTAGCAATTATGGTAGTATAATTATTCATTGAGTGTTACCTAGATAAATTATAATTTTAGTTTTTTTAATTTGGTTCTTAATTTTATGTATGTATTCATACTGACATTTCGAAATGAAAGCTTAGCTGATGATATTTCATGTATCGCTATATGAGCAAGATTTTGCTCTCGATTATTGCCAAAATTGGATTTTTAATAGAAGTTAAATTCTAGAGAAATATTTGCTTTTTAAGGGGCTAAACATTGGAACATAGTAAGAGATTCTCTATCAAAAACTAACAAAGAAAGAACAAAAAGGAGTTTTAAACAAAATGCTATCCTTTCCCGTGTCCAATTTCTTTCTAAAATAATTTTCAATGATTTGTTTGGCATTTGATAAAATTCATGGTTAAATAATTTCTAAAATATATTTTCTCTAAACTGAATATTATAGTATAAGAGGGATATTTTATGTTTTCTACAAGAGTTACTCTAACGATAGAACAAACCGAGATGCTAGGATAAAACATATACCAACATTAAATGTTTGTATCTCATAAAATAAAACTAATGTAATTATACATAAAATAATCAGTGTTCTAGTTGTAACTTCTCGTAAAGTTTAATTTATAATTTTATTTCTAACAAAATATACTATTTAAAATATACTTGTGATCACAGTTATTTCGATACATTGATATGGAATACGTGTTCACAGACTAGTTATATTAAAAGTGGGAAGCCCATAACTTAAAAGTTAAATTACATAAATACCCCTCTAAATTACTTAAATATTCTACTTATTAAAATATAATCTAATAATAATATTACACCCCATATTTTCGTACGTGAGAGTACGTCGTAAGTTAATTGATGTAAGCTCAGAAATGAGATCATCTTTGAAAGTACACAAAGTAAGTTAATCATGTTAACTTGGAGGTTATCAATATTTAAGATTATGAGCTCCAAGTACCAAGAGGGTTGGAAGGCTTCGAAGCTGAACGAATTGAAGAAAATAGGTTTCGTTGAAACATGACAAATTAGGAATGTTATAATATGTAATTTTGGGGTGCGGCGAGGGTACTCAAAATGATAAGGAGGTTATGTTATGACTTATTTTAGTCTTATGATAGTCGTGCGTTATGTTTTGAAGTCAAGCGATTTGTGGAATAAAAGTTGGCAAAGACCATCACAAGTTACATTCACAAATATGCTGAAATATCAGGTCAAATGTAGCTGAGTATTTCTCCCAATGTACTTGAAATTACAGGATGATCTACCTACAAAATTGAAGAGGTATGAGTCTAGTTTCCAACGGATTAAGCCATTCATTGATAAAACATTGGAGTGGAGTGATATTCGCATTTTCGCGAGACTGCGCAAATTGGTAGGTGATAAGTAGGTGCATCACCTACTTGTCAAAAGGAGAGGCCTCAATTAAATGATCCTAAAGTTGGCAAAGAGAGGACTTTTAAGGGCCCAGTGTCACGACCCAATTTACCCTCCGAAAGGTATCGTGATGGCACCTAGTCTCTACGACTAGGTAAGCCTAATTTTGTGAATAAAACTTAATTAAAAACACAATAAGTAAAGAAAACGAGTACCTAACCTGAATAACATAAACGATGCCACTCGGCATATACAAAATATACATCCCAATGACCCGGAATGTCACAATAAAGTCACAAGCTTCTAACAAATATTGTACCTCTAAGCAAAACTGGAAAGTACATAGGAAAACTCTAAACGAGAGAATAGAAGGAGACTCTAAGGATCCTGCGGACGCGGCAGAAATACCTTGTGGTCTCCTAGAATCAGCAACAAGTACTATCCACAAGGTTGATAGCTCGTACCTGGATCTGCACATGAAAACATGTGCAGGAAATGGCATGAGTACACCACATTTGGTACCTAGTAGGTGCCAAGCCTAATCCTGGTCAAGTAGTGACGAGGTCAGGTTGAGGCTCTACTAGATTAAATATAATCAATTTTAAATTGTAAAAGAGTTAAATATATTCTACAGTAACAGTTAAAGAAAATATTCGAAAAACTTAACAGTAAAAAGAGCCCTTGGCTTAGAACAAGGTAAACACAAGGTGAAATCTCCTGAGATACCATCCCATAGTTTCAGATGATTATGCAGTGCAGGGGGATCTCCCGGAATACGTCCGTAGTCCCAAAATAAATATGCAGTGTTGGGGGATCTCCCGAAATATGTTCGTAATCCCAATTTAAATATGCAGTATAGGGGATCTCCAGGAATATATTCGTAGTCCCAATTTAAATATGCAGTGCTAGAGGATCTCCCATAATGCTCCCGTAGTCCCAATTTAAATATGAGATGCAAGATAAATGACAAGTATGGCATCAATTTATACATTTCATCTAATCGCAAGTAGGGAAAAACGGTAAGATAACTAAGCATGGAGCATAGAGTATCAAGTAGACATTTAGACACATAAGCATGCTTTTCTAATCCAAGCTAAACCGTTTACCATATTAATACAACATAATAGGAGGAAAAGCAATTTATGATTCAATAAGAAGAAATGGAATTTTTGCAATAACGGCTCATGTACGTATTCGTCACCTCACGTACACGGTGCCCACACATCAAACAATATTAAACAACCTAAGGAAAAGTCCCCAATATTAGGTTAGGCAAGCCACTTACCTCAACCGCTCAAATCAACTTGAAATCACGTTCTTGCCACGAGTACCCGACTCTAAATGGCCCAAATCTATTCAAATTAATTGCATAGTGTAAATATAACTTTAAGTAACTAATTTAACTAATTAATTCGAAGCTAAAATACGAAATTAGGAAAATCTCACCAAAAAGTCCCACGGGCCCATGCCTCGGAATTGGGTAAAATTTATAAATTATGAACACCCGATCACTCACGGGCACACTCGAACAAAAATCATCAAAATCCGACGTCAAAATCTCACTCAAAACTAGGATTTCTAATTGGGGAACTTTTCTCCCATTTTCAAACTTTTACCCTCAAATTCCTTAATTAGAAGAGGAAAACAACAACAGATTATAGTATTATGATCAAAATCGAGTTAGAATTCGTCACCCAATGATTCTCCTTCAAAATCACTCGAAAAATTGTCTCCCACCGATCTCCAATTCGATTTTTGTGTTATGAAATTTCAAACCCTCGAATTTCTATATCTGTCCAGTGATTTTTGCATCTGCGGTTCATAGGGTCGCACCTGCCGTCCCGCACCTATGGCTTGGGCTCCGCATCTATGGAATTTCATTAACTCCCCAGGCACCGCACCTGCGCTCCCTTCTTTGCTGATGCGGTTCTGCTTCTACGGTCCTTGAGCCGCATCTGCGTCCACTGGCCTTCATTCCCCAAAACGCAATTGCGACCTCTTTCCTCACTTCTGCAGGGCCGCACCTGCGGTCTAACATCCGCAAGTGCGAAAACACCAGAACAACCAACTTCAAATTTTTGCCTAAGTCCAAATCAAGTGCATTAAGCCTCTGAAACTCTCCCGAGGCCCCCGAGACCTCAACTAAAACTACCAATCAATCCTATAACCTGATATGAACTTAGTCGGGCCTTCAAACCACATCACTTAACACCAAGAACAAGAATTGGGCACAAATTCAAGCCTAAGAACATAGCATTTTTCCTAAATCTACAAGTGATGCCGAAACACGTCAAACCTAGTCTGAATGACCTCATATTTGACACACATGTCACAGATACTTCCGGAATTTCATTCTGAGCTTGATATCACAATTTCCTCTATCGGCCGAAATCGCCGAAAATCTAACTTTCGTCTATTCAAGCCTAAATCTACTACAAACCTCCAAAACACATTACGGACGTTCTCTTAACCCCAAAATCACTCAGCGGAGCTAACAGAGTCGAAAGAATTCCATTCTAGATCCATCTTCACACAGTTCTGACTACAGTCCAATTTTTAAGGCTTAGACTCATAAATATCGACTAAGTGTCCCAAAACTCTCCGAATTCCATAACTAATCACTCCGGAAAGTCCCAATAGTAGAAACAAATGTGGGGAAAATAATTATTAGGGGATCGGTGATCTAACTCTCAAAACGACTAGCCAGGTCGTTACACCTATAAACTCATTTAATTAACTCATCTTTCAGACCATGAAAACCGGATTTAACCCCTACAACTCTTCCCCAAAAATCTCACATAAACCCTAGGATATTATGATGTGATACTAGTGCGAAAACCTCGGACAACTTACTAGTTTCTCTTTCTCCTTCTTGTAACTGCATTGGGGAACTAATTTTTGATGAAGAAGGACTAGGTTTCGTGGGTTCTACTTAGTAAAAGGTAAGGTTATGATTCTCCTTCCATTATCTATGCGTTTGCGAATTGTAACTCGATCTTAAAGACTAGACCTAGCGAGTTTCGAAAGAGTGATATGTTGTTTGTTGTTTTGTCACGATTGGCTGGTTGTGAACTTATCTTTAAGTTGAATTCGTGGCTGGATTTTAGGCTAAGTTTGGCTTAATTATATACTGTTGTTTGTGTTGTTCAATTTGAAAGAAAAGACAAGTCGAAACGTATTTTAGTAAACTAAAAAATTAGTTTTGAGTTGCTGAACTTTGGGGACTATTTTGTGGGCGATTTTTTTATTGATGTTAGGTTGTCGCTTTTGCTATTATTTTTATGGAGTTTGGGAGGAGAAAGTGTATGGATAAACACCATATAATGGCAGAGTGGTTGGCTGGTCGTTCGTCATTATATTTTTGGGTTGTTTGACACTACTAGGGTTGTCATTTTGTGTATGAAGTATGAACTGATTTGGGGTATGTAGGTTATTTTGTGGTATTTCGTGATGGATATAAGGTTGGAAAATGATGTATACATGTTATTGTTGTGTTCTTGTTATTGTTGGTGTTATGTCGCAATGGGAGGAAGTAAAGATTATCGGGGAGATGCTGCCCGTTTTATTATAAAATAAGTTTGTCGTTCGTTATGTGATAATTGTACCTTCCATAACTTGACCATAGTATTGTTATTATTGTTGTAAATTAAGCTGCAATGAGACAAGTTTAACGTGGTTATTGGACAAATTGTGATAAGTATATTAAGGCTAAACCCTTCCTTTATTTTGGCATGATCCCGTAACTACATGCGTTTGATAACCAGACATACATGGATGCTCGTATTCCTGACTTATGTACATTATCCTAGTCTTATAAGTTACAGTATTTTCCCTTATCGGGATTTTATATTCAGCTTATTATTTTCTTCTTTCAGCTAAGAGGGCAGAGAGTCTATATATATATAGTGTTACTGTATTTTCACCATCACCGAGCTCTAATCGGTGGGCAGGCCCTTATTAAGCAACCTCCGATCAGACAGTAAGTTATATACCAAGCCTACTGTGGTCGAGCACCTATGAGAGAGACCAGAATGGCCGAGATACATAGCCTAGTATGGCCGAATGCCTACGAGAGAGCATACTACGGCAGAACAGTTACACATACCGAGCCGTATAGGTCCAGAAAACTATTTTACATACTATATTGAGAGAGTTGAGTCAGTATCAACAGGTAAGCATATCTTCAGATTATCTTTGACTTCCTGTTACTTTCAGTTATTATATTATCAGTTCAGTTTCAGATTTCAGTTATTCAGTTGCCTTACATACTTGGTACATTATTTTGTAGACGTCCCTTCTGTTAGGGACGCTGTATTTCTTGCATGCAGGTCCTCATTGACAGCTGGATAGACCTTCCTAGTAGACAAAGTCAAACATCAGATTTGGTTGGTGAGCTCCACTTCCTCGGGGTTACCAGGTCTAGACCTTGGAGTCCATTTTATATATACATGTTTGATCGGTAGGTCGAGGCTCTATCCAGACCATGATATAGTTCAACTATCGCTAGAGGCTTGTAGACGAGTCATGTATATTTTGTCTATCACTAGATGTTAATGGAGGCCTCTTCCCTACACAGTTTTATACACACACACACACACACATATATATATATATATATATATATATATATATATGAGCTTTTGGGTATGTTTACCCCTCAGACGAGAGAGATAATATTTTAAGATGATTCAGAATATAGCCTCATCAACCTAAGGTGAGGGTTACCCCTCCAGAATTCACAGTTACAAAGTGATACGCTCGGGCCAAATATGGCACCTGGTGCTGGCCACGCCTCCCCAGGTTTAGGGCGTGACAAATAATATTTATTAATCTTTACCGTGAAAATGATAATAATAATTAAATTTGATTTGTGGTTCTAAAAATACGTGATCTATTTTTATGCTGGTTGTTAGAGCAATAGATGCTATGTGAAAGACTTAGAATCAAGTTAAGAGCTTGAGAGCAAGGGGATAACCAAACCGAATAGTTAATAATCGGGGCCTCGAGCTTGCCTATCAGGGCCTCGGGGTCGAGTCTGATACTCGGCTGGGAGCTATTGAGGGCAATCGATGGATGGCTAACAATTATAATAAAATAAATGACGACTCTTTATGGCCAATAATAAGCAATAAATGAAGAATAATGAATGGAACATAATAAATATGAACAATAAATGAAGTAATGAGATCAAGAGAATATATTAGAGAGTAGAGAGAATGTTCTTGTGTATTTAGTATTGAACAAACAGTACTTATAAAATGACAAAGATCCCCTTTATATAAGAGGGAAAATCCTAACATAGTACAAATTCTTTTATTACAAATATATGGAGATGGGACAGCTAGTTGACACCATGCTTCGGGTCTGAACATAGCTCGCTAGACTCTGTTAGCTCTACTTATGCACCTTGGGAACTCCCCACTTTTTCATCATAGCCATTAGGCTGCACTACCCCAAGATCGAGCATTGATAACCCTCGCGGGCGAACCTCGACCATAGTCTCGAACCTGTGAAATATGCTTACGAGGCATCATAACGACGGAAAATTGGACCCTCCAATTTTACCGTATATAGATAGTCCTCACGTTTATTAGAGTGAAAGTGATAAGAAACAACCTTGAATTCCTGCCTCTCTGGTACTTCCATAATGACGACAGTCATAAGGTTCCAAAAGACAGCATACACACGGCCCTTGAAAGCCTTCGCATTCATTATGGCAGTTGGCTGTCCCTTGGCCTCCTTCAAAGCACGTGTGGGGCCTCTATAAATACTTCTCCTCCCGTTCCTTAAAACTCACTGCACCACCAAGCCCCCAAAAAGGTTCATTCTACCTTCACTTTTGTTCTTTCTTCGAAACGTAACTTCCCCTTTTCCTCTGAAATCTTTTAGGAATGGCAAAAACTTCCACCTCTGCTTCTCAAGAGAACGTGACCTCCTCCTCTTCGCTTCCATCTGAAGGCAAAGCAGCGGTGCCTCTTCATGCTGAGGAAGCATTCCAGGACTTTTTGTGACAACTTCCGATTTCAAGATCGAGAGACCTTCTTCGAAGTCGGGGCGTCGTGAGCCCGTGTCTCAGTATATTAGCTCAATAAAAGACGTCGAAAGGGTAACATCATACAAAGCTGATTTTCTCAGTATGTATACTTATCCATTTACCCTTGGGCCGGTGGAGCCATCCTTGCCTCCGTTAGACCCCATTATTCTCGACTTTTGCCAACGGTATCAAGTGACCTTCAGTCAAATTCACCCTTTGGTCTGGCGCATTGTCTACATGATCAGGTACTATGTGAACATGATTGAGGGTATGCCCTTCACTCTCGATCACCTGATCAGGATGTACATCCCCCGTCTCTTTCGTGGGGGTCTAGGTAAGCTCCACTACCGAGCTTTGAGGGCCTTCTTTGCTTGCATCAAAGAAATTAGGAACGGAGGGTGGATGAGCCGCTTTGTCTGAGTAAGGACTTCAGACCTGATTCTGGTGGAAAGATACCATTCCCCGAAAGGTGGAACATCGAACGTGAGTAGATATGCTATCTAGTATTTCCTTGTTTCTTTTTAGATACATTCTTCCATGCGCTTAATTTCTTCTATTGATGTAGCCGTAGAAATCCATCCTGGCGCGGTCATGGACCTCTCGGGCTGGGTTGGCCGGATAGACTCAGTTTGCCCATACACTAAGAGAGTGTGGCGTGACCTGTCCCAAGCTCAATGGGAAGCCAAGGACCATGGTGGGATTTTACTTTTATTGTAGTCATACCTTTTAATCTGAACTATTGCTGATAACGTCCTTACTCCCTATGCTTACCTCCTGCATTTGTGTAGGTCTTGGGGAGGTCCCCTTGATGAAGGAAATATCTCTCGGTGAATAGGGTACCTCGGGACCCAATGAAGGGAAGAAAAGACAAAAGGAATCGTCGAATGAACCTTCAGAGTCCAAGAAGACCAAGGCGGAGGAAACCAAGGCCGACCCGGCAGACCTAACTCCAGAATCATCAGGAAGTCCCCGAGTTGAAGGTAAGGGGGAGGGGGAATAATTTCTTGGTAGTGTCTGGGGGAGGGGAAAACCTGATTGACCCTCATGCCGTAGAGATGGTGGCTCTTGAGTCCGAGCTTGATATTGTTGTGGTCCAACTTCGGGCTAGAGAGGCCACTGGGGAAGTGCTGGATGATGTCCCCGAGCCGGCTGATGGCCAAAATATTCCTCGAGCTGAGACGCATTTGGTAGGCGGTTTGGAGAAACCCAGTCTCGAAACCCTGAAGGGACAAGAGGCGAGCCCGATTGACCGTGTTGGTGTTATTATCATGGGTGGTTCCCTTTTGGGAACTACCTTACTTCCTAAGGGAAAGCAAGATGCCCGACATAATGAACCTTCCGATGTGGGGGTGCCCGTCGGAGGCAAAGATGCATTTGAAAGGCCTTTAGTCACTTCCGAGGGAATTCCCGAGATCGATGCTTCACTCGTCTTTAGCGAGATGAACAGGCTTTGTGAGCAGGTAGTTTTTTGCAAATCCTGCATGTCGTCCCGATCTTTGTCTTTCTAACTTATCTTTTTCGTGGCTCCAGGACAAGGCGCTTTATAATCAGACTTTCGCCCGGTTCCAAGCTGAGGTGACCCGTCATGAGCATGAGAAGGCTTGTCTTGTTGAACAGGTTACCTAGTTTCTACTTGGTATTGTCTGAATGCTTGCTAAATCCTAGTTGTTTTGACATCTTTGATCTGATTTGTGCAATTTGAGAAGGAAGGTGACCTACAGCGGGAGAATCTCCGAGCCAGAAACTCCAAAGTTCTCGAACTCAAACGACACATGAGAGAGATAGCTTATGAGAGGGATAACTTCCAGGAAAAGACTGCCTTAGCCGGGCGCCAACTCCATGAAATGAGGGTTGATAGTGACAAGTATAGAGGTCTTCATGCCGAGTTATTTACTGCATTATCCGGGATCAAAACCGAAGCTGAGGCACTTATATCTTCGCACAAAGAGGATGTTGTTGTAATAAATGCTCCGCCTGGGAGAGTGCCCGAGGAGGTCGAATTGAAATTGACTCGAATCGTGGAGTACGCTCGGTTAGAATATCGAGGATATACTCGTGGAGGGGGGGGGTATTAATTTGTTTGTCAAGCTGGAGAGGGTGAAGACCCTGGAGAAAAAAGCTGCTGGTCTATTTGCTTCTGGAGGCATGTCGAGCAGTGGCTTAGGAGATAACGAGAATGAAGGTAGAACCCTAGAGGGGAAGAGGCTGTTGGAGGTATTGGGGCTGTAGCTGATGCCATCGGGGCACAACCTCCGATAGAGCCATCAAGAGATATAGGCTCGATGATAGATTAGGATCCTGTTTGGCCCTTTTCCTGTAAGAGTTTTTTAAAGGCCTTGTAAATGCACCTCTGTTGAGCAATATGTAAAAAGGCTTTTCGTCTTTTATTACTTCTTTTTTCCTTTGACCTTTGGGAGTAATGTGTGATACTTTTGGTAATCGATCCGAGATCTTAGACCTTGGGTTAGACCCTCGGTTTTTTACTATTGTTGATCGACTAGTAACGGTCGAAAGTCAGTCCTTAAGTGTTCTCGGGTCATTCCTGGCTTTTATACATTGGGTTGCTGTGCGACCTCTGGTTTTAGTGCTGGTAACAGTGGCTCTTACACATTTGGTCGGTGCGACCTTTGGTTTTAGCGCTGGAGACAGTGGCTCTAACTCGTTTGGTCGGTGCGACCTTCAATTTTAGTGTTGGTGACGATGGCTCTTACATTTTTGCTCTTAGGCATATTTAGTGTTGGGTTCAATCTCCGAATTGGGTTTCGACTCGAGCATATTTGACCCTCAAGTTTTCAAATTTGAAGTTGGCCCTTAGGCTTTTACGTGTTGGGTCGGTACAACCTTTTGTGTGGGATGGCAATAGTGGCTCTTGCGCTTTGGGTCGATGCGACCGTTTATGTGAGCTGGCGACAGTGGCTCTTATGCTTTGGGTCGATGCAACCTTTATTGTAAGCTTTATTTTTCCCTCGATAAGGATTTTTTGAAATAATGTTTGCTTGATTCTTCGATGGTTTGATAAAAACCTCAATTATGAGTCGTTACATGGCGATGATCGAGCACCTTAGAAGGTTTGGCTCAGTGGTTGAGTATCTCGAAGCCTGTATTTAGGAGCTGACATGGTCAAAGCTCTTTTGCCTATGTCAAGGGTAGCCTGTTTAACTGGTTCTTTTCGAAGTATATTCGAAGTAATTAAAGGCCAGTGATTTTATAACGATGGTCGGGCATCCCCGAGTCGCGTTAGTTTGGCTGGTACAGCCTTGTGACTGTAGTCATTTGTATTTGGTCGGAGCCTTTCAGTCCTGAGTGAAGTAGTATCGACGTCTATATCGAGGGTATGCCTTTTTAGGGGTCTTACAAGTTCGATATATAGCCTTAATTTTGAGATCAGGTTTATGCCTTTATTAAGGTCTTACAAGTTTTACATACCTTTGAGATCTTGCAGTTTTGGATACTTGGTACAAGTGTGGTTCGTGCCTTGCTTGAGGTCTTACAGATATTGTTGTTTCTTACTTGGTACAAGTGTGGTTCGTGCCTTGCTTGAGGTCTTACGAGACCGAGGCTGCCCGCATGTGGTCTTATAACCTCGGGTTTTGATGAGTCGATGGATATTGCGATTGGTGATAGTCCCTAATTCATTGAGGATTTCTCGGATCGGGAGCCATTACATGTAAACTTGGTATTGCCTCATTGAGGGCTTATGATTTTGGAGTTTCCGACCCGGAGGTCATGTGGCCTTGAGTTTTCGATGTTAGTCCCAGAGTATTCGGGACATTTCTGGATCTAAAGCTATTTTGTGATCTTGATGTTGCCTCATTGAGGGCTTACGAATTAGGAGCCCTGACCCAGGGGTCGTATTGTTTTGTGTTCTTGATGCCAGTCCTTGAGTGGTTGGGACGTTTGTGATAGATGAGTCATTTTTGCAAAAATACCGAATTCTTTTGAAGTGTGAAATGTTTTGATAGAAAGTATTCTTCGATTACTTGGTACAAGCATACATGTTTTTGCCGTCAGGGGCCTAGTTATTCTATATGGACATGGTTGGTTCGACCGTTTGGCCCGGTAAAACATCTTCCTATCGGGACCCCATTTAGCGCATATTGGTTTCTCCGAGTAAGTGACCTTCCGGGGGGATGCCCCCCAGAATTTAAGGCTGATTGAGAAGGAAGCCTTGAGTACTTGTTGAACCTTCCTTAGGTAGCACATAGGTGTTACCTCATTAAAAACCTTGCCGGTAAAACCCTTTTCGGGATAAAAACCCGGTCAAAGGAAAATAGTGTAATGTATGCTTTTGGGACCTAGGGTCTTCGAGTTGGGAAGTGCTTTAGCTGTTTTGATCGGATACATGCACTCAAGTTAATGTAAAATGTAATTGAAAAAGGGAGACGACCATACCTTAGTCCTTACAGGCTTTAGATCTCGGTGTGATTCAATCGTTTGTTATGAGGACTCGGTGCGGCCCTTCGTTTCGTTCAGTCGGGTGTAGCCGAGAATGTAACTTGTCATCACTATTTTATTGTTTGCTTATCCTTTGGCTCCTTTGGTGGTGGATGTATTGGTGTCGGTGCTTCATCATGCACCGCGAACATTTCCTTTGTTGCATGATGCTCCCCATAGACGGTTTTTATCCCATCCTTTTTCAGGAATTTCATCATTTGATGGAGGGTGGATGGTACTGCTCTCATGCAGTGTATCCACGGCCTTCCGAGCAAGGCGTTGTATCTCATGTCTCCTTAGATGACATGGAATTTGGCATTCTGGATTGTGCCAGCCACGTTGACCGGGAGGGTGATTTCCTATTTCATCGTTTTGCTCACCATGTTGAATCCGTTGAGGACTTGAGAGGCGGGCACGATTTAGTCAAGCTGTCCGAGCTGCTCTACCATCCTCGACCTGATAATGTTGGCCGAGATACCCGGATCCACAAGTACACGTTTAATTTGAAATGTATTTACAAGGAAAGAAATTACCAGTGCATCGTTGTGAGGCTGAGACAAGGTCTCGATGTCCTCATCGCTAAATGTGAGAGCATCCTCGGGTATGTAACCCCGAGTTTGCTTTTCTCTGGTGATAGATATTTTTGTTTTTCTCATGCCTCCCAAGATCATGCGTATGACATGTTGTGGCTCATCCGTTTCGTTCTTCTTGGTCGCCTCTCTTTCCCGGAATTGATTTTTTGGCCCGGTCGCTGAGGAATTCTCGGAGGTGACCTTTGCTGACTAGTTGGGATACTTATTCCTAAATCTAGTGGCAATTCTCGGTCCTGTGGTCGTGCATGTTTTGAAATTCACACACTAAGTTACGATTTCTTTGCGAAGGGTCTGATTGCATAGGCCTAAGCCACCTGGTGTCTCTGATTTTGCTGATGGTGAATACGATGTTTGAAACATCGACGTTAAAGTTGTATTCTAACAAGCGAGGTGCCTCTGTCAGCCTTGTGTGCCTATCAAATCCAGCTCTGCTGACAAGTCCCCGAGGATTCTGACCTCGATCCATTCTTCGGTCATTGTGGGGTATGCTGCATCTAGGGGCATTTCTTCTATCTTCAGGGTATGGTTGGTATCTCTCTTTGTTTTGTTTCGACTCTTTTACCAGAATCCTACTTGGGTATACCGAGTCTGAGGGGGATCCCAATTGGTTGTCCTCGACCCTGATCTTCGATTGGTATTGGTTGTGAACGTCCGACCAGGTCACGGCAGGGTATTCAACCAAATTCTGTTTCAGGTGCTTCGAAGCCACCAAGCTTCGTTCATTCAGACCTTGAGTGATGACCTGCACTGCCCAGTCATCGGAGACCGGTGGTAGTTCTATTCATTCCTTCTTAAAGCGAGATACGAACTCTCGCATCATCTCATTCTCCCTTTGCTTGATCTTAAAGACGTCGTATTTCGTTGTTGCTACTTTGATGGCACCAGCATGCGCCTTTATGAAAGAATCTGCCAGCATGGCAAATGAATCTATTTAGTTTAGGGCTAGGTTGTGATACTACATCATCGTCTCTTTAGAAAGCGTTTCTCCGAATTTCTTCAGTAGGACAGACTCGACCTCGTCGTCCTTTAGGTCGTTGCCCTTCACTGCATAAGTGTAGCCAGTGAAGTGCTCGTTGGCGTCCGAGGTTTGGTTGTACTTTGGAAGCTCAGGTATTTTGAACTTCCTTGGAATGGGTTTTAGGTCCTCTTCTTGTGGGAACGGCTTCTGCACGAACTTCTTCGAATCTATACCTTTCAGGATCGGGGGTGCGCCCGGAATTTGGTCTACCCTGGAGTTGTAGGTCTCGACCTTTTTGTCGTTGGCTTCTATCTTCTTCTTGCCCGATTCGATCCTTCTCGTGAGGTCCTCGAGCATCTTTACGATGGCAGGGTCGGCCGTCGACCCGTTGGTGCTTGATCTCTCCGGTATCTGCTCGGCTGGGGGAGCTGTACCCGGTGCTATCGTGCTGGGAGTTTTCTGGTGACTTTGCAGCTGAGCAATAGCTAGTTGTTGTGCCTGTAACATTTCAAAAATAACGTGAAGGCTAACCTCCTGTTCTCCATTAGATGGGGTTTTTTGAGCCTCTTGTTGGTCTCCTTGGTGCACGCTCCTGTTAGTGTGGGAGCTTATATCGATGTGTTGGGCATCGCGTGAGACTACGTCCATGAGAATTGGTTATGGTACATTCTTAAGTTTTAGCAGTGGTACACCAACACCTGGAACATCCACGCCATTCTCTCCATGGTTCTCGAGATTGTTGTTTATTGAGTCAGACATTTTGACCTGAAATCAAAGATCTTGGGCAAGAAAAAGTGTGAAAGATAACTTGCGTTATGTAGTAAAACCAGTAAGAAAATAACCACTATTTTAGCCTCACGGTGGGCGCCAAACTGTTTACCGTGAAAATGGTAATAATAATTAAATTTGATTTGTGGTTCTAAAAGTACGTGATCTATTTTTATGCTGGTTGTTAGAGCAATAGATGCTATGTGAAAGACTTAGAATCAAGATAAGAGCTTGAGAGCGAGGTGATAACCAAATCGAATGGTTAATAATCGGGGCCTCGAGCTTGCCTATTCAGGGCCTCGGGGTCGAGTCTGATACTTGGCTGGGAGCTGTCGATGGACGACTAACAGTTATAATAAAATCAATGACGACTCTTTATGTCCAATAATAGGCAATAAATGAAGAACAATGAATGGAACACAATAAATATGAACAATAAATGAAGCAATGAGATCAAGAGAGTATATTAGAGAATAGAGAGAATGTTCTTGTGTATTTAGTGTTGAACAACCGGTCTTTATAAAATGACAAGGATCCCCTTTATATAAGAGGGGAAATCCTAACATAGTACAAATGCTTTTATTACAAAGATATGGAGATGAGACAGCTAGTTGACGCCATGATTCGGGTCTGAGCATAGCTCGCTAGACTCTGTCAACTCTACTTATGCGCCTTGGGAACTCCCCACTTTTTCATCATAGCCATTGGGCTGCACTGCCCTGAGATTGAGCGTTGATAACCCTCGAGACCACGACCATAGTCTCGAACCTGTGAACTATGCTTACGAGGCATCAAAACAACGGAAAATTGGACCCTCCGATTTTACCGTATACAATTAAGAAGAAAAAAACTAATTTTATTTAACGTGTCCTTTCTAAAAGGTTGTGTCTTTTTAATAAGTAACTAAACGTCCTTTTACAAATCTATTTAACCTCTAATTTAGTAGAAAATTATACTCCAATTTAAACATAAAGGTGCACATTCTCGTATAGAAGAGAAAATTGGTTTATGAATTTATTCTCTTCAGTGAAGGTACATGCGTTTGTAATGCGTTAAAATGATGGTTAGACAACCACTATGCTTAATTCTTTTGTTATTACTAATTTTCTTGCTCATACCAAACTTCTTTTCGGTCTTTATGTCATTTATTGCTTGATTTCGGGTTGATTAGTAGATATTAATCCTTTAATTTTTAAAGTGACATTAAACTTTTTATCCTTTCCGCAAGAAAAACCCATCTGCTATCACGACCATAGACACTATTCTGAAGATGTATTGATTTAGTTAGGTTTTCTTAGTTGATTTTTTATTAGTTTCTCCTAACAGCCTTGTATCCTCTCAAAGATAAGTACAGACGTCTCTGTGCCAATCAGCAAGAGTCTACTAGACTCGCTCATGACTCGTGAGACCTAAGTGAACCTAGCGCTCTTATACCATGTTGTCACGACCCAAAATCCATTAAGGAGGTGATGGCGCCGCACACCACCGTCAGGCAAGCCAACAATAAATACTTAATTGGGTTCTCATTTTATTAATCTTGAAATCATACTTTCCTTCGATTTAAATAGTAAAGAATGGGGATTTATAGAGTAAATACTAATGCTTTTAACCTTTTCATCAGAGAATAACCCATAATCATCCCAAATCCCGGTGTTACAAGTGCATGAGCATCAACTAGGAATTTAAAGTAAAATACAATATCTGTCCGGAATACAAACTGGAGAGGAAAAAAATATATAAATACTCTGAAGAAGACTCTACCGGCTCACCTAAGTCCCCACATGCATACACGCCTCTGCTCTCACAAGGCCACTAGTCAGATATATACCTACACAAAAATATGCAGCAAGTGTAGTATGAGTATGTAAATCAACATGTACCCAGTAAGTACGTAGCCTAATCCTAGAGAAGTAGTGACGAGGGGTCGACATCGACACTCACTAGTGGTCCAATAAGATCAGGTATTGTAAAGAGGTAAATATGTATGAGGTAGAGTAAATAAATAAAATAAACAAGTATAAATCACGTGGTACAAATCCCCCTCTTTACGATGAATTCAAGCTCTCCACTAGATATTCCCTCCTTAACCGAGCATATATACAGATATAGTGGATCTCATCAAATAGATTGCCATAATTCAAATCCGGAAAATTCACAGATACACTGGCTTCTTGCCAAATATTATGCACGATTTCATGAGGATATGATATAGGAATTGTCAAGGCGTACGACCCGATCCAACAAAAAATACACTACCGAGGGTCGAACGGCACAAACCATAGAGGCATCTTTTAACATGCCGAGGTGAACGTCCCGGTTCCATGACAATGTGGTACATAAATCTTGTCGAGGCGAACGCTCTGATCCGATAAGAATAAGAAGGTTCGACGGGTCCTTGACCCCACACACAAATAAACGTGTGAGTTGTAATTTCTTTAACAAAAACCTTTTAATGAAACATATATATCACAGAAACATGTCAAAAGAGGAGTAAAATTATTCGGTGACTAATCATGAACTCGTGAAGTCTCTACAATAGCAAGCCCACACTCAAGTAGAAATGTAAAACAAATGAATTTAATAGGCGAGAGACTACTCAAATAGTACAACTATATCATGATGTGAACATAAGCCTATCCGGACAATAACATGAATGTATCTATGTACGGGCTCTCCTCACCTTGCACGTACGTAGCCCCCACAAGAAGTTGTACATATCAATATACAACATCTAGGGGTAATTTCCCCCTCTCATGGTTAGAAAGGAGACTTACCTCGTCTCAAAGCTCGCTTTTCAGCCCAAAGTAGTGCTTTCAATCCTCAAATCGATGCCAAACGACCCGAAGAGAGTCAAATGTTATACAAAATAGTCAATACATGATCAAGAGTTCACACCCTAACTATTAAAGTTTATTTCCAACTCAATTTGAGGAACTTCTAAAATTCACCTCCGGGCCCACGTGCCCGGATTTTGAAAATTTTCGAAGATAAACACTACCCATAACATAGTGACCTTAATTATATAATTTGCTCTTAATTCCATACCCAAATTTGTTGTCAAAATCCAAGAATATAATTTCTTTGTTTTCTACCAAACCCCCCAATATTCAATATTTCCACTAATTTCCATGCCTAAATCCTTATACCAAACATGTATTTAACTTGTAATAAGTGGGAATTACTTACTTTATATTTCTTGATAAAACTCCCCCCTTGAAACTCTCCAAAATCGCCCCAACCAAATGAAAAGTGGAAGAAAAATGGGCCAAGTCCCGATCATAAAACGTTCTGCCCAGTCGACTTTCCGCACCTGCGGTACACCAGCCACACCTGTGGCTCTGCACCTGCGTAAAGTACATCGTAGGTGCGGTTCCCTCCAAGCCAGGCGAATTTCGCTTCTGCGGCGGACCACTCGCTTCTACGCCTTCACACATGCAGATTCATTTCCGCTTTTGCGATCCAGCTCCCCCTCTCGCGTTCCGCTTCTGTGGAGCTTTCTTTGCACCCGTGGGCTCGCAGATGCGGAACATCCTCGGATCTGGGACAATCCAAGCTCCGTCCAAATGTTGCTTTTGCGACCTCATTGCAGCACTTGCAGGCTCGCACCTGCGGTCCTTTTATGCAGGTGCGATTGCACTAGATATCAGATGCCTCAGCTCATCATCCAAGTCCAAACTCGACCCATTGCCCATCCGGAATCCACTTGAGGCCCTCGAGACCTCAACGAATTATACCAACACATTCTAAAACACCATACGGACTTAGTCGAGGCTTCAATTCCCATCAAATATTGCTGAAACCATGAATCGCACCCTAATTCAAGCTTTAAAACTTCAAACTTCTACATTCGGTGCTGAAACCTATCAAATCACATTCGATTGACCTCAAATTTTGCACATACGTCACATTCGACATTACAGACCTACTCCAACTTCTGAAATCAGAATCAAACTCTAATATTAAATAGTCCACTCCCGGTAAAACTTTTCAAAAACCTTCAAATTTCTAACTTCCGCCAAATGACCCCGTAATGACCTACGGGCCTCCAAATCCACTTCCGGGCATACGCCAAAGTCCGGAATCATCATACAAACATGTTGGAAGTTGGAACCTTCAAATCTCGATTCCGATATCGGTTGCTCAAATTCCAACCTTAGTCATTTCTTCTAACTTAAAGCTTCCTAAATGAGAATTTTCTTTCTAAATCGACTCCGAACTTTTGAAATTACAATTCCGACCACGCATACAAGTCATAATACTAGAAGTGAAACTACTCAAGGTCTCAAACCGTTGAACTACGCGCTATAGCTCAAAACGACCGGTCGGGTCGTCACATTCTCTCCAACTTAAACATACGTTCGTCCTCGAACGTGCTAAGAATTGCTCTTGAGTTGTCCAGAATCACTATTTAAAACCTCGTGCACCTACCAGTGCTACCACAACCCAGTTGAGCACATAAACTCAAGCAAACCTTCAATTTCTACTTTTTATTTAATAAAATAAGCCTTAGAGCGAAATTCCAACATTTGAAGTCCTCTACCATGTCTGTTTCCAACATACAAACACTGTACCCATCACTACACGATGTACCAATACATGATTGTATACCTGTTTTGAATCTCCACTAGGCAATGCATAATTCATCTGACCATAATGACGTCCTCTGACAGTAATAGCCATAATTTCACGAGTTTACTGGCCACAACACACCCCATGACACATATAAGTCTTGTTCCAACTCTTGCAAAACTGCCACGACGGAAGAGATGTGTTGAAAATTCATAACCAATTGCCGAGTCAACAAATCATTGAGTCTCCCCTCCTGATAAGAACCATTACCTCATAATGAACCAAATAATGATATTTGCTCTCAAATATGCCGTATATAAATTCGATCGCACTGATCCTAGGTCTAAAAATATCGTCTTACCCAATACAAGTTGCTCAAGTAATAAACCTCATCAGACGCTGCCAAAAGTCTCATATGATGCCACTATAAGCCAACAAGCTACAACTCAAATGTGATACATAAGGAAAAGGAACTCTAGAAAGAACTACTCGACCTACGTAACTAATTTAAACAGCCAAAGGGATATTATGCACCTTCCCCGGAAAATGAGAAGCAAAACACACAATAATAGATATGGGAAAGTGTACTCAATATCACAATGTTGCGGTATGCAACCCGATCCATACATGATACCGTTACAGTGTGCAACCCGATCCAACAATGATACCCGTGGCGGCGTGCCACCCGATCCAAACAACATACCCGTGGCAGTGTGCCACCCGATCCACACATAATAATTTACAAAAAAATACCTACCGAGCTAAAATGCCCATACCTGTGAAATACCCGAATATCAACCACAAGCACGCGAAGTGCATAATAAAAATCCTAGGGAGATGGATAACGCCATACAGTTCGAAACTCAAGAACAACTAAGGTGCAATAAATGACCTGTATCTTGAGAGCCATCTTGCTCTCACAACCCCACAAATTACACGGGATCTCAATGCGAGTCAGAATAATCAAACCATATCACAACACACATGGCATAATATAGATTACAGGGAATAACCAATGACATAAATAACATCCAGGGCTCGAAGATTCTTTCGTGAACAGTGCTAAGCTGAAATGAGCCCATCCAGTCTGATATAGGGCCCACATTCACGTTTATATCCACCCACGGACCTCAAGCTAATTTTGACTATATCGCATTGGTCTAATAACCTTTCAAGGATACACACTACCCCTTTTCCCATGACACACAAGTACATCTATCCAATTCGGAACACACTTCCACAGTTCACAACTAAATGAACAGAGCACCTTCCAGGCCTAAACTCTCACATTAGCGATAGTACCATAATCTCCATACTTTTTTTCAATCTTCAATCAATCAAGTGACGACATGTCAGACTTATACAATATTCCCATAGAATACGCACCCACAACCTTCTGCATCAGGTAACAAAGTCTGTACATCCATACCACCGGCCAAACAATGTTGTCAAGCAGATCGAGAATCTGCAGATCACTACACAAAGCCTCTTATATAGGACACCAATCTCAGGTGATGCTAAAGACAACACCAACTCACTCAAAACATCTGAATACTTTTCCACTCATCCGAGCTTGTGACATTCTTGTTTACACTGAACTGCAACCTAGACCCTCAACTTCCAATTCCCATGCTACCTACGATACCTAATCGTGCCCATACACAAAAGTACAAGAATTTTATCATAACTCCTGAACCACTAATAGGGTACACACTTCCTCATGTAGAAACCTTTCACTTAACTTATTTTAAGGAGAACCATAGCAACACGCTTCTGAATTCCCATGATCGCAGAAAATACAATCCTCTAGTAGTGGTCTAACCATCATAACCCTTCCGAGATCCATCTACACATAACATGCCATAATACTCGAATGCCTCCAGATAAAATCAACTACGATGGCCGTCAAGCCCACACGTACAGCCAAAAATTACATGTATAACTCAACACGCTAAAGGAAGTAATCATTACCACCATCATGCCGATTCAACCCTTGACAATCGATCTGAATTCTTCTAATTTACTCTGGACTTGCCTTAGAAATAATAATAGCTCCATTCAAAATATAACGAACCCCATCCGCACTAATCTTGAGTGGCCCTATCTCACACGACCACGATGTCTCAAAAACCCATGAACCATCTCATACTTTCTCTACGTGCATGTATCATTTGCCTCGTATTAATGATTTATTTAACCAGCTTCAGGGAGAGAGAGTGTTCTCCAAGATTGTTCTCGGTTAAGGTTATCACCAGTTGAAGATCAGGGACACAGATATTCTTAAGATAGCCTTCAAGACCAGATATGGTCATTGTGAGTTCCTTGTTATATCTTTTGGGCTGACCAATGCCCCAACAACATTCATGCATTTGATGAACAACGTGTTTTGGCCTTATCTCGACTCGTTCGTGATTGTTTTCATTGATGATATTCTGGTGTACTCACGTAGTCAAGAGGAGCACACGGATCATTTGAGAGTTGTGTTGTAGAGATTAAGGGAGGAGAAGCTTTATGCAAAGTTCTCCAAATGTGAGTTTTGGCTCAATTCGGTGGCTTTATTGGGGTACGTGATGTCCAGCGAGGGTATTTAGGTTAATCCAAAGAAGATAGAGGTAGTTTAGAGTTGGCCCAGACTATCATCAGCCATGGAGATTCGTAGCTTTCTTGGTTTGGCGGGTTATTACTGTCGTTTTGTGTAGGGATTTTCATATATAGCATCAACCTTGACCAAGTTGACTCAAAAGGGTGCTCCTTTCATGTGGTCAGATGAGTGTGAGGCGAGTTTTCAGAAGCTCAAGACTGCCTTGACCACAGCTCCAATGTTAGTTTTGCCATTAGCTTCAGGTTCATATACACTGTATTGTGATGCCTCGAGAGTTGGTATTGGGTGTGTGTTGATGTACAAGGGTAGAGTCATTGCTTGTGCTTCTCGTCAGTTGAAGCCCCATGAGAAGAACTACCCTGTTCATGATTTGGAGTTGGCTGCCATTGTTCACATATTGAAGATTTGGAGGCATTGTTTGTATGGTATGTCTTGTGAGGTATTTACCGATCATCGTAGCCTCCAACACTTGTTCAAGCAGAAGGATCTCAATTTGAGGCAGCGGGGATAGTTGGAGCTGCTAAAAGATTATGATATCACTATCTTGTACCATTCGAGAAAGGCCAATGTGGGGCCGATGCCTTGAGTAGGAAGGTGGTGAGTATGGGGAGTTTGGAATATATTCCTATTGGGGAGAGACCTCTTGCAGTTGATGTTTAGGCCTTGGACAATCGGTTCATAAGGTTGGATATTTCAGAGCCCAGTTGGGTATTGTCTTGTGTTATTTCTCGGGCTTTCTTATTTGATCAGATCTGAGAGCGCCAGTATGATGATCCTCATTTGCTTCTCCATAAGGACAGAGTTCAGCACGATGATGCTAGAAATGTGACTATTGGTGATGATAGGGTGTTGAGGATGCAGGGCTGGATATGTGTGCCCCATGTGGATGGGTTTCGGGAGTTGATTCTAGATGAGGCTCATAGCTCGCGGTATTCCATCCATCCGGGTGCTACAAAGATGTATCAGGATCTGAGACATCATTACTGGTGGAGAAGAATGAAGAAGGATATTGTAGAATTTGTAGCTCGGTGTCCCAATTGTCAGCAGGTGAAGTATGAACATCAGAGACTGGATGGCTTGCTTCAGTAGATAGATATTCCAGGGTAGAAGTGGGAGCAGATCACCATGGATTTTGTAGTTGGACTCCCACGGACTTTGAAGAAGTTCGATGCTATTTGGGTGATTGTGGATCGGCTGACCAAGTTCGCGCACTTCATTCTTGTGTGTACTACCTATTCTTTAGAGTGGTTGGAAGGGATCTATATCCGAGAGATTGTTCATTTGCATGGTGTCCCAGTTTCCATTATTTCAAATAGAGGTACTCAGTTTACATCGCAGTTTTGGAGAGCCGTGCAGAGAGAGTGGGGTACTCAAGTTGAGTTGAGCACAACTTTTCACCCTCAGACGGATAGACAGTCTGAGCGCACTATTTAGGTATTGGAGGACATGTTGCGCGCTTGTGTCATTAGTTTTGGAGGGTCATAGGATCAGTTTCTACCACTCACAGAGTTTGCGTACAACAATAGTTACCAAGCGAGTATACAGATGGCTCCATATGAGGCTTTATATGGGAGATGGTGTGGATCTCCAGTTGGTTGGTTTGAGCCCGACGAGGCTAGGCTTTTGGGTACAGACTTAGTGCAGGATGCTTTAGACAATGTGAAGGTGATTTAGGAGTGGTTTCGTACAGCGCAGTCGAGACAAAAGAGTTATGCTGACAGGAAGGTTCGCGATGTATCCTACATGGTTGGGGAGAAGGTTCTACTGAAGGTTTTGCCTATGAAGGGCGTTATGGGATTTGGAATGAAGGGTAAATTGAGTCCTCGGTTCATTGAGCCTTTTGAGGTGCTTCGGAGGATTGGGGAGGTCGCTTATGAGCTTGCTTTGCCACCCAGCTTCTCGAGTTTGCATCCGGTATTTTATGTTTCTATGCTCCAGAAGTATATTGGCGATCCGTCTCATATTTTTGATTTCAGCACGGTTCAGTTAGATGATGATTTGACTTACGATATAGAGCCAGTAGCTATTTTGGAGCGTCAGGTTTGAAAGTTGAGGTTAAAGGATATAGCTTCAGTGAAAGTTCAGTGGAGAGGTCAGCCCATGGAGGAGGCTACCTAGGAGGAGCGGGAGATGCGGAGCAGATATCTTCACCTATTTGAGGCTTCAGGTATGTTTCTTGACTCGTTCGAGGATGAACGTTTATTTAAGAGGGGGATGACGTAACGACCCGGTCGGTCGTTTCATGAGTTACCGCTCTGTTTCCCCCATTTTTGCTTCTTATTGTCTTGTTCAGCTGTATTATGTGATATTGGATTTGTTGGTTTGGGTTCAGAGAGGTTTTGGAAAGAAATGAGACACTTAGTCTCTTGCGAGTAAGCTTAGGTTGGAAAAGTCAACCAGATGTTGACTTATGTGAAAAAGGGCTCGGATGTGAATTCTGATGAATCGGATAGCTTCGGGAGGTGATTTAGAACTTAGGAGCTCGATTAGAATGTGTTTTGGAGGTCCGGAGTAGATCTAGGCTTGAATTGGCGAAATTGTAATTTTGGCGTTTTCCGGTTGATAGGTGAGATTTTGATATAGGGGTCATAATGGAATTCCGAAAGTTGGAGTAGGTCTATTGTGCTATTTGTGACGTGTGCACAAAATTTAAGGTCATTCAGAGGTGGTTTGATAGACTTTTTGATCATTTGCGGAATTTAGAAGTTTTGGGAATCTTAGGCTTGAATCCAAGGGTGTTTTGATGATTCGATGTTCTTTGGGATGTCCGGAGGTTGGTGTAAGTGTGAATAGTGTAATGTGACTTGTTCGTACTTTTGGTTGAGGTCTCGGAGACCTCGGGATGATTTCGGGTGGTAAACGGGGAGTTTGGGGATTTGTTGGAGCAGCTTCAGCTGCCTATTTACTGTCATAACCGCATCTGCGGTTAGGGTGTCGCAGGTACGATGATCGCAGAAGCGGAAATGGAGACGATGCGGCGAAGAGAAGGGATGGCTGGAGCTGCAGATGCGGGATTTTGGGTGCACCTGCGATTGCGCAGGTGTAGGATTCTTAGCGCATGTGGTGGCTGGGCGGATAAGTGAAATCCGCAGATGCGCACTTGGGACCGCATGTGTGGGTCCGCAGGTGCAATAATTGGACCGCAGATGCGGTTTTGCTGGGTCAGAACATATATATTCCACCCTTCGGGAATTTGGGATATTTTTCATCACACTTTAAATTGGAAGAAGCTTTGTAGAGCAAATTTAAGGGAGAATTCAAGAGGGTTTCGTAGCGGTAAGGTCTTTGGTTTCCAAACGTGTGTTTATGATGATTTTTAACATTGTAAGCTCGACATCTATGGGAAAATCAGTAGTAAATTGGGGGTTAGGGCTTGGAAAATTGGAGACCTAAAATTAGGGATTTGAGGGGCCATTTGTGGTTGGATTTTGGTACTTTTGGTATGAATGAACTCGTGGAGGGATAAGGATTCCATTGATGTAAACTTTGTTGGATTCCGAGAGGTGGGCCCCGAGGTCGGTGTTTGACCAATTTCGGTATTTTGATGTAATTTAATTAATTTCGAATGGGCTTTGTTCCCTTAGCATATTTTGATGGTTATATACTGATTTTGGTTAGATTCGGGGCAATTGGAGGCCAAATCGAGAGAAAAAGACATCGCGGGCTAGAGTTTGGCTTGGCTTGAGGTAAGTAATGCTTCCAAACTTGGTTCTGAGGGTTCGAAACCCCGAACTGTGTGTTCTATGATTACTATTGAGGTAACGCAATGCCAAGTGACGTGCGTGTGGGCGTGCACCATGAGAAATGCGGCCTGGATCATTCCATGGCACCGCTTAGTGACTCTTTTATGTTGTTGTAATTGTGTGATTAAAATAATGAACTGTAAATAATGCTAATTATCATGTTAAGGCTTCACGCCAACACTGTTGAGACCCGAGAGGTCGTTTCTTACTGTCATGTCATTAGCTTCATCTATAATCTATACTCAGTCCTGTTCATGCATAGTATATCATGCCTCAGTCTCAATTATTGCTATTTGATATATTATATCATTATTCGGGCTTGTATCATGACATTTTTAGCCCGTGTGTATGATACTGGAGAGTATTGATTGAGTGAGGCCGAGAGCCTGATATTGATTGACAGTATGGTATCGGGGTGCACACCGCAACGAGATATTGATCATGCCTTCACTGGCATTGATATAGCGCTTGGGCTTAGAGAAGCCCCTCCGGAGTCTTTACACCCCAATGAGCGCAATTGATAAAATTGAGGGATGAATCTTTCTTGGACATGGATCTTGTCCGAAGTATCGGTATGGAGATGGATCTTCTCCTGGATTGGCCTGTTTCCTCGGTACTGGGTGACTTATAGTCTACGATGTGTATACATTCCGAGATGGATGTTTACTAGGCCGAGTTGGTCGTATACAGTGCCGAGTGGTTGAGCACTGTGAGTGGAAGTATTATACGTAATATTGATCATGTTATCTGTGCATTGTTACTTAGAGGATTCCTGGACTTTATACTCTATATTGTTCATACCACGTTTAATCACTGTTGAGAATTTACTTGAACTGTAAGCATGTCTACTTTTCTGTATAATTAACTATTGCAACATGTTGAGCTTTGGTTCATCACTACCGTTAGTTCATAGTTTGGACTTGTTACTTACTGAGTTGGTGTACTCACGTTACCCCTGCACCCCTGTGTGCAAATCCAGGTATCTCGGGGCACGGTAGCGGCTGTTGATCTTGCCAGTTGGAGACTTTCTGTGGAGATTGCGAGGTAGCTTCTTGGCGACTGCAGTTTCTCCTTCTCCTTTCCTTATCTTCCTTTAGTTTATTTGCTTTGGATATTCTCAGACCGTGTTGGTCATGTTATTTCGAACAGTTGTAGTTGTTCTTGGCTGATGACTTAGTGACACCCGATGTCGAAATTGTGTTTCTTTCCACTGGATTTGACTTCTATTTTTATCTTATTGGATTTCTGTTAAAATTATGATTTTCTTAAGTTTTTATTTGAAAAATGGAGTATTTGAAAACAAGTGGCTGGCCTAGTATCACGATAGGCGCCATCACGACATGGTTAGATTTTGGGTCGTGACACATACCAGCAATATTTCCTAAGTCCAAAACACCCCGTGGCCTATCCAAAACTGATTCGAGCCCTCGGGGTTCCAAACCAAACATGCACACAAGTCTAAGAACATCATACAGACTTGTTCGTGCGATCAAATCGCCAAAATAATATCTTAAACAATGAATTTAACACCAAAACTCATGAAATTCTCAAGGTAGTTCAAAATTTCCAAAGATCTGAATTACATCGAAACACCTCCATTTTCCACCAAATTTCACAAACACAACTTAAATATTATATCAAACCTGTACCGGGCTCCGAAACCAAAAAACAGGCTCGATACCAATGAGGTCACCCACTATTTCCATTTCTAAAATCCTTATATTTCTAGCAAATAATTTTATTCAAACATTCATTTCTCGGGCTAGTGACCTCGGAATTCGATTCCGGGCATACGCCCAAGTCCTATATTTTACTACGGACCTCCCGGGACAGTTGGAACACTGGTCCGGATTCGTTTATCCAAAATGTGGATCGAAGTCAACTAAAATCATCTTTTTAAGCTAAAAATTATTATTTCTTAATTTTTTCACACAAAAGCTTTCTGTATCGCGTCCGGATTGCGCACACAAATCAAGAAGCGATAAAAGGAGGTTTTCAAGGCCTCGAAATACGGAAACGGATTCTAAAACAAAAATGATCATTTGGGTCATCACAACCAACCTTTGAATTGTTTCTAATTCAATATATTTAGAGCACAAACCAATGAATAAGGTGTCAATGGTAATATTTTTATTCTCTTAAATAAATTGCTACATGAATTTTTCTGTTGTAAAAATTGAAAAGTCGTATTTGTCATCTCATTGTTGTGATGTTGTTTCTTCTTTACTTATGACGTTATAACACTATTCATACTTATGTGTCTAGACAATTTCAAAGCATTCTACAAGCAAACTTTCAAGCATTTACTTTGTTTATAGCATATTGTTTGATATTTAAAGAAAGAAGCAAAGTTTGGGGTCTACGACAAGGCAGGGTTACTCTACTAAAGTAAGTAACTGGTTCACATAAAGTTTTCATCTTTTTTTCCTTTTTTCTTTATTTGGTGTATAATATCTGGACTGTATATGTAAAAAATTTCGAGTCTATGTTCATTTGGGTCACTCAGAAATATTGTAGAAATTATGGTAATATAATTATTCATTGAGTGTTACCTGGATAAATAATAATTTTAGGTTTTTAATTTGGTTCTCAATTTCTATGTATGTATTCGTACTGATATTTCGGAATGAAAGCTTAGCTGATGATATGATATTTCACGTATCGCTATGTGAGCAAGATTTTGCTCTCGATTATTGCCAGAATTGGATTTTTAATAGAAGTTAGATTCTAGAGAAATATTTGCTTTTTAAGGGGCTAAGCATTTGAACATAGTAAGAGATTCTCTATCAAAAACTAACAAAGAAAGAACAAAAAGGAGTTTTAAAAAAAATGCTATCCTTTCCTGTGTCCAATTTCTTTCTAAAAGAATTTACAATGATTTGTTTGGCATTTGATAAAATTCATGGTTAAAAAATTTCTAAAATATATTTTCTCTAAACTGAATATTATAGTATAAAAGGGATATTTTATGTTTTCTACAAGAGTTATGACAACGATAAAACAAACCGAGATGCTAGGACAAAACATATACCAACATTAAATGTTTGTATCTCATAAAATAAAACTAATGTAATTATACATAAAATAATCAGTGTTCTAGTTGTGACTTCTCATAAAGTTTAATTTATAATTTTATTTCTAACAAAAGCTACTATTTAATATATACTTGTGATCACAATTATTTCGATACATTGATATGGAATACGTGTTCAGAGACTAGTTATATTAAAAGTGGGAAATCCATAACTTAAAATTCAAATTACACAAATACCCCTCTAAATTACTTAAATATTCTACTTATAAAAATATAAACTAATAATAATATTACACCCCATATTTTCGTGCGTGAGAGTACGTCGTAATTTAATTGATGTACGCTCAGAAATGAGATCATCTTTGAAAGTACATAAAGTAAGTTAATCATGTTAACTTGGAGGTTACCAATATTTAGGATTATGAGCTCCAAGTACCGAGAGGGTTGGAAGGCTTCGAAGCTGAACGAATTGAAGAAAATAGGTTTTGTCGAAACTTGACAAATTAGGAATGTTATAATATGTAATTTTAGGGTGCGGCGAGGGTACTCAAAATGATAAGGAGGTTATGTTATGACTTATTTTAGTCTTATGATAGTCGTGTGTTATGTTTTGAAGTCAAGCGATTTGTGGAATAAAAGTTGACAAAGATCATCACAAGTTACATTCACAAATATGCTGAAAAATCAGGTCAATTGTAGCTGAGTATTTCTCCCAATGTACTTGAAATTACAGGATGATCTACCTACAAAACTGAAGATGTATGAGTCTAGTTTCCAACGGATTAATCCATTCATTGATAAAACATTGGAGTAGAGTGATATTCTCATTTTCGCGAGACTGCGCAGATTGGTGGGTGATAAGTAAGTGCATCACCTACTTGCCAAAGGGAGAGGCCTCAATTAAATGATCCTAAAGTCAGCAAAGAGAGGACTTTTATGGGCCCAGTGTCACGACCCAATTTACCTTTCGAAAGGTATCGTGACGGCACCTAATCTCTACGACTAGTTAAGCCTAATTTTGTGAATAAAACTTAATTAAAAACACAATAAGTAAAGAAAACAAGTACCTAACTTGAATAACACAAACGATGCCACTCAGCATGTACAAAATATACACCCCAATGACCCGGAATGTCACAATAAAGTCACAAGCTTCTAACAATTACTGTAGCTCTAAGCAAAATTGGAAAGTACATAGGAAAACTTTAAACAATAGAATAGAAGGAGACTTTGAGGATCCTGCGAACACGGCAGAAATACCTTGTGGTCTCCTAGAATCAGCAGCAAGTACTATCCATGAGGCTGATAGCTCGTACCTGGATCTGCACACGAAAATATGTGCAGGAAAGGGCATGAGTGCACCACATTTGGTACCTAGTAGGTGCCAAGCCTAACCCTGGTCAAGTAGTGACGAGGTCAGGTTGAGGCTCTACTAGATTAAATATAATCAATTTTAAATGGTAAAAGAGTTAAATATATTCTACAATAACAGTTAAAGAAAATATTCGAAAAACTAAACAGTAAAGGGAGCCCTTGGCTAAGAACAAGGTAAACACAATGTGGAATCTCCTAAGATACCGTCCTATAGTTCTAGATGATTATGCAGTACAAGGGGATCTACCGGAATACGTCTGTAGTTCCAAAATAAATATGCAGTGCTGGGAGATCTCCCGAAATACGTTCGTAGTCCCAATTTAAATATGCAGTACAGGGGGATCTCCAGAAATATATTCGTAGTCCCAATTTAAATATGCAGTGTTAGGGGATCTCCCGGAATGCTTCCGTAGTCCCAATTTAAATATGAGATGCAAGATAAATGACAGGTATGGCATCAATTTATACAGTTCATCTAATCACAAGTAGGGAAAAGTGGTAAGATAACTAAGCATGGCGCATAGAGTATCAAGTAGACAATTAGATACATAAGCATGCTTTTCTAATCCAAGATAAACCATTTAGCATATTAATACAACATAATAGGAGGAAAAATAATTTATGATTCAATAAGAAGAAATGGAGTTAGAATTCCTTAATTAAAGAGGAAAACAACAACAAATTATAGTATTATGATCAAAATCGAGTTAGAATTCGTTACCCAATGATTCTCCTTCATAATCCCTCGAAAAATCGTCTCCCACCGAGCTCCAATTCGATTTTTGTGTTATGAAATTTCAAACCCTCAAATTTTCTATATCTGTCCAGCGATTTTCGCATCTGCGGTTCAGGGGGCCGCACCTGCCGTTTCACACCTGCGGTTTGGGCTCCGCATCTGCAGAATTTCATTAACTCCCCAGGCACCGCACATGCGCTCTCTTCTTTGCAGATGCGGTTCCGCTTCTGCGGTCCTTAAGCCACATATGCGACCACTGGCCTTCATGCCCCAAAACGCACCTGCAAACTCTTTCCTCACTTCTGCGGGGCCACACCTGCGATCCAACATCTGCATGTGCGAAAACACCAGAACAACCAACTTCAAATTTTTTCCTAAGTCCAAATCAAGTGCGTTAAGCTCTCCGAAACTCTCTCGAGGCCCCGGGACCTCAATTAAAACTACCAACCTGTCCTATAACCTAATGTGAACTTGGTCGAGCCTTCAAACCACATCACATAATACCAAGAACAAGAATTGAGCACGAATTCAAGCCTAAGAACGTAACATTTTTCCTAAATCTACAAGCGATGCCGAAACACGTCAAACCTAGTCCGAATGACCTCAAATTTAACACACAGGTCACAAATGACACTACAAACCTACAACCACTTCCGGAATTCCATTCTAAGCTTGATATCAAAATTTCCCCTATCGGTCGAAATCGGCAAAAATTTAACTTTCGTCAATTCAAGGCTAAATCTACTACGAACCCCCAAAACACATTTTGGACGTGCTCTTAACCCCAAAATCACTCAACGGAGCTAACAGAGTCTAGTGAATTCCATTCTGGATCCATCTTCACACAGTTCTAATTACGGTCCAATTTTTAAGGCTTAAACTCATAAATAGAGATTAAGTGTCCCAAAACTCTTCGAATTCCATAACTAATCACTCAGGCAAGTCCCAATAGCAGAAACAAACGTGGGGGAAACAATTATTAGGGAATCGGTGCTCTAACTCTCAAAACGACCGGCCAGGTCGTTACACCTATAAAATCATTGAATTAACTCATCTTTCAGACCATGAAAACCAGATATAACCCCTACAACTCCTCCCCAAAAATCTCACATAAACCCTAGAATGTTATGATGTAATACTAGTGCGGAAAACCTCGGACAACTTGCTAGTTTCTCTTTCTACGTCTTGTAACTGCATTGGGGAACTATTTTTTTATGAAAAAAACTAGGTTTCGTGGGTTCTACTCAGTAAAAGGTAAGTTTATGATTCTCCTTCCATCATCTATGCATTTGCGAATTGTAACTCGATCATAAAGACTAGACCTAGCGAGTTTCAAAAGAGTGATATGTTGTTTGTTGTTTTGTCACGGTTGGCTGGTTGTGAACTTATCTTTAAGTTGAATTCGTGGTTTGATTTTAGGATAAGTTTTGGCTTAATTATATACAGTTGTTTGTGTTGCTCAATTTGAAAGAAAAGACAAGTCAAAACGTGTTTTAGTAAACTAAAAAATTAGTTTTGAGTTGCTGAACTTCTGAGACTATTTTGTGGGCAGTTTTTTATTGATGCTAGGTTCTCTCATTTGCTATTATTTTTATGGAGTTTGGGAGGATAAAGAGTATGGATAAATACCACATAATGGCAGAGTGGTTGGCTGGTCGTTCGTCGTTATATTTTTGGGTTGCTTGACACTACTAGGGTTGTCGTTTTGTGTATGAAGTATGAACTGATTTGGGGTGTGTAGGCTGTTTTGTGGTATTTCGTGATGGATATTGTCACACCTCCTTTTTCACTACACCCCATAAGGGCATAAAGGAGTTTTTCCAATTAAAGGACAATCGGAACGGGATTTATTATTATTATTCAGAGTCGCCACTTGGGAGATTAATGGTGTCCCAAGTCACTGGTTGAATCCCGAACTGAGGAAAATTATGACTTTGTATTACAGTCCGCGAACCAGAAATCCGGATAAGGAATTCTGTTAACCCGGGAGAAGGTGTTAAGCATTCCCGGGCTCCGTGGTTCTAGCACGGTCGCTCAACTATTGTATTTGATTTTATCTGATTTTAATACATGCTAGCTTATGTGCCTTTTATTCGTAAACCGCTTTTATCGTTATTTTAAAAGAATTGCAATGTCGTGAAAATGCGTTTCGAACCATGTTGCAATCAATACACCCATGATTTTCAATACATTTCGACTCCGTTGAGATTTGGATTTGGGTCGCATCAATGCGCACCTGAGTTTAGGAACGTAATTTTATTAAAGTCGTGCTTAAAGAGCCTAGTGTATTATTATTTTGGAGAAAACCGTGAAATTCGCTGAACGGCCCTCCCGAATTCTAAATATTTTCATATAACATTATTGAGGGTCCCGTAATTTATGTGTTTTGTTTTACGAGGCTCGTCTCATTTTATTAATTACAGGACAAACCTAAATCAAGTACGATTTTCTATATTTTTGTTTCTAAGAATAAAGAAAAAGAGGCCCTAAATAATTGGAGTTACTTAAACAAAACATATTAATAAAGACCCTTTAGCAATTCTGGGCTCAAGTAATTGGCCGAATCCCTGCTGAATTGAAACCAACCAGCGAGATGGACCTTGAGAACATGCTGCCCAGTCTGAGTTCCCATTGCAAAGCGTGTGCCAAAACCTTGTGCTCAGCTTGGCCCATTAGCGAAAATCAGGCTAGATCAACAGCAGCATTGACGTACACGTGTTATAATTCAGGGTCTAATTTTGTGTTAACACACACGTGATGCACTTAACATGCTGAGTTTGAAATTCTATACTAATTCTATGCTAATAACGTTCAGCCCAGTTTTGCTTCAGTTCCTAATTAATAATACTTCCTAACTCATGTTGCAATTAACCTTAACTAATTATCCACAATCATTCATATATCCAATTATCAACTAAAAATGCAAGTCCAGAATCAATTTTCAAACTTATGTCTTTTAACAGAGTTAATCAATAAACTATTCTAGGCTAATTAGTGATAAGCAAATCCAACAGTCAAATTACACGTCCAGCTCTAAACTAACTCACAATTACCATTACTAAATACAAACAATGTGACAAGGATTACACTGCTAGTTATTAAGACGAGTGAGGACTGTGAATCACAAGATCGCTTTATGCTTTGAATAACTTTTGATTTTTCAAAACTTAACTACACCAAATGAAATTAAACTACAACATGTTTAACAAACGATCAAATGTCCCGAACAGTCCATGAGTTTAACAGTCCAAACCAATCTAAATCATTGTAAAACAATTTTACTTACAGTCCAAACTACTACAATCAATTATGATAAAACACGGCAATAACTGAAGCTTCCAATGAAGTTATACTTCCATTTCATTTCATTCCAACTGGACAGCTACATGATTTGAGATTCAGGACATATACCTGATATTTAGACCACAAAACAAAGAAGAGTTGGAAGTCAGCTGAAGAAACGCAAGAGCAGCAGTAGCAGTAAGCAATTTTCAGCAGTACAGAACAACAAACAACCCAGAAAATGAATCCAGAAATTCCAGGAAGGTTCAGAACTCAAATGAAACAAGCAGATTAAACCAACCCTTGAAATGCACTCAGTTATACTAGAAAGGCATCAACATACTTTCACAAAATCAAATCTCAATCAAACACAATCTAATTAGACCCAAAAACTGCTCGAATCAACCAGCAACCATTCTGAATATCAACAATCAAAGAGTGAACTAGAGGATGTGAATTAATAACTAGAACATCAACTTCAGTCTACAATTTCCAATGAAATAGTGATATTTTTTTATTTTTGATTTTTTGCTTGTTTTTGGTTTTTTTGAAATTTCAATTTCTACTTCAGATCTGAAAATTTCAGAAGGGGAGAGAGTTTTTTTTGGGGAATTAGATGGCTGAAAAAAACCCTCTCCATTAAGGCATTTAGGCATGCCTTTTATAGGCAGAGCTGAGGGCAGCCCTCAGATTTTCAGTTTTCAATGTTAATCCCTTACCTATTTATTCAATTAGTCCCTTATTTTCTAACTTGTTACCCAATTAATCCCACTAAAATTATTGAAATCTACATTAAAGTACCACTCTAGAAGGACCTAGAAGATTCTAGTTTCAACTACCATGTGCTGCCCAATCCTAAATGTCTAAACTACCCCTGAACTTAAACTAAAACTACAGCTATAACCAAGACAGTTTCTTAAGCTCTGAATATACCCCAATTTAAACTCTTGTTGAATCTATCAATTGAACTCGGAATTAATGACCAAACTAACTACCAAACGACGACTAATTACAAAACTTAGTAAAACTAATTAACAAATTGTCACCTTCAAGAGAATTACAAAAGGCAACCTATTCTTCATCAAATTCTATACAGCACCAGCGGAAATACAATATGACGAAATAAAACCCATAATACAGGTGATAAAGATAGGACTAACACGAGATATGATAATACCGGAAGAGATAAAGAAACAACCGGAGATACAGAAAATGGAGATACCAAGTTTCTATGCCAATAAAAGAATAATTGGTATAGCAACTATTATTCAAGAACTAGCTAACAATTATCTACAAGGAAATGCTATCTGGAGCTACTATTCCAGAGACCAGTTAATGATATATGCCAACTCAAAGGAACTACGACAAGGAGATATGGATGAAGTCCAGAAATGGATTTTATCATTATTAAAGCCAGAAATGCAACCAACTACCAGAGCATTGAAAAAAGAATTTATTTCAAACGAGTTATTAACAAGATACTGCAAACTAGTAGGACACAAATATCCAGACCACATATGTTCAAAGTGCAACGGAGATGATAACTATGTACCAGAAGTCCAACTAGAATGAAGGTATCAACAAGAAGACAAAAGAAGAAGACAGCTACTGGAAACACATAATGTAAAGTAAATAGTACTAGTCACATTCATGAACAGTAAAGGTCGTTCATGAATAGTAAGAGTCATGTAAAAAAGTCGTAAAGTAAATAGTACTAGTCACATTCATGAACAGTAAAGGTCGTTCATGAATAGTAAGAGTCATGTAAAAAAGTCGTAAAGTAAATAGTACGAGTCACATTCATGAACAGTAAAGGTCGTTCATGAACAGTAGGAGTCGTTTAAATTTTCTATATATTTTGTAAATCAGAGGAAGGGAGGACAGCCTCAGACATCCTCATACTCACCTTCTCTCTCTTATCTTCTCTCAATAAAATATTTGATTATATACAAACTTCTGAAAGTTATGGAGCATTCAAACGAGTTACAAAACCAGGTAAGTTTATTCATAATCATGTTTAACTAAACTCTTATATTCCTTATAATCTCTTGAATATCATAATTGTTTATCATGTTATAGTACTGTTATAAAGAACATCTTGAGAAAGTTTGCCTGTCTAATAATGCTGAGAGTAGTTAAGCCCAGACTATGCCATCCTAAAGTGGAAACCAGTAGGCAAGGAAGCCGTTTAGGGGAGTACACAGAGTTGAGGCGCTGTTAGGGTAAATGATTGAAGCATGAAAAACATGGTAGTGACCAGAAAAGATTGTTCAGTATAACTTATTAAAATATGATAAACTCTATGATAAACAAAGAGGTTAGAGGGAATATGTTTAGTAAACACATGATAAGGATAAATAATAAATCTAAATGAACAACCACACGTATTTATTAGAAGAAAATATTGACTACAAAATACTTATGTTATATATCTTTAACAGACTTAATAACGATATTAAAAGAAAAATTTATGATATTTTAGTTACTTTTGAAATAATATATGTAATGGAACAAGCATTTACAGGACTAATTGTATCACAAGAAATAGATATATTAGATCTATATGAACTAGATTTATATTCAGATTAATGATCACATATCAAGTTAATAAAATCCGTTTATAAATGAAACATAACACTTTTCATTATATAAGATTCTATAACACCCAGAAATGGAAACTTCTTAAAACCCTCAGTAACATAAATAGAAAAATAGATTGTGTTAAACACAATATTAAAACCTGCAAAGACATAATTAGATATAATAGATTACGTAATAAAGCTTTATTAACTATAGAAAATGAAATTGAATTCTATGAAGATAAACTTGAAAGTTATCAACACCGAAAAGAAATAAATCTGAGAAATATAGAAACCATGGATATATGTATCAACAGGTATACATCTCAGTATTAAACATGACCCCTCAAATTGGTATCAGAGCTATGGAAAATAAACATTTATATTAAGAAGCAAATCATGAAAAATAACACTGACATTAATAGTACAAACCCGCAAAACAGTGAAACAATTAAAATAACTAAGAAATCGCAGAAAATTAGAAAGAAACTAAAGAAACTATACATAGAATATGAATACTTAAGTATCACAAAAATAAACAAAGCTAGGCTGTCTAAATTAATCGATATAATATCTAAAACAGAATATAAATATGTTTGTTATCTAAAGGATAAAAGATGAATAAAGAAGAATTCGCACTAGAAGAGAAAACATATGAGAATCCAGAAGGATTAAAAATAACAATAATATTTTCCAACTTAGGAAGAAGATATAAAAAAATAGGAAATAACCTAAACTTAATGTTAGAAAAAGAAACTGTAAAACTAGAGGATAGTTTAACTGCCATGGTTAGAATAACAAAAGAAAACGAAGAAATAGATAGAAAACGAGAGATTAAAGAAATACAACAGCAAGCTAAAGAAAAAATACAACAGATAGAGGAAGTAAAAAACACTAAAATAACAGAATTAGAAAAAGAATTAGAGATGCTAAAACAGATGTATGCAAATAAACTAAAAGAAAAGGAAAAACGTAAAGAAGAAGAACAAGAACTAAAACTAACAAATGAGATAGAAAAGTTCAAATTACAGTTAGAAGAAGTACAGGAGAGTCCATCAAAAATAAGTATAAACGAAATAAATGACCAAAGTGATAAAGACACAGAACTAGGAGAAAACTATTCAAAAACAAGTGAAACATACACAGAACTTATAGAAAAAACAGAAAAGATAAAAATAAACCCAGAAATAAATACAGGAGATATGAACGAGGATAAACCAAGCATATCAGGAGTAAAAAATCCAAAACATTTCAACCCAACCTATTACAGAGTAAGTTATGATGCATATGATAGAAACAAAACATTATGGGATAAAAGGTTAAATAAGAAATGGGCACCAAGACAGATAACTGAGCAATATAATTTTTTAGATCTAGATTGTGTAGCAGATATAAATAAAACAATACAATTATGGATAGGATATATCTCAAAACAACTAATAGATAATAAAATAACAATAGCAGAAATACCAGGATATATAGAAAGAACATTAATAGGAACTGTAAAATTATGGTTACAAAATTTGTCAAGTGAAAGCTTAGACACATTAAGGAGTAATAAAAAACTTGACGGTACAACTACAACAACAGTTACGGATATATTAAATAAATATGAAATAGCAATAAGAAATGAATTTAGTAGTATGACAACAGAAGTAGAAGAACAAAATAAAGAAAAAATTACAAATAGGAATTTAATGACAAAATTAGCAATATGTAATATGTGTTATATAGATGAATATACTTGTGCATTTAGAGACTATTATTATAAAGGAACATATAGTCCGGATGAAAGTAAAGAGATAAGAAAATTATATTTTACAAAATTACCAGAACCCTTTAGCTCAAAAATAATAAAAAATTGGAACGAAGCAGGACTAGCAGATACATTAGGAGCAAGGATAAAATTTCTACAAAACTGGTTTATAGAATTATGTGAAAAATATAAAGAAAACATGAAAATGGAAAAAATATTAGTAAAAAATTTGGCATGTTGCAAAAGTAGAATAGCACCCCAATTTGGCTGCACAGATAAATATTACAAAAAAGAAGGAAAGAAAAAGAAATTTAAATCAAAATATTCAAAATATAAATATAGGAAACCAAGAGGAAGATATTATGTAAAAAATTATAAACATAAAAAACCATATAGGAAAAAGAAAAAACTAACAGAATGTACTTGCTATAATTGTGGAAAGCTAGGACACTTAGCCAAAGATTGTAAATTACCAAAAAACCCAAAGAAGAAACAAATTACCGAAATATTGATAGATAATGATAAATATACACAAGTAGAATATGTAGATTATGAATTAAGCAGTGAAGACAGCATATATGAGATATCAGAAAACGAGTTCTCTGAAAATGAAAAGGAAATAAACAAGGATATAGAAGAATCAGATGAGGAAAATTATGACTGAAAAAGATATACAAATTATACAACAAGAAGAACACCAAGATGAACAATCTTCAGAACAAAAAATAATATTTGACGCTAATATATTTGAACAAATAAAAGGAAAAGAATTGGATCTAAGCATAGACAAAATATTAGAAGTACCAACAATAAAGAATTGGTTTAAAAGACAGAAAGAAGAATACTATGTAGTAAGCCAAAGAGAACATATAATAGATTGTAAATACATCAAAGGTAAAGCACAAATACCAATTTTAAATAAAAGACTACTAAATAAAGAAATACAAGATATAAAAGCAAAAAATCCAATAAAATATGTACACTTAGGAGGAACGGAGATCCTAATAAAAGCATGTTTTAGGGAAGGAATAGATACCCCTATAGAAATATACTTGGCAGATGATAGAATTGTACAACCTATAGAAAAGAGTATAATAAGTGCCGTAAGAGGTAACTTAATATACCAAAAATTTAAATTTATAATAAGTGCTAACTATTCAGTAGCAGTAGATGATAAAAATATAGATAAATCATTAGTACTATACTGGAAAATGTCTGGAATAGAATTAGCACCAGGAAGTAAAATATTCACAGCAAGATGTAAAAATCTATATGTCTTAACAACAAAACATAAGATAACAGCTAAAAATAAAATAAATAAAATAAAAATAGAAAATCCATTCGAAAGAATAGTATCAGTTATAGACAACAATGATTACAGTTATACGGAAATGGACATGGATGAAGATTTAGAAATAGTAAAAGAAAGATTAAGCACATCAAAACGAATAAATAATGAAATGCCAGAAACGTCATCAAGAATAAGTACATCAAGAAGTACATCAAGAAGAATAAATTATACCACTCCACAAAAATTAATAGAACAAAAAATAGAAGAAATAAACTCACACCATTATTATATAACAGGAATAATGGACCAAAGAAAATATTTAATACTAATAAATACGGGACAGGAAGAGAATTATGTTATAAGAGAATTAATACCAGAACAAGAGATAGTAACAATAGAACAGCAAAATTCAGAACTACCAAAAGCGTTAAGAAAAAACGAAGAAACAACTGAAAAAGAATTAATTATTGGAGGAATACCAATATTAATAAATTTTAAAATATATCAAGGCGATAAAAACATTACACTAGGAATAAAATGGTTAGAAAAAGTCAAACCATATAAATTAGAAGATAGGCAATTAACAATAAGTTATGAAAATAAGAAAATAATAATAAAAAGAACTTTGATATAATGCCAAAGATATACATACTTGCCAAGATAATAGTAGAAGGATATTATAATAGATACTATACACCTATGATGGATACAGGAGCAGAAGCTAACATGTGTAGACATAATTGTTTACCAGAAAGTAAATGGGAAAAGCTAAAAACCCCTATAGTAGTAACAAGATTCAATAATGAGGGAAGTATGATAACATACAAAGCAAGGAATATAAAAATACAAATATGGGATAAAATACTGACCATAGAAGAAATATATAGTTATGAATTTACAAATAAAGATATATTATTAGGAATGCCATTTTTAGATAAATTATACCCACATATAATAACAAAAACACATTGGTGGTTTACTACCCCGTGTAAACAAAAATTAGGAGCAAAAAGAGTAAATAATAAAGTAAGAAAAACAACACCCTGGATTAAAGGAAGTGAAAAGATTACCCAAAAATTAGAAAATGTAATACAAAGCAACCATAATATAGAAATAATCATTTTCTCAATAAATAAAATAAAATTACTACAAGATAAATTAGAATTACTATATAATGATAATCCACTCCGAGGATGGGAAAAACATAAAACAAAAATAAAGATTGAACTAATAGATGAAAATAGCATAATAACACAAAAACCTTTAAAATACAATTTTAATGATTTAACAGAATTTAAAATGCATATAAAGGAATTATTAGACAATAAGTACATACAAGAAAGTAATAGTAAACATACTAGCCCGACATTTATAGTAAATAAGCATAGTGAGCAAAAACGAGGAAAAAGCCGTATGGTTATAGATTATAGAAACTTAAATGCAAAAACAAAAACATATAATTATCCGATACCAAATAAAATACTAAAAATCAGACAAATACAAGGATATAACTATTTTAGTAAGTTTGATTGTAAATCAGGATTTTACCATTTAAAACTAGAAGACGAATCTAAGAAGTTAACAGCATTCACAGTACCACAAGGATTTTATGAATGGAATGTATTACCATTTGGATATAAAAATGCACCAGGTAGATATCAACATTTTATGGATAACTACTTTAACCAATTAGAAAATTGTATAATATATATAGATGATATACTGTTATATTCTAGAACAGAGAACGAACATATAAAACTACTAGAAAAATTCATACACATTGTAGAAATATCAGGAATAAGTTTAAGTAAAAAGAAAGCAGAAGTAATGAAAAATCAAATAGAATTTTTAGGTATACAAATAGACAAAAACGGAATAAAAATGCAAACCCATATAGTACAAAAAATAATTAACTTAAATGAAACACTTGATACAAAAAAGAAGTTACAATCATTTTTAGGATTGGTTAACCAAGTAAGAGAATATATTCCTAAATTGGCAGAAAACTTAAAACCATTACAGAAAAAATTAAAAAAGGATATAGAATATCATTTTGACGAAAAAGATAAAATACATATACAGAAGATAAAAAATATGTGTAAAAAATTACCAAAACTATATTTTCCGGATGAAAAGAAACAGTTTACATATATTGTAGAAACTGATTCTAGTGATCACAGCTACGGAGGAGTTCTAAAATATAAATATGATAATGAAAAAATTGAACACCATTGTAGATATTATTCCGGATCATACACGGAACCACAATTAAAATGGGAGATAAATAGGAAAGAACTATTTGGATTATATAAATGTTTGTTAGCATTTGAGCCATATATTGTTTATAACAAATTTATAGTAAGAACAGATAATACACAAGTAAAATGGTGGATAACACGGAAAGTACAGGATTCAGTAACTACAAAGGAAATAAGGAGACTTGTATTGAATATACAAAATTTTACATTTACAATTGAAGTAATACGAACTGACAAGAATGTTATTGCAGACTACCTATCAAGACAAAGGTACCCAAACAGATGAAAGCCAAGAATCAAAAGACATATTTACAATCCTTACTACTCTATCTTTACAGATGGATGGTATGGGAAAAAGATTACAACAGCTAGAGGAAAGCAAGCTAAGTCAGCAGCATGACTATAAAAATGCGGAACTAAGTCAAACGGAAGACTCTAAACTTCCAGAGTTAGAAGGAGACGTTGGGAAACTCCAAAAAACCCATAACACAGTTGCTTTATATACAGCTGCAGGTACAAGCAAACAAGTTAACAAAAAGCCACATATCAATGTAAACCTAAACAACGTATTTGATAAGCCATTTACATCAAAAAAGCCAAGAGAAGCAATAGTTATAGCCCCACAAACTACAACCTATGCCAATAGCCTACACCACAACAAAAAGGTATATAACCATATTACTCAAACATATATTGAGAATATATATAAAATTCAGACATTCTTGAACCTAAACCCTAGATCAACTACTACTACAGATCCAACACAGGATTATGTAACCCAAAAACTACAGGGATATAATAGGCTTATAGCCCAGCCAAAAACAAAAGCAAACTTAGTAAAGACATGTTACAACTACGGACTACTTAGCACAGTATATACCCACGACGGAGAAGAAATAATTGGAATACCAGAGCTATACAAAGCATTTGTCACCTTCAAGAGAATTACAAAAGGCAACCTATTCTTCATCAAATTCTATACAGCACCAGCGAAAATACTATATGACGAAATAAAACCCATAATACAGGTGATAAAGATAGGACTAACACGAGATATGATAATACCGGAAGAGATAGAGAAACAACCGGAGATACAGAAAATGGAGATACCAAGTTTCTATGCCAATAAAAGAATAATTGGTATAGCAACTATTATTCAAGAACTAGCTAACAATTATCTACAAGGAAATGCTATCTGGAGCTACTATTCCAGAGACCAGTTAATGATATATGCCAACTCAAAGGAACTACGACAAGGAGATATGGATGAAGTCCAGAAATGGATTTTATCATTATTAAAGCCAGAAATGCAACCAACTACCAGAGCATTGAAAAAAGAATTTATTTCAAACGAGTTATTAACAAGATACTGCAAACTAGTAGGACACAAATATCCAGACCACATATGTTCAAAGTGCAACGGAGATGATAACTATGTACCAGAAGTCCAACTAGAATGAAGGTATCAACAAGAAGACAAAAGAAGAAGACAGCTACTGGAAACACATAATGTAAAGTAAATAGTACTAGTCACATTCATGAACAGTAAAGGTCGTTCATGAATAGTAAGAGTCATGTAAAAAAGTCGTAAAGTAAATAGTACTAGTCACATTCATGAACAGTAAAGGTCGTTCATGAATAGTAAGAGTCATGTAAAAAAGTCGTAAAGTAAATAGTACGAGTCACATTCATGAACAGTAAAGGTCGTTCATGAACAGTAGGAGTCGTTTAAATTTTCTATATATTTTGTAAATCAGAGGAAGGGAGGACAGCCTCAGACATCCTCATACTCACCTTCTCTCTCTTATCTTCTCTCAATAAAATATTTGATTATATACAAACTTCTGAAAGTTATGGAGCATTCAAACGAGTTACAAAACCAGGTAAGTTTATTCATAATCATGTTTAACTAAACTCTTATATTCCTTATAATCTCTTGAATATCATAATTGTTTATCATGTTATAGTACTGTTATAAAGAACATCTTGAGAAAGTTTGCCTGTCTAATAATGCTGAGAGTAGTTAAGCCCAGACTATGCCATCCTAAAGTGGAAACCAGTAGGCAAGGAAGCCGTTTAGGGGAGTACACAGAGTTGAGGCGCTGTTAGGGTAAATGATTGAAGCATGAAAAACATGGTAGTGACCAGAAAAGATTGTTCAGTATAACTTATTAAAATATGATAAACTCTATGATAAACAAAGAGGTTAGAGGGAATATGTTTAGTAAATACATGATAAGGATAAATAGTAAATCTGAATGAACAACCACAACCACACGTATTTATTAGAAGAAAATATTGAGTACAAAATACTTATATTATATATCTTTAACAGACTTAATAACGATATTAAAAGAAAAATTTATGATATTTTAGTTACTTTTGAAATAATATATGTAATGGAACAAGCATTTACAGGACTAATTGTATCACAAGAAATAGATATATTAGATCTATATGAACTAGATTTATATTCAGATTAATGATCACATATCAAGTTAATAAAATCCGTTTATAAATGAAACATAACACTTTTCATTATATAAGATTCTATAACACCCAGAAATGGAAACTTCTTAAAACCCTCAGTAACATAAATAGAAAAATAGATTGTGTTAAACACAATATTAAAACCTGCAAAGACATAAATTAGATATAATAGATTACGTAATAAAGCTTTATTAACTATAGAAAATGAAATTGAATTCTATGAAGATAAACTTGAAAGTTATCAACACCGAAAAGAAATAAATCTGAGAAATATAGAAACCATGGATATATGTATCAACAGGTGTACATCTCAGTATTAAACATGACCCCTCAAATTGGAACTATTTTTGTTATTTTCTTCATATTTTGTTCTAAAACAAATTAACCCCTAATTCATACTAAAATATGAAATTAGATCCTAAATGCAAATACATATTTTGTATTTTTCATATGAATTAAAATGCACAGATAAAATGCAACAACTAACAGAAAATGACATCAAAATTCACAAAAATTGTAAAATAATAAAGAAATTATTTTGTTTGAATTTCTGGGAATAATTTGCTTTGGGAAAAAATCACGTGCTCACAAATATAAGGTTGGAAAATGATGTATACATGTTATTGTTGTGTTATTGTTAATTGTTGGTGTTATGTCGAATTGGGAGGAAGTAAAGATTATAGGGGAGATGCTACCTGTTTTATTATAAAATAAGTTTGTTGTTCGTTGTGCGATAGTTATACCTCCCATAACTTGACCATAGTATTGTTATTATTGTTGTAGATTAAGGTGCAACGAGACGGGTTTAACGTGGTTATTGGACAAATTGTGATAAGGAGACATAAAGGGATGTTCGTATTCCTGACTTATGTACATTATCCTAGTCTTATAAGTTAGAGTATTTTCCCTTATTAGGATTTTATATTTAGTTTATTATTTTCTTCTTTCAACCAAGAGGGCAGAGAGTCTATATATATATATATATAGTGTTATAGTATTTTCACCACCACCGAGCTATATTCGATGGGCAGTCCCTTATTGGGCAACCTCCGATCAGACGGTAAGTTATATACCGAGCCTACTGTGGTCGAGCCCCTTTGAGAGAGCCCAGAATGGCCGATATATAGAGCCTAGTATGGCCGAATGCCTATGAGCGAGCATACTACGGTAGAGCAGTTACACATATCTAGCCTTATAGGGCCGGAAAACTATTTTACATGCTATATTAAGAGAGTTGAGTCAGTATCAGCAGGTAAGCATATCTTCAGATTATCTTTAACTTCTCGTTACTTTCAGTTATTATATTATCAGTTCAGTTTCAGATTTCAGTTATTTCGTTTCCTTACATACTTGGTACATTATTTTGTAGATGTCCCTTCTGTTGGGGACGCGAATTTCTTTCATGTAGGTCCTCATAGACAGCTGGATAGACCTTCCCATTAGACAAAGTCAAACATCGGATTTGCTTGGTAAGCTCCACTTTCTCGGGGTTACCAGGTCTAGACCTTGGAGTCCATTTTATATATACATGTTTGAGGGGTAGGTCGAGGCCCTATCCTGACCAGATACAGTCAAACTATCGCTAGAGGCTTGTAGACGAGTCATGTATATTTTGTCTATCACTAGACGTTCATTGGGCCTCTTCCCTACACAGTTTTTTATGCATATATATATATATATATATATATATGAGCTTTTGGGTATGTTTACCCTTCAGATGAGAGAGATGATATTTTAAGATGATTCTGAATATGGCCTCATCGGCTTAAGGTGAGGGTTACCCCTCCAGAGTTCACAGTTATAGAGTGATACACTCGGGCCAAATATGGCACCGGGTGCCGGAGATGCCTCCCCAGGTTTAGGGCGTGACAAATAATATTTATTAATGTTGGACCTAGGGTCTTCGAGTTGGGAAGTTCTTTGTCCGTTTCGATCAGATATCTCCACTCAAGTTAGTGTAAAATGTAATTTAAAAAGGGAGATGGCCATACCTTAGTATTGACGGGCTTCGAATCTCGGTGTGATTCAATCGTTTGTTATGAGGACTCGGTGCGACCCTTCATTTCGTTCAGTCGGGCGTAGCCGAGAATGTAACTTGTCATTGCTATTTTATTGTTTGCTTATCCTTTGGCTCCTTCGGTGTCATGCACCACAAACATTTCCTTTGTTGCATGCTGCTCCCCATATACGGGTTTTATTCCATCCCTTGTCGGAAATTTCATCATTTGATGAAGGGTGGATGGTACTGCTCTCATGCAGTGTATCCACGGCATTTTAAGCAAGGCGTTGTATCTCATGTCTCCTTCGATGACATGGAATTTGGCATTCTGGATTGTGCCGACCACATTGACCGGAAGGGTGATTTCCCCTTTCGTCGTTTCGCTCGCCATGTTGAATCCGTTGAGGACTTGAGAGGCGGGCACAATTTAGTCAAGCTGTCTGAGCTTCTCTACCACCCTCGACCAGATAATGTTGGCCGAGCTACCTGGATTCACAAGTACACATTTAATTTGAAATGTATTTACAAGGAAAGAGATTACCAGTGCATCGTTGTGAGGCTGAGACAAGGTCTCGATGTCCTCGTCGCTGAATGTGAGAGCATCCTCGAGTATGTAACCCCGAGTTCGCTTTTCTCTGGTGATAGATATTTTTTTTCTCATGCCTCCCAAGATCATGTGGATGACATGTTGTGGCTCATCCGTTTCGTTCTTCTTGGTCGCCTCTCTTTCCCGGAACTGATTTTTGGCCCGGTCGCTAAGGAATTCTCGGAGGTGACCTTTGCTGACTAGTTGGGCTACTTATTCCCGTAGCTGGTAGCAATTCTCGGTCCTGTGGCCATGCGTGTTGTGAAATTCACACACTAAGTTACGATTTCTTTGCGAAGGGTCTGATTGCACAGGCCTAGGCACCTGGTGTCTCTGATTTTACTGATGGCAAATACGATGTCTGAAACATTGACGTTGAAGTTGTATTCTAACAAGCGAGGTGCCTCCGTTGGCCCTGTGTGCCTATCAAATCCAGCTCTGCTGACAAGTCCCCTAGGATTCTGACCTCGATCCATTTTTCGCTCATTGCGGGGTATGTTGCGCCTGGGGGCATTTCTTCTATCTTCAGGGTATGGTTGGTATCCCTCTTTGTTCTATTTCGACTCTTTTACCAGAATCCTGCTTGGGTATGCCGAGCCCGAGGGGGCTCCCAATTGGTCCTCCTCGACCCTGATCTTCGATTGGTATCGGTTGTAAACGTCCGACCAGGTCACGGTGGGGTATTCAACCAGATTCTATTTCAGGTGCTTCGAAGCCACCGAACTTCGTTCATTCAGACCTTGAGTGAAGGCCTGCACTGCCCATTCGTCGGAGACCGGTGGTAGTTCCATTCATTCCTTCTGAAAGTAAGATACGAACTCTCACATCATCTCATTCTCCCTCTGCTTGATCTTGAAGACGTCGGATTTCCTTGTTGCTACTTTGATGGTACCACCATGTGCCTTTATGAAAAAATCTGCCAGCATGGCAAATGAATCTATTGAGTTTGGGGCCAGATTGTGATACCACATCATCGCCAAAGCTTCAGAGGGTCATTCTTCCATATCTGTTCCGATTAACCTGAAAACCAAACTGAGAATTGGCTAGTCATGCCCGAGAATTGGCGAGCGTAGTGCAAATGCTCAAAACGACCGGTCAGGTCATTACAGATAAACACTACCCATTACACCGTGAAACTCAATTATATAACTTTCTCTCAATTCCTTACCCAAATTCGTGGTCAAAATCCAAAAATATAATTTCTAGGTTTTTTACCAAAAAACTCACAATTTCCATTAATTTCCATGCCCAAATCCTTATACAAACCATGTATTTAACTTGTAATAAGTGGGAATTACTTAATTTGTGTTGCTTGATGAAAATCTCCCCTTGAAGCTCTCCAAAAGCGCCCCAACCAAATGAAAAGTGGAAGAAAAATGGGCCAAGTCCCGATCTTAAAACATTTTGCCCAGTCGACTTTCCGCACCTACGGTACACCAGCTGCACCTGCATAAAGTCCATCGCAAGTGCGGTTCCCTCCAAGCCAGGCAAAATCCAATTTTGCGGTCTACCACGCGCTTCTGCGCCTTCGCACATGCGGATTCCTTTCCATTTCTGCAATCCAGCTCCCCCTCTCGCGTCCCGCTTCTGCGGAGCTTTCTTCACACTCGATGGCTCGCAGATGCGGAACATCCTCACTTCTGTGACCTTATTACCACACCAGTGGGCTCCCACCTGTGGCCCTTTTTACGCAGGTGCGATTGCACTAGATATCAGATGGATTAGCTCATCTTCCAAGTTCAAACTCGACCCGTTGCCCATCCAGAATCCACCTGAGGCCCTCAAAACCTCAACCAATTATACCAACACATCCTAAATCACCATACAGACTTAGTTGAGCCTTCAAATCCCATCAAACAATGCTAAAATCATGAATCGCACCCCAATTTAATCTTAATAAACTTTAGAACTTCAAACTTTTACATTCGGTGCCGAAACCTATCAAATCACGTCCCATTGACCCTCAATTTTGCACACATGTCACATTAGACATTACGGACCTACTCCAACTTTCAAAATCGGAATCCAACCCCTATATCAAAAAGTCCACTCTCGGTCAAACTTCTCAAAAACCTTCAAATTTCTAACTTCCGTCAAATGACCCTGTAATGACCTATAGGTCTCCAAATCCACTTTCGAACATACGCCCAAGTCCAGAATTATCATACGAATCTATTGGAATCTTCAAATCCTGATTCTGAGGTCGTTTACTCAAATCCAACCTTAGTCAATTCTTCCCACTTAAAGCTTTTGAAATGAGAATTTTCTTTCTAAATCAACTCTGAACTTCCGAAATTCCAATTCCGACCACGCGTACAAGTCATAATACCTGAAGTGAAACTACTCAAAGTCTCAAACCACCAAACGATATGCTAGAGCTCAAAATGACCGATCGGGTCGTTACAAGATTCATTATCGATTATATGCTTTTCACGTTATTTGGAGGGCTGGAGTGAAGATAATATTTTTCCTACTTTTTGATTGGTTATGAATTGTTCTATGTGAATTTTAAGTGGGGGAAAGGTCATGTCAAAGGATATACTAAATTCTTAAATTTCAATCCAAATTTTTTATACTATATTAAAAGTTAAATTACTAAAATAACCTTTTCATAAAATATATTTATATTTCACAATAATAGTAAAAAATACCTGAGAGATATTGATTTAAAGATTGTATCTTTTCTAAATAGTTGTGTTCTTTCATCAATAATTAACTTCTAACGAAATTATTTGTCCAGAAGTAAAAAACTACAATACTTATTATTAAAAAAAACATAACTAGTATCTTGATTCGAAGGGTTGTGCTCCTTCAATATTAGAATATATTTTCAAATATTTTACTTCATATTATTTTATCACACATGATAGTAACAATCTAAAATGAAAAACAAATAGTTGAATCAATTATTGTTTACCTTGAAAATGGTAATTACAATTATATTTGATTATGTGATTCTAAAAATACGTGATTTATCTTAATACTAGTAGTAAAGCAATAGATGCTAAGTGTAAGTGAAGAAAATAAGAAATGCAAACCAATAGGGTAACAAGAATGGGCCTCGAGATAGTTAGAGCAGGGCCTCGAGGTCTAGATGGGCTAATAACGATGAACGATTGATGAAGGATCAATGATAACGATAGCCTCAAAGACGGCCTTTTTGCGATTAATGATTAACAATAAATGAAGAACAATAAATGAGCAATGAAAGAATAAGCAATAAATATGTAGAACAATTATTTAAGCAAAGAGCAGAGGAAGTTGTATTATATTCAATATGTTGTGTAATAATTCAGAGGGTTTGCAAAATGACAAGGGTCCCCTTTATATAGGTGGGAGGATCCTTACATAGTACATGTCTAATCATGATGGAAAATATTATTGGTACAACTGTATAACGGTTCAATGTGGATTTGTACTAGTCTTTGCAAACTCTGACAGTCCTCATCACGTGCCCTTGGGGGTCTTCCGCCTTTTCATAATGGTCGTCGATCTCCATGCTGCCTCGGGGTGCGTCATAACGAGTTTTCGATATGCCATGCCAAGGCTAGTGCCTCGAGAGCAATCCTTGGGTTGTGCTTCGATCCTATTGAGGCCAAGCTCGAAAGTGCCATGGAAATCATAAAATCGACCTTCCCTGATTTTAACCGTATATAGCTAGTCCTCACATTTCTTAGAATGAAATAACAAGGAACGATTTGAATTCTTCAACTATTCAATACATCCATCACTTGTTAGTTACACCACGTGATCGATTGATATGGCAAAAAAGGAACGTTCAAAAGTCACATTCGCACGGTTCTCGAAAAGCCTCGAATTGATCACATCGGTTGGCCATCCTTTGTGTTTCCCCGGTGCGCACTACTAGCCTTATAAATACCTCAATCCTCCACTCCTTATTCTCCATCATATATCTGAACTTTCAACAGCTTTCCTTACTTCTTTCCTGTGCTTGTTTCTTGCCCAATTTTTCTCTTTTTCGCTGAAATCTTTCAGCAGAAATGGCGAAGACTTCTAGAACCATCCCTCAGGGTGATAAAGCTTCTTCGTCTTCATGCTCATCAAAGGGCAAACCCATAACGCCTCCTAGTCTTGAAGAATACATGCCCGGACTCTGTGAGACATCCTCCAATTTTTCAATTGACAAGCCTTCTTCAAAACCGGGGCGGTGCGAAGCCATGTCCCAATACATTAGTCTAATTATCGATATCGAGAAGGTGAAAACTAAATGCCACTGGGGAGAGGCGGTGCAAGTGGAGGTGCCCTCCCAGGAGGAAGATATAACGGCACACAAACCCGGTTTTCTTAGTGTATATACATATCCTTTTACCTTGGGTCTGGTAGAACCATCCTCGTCGTTGATAGACCCCGTAATCCTTGACTTCTGTGGACAATACCGGCTAACGCTCAGTCAAATTCATCCATCGTTCTGGAACATCGGTTACATGATTAGGCATTTTGCAAACATGCTTGAGGGGGTACCTTTTACCCATGACCATCAGATTAGGATATGCAACCCCCAACTTTATCGAGGGGGCCTGATTAAGCTTCAGTGTCAGGCTCCGAAAGCTTTCTTTGCCTGTACTGATGAAGGCAAGGACAGAGGGGTAGATAAGTCGCTTTGTCCTGGTTAGGACCTCGGATTCAATTCCCGTTGAGAGGATGTCATTCCTTGAGGAATGGAACATGAATCGTAAGTGAATATGTTGATTAACTATTTTTCCAATTCCTCGGACAATTGTCCTTCCTGAACTAACTTCTTTTATTGGTATAGCCATTGAGTGGTACCCCGGTGCGGTTAAGGATCTTGCGGGCTGGGTTCGACAGCTCGATTCAATCTACCCATATGATAAGCGCGTATGGTGCAATCTGGCCAACGGCCGATGGGAAGCTAAAAGCCACGATGAGGTTTTTCTCCTACCGTACTTGAGCTCGCTATAAGAGGTACCCCTTACATTCTCAACTTTCGTAACTGTCTTTTGCGTTTGCGCAAGCCTGGGAGATGCCTCTTTGATGAGGGAAGATTCCTCCAGGGAGGTGGATACTTCAAGTCATGCCAAGGAGAAAAAGAGAAAAGGAAAATTGCCGACTAAATCCTCGATACCGAAAAGGGCAAAAGTTCAAAAGCCTGAGGTCGATCCAGCAGCCTTAACTTCAGGAGCAGCGGAGGGCCCCAGAGCTGGGGGTGGAGAGATAGATGACTTCCCGCTAGAGCACGAGTAAAGAGGAAGCGTGAGCGCCTCAGATCTTGTTGAGCCGATGGCAAATAAACTAGAAGTTGCAAATGTTGTCCCATCTCGAGCCGAGGAGGCTCTCGAGGATGGGTCAGCTGATGTTCCTGAGCCGTTTGAAGGCCAAAACATTTCTCGAGCTAAGGGGCTTTTGGTAGATGAGTTAAGGGATCCCGGTTATGAAGTTCCCCGAGGGCAAGGGGAAGCCCCGATCGATCCAACCGGAGTAATTGATATGGGAGATTCTTCGCCAGGTCCGACACTTCCTCCAAAAGGGATACAAGATGCCAATGATTGGGATATTTTTGATGCGGGGGCATCCCTCGAGGAAAATGACTTGATTGAAGGACTCCTCACTAGGGTCATAGAAAGACCTGATCTTATTGGCTCGCTCATTTTCGAGGAAGCCGAGAGGCTCCGTAAACAGGAAATCATTCATCGACTATGCTTTGAGCTTGGATCCTTATCTTCCTAATTTTGTTCTTTTATGCTTTCAATTTATAGTGCTTTACAATCAGGCCTTTGCTAAGTCCCAAGCCGAGCTAGCCCACTAGGAGAAAGAGTGCAGGAGGCTCTCATTAGAGGCTGACGAGTTCAGAGATCTTTCTACCAAGAAGGAGGAAGAACTTTGCGATCTTCAGGATCGTTTGGAGACGATGTCTCGAGAGTAGACCGATCTTGCCGAGTAGGTAATATGGTCTTCGCATGTTTTTATTTTCATGATTGTTTGAACTTAGTTTTTAACAACTTTGGGTTGATCTTTGCAGCTTGAGAAGAAAGAGGTCCTGATGAGGGAGGGGCTCAGAGCTTGGGACATTGAGATTCTCGAACTTAAGCAGCGTGTGGACGAGATGGCCTCCGAGAGAGATACCTTGCAAGGGAAGTTGACTTCGGTTGAGCATTGCCTTCAGGAGGCGATAGCAGATAGTGGTAAGTATAAGGATCTTCGTGCTGAATCAGTTGTCGTGCTATCCGCAGCCAAGTCAGAGGTTGTAAATGCGCTCATATCCTCGTACTGAAAAGATGTCGCTGCTGTAAATGCTTGGGATAGGAAGGTCTCTGAGGATGCCTAGTTTGAACTAGCCTGAGCCTTGGAACGTGCCCGGTTAGGATCCCGAAGACAGGCTCTCGAGGATGTATATGCAGGGGACATTGATTTGTTTGCTCAGATCGAGAAGGTGAAGGCCTTAGAAGAAGAGTCGGCGGCGTCGCTTACTTCTGATGAGGATTCAACTAGTGGCTCAGAGCGCGGTGGAGATGAAGAAGAAGTCTTCAAGGGGGAAGAGGCCGTTGATAACCAGGGTGCTGAGGGTCAAGTTGTCGAGGGCGCAGTTCTTAAGGGAACTCCATCCGACCAGTGACTCCGGCCAAGATTTAGGCTTTCTTTTGTTTCTGTGTAAGGGTCCCTCGTGGGCTTTGTAAACATCTTTCGCCAATATAAGAATTTCTTTATTTCGCCTTCGATTTGTGAAAAATTCAAGTGTGATTCTAATGATTAGTTCGAATACTGGATCTCAAACATCACAAACCCTTAGGTTATTAAATGTTTGATACAATGCTTCTTAAAGTCCTTTGTTACCTTTCTGACTAAGCTTGGGTTGGTTTGATGCAAGCTTAGGTCATCGAGACTTCCGAATCCAAATTGGGTGAGAGATGGGTCTCGTTGATGGTCCTCGATTGAGAGTTTTCTCGAACTAACCTTTAGACTTAGCTACCGGGGGTTCTTGCTTGATTATCTGAAAATAAGGATAGCCATTAGGCTTTTACAAATAGTCCCCGAGTGAGGGTTTTCTCAAAATTGAGTAGCCTTTGAATGAAGATTTGTTTGATAAACCTAAGGCTTTATACACAGTCCCCAAGTGAGAATTTTCCCGGACTCAGGTAGCCCTTGGGCTTGATAGTCGAGTGAGCGTTTGCTCGAACTCAAAATGAAGATAGCCCTGAGGCTTTTTTGGCTGGCCCTTAGGCTCTTATGCATTGGCCCTTAGGCTCTTTAGGCTGGCCCTTAGGCTCTTATGCTTTGGCCCTTACGCTTTTTTAGGCTAGCCCTTAGGCTCTTATGCGTTGGCCCTTAGGCACTTTTAGATTGGGTAATGACTTTTGTAGTTCCCCTCATTTTGGCTAATGACTTTTGAAGTTTAGATTATGCCTTGGCATGTTTTATGTTCGTCCGACTCTTTGCTGGCTCAAACGAGAACCTCGATTATTAGTCGATATATGACGATAGCTAAGTACCTCGGGAGGCTCACTCGAAAGTTGGGTTTTTGAAACCTTGTTATCGAAGGTTGATTGTTTTCGAAGCCCTTTTTTGTTAGGAGCTAATATTATCGAAGCTCCTTTGACTATGTCGAGGGTAGCTTGATTAACTGATTCTCTTCGAAGTATTTTTGAAGTATTTGGAGGCCTTTAATTTTTAGGGTGGCGATCGGACGTCTCTGAGCCACATTAGTTTGGTCCGAGCCTTTTGATACGACCATAGTCGATAGTCCCCGGGTGAGATGACCTCGGCGTCTATATCGAGGGTATGCCTGTTTAGGGGTCTTATAAGTTCGATATATAGCCTTGGTCTTAATATCGGGGTTATGTCTTTTTAAGGTCTTATAAGTTTTGGCATGCCTTGTTAAGGTCTTATAGATTTGAGGTTCCTCTCTGAGGGCTTACGATATTGAAGTTGCCTGATCGAGGTCTTACGAATTCGAGTTTTCGATGGCTCGAAGAGCGGACTGTCGGCGACAGTACCCGAGTGTTTGAGAGTTCGCTTTTGTCCCTCGAGCTATCTTATGATAAAGTGGTGGACTTCTTTGAGGCACAAAGTGTTTTGATGAGATAAAGAGGCTTCCTCAATTATTTGATGTATGTGTACATATTTTTTGCCTTCGGAGGCCCAATTAATCTACATGGACACGGTTCATTCGAACGTTTGGCCCAATAAATCATTATCCTATCGGGGTCCTCCTAGGCATAGTTTGAGTTCTTTGAAGAGGTGACCTCCTCCCGGGGTGATGCCCCCCAGTTGAGGTTGATCAAAGAGAAGCCTTGAATACTTGATGAGTTCTCCTTGGGTAGCATATGGATGTTGCCTTGTCAAAAATCATGCCGGTAAAACTTGTTCGGGATAAAATTCGGTCTAAGGGAAAAAGAGTGCAATGCATGCTTCAAAACCCAAGGTTTTTGAGTCGAAAGGTGCTTCGGCGTCTTTCGGCGGACACCTATAAGAAATCGGTGTGAGTCCTAAAGCAAAAAAGGGAGAAGATTATACCTTTAGCAATAATAGCGTTTGAGCATCGATATGTTCCAATTGCTTGGAAGTTGTTCACCTTCCATGGTGCCAAGTTTGTAGGACCCCTTGCTTACTATTCTGAGGATGTGGTACGGTCCTTCCCAGCTCGGGCCTAGCTTCCTTTCATTTGGGTTTCGAGTGTTGAGGGTGACTTTCCTTAGGACTAAGTCACCGATTCCGAAGTGTCGGAGGTTTGTTCTCCTGTTATAATATATCTCAATCCTCTATTTTTGGACGGCCATTCGGACTGGTGCAGCCTCTCGCTTTTCATCTAGTAGCTCGAGGGCTATAGTCATGGCCTCGTTGTTCGAGTCCTCAAAGTCATGCCAAAATCTAGCGCTTGGTTCTCTGACTTCGACCAGTATCTGAGCCTCAAACTCGTATACCAAATAGAACGGTGTCTCTCCAATGCTTGACTTTGAAGTTGTTCGGTATGCCCATAGTACTTCGGGCAATACCTCACTCCATTTTCCCTTCGCATTTTCTAACCTCTTTTTCAAGTTTTGGATGACGGTCTTGTTTGTGGACTCGCCCTGTCCATTCGTGCATGGGTGAAGGGTGTTGAAAGGATCCTCTTGATCTTATGATCTTCGAGGAGTTTTGTCACCTTGCTGCCTATGAACCGCTTCCCATTATCGCATGCAATCTCGGAAAGGATCCCAAATCGGTATATGATGTGATCCCAGATGAAGTTGATGACTTCTTTTTCTCTTATGTTCTTGAAGGTCTGTGCTTCCACCCATTTTAAGAAATAGTCAGTCATAAATAGAATAACTCTGGCTTTACCTAGTGCCATTGGTAAGGGGCCGACGATGTCCATCCCCAATTTCATGAATGGCCATGGTGATAAGACTGAATGTAGTTGTTCCCCAGGTTGGTAAATCATCGGTGCAAACCTTTGACATTTGTCACATCTTCGAACAAATTCCTTGGTGTCATTATCCATGCTATCACAATAGTATCCTGCTCTGATCACCTTTCGAACTAAAGAATCAGCGCCGAAATGATTTCCACAATTGCACTCATGGATTTTTCGAGGAACATAATCGGTGTCTCCTGGTCCCAAACATACTGCTAGAGGTCTGTCGAAGGTCCTTCTATATAGTTTTCCATTCTCGTCGAGAGAAAATTGAACTGCTTTGGCTCGTAGGGCCCTCGATTCCTTTGGATCCGTGGGCAGCTTCCCGTTTTTCAAATAGTAGATATATTTATTCCTCTAATCCCATGTTAGACTTGCCGAGTTGATCTCGACGTGGCCTTCCTTGATCACCGATTTGGACAACTGTACAACAGCCCTTGGGAGTATGTCATCTTCTTCGATGGGCGACCCTAGGTTCACGAGTGCATCGGCCTCACTGTTCTAATTCGGGGAATGTGGACCAGAGTCCATTCTTTGAAACAATGCAATATGACTTGTAGTTTGTCTAAGTACCTTTGCATCTTGTCTTCTCGAACCTCGAAGCTCCCGTTCACTTGGTTAACTACCAGGAGGGAGTCGCATTTTGCTTTGACTACTTCCGCTCCTAGGCTCTTGGCCAGCTCGAGACATGCAATCATAGCCTCATACTCGACTTCGTTGTTAGTGAATTTTGGAGTTTTTATAGATTGAATAATCATTCTACACGTAGGCAGTTTCAGAACGATGCCGAGCCCGGACCATTTTACGTTCGAGGCACCATCGGTGAATAGGGTCCATACCCTTGATGATGTGCCTGTCTCTAGCAAGAGTTATTTCTTTACCTTGGGCATGAGGGCGGGCGTAAAATCAGCCACGAAAGCCAAAATTTGGGACTTGATGGTCGTCCAAGGTTGATACTCGATATCATACCCTTCGAGTTTGATGGCCTATTTGGCCAATCTGCCTGATAGTTCAGGCTTGTGCAAGATGTTTCGAAGAGGGTATGTTGTTAAAAACATATAAGATGGCATTGAAAATAAGGTTTTAATTTTCAATATGCACTTATTAATGCAAGAGCTAATTTTTCTAAGTGGGGGTATCTGGTTTCAGCATCTCCTAGAGTCCAACTTATGTAATAAACATGGATTTGCATACCTTGTTCTTCCCGAACCAGCACACCACTTACTTCTACCTCAGATACGGCAACGTTTCATCTTCTTTCGGGGTGTGGAGCAAAGGCGGGCTTGAGAGATACCGTTTTAGCTCCTCTAAAGCGTGCTGGCATTTCGCAGTCCATTCAAATCTATTTTTCTTTTTGAGCAAGGAGAAATAATGATGACTCCGATCTGATGACCTTGAGATGAATCGGCCTAAGGCCACTATCCGCCGGGTCAGTCGCGGGACAGCCTTCACATTGTTCACCATTGTGATTTCTTCAATGGCCTTGATTTTGTTGGGGTTAATCTCGATCCCCCTATTCGAAACCATGAAGCCTAAAAACTTTCCTGATCCTACTCCGAAGGCACATTTCTCGGGGTTAAGCTTCATGTTATAATTTCTAAGGATATCGAACATTTCCTGCAAATGAGTCAAATGATCCTCTACACGCAGGGACTTAACTAGGATGTCATCAATGTAAACTTCCATAGATTTGCCTATTTGATGTTCAAACATCTTATTAACTAGGCATTGGTACGTAGCTCCTACGTTTTTTAGTCTGAAGGGCATTACGTTATAGCAATATGTACCATACTTTGTGATGAACGAAGTCTTTTCCCTGTCTTCTAGGTTCATTTGAATTTGTTTATACTAGGAATAGGCATCAAGAAAAGTGAGGATCTCGTGGCCAACTGTGGCATCGATCAAGCGATCGATGTTGGGCAATGGGAATAAGTCTTTGGGACACGCTTTATTCAAGTATTTATAATCTTCGCACATTCTTAATTTATTTCCTTAATTTAATCTAGGCACAAGAGGGGTTGCTCTAATGGTAAGCAACCTCCACTTCCAATCAAGAGGTTGTGAGTTCGAGTCTCCTCAAGAGCAAGGTGGGAAGTTCTTAGAGGGAAGGATGTCGGGGGTGTATTTGGAAATAGCCTCTCTACCCCAGGGTAGGGGTAAGGTCTGCGTACACACTACTCTCCTCAGACCCCACTAAGTGGGATTATACTGGGTTGTTGTTGTTGTTATTGTTGTTGTCTTGGGGACCACTACTACATTAGCCAACCATTCGAGGTATTTTACCTCCCTGATCGATCCTATCTTGAGGAGTTTTGTTACCTCGTCTTTGATGAATGCATGTTTTACCTCGGATTGAGACCTCCTTTTTTGCTTCACCAATTTGAACCTGGGATTGACGCTTAGTCGATGGGTGGATGTTTCTGGTGGGATCCCTGTCATGACTAAATGGGACCAAGCAAAGCATTCAATGTTGTCAATAAGGAATTGGATGAGTATTTTCCTGAGTTCGGGGGTCAATCCTATTCCCAGATATACCTTTCGATATTGAAGATGCTTGATCTAGACGGCCTGTTCAAGTACTTCGACCGTTGATTTCGTTGCATCTGATTCCTCGGGGGTAATGAAGGTTCAAGGAGTGAGGAAGTCTTTTTTGTTGTCTTCATTCGAATACTCGTAAACCACATGTTCCTCGGGAGTCAGCCCGTTTCCTGACTCGTCTTGGACGGGGGGAATTGATGGGTGCCACATCGTTTACCGCGAACAAATCCTTTGTTGCACGTTGTTTTCCGTACACCATTTTTATACCATCTTTTGTTGGGAATTTCATCATCTGGTGAAGAGTTGATGGTACCTCCCTCATATTATGTATCCACGGTCTTCCAAGTAAGGCGTTGTACCCCATGTCACCTTCGATGATATGAAACTTGGTGTCTTGAACTATATCAGACACGGTGACTGGAAGGATGACTTCCCCCTTCGTTGTCTCGCTTGCCATGTTGAATCCATGGAGGATTTGAGAGGTGGGTGCAATTGGTCAAGCAGTCTGACCTGCTCCACCACCTTCGACCTAATTACGTTGGCCGAGCTGCCTGGATCCACGAGCACACGTTTAATTTGAACTGTATTCCAAAGAAAAGAGATTACTAGCGCATCATCATATGGTTTGGATAAGGCCTCGATGTCTTCTTCTCTAAATATAAGGGCGTCATCATGTATACAGCTTTGAGTTTGCCTTTCCGCTGTGATGGACACTCTAGCCCGCTTGAACATGGGTCCCTGTGGGACGTCGGTTCCTCCAATGATCATGTGAATAATGTGATGAGGTTCTTCTGGTCCGTTCTTTACATGAAGCCCAACACCGTTGTTTTCATGTGAATTCACTGAGTTAGGCATTTTTTGACCTGAAATCAAAGATTCTTGGACAAGAAAGTGTGAAGAATAACTTGTGTTTTCAGAAAACCAGCACTAAAACAATCACTAATATTTTTAGCCCCACGGTGGGCACCAAACTGTTTACCTTGAAAATGGTAACTACAATTATATTTGATTTTGTGGTTCTAAAAATATGTGATTAATCTTAATACTAGTAGTAAAGCAATAAATGTTAAGTGTAAGTAAAGAAAATAAGAAATGCAAACCAATAAGGTCACATGGCTGGGCCTCGAGCTAGCTGGAGTAGGGCCTCGAGGTCTAGACGGGCTAATAGTGATGAACGATTGATGAAGGATCAATGATAACGATGGCCTCAAAGACGGCCTTTTTGCGATTAATGATGAGCAATAAATGAAGAACAATAAATGAACAATGAATGGACTGTAACGATCCAACCGGTCGTTTTGAGCACTAGCGTGTCGTTCAGTTGTTTGAGGCCATGAGCAGCTTCATTCCAGGTATTATGACTTGTGCACATGGTCGGAATTCAATTCCGAAAAGTTCGGAGTTGATTTGGAAAGAGAATTCTCATTTCGGAAGATTTAAGTTGAAAGAATTGACTAAGGTTGAATTTTTGAGTAAACGACCTCGCAATCGGGATTAGAAGGTTCCAGCAGGTTCGTATGATGATTTCGGACTTAGGTGTATGTCCGGACTGGGTTTTGGAAGACCCGAGAACGTTTCGGCGTCTATTGTGGAAGTTAGCATTTTGGAAGAATCTTATAAGTTTGGGTTGAAGTGCATTTTAGTGTTATCAATGTCCGTTTGGGATTCCAAGTCTGGGAATAGCTCCGTATGGTGATTATGGTATTGGAAGCACGATCGAAAGTGAATTCGGAGGTCTGTAGGTCATTTTGGAGTCATTTGGCTAAAGATAGAAATTTGAAGGTTTTTAGTAAAAAGACCGAGAGTTGACATTTCGATATCGGGGTTGGATTCCGATCTTGGAAGTTGGAGTAGGTCCGTAATGTCAAATATGACTTGTGTGCAAAATTTGAGGCCAATTGGACGTAATTTGATAGGTTTCGGCATCGAATGTAGAAGTTTGGAATTTCTAAGTTCATTAAGCTTGAATCGAGTTGCGATTCATGATTTATATGTTATTTAATGTGATTTCAAGGCTCGACTAAGTTTGAATGAGGTATTAGGACTGGTTTGTAGGTTTGGTTGAGGTCCTGGGGCCTCGGGTGTGTTTCGGATGCTCAACGGGCATTTTTAGCCTTGTGGGTGATTGCTGGTTTTCTGGTGTTAGTGTAGCAGATTTTTACTCTATACGATCGCATAGAGAGGAGTGCGATCGCATAGTGCAAAATTTGGAGGCTGTTGTTTTGGCTTATGCGAACGCATGGAGAGAAGTGCGATCGCATAGTGCATTTTAGGGGCTGCTAGATTTTTGGCTTATGCGCTCGCGGGGAAGAGTGTGTGATCGCATAGTTCATTTTGGAGGCCTTTGGGATTTGGCTTGTGCGATCGCGGTTGGAGGAATGCAATCGCATAGAAGGGTCTCCTGGGCAGTGAAGTGTTTTAAAACGGGTTTTGGCTCATTTTTATCTCAAATCTTTCATGGGGGTCGATTTTTGGAGAGCTTCAAGTGGGGATTTTCGTCATCTATGTCAAGGTAAGTTGTTCCTACTCATTACAAGCTAAACACAAGGTTTGTATGTGGATTTGGTCAAGGAAATTAGTAGAAATTTGGGATTTTTGAAGAAAGACCTAGAATGTGTATTTTGGATTATAACCACGAATTTCGGCATGAAATTGAAAGAGAATTATATATTTGAGTTCGTAAAGTTATGGGTGTGAGCACGTGATTTTTGCCCTATATGAGAATTACTCCCAAAAATTCTAAATAAAATAATTTTCCTTTGTGTGCAATGTTTGAATTTTCGTGGCACTTTTGGATAATTATTTATATTTTGTCTGTGCATGTTTATTTGTTAAATGAATAAAAAATATAAAAATACGTCACATTTTCATTTAATATGTAATTCTACAATTAGGAGTAATTAAGTTTGTTTTACAAAATGAATAAGACCATAAAATAATGCACGTTGCATTTTTAGCATTTAACGACCAAATTGTGCAATTTTATCGTTAATTGCTATTCAAATGTGCGATAATTGTTGCTAGGGATTAATTAGTATTTTTGATAAGTCAATTTAGTTTATAACTTAATTTAGAATTTTTAGTTTTATTAATTAGGAAGTAAAAGAAAAGAGAGCAAAAATACAAAGGAAATCGGAATTGGGCCTCTTCTTCAATTTTGAACCACAGGCCCAAATATACCCAACCTTCCCCTATGACCCAGTTCATTTCAAACCGGGTCGACCCAGTCCATAACCCAAAACCACACCCCACCCTTTCTATTTTCATTCTTGAACAAAAAAACAAAACCCTAAAGCTACCCGCCCCCTCTCTCTTCTTCTTCTCCAAGCTTCACCAAGAACCCCTCCCATGGCTGCTTTCCCCCCGTATTCCTCTTTCAACCACGACCACCCCTTAACCACCTTCATCACCACGCTGCCATGGCAGCCCCCCCCCTCTTGCTTCATCGTCCAACTCCACCACGACAAGCAGCCATCGTTGCTGCTTCGCCTTCGTCGACGTCCAGCTCTTCCAGCAACGGACTGCCCAACGTCACCACCTGCTACTGCCGCTGCTTCGTCATCTTTCTTTGGCACCAGCAAACCAGTCCAAACGACGAGCAGTTCCGTCAAATTAAAACAGTCCATCGTCGACGACCATCCTCGTACCATGGACGACCCAAGCAGCCATTTTCCAGCATCTCCTTCTTCCCGTTTCTGCTGTACGAAATGTTAACAGTAGCAGATGTGATCCAGAGAAGAATTACAAAAGTCACTTGAGGATGAAGTACGCCGGTTGACTCAAACAGTTGGGCAAACGGAAGGGGAGAAACGTGAAAAGGCGGAGCAGGTTGCTCGTCGTGAAGCTTTTATTGATGGAATGGAATCCAAGCTGGAAGTTGTCATGTCCCAAAAGCTTAACGAATCGGAGGCTACTAATAATCGTCTCAAGTCCGAAATGAGGGCTGAGATGGATCGGTTTTCTCGGGAAAGAAGGGAACTCGCAGAACAGATACAAGAAGTTGAGAGTCAAAATGAATGGCTACGATCTGAACGGGATGATAAAATTGCTAAGCTCACTGCAGAAAAAAGAGCTCTTCAAGATCATTTGCATGATGCCGAGGCACAACTTTCCCACCTGAAATCACGGAAACGTGATGAATTAAAGAGAGTGATGAAGGAGAAAAATACTCTTGCAGAAAGGTAAAGATGGGGAAGGTGATGAAATTACGTTCGATCGAGAATCTGTGTCGAGTACGCCGAGGTTCCGTTCGAATCCGGGCTTCAAACTAGTAGGTTTCCATTCTCTTGTCTCTTAATTTTCATTCAGCGAATTCATCTTCCGTTCCTTTTCTTCTTGTGTTTGTGTTCCAATGGTTTGGTTTGAATTCAAACCTAGACCTTTGTTTGTATTAGAGATAATTTGTGTTCATTTTTTTGTTTGAAGTTTGTTAGTTGTTCATCAAATGATTTAATGTCGAGTGTTCATTTGTTCTTGTTTAGGTTTAATCTAGAAGCGTGTTAGTTTAATCACATAATCTTTATGTTTGATGATATTTGGTCTGAATCGAGTTTCATGCTTAAATTGTGATTTGAGTCTGGTGAATCTTAATGTTATTCTGATATGAATTCGATTTTGAATGTTGATATGATTTTGATTGATTTGATTAGTCAATTGTTAGGATTTCTCACTTAGGATTGGTTATAGCTGATGGGGGTAAAATGGTAATTTCAATAATTTCAGAGGGGTATTTTTGGGGCTGAAAATTGGAACAATTATTTAATCTGAGTGCTCTGTCCACTAGGCATTAACAATATTAAAATAGTACATGGTGGGGGACAAGACATAAGTTAGTGGGGAGTTGATATAATTATTTAATATAGTGGGGGACAAGACATAATTTAGTGGGGAATAATGTAGTTGTTTAATATAGTGGGGAAAAAAGCATGCAAGTGTTGGGGTGGAAGAATATTTTCGGGTTAGTGGTTCAAGACAAGGGTCTTGCTATAAATAAGAGTCATTTTGACACAAAAAAGGGGGAGAAGGAGCTGGATATTGAAGAGAGAGGGAATTCCGGAAATATTAAGACTTCCAAAAAAAACATTCTAGAAATTTAAAGAGAGAGTAGTATAAACCTGATATACAATCTAAATATTCTGATATACGGATTCAGAAATTAAGGGTTAAACATTAATTAGTCTTTCAAATCTGAAAAGATTCCTTTTGCTTCCGTCCGTTGATTGTTGTTGGTGTTTCTGGATTTTTATCTTGATTTTAAGATCTGTCACTGGTTTCTCGTTGCTGGTTGTTACTGGTTACTGGGTGTTGCTGTTGTTGTATGCTACTACATTTCTGTTGTTCTTCCTTTTCTTCTGCTTCCAACATCAGGTACACAACTGACACGCTGGTTAATGTAAACTGAAACGTGAAGCATGAATATGAAATGAAGAGTTGAAGTTCTGAATTTATCTTAATTATATTCTGAATTTTATTTGTATATATACATTATTTAGCTTACTCTAATTAGAATCATGTAGTTGTTTAATATATATAATGGAACATCTGATGCTAGCTTAGCAGACGACTGTTTATGTATTGCCCTAAAATAAATAAATGGTGTAGTAACTCTGTCTAGTTAATTCGTTATTGTTGGATGATTATCATGTCTCGAAAAGTGTGTTAGCTAATTTAGACTATTCTTAAACATTCAACAGTTAGTTCATTAAACGAATAGATCATTTCGGAACTTGTAAGAATATTGTTTAGCTAAATACTATTGGTTAATTTCAGCATGTAAATGGTTTAGGATTAAAATTAGATTGCCAAGTTTTTTTTTTTAATTTGACAAACTGTGAGCATGCCTAGTATAATGTTACTAGGTAGTAACATGTGAATGAGATGGCCCGGGCCCAGTTTGTACCATACATATTGGGTCTGGGCCCGCATTGGCAACGGACTGCCCTGCTTGCATCATTTTCAGATTTTATGAATCATATTCGAAACCCAACTATAACAACTCAAGCATGTAAATAAATTAAGACCTTTTCTCTTTCATTTTGTAGAGACAAATTTAATAGAAAAAATGTAGGCACTTTAGGATTGTCCTTTTAAAATAAATGAGATGAGCCTCGCCTAATAAAACGCACAAATCGTGGGGCCCTCATAAATGTATATATTAAAATACTTAGAATACGGGATGAGCCATCTAGCGAACTTCACGGTTTTCCCCAAAGATAATAACGCGTTAGACTCTTTAGACACGATTTTAATTAAATTACATTCTTAAATTCGGGTGCGCATTTATGTGACCCAAATCCAAATCTCAACGGAGTCGGAACGTATTAACAACCACGGGTGCATTGATTGTGACGTGGTTCGAGATGCATTTTCACGACGTTGCAATTCTATTAAAAAATAATAATAAAAGCGGTTTAAACTTAATAAAAGCACACAAGTTATAACATGTATTAAAATCAGATATTTAGCCATTATAACAATTTAAGCGACCGTGCTAGAACCACGGGATTCGGGGGTGCCTAACACCTTCCCTCGGGTCAACAGAATTCCTTACTTAGAATTTCTGGTTCGCAGACTTCATTTGGAAAGTCGAATATTTTCCTCGAATTGGGATTCAAGATAAACCGGTGACTTGGGACACCAAAAGCCAAAACTTTCCCAAGTGGCGACTCTGAATTAAATAAATAATCCCATTTCGAATATTGTCACTTAAATTGGAAAAACTCCCTCACGCATTTATCCTTCGGGGTAGGCGCGCAAAAAGGAGGTGTGACAACTCTGGCGACTCTGGTGGGGAGCGACCCAGAATCTCTGGTTCAGGGTTTAGAATTCGAGCTTAGAATAATTGTTATATTTGGCTTTATTATCTGATCCTTATTACATGTTTGGGAATGACGTGCTAAATGTTGTCTTTTACCGCTTTGATATTATCTGAAATATATATAAGTTGTGCCGAAACCCTTTTCTTCTTACCTCCGGGAAGGAGCTTGCTGGTCAAGACTCTCTATTCTGTTAGTGTCAATACTTGAATTAAGAAAGAGGCCAGACAAGTTACAAAGCCGTACGATCTCGCGGGTCCCCGGTAGGTAGCCCCCTCCTCGACTCGAGTTGTCCGCTCGGGTACACAGTCTAGAACAAATACCCAGGTTATTGAACCTAGAATAACTTGACTTCATGCCGGATCCCTAGTAGGAACGTTATTTGCATCATGTTGCATCTGACTTAGGGGACTCAACACAGGGGTTGGGTCCGTCTAGGACAAGCAACCTGAATGAAAAAAGACCATCCTGCTGCATCCTGTTTGTTTCGCACATTTATTTGCTGCAGACTTGCGTGTTTGACCGGTTTCTGAAAACACTTATTGAAAAAAAAAGTAGTTTTAAAATCAAAAAAAAATGGTTTCCTCATTTCTAATATCTTTCATACAAAAATAAAAAGAAAAAATCAATAAATCAAAATCTAAAATACGGGTTTCCTTTATTTTGAAATATTTTTCCCAAAAATCAAAACGAAATAAAAAAAAATCAATATATATATATATATTTGTTCTTTTAAAGACTTTCCTTCTTTAAAAGTCTTTCTGTCGTAAATGTCAAAGAATTTAAAAATTAAAATCCAAAAATATTTTTATTTTTCTTTAGGAGTACTTTTGTAAAAAAAACAAAAAAAAAAGAAAAAAACTCGAAAATCCAAAATATTTTCTTAAAAGTGCCTCTTTCGAAAATTAAGAGGCGTCAGCCAAAATCCAAAGAAAATATTTTCTTTCTTATTTAGAAAAAGAGAGAACAAATGAAAATTCAAACAAAAATATTTTTTTTTTAAAATTCTCAAAGTTCCAATCAAAAGAAAAGGAATTTTTAGAAGTCTTTCTTTCAAAAAATAAAAATAGAGTCAAATTCAAAAATAAAAAAAAATATCCTTTTCTTCTTTTAAAGCATTTTTTTTAGGAAAATCCAAAAAAAACCTTTATTCTTTTAAAGCATTTTTTTAAAAAAAAAAATTATTCCAAAAAGAAAGAAAAAAAGAGTTAGTTTACTTATTCTATTCACGATCTCCCGAACTACGCCGGTTTGATTCTCGCAGGGTGTGAGATACGTAGGCAACCCTCATCGGGTCCAACCTCCCCTTTTCAGAAATAGCCCGAAATGTCAGAATTTTAATAAATGAGTCGGGTGATGCCGTTTTTGTCAAGAATAGCCGAATGTTCCCAAAAGGGACGCCGGAAGGCTGACTTTGCATAAACAGCCATTTTTGATCATTTTTGAATTTTGACCAATTTGCCCAACAGCCTTAGAATCCTCGTCCCCGAGGCTCTGTGAGGTCGTGTTCCCAATGTCGGGCCACTATTTTGAAAAAAAGAGTCATAAATAAATCAAGTGATGCTGTTTTTGTCAAAAATAGCCAAATATTCCCGAAAGGGACGGCGGAAGGCTGACTTTGCATAAACGACCACTTTCGATCATCCTTTAGAGTTTGGATCGGTTGACCCTCACAGCCTTAAAATCTTCATCCCCGAAGTGCTGAAAGACCGTGTTCGAAAATCGGATCTCTCTTTTCTAAAAATAGTCAAATCATTTTCGAGTCAAATCATTTTTGCTTAAATCACCTTAATAAATGTGCAGGATGAGCACAACGCAAAATGAACACTTTTCGATAATGACTAAAATCCCGGTCAAGTTGCGGCTATGGTGGAATGATCTAGGTGGTGAAGAGCAAGATAAGGTCAAGAAATATCTGAAAGGTCTCACGGGTTTATTGGAAATCCAGCCTCGGGGAGATATCATAAGAGCTTTGGTCACCTACTGGGACCCAGCACACAATGTCTTCCACTTCTTCGATTTTGAACTCACCCCGACTCTGGAGGAAATAGCCGGGTACATCGGAAATGTTGAAGTTCCATTAAGGTAAAAATACCTGGTTGCCCCAAGAGCTGTCACTATGCATCGTTTTCTAGATTCAATAAAGATACCCAGGACGGTCCATAACCCAGATTTGGCCGCATGTTTTTGTAATCCACGCTTCATATACGACAGATATGGTCATGTAGGATGATTCAACGACCCGGGTAACAAGTTATGCAACAAAGGCAACCGTCAGAAGTGGGATGAGCATAGACGAGTGGCTTTCATGATAACATTTTTGGGCCTTTTGGTGTTTCCGAGGAAAGACGGAAACATTGATCTGAAAATATCCGGGGTCGTCATTACCTTGCTCACTCAAAAGAAAAGCACTCTCGCGCCTATGGTAGTAGCTGATATCTTTCGAGCTCTCACAGCCTGCAAAGCTAGGAGGAATTTTTTCGAGGGGTGTAATTTACTGCTACAAATATGGATGACTGAACATCTCTGCCATCGTTCCGAGCTTTTGAGTCATGGTTCCTCGAAGAAAACTTGCATAGAAGAGTTTTACACGAGAACCAAGGAGGTCAGTCTACCCGAGGGAGTTACGACATGGACGTCATTCTTTCAGACTCTCACTGCCAGCCAAATACAGTGGACACTGGGATGGTTGCCTGTTGATGAGGTCATGTATATGCCGGCGGCTAGAACCCACTTTCTATTGATGGGACTTAAGAGCATTCAACCTTACGCGCCCTATCGAGTTTTGAGACAACTCAGGAGATGCCAGATAGTGCCACACGAGGAAGATCTTAGTGCTCAAGCAATTGAGATTAGCCTTGACGGATAATTTCCTGAAACAAAAGTCCGCCAGATCTGGAATGAATGCCAATGTTTGAAAGCAGATACTTGTGTGCAGGATCGGGCCAAAAGTGAAGTAGCGCCAGGGTACCTTGCGTGGTACAGAAGAGAACTTGAACACGAAAGGCCGACTAAAAGACCCCATATCCTGAATTTTGCCGAGTCATCACAAAAGCAATGGGATTGGTTAGCAAAAGAAAAAGGCTATCGTGCTGAAATCAGCAAATTGAAACGACAAATTGAAGGTCTAAAATATGAGCACAACGTGCAAGTTGCTACTGATCTGGGAAAAAAGAACAAATTGACCCAGGAAAACGAGACGCTCAATGCCCAAATCCAACAGATAAGGATAGCCGCTATTAACCAACAAAGGAGCCGGTCGGATGAGCGACTGATAAAAGGTTAAAAATGGAAATTGGTGAGTGCCGGAATGAGTCAGAAAATCTTGAGAATACCATAGCAAGACTCGAGGAACACTGGGCAAAAAGAACAGAAGAGCGTAACCAGTACCTGCAGTAGTTGAAAAGGGATCATAAGAAAACCATTGCCAATTTGAAGAGAAAGGTGGTCACTCTTGAGGACCGAGCAATTGAGCAAGCCCGAACCTTTGAAGCTGAAAATAGACGTTGCTACGATTTACTAGCCCAGATGGAAGTAGAAATTCAGCAGTGGCAAAATCAACATCTCCAGGATTCTCGGGTTTTGAAGGCCCGTAATGATCAAATAGAGAGCCTACTCATAGAAAAGAGGCAAACCAGGGATAAGATTAAGACCATTGCCCATGCCATCATTAGGAGGTGTCTACGATGCGAAGATACGACCCGCATTACCTTTTTCTCGGTAGTGTTGATTTATGTCAAGCAGACCATGTCTGAGCTGGAACAACTTGAAAGGGACCTCTCACCTAAGCCCACGGCGAGGCAGAACGATGCCCGCGGGCGCCAATTCTTAAAACTTTAATGTATTTATAGGTCGAGTCTGTATTCCCCGTCTTGGAGTCTTTTGTTTGTCTTCTCGCATCGGGATGTATCAGTAGTTGTTGAGTTTGTATTTATTTCAAGTCGGTTATTCTCCCTTTTTCAAAAATGTTTAGTTTGTAATGGATTGTTTTGATAATAAAAAGTGTTTCTTTATTTTTACACTTGTTTGTCTTGAACTACGCAAGATCTGATTCACGCGGCGTCGTGATACGTAGGCAATCCTCATCGGATTCGGTCACGTTTTTAACTTCAAATAAAAACAAAAAAAAAAGAAAATATAAATAAAAGGGAGTCGAAATGACGCATGCCATCAGTGCAAACATGTAGAAACTCACTTAAATGTATAGGTGCATCACACCCCAACGTGAGATTACCTGTCTGTTATTTGTTTCAAACTAACCGTTTGCTTGCTGCTAAGTTCAGGTTTTTAGAAAGGTGGTTTGGTTTGGTGGAGGTCTGGCCTCACATTCGTACTTTACGAGGTCGAAAGGAAGTGTTCAGCTGCCCGTCACTAAGTCGAGAGGAAGTATTCACACTTACTTCACGAGATCAAAGGGAAGTGTAGAGATGTCTTCAGAAATTCCTTTGCGGACAATTCCTGTCTCCGAAGAGAGTTCAATCTCGGTCATCCCAACTTCCGAATCAGCAACTGCTGAAGAAAACAGTCTTACGGCTTCGCATGTTGGAAATGTTGGATGACTGAAACAATTGAAAAGAGCCGCCGAGTGTAATCCCTGGATTCCCCGAGTTGTTCTCTAGGACAAGTAGGATTTCCAACGTCCCCATAAGTTATCCAACTACCCCATTCGGGTACCCTACCATTTCAGCCCACTCCACTGGAACACCCTCTGATTCTTATCCCCGTATGTCAACGACAGATGTGGCTACAAATATATTCACTGCACCGCCCTGTCCAATCGCGACACAACCCGCTACACACAGGCCTAATTTTGACTCTTCCTCATTCACATTTCAAGCACCATCCTTCTCGCTGGAACCAACTCGGTTTACCACCAGTACTCACCCTCAGCAGCCTCAATACGAGCTTACGCCTGGGCAAGACCAAAATCCCAAAGCTCTTGAACAAGACTGATCTGTGCATGTTCCCTCACGTGCACCTGCCCGTAGGGTTCAAAACACCGAAGTTTGAGAAATATGATGGGCATGGCGATCCCATTGCTCACCTCAAAAAGTATTGCAACCAATTGTGTGGGGCTGGCGGCAAAGAAGAATTGTTGATGGCATACTTCGGAGAAAGCTTGGTGGGCATAACCTCAGAATGGTACATGGATCAGGACATATCTCGATGGCACATTTGGGACGATCTGGCCAGAGATTTTGTAAGGCAGTTCCAGTATAATATTGACATCGCGCCAGACAGGAATTCTTTGTCAAACTTGAAGAAGAAACCCTCAGAAAGCTTCAGAGAATATGCTATTAAATGGCGCGAGCAGGCATCAAGAGTAAAACCTCCCATGGATGAAATAGAAATGGTCACTACTTTCCTCCAAGCTCAAGAATCAGATTACTTCCAAAACATGATGTCGGCCATAGGGAAACCTTTCGCGGAAGCAATTAAGATCGGAGAAATGGTAGAAAATGGGCTAAAAACGGGTCGAATTCTAAGCCAATCTGCTATCAGAACTACCTTCCAAGCCATTCAGGGTGGGTCTGGAGGAATAGCAAAGGGAAAGAAAAGGGAAGAAATGTACATGGCAGTATCGGGTACAAGGAGAAACTATACTCCCGGACCCCTTTTCCCAGAGAGGACCCTGCAGCACTATTACCCTCACCAAGATTTGGCCTATACTCCTCAGCCATACTCGGTCATGAATACTCATCCTTATGTCCGGCCACCGCAACAAGCCAATCAGATCCAAGCTCCACCTCCCAGAAATCAGCTTCTTACCGAAACCACTATAATCCACAATTAACCTAAAATAATTTCCGTCCTTGAGAACCACCTAGAAGACAAACTTTCACACCCATTGGTGAACCATATTCTACCATATTCCCAAAACTGTCCAGATGGGTTTTCTGCAACCAGTCCCTCAGACAAGGCACAATCCAGCATCACCTGCTTATAAAGCCGTTGTCAGGTGTGCTTATCATTCGGGAGCAGAAGGGCATGATACCAATGATTGTTGGACTTTAAAAAGGGCGGTAGAGAACTTAATAGAACAGGGAAAGATAGTATTAAGGGACGAGGAGGTCCCAAATGTGACCAATAATCCGTTGCCCGCTCACAATAATGGGCCATTGATTGGGATGATCTGTGAGGACAAGGAGTTTGATCCTGCCCTGAAAGCTATAATCGCCATTGTCGATGCAGAGAGAAAGCCTAAAGCAGCCCCGAAGCAAGAGAAAGGGGAAAAGAAGACTAACGTTGTCAAGGCTGAGCTCGAAAAGAAGGCTGAGACAAAGACGGAGACAATGTTGCCTTCGAAGAATGAAGTTCTCTACATTCCACGAGGTCAATCAGAGAAGCCACAGATTTTCGAAATAAAAAAGGGAATACCGATGTACGTGGCGAAAGGGGCCTATGTGGTTCGGGGGACGATTAAATCGCCTCGGCTGAATGAGCCAGTGGTTATCGTACGCGTGCCATAGAAGCCAATGACGGACCCGTCTATGGTACCATGGAATTATCAACAAACATTGGTTACATACAAAGGCAAAGAAATCACGGGGGAACTTCCAGAAAATACTTCTGCTGGAAGATATTCAGACATTCAAGAAGTGAACAATGTCACACGAAAGCGCTTCCCACCCAAGAAGCCTGTAAGCGTTGAAGAAGCAGAGGTTTTCTTCCAAAAGATGAATATGCCTGACTATGAAGTGTTGGATCAGTTACGCAAATACCCTGAACAAGTGTCTATGTTATCTTTGCTAATAAGGTTCGTCGAGCATCAGAAGATCCTGCTCAAAACTTTGAATGAAGCGTATGTGCCGGTTGAGACTTCAGTTGAACAACTTGAAAGAATGACGGAAAGGTTCTTTGCGGTTAATCAAGTTTCTTTTAGCAAGAACGATTTGCCTCCGGAGGGAGCAGCTCACAACAAGGCTTTACATCTGACAGTCAAGTGTGAAGACTACTACGTCAAGCGAGTAATGCTGGATGGGGGTTCGGGTGTTGACATTTGTCCACTCTCTATACTGCAAAGAATGGAAATTGGGACCAGAAGGATTCTCCCCAATAATGTCTGTGTACGAGCTTTTGATGGCATCAAGAGGGACACCCTCGGAGAAATAGACCTGATATTGACTATCGGGCCGGTGGAGTTCGAAGTAACTTTCCTGGTACTGGATATGGACACATCTTACAACTTTCTCCTCGGAAGGCCTTGGATTCATGCTGCAGGGGCTGTACCCTCCACTCTCCACCAAATGGTGAAGTTTGAATATGAAGATCGGGAAATTGTGGTCCACGGAGAAGACGGACAGTCTATTTATCGGGACCCATCCATCCCATATCTTGAAGCAAGAGAAGGGAGTGAGCACACAGTTTATCAGGCTTTTGAAGTTGTGCTGGCGGAGCAGTATGAAGAAGGGAGCCCTTGCCCCCAACCTTTCTTGTCCAACGCTTCAATCATGGTTGCTAAAGAAATGATCCGACGGGGATTCAAATCGGGAGAAGGACTTGGAAAATCGTTGCAAGGAATAACTAAACCTATCACCTTGCCTTCCACTAAGAAACTCTTTGGGATAGGCTTCCACCCTAATCCAAAAGATGAAGATTGGGAAAAGAAGAGAAAAAATGAGGGATGGAAGTTTCCTCAACCATTGCCACATTTGTACGAAACTTTCGTCAGACCAAAGTACATTAAAGAAGAAGATGACGAGGCCTTTACGGCCGAAGAGATTGAAAAAATATGTGGGTCAATGAGAGAAATGCTTTACGAAACTCACATGGTTCAGCTGGGAGAAGGAACAAGCATCGTAGAGGTGCTATACATGGGGCCAAATGCTAAGCTTCAAAATTGGGAGGCTACACTGTTCCCAGTCAGGCAGGAGTCAGGGTAGACTTGTCCTGCCACCTTTCCTGCATCACGGGTTATCCCAGGGTGTAACTCGGACGTTTTTCTTTAGTTTCCTGTATTTCCTGAAATATAAACCCTGTTATCTTCCCAATTCCAAGGAATAAATCAGTATTTCATCATTTTTCTTTATTCTTTCTAATTTTTGCCATTTTTCTTTTATCTTTTCCTTTCAGTTATAATAATGCGGCTTTAAATAATATGACATGCTTGCGGATTTCACGCCCAGATCCAAACGAGCTGTTTAACTGTGAAATATTGAACCAAGAACCGGAATATGACGAAGAAGAAGCTTTTAGGAAAATAAATCAAGAATTGGAACACTTTGAGAATAAACCTAAGCCGAATTTGAATGACACCGAACCGGTTAATATGGGAACTCTTGAAGAAATCCGAGAAACCAAAATAAGCATTCACACAGATGGGACAACGCAAGATGCAATGATTCAACTCCTCTTTGAATTTAAAAATGTGTTTGCTTGGTCATACGATGACATGCCAGGATTAGGTGTTGATCTAGTGGTGCATAAATTGCCAATTTACCCTGATTGTCCTCCAGTTCAACAGAAGCAGAGGAAGTTCAAGACTGATATCAGCAATAAAATCAAAGAAGAAATCACAAAGCAGTTGAAAACAGGAGTAATTCGGGTAGTCCAGTATACTACGTGGTTGGCTAATGTAGTTCCTGTACTGAAGAAAGATGGGAAAACTCGGGTGTGTGTAGATTATCGAGATTTGAATAGGGCAAGTCCCAAAGACAATTTCCCGTTGCCCAACATCCACATCCTTGTTGATAACTGTGCTAAACATGAGATACATTCTTTCGTAGATTGTTACGCCGGATATCATCAAGTGTTGATGGATGAAGAAGATGCCGAGAAAACCGCCTTCACTACACCTTGGGGTACTTACTGTTATCGGGTTATGCCATTCGGTTTAAAGAATGCCGGGGCAACTTACATGAGAGCCATGACTGCCATTTTTCATGATATGATGTATCGAGAGATAGAGGTGTATGTAGACGACATGATAATCAAGTCCAGGACTCAGGACGATCATGTTCGAGACTTGAGGAAATTCTTTGAGAGGCTGAGAAAGTACGACCTGAAGCTGAATCCGGCTAAGTGCGCCTTCGGAGGCCCATCGGGCAAGCTTCTGGGTTTCATAGTAAGCAGGAGAGGTATCGAGTTAGATCCAACAAAGATAAAGTTTATCCGAGATCTGCCTCCTCCAAGAACGAAGAAAGACGTGATGAGTCTATTAGGCAGGTTAAACTATATCAATCGATTCATTGCCCAACTGACTAGCACGTGTGAGCCCATATTCAAGCTATTGAGAAAGGATGCAGCAATCAAATGGACGGCTGAGTGTCAAGAGGCTTTTGACAAGATCAAATAATATCTTTCAAATCCTCCAGTTTTGGTCCCGCCAGAGCCAGAGAGACCCCTGTTCTTGTATCTAACGGTCTTGGAAAATTCTTTCGGTTGTGTCCTCGGACAACATGACATAACTGGAAAGAAAGAGCAGGCGATCTATTACTTAAGGAAGAAGTTCACCAGCTATGAGGCCAAATACACTTTGTTGGAAAGAACGTGTTGTGCTTTGACGTGGGTTGCTCAAAAATTGAGACATTATCTCCAAGCTCATACTACTTACCTCATAACCAGGTTGGATCCTTTGAAGTACATATTCTAGAAACCAATGCCTACTGGGAGACTAGCAAAGTGGCAAATCTTGCTTACTGAATTCGACATAGTCTATGTCACTCGCACGGCAATGAAAGCCCAGGCGTTAGCAAATCATTTGGCTGAGAACCCGATTGATGATGAGTACCAACCATTGAGTACTTATTTTCCAGATGAAGAGATAAACACCATAGGAGTAGTCTCGGAAGACGCTCATGCTTGGAAGATGTTCTTTGATGGGGCTGTAAATGCCAAAGGTGTAGGAATTGGGGCAATCTTGATCTCACCCACTGGTCAACACTATCCGGCCACAGCTAGGCTTCGTTTCTTTTGCACGAACAATACAGCTGAGTATGAAGCCTGCATAATGGGCATGAATATGGCGATCGATCAAGATGTTGAAGATTTGTTGATTATGGGGGATTCTGATCTGATTATTCGACAAGCCCAGGGTGAATGGGAAACTCGAGATGTCAAGCTTATTCCTTATCGGCAGCACGTGGAGGATCTCAGCAAGTGATTCAAATCAATAGAGTTCAGGTATATCCCGCGGTGTCACAATGAACTAGCCGATGCACTTGCCACCTTAGCTTCAATATTACCTTACCCAGGCAATGCCCACATCAATCCCTTGGAAATCCAAATCAGGGAAAGACACGGTTACTGTAATGTAATCGAGGCAGGACCAAATACCCAGCCATGGTACCATGATGTTAATAGGTTCTTGAAAACACAAGAATACCCCAAACATGCTACTGGAGATCAAAAGAGAACTATTAGGCGGCATGCGAGTGGATTCTTTTTGAGCGGCGAAGTATTGTATAAAAGAACCCCGGATCTCAATTTATTGAGATGTGTTGACGTCGAAGAGGCTGGAAGAATCATGCATGAGGTACACGTGGGAGTATGCGGGCCCCACATGAACGGGTATGTTTTAGCAAAGAAAATCCTTCGAGCGGGTTATTACTGGATTACCATGGAAAAGGACTATTTTAGTTTCGTTTGAAAGTGTCATCAGTGTCAGGTGAACGGTGATTTGATTCATGCACCTCCCACAGAACTGCATCCCATGTCTGCACCTTGGCCATTTGTTGCTTGGGGCATGGACGTCATTGGGCCAATCGAGCCAAAAGCCTCAAATGGACACAGATTCATATTGGTCGCTATTGATTACTTCACAAAATGGGTCGAAGCTGTCACTCTAAAATCGGTCACGATGAAAGTCGTGGTGGATTTTGTACATTTAAATCTTATCTGTCGTTTCGGTATTCCTGCAACTATCATCACGGATAACGCAGCAAACCTGAATAGTCACTTGATGGAGGATGTATGCGAACAGTTCAAAATAACGCATAGCAACTCCACTCCTTATCGGCCCAAGGCCAATGGCACTGTTGAAGCAACAAACAAAAACATCAAGAAGATTTTGAGGAAGACAATCCATATTTCCAGACAATGGCATGAACAGTTACCTTTTGCCTTGCTGGGATATCGCACTACAGTACGCACATCAGTAGGGGCAACCCCATACTTGTTAGTTTATGGGACCAAGGCTGTGATACCGGCAGAGGTAGAAATTCCTTCGCTCCGAACCATTGTTTAAGCAGAGATTGAAGATAAAGAATGGTTTAAGACTCGATTGGAGCAGTTGACCTTAATTGATGAAAAGCGAATGGTTGCGGTCTGTCACGGGCAGTTGTCCCAACAAAGAATAGCCCGTGCTTACAACAAGAAGGTGCGACCCAGGAATTTTGAAGTAGGTCAACTAGTGTTAAGACGCATTCTTCCACATCACCAGGAAGCGAAAGGAAAATTTGCTCCTAATTGGAAAGGTCCATACATCATCAGGAAGATATTGCCAAGAGGAGCGTTGTATCTGGGTGATATTGAAGGAAATGATCCTGAAACAGCTGTGAACGCGGATGCAGTCAAAAGGTACTATGTCTGAGTTTACTTCAGTGATGTGTTGGCACATTTGAGATGATGAAGGCTTTATTCCCGCTACCCAAACACTATCAACTCTTTCTACAAAACCTTTTGAGCCGGTTACATTTCTTTGGCTACCCTCTTTGGAATCCAAAAAAAAACAACAATTGATTTGCCTGAACTACGTCTGACTTGATTTCGAAAGGATACGTAGGCAGCCTCTCTCTGGGGTTCAGTCACACCAAAATAAAAATCCAAATACCCTTAAAATGAAACCGGGGCAGATGTTATAATGGGCCCGCGGTAATCCTGTTTTGAATGGTTCCAAAGTTGTGAGGCAAGAAAAGGTTACAGCTACTTCGATCCGAGGTAAGAAAATGAGAGAAATAAAACGAGAGAGTCTTATTGGTGAAAACCCACTCGGGCACTGTAAGGCAATGGCGAGCAGAGAAATCAAAAATGAGAGAGCTTGTTTAGTAAAAACTCGCAAAGAGTACTATCGGGCGATGGTGAGAAGAGAAATGAGAGAGGTCGACTAGCGAAAACCCGCAAAGGGCGCTGTCGGCCGAAAAGGTGATTTCACCACAGAAAGTTCTGGCAAGGTTCCCTGGTAGGGAAACATATATCCGTTTTTGGTTCATGAGGAAATGCAAGATCGTGAGGTTCGGGCATCCTGTCCAAAAGGCATGTCATGTCAGTTTAAAGCCAGCATGCACCTCAGATAAGTCCTTCTTTTCCTCGAAAGGGACGCTTCTCTTTTAAATTCGTTTCTTCACTCTTTGTTTACCTTTCCTTGAATCCCTTTCAGTTTAACCCTAAATTCCAAATGCATTAGAAAGAAAATTTGGCAGGACCGGTTTCACAGAGCTCCATCTAGCAAGAAGTGAAGAAAGTACCCAGCCTTAGTGGTGCTTCAGTCCAATCCCGACTGATCATGATGTTGATTACCTCCAAAGTAAAGGCATTAAAAAAAAGAAAAAGTCCCCACTGAGATCTACCTTAGTAAAAATCCCCAAGCAGAATGAGATGGAAGAACCAAAGCCTTACACAGGCGAATCATCATGAAATCCTGAAATCCGAGTCTTATCAGTTCGAAAGGGGGTCGCTTTTAAAGCCAATCAATAGCGAAGTTTCGCAACAGAAATGAGGCCGGGCCCAAGCAATTGGAATGATCAAGGCCACCGAACCAACCACCGTTTTCAAACTGACAATTGTTCTTTGTTTGGAGAATTGAAACAGGTGCAATCCAAAGCAACCGTGCAAGAAGCAGGTGCAACCAAAAGGGAAAGAAATGCACAAGTGCAAGAAACAGCTTTGCAGCAAGGAATCAACCCAAAAGGGAAGTTTCCTCCAAATTCTTTCCTGCATTTTTACTGAACAAAAAAAAGTAAAAAATAAAAAAAATAAAAACGAAAAGAGAAATAAGAAGAAAATTCCAAAAAAAAGGGTTAGTTTAGAATCCCCAATATCAACCTATTTTTCGCCAACATTAGGGATCCAATCCCTGAGTTGAAATTTTAGACATAGGGCCTCCATTCCCTAGTCATCTTTGCCAACATTAGGGCTCCAATCCCTAAGTTGATATTTTAGACATAGGGTCTCCATTCCCTAGTCGTCTTTTGCCAACATTAGGGCTCCAATCCCTAAGTTGAGATTTTAGACATAGGGCCTCCATTCCCTAGTCGCCTTTTGCCAACATTAGGGCTCCAATCCCTAAGTTGAGATTTTAGACATAGGGCCTCCATTCCCTAGTCACCTTTGCCAACATTAGGGCTCAAATCCCTAAGTTGAGATTTTAGACATAGGGTCTCCATTCCCTAGTCGCCTTTACCAACATTAGGGCTTCAATCCCTAAGTTGAGATTTTATACATAGGGCCTTCATTCCCTAGTCACCTTTGCCAACATTAGGGCTCCAATCCCTAAGTTGAGATTTTAGACATAGGGTCTCCATTCCCTAGTCGCCTTTACCAACATTAGGGCTTCAATCCCTAAGTTGAGATTTTATACATAGGGCCTTCATTCCCTAGTTTCATTTAGCCGACATTAGGGCTCCAATCCCTGAGTTGAGCAATTTTCCTTTAGCCGACATTAGGGCTCCAATCCCTGAGTTGAGAAAAATTTTCTTTAGCCGACATTAGGGCTCCAATTCCTGAGTTGAGAAATTTTCCTTTAGCCAACATTAGGGCTCCAATCCCTGAGTTGAGCGATTTTCGTTTAGCCGACATTAGGGCTCTAATCCTTGAGTTGAGCGATTTTTCTTTAGCCGACATTAGGGCTCCAATCCCTGAGTTGCATCTTTTAGACTTGGGGTTTCCAATCCCCTCCTCAATTCTGTAGATTTTTATGGCAGTTAACTCACGAAATTTTCCTAGTGAAACTGGGGCAGAAAAATTTCGTTCGTTTGTTTGCTTTGCTGTCTGAGCAGGTTTTTGACCCCGAAACACATGGATTGAGATGACCTATGGAGTGAGTCTCATTCCAGAATAAAGAAAGGAATAAAAGAACAAAAGAAGATGAGCCCAAATACTGGAGCAAACAAAGTGCAGATCGCTCAAAATCTGATTGAAGTCACGAGCTCCGCCAATCCCGCTTCACTCAATGCTGCAAAAATAAACAAGCACCTACAACTTGCAAGCATCAAGATTCAGATCGAAGTCTACAAGCAGAATCAGCTAAGACTCAAGATCAAGTTGCAAAAGAATTATAGATAGGAATCTTGTAACTAGTAGTTGATAGGCATAACTAGCTTAGTTTTAATTTTCCTTGGATGAAATAAGGAGGTCGGTAAAGCAGTAGTAACAACATGCAACAACAGTAACAGCAGCATTGCAGTCCCATGGTAGTCCCAGCTACCAAAACTTCCCGAACTACATTAACCTGATTCTCCTTTAGCCAGGGATATGTAGGAAACCTTTGAAGCAAAGGTTCGGTTAAATCTTTTTAAAAAAAAATGCTTCACACAGAGTACTCGGATGGGCAAAAATCGCTTACTTTATCTTTGCACGAAAACTCTTCGTGTTTTCGGACAAAGAGGGGCAGCTGTGAGCACGTGATTTTTGCCCTATATGAGAATTACTCCCAAAAATTCAAAATAAAACAATTTTCCTTTGTATGCAATGTTTGAATTTTCGTGGCACTTTTGGATAATTATTTATATTTTATCTATGCATGTTTATTTGTTAAATGAATAAAAAATGTAAAAATATGTCACATTTGCATTTAATATGTAATTCTATAATTAGGAGTAATTAAGTTTGTTTTACAAAATGAATAAGATCATAAAATAATGCACGTTGCATTTTTAGCATTTAACGACCATATTGTGTAATTTTATCGTTAATTGCTATTCAAATGTGCGATAATTGTTGCTAGGGATTAATTAGTATTTTTGATAAGTCAATTTAGTTTATAACTTAATTTAGAATTTTTAGTTTTATTAATTAGGAAGTAAAAGAAAAGAGAGCAAAAATACAAAGGAAATCGGAATTGGGCCTCTTCTTCAATTTTGAACCACAGGCCCAAATATACCCAACCTTCCCCTATGACCCGGTTCATTTCAAACCGGGTCGATCCAGTCCATAACCCAAAACCACACCCCACCCTTTCTATTTTCATTCTTGAACAAAAAAAACAAAACCCTAAAGCTACCCCCCCCCCTCTTCTTCTTCTCCAAGCTTCACCAAGAACCCCTCTCATGGCTGCTTTCCCCCCGTCTTTCTCTTTCAACCACGACCACCCCTTCACCACCTTCATCACCACGCTGCCATGGCTGCCCCCCCTCTCGTGCTTCATCGTCCAACTCCACCACGACAAGCAGCCATCGTTGCTGCTTCGCCTTCGTCGACGTCCAGCTCTTCCAGCAATGGACTGCCCAGCGTCACCACCTGCTGCTGCCGCTGCTTCGTCATCTTTCTTCGGCACCAGCGAACCAGTCCAAACGATGAGCAGTTCCGTCAAATTAAAACAGTCCATCGTCGACGACCATCCTCGTACCATGGACGACCCAAGCAGCCATTTTCCAGCATCTCCTTCTTCCCGTTTCTGCTGTACGAAACGTTAACAGTAGCAGCTGTGATCCAGAGAAGAATTACGAAAGTCACTTGAGGATGAAGTACACTGGTTGACTCAAACAGTTGGGCAAACGGAAGGGGAGAAACATGAAAAGGAGGAGCAGGTTGCTCGTCGTGAAGCTTTTATTGATGGAATGGAATCCAAGCTGGAAGCTATCATGTCCCCAAAGCTTAACGAATCAGAGGCTACTAATAATCGTCTCAAGTCCAAAATGAGGGCTGAGATGGATCAGTTTTCTCGGGAAAGAAGGGAACTCGCAGAACAGATACAAGAAGTTGAGAGTCAAAATGAATGGCTACGATCTGAACGGGATGATAAAATTGCTAAGCTCACTGCAGAAAAAAGAGCTCTTCAAGATCATTTGCATGATGCTGAGGCACAACTTTCCCACCTGAAATCATGGAAACGTGATGAATTAAAGAGAGTGATGAAGGAGAAAAATACTCTTGCAGAAAGGTAAAGATGGGGAAGGTGATGAAATTACGTTCGATCGAGAATCAGTGTCGAGTACGCCAAGGTTCCGTTCGATCCGGGCTTCAAACTAGTAGGTTTCCATTCTCTTGTCTCTTAATTTTCATTCAGCGAATTCATCTTCCGTTCCTTTTCTTCTTGTGTTTGTGTTCCAATGGTTTGGTTTGAATTCAAACCTAAACCTTTGTTTGTATTAGAGATAATTTGTGTTCATTTTTTTGTTTGAAGTTTGTTAGTTGTTCATCAAATGATTTAATGTCGAGTGTTCATTTGTTCTTGTTTAGGTTTAATCTAGAAGCATGTTAGTTTAATCACATAATCTTTATGTTTGATGATATTTGGTCTGAATCGAGTTTCATGCTTAAATTGTGATTTGAGTCTGGTGAATCTTAATGTTGTTCTGATATGAATCTGATTTTGAATGTTGATATGATTTTGATTGATTTGATTAGTCAATTGTTAGGATTTCTCACTTAGGATTGGTTATAGCTGATTGGGGTAAAATGGTAATTTTAATAATTTCAGAGGGGTATTTTTGGGGTTGAAAATTGGAACAATTATTTAATCTGAGTGCTCTATCCACTAGGCATTAACAATATTAAAATAGTACATGGTGGGGGACAAGACATAAGTTAGTGGGGGGTTGATATAATTATTTAATATAATGGGGGACAAGACATAATTTAGTGGAGAATAATGTAGTTGTTTAATATAGTGGGGAAAAAAGCATGCAAGTGTGGGGGGTGGAAGAATATTTTCGGGTTAGTGGTTCAAGACAAGGGTCTTGCCATAAATAAGAGTCATTTTGACACAAAAAAAGGGGGGAGAAGGAGCTTTATTTTGAAGAGAGAGGGAATTCCGGAAATATTAAGACTTCCAAAAAAATAAAATAAAAACATTCTGAAAATTTAAAGAGAGAGTAGTATACACCTGATATACAATCTAAATATTCTGATATACGGATTCAGAAACTAAGGGTTAAACATTAACTAGTCTTTCAAATCTGAAAAGATTCCTTTTGCTTCTGTCCGTTGATTGTTGTTGGTATTTTTGGATTTTTATCTTGATTTTAAGATCTGTCACTAGTTTCTCGTTGCTGGTTGTTACTGGTTGCTGGGTGTTGCTGTTGTTGTATGCTACTGCATTTCTACTGATCTTCCTTTTCTTCTGCTTCCAATATCAGGTACACAACTGACACGCTGGTTAATGTAAACTGAAACGTGAAGCATGAATATGAAATGAAGAGTTGAAGTTCTGAATTTATCTTAATTATTTTCTGAATTTTATTTGTATATATACATTATTTAGCTTACTCTAATTAGAATCATGTAGCTGTTTAATATATATAATGGAACATCTGATGCTACCATAGCGGACGACTGCCTATGTATTGCCCTAAAATAAATAAATGGTATAGTAACTATGTCTAGTTAATTCGTTATTGTTGGATGATTATCATGTCTCAAAAAGCGTGTTAGCTAATTTAGACTATTCTTAAACATTCAACAGTTAGTTCATTAAACGAATAGATCATTTCGGAACTTGTAAGAATATTGTTTAGCTAAATACTATTGGTTAATTTCAGCATGTAAATGGTTTAGGATTAAAATGAGATTGCCAAGTTTTTTTTTTTAATTTGACAAACTGTGAGCATGCCTAGTATAATGTAACTAGGTAGTAACATGTGAATGAGATAGCCCGGGCCCAGTTTGTACCATACACATTGGGTCTGGTCCCGCATTGGCAACGGACTGCCCTGCTTGCATCATTTTCAGATTTTATGAATCATATTCGAAACCCAACTATAACAACTCAAGCATGTAAATAAATTAAGATTTTTTCTCTTTCATTTTGTAGAGACAAATTTATAGAAAAAAATGTAGGCACTTTAGGATTGTCCTTTTAAAATAAATGAGATGAGCCTCGCCCAACAAAACGCACAAATCGCGGGGCCCTCATAAATGTATATATTAAAATACTTAGAATACGGGATGAGCCGTCTAGCGAACTTCACGGTTTTCCCCAAAGATAATAACGCATTAGACTCTTTAGACGCGATTTTAATTAAATTACATGCTTAAATTCGGGTGCGCATTTATGTGACCCAAATCCAAATCTCAACGGAGTCGGAACGTATTAACAACCACGGGTGCATTGATTGTGACGTGGTTCGAGATGCATTTTCACGACGTTGCAATTCTATTAAAAATAATAATAAAAGCGGTTTACACCTAATAAAAGCACACACGTTATAACATGTATTAAAATCAGATATTTAGCCATTATAACAATTTAAGCGACCGTGCTAGAACCACGGGATTCGGGGGTGCCTAACACCTTCCCTCGGGTCAACATAATTCCTTACATAGAATTTCTGGTTCGCAGACTTCATTTGGAAAGTCGAATATTTTCCTCGAATTGGGATTCAAGATAAACTGGTGACTTGGGACACCAAAAGCCAAACCTTTCCCAAGTGGCGACTCTGAATTAAATAAATAATCTCATTTCGAATATTGTCACTTAAATTGGAAAAACTCCCTCACGCATTTATCCTTCGGGGTAGGCGCGCAAAAAGGAGGTGTGACAATGGGTAACCTTTATCTTCAAAAAATTTCGGAATCCGGGCACGTGGGCCCGAGGGCATTTTTGTCAAATTTTCGATCGGGTTAAGAATTGTTATAAATTGGATTATAATGAGTAATTGAGCATATATTAATGGGTTTACATACTTATTGGCTAGTTTTGGAGCGTTGTCCGTCAATTTGAGTCTTCGGAAGGGCGTGGAATACCGGTGATGGAACTTCGGAGCGATGTGAGTCTCCTTTCTAACCTTGTAAGAGGGGATTGTTCCCATAGGTAAATTAATAGATTATATGCTTCTATTTGTGGGGGCTACGTACGTACGAGGTGACGAGAGTCCGTACGTAGCTACTAGCTATACCTATTTTTGGGTAGTTTTAGGCTTACATCATGCCTTGTTAATATTGTTATTGATTTATATTTATTGCTTGCCTTGAACGGTAGCGAGATTGAGTTTGCTCGTTAAATGTTTTGGAAGTAGTGAAATTGAAGAATATAGGATTTAAAAGGTTTCATTTGAACTTTGTATTTTCGAAAAGAATTGAGAAATGTCACAAAAAGCTTAAAAAATCTATGTGTAGCCGCGTCACATGTATGTTTTGCGAGCGAGGTAATTTCCTTAAAAAGCTACAAGATAAATTTCCCTTATTTTTAAAAGGAATCAAGAAAGAGATATGATTTAAATGTTAAACTTATATTTGACCGCGTCACATGTATGATTTGCGAGCGGAGGATTTCTTTCTACACTCTTATGGGATCGGGCCATTCGTCTCGGCAGAATTTATGTACCACACTCTCATGGGAGCGGGCCGTTCGCCTCTGCAGGTTTATAGATGCATTTATAGTTCACGTCGTTTGACCCTCGACAGTGCACATTTTACTTTTATATTGGATCGGGCCGTACGCCTCGGCATTTCCTATATATGTATATATACACATCATTCTTATTGAACTCGTGCGTAACATTTGGCTAGAAGCCAGTGTATCTGAAGATCTTTCCCTGATTTGAATTATGACAACCATTTTATGACAGTCACTATACCTTTATATTTATACTCCGGTTACGGAGGGAACATGCTAGTTGAGAGCTTGAGTATAATTGTAAAGAAGAGAATTGTACCACGTATTTTATACATGTTTATTTCATATGTTTACTCTGCTTCATTTTATTCATTTCATTACTGTATTTGAAATTATTGGACCACTAGTAAGTGTCGAAGTCGACCTCTCGTCACTACTTCTTCGAGATTAGACGGGATACTTACTGGGTACACGTGCACCATTGACCCCTAGGTTTAGTGTTCGAATCCCACTATACTATCTTCCATTTTTCTCTTTTTCTATTTCTCTATTTCTCTTTTTCGTTTTTCTTTTCTTTACTTTACTTTACTGTTCAAATCCCATGCCATATCTTTCTTTTCTGTTCAAATCCCAAGCCATATCTTTCTTTCCTTTTTCTTTTTCTTTTTCTTTTTCTTTTTCTTTATTCCATGCATTCTTCTATTTTGGGTTCACCCTTTGATATATCCTTGAATTAAATTTTCATTTTTATTGGATTCTTTTCTGTGTTTTCTTTATTCTCTTTTTTAGTTAAATCATTGAGTTTCAAAAACTATAAAAAATAAAAATTAAATCAGTTTTAATCTTTTCAATTTTAAGTTTCCTCTTTTTTCATTTACCACTCTCTTTTTGATTAGTTATTTAATTTTAATATATTGAGCTTAGTACTTGTAACTATAAATAATGATATTATTATTGATAGTTCTCCAAGGTAAGTTTTCAAACGGTGATTGGATAGTGGTGCACCCAGCCTCCTAAAATCCTGGATCCGCCTATGTTACGCCCCAACAATTCATTCAAACAATACCACCTTTTAAAGGGACTTATTTTGAAACCGTGATATTTGGCTACGACACCTTTAATGCAACAACTTGATTTGACCTTATTGGTCAGAATAAAGCGATTGGCCTTCTTGATGTATATATATAATTTATTTTACTTTTTATCTTGATTAATTTTCCGATTTTGACTCTTATATATCTTGCCACGCCTTAAATTATCTGTAACTGTTTAGATCCAATTTTTTTTTATTTGCGTCAAATTACACTCCCTTTCGTAAGCCAATATTCCCGAAGTTGTTTTAGGATTATTTGTCTGAAATTATTGAAACATGGACTCTTTTACTTATTATTAGGCATTGGAAAGCAGATGCAACTTAATACATATATAACTAGTGATGTGTGCAAATGCACAATTTTTTTTTTTTTTGATAATAAATATGAAATATATCATACAAACCAAACTAATACGCCTAAAGAGCACATAAAACTTTAACCCTTCTAGGAAAGTGTAACAACCCGGTCGGTTGTTTCATGAGTTACAGTCCCGTTCACCCCATTTCTGCTTCTTTATATGTTGTTCAGTTGTATTTCATCATATCGTATTGGTTGTTCTGTGTTCGGAATGGTCATGGAGTGAAATGAGACACTTAGTCTCTTATTTGGAAGTTTAAGTTGGAAAAGTCAACCAGATGTTGACTTATGTGTAGAAGTTCTCGGATGTGATTTCTCATGGTTCGAATAGCTTCGTTAGGTGATTTTGGACTTAGGAGCGTGTTCGGAATATAATTTGGAGTTCCTTGGTAGATTTAGGCTTGAACTGGCGAAATTGGAAATTAAGCATTTTTCGGTCAGCGGTGGAAATCTTGATATCGGGGTCGGAATAGAATTCCGAAAATTTGAGTAGGTCCGTTGTGTCATTTGTGACGTGTGTGCAAGTCACTCGGATGAGGTTTAATAGGTTTTTGAATCGGTTGCGGAATTCGGAACTTTGGAAATCCTTAGGCTTGAATTTGAGGGTGATTTGGTATTTCAATATTATTTTGAGTGTTCCAAAGATTGGAATAAGTTTGAATAGTGGTATATGACTTGTTGTTAGGTTTGGTTGAGGTCCCAAGGATCTCGGGATGATTTCGACGGGTTATCGGAGAGTTGGAAAAATTGGAGTTATAGCTGAAGCTACTGTTTTCTGTCATAACTGCACCTGTAGAATGGGGACCGCAGGTGTGAGCCGCAGAACCGGAGAGAAGAATGCAAAGCGGTATTGGTCGTAGGAGCGGAAGGCTGGACCGCATCTGCGAGCCCGCAGGTGCAAGACTTGGGTCGCAGCTGCATTGTCTAAGGAGTTAAGTGAATTCCACATGTGCGAATTTTTGGGCGCAGAAGCGGCCCGCAGGTGCAAAATATTGTCCGCAGATGCGGAAATGCCTGGGCAAAAGGTATAAATTAAACCCTTCGCGAATTTTTGCCCATTTCCACCATTTTTGAGATGGGATTAGAGCGTTTGGAGGGTTTTGAAGAGGGATTCGAGGGGAAACTTGTTGAGATAAGATTTTTGAACTTAATACTCGTATCTATGGTGATTCTCAGTTGATTAAACTTGGAAATTGAAGAGAATAGGGGTAAAAAATTAAGAAATTAGGGCTTGAAATTGGAGAGTTTAAATTAGGGATTTGAGGGGTCATTTGAGGTCCGATTTTGATGATTTTGGTATGTATAGACTCGTGAGAGGATAAGGATTCTTGTGTTGTGATTTTTATCGGATTTTGAGACATGGGCCCGGGGGTCGGGTTTGGCCAATTTCGGGATTTTGAGTTTAATTTGTTAATTTTCGCGTGGGATTTGTCCCTTTGGCTTGTATTGATATTATGATTCTGATTTTGGATAGATTCGGGACGATTTTGATGCCGAGTGTAGAGGCAAGGGCATTTCGGAGTAGATTTTCGTCCGGTTTGAGCTAAGTAACGCTTGTAAATCTAGACCTGAGGGTATGAAACCCCGAAAATTCGAACTATTTTGATAAATGAGGTGACGCACATGCTAGGTGACTGGCTTGTGGGTGTGCACCTATAGGGATTGTGACTTGGTCTGTCCCGTGGAAACTGTAAAGTTGCATATTTTGATAAACTCTATATGATATTTATGTGTTTTTAGAAATAAATCTGTTAACTTGGGTTCAGTGCCATATTTGGGGCCTTGTGCCGAACTGTTTGGACCCTCAGGGGTATTTTACTACTATCCTCACACTATTTTGATTCAAAAGAATATCCTCAGTCATGATTTTTACCTGTTTATTGTTGATTCAGTTTTATTACTCTACTTTTAAATATATGAAACTGTTTGGGCTGAGTTCCTTGATTTTTCACTGAAATGCTCGAGTGGTTGTAATGTTAATGACTGAGAGAGGCCGAGGACCTGATAGTGAATCATATATATATATATATATTTATGGAGCGGGCTGCACGCCACAACAATAGTTATATGTATATGGATCGGTTGCATGCCGCAACTATATTGATATGTATTGGATTGGGTTGCACGTCGCAACAATATAGTGCTTGGGTTGTAGGAGCCCCTCCGGAGTCTGCACACTCCCAGTGAGTGCAGTCGACTTTATATATTTATGGATCTGGCTACACGCCGCAGCGGTTATTGTTATAAGATATCTATTGAGTGGGAATGCTCAGTATGAGTGCTAATTGATGAGAGTTGAGTCACGAGTGACTAAGAGGCTTGCCCGAGGGGCTATATATATGAGTGATACTTTGCCCGAGGGACTTGTTTATGAAATTACTGTTTTCACTCTTCTTTTATACTGAGCCTCTATTGAAAAATGTTGAACAAATGATTTAAATGACTTTCATTGAAACTGGAGTTTTTGTGAGATATTCGGAAATTGAACTACAGATTTGACTTTGTTATTTCTATTGAGATTCTACATTAGACTATTTATATGATTTAAATACTCGACACTGCACTCAGCCTTTATTTACTTTGGTTACTTACTAAGTTGGTATACTCACGTTACTCCCAGGACCTTGTGTGCAGATCGAGGTGCTAGAGCCTCCGAGTGAGAGCATCCAGTAGCTTCTGAGTATTTTCCGGAGATAGCAAGGTAGCTGCAGGGCGTTCGCAGCCCTGCCTTTCTCCTTCCTATCCTTAGTATTATCTATTTCAGTCTTATCTTGTATTGAGTAGATAGTATTAGACAATATCTTAGTGGCTCATGAGTGACACTAGGATCGGGCAATGTGGATGTATTTTCGTATTTGTTTTTCCTCGTATTTTGTTATATTAAAATAAAAGACTTGTGCTCATAATTGATTTGGAAATGAATTTACCAAAGACCCCTTTATGTTATTAGTGTTGAATCGGCTTGCCTAGTACTGTGATAGGCACCATCACGACCGGGGTGGTTTAGGGTCGTGATAAGTTGGTATCAGAACCTAGGTTACATTGGTCTCACGAGTCATGAGCCGGTTCAGTAGAGTCTTGCGGATCAGTACGGAGATGTCTATACTTATCCTCGGGCGGTTGCAGAACCTTTAAGAAAAGCTTCATATTCTTGAAATTCCTGTCGTGTGAATCTGTTGATTCTGGTACTAAACTTTTGTTATTTTATTCTTTTACAGATGGTGAGGACACGTGCTACCGGTCAGGACGTACGACCACCCGTATCACCAATTGGGGCCGCTAGAGGCCGAGGTCGCAGTTGAGGTCATGGTAGGGGCAGGGGTGTAGCCCGCACAGCAGCTAGGGCAGCACCTGCAGATCCACTAGCCACCCTAGTTCACGATCAAGTCCCAGTTACGGACGCTCCAGCAGGACCAGCTCAGGCACCGCCTGTGCCGATTGTTATTCTTGGCCTTCAGAAGGCCCTATCCCAGATTCTATTAGTGTGCCCTGTCCTGGCTCAGGCGGTCTCAGTTACTACGGTTGTAGCTGCTTCTCAGGCGGGGGAGGCACCCAGACTCCTGCCGGTCGCACACCTGAGCAGGTTGTGCAGGGACTTCAGACACCGGGGGCACCTCCAGCCCAGCCGGTTACACCTGCTTAGGATTATATACTACCCGTTATGCCTGACGACGAGCATCATTTCTTGGAGATATTTGGTAGACTTCAGCCCCCGACTTTCAGTGGTGCAGAGGGTGAGGATGCCCAGGGTTTCTTGGATAAGTGTCGGAGGATGCTTCAGACCATAGGTATTTTGGAGACCAATGGGTCTCGTTCACGACTTTTCAGTTTTCAGGAGCTGCCTTTACTTAATGGGAGGCTTATGAGAGGTGTAGGCCTGTTGATGCAACACCCCTTACCTGGCAGCAGTTCTCTGCTCTCTTTTTGGAGAAGTTTGTGCCACAGTCTCATAGAAAGGAGCTGCACAAGCAGTTCGAGCAGTTGTGTCAAGATGATATGACTGTGACGCAGTATGAGATGATATTTTCAAAGCTAGCTTATCATGCTTTTTGGTTGGTTCCTACAGATAGATAGAGGATCATGAGGTTCGTGGATGGCCTCACATATCAGCTTCGGATTCTCATGACCAGAGAGAGGGTGTCAGGTGCTACTTTTGAGCAGGTTGCTGATATTGCTCGAGAGATTGAGTTAGTTTGACGCCAGGAGTGAGATGACAGGGAGGACAAGAGGTCTCGAGGATCGGGTAATTGTGGTGGCGCTCCTCCGAGAGACCAGTTTCAGCACGGTAGAAGCCGTCCATTTAGACATGCTCAGTCAGCTCGCCCAGTTCATCGTGGGGCATCATCGGGCCATGGTTCTCACAGTTCTCATCAGGTCCATTCATCACTTAGTGCCCTTCCAGCCCAGAGTTCGTCACGTGCTCCATCAGTTCAAGGCTCTTCCGTACCAAGTTCTTCTGCTAATTAATCTGGTACTAGGGATTCCCTTCAGTCCCTATCCCCCATACCAGGGAGTTGTTATGAGTGTGGAGAGTTTGGGCATATGAGGACACAGTGTCCTCATCTCCTTGGGGGTCCATCTCAACAGAGGAGTTAGCCCTCGACTTTAGCACCAGTTACTTTACCACCCACCCAGGAAGCTAGGGGTTGCCCTAGAGTGGGAGGTCAATTAGGTGGTGGTCAGGCCCATTTCTATGCACTCCCTGCCAGACCAGATGATATTTCTTCAGATCCCGTGATTACAGGTATTGTCTCAGTTTGCCACAGAGATGCATCTGTGTTATTTGATCCTGGTTCCACTTTTTCATATGTCTCATCATATTTTGCTCGTTATTGGATACACCCTGTGAGTCTCTTGTTTCATATGTTCGTGTATCTACTCCGGTGGGTGATACTATTATTATGAACCGCGTATATTGGTCGTGTTTGGTGACTATTAGGGGTCTAGAGACTCGAGTGGACCTTTTGTTGCTGTGTATGGTGAACTTTTATGTGATATTAGGCATGGATTGGCTATCTCCATGTCGTGCTATATTGGATTGTCATGATAAGATAGTGACATTGGCTATGTAGGGTGTGCCACATATTGAGTGGAGAGGTTCGACTAATTTTGTTCCCAGTAAGGCGATTTTATTTCTAAAAGCCCAGCAGATGGTTGGGAAGGGTTGCCTTTCTTACTTAGCCTTTGTGAGGGATGTCAGTGCAGAGACTCCTACCACTAATTCTGTTCCAATAGTGAGGGACTATCCGGTTGTGTTTCCTGCAGACCTGTCGGGCATGCAACCAAACAGGGATATTGACTTCGGTATTGATTTGGTGCCAGGCACTCAGCTCATTTCTATTCCACCGTATCATATGGCACCGGCGGAGTTGAAGGAGCAACTTCAGGAACTCCTTGATAAGGGGTTTATTCGGCCTAGTGTGTCGCATTGGGGTGCGTCTGTTCTATTTGAGAAGAAGAAGGACGGCATAATGAGGATGTACATTGAAAGTATCATTTGCCTTGTATTAATGATTTATTTGACCAACTTTAAGGAGCGAAAGTGTTCTCCAAGATTGACCTCCGGTTAGGTTATCACCGGTTGAAGATCAGGGACTCAGATATTCTTAAGATGGCTTTCAGGACCAGATATAGTAATTATGAGTTCCTTGTGATGTCTTTTGGGCTGACCAATTCCCCAGCAGCGTTCATGCATTTCATGAACAACGTGTTTTGACCTTATATCGACTCGTTTGTGATTATTTTCATTGATGATATTCTGGTGTACTCATATAGTCAAGAGGAGCATGCTAAGCATTTGAGAGTTGTATTGTAGCGGTTGAGAGAGGAGAAGCTTTATACAAAGTTCTCCAAGTGTGAGTTCTGGATCAGTTCAATGGCTTTCTTGGGGCACATGATGCCTAGTGAGGGTATTCAAGTTGATCCAAAGAAGATAAAGGCAGTTTAGAGTTAGCTCAGACCGTCCTCAACCACAGAGATTCGCAGCTTTCTTGGTTTGTTGGGTTATTACCGTCAGTTCATTCAAGGGATTTTCATCTATTGCATCACCCTTTACCAAATTGACCCAAAGGGATGCTCCATTCAGGTGGTCGGATGAGTGTGAGGAGAGCTTTTAGAAGCTCAAGACTGGCTTGACCACAGCTCCAGTGTTAGTTTTGCCATCAGCTTCAGATTCCTATACAGAATATTGTGATGCTTCCCGAGTTGGTATTGGATGTGTGTTGATGCAGGAGGGTAGAGTGATTGCTTATGATTCTCATCAGTTGAAGCCCCATGAGAAGAACTACACTGTTCATGATTTGGAGTTGGCTGCCATTGTTCATGCATTGAAGATTTGGAGGCATTATCTTTATGGTGTGTCTTGTGAAATGTTTACTAATCATCGTAGCCTCCAGCACTTGTTCAAGTAGAAGGATCTTAATTTGAGGCAGCAGAGATGGTTGGATCTGCTAAAGGATTATGATATCACTATCTTTTACCATCTGGGAAAGGCTAATGTAGTGGTCAACGCCTTGAGTAGGAAGGCGGTGAGCATGGGCAGTTTGGCATATATTCCTATTGGGGAGAGACCTCTTGTAGTTGATGTTCAGGCCTTGGCTAATCGATTCGTGAGGTTGGCTATTTCGGAGCCCAATCGGGTCTTAGCTTGTGTGGTTTCTTGGTTTTCCTTGTTTGATCGCATTAGAGAGTGCCAGTATGATAATCCTCATTTTCTTGTCATCAAGGACAGAGTTCAGCACGACGATGCCAGAGATGTGACTATTGATGATGATAGGGTATTGAGGATGTAGGGTTGGATATGTGTGCCCAATGTGGATGGGCTTCGGGAGTTGATTCTAGAGGAGGCTCATAGCTTATGGTACTCCATCTATCCGGGTGTCATGATGATGTATCAGGATTTGAGATAGCACTATTGGTAGAGGAGAATGAAGAAGGCTATTGTGGGATTTGTAGTTTGGTGTCTCAATTGTCAGCAGGTGAAATATGAGCATCAGAAACCGGGTGGCTTGCTTTAGCGGTTAGATATTCCAGAGTGGAAGTGGGAGCGGATCACCATGGATTTTATAGTTGGACTCCCATGGACTTTGAGGAAGTTCGATGCTATTTGGTGATTTTGGATCGGCTGAACAAGTTCGCACACTTCATTCATGTGTGTACTACCTATTCTTCGGAGCGGTTAGCTGGGATTTATATCCGAGAGATTGTTCGCATGTATGGGGTTCCATTTTCCATCATTTCATATAGAGGCACTCAGTTCGCTTCGCAGTTTTGGAGGGTCGTGCAGAGAGAGTTGGGTACTCAGGTTAAGATGAGCACAACTTTTCACCCTCAGACGGATGGGCAGTCTGAGCGCACTATTCAAATATTGGAGGACATGTTACGCGTTTGTGTCATTGACTTAGGGGGTTCATAGGATCAATTTCTACCGTTTGCATATAACAACAGTTATCAGTCGAGTATTCAGATGGCTCCATATGAGGCTTTATATGGGAGACGGTGTAGATATCCAGTAGGATGGTTTGAGTTGGTCGAGGCCAGGCTTTTGGGGATAGATTTGGTACAGGATGCTTTAGACAAGGTGAGAGTAATTCAGGAGCGGCTTCGTACAGTGCAATCGAGATAGAAGAGTTATGCTGACAGGAAGGTTCGTGATGCGTCTTACCTGGTTGGGGAGAAGGTTCTACTGAAGGTTCACCCATGAAGGGTGTTATGTGATTTGCGAAGAAGGGTAAATTGAGTCCTCGGTTCATTGGGTCATTTGAGGTGCTTCGGAGGATTGGGGAGGTGGCTTCTGAGCTTGCTTTGCCACCCAGCTTGTCGAGTGTGCATCTGGTATTTCATGTTTCTATGCTCCGATAGTATATTAGCAATCTGTCTCATGTTTTGGATTTCAGCACTTTTCAGTTAGACAATGATTTGACCTATGATGTGGAGCCAGTGGCTATTTTGGAGCGGCAGGTCCGAAAGTTGAGATCGAAGGATATAGCTTCAGTGAAAGTGCAGTGGAGAGGTCAGCCCGTGGAGGAGGCTACTTGGGAGACCGAGTGGGATATGCGGAGGAGATATCCTCACCTATCTGAGGTTTCAGGTATATTTCTTGACTCGTTTGAGGATGAACGTTTGTTTAAGAGGAGGAGGATGTAGCAACCCAGCCGGTCGTCTCATGAGTTATAGTCTCGTTCTCCCATTCCTGCATCTTTATGTATGGTTCAGCTGTATTTCGTCATATCGTGTTGGTTGTTCTGTGATTGGAATGGTCATGGAGTGAAATGAGACAATTAGTCTCTTATTTGGAAGTTTAAATTGGAAAAGTCAACTGGATATTGACTTATGTGTAGAAGTTCTCGGATGTAATTTCTGATGGTTCGAATAGCTTCGCTAGGTGATTTTGGACATAGGAGCATGATCGGAATGTAATATGGAGGTCTGTGGTAGATTTAGGCTTGAATTGGCAAAATAGGAAATTTGGCATTTTCCGGTCGGCAGTGGAAATCTTGATATCGGGGTCCGAATGGAATTCCAAAAATTTGATTAGGTCCATTGTGACATTTGTAATGTGTGTGCAAAATTTCAGGTCATTCAGATGACGTTTGATAGGTTTTTGGATCGGTTGAGGAATTCGGAAGTTTGAAAATCCTTAGACTTGAATCCGAGGGTGATTTGGTGTTTCGATGTTGTTTTGAGTGTTTCGAAGTTTGAAATAAGTTTGAATAGTGGTATATGACTTGTTGGTAGGTTTGGTTGAGGTCCCGAGCCTCGGGATGATTTCAACGGGTTATCAAAGAGTTGGAAAAATTGGAGTTGCAGCTGAAACTGCAGTTTTCTATCATAACCACACCTGCGGATTGGGGACCACAGGTGCGAGCCACAGAAGAGGTATTGGTCGCAGGATTGGAAGGTTGGACCGCATCTGTGAGCCCCCAGGTGCGAGACCTGGGTCGCAGGTGCGGCGTTTGAGGAGTTAAGTGAATTCTGCAAATGCGGATTTTTGGACGCATAAGCGGCCCGCAGGTGCAAAATATTGTCCGCAGATGCGGAAATGCCTGGACAGAAGGTATAAATTAAACCCTTCACGAATTTTTGCCCATTTCCACCATTTTTGAGACGGGATTAGAGCTTTTGGAGGGTTTTGAAGAGAGTCAAGGCAAAACTTGTTGAGATAAGATTTTTGAACTTAATACTCGTATCTATGGTGAATTTCAGTTGATTAAACATGGAAATTGAAGAGATTCGGGGTGAAAATTTGAGAAATTAGGGCTTAAAATTGGAGAGTTTAAATTAGGGATTTGAGGGGCCTTTTGAGGTCCGATTTTGATTAATTTGGTATGTATAGACTCATGAGAGGATAAGTATTCTAGTATTGTGATTTTTATCGGATTTCGAGATGTGGGCCCGAGGGTCGGGTTTGGCCAATTCGGAATTTTAAGTTTAATTTAATAATTTTTGCATGGGCTTTGTCCCTATGGCTTGTATTGATGTTGTAATTCTGATTTTGGATAGATTCGGGACGATTTGAGGCCGAGTCGAGAGGCAAGGGCATTGTGGAGTAGATTTTCGTCCGGTTTGAGGTAAGTAACGATTGTAAATCTAGACCTTAGGGTATGAAACCCCGAAAATTCATACTATTTTGATAAATGAGGTGACACACACACTAGGTGACGGGTATGTGGGCGTGCACCCGTAGGGATTGTGACTTGGTCCGTCCCGTGGCAACTGTAGAGTTGCATATTTTGATAAACTCTATATGATATTTATGTATTTTTAGAAATGAATCTGTTAACTTGGGCTGAATGCCATGTTTGGGGCCTTGTGCCGAACTGTTTGACCCTCAGGGGTATTTTACTACTATCCTCACACTGTTTTGATTCAAAAGCATATCCCCAGTCATGATTTTTGCCTGTTTATTGTTGATTCAGTTTCATTACTCTACTTTTAAATATATGAAAACGGTTTGGGCTGAGTTCTATGATTTTTCACTGAAATGCCCCGAGTGGTTGTGAGGTTAATGACTGAGAAAGGACGAGGACCTTATGGTGAGGATTATATATATATATATATATATATATATATATATAGTTATAGATCGGGCTACGCGCTGCAACGATATTTATATGTATATGGATCGGGATGCACACCGCAGCGATATTGATATGTATTGGATCGGGGTACACGCCACAGCGATATAACGCTTGGGCTGTAGGATCCCCTCCGGAGTCTGCACCCCCTAATGAGCGCAATCGACTTTATATATTTACGGATCGGGCTGCAAGCCCCATCTGTTGTTCTTATGATATATCTATTGAGCGGGAGTGCTGAGTGTGAGTGCTGATTGATGAGAGTTGAGTCATGAGTGACTGAGAAGCTTGCCCGAGGGGCTATATATATGAGTGATACTTTTTCCGAGGGGCTTGTTTATGAAATCACTGTTTTCACTCATTTTTTATATTAAACCTCTATTGAAAAATGTTGAACAAATGATTTAAATGACTTTCATTAAAACTAGAGTTTTTGCGAGATGTTCAAAAATTGAACTACAGATTTGACTTTGTTATTTCTATTGAGATTCTATGTTAGACTATGTATATGATTTAAATGCTCGTCATTGTACTCAGCCTTTATTTACTTTGGTTACTTACTGAGTTGGTGTACTCACGTTACTCCCTGCACTTGTGTGCAGATCCAGGTGCCAGAGTGTCCATGAGAGCATCCAGCAGCTTCTGAGTATTTTCCGCAGATAGCAAGGTAGTTGCACGGCGTCCGCACCCCTTCCTTTCTCCTTCCTATCCTTAGTATTATCTATTTTAGTCTTATCTTGTATTGAGTAGATAATATTGAACAATATCTTAGTGGGTCATGACTAGTGACACCAGGATCAAGTAGTGTGGATGTATTTGCATATTTGTTTTTCCGCGTATTTTGTTATATTAAAATGAAATACTTGTGCTCAGAATTGATTTGGAAATTAATTTACAAAGACCCCTTTATGTTATTAGTGTTAAATCGGCTTGCCTAGTATCGTGACCATCACGACCGGGGCAGTTTAGGGTCGTGACAAAAAGTTGGTAATTAATAGCTAGACCTCAAAAAGAATACCTTTTTCTAGAAGATTAGTGTCAATATCAACCTCGACTAATAGCTTTGCAAAATTCAATCCCATTTTCTTTTCTATGTTATGATCCACTATTAGGGGCTTGCCGATCAAACTTCCAATCTTGCTTAGCCCCTTAGGGCTCTAGTACTTGAATTCTTGGCCAAACAATTTCACCCAAATAAAGACTTTATGCATTTCGTAGTTTGTGATTTTTTCCTTGGACTCCACGCCTTTACTATGAAAGATTTGTTGTCAAGAAAACCCTACTTTATTTGACAACAAATCTTTCATAGTAAAGGCTATATTTAGCGAGCCAAGAAAACCTTACTTTATTTAAATCTAAAATAAAGTGATTTAAATAATAGTTCAATATCTATTGAGCTAGCTCGTTAATTGGTCTTTTTGACCCTTTTATATATTGAACTGTTATTTAAATAATTTTATTTTATATTTAAATAATCAATCCGATTATACTAGCCCATAGTATTATTTGGACTAATGTGTATTTAATATATGATAAAATCCCAAAATTACTTGTGGATTTAAATTTAATAAAAATTTAATTGTCTACAGTAATTTATCACGACATCTGCAGACAATAATCGTAGTATTTGATTTGAATTTAATTTATTAGTCGCAAACGCTTTGATTGTTGCTACGAATTTTATCATGAACAAGTAGCGTTGATCTTGAAAACCATTTGATTTGACTTCGTTCTTGATCTTGATTACTTGAAATTTGTGTTGAAGTGCTTGAATACTTGAACACTTGCAGTTTGCACAGATTTGTGGTCTTTGATCCACGAGCTCCTTTGTGTCTTCTTGTTATAACTTCTAGTCCTTTTTCTGAGTTATGATAACCCCTATTTATAGTTGTGGAATGAAAAAGTTGTGATGAGAACAAACTTTTTCCCGCCAATCAGATTGAAGCGTGATAATGCTGCATTTGATTGGCTAGAACATGTCACTTGCACATGTGGTGCGCTTTTATTGGTCTTTTAATTTGATAAGGCATGCTTAGTCATTTTAATACGTGACACGATCCTATTGGCTCTTTCATTTGACTTGGTGTGCTATGTCATTTGACACGTGGTACCAAACTAGGCCTCTAGGAAGACGGCATATTGGGCATAATGAAGTGGGCTCATCATTTGTAGCCCAACTAAAGGGTTATTCCAACCAATATTTATTGAAATGAAATAATTAATCCAATTATATTAGCCCAATAAATTTATTTGGACTAATATATCTTGAATTTAAAATATAGTTCAAATTAATTTATGAAATTAATTCAACAAATTTATATGTCTACAAATGCCCCTTATTTTAAAACTAGTCAAATTTCTAAATTTTTTGAAGACTAAGCTTGAAGTATGAAATTATTTTGACATACTTTCTCCTAATGATAGCTTAAGAGACATTAATCCTTACAAAACTGAATTGTCGTGAAGCTTATGGACTCATGGTCATGTAATTCGTTGAACATTGCTTCTGAAATGTCCTTTTACTTCATGAAACAAACCTATTTCTAAAAGAACAAATGATCTATTTATTGTCACGACCCAAAATCCATATAAGGTCGTGAAGGCACCGGACACCACTGTCAGACCCGCCAACACTAAATAGTCAATTAAATTCTCCTTTTAGCATTTCTGAGAAAACATAAATTTCTTCAAATTGTACTAGTAACAAATAAACTTTAAGGAATAATATTAACGTTTTCCAATTTCAATACTAAATTCCCATAATCATCCCAGAACCCGGTGTCACAAGTGCATGAGCATTTACTAGAAAGTAAAATAAAATACAATAATTGTCCGGAATATAAATTTGGACAGAAAGAAAGGTATAAGTACTCTGAAGGAGACTCTGCTGGATGCGGATCGTCTCATAAGATGCAGCTCACCTAAGTCCCTGTACCGTGTCAACCAAGTTGTTGCCCCGCCCCTTCCCCCAAGGCCATTATCCATACATGTACATGTACATCAAAGTGTACGCAAGTATAGTATGAGTACGAAAACAACGTGTATCTAGTAAGTATCCCGTTTAACCTCGAAGAAGTAGTGACAAGAGGCCGACTCTGACACTCACTAGTAGTCCAACAATATTATAATATGAAATTCTAAATAAGCATGATTTATAGAGATAACAACAAAACTCATAACAAGAAAATAGCTGAATAATTCTTTCATTAATATTAAAGAACCACAAAACACTTCCTTTATCTAGAACAAATAATCTCTCCACGATGAATTATACAAATTATAAAAAGGATTTCCAGTTATATTATCACACGTAATTTTCACCGAGGACGTTCAGCCCGATCCAATATAAATGTAAATGTGCATTGCCGAGGGTCGAACAACACGAACCATAGATTTATCTATTTTCCTGCTCGCGAATCATACATGCAATGCGGTCCCCGCTCGCGAATCATACATGTGACGTGGTCAAATATAAATTTAAAAAATTACCCCGCTCGCGAATCATACATGTGACGCGGTTAAATATAAATTTAACATTTAAGTCATATCTCTTTCTTGATTCTTTTTCAAAATAATGGAAATTCATCTTGAAACTTTTTGAATAAATTACCCTGCTCGCGAAACATACATGCGATGCGGTTACCCATAGATTTCTTAAGCTATTATAATATTTGTTTACCTTGAAAATAGTAATAACAATTAGATTTGAATTTGTGGTTCTAAAAATATGTGATCTATTTTTATGCTAGTTGTTAGGCAATAGATGCTCAGTGAAAGATTAGAAAATAAGATAATAGCTTGTAGATAGTGCAATAATCAAACCGAATGGCTGGAAATCAGGGCCTCAAGCTTGCGTATACGGGCCTCGAGGTCGAGTCAGATTCCCGGCTAAGGGCAGTCGATGGAGGATTAACAGTTATGATAAATTTGATGGCGGCTCTTTATGACCAATAATGAGCAGTAAATGAAGAACAATTAATGAAATGTAATAAATATAAGTAAGACAATAAAGTAAGCAATAGGATCAAATAGAGAGTATGTTTGAGTTAGAGCGCAGAGAATGTTCTTGTATTGGATGTAGTGTATAGTATATATCTTTTACAAAATGATAAGGATCCCATTTATAGATGAGGGGAATCATAACATAATACAAAGTGCATTTATTAAAAGGACATAAGGTTGGCACAACCATTCAATGCCATTGTACGGGCTTGAAGTAGCCTAGTAGGCTAGGTCAGCTTTAATCATATGCCTTGGGAACTTCCCGCTAGTGTGCCATAACCGTTGCTTTATATTGCCTCGAGGTCGATCATTATGAACCCTTAGGGGCGAACTCCAAGCTAAACTTTGAGCCTTCCGGGGGCGGTCTCTATGAGGCGCCCTATGATCATAAAATTGAGCCCTCTAGTTTTTACTATATACAGATAGTCCCCACGTTTATTAGATTAAAATGATAAGAAACGGTTTTGCCACTGATCTCCTCAAGCCTCTTGTGGTGATTTCATGCTTATGACATTAACTTTTCCAATAACTGAGACATACCATCGATATGTCTTTCCTAGGAACATTTAATGTATCGCCGATTTACTTTCTCAAGGCGATAATATGGCCGCCGATCCGTCTCCCAACAGGCATTGATTGTGCCTGTTGATACGTTTTCTAAAGACATTGATTGCACCGTCAATTACGTTGCCACCTTTTCTATAGATAGAAGATTTCTTGAACTAAAACTTCATTCAATCGTTCTTCAACAGCCTTTTACATCTTTCTTCTCTTCGTCCTCATCTAACGCTATTTCCCATGTTTGAAGCATGTGGCCATAAGATCACACGACAGTGTTCTTATCAGTTATGCCATGGACCTTTCCCAGAGCTTTCCCCTACTAAGTGGGATTGCACTAGTTTTTTGTTGTTGTTGTTGTTGTTGTTGGCCCGAAAAAATGAGAGAGAAATCTCAAATTATCTTCGCATTAAAGGATATGCGGACTATGAACTTCTGTTCATCTCTCTTAACATCCTGGGGCGGTGCTTCACTCCTTTTGCTTTCCGTGGAGTGAGGTGATACCATCTACTAACTGTTGCATCCCACACTAGTGCAACGTCTCATGAAGTGGCTTCACAATAGTAGTGCTAATGAGACCCACACTCGCCAAATTTTTCACACAACCACTTCTTCATCTTTTTCTACTTTTTCATCATTTTCTGCTTCTTCATCCTTTTCCGCCTCGGAAGGGGTTCTTGAAGACATCGTTTGGAAAGGTCGAGATGGGTCCCCGAGGGAATGGTTCTCGCAGAAATGGCTTCTGAAGATGCATCCTCGAGAGTAGATTAGACTTTTAGCCATTACTTTTTGGTTTCTTTATAAGGACCCTTTGGGGCTTTTGTAACTATGTGTAAGGAACCTTCATGGGATCTTGTAATCATCGTTTACTAATGAAAAGTGTTTCTTCAATTTGTCCCTAATTTATGCCGGATTTCCTTTTATTTGTGTTTGTGAAGAATCGGAGCATGTGATTTTGCCGATCGGTCCAAATACTGGACCTGGGCATAGGAATTTCCTTGGTTTTTAATTGGTAAATATGATTTCTCCTGGGATCCTTTGCCGTTCCTCGGACCAAGTCCGGGTTGACTTGATACAAACTTAGGTTATATGAACCGTAGACTTCAAATCGGGTGGGAGTGAGGCCTCGATTTTTAGAACAAAACTTAGGCCTTTTAGACCCCGTCGATAATCCTCGAGGGATAATTTTCTTGAGCCTCTAAGAATAAAAATAGCCCTTAGTCTTTCAAAGACAGTCCCCGAGTGAGAGCTCGCTCAAGCTCGGGCGACCTAAAAACTTGTTTTGAACTTAGAGTGAAGATAGCCTAAGGTGGTATAGATAGACCCCGGATGAGGGTACGCCTGGACTCGGATAGCCCCTAGATTAAAGTAACCGAGAGGACGTTTAACTTGATTCGAATGCAAAAAATAGCCCTACGGCTTTATTAGTAGTTTTTGAGTGAAAATTGGCTCGGGCTCAGGTAGCTCGAGGGCCAAAGAATCAGGTGAATGACCCTTATTCGCGATTGCACAAATCCTCGAGGTAGGGTACCACCTCGAGGCCAGGCTTATATGAGTAGATATTTAGAGCTTATCTTTCGTTTTGACAGAGATCCTCGATATCGAGCACCATCTTCAAGGCTTATAGTGATATCAATGGCTCCTTAGAGCCTTTAGTCATGGAAGCAGAAATCCTCGAGATCGGGTACCGTCTTGAGGCTAGGTTGATGCGGGGGTCTTTGATCCCCAAATCATCTTACGCCAACGTTAATTGTATGACATGGTTATTAAACGTCCGAGGCGATCCCACCGGTACATATTCCTAAAGTAATAATGGCTTAGTCAATATTTTTAATTGGCCTTTGAGGCAGGCGGACAGTCACCGCTTGCTCTATATCTTCCCTCCTTTGAGGATTCCGCTATTCTGAGTAGCTATCCTCCTTCATAGAGTTCTTCTTTCCTGCGTTAGGTCCTTCACCATTTTAACTTTGAATCCCTCGCTCAAATTCCTGCTCTAATTCTCTTATTTTACCATAGTTAAAAACTGCTACGCCAGGATCCGTTCGGCAAGGAGAAGGAAGTTCCGCCTCTAGTTTTCGCCTGGTTGGTGGTGCACCGCCGGTGTCAGGTGAGCCAACCTTGGGACATTTTGTTTCGAGGGGGACTTTTTGTCAGAAAAACCTCCCAATGTTCAGGGTCATTGGGAGTATGCCTCGAAGTTTATTTATTTAATACGAGAGGGGCACCTTGAGCCAATGAGGAAAAATTGAAGATGGGGGGAAAAGGTAGTAATGCAGGTACCTTCCTCGAGAGAGAGAATCATAGATCATGTCGAGAGGTTTTTGAACGTATACACGTACCCCTTTACATTGGGTCCCCTTGATAGGGTTGTGCTCGTCTTCTGTCGAAAGTATCAGGCTATCTTAGCACAGGTTCATCCATCATTTTGGAGGATAGAATTGATGATGAGATTCTTTGCGGAGGAAGTAGGGCTTGAGCTCACCCTTAGTCATCTCATCAGGTTGTACCAGCCTTTTCACCACCGAGGCCTGCTAACCCTACAATGCCAATCCACCAGGCCCTTCGTTGTCGATAATGAAAAAGATGGGGATCGGGGATGGATGAGCCGATTCGTCCGAGTACGGACTGTTGACATTATCCCAGCAGAGTTTCTGCCATTTCCTGAGGAATGGAATTTTACACGTAAGTGGTACACTTATGCCTTCGTCGTTTTGCTTATGGCGGAGGCGGGCTCCGTAAATGCACCTTTCTTTCCTTTTATGTAGTATTTCCATGAATGCCATACGAGGTCCCCGACCTGACGGATTGGGCTTGGAGGTTGGCGACCAACTCGACTTATGATGAACGTAAGTGGCGAGACTTGTCTAAGGGAAGATGAGAGGCAAAATACCATGGTACGTGCTATATGATTTGCTTCTTTTTTTGAAAGGAACTTTCTTTTTATGCGTACTAACTCTGTCATCATAGTTATTGGGGAGTTCTTTGAGGCAAGATCGTTCCCTCTTGGAGAGGGAGAAGGATCGTCAGCTCCGAGGCCGAGGAATAATAATAATAAGCAAAAAGGGACCTCGCAGGGAGACGGTGCTTATAGCAATACGAGTCCAGCATAGAGGCTCAGAGAGGATGTATCAGTTGAGCCTGCGATCTTTGGGTTAAGAAAAATGGTCCCTCCTCCGCCGCCATCTTCTTTTCTCGTCGAAGGTACCTCGAGGAATGAGGGTTCCCTGCCGTCAACTTCTTCTCCCATCGAAGGTACTTCGAGGGATGTTCGAAGCCAGGGGCCATATATATCAAGCAACTGTATCCCAACTAGGAGTAGTTCTACTGGGGTTGATGGAGCCAGACTAGTAGATGTGTGCTCGACTTTTGAGGAAGCTCAGCGGCTCTACTTTGTGGTGAGTTTTGGTCGATCGTATTGGTTTTATAGTTTTTGCAATTTTTACTCTCTTATCGAGTTTCTCCTTCATAGGATTTTAACAAGCTCAAGTCTGAGCTGCTTCGTCATGAGGCCATGCTGCAAAAAGTTGTGGATGGGGAGAAATCCCTCAGGCTTCTTTGCGATGAAACAAAAGATGAGTTGGCACACTTGCGGTATGAGGCGAGTCAAAGTCTGAACTATGAAAGCTACCTTGAGGAGCAGGTAATTTTTGATCCAAAGGAGTGCGTGTTTCCTCTTCTATCTTCTGAGGCTAATGTTTCGTTTACTTTAGTTGTACAAAATGATGGAGGAACTGGAATGCCTTTGGAGCAAAGTTGGTCAAGCCAAGTGTGAGTGCGATGAGCTAAAGGCTCGGGTGGATGCCCAGGTTGAGGCTAAGAAGAATGCTTCATCCAAGGCTTCCATCCTCGAAGTATAACTCCATAACGCTCGTGAGAATAGCTCGGTCCGAACGGACATTATTACAAGGCTCGAGTCTGAGCTTCTGAAGATGAAGATCGAAGTCGTGGATGCCCAGCCTGAAGCTGAAGCAATCCGAACTAAGGCTGATAAGAAAGTGGCCGTCTATCTGAAGGATTTTGCTGACGCTTGAGCTTAGATAAGAGGGGATTTTGACCGTAAGAGCAGAAGCAAGGAGTATGATCAGTGCAAATCTTGAAGGGAAACCCTCGAGGAGATCTACGCTAAGGTCTTTGATCTCTCGAAAGAGATAAAAAAGGGAAAGGCCGATGAATATGATGACAAGTTCCTTCTGCCCGATGTTGAAGACAACGGGGAGGAGGCCGGTGGGACACAATCCCCAAAGGGAATGTAGGCTTAAGCTTTTTTTCTTTTCAATCTTGTGTATGGTGTTTCTAGAAGACTTTGTAAGTGAAGCCTTATGTAATTATAAAAGGAAACCCTTTGGGTCCATTCTTCTTTGGATGTGTACATCTTTCTTTGCTTTGAATTTTGATGCTTTGTCAATGATTGGCCGGATAAGTTGGGCCTTGGGGTAAAAACCCTTAGGCTTTCAATATGGCCTCGAGACTCATCGAGCTGGCCCACATGCTCTTATGCGTTTGCCTTTAGGCATTTCTGACTGTGTTTGGGTTCGATCTTTGAGTTGGGTTTTGACTTTAGTTTATTGATCTTCAAGTTTTGAATTTTAAGTTGGCCCCTAGGCTCTTATGCACTGGGTCGATACGACCTTTTAGTATAATCCGGCGTTTTATGCTCTTATGTTTTTGCTCTTAGGCATATTCAGTTAACTGTTTCGGGTTCAATCTCCGAGTCGGGTTTCGACTCGAGCTTATTGACCCTTATGTTTTTGAATTTAAAGTTGTCCCTTAGGCTCTTTCGCGTTAGGTCGGCACGACCTCTCATATGGATTGGCGGTAGTGGCTCTTATGCATTAGGTCAGTACGACCTTTTATATGGGCTGGCGGCAGTAGCTCTTACGCATTGGGTCGGTATAACCTCTAATATGGGCTAGCGGTAGTGGCTCTTACGCATTGGGTCAGTACGACCTCTATTATGGGCTGGCGGCAGTGGCTCTTACGCATTGGGTCGGTACGACCTCTAATATAGGCTTTATTTTTCCCTCATTAAGGACTTTTTGAAATTGTGTTTGCCTGACTCTTCGATGATTTGATAAAAACCTTGATTGTGAGTCATTATGTGGCGATGAATGAGCACCTCGGGAGGTTTTGCTCGGTGGCTGAGTGTTTTGAAGCTTATAGTTTGGAGCTAACATGGTCGAAGCTCTTTTGCCTATGTCGAGGGTAGCCTTTTTAACCGGTTCTTTTCGAAGTAATTGAAGGCCTGTGATTTTATAGTGACGGTCAGGCATCCCCGAGTCGCGTTAGTTTGGCCAAATCCTTATGACCATAGTCATTTATGTTTGGCCGTAGCCTTTTAGTTCCCGAATGAAGTAGTTTTGGCATCTATATCGAGGGTATGCCTTTTTAGGGGTCTTACAAGTTCGAATATATAGCCTTAACTTTAAGATCGGGGTAATGCCTTTTTGTAAGGTCTTATAATTTTACATGCCTTGCTTGAGGTCTTACAGTTTTTGTTACTTGGTACAAATATGGTTCATGTCTTGCTTGAGGTCTTACAGTTTTTGGTGTTGCCTTATAAAAGTCTTACGAGGTTGAGGTTGCCCATATGGGGTCTTATGGCCTCGGGTTTTGATAAGTCAGTGGGATGGCAATTGGTGGTAGTCCCTGAGACATTGAAAGTTTTCTTGGCTCTGGAGCCATTTTAGTAGACTTGACGTTGCCTCGTTGAGGGCTTACGAGTTTGAAGCTTCCGACCACGGATCATACGGTTTCAAGTTTTTGACGTCAGTCCCTGAGTGTTCGGGAGTTTTTGGCTTCTGGAGGTGTTTTTGAAACCTTGATGTTGCCTCATTGAGGGCTTACAAGTTCGAAGCTTCCGACCCGGAGGTCATACGACTTCGATTTTTTGTCGTAAGTCCCCTAGTGTTCGGGACATTTTTGGCTCTAGAGACGTTTTGGTAAAAAATACTAAACTTCTTTGAAACGCAAAATACTTTGATGGAGGGGAAAGTATTCTTTGATTACTTGGTACAAGTATACACGTTTTTGCTGCTAAGGGCTCGATTATTCTATACGGACACGGTTTGCTCTACCGTTTGGCCCGGTACATCATTTTCCTATTGAGACACCATTTAGCACATCTTGGCTTCTCCGATGAGGTGACCTTCCGGGGGGATGCCCCCCAGTAGTCAAGGTTGATTAAAGAGAAGCCTTGAATACTTGTTGTGTCTTCATTAGGTAGCAAATGGATGTTGCCTCATTAAAAACCTTGCCGATAAAACCCTTCTTGGGATAAAAACCCGGTCGAAGGAAAAGAGTGCAACATACACTTTTGGAGCCTAAGGCCTTCGAGTTGGAAAGTTCTTCGGCCGTTTCAATCGGATACCTACACTCAAGTTAGTGTAAAATGTAACTTATAAAAGGGAGATGATCATACCTTAGTGTTGACGGCGCTTCGGGCCTCGATATGTTTTAATCGTTTGTTCTGAGGATGTGGTACAGTCCTTTGCTTTGTTTAGTCAGGTGTATCTAAGAATATAGCTTGTTGTTGATATTTTGCTATTTGCTTATCCTTTGGCTCCTTCGATGGTGGAGGTATTGGCGCCGGTGCCACATTGTGCACCGCAAATATCTCTTTTGCTGCATGTTGTTCCCCGTAGACGATTTTTATCCCATCCTTTGTCAGACATTTCATCATTTGATGGAGGGTGGATGGTACTGCTCTCATGCAGTGTATCCACTATGCGTTGTACCTCATATCTCCTTTGATGACATGAAACTTGACATTTTGGGTTATGCCGGCCATGTTGATTGGGATGGTGATTTTTCCTTTCGTTATTTCGCTTGCCATGTTGAATCCGTTGAGGAGTCAAGAGGCGGGCACAATCTGATCGAGCAATCCGAGCTGCCCTACCACCCTCGACCTGATAATGTTGGCCGAGCTACCTAGATCCACAAGCATACGCTTAATTTGAAATGTATTTACAAGAAAAGAAATTACCAATGCGTCGTTATGAGGCTGAGATAGAGCCTCGATCTTCATCGCTGACTGTGAGGGCATCCTTGGGTATGTAACCTCGAGTTCGCTTTTCCCTAGTGATGTATATTTTTGTTCTCCTGACCATGGGTTCTTGTGGAGCAACGATGCATCCAAAGATCATGTGGATAAAATGTTGTGGCTCATTTGTTTCATTCTTCTTGGTCTCCTTTCTTATTCGGAACTGATTTTTGGATCGGTCGCTAAGGAATTCTTGGAGGTGACCTTTGCTGAGTAATCGGGCTACTTCTTCCCGGAGTTGTCGGCAATCCTCAGTCATATGACCGTATGTGCCTTGAAATTCACGCACTAAGTTACGTTTCCTTTGCGAAGGATCTGATTGTACAGGCCTTGGCCACCTGGTGTCTCTGATTTTACCGATGGCGTATACGATGTCTGAAATGTCGATGTTGAAGTTGTATTCCGACAAGCGGGGTACCTCCGTCAACCTACATGCCTATCGAATGCAGCTCTGCTAAGGCGTTCCCGAGGATTCTGGCCTTGATCCATCCTTCGGTCATTGCGGGGTATGTTGCGCCTCGGGGCATTTCTTCTATCTTCAGTGTATGGTTGGTATCTTTCTTTGTTTGGCTTTGGCCCCTTTAGACGGAAGCCTATGTCACGACCCAAACCGATGGGTCGCGACGGATGTCTGATTCCTGCCTGTCAAACACCCCTAAGCATGCGTCTAAAGTATAAACATGGATAACATCTGCTGAATTATGAGAATAATGTACATGAAGTAAATTTTCCCAAAAAGTCATACATACATATACGTGCAACGTACGTAGGGTGAGCCGGCAAGGCTGCTATAGACAACTATATACCTCAAAACTGGAAGCCGGCAAGGCCATATACTATCCAACTAGACATATTGTCTACAGACCTCTAATAGAAATATAATTGTACAAAGACGGGACAGAGCCATGCCATACCCATATATATATATATATATATATATATATATATATACAAACATATCGTACCAAAATCAAAAACAGCTTCGGATCAAGTGGAGCTCGCCAACTCTCGCTGATCAAGGAACCTAAGACGGGGGATCGTCAGCTTGCCTACTTGCACCTGCGGGCATGAAATGCATTCCCCGTGAAATAGGGCATCAATATGAAAAATGTACTGAGTATGTAAGGCATGAAAATCAGTACGTAAATGACATAGATGAAACATGGAATAAAGAAATCCATCTATAAATCTGAATAACTTTGTAAATTCTGAAATATTTATAATAATATGCATGTGCTTATAAATGTCATGTCATGCATAGGTATGGTGTACATAATATCATCAAGCCACTAAGGGCATCCCATCATATCGTCTCGGCCACTATGGGCAACATCATCAATATATACCAGCTGATCAGGTAGTGGTGCGTATATAACGCTGTAGCCTTTTTCCCATATTCCATATACATAAATATATACATATAAATACGCGTATATAACGTGTCTGGTCCTGGATCAATGTATATGCATAAATGAATAAAATTCATGGAAATATGTTAAAAATCTCAATATTCTTTTCAGATAAACTTCATCAACTGCATATCATTTTGAGACCCATGAACAGAAAATATAATAGTATATCACATAGGGAATCAAGAACACAGAGACCCCTAGTACTTCTATGAATAGAGTAATTTATGAAAATTGTGCGTTTGCTCGTTTCTTCTATATAATTTGGACCATGCCAAAAGAAAGAAAGAATGGCCTTAACATACTTGGAGTAGGGAAAATTCGATATGATATTCTTGGCGAAGATTGCACCGTACTCTTTTAGAACTGCAAAATTCGGATGGAATTAAGCTTATGCTTCTTTAAAGTATTGAATGAAATGAAGCTTCTGCTTTTGTGAAGTATTTTGAACGAAAATGGACCTTTTGTTCTCTAAAGTATCTTGAATTATAAAGAATGGATCATGTCTTTTGGTATATCAATCTTAACGTTTTTTTGTTGGTTCTTCTTTTGTCCAAAATGGAATGGAAAAGATTTTATATTAAACATTACTTGGATGTTTTAATTGTCCAAGATAAGACACCTATACATGAAATGAATTAAGAGTCATTCATTTACTTATGGCCTTCTGCCACGTTACTTTTCTTGTTAGGGGGAGGTTTAATCTTATCTCATTTTTTTAATAATTACTTAGGTAATGTCCCGCTACCCGATAATTAACCAATTAACCGTATAATTAAAAATTATCTCAAATTACCTAAAAATACTACTCATTTTTAATATACTTTATACATCATACTATCATGGCCATATGGTACCTTGTATGGTACTAGTCCATAATTATCGGGTATTATCGCTCGACCCGTATTTTATCCCAAATTGGCCACTTTCAATGAAACTCATTTTCTTTAATTCGTGTACCTTTTATCCTTTATGACACTTACTTATTGCTTGTTATAAATAGCATAAATACGTTAACCTCAAAATAATCTCATCCCCGAGTCTACGTCAATTAACTGAAGACGAAATTTTTAACGTACGAAAGCGCGAGATGTAACATCCTTCTCCCATAGAAACATTCGTCCTCGAATGTTTAACTCTCCGGGATCTATATAACCTTGGTAGAGTTGTCTTTATAACAATGCTACTACCCACTCTTCCTGTAGAAACCCAATAATTTAATGCCGCGTAGGACCACAATCATCAATAACGATGATGGCCTCACACGACCAATGACAATAGCTAACACAAAATTTGTACATGTACCTTGAGGTTATGACGTCTCAATCGGACCCTTCTCTAGAGGAGGAAATAAGTAGGGATATCTAGACTTCATGTCTTCCTCGGCCTCCCAAGTCATTTATTCCACATTGTTGTTCCTCCAAAGTACTTTTACGGAAGTTACCTCCTTATTCCGTAGCTTGTGGATTTATCGGTCTACGATGGCAACCGGAATTTCCTCATATACAAGTCCTTTGTAATCTGTACATCATCTATGGGCACCACTCGGGTAGGATCGCCAATGCACTTCCATAACATAGATACATGAAAAAATTGGATAGACATACTCCAATTCTGAGGGCAATTCTAACTTACAAGCTACTTGGACCACTCTCCGAATGATCCTTAAGACCCAATATATCGTGGGCTAAGTTTTCCTTTCTTGTCAAACCTCATCACACCCTTCATAGGTTATACTTATAAGAATACCCAGTCATTAACCCCAAACTCTAAATCTCATCGCCGTATGTCAGAATATGACTTCTGATGACTCTGAGCTGTCAACAGTCGATCCCGGATAGGCTTTACTTTTTCTATGGCTTACTGAACCAGGTCTGGCCCATGTAATCTAGATTTTCTAATATCAAGCCACCCTATAGGTAGCGACCTACACTTCCATCCATAAAGAGCTTCGTATAGAGCCATCTGAATACTGGAACGGTAGCTATTATTATATGCGAACTCAATAAGTGGCAGATGATCATCCCAGCTACCTTTGAAGTTTATCACATAAGCTCGTAACATATCCTCCAGTGTCTGAATAGTACGCTCAGCCTGTCCGTCTATCTGGGGATGAAATGTTGTATTAAGACTTATTTGATTCCCCAATCTTTTTTGGAAAGACCTCCAGAAGTTAGCTGTAAATTGAGCTCCTTTATCCGAGATAATAGATACAAGGACACCATGCAGTCGTACTATCTCCTTAATATAAAGCCTTGCATAATGCTCTGTGGAATATATAGTTCTAACGGGCAAAAATAGGCTTACTTTGTAAGCCTATCAATAATTACCCATATTGAGTCGGACTTACGCTAGGTGCGAGGTACGCCTATGATGAAATCCATATTGATTACTTCTCATTTCCAAGTCGGAATCTCCATATCCTGCAATAATCCACCGGGTTTTTGATGCTCAATCTTAACCTGCTGACAGTTAGGACACTAAGCAACAAACTTCGCTATATCCTTTTTCATTCCATCCCACCAATATACCTCTTTGATATCATGATACATATTTGTTGCTCCTGGATGGATAGAATAACGAGAATAGTGAGTTTCTCCTACAACCTGCCGACGCAGCCCTGCAACATTAGGGACACATAATCGTCCTCGATATCTGAGGACCCCATCTTCTATAATTTCAAATAGTGTCTTCTCCTTCTGAGGGGTGGTATCCCTATAATGAACTAACACAGGATCCTCATACTGGCATTCCTTTACTTCAGTTACTAATGAGGATGTTGCCGTATCCTGAATAGAAATTCCAATATGACCTGAGTCTAGTAACCGAACTCCAAGACTAGCTAGTTGGTGAACCTCATGGGTTATTCTCCTTTTTTCTGGCTGTAAATATGACAGGCTACCCATAGATCTACGGCTGAGGGTGTCGGCTACTACATTTTCTTTCCCCGGATGGCATGAAATATCAACGGCATAATCTTGAAGTATCTCCAACCATCTTCTTTGACGTAAATTCAATTTTTTTCTTGAAGATATACTGGAGGCTCTTATGATCCGCATATATATTAACATGAATGCCATACAAGTAGTGCATCAACATCTTTAGTGCATGAATCACCAAGGCTAACTCTAAATCGTGGGTCGGGTAGTTTTTCTCGTGCTTTCTTAGTTGTCTTGAAGCATAATCTACAACCTTACCATGCTGCATCAGCACACGACCCAATCCAACGCCTGAAGCATCACCATAGATAACATAACCATCGGTCCCTTCTGGCAGCGGTAGAACCGGTGCTAAAGTTAATTTGTCCTTCAATTCCTGGAAACTCTGTTCGCAAGCATTGGTCCATTGAAACTTAGTTCCCTTCTGAGTTAACTTACATAGGTATCCTAATCTTTTACTATTCAGGAATTTCCCCTATTCAGAGGCCCAAACTTCATCCTTTATCCATCACAATTATGCCCTTATCCCACTATTAGGGTAGTATTTCATCTATTCTAAACGTTACTAGTCTTAGACTCCTTTGAGTTCATTCAAGCTATACTGAGCCTTTTATAACTTAAAGAAACCATCAGCTCTCTTATGAGCTTATCCCCAAGGACTTATCCATTGTCGTTTTCACTCATCCTTTCTTATCCTTCCTCTTGTCTTCCTAAAACCTTGTCGCTCTACCATACTTTAGCTTGCGACCTACACATATCTATTTATACTTATTCACAACTTTTCTTCAACTTACTTGCATCATAGATTTCCTTATGTTATTCCGGAACATTAAGCGAGACACCACATACCACTTTGGTCGAAGGTATTTAGAAGAGAGGAAAATTTCGTTACAAGTTTCCTATAATAACCTGTCAAACGAAGAAGTTACGAACCTCCATCAGTGTTGTGGGTCTAGGACAAGTCTTCAATGCCTCAATATTTTGTGTATCCACTCGGATGCCTTCATCCAAAATGACATGCCCAAGGAAAGCTACAGAGTTCAAGCAGAATTCACATTTAGAGAATATTTTTCATACAACTTCCCTTTTTGTATCACTTTGAGCACAGTACGCAAGTGATCTGCATGCCCAGCCTCTGAACGAGAATATACCAATATATATAGTCGATAAATACGATTACGAATAGTTCTAAAAAGAGTCTAAACACACGGTTCATCTAATCCATGAATACTGCTAGGGCATTGCTCTAATCAAACGACATAACATGAAACTCAAAGTGCTTGTATCTAGTCCTAAATGATGTCTTCGGAATATCTTCCTCCTTAATCTTTACCTGATGGTACCTGGACCTCAAGTCTATCTTTGAAAAACACTTGGCACCTTGTAACTAATCAAATAAATCATCAATCCTCCGGAGCGGGTACTTATTCTTAATCATCACCTTATTCAATAGCCTATAATCAATACATATTCGTAAGGGACCATTTTTATTTCTCACAAACAACAAAGGTGCTCCCTACGGTGACGTACTAGGTCTGATAAAACCTTTTTCAAGAAAGTCCCTTAGTTGTTCCTTTAACTCTTTCAGCTCTGCGGGGGCCATTCTATAGGGGGAATAGATATTGGATGAGCAACTGGTAGTAGGTCAATGACAAACTCAATTTCTCGCTCTGGCAGAAGACCCAGAAGCTCATCGGGAAAAATATCGGGAAATTCATTAACTACAGGAAAGGACCGAATGGTTGGTAACTCTACTTCCACATCCCAAACCCAAACTCAGTGATAAATATAGTCCTTTCTGATTATCTTCCTTACCTTGAGATAGGAGATAAATTTACCTCTTGGCGGTGTCGTATTACCTTTCTATGCTAAAATAGGCTCTCCTGGAAACTGAAATCAAACCATCTTTGATCTACACTTGATGTTAGCATAACAAAAGGCCAACCGATTCATACCTATTATAATATCAAGTTCTGCCCAACCGATCACCACTTATCTTATCCTTGTTTATTATCAAATCTATCACGGGCCATTTCGAGCCACATCCATATATATAGGTAAAAAATTTAAAACATACCTTACATAACTAATTTACAAAACGGTTTATATACATAGGGTTCGACTAGGCCGTAGACATGTCATACCCAAAACAATATATAGGATAATGTCTGCAAAACCTCTAAGTAGGCATAACCATAATATATACAAGTCGAGACGGGGCTCTATATATCCTCATAAAACAACCTAACACATTTAGAACCCTCACTTGGTAATATTCCAAGAAGAGGTGGAACTCACCAACCAAAACATGATACTTGGAGGAAGTCTATAGTAGAGGGTTCTTGCCTCGTCCTATATAAGAACCTCGATCAGACACACTTCGAAGCGGAAACTTCATATCCTTATCGGTTACCTTCCTCCTCATGGCCCGACTACTATCCTCTTCCTCTGCAGATCCCATAACATACATTGTCGAACCTTGATTGACGGACTCCCAAGACTATAGCCTATCTAGAACCTCAAAAGAGCTGGTGTCCGCAAATGCCTTGACACAGTTTTGAGCTTGAGGGAAACCCGGTTGTGCCAATCCATGCACTACTCCCCTCATACCCTGATCAACGGGCTGTGATAATGAAACTAAGGGCCTTGGCGAGGTCAGAACTCCTCTCACCCTATCTGCTGCCGGAATGGTCGAAATAGCTCGAACGGATGACTCATATAGATCCTCGGATGGATCCTCCTCAATAGAAACCATGATCTCTGATGGGTCTGACTCCATAGTGTAACTTATATCTCTTTCTAACACTTTCGTAGCCTTCTGACCCGTACTAGAGGCTTGCGCCTGTCGTCTAGTAGTAACTGGCATCGCTAAAAACATAAATAAGGTAAAGATTAGGAGTGGATACTTATGACTCAGTTCTATCGCACAATCTGGATTAGAAAGAAAAGTAACCATCCTAAATATCCGGTAGCCTCTCGTCTATAAGTGTGGTGCACAATACACCCATAAATAAGACTCTACTAGACACGGTCTGTAGACAACCCTAGGATAGAACTGCTTTGATACCACTTTTGTCACAACCCTAAGCATGCATCTAAGATATAAACCTTATAACATCTGCTGAATTACAAGAATAATGTAAATGAAGGAAATTTTCCCAAAACGGCATACATACATATACGTGCAACGTACGTAGGGCGAGCCGACAAGGATGCTATAGATAACTATATACCTCAAAACTAGAAGCCGGCAAGGCCACATGCTATCTAACTAGACATACTGTATACAGACCTCTAATAGAAATATAACTCTACAAAGATGGGACTGTGCCACGTCATACCAATATATATACAAACATATCGTACTAAAATCAAAAGCAGCTCAAGATCAAGTGGAGCATGCCAACTCTCGTTGATCAAGGATCCTAAGACGGGGGACCGTCAGCTTGCCTACCTGTACCTGCGGGCATATAACGCAAGCCCCGTGAAATAGGGCGTCAGTACGAAAAATGTACTGAGTATGTAAGGCATGAAAATCAGTAAGTAAATGACATAGATGAAACATGGAATACAGAAATACATCTGTAAATCTGATAACTTTGTAAATTTTGAAACATATATAATGTCATACACGTGCTTATAAATGACATGTCATGCATAGGTATGGTGTACATAATATCATCAAGCCACTGAGGGCATCCCATCATATCATCTCGGTCAATGTGAGCAACATCATCAACATATACCGGCTGATCAGGTGGTGCATATATAACGCTATAACCTTTTTCTCATATCCCATATACATAAATATATACATATAAATACGCGTATATAACGTCGTCTGGTCATGGATCAATGTATATGCATAAATGAATAAAATGCATGGAAATTTGTTAAAAATCTCATTATTCTTTTCGGATAAACTTTATCAACTACGTATCATTTTGAGACCCATGAACAGAAGATATAATAATATGTCACATGGGGAATCAAGAACATAGAGACCCCTAGTACTTCTATGAAATAGAGTAATTTATGAAAACTATACGTTTGCTCGTTTCTTCTGTATAATTTGGACCATGCCAAAAGAAAGAAGGGATGGCCTTAACATACCTGGAGTAGGAAAAATTCGGTATGATATTCTTGGCGAAGATTGCCTTGTACTCTTTTAGAACTGCAAAATTCGGATGGAATTAAGCTTCTGCTTCTTTGAAGTATTGAACGAAATGAAGCTTCTGCTTCTGTGAAGTATTTTGAACAAAAATGGACCTTTTGTTCTCTGAAGTATCTTGAATTATAAAGAATGAATCATGTCTTTTGGTTTATCAATCTTAACATTTTTTCTTGGCTCTTATTTTGTCCAAAATGGAATGGACAAGGTTTTATATTAAACATTACTTGGATGTTTTAATTGTCCAAGATAAGACACTTATACATGGAATGACTTAAGAGTCATTCCTTTACTTGTGGCCTTCTGCCACGTTACTTTTCTTGTTGGGGGGGAGGTTTAATCTTATTTCATTTTTTTAATAATTAACCAGGTAATGTCCCGCTACCCAATAATTAACCAATTACCCACATAATTAAAAATTATCTCAAATTACCTAAAAATACTACTCATTTTTAATATACTTTATACATCATACTATCATGGCCATATGGTACCTTATATGGTACTAGTCTATAATTACCGGGTATTATCGCTCGACCCGTATTTTATCCCAAATTGGCCACTTTCAACGAAACTCATTTTCTTTAATTCGTGTACCTTTGATCCTTTATGACACTTACTTATTGCTTGTTATAAATAGCGTAAATACTTAACCTCAAGATAATCTTATCGTCGAGTCTACGTCAATTAACTGAAGACAAAACTTTTAATGTACGAAAATGCAAGATGTAACAGCCTGATAGGATATATCGAGCTCGAAGGGACTCCTAGTTGTTCGTCTTTGACCCTAATCTTTGATTGGTATCAGTTGTGGACGTCCGACCAAGTCACGGCGGAATATTCGACTAAGTTCTGCTTCAGCTGCTTCGAAGCTACCGAGCTTCGCTCATTCAAACCTTGGGTGAAGGCATGCACTGCCCAATCGTCGGAGACTGGTGGTAGTTTCATTCGTTCTATTTGAAAGCGAGATACAAACTCTTGTAGCATCTCGTTCTCCCTTTTCTTGATTTTGAAAACGTCGGATTTCTTTGTAGCAACCTTGATGGCACCAGCATGTACCTTTATGAAGGAATCTACCAGCATGGCAAACGAATCTATCGAGTTTGGGGCTAGGTTGTGATACCACATCATTGCCCCTTTTGAAAGCGTCTCTTCGAACGTTTTTAGTAGGACGGATTCGATCTTGTCATTCTTTAGGTCATTACATTTCACTACACAAGTGTATGCAGTGACGTGCTCATTGGGATCCGAGGTTTCATTGTACTTCGAAAGGTCGGGCATTCTGAACTTCTTTGGAAATGGCTTTGGGGCCGCTTCCTGTGGGAATGACTTTAGTACGAACTTCTTCGAATATACACCCTTCAGGATCGGGGGTGCACCCGAAATTTGATCGACCCTAGAATTGTAGGTCTCTACCTTCTTGTCGTTGGCTTCTATCTTCTTCTCGCCTGACTCGATCCTCTTTGTGAGGTCCTCGAGCATGTTTATGATGGCAGGGTCGGCTACTGACTCGTTGTTGCTTGATCTTTCTGGTATCTACTCGGCTTGGGGAGCCGTTTCTGGTGCTATCGTGCTGGGACTTTTCTGGTGGCTTCAGCTGAGCAATCGCCATCTATTATGCTTATAACATCTCGAAGATGATGTGAAGGCTAACCCTTGTTCTTCCTGAGCCGGGGTTTTTGGGGTTCTTGTTGGTTTTCTTGATGTATACTCATGTTGGTGTGGGAGCTTATCTTGATGTGTTGAGCGTTGCACGAGACCACGTCTATGGGAATTGGTTCGGGTGCATCCTCAGGATTTCGTGGTGGTACACCAACACCTGGAATAGCTACACCATTTTCTACATGGTCCTCAAGACCGTTGTTTTCATGCGCGTTTACTGAGTTGGACATTTTGACCTGAAATCAAAGATCTTGGACAAGAAAAAGTATGAAAGATAACTTGCGTTATGTAATAAACCAGCAAGAAAACAGTCACTATTATTTTTAGCCCCACGGTGGACGTCAAACTGTTTACCTTGAAAATGGTAATAACAATTAAATTTGATTTTGTGGTTCTAAAAATATGTGATCTATTTTTATGCTAGTTGTTAGGCAATAGATTCTAAGTGAAAGATTAGAAAATAAGATAATAGCTTGTAGATAGTGTAATAATCAAACCGAATGGCCGGAATTCGAGGCCTCGAGCTTGTGTATACGAGGCCTCGTGGTTGAGTTGGATGCGCGGCTAAGGGCAGTTGATGGAGGATTAACAGTTATGATAAATTTGATGGCACCTCTTTATGATCAATAATGAGCAATAAATGAAGAACAATTAATGAAATGTAATAAATATAAGTAAGACAATAAATATAAGAAATAGGATCAAATAGAGAGTATGTTTGAGTTAGAGAGCAGAGAACGTTCTTGTATTGGATGTAATGTGTAGTATATATCTTTTATAAAATGACAAGGGTCCCCTTTATAGATGAGGGGAATCATAACATAGTACAAAGTGCATTTATTAAAAGGACATGAGGTTGGCACAGCCATTCAATGCCACTGTACGGGCTTGAACTAGCCTAGTAGGCTAGGTCAGCTTTAATCAAGTGCCTTGGGAACTTCCTGCTAGTGCGCCATAACCATTGCTTTGCATTGCCTTGAGTTTGATCATTATGAACCCTTAGGGGCGAACTCCAAGCTAAACATTGAGCCTTCTAGGGGTGGTCTCTACGAGGCGCCCTAATGATGATAAAATCGAGCCCTCTGATTTTTACCATATACAATATTTCTCAATTCTTTCCGAAATTACGAAGTTCAATTGAAACCCTTTGAAATCTCAAATTCCTCAAATTTCAATTCTCTCAAGACAATTATTTCTCAACCAAAATCTTACTTCCTCTCAAGGTAAACAACAAACGTAAATCGACAATAGTATCAACAAGGCATGAAGTAAACCTAGACTACCCGGACATAGGCATATATAGTAGCTCCGTACACACTCTCGTCACCTCGTGCGTACGTAGCCTCCATAATTAGAAGCACATATTATTTTGTTTTACCTATGGGGTTAATTCCCTTGTACAAAGTGAGAAAAGAGACTTACTTCGCTCTGAAGTCTCATAACCGGCTCCAGCGTCGCTCTAACACCTCAATTCGATGCCCAATGCTCCACAACTAGCCAAAAAACGCGCAAACCAATGAAAATATACTCTAATACTCATAACAATTCAAATTACAACATTTCCCAACTATGCTCGGAAAGTCGATAAAATCACCCTAGGGCCCCCGTGCCCGAATTCTGAATATTTTCAAAATAAACTTTACCCATAACCCCATGAACTCAAATATATAATTTATTTCCAATTCCATGTCCAAATTCGTGGTCAAAATTTAAAATACCAAATTCTAGGTCTTCTACCAAAAACCCCACAATTTATACTAATTTCCATGTTCTCATCCATGTATAATTCATATATTTAACTCACAAATGGGATAAAACCACTTACATAGAATTGCTTGATGAAAATCTCCCCTTGAATCTCTCCAAAATCGTCCAAGCCAAATGAAAAATGGGAGAAAAATGGGCCAAGTCGCGTTTATATAAAACCCTTCTGCCCAACGACATTTTCATAGCTGCAGAATAGTAGCCGCACCTACAGATTCACAGGTGCGAGGCTCCCTTCCCTTCTGCGGTTTCCTTCCGCTTATACGGTCAACTCCTTCACTTCTGCGCTTGTGCAGATGCGGCCAACACTCTGCACCTACAGTCCTTCCCCTGACTGCCCAACCATGCATCAGCGACTCCCAGGCCATTTTTGCGGCTCTGCACCTGCGTCCAAAACCTCGCAGGTGCGGTTACACTAGATATAAGCCGCCTAAATTCTTCTTCAAATTCCAAATTTGATCCGTTACCCAGCCGAAATCCACCCGGGGCCGCTGGAACCCCGTCCAGTCACACCAACCATTTCCAAAATATGACACGGACCTGCTCGAGGCCTCAAATTACATCAAACAATGTCGAATTCACGAATCACACCCCATTCCAAACCTAATGAACTATATAATTTCAAACTTCTTCATTCATTGTCGAAACCCATCAAATCACGTCTAATTGACCTCAAATTTTTCACACAAGTTGTTTTTGACATTACAGACCTACTCCAATTTCCAGAAATTGGAATCTAACCTCGATATAAGTTCACTTCCGATCAAACTTTTTAAAAACCTTCAAATTTCTAACTTTAGATGAATGATTGTTGTCGCGTCCCCCTTTTTCTCGTGAAATCGGGTTTCGACATTTCTCAGACAATTCCTTTCCTTTTGGAATGGGGTAAGGGGTTTGAAGAGTCGCCATCTAACGGATTAAGGTGTGTTAGGACACCTAGAACAGTTAACTCATATAACCAGTTTACATCACCAGAGATCGGGTAAGGGCTCGAAATTACCTTGAGGGGAAGGTGTTAGGCACCTCTCGAGGTCCACAACGGTGGGTCCCGGCTGAACTTAAATTAAGCAAATTAGTCTTAAAATGGAAGAAAACAAATTGGGACAGATACAATATTCAACTTACTTTTACACAGGAGTATAGGGGGTGGTCTTAAAAATTTTAGCCTATAAGATCATTCCATGCAATGCTTTCCAACTCCCTCAAGTCGGGGTTTTACTCATAGCATTAGCGCATGGGCTATCATTTCCTTTACTACCCAATTACTATCTTTTAGTTGTTACCTAAGCGTTCTAGTAGCTTCTAACTCTTGCCTTATGCGTGCACTACACGTCCCCTACCTATGGTCCTGGAGGTATTTAGGACCTCTATTTAGGGTGGTTCTAGACTGACCTATGTTGCTTAAAAATGAGAAAATCTAGGCGACAAATAAAATTCAAATAGGACTATCATGTAAGGAGCAAATAAGGGTTCATATTAACCTCCACAAGTAGACAACAAATGCACGCAGTTAAATCAACAGATTTCGTTAATTTAGGATCCTATATGCAGGATATCTAGATGAGCAGAAACAGAATGCAAGACAGTAGTTTATTAAGGCGGGCATCTGGACCTATCAATTTGCCTACTGATTTTATTAAACCTTGAATCTGGGCATTTTCAGGAAGTAAGATACCACAATTTTAGGCCCAATAACCTCTACAGATTTTCCTAAGTGATAACCAGAATTAATCGAACTCAAAACAGATTAACAGAACTCTATAGGCATGATATCTATAACTGTTAATTATAGAGGTATAACATGATTTCTGAGTGAAATACTGATTTTAACTCATAACGACAGGTTTTGTCCCTTTTAGATCCTATAGGCATGCTTTCTAATTAATTTAAACCCCTATAAGCAGGATTTCTAAGTGTTGACTTGATTTAAACCTCTATAAGCATGATTTCTAAGTTTACAAACTGATTTCACCCTATAGGCATGATATCTATTAGTTTAAATCCTATAGACATAATTTCTAGGTTTTGAAATTGATTCTTTCTTTATTCCTGTAGGCATGGTATATAAGCTGAAACTGATTTTTTATCTCCCATAGGCATGATATCTATTAATCACATGTGGGTAGAATTTTAAGCTCATTGCCAGGAAAGTTTGTTAATTCACACAAATTGAATCTTATATACATGATCACTAATGCATGTAAGTTAAAAAATGTCCATGGATCTTATGGACAGGATTTCTAATACAAGGGGTCTATAAACAGGACTTCTAGCATGCGAGTGGAATACAGAACAAAACAATCAAAAAATCCTATAGGCATGATCCATAAACAAGTAGTAGCATTCACATGATTCAACATGATAAACCTATAGCGATTTCTACCCAAGTTTAAAGATATAAGACAAAAACCCCCTAATTTTACTAATAAGCCCCAAATCTGTTTATTACAGAGATTGTTACAGCCCAGAATGAATACATTACATAACAATATCTATTACACTATAGGGAGCCTTAGAAGGCCCAATATAAACCTGGAACTAGGCCTTCAAACATAGCAACTCTGAAGCATAAAGGAAGACTCATCCATGGCACATAGAATTAGATTCCTAGTGTATCAAAGTTCCAAAGGGCCTCAAGGACCCCGGGCAATGCTCACACTAGGACCACACTTAAAGAAACAGTTCATAAAAGATTGGAAGACCAGCCCCAATGTGTCAGAGTTCAGAGGAGTCTCAAGGACCCTAGGCAGTGCTCACACTGGGGGTGGTAGGAACCTAAATAACTAAGAGTAGAAGTTTGAAAATCAGTACATAGAGGGTAAGGGGGAACAGGTTTAGAAACCAGTACATACAGAATAGCAGCAGAACTGCACCAAGGAACAAACAAAATCCATGTTCAGCATATAGTTAGAATAAGTTTGCATATTTATTAGGCTAGATGCTAATATTAAACGACCATGGCTTAAGCACATAAACAATTAGTAAACAAACAGGACACATGGATCAGCTACACATTGATCACATGTTTCTAGCAAAGTTCAGAACATGAACTAAATTAAGAAGAGTTTCATATTATTGAAGATAGCTTAGTGTGACAGCATCACTAGGTGGAATCAGGCAGTCACATAGCAAATAGAATCATGCTAGGAATTAAAACATGTTAATCTAATAATGCATAGAGAAAGGAATTGCAAAGGTTAGGGCATACCAGTTGAGAAGAAAGAAAGCAAAGATGCAGTAACAGTTAAGCTCCAGAACAATTTGGCCTTGGCTTTCAGCCGGCCAATTAATAGCCACTTAGTACAGAAATCAGAACAGGAGCAAGAGAGAGCTTAAGTTTTGTAATAAGAATATGAGAGTTCGAGTGTTGTCTAAAGGGGAAAGAGGAATGGCTTTTATAGCATACAATAGAGTAAAACAAATAAGGTATAAAATCAATTACATACAAATAAGGTATGAAAATCAGTTAATCAATCAATTACGGTCAGCATGAATCAATTAAGAGGACAAAATTAAATAAGTACCACTTAATTTAAGGAAAATCTCACACGGAATCAATCAGTGCCTAAGAATGAGGTTAAATAAAGTAAGAACTGATTCCACAATCAATTAGGAGTGAGTAACACAAAATCAGCCAGTAGTATGGGTAGAAAAATAAGGTAAGCACAAGTAAGAACTTAATAAGGAAACACGGGTACTAAATTCAAACCCTAATTTAGGTAAGTGAATCAATTAACACTTAATTGACAGAGTTGAAGGTAAACGGGTAAAAGACAATAGAATAAATAGTCAAATAATTGAAACCCTAAGAAATACAAAGATATATAGATAGAGCTTGATTAAACCAAGTAAAATTCAGTCGAAAAAGTAAATAAGAAAATCAGAGATGAAAACATTTAAACGCTAAAACCTTTTTGCAGAAATCCATCAGAAATCAAAACCCTATCTTTTAGGGTAAATGAAATCGGTCAATAATAATAGTAAAAATAGAAACTTTTAAGGCAGAAATACCAAACAAACACAAAATCGCTTCAGATCTAAAGAGATCTAAACAGATTCAACCAGAAAATAGCTAGGTTTGTGAAAATAGATAGAAGCGAATCAAATCTAGTTTGAACCAGAGATTTGAAACCCCAAAAATACGAAAATACTCATACTCACAGGTATCGGAGTGAACATAGACGGAATAATCGAGAAATGAGAGACTTTGAACTAGATTTGGTTCGAGTCTCTTGAGATTCACATCAAGCAACATAGAAATCATATAACCAGTAGAGAGGTGAGGCTAGATAAGGCATGAAATTGAAGGAATATCCCATGAATCAAGAGGGGATTTCAGGGACGGCGGGCTAGGGTTAGAGGGGGTGAAAGAAGAGAAGAGATAAGGGATCCAGAGGCGACGGATTGGGATAAATGAGGGTAGGGTTTGGGGGTTGGTGTAATTAAAAAAGGAAAACTGATCCTGGACCGTTGATCTTCTGAGATCAACGGCTAAGATTAAATTTAGGTTGGGTCGGGTTTTAAATGGCGTAGGTCTGGGTTAGTGTGTATTTTGCTGGTGTATGTAATTGGGCTAACTATATTATTGGGCCGAGGTCCAAAAATTCAATTAAAGAGGGGCTATGTTTTAAATACCCATTTAATTTAATAAAATAATTTTATAAAATAATTAATAAATGATAAAAATGTCATTTGTGCATGAAAATGATTTAAAATAATTACCTAATATTATAAAATATAGAAAGTCATTTTCTGTGTAAATAATGTAATTATGCATATATGGGCTATTATTGCAAAGTTATTGCAATTATAGCCTAAAGATACAAATATAATTATGCATAAAATGATTAAAGCTTGATATAAATATAAATGATAAAAATCAAGTAATAAATTATTATAACATTATTTGTGATGCAATTAGTAATTATTTAGATAATAAAATGCTAGAATAAATTAATTAAAATCCTTTTAAAATTACACAAAATTATGAAAAAATATTGGTTGATGCTCATGCACTTTTTTGAAAGTATATATGCATTTTAAAATATATAAGGAAAAAATTGGGTATCAACAACTCCAAAATAACCTACGGACCCCCGAATCCACTTCCGGACGCTCTCCCAATACCAGAATTTCCATACGGAGCTATTCCTAGACTCGCAATCCCAAACGGACATCGACAACACTGAAATGCACTGCAAACCCCTATTTATGAAATTCTTCCCAACACGCTAACTTCCACAATAGGCTCCAAAACACGGGCCATCCAAAATCCAATCGGATATACGCCCAAGTCCAAAATCATCATACGAATCTGTTGGGACCTCCAGATCCAATTCCGAGGTCGTTTACTCAAATATCACAACTTAACCAATTCTTCCAACTTAAAGTTTCTGAAATGAGAATTCTCTTTCCAAATCGACTCTGAACTTCCCGAGATTCAACTTCGACAACGCGTACAAGTCATAACACCTGAAGTGAAGCTACTCATGTCCTCAAACCGCTGAACGACACACTAGAGCTCAAAAAGACCGGCTGGGTCGTTACATTCTCTCCCACTTAAACATATGTTTATCCTCGAGAACTGCTCCGAAGTTTTCCAAAATCACTGTTTAACACCTTGTGCACCTGTCTGTGCTATTACAACCCAGTTGAGCACATTAGCTCGAGTCATTCTGAAGATTCTCCCTTTTATTTAGTCAAATAAGACTCAGAGCCAAATTCCTATATCCAGAACTCTCCACCGGGCCTGCTTTCAACATACGAACACCGTATTAATCACTACATGTCGTACCAATGTTACGCCCCGTAATCTTACATCAATATTACGTCTTGCAGTATTATATTACGATGATGTTATATCCTGCAATATTATATTACGATGATGTTACGCCTTGCAGTATTATATTATGATGATGTTACGCCTTGAAGTATTATATTACGATGATGTTACACTTCGCGGTATTAAATTACGACAATGTTGAACCCTGTAGTATTGTACATTGAATTTGTCGTAAGGTAATTGACATCAGTCCAAGGAAAAGATTATTTGGAGATTATAAGGATTATGTTATTTCAAACAAGTGATGACTAAATTTGTGAAGGTGAGAGGGAAAGCAAGTTAAATAAAATGAATTTTCGTCCAAGTTTGGCATGTTGGGATAAAATGTGGGCCGAGCATTAATACCCAATATTTATGGAATAGTGTCATACAAGGTACTACATGACCATGATAGTAAGGTGTACAAGGTATGTTAAACGAGAGTAGTATTTAAGTAAATTTAAGATAAATCTTAATTATGTGGGTGATTGGTTAATTATTGGATAATGAGATATTACCCAATTAATTAAGGAATTATATTGGATAAAGTTTAAGGGAATGAGGTGGCATCCATATAAGAGCTACTAGGTGACTCTTAATTAAATGTGCAAGATGGCAAAATATTCAAAGTGAGTCATAAGACATATGACACCTTGTTTACACTTAAGGATTCTTGGATATGGCATAAAGATACAATGCCTTTAATAAATTACCTTTTCTTGATATCTTTATTGGTAAGACATAAGACTTCTAAATTAAGCAAATAACATCCCTACATCACAAAAGGATTAGAAATGCTTGCTAGAGAATGGAATTCTCCAAAAAGAATTTACGCGATCCTTTACAATGCTATTGCAACGTGAATTACAAATTCTAAGGGAGCACGGTGCAATCTTTCTCAAGAATATCATACGGATTCTTCTCTACTTCAATCCTCCATTACGTATTTTCGCAAAAGAGAATCGGTTCAGGTATGTTAAGGCTATCCCTTCTTTCTTTTGGCATGATCTATATGACACAAACGAAACGAGTCAATGCACAATTTTCATAAATGACTTTATTCATAAAAATGCTAGAGATGTTTATATTCTTGATTCTCCATGTGTCATCTGTTCATGGGTCTCAAAAAAAAATGTAAGTTGAAAAAATTTACTTCATGATATTATTCAAAGGCATAATGGTCTTATGACACTCCAAGAGATTTTATTGGCGTACTTTTCATGTATTGCATTCATTTATACATGTACATTGACCCATGACTAAATGGAATTATATACGCGTGTATATATGTATATATATGTATATGGCATATGGGAAAGGTTATAGCGTTATATACGCACCACCACCTGATCAGCTAGTATACGTTGATGATTTGCCCACAGTGGCCGAAATGATATGATGGGATTCCCTCAGAGGCTGATGATGTTATGAAATATGCACCTATGCACGACATGACATTCATACGTATATGCATGACACTATAAGTATTTCATGATTTATAAATTTTTCCAGGTTGAGTAATTTAATCTATATTTCTTCCATGTCCGTTATGTACTTATTTATGTGTCTTACATACTCGGTACATTATTTGTACTGACGTCCCTTTTTCTTGGGGATGTTGCGTTTCATGTCTGCATGTCCCGATAGATAGGTCGAGATCTCTCCAAGTAGGCTATCTGCTCATCAGAAGATATTGGTGCGCTCCATTTGCTTCAGAGTAGCTTGTTTGGTTAGTATGATTTGGACATGTATTGTTTGGTATGGCGGGACTCTGTCCCGACCTTTATGAAAATTACATATTCTTAGAGGCTTGTAGACAGATGTCATTAATGTAAAAGATTATATGGCCTTACCGGCCTATGTTCAGTATACGAGTGGATATTTTGGTCTTATAAGCCCTTGTGTCTTATGTATAAGTTGGTATTACATGTTGTACCCTACTTATCTCACGGCAGTCTTCTAGCTCAATTATATATGATTGTATGACACGGAAAGATACGTTATGTTGGTACTCTATTGAGTAAGTTATCGGGTGCCCGTCGCGGCCCATTGGTTTGGGTCGTGACAAAAGTGGTATCAGAGCAGTTCTGTCCTAGGGAGTCTATAAGTCGTGTCTAATAGAGTCTTGTTTATTGTGTGTCATTCACCACACTTATAAGCAAGAGGATATAGGGCATTTAGGACTATCACTCTTTCTTCTTACTCTAGATCGTTTGGTAGAGCTCAGTTGTAAGAATACAATTTCCTAAACTCGACCTTATTTATAATACGGCGATGCCTACATTTAGAAAGATGGTTGGTAAGGGATTGAATGTGGTTGTGAAAGATTTGAGTCAGAAGAACCCAGTGAGATTTTGGAAAAGGAGACTTAAGACAAGAATATCTATCCACCGTTATGGTGAAAGACAATGAGAGATTCAAAAGATAAATACAAGTTTCAACAAGTAAAGGAAATAAGATGAAAGAGGGTACGAGGTACCCAACTAATGAAGATTATCCTTATTTACCATTCAGGAAAAGAGATATAAGCATCTTGAGTTACCTTCAACAGTAATAGAGGTATGTATAATTGGCCACACCGATCTAAGTTATGCTCTGTGGGAGCTAACAAATGTGGTTTAAGAGAAGGACATAATAGCACGATCTGACTGGGGTTAGAATGACCCAAAATGATGGATGAATTGTTTGCGTCAGTTGAAATTGCCGAAGGATATTGCAAATGAGCTAATAGATCTCCTTGTGAGACACCCAGATGGTGCACTCTAGAATATTACAATTAGATGTGAATACTAGCATGAAAAAAAAAATTCAGAAGATAGGCACTGAAAGCCTAGAAGGGATAAATATTACCTTAGTGTGACTCTCGTCCCTAGTAGAGCAAGGAAGTTGAGCAACCTGAAGAGCTGATGAATGAAGCAAGGAGAGCTAAAAGCGAAAAATGTCTTGTCGAAGTTTTCACAAGAAAGGGATAGGCAGAAATATTAGCAGATTAATGAGAAGATAGATAAGAAAGAATTATGAGTGAGATGTGATACATGAATGGCAATGGTAGAGTGTTACAGAATCTATAGTCAAATGAAGAAAGAGACGAAAGGGAATGGTCCTTAAGACAACAAAAGAGTATACGCCATACAATCACATCCTCATTTCGAGAAATACGTTCGTGACTCTAACATGATTAACAGAAAGAAAAGTTAGACCCCAGAGTAATAGAAATTAGTATGGACTGGTGAACAAGATAAACTAAACATGAATTAGGAACTGAGTGATTTGATAATAGTCACCATCATGAGAATTTCATATCGCATTCCGGCAATAATAGAATGGTAAACAAAGAAGATCCATGATGAATTCAGAGAATGGTCATTGAGGGAGACGCTTCCCTAAAGTAAGCAATATGAGTAAAGTTAAGCTTAAGGGACTGTATGTGCCAGTTACACCAAGTGTCACCATCGCGAGTGAAGAATTTTGTTATCTTTGGTACATAAGGATTACCGTAAGGCGAGGCAGGTCAAAGATGTGACATGACGCCCAAGATGAAGAGGAAAACTATCTATAGGTAGGTCGTCATAGCTCCAAGTCTTAGTAGTCTCTAAAGGGGGAATATGGAATGATAAAGGAAGAATGCGATAAAAATGAGAAAGGGATGAGATTGCACCTATCCAGATGTTACAGATATGCTATGATTCCAGAATATTATGTAATCACGATGTCAAAAAGAAAAAAAAGGAGTAAGGGTTCTTGCCCGGGATGTTACTGATAGATAAGGAGCCACTACTTGAGGTAAGTTAAGTCAAGAAAATAACCCAAGAAAGATTACGTGGAATATAGATATGAGAATGGGTCAACGAGTAGTTAGTAGTTGACTCAGGAAGAGCCTAGTCATGCCTAGATAAGAAGTTACAAACAAATCAGCAGATCATGCAAGATAAATATAGTAAACCCCAACGTGGAGAATTCAGCCTCGCAATAATGTCATTATAATACTTGAGATATATTCAAATAGGAGTCGGGGTAGTTAAAGGTACTGTATGAGTGTTACGAGGCTAAGAGAAAGTTCCACTGGGAAGGCAGTCAAAATATCAGTTCAGAAGCAACCATACAAGCACTAGGGCATGGAGGTAAGAAACTACGGATGATTATAGGCAAGGAAGGACATCAAAAGGTCAGCAATAAGCTCACAGCTTTACGAGAGTCAAGGGTTCTCTCTAAGTACTACAACGAAAGACTAGCTAAGAAAATAAGGAAGAAGGCTTCAACCAAAGCACAGTGACCTAAAAAGGAAATGGTTGTGTAACAACAGTCTAACTATAAAATTGTATGCACTCCAAAAGAAAGTTGCACCTACCATGGCTAATGAGTGGGGAGTTAACAAAACAAATGTAATATTCAAGACCATATGAGTTGCACAAAAACTTCGGCATGCGTAAGAACTCAGATAAGCTAAGTATACAAGCAAAAAGGGGCAAAAAGACTAGGAAAAGCAATTTCTTACATTTGAAGAAAGCTGAAATTGAATGAAAGGAATTATTTGATTAATGATCAGCCGTAGAGGACTCCGGTATAAGCTAAAAGAAAGAATTGAGCCTAGGTCATAGACAAAGGATTGAGTTGTTAGAAGATTGTGTCATGAATATTCCATAACGCCCATGAAAGGCTATAGTTCTAATTAATACCAGGAGCCGCAGATCAGAAAATAGCTTAAGCCTATATAAAGGTTGATTAGAAGGAAGAGAAAACTAAAGAGTTACATCAACCAAGTAAATTAGGAGTCTGATTATTGGACCCAAAAAATTGTAGAAATTATGGTTGAGAACATTATAGGATTATTCTTAATATCAAAGGTACAAGAGAGGAAGTACAACAACCATATTCTATAACAGCCCTATGATAAAGCTAGTTGGAAAAGTACAGACCTCATAAGAAGTCAGTACGAAGCTCCCACCGGATTGTGTATGCACAATGTTATAATAAGAGCTTCAAGTTGTGGATATGAATTTTACCTATGTGGAAGGGAGGTCATGAAAGAGATAAAAGATATGTGAGAGTTTAAGATAAGTAAGGTAAAGGTGGACAATTTACGAGATACTTAAATACAGAAGGTTGTGAATAGTCCTTATTTCGGATACAAGTCTAGAAGTACGGGGATTCAATATCTAAGAATAATAGCGGCATCGTCAGTAGTATATCCTCTAGCCTATGGTCTAGGTATCGAGAAGCCTAATTAAGAGAGTAAAGAAGAGTTAGAGATGATGTGATGTCTCATTTGATATTCCAGAAGGACATAAGGAAATCTATGATGCAACCAAGTTGAAAGGTTGCAAGTAATATAAATAGATATGTGTAGGTCGCAAGCTATGGTATGGTGAAGCGACAAGGTTCTAGAAGACAGGAGTAAGGATAAGAAAGGGCGAGTGAGAAGGTAATGAAAATGAATAAGTCCTCAGGATAAATCCTATGAAAACAAGAAGAGCATATGGTTTCTCTAAGTTACACAAATCTCACTATAGCCTGAATGAACTCAAATGAGTCTAAAACTAATAACATTTAGAAGAGATGGAATGTTGCCCTGGTAGTAGAATGAGGGTGTGATTGTGATAGATAAAAGATGGCGTTTGGGCCTTCGATTGAGTAATGGTCTAACAAATAAAAGGAAGGGATTTCATGAATTGGACAGGATTAAAATAACCGCGTAAGGTGAGTCTCATTGGGATGCTATGAAATACGGTTATGGAAGTATAGTATCGTATTACCCAGGTGGATCAAAAAAATCACTTCAAATGTTTCACAATGCAACATGAGACCTAGTAATTACGTAAGAGGTTCCAAGTTATCAGTGATATATTATAGATCAATATTGAGGTGAATCAACAATAGATGGACACAAGTCACAAAGTATGAGGTGAGATTATGCCGCCATTCTTAAGATGAACAACTAATGATGAAGCATTAAAGGACCTAGATTTATACATATGGGATAAATAATGAAAGTAACCTGTAACTCGGTAGCAGACCTCAGTAACGATAAAGTCATATGAATAGATAACTAGATCTATGAAATAAGATATGGCCACATTCGCAAGTTCTACAAAGTACCGAGCGAAGAACTTCAGTACACCTATAGATGCCTAGAGAGGCATCTTATTAAGCCTTGTATATGTTTACAAAGTAAGGCCTAGAGATTGGCTAAAAGTTGGAGGAAAAGGGAGAGAAAAGTCACATAGGCACACTTACAAGGTCAGTATCGTTGGGACTGCATGATAGAAGGTAGCAACAGTTACAAGATTCGAAGGAATTCGATCACAAGTCATAGCGTGGGAAAGAGGCCTAAAGGGGGGAATGCCCTGGCCTTTGGATTTATTCACAGAACAACTGCTTAAATGGCAAGGAGAGTATTAAGGTATTTACAAGAGCTATAAGTTATGAAAATGATAAGAGCATCAATCAACATTCGAGGACGAATGTTCCAAAGGGGGGAATGATGCTACGACCTGCAATATTACGTCAATATTACATCCCGCAGTATTATATTACGATGATGTTACGTCCTGCAATATTATATTATGATGATGTTACGCCTTGCAGTATTATATTACGATGATGTTACACCTTGCAGTATTACATTACGATAATGTTACTCTTCGCGGTATTAAATTACGACGATGTTGCACCCTATAGTATTGTACGTAGAATTTGCCGTAAGGTAATTGACATCAGTCCAAGGAAAAGATTATTTGGAGATTATAAGGATTATGCTATTTCAAACAAGTGATGAGTAAATTTGTGAAGGTAAGAGGGGAAGCAGGTCAAAGAAAATGAATTTTCGTCCAAGTTTGGCATGTTAGGATAAAATACGGGCCGAGCATTAATACCCAATATTTATGGAATAGTGTCATACAAGGTACTATATGATCATAGTAGTAAGGTGTACTAGATATATTAAACGAGAGTAGTATTTTAAGTAATTTGAGATAAATCTTAACTATGTGGGTGATTAGTTAATTATTAGATAATGAGATATTACCCAATTAATTAAGGAATTATATTGGATAAAGTTTAAGGGAATGAAGTGGAAGCCATATAAGAGCCACTACGTGACTCTTAATTAAATGTGCAAGATGGCAAAATATTCAAAGTGAGTCATAAGACATATGACACCTTGTTTACATGTAAGGATTCTTGGATATGGCATAAAGATATAATGCCTTTAATGAATTACCTTTTCTTGATCTCTTTATTGGTAAGACATAAGACTTCTAAATTAATAAAATAACATCCCTACATCACAAAAGGATTAGAAATGCTTGCTGGAGAATGGAATTCTCCAAAAAGAATTCACGCGACCCTTTACAATGCTATTGCAATGTGTAAGGCCCCGTGAAAAGTTTTGCTCGAAAACCCGAGATCTCGTAGTGCCAAGTTAGGAGTATGTTTTAGAAATTTGTAAAATTCATGCCGCGGTTCGTACCCTTTGGATTGATCTGTGCATTAAAAGTTAAGGAATAATGTTTTTCAGAAGAGCGCATTTTTGCGGTCCATTATGCGGTCGCATAATAGTCTCCGCAGAGTGAGGCAGTTTGATAGTTAATTTTGAGGTCAACTATGCGGCCAATTATGCGATCGCATAATCAATATGCGGGTCGCATAATCATCGCATAATCTCCTTAGAATTTTGCGAAGGGAAGTTCTGCGGTGCATTATGCGACCGCAGAACAAGTATGCGGACCGCATTCTGGTCGCATACCCGGGTATTTTGTTCAAGTTTTGAGGGCAATTTTGCGGTCCCTTTTTGCGGGCCGAATGTCAATTATGTGTTTGCATATGCAACCGCAGATTGTGTCGGGGCTCCTATTTTCTAACTTTTAAAACCCGACCCCGTCCCATTAAAAATACCTCATTAGACCCCTTTTATGCTATTTTACTGCAAATAGAGTGAAAGAGGGTGTTCTAGAGGGATAAACTAACTCTCACCAAGTCACTACAATCCTTGCCCAAATCTTTGAAGACATTCAAGTAAAATTTGCTAGGCCTTTATCCTAAGAGGTAAAAACTTGTGCCCTAATCTATGATTTCGAAATTTATATTAAAATAAGTGATTAACAAGTGGGTTCATGGGTATAAGGATTGATTATCTTGCATAAATAAATGATAATAGGGTATGGGGAGATTGTGAGTTAAAAAGATAGCAATTGGGGTGTAAGATGATAAAAATCTCTCAGAAAAGGGTCTTAAATCACAATGCACACTTAGTGCTTGATAATATGCTAAAATAAGCTAGAATCTTAATCATGTCTCTAATTCTTGGCTCAATTTGTAATTATCATAAAATAGATCGAAGTTGTTTGGAGTTCCGAAATTATTGTAAGAATTTTAGGAAAGCTCTATTGAGGTATGTATGGCTAAAACCCCCTCTTCTTATAAATTGAGCTTCCATGGTGTCTGTGCAAATGTTGTAAGTCCGAAATTTGATTGATGAAGTACTTGTTATATCAAATAAATTCGTGTTGTGAGAATATATGTGGAAGGTGCGTCTCCATGTGTTTAATGTGCTATTCTTTGTAAAATTGAGGATGTGTGGAGAACATGAACTATGTGCTAAAATTCCTAAATTTCAAGTTGAGGTTACATTATGATTATTATACCGAACTAGATGAATTCCTCTCTATGCTTACAACTTGAATTGCTCTTGTGTGTGCCTATGATTTTAAATGGCAAGGTTAATGTTGAAAATGGGAATAATGTGAAACATGAGTTATGGAATGTGGCCTAGTGCCAACTATGATGTGGTAATTGTGGCCCCAAGTGCCGATGAACTAATATATGTTAAACTAAAAATTGAAGTGAGATGATTAATGGAAAAGGGTAATGCCTTGGTAAGACGGCCTAGCCGATCGGGCGTGATCGGATGCCATGCTACACACATGGGGTATTGTGTTGATAATTGAAACCGGAAAGTGAGAATGAAATAGTGATTGAGGTATATGTCTCAAATGAGGCAGCTTAGCCGATCGGGCCATGATCAGACTCCACGCAAGAAAGCGGTGGTATTGTGAATGATGATGCAACAATATGGAATGCCCCAACCTAAAATTATGGAAATTGGGTGAAAGCTATGTAAACCCTTTTATTTGATGAAGTGGTGATTGTTTGAAGCTTTGTTAGTCCTTATGATTCCTTTACTCTTGTATGGTTGTTCTTTCTAACAAAACGATGTTTAGTTATACATACTAGTACTATTCCATGGTACTAACGTCCCTTTTGCCGGGGGCGCTACATTTTTGAATGAATGTAGGTGGTTCTATAGCAGACAGTGCCGATCGTAGGTAGTGGAGCATCCTGCTCTCAGCAATCTTGGTGAGCCCCTCTTCTTCCAGGGGTTATGCAGCATGTCTTTTGTTATAAATTTCCACTTTTGAGGTATAGCCAGGGCCTTGTTGCCGGCGTTATCATAATTGTCTCTTGTATCCTTAGAGGCTCCGTAGACGTTTGTGTGGGTTATGTTCGGGTATTGGATGGGTCACTAGACTATGCTATAATTCTAAACTCTTGTTACTTCTAAACTGTCACTGCATAATGTTTTGGGAACATAACTATGATTTAAGGGTTATAATAGAAAATGAACTAGTGATGTTGTATGAATGGTCTTTCTTACTGTCTAATTTAAATGAAAGCATGGTTTCTTGATCATACTGAGTTGGGTAGAAGGTGTCAAAAAGGCTTGCTCAGTTGGGTTCACTCGACTGAGCGTCGGTCGCGCCTCCCGAGGTTGGGGCATGACACAATATGAATTACAAATTCTAAGGGAGCACGGTGCAATGTTTCTCAAGAATATCACACAGATTCTTCCCTACTTCGATCCTCCATTACGTGTTTTCGCAAAAGAGAATCGGTTCAGGTTTGTTAAGGCTATCCCTTCTTTCTTTTGGCATGATCTATACGACACAAACGAAATGAGCAAATACGTAATTTTCATAAATGAATATATTCATAAAAATGCTAGAGATGTTTATGTTCTTGATTCTCCATGTGTCATATTATTCTATCATCTATTTATGGGTCTTAGAAAAATACGTAAGTTGAAAAAAATTTAATTCATGATATTATTCAAAGGCATAATGGTCTTATGACACTCCAAGAGATTTTATTGACGTACTTTTCATTCATTGCATTCATTTATACATGTACATTGACCCATGACCAGGTGGAATTATATGCGCATATATATGGGATATGGGAAAGTTTATGGCGTTATATACGCGCCACCACCTAATCAGCTGGTATACATTGATGATTTGCCCACAGTGGCCGATATGATATGATGGGATGCCCTTAGAGGCTGATGATGTTATGAAACATGTACCTATACACGACATGACATTCATACGTATATGCATGACACTATAAGTATTTCATGATTTATAAAGTTTTTCAGACTTACAGGTTGAGTCGTTCACTCTATATTTCTTCCATGTCTGTTATGTACTTATTTATGTGCCTTACATACTCGGTACATTATTCGTACTGATGTCTCTTTTTCCTAGGGACGCTACATTTCATGCCCGCAGGTCCCGATAGACAGGTCGAGATCTCTCCAAGTAGGCTATTAGCTTAGGGAAGATGTTGGTGCGCTCCATTTGCTTCGGAGTTGCTTGTTTGGTTAGTATAATTTGGACGTGTATTGTTTGGTATGGTAGGACTCTGTCCCGGCCTTTATGAAAATTACGTATTCTTAGAGGCTTGTAGACAAATGTCATGTACGTAAAAGATTGTATGGCCTTGTCGGCCTATGTTCAGTATACGAGTGGTTATTTTGGTCTTATAGGCCCTTGTGTATTATGTATAAGTTGGTATTACATGTTGTACCCTACTTATCTCACGGCAGCCTTACGGCTCAGTTATCTATGATAGTATGACATGAAAAGATACATTATGTTGGTACTCAGTTGAGTAAGGTACCGGATGCCCGTTGCGGCCCATCAGTTTGGGTTGTGACAACCAAAACATGATTGCATACCTTTTTTGAATTCACACCATGCACCGCATATTTCACATGACCATAATAACATTCTATGATAACAACAGCCGAAATTCCACGAATTCGGTGCCCACAACACACCTCATGATACCTATAAGTCCCGTCCCAAGTCTTGTAATGCTGCGACGATGGAAGAGATGTGTAGAAATTCACAACTAACTGCCAAGTCAACAAATCATTGAGTTTTTCCTCCTGATAAGAACCATTACCTCATTATGAACCAAATAACGATATTTGCACTCAAATGTGCCACATATGAATCTGATCGCACTGATCCCAGGCCCAATAACGTCTTCTCATCCAGTACGGGCTGCTCGGGAAATAAGCTACCTCAGACACTGCTAAAAGTATCATATAATACCTCAATGTGCCAACAAGCTACAAACTCGAATGTGATACACAAGGGAGCAAACTCTGGAAAGAACCACTCAACCCACTAATTAATTTACACCACCAAAAAGATATTATGAACCTACCCCAGAAAATAAGAAGAAAAACACACAATAATAGATAGGGGAAACTGTACTCAACATCACACTATTGCGGCGTGCAACCCGATCCAACCATGATACCTGTGGCGGCGTGCCTTCTGACCCAAACATATTAATCTATAAGAAAATACTTACCGAGCTAAAATGATCGTAACTATGAAATACTCGAATATTGACCACAAGCACTCGAAGTGCATAATACAAATCCTGGGGAGACAGATAGCACCATATGCTACAAAACTCAAGCACAACTACGGTGCGATAAATGACTTGTATCTCGAAAGCCATCCTGCTCTCACAACACCACAAATTACACGGGGCTGTCAATATGAGTGCGAATAATCAAACCACCTCACAACCCACCTGGCATAATATAGATTCCACTGAATAGCTGACGACACCAATAACATCCATGGCCCGAAGATTCCTTCGTAAATAGCACTAGATGAACATATTCGGCCTGATATAGAGCCCACATTCACATTTAGATACACTCGCAGCCCTCAAGCTGATTTTGACCATACCACACAAGGCTAGTAATCTTTCAAAGGCCCACACTAACCCCTTTCTCCCATGGCACACAAGAACAACCGTCGATTCGGCAGAAACATCCACAGTCCGTAACCCAATGAATAGAGCACCTTCCAGGCCTAAACCCTCACATTAATATAGTAGCATAATCTCCATACTTGGTCTCAATCCTTCACGAAGCCTCTGACACATGACACCGATCTCAGGTGACGCTAAAGACAATACCCACTCACTCTAATTATCTGAATCCCTTTTCCCTGCTCGTCCGAGCTGGTGACATTCTTGTCAACACCAAACTGCAACCTTGATCTTCAACTTCCAAATCCCATGCTACTCAATGCACTTAATCATGACAATGCGCAAGAGTACAAGAATTGCCTCATAACTCTTGAACCACTAATAGGGTAAACACTTCATCATATATAAACCTTTTACTCAACTCATTTCAAGAGAACCATGGAAACACGTGACCGAATTCTCATATCCGCAGAAAATACCGACCTCAAGTAGTGGTCTTAAACCACCATAACTCTTCCGGGTTCCATCTACACATAATAGGCCATAATACTCGAATGCCTTCAAATAAAATCAATTACGGCGGTCATCAAGCCTCGCACGTACTGCCACAAAGCACATGTGTAACTCAACACGCTGAAGGGACTGATCATTGCCACTATCATGCCAATCCAACCATTGCTCACCGATCCGACTTCTTCTAACTTACTCTAGACTTGCCTTAGGAATAATAATAGCTTTATTCAAAACATCGTGAACCCAAATCTGCACTCATCCTGAGTGACCTTATATCACGAGACCATGCTGTGTCAAATCCCACTAATCATCACATATCCTCCAAATGCTACATTGTAAGCTGAAGATAACATAGAACACTCCAAGCCCCTTTTTCATAATCCGCTGCAAAAGCTCGATTCTTAACCATACTATGGGTTTGAAATCCTTAGGCACCACATTTTAACTTTTGAATTCACTAGGACTGTTGCTGAGAGTCACCCACTCGGACTTGGTCCCGAATATAATCAACTCCAAGGCTCTGCTAGCACATGAACCGATTAGGCCCAATATAGCACACACTTATAGAATTCTTTGCTCAATTACCACTTATGTTCTCTTCCATTAGCTGTAATAACTCACCAATATGCCGATAACCAGAATACTCACAAGTAGATAACCATGCAACCCGATCGTAGACGGTGGGAATCTCCCACTTAGCTTGGAGCCACCTATTACATAACTCTGGAACTCACCAAGATCCTTTCTTCATCGTTGAACTAATATTGCACAACCAACTCGCCAAATTCCTCGAAATACTCTTGTTAACATTTCATGAACACTCTAAATCACTAGCCACATGCACATATCCGACCCTTGCTAGATAGTCAGTAGAATCCTTCATAGAAGCTTCGTTGACACCACAAAACCGCTAACCCGCTCATATGAGATAAGCCACCCGTGAAGATTACATGCCAACATCTTCCAACAATGCTGCACTTAGTACTCTTACTACGAAATCTTTAAATCATCCTGAGCCTGTGCCCATTCACCAGATGTACAAGTCCATTCACTTCTCATGGGCATCAACTAAAGGTGCGATCATACACCCCAATCCAAGGTCATGTTGTATTCTTCTTCATATCAAGCAACTCCTTTTTCCGTCGTATCCAACCTCCCTCTGCACAGCAGTCACTATTCTAAAATTGCGCCCGTAGACCTAGTCAATGTCCACCATAATTCCTAAATCACTCTAACTTCCTTCAAGGAGTGTAGCTATCCTACCACAAAACCCATATGTCGCTCTCCCATGTTGGTCAAACCCTCTCCGTTAAGCGACCCCTCGACTTATGCGTCTTACACCTGGCCTTCTAGAAATTTAACCACAGCAAGAAACCTCCCATATGTCCTTCCTCATCCTTCACTGCCCAGTTGTTGCCTTAAATCAAAATCTATCTATGTAGAACTTGAACCAATAAATTGCTACTAACTTCAAGCCTCTCCGAGAATCATCTTCCTCTAGACATCAACACAAGGAAAGATGATTCGATTATGAACCTCCGCACACCGCGATCTCTGATAGCCGCTTCTCCCGTACTATTTCATGCTACTCTACCCTAAAGGTGAATTGAAGAAAACCATAACACCGGCAAACTTAACGTATTAAACAAGGACAATGACACCACATCACATATGAAAATTCTACCACGCTCGAAAATACCAAGTCTCGTTACTCCATCAACCCAAACCTGAACACTTATAGTCCGAGTGCCTTTCCTAAGCCGGAGATAAAATATCGAATCTCTGAATCACGCACTGAGTAAATCTCCTTTCAAGTAATTCACTGCCTCGACGCAGAGGCAAGCATCTTGCCATCACATCAGTACTGTGTGATAACAACTCATGAGCATCACAGCAATCTGTGCATAGCCTCAAAGCTCTCAGAAGTACAGTTATTGAGCCGAAATGACAAATGTCCTTCCGCAAGGCGATGATAATAGACTAATCAATTACGCAGGGTGAAACATCTCGCACTATATCTGTAGTACCATTAAAATTCCTCAATTCCTGATTTTTAACAAGCGCTTCACATTACAAAAGATTGAATGGAAAGGAAATGAAGGCATAAGCCTCAAAGGGATCAAACCGCACAATGAGGAATTAAGAAGGGAAGTGCTCCTAACAGCCCTGTAGCCTCTCGAAGATAAGTATAGACGTCTCTGTACCGATCCGCAAGACTCTACTAGACTTGCTCATGATCATGAGACCTAAGGGAACCTAGTGTTCTGATACCATGTTGTCACAACCCAAAACCCATAAAAGGTCGTGAAGGCGCCGGACACCATTGTCAGGCAAGCGAACACTAAATAGTCAATTAAATTCTCCTTTTAGCATTTCTGAGAAAACATAAATTTCTTCAAATTTTACTAGTAACAAATAAACTATCAGGAATAATATTAACGTTTTCCAATTTCATCAACACTAAATATCCATAATCATCCCAGAACCTGGTGTCACAAGTGCATGAGCATTTACTAAAAAGTAAAATAAAACACAATAATTGTCTGGAATATAAACTTGGACAGAAAGGAAGGTACAAGTACTCTAAAGGAGACTCTGCTGGCTGCGAATCGTCTCATAAGATGCAGCTCACCTAAGTCCCCGTGCCAACCACGTCGCTTCCCCCCCCCCAAACAAGGCCACTATCCATACATGTGTATGTATATCAAAGTGTACAGCAAGTGTAGTATGAGTACGAAAATAACGCATACCTAGTAAGTAGGGTTGTGCATTTGGATCGGGTTTTCGGATTGGATTCGGATTTGTATTGTTTGAACCCGATCCGATCCGAAATCCAAATTTATTAGGAGAAGTATAAATACTAATTTTATTTTTAGGGTTTGGTCTTATTTCATTCTCGTTGTTTTCTTCACCAGTCATATTTATTAACCGGAAATGATTGTGAACTGGAATTGGTGATGAAAGAGACTCCACAATGGGCAGAAAAGTTGAACTTCACTGGTGGTAATATCCTGCCATGGGTCCTGGCCGTTGTGGTCATCTTGTTCACACGTGTGAGGAAGAGGACTAAGAACTTCTTTGAAAGACGCCTGTGATGAACTGGTGCTTATCACAGGCAACTGAATTTTCTCAAAAATTTACATGCTTTGTTTGTCTTTCTCACTATAGTCTTTGGATTTGCATTTTATAAGCTAATCTAATCTTATAATCCAGTCATGTACATGCCATTTCTTTCTTATTCTTGTTGGAGAATTTTTTTTATTACCCCGAATGATCTGGCAGTGATTGGATTCTCAGATTGCTTTTGTGACAATACTATACTATTAAACATATTTATTAACTGGAATGAAGCCAAAAGTAAAATCTTGAGGTACTGTAATTTATAGTCATTTGTTTGCTATTTTTGTTCTTTTACTCTCGGGAATAAGTAACTAGATATGATAATTTAACAATGCTCCTCGTATTTGTTCTACTTATTTATTTATAGGGTGCTATTTGTTTCATGGCCTTGTTTGATTTCTCCTCCTCTGTATCAAGATGTTTGGATTAAATGCTATTGTATTATATAACATCCATATACAGTTATACACATTCCTTTCCCGCTTTCGATTGACCTCATCTGATATAAAAGAATTGGAATGTGTATATGGATGCAAAAAAGAATAAAAGAAAAGGTCCTTAATAATATGTACAATCCGATCCGAAAATTCGATCACCAAACCGATCCGAACTTTAAAAATTCGATCCAATCCGATATAATTCGGATCGGATTCGGATTGCAATTTGTGGAATCCGATATCCGAAATTTTAATCCGAAATATGCTAAATCTGATCCGATCCGATCCGATCCATGCACAGCCCTACTAGTAAGTATCTCGTCTAACCTCGAAGAAGTAATAACGAGAGGCTGACTCTGACACTCACTAGTGGTCCAACAATATGATAATATGAAATTCTAAATAATTATGATTTATAGAGATAACAACAAACTCATAACAAGAAAATAGTTGAACAATTTTTTCATTAATATTAAAGAACCACAAAACACTTCCTTTATCTAGAACAAATAATCTCTCTACGATGAATTTATACAAATTATAAAAAGGATTTCCAGTTATATTATCACACATAATTTCCACTGAGGACGTTCGGTCCAATCCAACATAAATGTAAATTGTGCACTGCCGAGGGTCGAACAACACGAACCATAGATGCATCTATTTCCCCGCTCGCGAATCATACATGTGACGCGGTCCCCGCTCGCGAATCATACATGTGATGCTGTCAAATATATATTTAAGAAATTACCCCACTCGCGAATCATACATGCGACGCGGTAAAATATAAATTTAACATTTAAGTCATATCTCTTTCTTTATTCTTTTTCAAAATAATGGAAATTCATCTTGAAACTTTTTGAATAAATTACCCCGCTTGCAAAATATACATGTGATGCGGTCACCCATAGATTTTTTAAGTTATTATAATATTCCTCAATTCTTTTCAAAATTACAAAGTTCAAATGGAACCCTTTGAAATTCTTCAAATTTCAATTCTTTCAAGACAATTATTGCTCAACCAAAATCTTACTTCCTCTCAAGGCAAACAATAAACGTAAATCGACAGTAATATCAACAAGGGATGAGGTAAACCTAGACTACCCGGACATAGCTAGTAGCTTCGTATGGACTCTCGTCACCTCGTGCGTTTGTAGCCCCCACAATTAGAAGCAAATATTAGTTTATTTTACCTATGGGGTTAATTCTTACTTACAAGGTTAGAAAAGAGACTTACCTTGCTCCGAAGTTCCATAACCGGCTCCAACGTCGCTCTAACACCTCAATCTGATGCCCAATGCTCCACAACTAGCCAAACAGCGTGCAAACCAATGAAAATATACTCTAATACTCATTCCCAACTCCGCTCGGAAAGTCGATAAAATCACCCTCGGGCCCTCGTGCCCGAATTCCGAATATTTTCAAAAATAAACTTTACCCATAACCCCATGAACTCATATATATATATATATAATTTATTTTCAATTCCATGCCCAAATTCGTGGTCAAAATCCAAAATATCAAATTCTAGGTCTTCTACCAAAACCCTCAAAATTTATACTAATTTTCATCTTCCAATCCATGTATAATTCATGTATTTAACTCAAAAATGGGAAAAACCCACTTACCTAGAATTGCTTCATGAAAACATCCCTTTGAAGCTCTCCAAATTCGTCCAAGCCAAATGAAAAATGGGAGAAAAATGGCCAAGTCTCGTTTTTATAAAACCCTTCTGCCCAGCGACATTTCCGGACCTGTGGAATAGAAGTCGCACCTGTGGCTTCGCAAGTGCGAGGCTCCCTTCCCTTCTGCGGTTTCCTTCCTCTTTTGCGGTCAACTCCTTCGCTTCTGCGCTTGCGCAGATGCGGCCAACACTCTGCACCTACGGTCCTTCCCCTAACTGCCTAACCCCGTATCAGCGACTCCTAGGCCGCTTCTGCGGCTCCGCACCTGCGCCCAAAAACCTCGCAGGTGTGGTTACGCCAGATATCAGTTGCCTAAATTCTTCTTCAAATTCCAAATTCGATCTGTTAGCCACCCGGAATCCACCCGGGGCCCCCGGAGCCCCCGGGACCCCGTCCAGTCACACCAACCATTTCCAAAACATGACACGGGCCTGCTCGAGACCTCAAATCACATCAAACAATGTTGAATTCACGAATCACACCCCATTTCAAGCCTAATGAACTTTAGAATTTCAAACTTCTTCATTCGATGGCGAAATCCATTAAATCATGTCCGATTGACCTCAAATTTTGCACACAAGTAGTATTTGACATCACGGACCTCTCCAACTTCTGAAAATCGAAATTGGACCCCGATATCAAAAAGTTCACTTCTGTCAAACTTCTTAAAACCTTCAAATTTCTAACTTTAGCCGAATGACTCCAAAATGACCTACGGACCCCTGAATCCACTTCCAGACGTGCTCCCAATACCAAAATTTCTATACGGATCTATTCCCAGACTCGGAATCCCAAATGGACATCGATAACACTGAAATGCACTGCAAACCCCTATTTATGAAATTCTTCCCAACACGCTAACTTCCACAATATGTGCAGAAATGCTCCCGGGCCATCCAAAACCCAATCCGGATATATGTCCAAGTCCGAAATCATCATACGAACCTGTTGGTACCTCCAGATCCATATTCCGAGTCGTTTACTCAAAAATCACAACTTAACTAATTCTTCCAACTTAAAGCTTCCGAAATGAGAATTCTCTTTTCAAATTGACTCTGAACTTCCCGAAATTCAATTCCGACCACGCGTGCAAGTCATAACACCTGGAGTGAAGCTGCTCATAGCCCTAAACTGTTGAACGATGCGCTAGAGCTCAAAATGACCAGTCGGATCGTTACATTTATAACTTTGAAGTTCGCGTCATATTCTTTCTGGAATACTTACTTTGTAATTGAAACTTTGTTGTGAATCGTGCCAATTCTATGTGGCTGACATATACTCTCCCCGGTCCACAATAAGTGATTTTTTGGCCTTTTGTGTCTAAAATAAGTGTTTTTTAGATTTCAAGAATGAATTAATTATTTTTTCCCTATATTGCCATTGAAGTAAATAGTGTTGGACTATGTGTTATGAGTGTTTATGTGAAGAGATAGTAAAAGTCAATATGGTCAATTTTATTACTAATTAATGTTAAAAGTAGATTTCTTAATCTGTGTGACAACAACCAAAACATCACTTATTGTGGACTGGAGGGAGTATATTACTTTGATAGCACTTGATCACATCTAGTTAGATAATTCCTTATGAATAGCCACACGTACCACTTCAATACGGACAAATTTATGTCGTCTTCAACTAGTAGTTAGAATCCATTCAGGAATACACTAACTTCTCCAACTTCAACTTGGGAGAAGGAGTTAAGTCACTGTCACTTCAGTTGATCCCATATCGAATCACGAATTATTAATGTCTTCTCCCCAAAATCTATATAAATCCCTGTACACATATTTGTTAAGTATCGTTCGTAGTATTTGTAAGCTATATTGAGTCTAGTTTTGTGGACTTGGAAGGATTAACACGAAAGTAATTTCTTCTTCTTTTCTTATGCTTTTCCTCCTTTGTTATTCCCCCCCCCTTTTATAGGTCAAGAAAAGAAATATCGTCGAGTGCCGAGTTGACGGGCAATTTCATGATGTCCCATAAAAGGATAAATCCATATAGATGATCAAATCCACAATAACATATAGAAGGACAAATCCTTTAACAACATATAGAAGGATAAAATTTGTGATGAGTCTAACTTAAGGTGCAAAAGGATTTAAACGTCCACCTTAAGACTGAAAAATTATAGTTCCTTTTAAGGGAAAACCAATGAAGAGACCAACTTAAGGTGCAAAGGGTAAACATTCACCTTAAGATTGGCAAATTTTAGTTCCTTTTAAAGACAAACCCGCGAAGAGGCCAACTTAAGGTGCATTGGGAATTAAACGTCCACCTTAATATTGAAAATTATTGTTCCTTTTAAGGACAAACCCGCGAAGAGTCCAACTTAAGGTGCAAAGTAACTCACATGTCCACCTTAAGTTTGAAAAATTATAAAGCCTCAACTTAAAGACTTGGTGGATTTGTAGACTTCAACTTGAAGACCGACAAACTTGATAATTTGACGGAATTGAAGATTTTGCGGACTTTGACGCGTCAACTTGAAGAGCGGTGGACTTTAAACTTCAACTTGAAGAATTAGCAGACTTACAAACTTCAACTTAAAAGACTTGGAAGGTTTAAACCACTCAACTTAAAGACCGACAAACTTAAGGACTTCAACTTGAATACCAAAGGACTTGAAAACATGGAGGGCTTGAAAACTTCAACTTGAAGAACTGGTGGATCTTAAGATTTTAACTAGAAGACCGGACAACTTGAAGACTTGGAGGATTCATAGACTTCAACTTGGAGACTTGACATATTTGAAGACTTCAGCTTGAAGACTCGGGGAAATTAAACACTTAAACTTGAAGACCAAAAACTTGAAGGTTTGGAAAACATGAAGACATAGCGAATCCCCGAACTTCAATACAAATACTTGGCATCCTCGTAAAATCGTCCCATTGAAGATACCAATTTACCATGGAGGGTTGACTCCTTTAAATCAAATGAGATCCAAAGTTCAACAGAAGAATGGTGTTTCAGCTTGATTTTACATTTCTTCATACTTTACTCGGACAACAATTGGGGAAATATGTATCTTTTTTGTGCTTATGTGACTGAAGTTAGAATGAAACTCTAAGCTGCCTATGTACCTCAGTGAAGAGGATCAAGTCATACCATAGTTCAGAATGGGTGAGTTTTTTTGGGGGGGTCGTACACAGTTTATACTCTTGCAGGCTAGGAGTAGCATGCAGTTTATGCTCTCAGGTTAATGAGCATAGTGACTTGCAATTTAAGCTCGTATCTTGATGAGTTTACGACTTGTAGATTTTTCTCAAATTCGAAGTGCTTCATGACATGCGATTTTAGGCTCGTGCATCCAGGAGCATTGTAATTTAAAGATTTGGCTTATAATTTGAAATGCTTAGAAACTTGAAGACTTGATCAATTTTAAAGTACTTTGCAACCAAAAGTTCAGCTCAAATTTGAAGAGCTTCGTGACTTGAAGATTTAGCTCAAAGTTGAAGAGCTTTGTAACTTGAAGTTTGGCTCGAATTTGAAGAGCTTTGTGACTTGAAGATTTAGCTCGACTTTGAAGAGTTTTCGACTTAAGTCTTTCCTCGAATTTGAAGATCTTTGCGACTTGAACACTTTGCTCGGATTTGAAGAGCTTTACTACTTGAAGACTTTGCTCAAATTTGAAGAGCTTTACGTCTTAAAGATTTAGTTCAAATTTGGAGAGTTTTGTGACATACAATATCGGCTCATGTGCCAAGAAGCATTATAACCTGCAGTTTAGGCTTGTGTATTGAGGAGCATTATAAATGCAGTCTAGGCTCGTGCATTGAGGAGCATTATAACTTGCAATTTAGGCTCGTACGTTGAGGAGCATTATAACTTGCAGTTTAGGCTCACGTGTTAAGGAGCACTTATAACTTGCTTTAGGATCTTGCGTTGAAGAGCATTATAACTTGCAGTTTAGGCTCATATGTTTAGGAGCATTATAACTTGTAGTTTAGGCTCGTGCGTTAAGAAGCATTGGAAGATGCACTTTAGTCTCATGCGTCAAGGATGGTCAACACCATGTCATGGGCACGAGTCGCAAGTTCTTCAAATGTGCTAGGCTTGATACCTTGCAATATGTAGTTCAATCTCCAATGCATGCGTTGGATGTGCATATCTATGCCAGAAGCTTCACTAAGCCTATCTTTACAGTTGAGGCTTGCATTCCTCCAATGATTGATAAAGTCGATAATTGGTTCACCCTTCCGTTGAAGAGTATTTGTGAGTTCTACCATGCTCAAACCTTGTGCTATAAAACCGATTGAGGAACTCTTGCTCTAGTTGATCCTAGTTATCAATAGATCCCGCCTCGAGGTATGTATACCAATCAAAAGCATTTCCTTCTAGCGAGCAGACAAACTGCTTGACGAGGTAATCTCCATAAGTCCCAACGTTGTTGCATGTCTCAACAAAGTGCGCCACATGTTGCTTTGGATTGCCTTTGTGAGCACGTGATTTTTGTTTTCGCGACAATCACTCCAAAAAGAAACAAAAATAATAGCAATTGGTCTTGCTGTACAATTTCTGGATTTTTACATGGTGCTTTGTCAATTATTTATGATTTTGGCCCATTTTTATTTTTATTAAAACAAAGTACAAAAAATGTGTGTCATGCGTAGTTTGAACCGTAATCCGGTTATTAAATGGAAAATCATAAATATGCATCTTTGTCCGTGATTGTTGTTTTGTTTGATTTTACCTACTTTAAATATTTTAACATATGTGTGTAAAATAATGGTATTGAGTTTTTAATTAATGAATTTTAATTTGGTTTAATTAGGTTTTTGTTTTAAAAAAAAAAAATATATATAAAATAAAAAAAAATATATAGAAGAAAAGAGTGCAAAAATTGGCTTGAAATCGAGTTGGGCCTGCTCCCATTTTCAAAATCTGAGGCCCAAATCAAGCCCAGAACGTGAACTTGCCCCGGTCCAGACCAGTCGACCTCAGGAACGTCCAAACGACGTAGTTTTGATTTGGTTTGATCTGGGCCGTTGATCTCAGAATGATCAACGGCCAAGATCACATTCCCCATACCCACTAACGAACCCGACCCATTCCACCTGGACCGACCCAAACCCCTTTAGGTTGAAACGACACCGTTCCCTACCAGCCAAAAGATCCTGACCCTTCATCTCACCCCATCCAACGGCCAGGAATCGACCCCTCACTAACTATATAAGCCTATAACCATACCCCACGCCCCATCCAAACACCCCCCTACCTTTCATCATCTTCACAGACCAACCCCTTTGAACCCTAGCCGCCCCCTTTCCCCTCACCATTAATCCCGGCGGCATGAACGCCGGTGGCCCTCACCTTAACACCATAGATGCTCCTCACCATCCTGAACCCAAATCCACCAGCCACTTAGCTCGAATCCCCTCCCACCTTCTCGAATCTTCATTTGAAGATTCGAGTCGGAACCTGACTTACACCAATTGACCCCAGTTTCACACCAGACAGTCCCCGGACCCCCTCGTGACCAAACCATACTTGGTTTGGTCCGAATCTAACCAGGGAAACATGAATCCCAGATCTGATTTTTGGGAGCCCTAGGGTTCCTCGTGACTGGTCTGTATCCGTTTGAGCCAAAGTATTTAGGGTCTAATGGACTTTAGTCGAAGTGTTCTCAATGAGAACACTTCGATTAAAGTCCGTTCAACCCCAAGAAGGGTCTACTCAAACACAAGTTGGTTTCTCTGATTTTTTCGAGGGCTTTAAGGTAAGTTGGTTTTCTTTTCTTTGTCCAGTTCATGTATGAGGTCAAAAGTCTGTCTGTATGGCCAAACGTCTGTTTTGGTTTGTGCTTTTGAACTGTATCAACTTTTGTTGCCCGCCTTGCCCGGACCTCTGTATTCAATCAGATTTTCCTTCCCTTTACTGATCATGTATACGTGTTTGAGTTGCACCACTAATTGAGTTCAAGTTCGATTGATTAATTGATTCCCCAGTGCAATTTTTGTTTAGTCAGTACCATTCGGATCATGTGTTGACACTGTTAGATGTCTGATTATGGTTTTCGATTGTACATGTTATAATTAGTATAGTCGATTCGATACGTATCGTCGAATAGTTTCAGTTGTTTGAATGATAACAATTTGATCAGTTTTCTGTTAAGCATTGTCTTAATCGATTAGGAATTGAATTAGTTACTTATAGTTAGTGTATTCGAATCAGAGTTTAAGGGTCTGGTCTGTTAGCTGCCATCTGAATTGGTGGCATGTGCATTTGTGCACAACATGTGCATAAAAGCCCTTTTGAGATGAGGAATAACTTGACAGCATGTGCTGTCAGGTTATATTCCTGCTGCCCATGTCTGCTTTTAGTTTAATAAGCCAATTAAAAGGGCTGTCAGGAATCTCATGGGAAGGTTCATATTTAAAATGTTGAATGGAAAAACAGCAGGAAAGAGAAGTTTTCTGATGTGTTTTAACAGGCTGGAATAGCCTGATGTTAGGATAAAAGGAAGCAGAACTTCCATTAAAAGGGGGGATTTTTCAGAATAGAGAGGGAGGGAGATAAAGGAAGGAGGCATACACATTGAGGGATTGGATACACATACAGAGAGGATTGAAAAAGGATAGAACTGATTTTAGGAAAACACAGATAGAGAGAGAGGTTAAGAGATAGAAAACATACAGTCAACAATGAGAAACTGTTTCTTCCTATTGTTGTTTGGGTTTCATTTGTTCAACCTGTTCAATCAATTCTGATTCTTTGAAGTTCCAATTGAGTCTACTGGTCGAGTGTTTTCGTTGGTTTACTACTAGTTTTGGTCTGCCTGGAGTTCTGATTCTACTCCACTGTGTGTTGCTGTCATTTGGCTACTTTTTCTATCGGTTATAGTTGCATTCTTGCACTCGAGCCTGTTCTGCTGTGTTGCTTTGTTTGCTGTTGTTACTTTGTTCCTGCTGCTGCTGATTTTCTCTATCTTCTTCCTCTTCTTCTGTTGTATTCAACATCCAGGTACACATTTCATACTGATGTAACCATGAAAGGCATGAATTGAAAGATCTGAAGAACTTTTAATCATTTGTTGCCTTACTTACAGCTTTGCGAATATTGTTAAAAGTTGTATAAATTCTTTAATTTGTAGCCCAACAGAAAACACATTAGTAAGTTTGTACTTAATTGAAAATATTCTGGTCTAAAACTGCGATATGGTTTGTTGGCAGTACACGTGATGTAGTCATATAATTTATGGAATGTGCTATCATTTGGTAGAATTGTTAATTCAAACTCTTCTTCCAGTTATGTTTTGAGTATGTTGGGTGAATGGTTTCCTGAAAATCTTGCCGAGTACAACACAGTCTTAAGTTTAGGAGCTTCAGTTTCGGTAGGCAGTTTTAGGTTGAGTTCTAAATATTATTAGTAGTTACCATCTAATGAGTAACTTTATTAATCCTGTTTAAATAAATTCAAAGTTTAACTCGAGGAGTATTTGGGGCTAAGTGTAGTGTTTCATCAATCTCGTGTATAATTCTTCTATCCAATTAAAAGCACGCTCCATGAGGTATAACGCTTCTTCACTTCGTAAATGATTAAGCAGATAATTAATAAGAATCCGGATTTGGCCAAAGCACATAATTGAATTAGCACGTATCTTTTTCTTCTATTTTTAGAGACAAACACATTAGAAATGTAGTCGTTTTAGGATATCCTTTCTAAATAATGAGACGAGCCTCGTCAACTTAAAAAAAAAATGCAAATTGTGGGGCCCTCAATAATTAACCATAATAAATATTTAGAACTTGGGATGGACTGTTTTAGTGAATTTCACTGCCTTCCCCAAAGATAGTAACGCGCTAGACTCTTTAAGCGCGATTCAATTGAAAATTACCTTCTTAAACACGGGTGCACATTGATGTGACCCAAATCCAAATCTCAACGGAGTCAAAATGTGTTGACGATCACGGGTGCATTGATTGTGACGTGGTTCGAGATGCATTTTCACGACGTTGCAATTCTATAAAAATAAATGATAATAATAAGAGCGGTTTTAAACTTAATAAAAGCACATAAGTCACAAAATGTATTTAAATCAGATATTTAGCCATTATAACAATTTAAGCGACCGTGCTAGAACCACGGGATTCGAGGATGCCTAACACCTTCCCTCGGGTCAACAGAATTCCTTACTTAGAATTTCTGGTTCGCAGACTTCATTTGGAAAAGTCGAAAAATTTCCTCGATTTGGGATTCAAGATAAACCGGTGACTTGGGACACCAAAAGCCAAACCTTTCCCAAGTGGTGACTCTGAATTACATAAATAATCCCATTTCGAATATTGTCACTTAAATTGGAAAAACTCCCCTCGCGCATTTTTAACCCTTCGGGGCGGGCGCGCAAAAAAGAGGTGTGACAGCTCTGGCGACTCTGCTGGGGAACGAACCCAGAATCTCTGGTTCAGGGTTCACGAATTCGAGCTTAGAATAATTGTTATATTTGGCTTTATTATCTGATATTTAGTACATGTTTTGACATAACGTGCTGCAATGTTTGTTTTTACTGCTTTAATATTATCTGAACTGTATATAAACTGTGCCGAACCCTTCTCTCTTCACCTCTGGGGAGAAGCTCGCTGGTCGAGGCTCCCTATTCTGTTAGTGTCGATACCTGAAATAAGAAAGAGGACGGATAAGTTACGAAGCCGGACGGCCTTTTGGTTCCCGGTAAGTTGCCCCTCCTCGACTCGAGTTGTCTGCTCGGGTACACAGTCTAGAACATCTACCGAGGTTATAAACCTAGTATAACAAAACCTTATGCCGGATCCCTAGTAGGAACGCTTATCTGCATCATGTTGCATTTGACATAGGGGACTCAACACAGGGGTTGGGTCCGTCTAGGACAGGCAACCTGAATGAAAAGACCATCTTGCTGCATCCCGTTTGTTCTGCGCATCTATTTGCTTCAGATCTGCATGTTGACCGGTTTCCGAAAAATTTTCAAAAAAAAAGAATAGCAGGGTAGGGAGATAATTACTTATTCTTTTGAAAAAAAACCATGTCCGAGTAATGTCAAACCTAACCGGAATTTTTTAAAATATGTAAAAAATTGATGAAAAAAAAGGCTTGTCTTTCAGTTTGACTATTCTTTTTAATCGCTTTCAAAATCCAAAATATATATAAATCAAAAAAAAATCAAAAAAAAAAATTTTGTTTCATTTGTAGTACCTCTTAAAAGATTTTCGAAATTTCAAAAAAAAAAATTTCCTTGGTCTCCTTTCAAAAATAAATAATAATAAAAAAGAGTTATTCTTCTTTTCTTTAGAAGATTTTACTTTTTGTTTCCCCTATTTATAACCGAACTACGCCGGTTTGATTCTCACACGGTGTGAGATACGTAGGCAACTCTCATCGGGTCCAACCTCCCGTTTTTGCAAAAAAAAAAAACTCTTAAAAAAAATCTAGATAATTTTAATTTTTGAGTCTAATAAAAGTTTATCACCCTAAATAAATGTGCAGGATGGCACGATACAAAACGAACCGTTTTCAATAATGACCAAGATCCCTTTTGAGTTGCGATTATGGTGGAACGACTTAGGCAAGGAGGGGCAAGGCAAAGTGAGGAAATATCTGAAAAATCTCCCGGATTTACTAGACATTCAGCCTCGGGGCGATATTATCAGATCATTGGTCACTTACTGGGATTCGGCGCACAATGTATTTCATTTCTCAGACTTCGAGCTCACCCCGACTTTGGAAGAAATAGCGGGATACATTGGGGGTGATGAAGCTCCGTTAAGGTTCAAATACTTGATTGCACCTAGGGCCGTCACGGTACACCGGTTTCTGGATTTTCTGAAAATACCCCGAACATTTCATCATCCAGATCTTGCCAAAGGTTTCTGCAGTCTCCACCTCATGTATGCTAGATACGGTCACGAGGGCGGGTTCAATAAACCGGATTTCAAACTGTGTAGTAAAGGCAACCGACAGAAGTGGGACGAGCACAGGCTGTTAGCTTTTATGACGGCCTTCTTGGGTCTTATAGTGTTCCCAAGAAAGGACGGCAACATCGATCTAAAAATAACTGGGGTCGTCAGTACTTTGCTTACCCATGATAAAAGTACTCTAGCGCCCATGATTATGGCTGACATTTTCCGGGCTCTCACTACTTGTCGAGCCAGGGGCGACTTTTTCGAAGGATGTAACCTACTATTGCAAATATGGATGACCGATCATTTATGCCACCGCTCCTCGCTCTTGGGTTACGGTTCGCCCGAAAAAACTTGTATTGGGGAATTCTACACTAGAATCAAAGGTTTCAATCTACCTGAGGGCGTCACATCATGGACCTCATTTTTTCGAACTCTCACTGCTAGCCAAATCCAGTGGATGCTCAGATGGTCGCCTATTGAGGAAATCATATACATGCCAGCAACCAGGCCCCACTTTCTGTTGATGGGACTTAAAAGCATCCAACCCTACGCACCATATCGGGTTTTGAGGCAACTTGGGAGATATCAAGTGGTGCCGAAAGATGAAGATCTGAGTACCCAAGTGATTGAAATCAGTCCAGACGGTCGTTTCCCCGAAGAAGAAGTTCGCCAAATCTGGAGTGAGTGCCAACATCTGACAGCAAGCACTTGTGTGATGGATATAGCAAAAGGGGAAGTTGCCCCAGGGTATCACGCTTGGTTCAGAGGCGACCTGTCTTGCGAAAGACCAGCTAAGAGACCGCATCTCAAAGATTTTGTGGAATCGTCCCAAGGGCAATGGAACTGGTTAGCAAAAGAAAAGGGGTATCGGGCAGAGATCGGTGATTTGAAGCTACAAATTGACAGTCTGAAATTCAATAACAGCATACAAATCGCGGCGGATCGAAGCGAAAAGAATAAATTGGTCCAAGAGAATGAAGAACTTAAGGCCCAAATCCAAAAATTGAGATTGTCTCTTGATGAACAGCCCAGAAGTCGATCAGACCAGCAGTTGATTAAGGGTTTAAAAAGAGAAGTCGCGGAATGGCGAGATGGTTTAGAAGAATCGGGAAAGGTTATCGCAAAGCTCAAGGCACAGTGGAGAATAAGAGTAGAGAAGCATAGCCGATACTTGAGCCAATTGAAACGCGACCACGAGAAAATTGTTGCCAAAATAAAGAGAGAGATGGCTACACTTGAGATCAAGGCAGCTAATCAGGCCAAGGATTTCCAAATTGAGAGTAGATACTGTTACGACATGTTAAGCCAGATGAAGTTAGAAGTACGGCGACTGAAGAATCAGCATATACAGGATGCTCAGGTATTCAAGATGTGTAGCGATCAGATAAAACGCCTACTCATAAAGAAGAAGCAAACCAGAGATAGGATCAAGGCCATTGCCCATGCCATCACCAGGCGATGTCTACAATGTGAGAACATGACTAGCGTTACAGTCCTCTCGGCAGTAATGGGTTATGTCAAGCAGACCATGCATGAGCTGGAGCAACTTGAGAGGGATCTCACACCTAGGACTGCGGCGAGGCCGAATGATGCCCCGCGAGCACCAATTTTCAAAACCATAATGTACTCATAAGTCGAGTCTGTATCTTAGCATCTGCTGCCTGTTTTTCCCATCAGTTTGTTTTAGTCTATGTTGAGTCTAGGTTTATTTTCAAAGTTTGCTCTTTCTTTTGCAAATGTAGTTTGTAATAAACCGTTTCAACAATAAAAGGTGTGTTTCTTTTACGCTCATTTGTGTTTTTGAACTACGTAATAATCTGATTCACGTGGCGTCGTGATACGTAGGCAATCCTCATCGGATCCGGTCGCATTTTTATCACAAAATAAAAACATAAAAGAAAAAAAAAAAAAAAGAAGAAAAAATGATAAGAAAAGGGCAGCCTAAAAAAAAGAAGAATGTCGGAATGACGCATGCTTTCATCGCAAACATGTAGAATTCACTTAACTGTATAGGTGCATCATGCCCAATGTGAGATTGCCTATTTGTTATTTATTTCGAATTAACCGCTCGTTTGTCGTTGAGTTCTTCCAGGTTTTTGGAAAAGGCGGTTGGTTTGTTGAAAGTCTGGCCTCGCACTCATACTTCACGAGGTCGAAAGGGAGTGTTCTATTACCTATTGTTAAGACAGGAGGCAGTGCTCACACTTACTTCACAAGGTCAAAAGGAAGTGTAGAAATGTCTTCAGAGATTCTGTTGCCAACAATCCCTGTTTCTGAGGAAAGTTCGATCTCGGTTGTCCTCACACCCGAGTCCGCAACTGCGGAGGAAAATAAAATCCTACGGCTCCGCATGTTGGAAAGCTGGACGACTGGAATAATGGGAAAGAGCCGCCAAGTGTCGTCCCCGGATTCCCTGAGTTATTCTCCAGGTCAAGCGGGACTTCTAATGTCCCCATAAATTATCCTGCTACCCCATTCGGGTACCCAGCCACTTCAGCCTTCTCTGCTGGATCGCCTTCTGAGCCTCATCCCCGAATGTCAGCCACCGATGCAAGCACGAACATCTTTACTGCACTGCACTGCCCGATTACGGCATAGCCTGCTACGTACAAGCCAAGCTTTGACTCATCCTCTTTTACATTCCAAGCACCCTCGTTCTCAATGGAACCAACTAGGTTTGCTACCAGCACTAATCCTCCACCGCCTCAGTGTGAGCTTGCACCCGGGCAGGATCAGAACCCCAGAATTGCAGAACAAAATGAGATGGCCAAAAGAATGAGAAGCCTTGAACAAAGTTTGAAGAATATGCAAGGTTTGAGCGGACAGAAGAGCGTCTCTTACGCCGACCTATGCATGTTCCCTCACGTGCACCTGCCAGTGGGTTTCAAGACCCCAAAGTTTGAGAAATACGATGGACACGGTGACCCCATTGCACATCTTAAGAAATATTGCAACCAATTGCGGGGAGCCGGCGGAAAAGAAGAACTGCTAATGGCATATTTTGGGGAAAGTCTAGTAGGGATAGCCTCGGAATGGTATATGGACCAGGAAATGTCCCGATGGCATATATGGGATGATCTCGCCAGAGATTTTGTGAAACAATTCCAGTATAACATCGACATTGCACCAGACCGAAATTCTCTGTCGAATTTGAAGAAGAAACCTTCAGAAAGCTTCAGAGAATATGCTATTAAGTGGCGTGAGCAGGCGTCGAGGGTGAAGCCTCCCATGAATGAGGTAGAAATGGTCACTACTTTTCTCCAGGCTCAAGAGTCCGATTATTTCCAAAACATGATGTCAGCCATGGGAAAGCCATTCGCGGAAGCGATTAAGATTGGAGAGATGGTGGAGAATGGTCTGAAAACAGGTAGGATTCTGAGTCAAGCAGCCATAAGGGCGACCTCCCAAGCTGTCCAAAGCGGGTCCGGAGGAATGGCAAGAGGGAAGAAAAAGGAAGAAACGACCATGGCAGCCTCAGAAGCAAGGGAATATCGTCATCCCAGGCCCCGTTTTCCGGAAAGAACCCCACAACACTACTATCCCCACTCAAATCTGGCATATGCTCATCAACCCTATATGGTCATGAATGCCCAACCTTATGCCCATCCGCCGCAACAAGCCAACCGAGGCCAAGCTCCACCTCCCAGAAATCAGCCTCCTTACCGCAACCACTATAACCCACAACCTCCGCAGAATAACTTCCGCCCTCAGGAGCCACCTAGAAGGCGGACCTTCACGCCCATCGGTGAACCATACTCTACTTTGTTCCCGAAACTAGTCCAGTTGGGCTTCCTGCAACCAGTCCCTCCAACAAGGCAAAACCCGACGTCACCTTCTTACAAAGCTGGAGTCAGATGCGCCTATCATTCAGGGGCCGAGGGGCACCATACAAATGACTGCTGGTCGTTGAAAAGAGTGGTCGAGAATTTAATAGAGCAAGGGAAAATAGTGCTAAGGGACGAGGAGGTCCCAAATGTGACTAACAATCCATTACCTACTCATAATAACGGGCCGCTGATCGGGATGATTTGCGAAGACAAAGAATTTGACCCTGCTTTGAAAGCTATAATCGCCATTGTCGATGCAGGGAAAAGGTTTGAAACAGCCCAGAAACCAGAAAAAGGGGAAAAGGCCAATGCTGTAAAGAGCGAGCCTGAAAAGAAGGTGGAGAAGAAAGTGGTACCGGTAAAGGATGGAGTTCTTTACATACCACGAGGTCGAGCAGAGAAGCCGCAGAGTTTTGGGGTCAAAAAGGCAAAACCTATGTACGTGCCAAAGGGGGCCTATGTGGTCCGGGGGACGATTCAACCACCTCGGCTGAATGAGCCAGTGGTTATCGGATGCGTGCCACAAAAGCCAATGACAAACCTGTCCACAGTACCGTGGAACTATCAGAGGACGTTTGTAACGTACAAAGGTAAAGAAATCACGGGGGAACTTCCGGAAAATACTTTCATTGGAAGGCATTCAAACACCCAAGAGCTGAACAACGCCACACAGAGACGCTTCCCACCAAAGAAGCCTGTAAGCGTTGAAGAAGCGGAAGTGTTCTTCCAACAAATGAAAATGCCGGATTACGAAGTGATAGATCAACTGCGCAAGTACCCCGAGCAAGTGTCCATGCTATCATTGTTGATGAGGTCGGCCGAGCATCAAAAGATCTTACTGAAGACCCTGAATGAAGCATACGTGCCAGTTGAAACCTCGGTTGAACAACTGGAGCGGATGACAGAAAGATTCTTCGCCGTCAACCAAATCTCTTTCAGCAAGAACGATTTACCTCCAGAAGGAGCGGCACACAACAAGGCCTTGCATCTAACAGTTAAATGCGAGGACTACTATGTCAAGCGGGTAATGTTGGATGGAGGCTCAGGTGTTGACATTTGCCCGCTCTCCACACTACAAAGGATGGAAATTGGGACCGGAAGAATCCGACCCAATAATGTCTGCGTAAGGGCTTTCGACGGCATCAAGAGAGATACCATGGGGGAAATAGACCTGTTGTTGGTCATAGGACCAGTCGAGTTTGAAGTAACCTTCCAGGTGCTCGACATGGATACATCCTACAATTTTCTCCTCGGCAGGCCTTGGATCCATGCGGCAGGAGCTGTGCCTTCCACTCTTCACCAGATGGTGAAGTTTGAGTACGAATACCGAGAGATCGTGGTCCATGGAGAAGATGAGCATGCTATTTATCGGGACCCATCCGTCCCATATCTTGAACCAAGAGAAGGGAGCAAACATACGGTCTATCAAGCTTTCGAGATTGTACTAGCAGAGCAGCATGAAGAGGGAATACCTTGCCCCCAGCCTTTCTTGTCTAACGCCTCGGTTATGGTGGCCAAAGAGATGATCCGGCACGGATTTAGGCCAGGGAAAGGGCTTGGACAAACCCTGCAGGGAATAGCAGAACCCATCACCTTGCCGACCACCAAGAAACTTTTTGGACTAGGTTTCGAACCCACTCCAGGAGATGAAGAGTGGGCAAAGAAAAGGAAAAATGAGGGTTGGAAGTTACCTCGACCATTGCCGGATTTATATGAAACTTTCATCAGGCCAAGGTACACCGAAGAAGAAGACGATGAGGTCTTCACGGCTGAGGAAATCGAGGAGATATGTGGGGCAATGAGAGAAATGCTCTACGAGACTCACATGGTTCAACCAGGTGAAGGCACAAGAACTGCTGAGATGCTGTACGTGGGGCCGAACACCAAACTTCGAAACTGGGAGGCCACGCCATTCCCGACTAGACGGAAGTCCGGGTAGACCTATCCTGCCACCCTTCCTATGTCACAAGTTATCTCCAGGACATAACATGAACGTTTTCTTCCTTTCAATTGTTGTTTTGAATTCCTAAGTTGTAAACATTGTTGTCTTCCAACTTCCCAAAGAAAATAAAAAAAAAATCGTCATTGCTTTCCCATTTTTTTTCTTTTGTTCTGATTTTTGTCATTTTTCCTTTTATCTTTCCTTTCAGTTATAATAATGCGGCTTTAAATATGACATGCTTGTGGACTTCATGCCCAGATCGCAACGAGCTATTTAACTGTGAATTAATGAACCTAGAACCAGAATATGACGAAGAAGAGGCTTTTAGGGAAATAAACCGAGAGTTGGAACATTTTGAGAATAAACCTAAGCCAAATCTGAATGACACTGAACCGGTTAATTTAGGAACTCCTGAAGAAATCCGGGAGACCAAAATAAGCATTCACACGGACAAGAAAACGCGAGATGCGATAATTCAACTTCTTTTTGAATTTAAAGACGTGTTTGCTTGGTCATATGATGACATGCCGGGACTAGGTGTTGACCTAGTGGTTCATAAATTGCCGATTCATCCTGATTGTCCTCCAGTTCAACAAAAGCAGCGAAAGTTCAAAACTGAGGTCAGTGACAAGATTAAAGAGGAAATCACCAAACAACTGAAAACGGGAGTGATTCGGGTAGTCCAGTATACAACATGGTTGGCAAATGTGGTTCCAATACCGAAAAAGGACGGGAAGACTCGGGTATGTGTAGATTACCGAGATTTGAATAGAGCAAGTCCCAAAGATAATTTCCCACTGCCCAACATCCACATCCTCGTTGATAATTGCGCCAAACACGAGATACAGTCTTTCGTAGATTGTTACGCTGGGTATCATCAGGTATTGATGGATGAAGAGGACGCCGAGAAAACTGCCTTCACCACGCCTTGGGGCACCTACTGTTATCGGGTCATGCCATTTGGTTTGAAGAATGCTGGGGCTACTTACATGAGGGCCATGACTGCCATTTTTCATGACATGATGCATCAGGAAATAGAGGTGTATGTGGACGACGTGATAGTCAAGTCCAGGACGCAGGATAATCACATCCAAGACTTGAGGAAATTCTTCGAGAGATTAAGGAAGTATGACTTGAAGCTGAACCCAGCCAAATGTGCTTTCGGAGTTCCGTCGGGCAAACTTTTGGGCTTCATCGTAAGCAGGAGAGGTATCGAACTAGATCCAACTAAGATAAAATCTATCAGAGATCTACCTCCCCCGAGAACGAAGAAAGACGTGATGAGTTTGTTGGGCAGGTTGAACTACATCAGTCGATTTATTACCCAGCTAACAAGCACGTGTAAGCCCATATTCAAGCTGTTAAGGAAAGATGCGACGATCAAATGGAAAACTGAGTGTCAAGAAGCCTTTGATAAAGTCAAAGAATACCTTTCGAATCCCCCAGTTTTGGTCCCTCCAGAGCCAGGGAGACCACTGTTCTTGTATCTGACAGTCTTGGAGAACTCTTTCGGTTGCGTCCTCAGGCAACACGACATAACCGGAAAGAAGGAGCAAGCAATCTACTACTTGAGCAAGAAATTCACCGGCTACGAGGCCAAGTACACTCTGTTGGAAAGGACATGTTGCGCTCTGACATGGATTGCTCAAAAGCTGAGACATTATCTCCAAGCCCACACTACTTTCCTCATAAGCAGGCTGGATCCTTTGAAGTTTATATTTCAGAAACCGATGCCTACTGGGAGACTGGCCAAGTGGCAAATCTTGCTTACTGAATTCGACATAGTTTATGTCACTCGCACGGCAATGAAAGCCCAGGCGCTAGCAAATCATTTGGCCGAAAATCCGGTCGATGAGGAATACCAGCCATTGAGTACCTACTTTCCAGATGAAGAAGTAAACACCGTAGAAGTGGTCTCGGAGGACGCTCATGTTTGGAAGATGTTCTTTGATGGAGCCGTGAATGCCAAAGGTGTAGTTATCGGGGCAATTTTGATTTCGCCTTCTGGTCAGCATTATCCCGCCACAGCTAGACTGCGTTTCTTTTGCAGAAACAATACAGCTGAGTATGAAGCCTGCATTATGGGCATGCATATGGCGATCGATCAGGATGTCAAAGACTTGCTGATTATGGGAGATTCTGACCTGATTATCCGGCAAGCCCAAGGTGAATGGGAAACTCGGGATGTCAAACTTATCCCTTACCGGCAGCACGTGGAAGACCTCGGCAAGCGTTTTAAATCAATAGAATTTAGGTATATCCCGAGGTGTCATAATGAACTGGCAGATGCACTTGCTACTCTAGCTTCAATGCTACCCTACCCGGGCAACGCCCACGTCGATTCTTTGGAAATCCAAATCAAGGAAAGACACGGTTACTGCAACATAATCGAGGCGGGATAAAATACGCAGCCTTGGTACCGTGACATCAAGAGGTTCTTGAAGACGCAAGAATACCCCGAGCATGCTACTAGAGATCAAAAGAGAACCATTAGGCGGCATGCAAGCAGTTTCTTTCTGAGCGGTGAATTGTTGTACAAGAGGACCCCGGACCTCAACCTACTAAGATGTGTCGACGCCGAGGAGGCGAGAAAGATCATGCACGAAGTACACGCAGGTGTGTGCGGACCTCACATGAACGGGTATGTCTTAGCGAAGAAAATCCTTCGAGCAGGTTATTACTGGATGACCATGGAAAAGGACTGCTTTAGCTTCGTTCGGAAGTGTCATCAGTGTCAGGTGCACGGTGATTTGATTCATGCACCTCCCACGGAACTGCATCCCATGTCTGCACCTTGGCCATTTGTCGCCTGGGGCATGGACGTCATTGGACCAATCGAGCCAAAGGCTTCAAATGGACACAGATTTATACTGGTTGCCATCGACTACTTCACAAAATGGGTAGAGGCTGTCACTCTCAAGTCGGTCACTAAAAAAGCTGTAGTGGATTTTGTACACTCAAATCTTATCTGTCGTTTCGGTATTCCTGCGACTATCATTACAGATAACGCAGCAAACTTGAACAGTCACTTGATGGGAGATGTATGCGAGCAATTCAAAATAACGCATAGGAATTCTACTCCTTATCGGCCAAAGGCCAATGGTGCTGTGGAAGCGGCGAACAAAAACATCAAGAAGATTTTGAGGAAAACGATCCAAAGTTCCCGACAGTGGAACGAGCAGTTACCATTTGCATTATTGGGATATCGTACTACGGTACGCACGTCAGTAGGAGCAACCCCTTATCTTTTGATTTATGGGACCGAGGCTGTGATACCAGCAGAAGTAGAAATCCCTTCGCTTCGAATCATTGTTGAAGCAGAAATCGAAGACAGCGAGTGGGTCAAGACTCGATTAGAGCAATTGACTTTGATCGATGAAAAGCGAATGGCCGCGGTTTGTCACGGACAATTGTACCAATGAAGAATGGCCCGTGCTTACAACAAGAAAGTCCAACCCAGGAATTTCGAAGTAGGTCAGCTGGTACTGAGGCGTATTCTGCCACATCACCAGGAAGCAAAAGGGAAATTTGCTCCAAATTGGAAAGGCCCATACATCATCAGGAAAATATTGCCGAGAGGAGCATTGTATCTAGGTGACATTGAAGGAAATGACCTCGAAACAGCAGTAAATGCAGATGCAGTCAAGAGATACTACGTCTGAGTAACGCCTCGGCGATCCTGACACATTTGAAATGCTGAAGATTTTATTCCCACTATCAACTCTCTCTACAAGCCTTTGAGCCGCTTACAAAAAAAAGAGACAAAAACAAAAACAAAAACAAAAACAAAACAAAACATTGATTGAGGCCTGAACTACGTTCGACTTGATTCCGAAAGGATAAGTAGGCAGCCTCTCCCTGAGGTTCAGTCACACCAACAATAAAATCCCATTTACCCTGAAATTGAAACCGGGGCACGCTAAACGGTTTAGAAGTTAGTATCATCTACCTCTCTTTACCAAGCACAAGCCTTCAGATCAATTACCAAAGATAGCGGGAAGCCAAGAAGCGTCACGAATGGAGGCCGGCACACTCTAAATTGAGAGAGATAAAATGAGAGAGTTTTGTCGGTGAAAACCTTCGGGCACCACGAGGCGACGGGAGTAGAGAAACCAAAATGAGAGCTTGTTTAGTAAAAACTCGCTAAGAGTTCTATCAAGCGATGACAGGAAGAGAAATGAGAGAGGTCAGCCAGCGAAAACCCGCAAAGGGCGCTGTTGGCCGAAAGAATGACTCACCCCAAGGAGGTCTCGGCAAAGGTCCACCGGTTTGAAATCACAGATCCGTTTTGGTTCAGGAAAATGCAAGTTCGTTGAAGGTCAGTCATCCAGTCCAAAGAGCATGTCATGTCCATTTAAAGCAGGCATTGTCCTCCTCAGATAAGTCTTTCTCGTCCCGAAAGGGACACTCCTTTTCTGAAATTTGCTTTCTCCTTTCTTGGTTTTTCTTCGAACCCCTTTTATGTTTAACCCCAAGTTCCAGATATACTGGAAAGGACAGGTGGCAGGTTTGGTTTCACGGAATTCTGTTTCATGAAGGAAAACACCTCGTTCCGTTGGTACGTTTGTCCAAACCTGATGAATCATGATGTTTGACTGCGTTCGAAGTAAAGAGAAAGAGAGAAATTTCCCCAGCAAGTCCGCTTCGTACAAATTCCCACGGGGTTTCCCTTTGTACGAATCCGCACAAAGAATCCACTTTGTAAATATTCCCCAAAAGGTCTGCTCCAGCGAAATCCACACAGATTTTCTCTTGTACAGATCCCCACAGGGTCTTCCCTTTCTTAATAAAAAAAAAAAGAAAAAAGAGGGGATTTCCCCAGCACATCCCCAGCGAGTCCCTTTTGTAAAAATTCCCCAGCGAGCTTACCCCAACAAATCCTGGAAAGTCCGTTTTGAAACAAATCCCCAGCATGTCCCCGTTTTACAAAAATCCACGCAAAGAATCCACTTTGTAAATATTCCCCCACAGAGCTTCCCTTTGTACAAATCCCCCACAGAATGCCTCCAATAAAATCCCCGTTAAGAATCTCCAAGCAAAACGGGACACACACAAAAAAGAAAAAGAGCTTTATGAGGCAAATCATCTCAGAATGTGGAAATACAAGCCTGAGCAGTCTAAAGGGTTTCGCCATTTGAATCCAATCAATGGCAGGACTTCGCAACAGAAATAAGGACGCAAAAAAGCAACTGGGACGATCAAGGTCACCGAACCAACCGTCATTTCCGAACTAACGATTGTTCTTTGTCTGAAAAGTTGAAACAGGTATAATCCAAGACAACCGTGCGAGAAGTAGGTGTTACCCAAAGAAGAAGGTACATGGGTACGAGAAACATTTTGGCAATAAGGAATTCACTCGAAAGGTAAGTTTCCACGAGACTCCCTTTTATCTTCTACTAAAACAAGAAAATTCAAAAAAAAAAGGTCAGTTAGTAAACTGAACTTTTCCATTCAGTCAGCATTAGGGTTTTAAACCCTAAACTGAACTTTTTTCCATTTAGTCAGCACTAGGGTTTTAAACCCTAAACTGAACTTTTCTGTCAATCAGCATTAGGGTTTTAAAACCCTAAACTGAACTCTTTTCCATTCAGCCAGTATTAGGGTTTTAAACCCTAAACTGAACTTTTTCCATTCAGTCAGCATTAGGGTTTTAAACCCTAAACTGAACTTTTTCCTTTAATCAGCAATAGGGTTTTAAACCCTAAACTGAACTCTTCCCTTTAGTCAGCATTAGGGTTTTAAACCCTAAACTGAACTTTTCTGTCAATCAGCATTAGGGTTTTAAACCCTAAACTGAACTTTTCCATTCAGTCAGCATTAGGGTTTTAAACCCTAAACTAAACTTTTTCCATTCAGTCAGCACTAGGGTTTTAAACCCTAAACTGAACTTTTTCCTTTAATCAGCATTAGGGTTTTAAACCCTAAACTGAACTTTTTCCCATTTAGTCAGCACTAGGGTTTTAAACCCTAAACTAAACTTTTCTGTCAATCGGCATTAGGGTTTTAAAACCCAAAACTGAACTCTTTTCCATTCAGCCAGTATTAGGGTTTTAAACCCTAAACTGAACTTTTTCCTTTAATCAGCATTAGGGTTTTAAACCCTAAACTGAACTTTTCCCATTTAGTCAGCACTAGGGTTTTAAACCCTAAACTGAACTTTTCTGTCAATCAGCATTAGGGTTTTAAAACCCTAAACTGAACTCTTTTCCATTCAGCCAGTATTAGGGTTTAAAACCCTAAACTGAACTTTTTCCTTTAGTCAGAAATAGGGTTTTAAACCCTAAACTGAACTTTTCCATTCAGTCAGCATTAGGGTTTTAAACCCTAAACTGAACTTTTCCCATTTAGTCAGCACTAGCGTTTTAAACCCTAAACTGAACTTTTCTTCAGTCAGCATTAGGGTTTTAAACCCTAAACTGAACTTTTTCCATTCAGTCAGCATTAGGGTTTTAAACCCTAAACTAAACTTTTTCCATTCAGTCAGCATTAGGGTTTTAAACCCTAAACTGAACTTTTTCCTTTAATCAGCATTAGGGTTTTAAACCCTAAACTGAACTTTTTCCCATTTAGTCAGCACTAGGGTTTTAAACCCTAAACTAAACTTTTCTGTCAATCAGCATTAGGGTTTTAAAACCCTAAACTGAACTCTTTTCCATTCAGCCAGTATTAGGGTTTTAAACCCTAAACTGAACTTTTTCCTTTAATCAGCATTAGGGTTTTAAACCCTAAACTGAACTTTTCCCATTTAGTCAGCACTAGGGTTTTAAACCCTAAACTGAACTTTTCTGTCAATCAGCATTAGGGTTTTAAACCCTAAACTGAACTCTTTTCCATTCAGTCAGTATTAGGGTTTTAAACTCTAAACTGAACTTTTTCCTTTAGTCAGCATTAGGGTTTTAAACCCTAAACTGAACTTTTCCATTCAGTCAGCATTAGGGTTTTAAACCCTAAATTGAACTTTTCCCATTTAGTCAGCACAAGGGTTTTAAACCCTAAACTGAACTTTTCTGTCAATCAGCATTAGGGTTTTAAACCCTAAACTGAACTCTTTTCCATTCAGTCAGTATTAGGGTTTTAAACCCTAAACTGAACTTTTTCCATTCAGTCAGCATTAGGGTTTTAAACCCTAAACTGAACTCTTTTCCATTCAGTCAGTATTAGGGTTTTAAACCCTAAACTGAACTCTTTTCCATTCAGTCAGTATTAGGGTTTTAAACCCTAAACTGAACTTTTTCCATTCAGTCAGCATTAGGGTTTTAAACCCTAAACTGAACTTTTTCCATTCAGTCAGCATTAGGGTTTTAAAACCCTAAACTGAACTTTTTCCATTCAGTCAGCATTAGGGTTTTAAACCCTAAACTGAACTTTTTCCTTTAAACAGCATTAGGGTTTTAAACCATAAACTGAACTTTTTCCTTTAGTCAGCATTAGGGTTTCAATCCTAAACTGAACTTTTCCCTAGTTGGTCAGCACTAGAGTTTCAACTCTAAACTCAACTTCTCCCTAGCTAGTCAGTATTAGGGCTCCAACCTTGACTTGAGCATTCATATCCTCTTTCATCAATTTTATGAACTTCCTGGCAAATAATTCACGAAATTTTCCTAGTAAAACTGGGGCAGAAAATTTCGTTCGTTTGTTTTTCCCCGCAGGTCTAACCTCGAGTCACACGGATTGAAACAACCCACGAGATGAGTCTCAACTCGGAATAAAAGGAGAAAGGACAAAAGAAGATGTCCCGAGATACCGGAGAAAATGGAAGGCGGATCGATCCAAGATTTGATTAAGGTCCCAAACTCTGCCAGTCACGTCTCACTCAGTATCCCAGAGATTAAACAAGCACCTACAACTCGCAAGCATCAAGATTCGGATCGAAGTCTCCAAGCAAAATCAGCTAAGACCCAAGATCAAGTCGCAAAAGAATCATAGATAGGAATCTTGTAACTAGCAGTTGACATGCATATAAGTATTTAGTTCAGTTCCAACTTTTCTTTGGTTATAATAAGGCGGTCAGTTAAGCAACGGTGACAACAGCAACAGCAGTAACAACAAACATTGCAATCCCATGGTAGTCCCAGCTGCCAAAACTTCCCGAACTACATTGACCTGATTCCTGTTTAGCCCAGGATATGTAGGAAATCTCTGAAGCAAGATTCGGTCAGATCTTTCAAAACATGCTTCACACGGAGTAGTCCATAGGCAAAAATCGCTCATATCCGCTCACTTTATCTTTGCACGAAAACTCTTCGTGTTTTCGAACAAAGAGGGGCAGCTGTGAGCACGTGATTTTTGTTTTCGCGACAATCACTCCAAAAAAAAACAAAAATAATAGCAATTGGTCTTGCTGTACAATTTTTGGATTTTTACGTGGCGCTTTGTCAATTATTTATGATTTTGGCCCATTTTTATTTTTATTAAAACAAAGTACAAAAAATGTGTGTCATGCGTAGTTTGAACCGTAATCCGGTTATTAAATGGAAAATCATAAATATGCATCTTTGTCCGTGATTGTTGTTTTGTTTGATTTTACCTACTTTAAATATTTTAACATATGTGTGTAAAATAATGGTATTGAGTTTTTAATTAATGAATTTTAATTTGGTTTAATTAGGTTTTTGTTTTAAAATAAAAATATATATATATATAGAAGAAAAGAGTGCAAAAATCGGCTTAAAATCGAGTTGGGCCTACTCCCATTTTCAAAATCTGAGGCCCAAATCAAGCCCAAAACGTGAGCTTGCCCCGGTCCAGACCAGTCGACCTCAGGAACGTCCAAACGACGTAGTTTCGATTTGGTTTGATCTGGGCCGTTGATCTCAGAATGATCAACGGCCAAGATCACATTCCCCATACCCACTAACGAACCCGACCCATTCCACCCGGACCGACCCAAACCCCTTTAGGTTGAAACGACACCGTTCCCTACCAGCCAAAAGATCCTGACCCTTCATCTCACCCCATCCAATGGCCAGGAATCGACCCCTCACTAACTATATAAGCCTATAACCATACCCTACGCCCCATCCAAACACCCCCCTACCTTTCATCGTCTTCACAGACCAACCCCTTTGAACCCTAGCCGCCCCCTTTCCCCTCACCATTAATCCCGGCGGCATGAACGCCGGTGGCCCTCACCTTAACACCATAGATGCTCCTCACCATCCTGAACCCAAATCCACCAGCCACTTAGCTCGAATCCCCTCCCACCTTCTCGAATCTTCATTTGAAGATTCGAGTCGGAACTTGACTTACACCAATTGACCCCAGTTTCACACCAGACAGTCCCCGGACCCCCCTCGTGACCAAACCATACTTGGTTTGGTCCGAATCTAACCAGGGAAACATGAATCCCAGATCTGATTTTTGGGAGCCCTAGGGTTCCTCGTGACTGGTCTATATCCGTTTGAGCCAAAGTATTTAGGGTCTAATGGACTTTAGTCGAAGTGTTCTCACACTTCGATTAAAGTTCGTTCAACCCCAAGAAGGGTCTACTCAAACACAAGTTGGTTTCTCTGATTTTTTCGAGGGCTTTAAGGTAAGTTGGTTTTCTTTTCTTTGTCCAGTTCATGTATGTGGTTAAAAGTCTGTCCGCATGGCCAAACGTCTGTTTTGGTTTGTGCTTTTGAACTGTATCAACTTTTGTTGCCCGCCTTGCCCGGACCTCTGTATTCAATCAGATTTTCCTTCCCTTTACTGATCATGTATACGTGTTTGAGTTGCACCACTAATTGAGTTCAAGTTCGATTGATTAATTGATTCACCTGTGCAATTTTTGTTTAGTCAGTACCATTCGGATCATGTGTTGACACTGTTAGATGTTTGATTATGGTTTTCGATTGTACATGTTATAATTAGTATAGTCGATTCGATACGTATCATCGAATAGTTTCAGTTGTTTGAATGATAACAATTTGATCAGTTTTCTGTTAAGCATTGTCTGAATCGATTAGGAATTGAATTAGTTACTTATAGTTAGTGTATTCGAATCAGAGTTTAAGGGTCTGGTCTGTTAGCTGCCATCTGAATTGGTGGCATGTGCATTTGTGCACAACATGTGCATAAAAGCCCTTTTGAGATGAGGAATAACTTGACAGCATGTGCTGTCAGGTTATATTCCTACTGCTCATGGCTGCTTTTAGTTTAATAAGCCAATTAAAAGGGCTGTCAGGAATCTCATGGGAAGGTTCATATTTAAAATGTTGAATAAACAGCAGGAAAGAGAAGTTTTCTGATGTGTTTTAACAGGCTGGAATAGCCTGATGTTAGGATAAAAGGAAGCAGAACTTCCATTAAAAGGGGGGATTTTTCAGAATAGAGAGGGAGAGAGATAAAGGAAGGAAGGCATACACATTGAGGGATTGGATACACATACAGAGAGGATTGAAAAAGGATAGAACTGATTTTAGGAAAACACAGATAGAGAGAGAGGTTAAGAGATAGAAAACATACAGTCAACAATGAGAAACTGTTTCTTCCTATTGTTGTTTGGGTTTCATTTGTTCAACCTGTTCAATCAATTCTGATTCTTTGAAGTTCCAATTGAGTCTACTGGTCGAGTGTTTTCGTTGGTTTACTACTGGTTTTGGTCTGCCTGGAGTTCTGATTCTACTCCACTGTGTGCTGTTGTCATTTGGCTACTTTTTCTATCGGTTATAGTTGCATTCTTGCACTCGAGCCTGTTCTGCTGTGTTGCTTTGTTTGCTGCTGTTACTTTGTTCCTGCTGCTACTGATTTTCTCTATCTTCTTCCTCTTCTTCTGTTGTATTCAACATCCAGGTACACATTTCATACTGATGTAACCATGAAAGGCATGAATTGAAAGATCTGAAGAACTTTTAATCATTTGTTGCCTTACTTACAGCTTTGCGAATATTGTTAAAGTTGTATAAATTCTTTAATTTGTAGCCCAACAGAAAACACATTAGTAAGTTTGTACTTAATTGAAAATATTCTGGTCTAAAACTGCGATATGGTTTGTTGGCAGTACACGTGATGTAGTCATATAATTTATGGAATGTGCTATCATTTGGTAGAATTGTTAATTCAAACTCTTCTTCCAGTTATGTTTTGAGTATGTAGGGTGAATGGTTTCCTGAAAAATCTTGCCGAGTACAACACAGTCTTAAGTTTAGGAGCTTCAGTTTCGGTAGGCAGTTTTAGGTTGAGTTCTGAATATTATTAGTAGTTACCATCTAATGAGTAACTTTATTAATCCTGTTTAAATAAATTCAAAGTTTAACTCGAGGAGTATTTGGGGCTAAGTGTAGTGTTTCATCAATCTCGTGTATAATTCTTCTATCCAATTAAAAGCACGTTCCATGAGGTATAACGCTTCTTCACTTCGTAAATGATTAAGCAGATAATTAATAAGAATCCGGATTTGGCCAAAGCACATAATTGAATTAGCACATATCTTTTTCTTCTATTTTTAGAGACAAACACATTAGAAATGTAGTCATTTTAGGATATCCTTTCTAAATAATGAGACGAGCCTCGTCAACTTTAAAAAAATGCAAATTGTGGGGCCCTCAATAATTAACCATAATAAATATTTAGAACTTGGGATGGACTGTTTTAGTGAATTTCACTGCCTTCCCCAAAGATAGTAACGCACTAGACTCTTTAAGCGCGACTCAATTGAAAATTACCTTCTTAAACACGGGTGCACATTGATGTGACCCAAATCCAAATCTCAACGGAGTCAAAATGTGTTGACGATCACGGGTGCATTGATTGTGACGTGGTTCGAGATGCATTTTCACAACGTTGCAATTCTATAAAAATAAATGATAATAATAAGAGCGGTTTTAAACTTAATAAAAGTACATAATTCACAAAATGTATTTAAATCAGATATTTAGCCATTATAACAATTTAAGCGACCGTTCTAGAACCACGGGATTCGAGGATGCCTAACACCTTCCCTCGGGTCAACAGAATTCCTTACTTAGAATTTCTGGTTCGCAGACTTCATTTGGAAAAGTCGAAAAATTTCCTCGATTTGGGATTCAAGATAAACCGGTGACTTGGGACACCAAAAGCCAAACCTTTCCCAAGTGGCGACTCTGAATTAAATAAATAATCTCATTTCGAATATTGTCACTTAAATTGGAAAAACTCCCCTCGCGCATTTTTAACCCTTCGGGGCGGGCGCGCAAAAAGGAGGTGTGACAGCCTTTACCATCAAACTGTTGGAACTTTGGAGGTTGATAGCCAACATGAATCTTCAACATATCGATCCTAGTAGTGTACGACTTTGCGTATGTAAGGGAGGACTTAGTAACAACTTCATACTTATTCTTAATAGTTACTTCAATGAACTCTTTCAATTGATCGATTGGAATTATCCCTTCAAATGAGACAAGGATATCCCCAGCGGATGCTACTCGTCTTGGGGGAGAATCAATCTTTGGAACTTCTGGGAGCTTGCCCCGTGCATAGGTAGATTTTTCTTCCATCACTTGAAACATCATATGTTTCCATACAACCGAGTTATTGGATCCGGAGAGGTCAAGCAGAGCAAGAGTTTTTTTAATCTTTGCAGCAACATCACTTCCTCCTTTAGTTGCGTTTGTAGAAGATCTTGCTCCTTTTGAGGATGAAGATCTGAAAATAGGAGTTGGTGCGGACGGCATTTAGAGTGCTTGTTGTCCTAACGAGCTTGCCTTACTCCTTGTATTTGGTCCAAAGCTTCCAAAGGTAACGTCGTGGATGCTTTCTCCATCAGCATAAAACCTAGAATTAGCAGTCTTGGTGGAAGTTGATTTGGAGTTAACCTTCTTTGAAGCCATGTTAATGCTCTTGAACTTTGGTGATTAGAAAGTTGAGATGAGAGGTAGAGATTGTCCCACTAGGCGTGCCAAAAGTGTTATAACCTGCAGTTTAGGCCCGTGCATTGAGGAGTATTATAACTTGTAGTTTAAGCCGTATTGAGGAGCATTATAACTTGCAGTTTAGGCTCGTGCATTGAGGAGCATTATAACTTGCAGTTTAGGCTCATGCGTTAAGGAGCATTATAACTTGCAGTTTAAGCTCGTGCGTTGAGGAGCATTATAACTTGCAGTTTAGGCTCGTGCGTTTAGGAGCATTATAACTTGTAGTTTAGGCTCGTGCGTTTAGGAGCATTATAACTTGCAGTTTAGGCTCATGTGTTAAGGATCATAGTGCCATGCATAGACTCTTCGGTTTCATTTTCGAATGAAAACTTGCCCCCATCCTCTCCTTCTTGTTCTTATTCTTCAGCGTAATGCTCAAAGACAAGTAGCCCTTGGTCAGCACTTATGGCCATATTTAGCTCCATATCATGAGCACAAGTTGTTAGTTCTTTAAATGTTTTTGCTTTATGCCTTGTAAGATATAACAAAGACCACAATGCATGCCTTGAACGTAGATTTCAATACCTGAAGTTTCACTAGCCAATCTTTGTAGTTGAGGCTTAAGCTCCTCCAACGGTTGATGAAGTCAATAACTAGATCATCCTTTCATTGATGTGAGTTTGTAAGTTTGATCATACTTATGATGCGTCTTGTGCTATAGAAACGATTGAAAAACTCCTGCTCTAACTGCTTCCATCTATCGATGGATCTAGATTTGAGATATGTGTACCAATCGAATGCATTACCTTTGAGAGATCGAACAAATTGTTCGACAAGATAATCATCGTACATTCCAGCATTGTTGCAAGTTTCAACAAAGTGTGCTATATGTTGTTTCAGATTTCCTTGTCGTCGAATTGTTGAAACTTAGGAGGTTGATAACCAATATGCATCTTCAACTTATCAATTTTTTACGTATACGGCTTTGCATATGTGAGAGACAATTTGGACAGTGACTCAGGATTATCTTTGATAGCCTCCATGATGAAGTCCTTTAATTTCTCAACGGGAATTAGACCTTCAGCGGAGACTTGAATCTCCTTGGTTATCGTTGCTTGCTTTTCGGAGGAGTCACATTTCTCTTGTAACCTTTGAAGATTCAAAGGTGTTTGTATGGATTCTCCTTCTACTATGCTATCTAACTTATTTGTTTAACTTAGAAAGTTTAGCATCTTGATCTTGCATGCGCTTTGACAAGCCTTCAACTGCTTTCGTCAAATTTGCGAGTTGTTCTTCTACGATAGAAACTTCAATAACCATTACTTGCATGATGTCCGTAGAGGATGAAGAATGAAATAGATCATTATTGAGATAGAGCTTGGAGTCGCATTAATGGAGACTAAAGTAGATCCAGTGCTCAAGTTATCATCATAAGCTTGCATGAAAGGTTTCTCAGACTTAGATAAACTAAGTTGGGCAAGAACTTTTTCGATCCTTTTGACGACGTCGATCCCTTGTTGGGTCGTACTTGTAGAGGATCTTGCTTCTTTTGAAGATAAATATCCGAATATAGGGTTGACGCGGATGACACTTGGAGTGCTTGTTGTCCAAAGAGCTTGCTTTGCTCATTGTAACTGGCCCAAAGCTTCCAAAGATAACATCAAAGATGCATTCCGCATCAGCATAGAATTTGGAATTAGCAGCCTCACTGGAAGTTGATCTGGAGTTAATTTTCTGTGAAGCCATTTCGATATTCTTGAACTTTGGTGATTTAAAAGTTGAGATGAAAGGTAGAGATTTTCCCACTAGGCGTGCCAGAATTTGGAGACAATAAATTGGCATCGAGAAAATAAAGTCAAGACCGAAAATATTGCAACAATCATGGTATTTGATTTTAAATATTTGAGTGTTATAATCTATATGGATCCCCTGATTCTACTTTTCCACTTAAATTCAAGGGCCTTGAATTTGAATTTAATTTATTCGCCATGAATGCTTTGATTGTTGCCACGAATTATATCATGAACAAGTAGCCTTTATCTTGAAAATTTTGTATTTAATTTGACTTTTATCTTGATCTTGAATACTTGAAATATGTGTTGAAGAGCTTGAATGCATGAACACTTGCAGTTTGCAGAGAATTGTGGCCTTTGATCCACGAGCTCCCTTGTGTCTTCTTGTTATAACTTCTTGTCCCTTTTCTGGGTTATGAAGACCCCTATTTATAGTTGTGGGAGGGAAGAGTTATGATAAGGACAAACTCTTTCCGACCAATCAAATTGAAATGTGATATGGCCGCATTTGATTGGTCAAAATATGTCACTTGCACACGTGGCGCGGTTTCATTGGCCTTTTGATTTAGCTTGTATGACCTGTTATTTTGACATGTGGCATGATCCTATTCGCTCTTCTATTTGACTTGGTGTGCCACATCATTTGACACGTGGCACCAAACTGAGCCTCTAGGAAGAAAACATTTTGGACTTAATGAAGTGGGCCATAATTTGTAGCCAACTAAATGGGCTAGCCCAATAGATTAAGGCTTATTTATTTAATCCATATATGTGCGACTTATATAATTGATCCAATTATATTAGCCCATAATATTTATTTGGACTAGTATATTTAAAATATGGATTTTTTCATTCCTATACACTATTGGAAACTTTATTACCCTAAATATTCATGTTTAGTAAATTACCCTACCTACACAAGTTTTGTTTACAAAATATATACATTCGACCTTAAAAGGCTCCTAATCCATTATTAGTGCCTTCAATTAAGGGATTTAGTTACACCATTTAACTATGTCCTTGGGACTATGTCCTTCTTGTGGCAGTGACTTCGTCACTCCTCTTGGCATGCCTGTTGATCTGGATCTTTAGCCATCTTGACTTTGGATTTGTAGTTCGTCTTAAATTATGGAACTTGTCTGTGTTAAGTGCGAACTAGGAAGCCATTTTTAATATGGTTCTTGATTCTCTTGACTATTGGGTTTTGACCCTACTTGATTTGGGGCTTCGGTCCATCTTGATATTTGATTATGCTTAGTGTGATGGCATGATGTACATATTGGGCGAAAAATGGATATTTGGTAAACTCTCTTGGATTGATAGTATACGCTTTCTCGACTCTTGAACATTGTTATTGATATTTGGAAACACTTCAAAGTTTGATATTGATATATTTGTTCACTTATTTTAAATTATGTTAAATTGAGCTAACTATGGCAGAAAAGGGGAATTGGAGAATTTAATGACTCCAAGTCCAATGTTTATACGCCACTAAAGTTTATGCTTAGCGACAGTTGTTTTCTATCGTAGGTAATGTACATGATGAAATCTGAACACAGTAATTATGAAGTAGTCTTTTGGGAGCACTTATGGAGATCACATTTGCATATTCACCTTGATTTTGCATAGTTTTGGGACATGTACATGATATATATATGTCACATTTATGTATGTTATTTGGAGGCTTGTTGGATTTTAAGACCAAAATCTTGTAACTTAAATTTGGTAACTTGTTTTACTGTTTTAGTGTATGTTAATAACTCAAGTCTTGTAATATGCTGAATTTACACTTTATCTTGTAAATATGTACAAAGAAGAAAACTAGTTTCCTTTTTATATACCCGATCGTTTGAAATTTATGTACAATACAAACTTGCAGTGATGTTGAATGAAAGTATAAATTTGTTAGGAAGTTACTTTAGTCTGTTGATTGTTCAAGAAGGGTTATATCACCTTATGTTGATATTTTGACATTGTATTTTATTTAAAATAAAATTATGATGTGTATTTCAAAAAAAAAATATTGCACTTTGAACCTTTTCGCATGGGTCTATTTCCGCTAATAAATTATTCTGAATATTTTTAACTAATATCTTTTTAATATTTCATAAGTAGTAAATTAGATTTGTTTCCTAATCAGCACCCTCCCAAAGGGGTTGCTACACAATATTTCAGAATTAACCTGCGGAGAGCTCGAAACTTAAAAGTCCTCAACAATGAGCTCTACTTTAGGTATCAAAAAGGTTGACATGCGATTATAAAATAGAGAATTTTTCATAAAGCACCATCTTTTAAGTCTAATTAGCCATTTATAGATACCTTTTGTTATATTACGTGTTATAGATATCTTTTATGTTTTTATACAATGTATTTCATGTATTTGAGATGTTGTATTCATTAATACAACCAAAAAAATAGGCGTAAAAACAGGAATTCCAGCTAAATCTAATATGTATTTAACTGTATTTAAGCGGCTTTAACGTGAAATACAATAACGTATCTGCGCAGAATCTGGAAGGTTAAACTTGTTAAAAATGGAAGGAAATCAAATCACATGATATTCTCCTAAATTAACTCAACGAACTAAAACTAGTACACATTAATCTGTATTCTGCTCAAAGACAGCATCTCAGAAACGTGAATACAGCGAAAAAACAGAGCAACATCTGATCGAACTTCTTCCATTCTCTTCTCTTTTTTCGATTGATACAAATTATATACAAAATAAGGTATTCATCCTCTATACATATGGCAAGTTTAACAATTTTGTTGCGTCATTCTGGCAAGTGGAACGATGAGGGCAATTACATCGATTTTTCAATTGAGGGAATACTGATAAAGGAGTATGCCTCTTTTAATGATCTGGTTGTTTCAATTTCAAATCAACTGGGTATCGATTTGAGCTCCAAGACCATTAAAATACAATACAAAGTAGAAGGAAATTGCACACTAATGGAAATACACAATGAAATGGGTTACAAAGTTTATGTAGAATTGAAAAAAGAGAATAGAGAATTTGGGATGTATCCTTTGTGAATAACAACTATCAAAAAAGATCTTATATCCGGAGGTAGTTTAAATCAAGGCGACATTGTGCAAATAGACGAAGGAGTTCAAAGGTACAATTCTGATACAGATGGTACACTAGCTCTAGAATTTTGTCAATTCAGGAGAAGCGATTGGAGTGTTCGAACTCCACAAGGATTTGATAATTTCAAAAACTAATCAAAAGGAGGTTATGGCTGGACAAGTTTATAAGGATAAGGCTACATTGAAAGAGGTGATGGAGAATTATGCTATAGCTCAAAGGTTTCAATTCCGGGTTGATAGGTCTAATGTTGTCGGGTTTGCATGTATTTAAATTTTTTTCCGTTGTATTTTCGATTATTTGTTCGAGCTGTAAGTTTAATGTCATTGTATTTATACGTATTTGTATATTTCATCTAGATGATCACAGATGAAGTAAACATATGTTTGTTTAGGGCATTTAAATACATGTATTCATATGTATTTTACTGGTATAAATACACAACAGTGGCTCTAATTATTTTCTTATTATGTCTACTGTGGTATTAAGTGTATGCATATACAAACAAGTGTATTCAGTTGTATTCATTGTATTCAAATGCATATAACTATAATGGAATTCAGTAGTATAAAAATTTATATATATAGATGTCAGGATGTATCTATGTCAGATTATATTTGTCTGTATATGAGCTGCATTTTTTGTAAACACTTATGCTAATCAAATGTAAAATAATTAATTCTTTGTAGCTATGCATTATTATGCATTTCAAAAGATTGTGAATGGAGGTTTAAGGCTTCAAGTATTAACAAATCAGAACTATTCAAAGTGAGAGAATTCAATGATAACCATACATGTCCGCTGAAGGACAAGGTGTATGAGCAGCGGCAGGCTAGTAGCAGCCTTATAGGTGGTATGATAAGGCCTAAGCTTACAAACCATAAGAGGAAATACACTCCAAGGGATATTATTGATGATGTGAAATCAGATTTAGGTGTAAATGTTACCTACATGTTGGCGTGGAGGGCTAAAGAAAAAGCAATAAATTTTCTGAGAGGTGAACCGGTTGATTCATACAAAAAATTACCAGAATACTTATATACAATGGATATGACATATCCAGGTTCCCACATAAGAATAGTAAAATCGCCAAAAAATGAATTCATGTACGTGTATATATCCTTGTATGTCTTTATAAGGGGGTTTGATCATTGTAGACCCATTGTTGTTGTGGATAGTAGTCACCTAAAATCTTACTACACCGGGACATTCGTTTCGACAAGCACGTTGGATGGTGCAGGTGAGTATCTGAATTATAATACAATCTATTAATATTTTTAAATATTGAAATACATTTTTTAAAAATATTATACTCAATTGTATTTATAGGTCATATATTGCCACTAGCATATGGTGTTATTGGTTCAGAGAACGATGTTGCTTGGACGTGGTTCTTTGAGAAATTCAAGATAGCATACGGTGAAAGGGAAAACATGTGCATCGTTTCAGATAGAAATGAGAGTATCATTAAATCTATATCGAGAGTGTATCCAGATGTACCGCATTTTGCTTGTATAAACGTATATAAGAAATTCAAAAAGAGCCATGCCAAGTTGAGCGAGATATACTTCTCTATGGCAAAAGCATACACACAAGCTGAATTTGACAATCTGATGGAGAAAGTGGAGAAGGTAGATATTATGGTGAAAGAATACTTAGAGTTAGTTGGTTACGAAAAGTGGACTAGGTTGTATGACCTGTTAACAGGGGATGGACAATGACGTCAAATATTGCTGAGTCAATCAATGCCGCACTAGTTTCAGCAAGGGAATTGCCAATATACGACTTCCTCGAAGAAGTTAGGAAGATGTTTGGACGTTGGAATTGTAGTAACCGCAAAGAAGCTACACAGACATACACGACGCTTGGAAAAAAATACCAGGAGATGCTGACTTTGAATGAGGAAATGTCTACACGTATGACTGTAAGTTATATTTTAACGTCATTGTTGTATATAGCTTAATTGTTACTGAATTAATGGCATGAATACAACTGAATACAATGATTTTTTAAGTAGAACTACCATTAATACATATGAATACAACTACATTCAAACTCATAAAAGATATATTTTTTCGTAGATCTGATATGAATAGAACTGAATATAACTAAAAGCATGCTGCAAAAACTATTGGAATACATCATAATATAACTAACAAAGCTGTATTATATGTAATTTTAATATGTATTGTCAATACATATGATTCTAATGCTTTTGTTAGCATCCTGTTGCCTAAAGTACAGCAAATTAAAACAGTTGATTAATTGAATACAACTGAATACAACTGAATATAGCTGAATACATCTTGAATACAAATGCAATTGAATATATCTGACTACAGCTGATTAAAACAGTTGAATTTAATTGAAATTAGCTGAATACAGCTGAATAAAGATGTTGAATAAAGCTGAATATAACAATTGAATACAACTAACTATAGCTGATTAATACAGTTCAATTCAAATGCTTCTAAAGTATGATTCTAATACTTTTGTTAGCATCCTGTTGCCTAAAGTACAACAGAATTCTAATAAGTTCTGCACTAATAGCAGTTGGTATTGTGCTGGTCTAATATTTGATGTATTCATCTATATGCAAAAATTTCAGTTGTATGTAACTTATTAATTCAGCATTATACATTTGGTAATTCAGATATATTTGTTCAAAACTTATATTTCTATTTTTAAATGTAGGTGGTACCATTAACTGAATACTTATATACGGTTAACGATGGTGGGAGGAATTACACGGCCTGCCTGTTAGAGAGAAAATATGTTTGTGGGAGGTTCCAAGTTGATGAATTGCCATGCCCACATGCTTGGGCTGTATTGAAGAGCAAGTTTCTAATGCCAGAAGAATATTGCTCTAACTATTACAAACCAAATACAATTGTAATGACATATGATTTGTCAGTGTACCCGCTACCGGACAGAAATGACTGGAATATACCAGAACATGTTGCAGAGGAGGTTGTACTACCACCCAAATGGAAAATACCTCCTGGAAGGCCAAAGAAGAAGCGCAATAAAACATTAAGTGAATTGATGCAGCCAAAAAATTAACATTCATGTAGCATATGTGGGCAGGGAGGACATAACAAGCGAACGTGTAGAAATGCTCCACGTAATAAATAGTTAACACTCTGACATGTATTAGTGCTTCAACGATTTGTCAATACTTATGTTAACATTGTCAAGTAATAAATTCTCATTGTCAAGTAATATATTCTGAAATGACTTTCGTGAATAGTTTCTGAATACATATAGTTGAAATATTTTTATACAGATAAATACATATGCACTATACAATTGAGTATAACCCAGTATGGATGAATACTAAAAAATACAACTAGATACAGCTGAAATATTTTTATGAATAATACAGTTGAGTAGCATTGAATGTAAATGAATACATCAAAATACAATTGAATACAGCTGAATAATACACTTAAATACAACTAACTAATGCTAAATAAAACAAGTTGAATACAACTGAGTACATCTGAATACAACTGATTACGTAAAACCTGTTTAATACATCTGAAATTGTGTTCTTTAATATGTGTTATCTGAACTTGGAAGATACATCTAAATGGATGCTGCTGAATACAACTGAACTTGACAGTTAAATACAACTGAATACAACTGAATCCAGAAAAAAATACATCTGAATTCTTTTATATAACCTACCATCAGCATACATAAAGTTTCTGACTTTGACATTAACATGTTCATTAACTAAAACGTGTTCAAGCAAAGTTGCTTGGTATTAACACATACGTGAATCCTGTAAGATAAATATGTATCCAAACTGAAGAATAAGCATGAATACTTATGAACAAATCAGTGAAACAATGATTGAAAAGTTGCAATTGTCATACACGAACATTGTTGATAAAGTGATAAGTTTTTCAAACTAAATACCATTTACACCAAAAACTACTCAAAATAGTATTCATCTTGAAACTACACTCCAAAACTACAATAACCTAAAGCTACTCTAACACTATCTGCATCCTTGAATCTGACTCCGTGATTTGCCTAGCAATCTTTGAAGGTGCTTCATTCTCGCTTATGGCATCAGCGTCTATCTTCCGCATAGCATAGTCCAGAGGAGAGCACCATATCTTTGACAAGTAGAGAGGAATCAAATGTTATTTGTGGAATCTCTCCAAGAGTGCTCAGAAACTCTGCGTATGCTGCAACATGCACCCCACAATCACTAAAAATTAATTGATTGAAACAATTAAAAATAATGCATACAATTAGATTTGTATATAACATACAATAATGATGCTTGAATACTTACATGCTACCAACTTTCTGTTGAGGCAGATCTGAAATGAAAAAAACTTCAAAGGGATCATTATGTGACTTGTCAGTGTATGTTGAGTAAGTAGACCAATCTATGCCTTGACTATCTCTGTAAAAGCCATTGATTGATAGATATAGAGGTACAAGCTTAGCTAGCTTATCAATCTCAGAAACTACATAAATATCATGACCTGCAGATCTGTACGAGTCATACACTTTGATACATCTCTCCTTGAATGAGACAACAACCAATACCCAGTGTAGTTTGTCCTTCAAGTTGACTGGTATCATGACATTATCCACAGTATACCAAGGTACATTTGCATGCAATCTGTAGCCTCTTATGTACTCAAGACATTATCCACAGTATACCAAGGTACATTTGAATACATCTGACTACAGCTGATTAAAACAGTTGAATTTAATTGAAATTAGTTGAATACAGCTGAATAAAGATGTTGAATAAAGCTGAATATAACAATTGAATACAGCTAACTATAGCTGATTAATACAGTTCAATTCAACTAACTATAACTGAATACATCTGAATACACCAAAATACAGCTGAATACAACTGAATGTAGAAGTTGAATAAAGGTGAATATAGCAATTGAATTCAGCTGACTATAGCTGATTAATACAGTTCAATTAAACTGACTATAGCTTGAATACAGTTGAATACATCTTAATACAGCTGAATGCAAATGAATAATACAACTGAATATAGCTGAATAAAACATCATGTTGTTATTCAAAGAAAATTAGTCAGTTAAGGGAAAAAAACTTACCTTGTCATCCCATAGCTTCCCGTCAAACGATAGAAGGTAAAACCAATTTTTTGAATTAACTTGATCAACTCCAAAATCCAATGGTATATGAAGTGTTGACTTGTTCTTCTTGTAATGGTCTTCCAAATTACTTCTACAAGTATGGTATAAAAAATATTATATACATTTTTAAAAATATAAAAACTTAATACACATACCAGGGGAAAACTCACCTCTGATCATGTCTAGCGAGAAGACCATCACAAACCCATTTGTCATATTCCTGAATGATTAACGTAGGATGTGGCCCCGTCATTGAATCATCCTCAAAGGGGTGTCTTTTTTTCAAAAATGGGGGTCAACTTTACTGAAGTACCTGTTGTTCATTGAATTCGTAATTAGAGACTTTTAAATTTAAAATCCTTGAGGAAAGCTGAATCTTACTTTACAAAAATACTAACATGCGGAGTCAAAGTTAGACTCATAAAGCGAAGAGTACCATCTACTTGGTCGCCGATTCCTATGAGATGGTATTGGGGTTAATTCAGCTTTTTTTGCATTGTTGTGGATCACAATTCCAGTTTCTGGAATTTGACTGGGAAGAAACTTTTCGTCCAGCTCAAATTGAGATACATAGAATTCTGTAGATACACCCTCTTGACCAGTAGATGGTATGTTGGACGGCACCTCTGATGTAGTTTTTCCCTCTCCTCTATACTCCAAACATTGATCATTAAGAACTTGTTTCTGTTAGTTGTATGTATCATTGTTAGTGTATTAACTTAATGTTACAATACAGTTAAATACATATAAGTGTAGTAAGAAAATAGATTTTGGTAATGGAAATGGGAGTTTGAAATACATCACACATATTCAAGAAATACAAATCAGAATACATCAAAATACATCAAAATAAAGCTGAATATGTTTAAATACAATAGTTAATTCCATTTACATATTAAGGTTAACACATATATGAATACAGCTAAATACATGTATTGGCCGATGCATTTATCAGTTTAGTGAGGCAGTTAAAGGCTGGTCGAATACATACAATATTTATAAATACAATTATTTAATTATAACAGCAAGCATGAGATATAAACAAATGCTCAATATGTTAAGAATGGTATACCTCAACATTATCTCCGACATCTGTGTCAATGCCATCATCACGTCTCCCTATGGGTTCCTTTCTCTAGTGTAAACTTTCAGTTTGCTGATTTTGTTGAAGATGGTCAGAAAGATTCTTGAAGTTATCATTGATCAATATTCTTAGAGACTTGAACTCTCCCACAACCTTAACAATACAAAAATAATTATAAGATTGCGCCAAAAATATATGAATGTTATTCATTAAACTGTAATGTTTAATTTGTGGTTAAATACTCACGTATTCTTTGAATGAATTTAGGTCTTTCCTCAAAGAAGATACTTCGTCATTTTGGTGTCATGCAAAACTTTATGTACAAATTCGGATACACAAACAAGAGGAATCTTGGGTTGATATTCTGTTTCGTTAGGATGCCTTTCGTGTTCCTTGCACTTTTTATGGGGCGGTGATGAAGATGGACCAACACTTGCAACATGTTTCTTCTTACATTGAAGCTCGGGTGTAGGAGAAAAGTCATCCGAATCATCTCCCGATTTGTCTGAATGAGCAGGAGAAGGCCTCTTCTCAACATCGGCACCTACAGGAGGATTCTGAATAATGGCAAACTCTATATCGCTTGGACTGATGTCCTTATAAATAATCTGAAAAATGAAATACAATCAAAGTCTTACTAGAAACATACAAATGCAGATCTGGAATACAAACTGAAATTTGTATTGAATATAAAATGCAATTGTATACAAATGCAAATCTGGCAGCACTAATGATTTAGAAATAATATGCAATTGTATGAAGAATTAATAATGAAAGCTACAACAACTATATATTGTTGTATGCATATGAATGCATTTGTATGCATTAGATGTATTCAAATGTATACAGTTTTTGTATGCATTTGTATACAAGTGTATGCAGCTGTTTATTAGTCCCTATGCATTTGTATACATGTATCTTGAATCTATATGCAAGTATTTATATCTGTAAGCATATGTATACAAATGTATATTGTTGTATGCATCCCCTGAAAATGTATGCAATTGTATTTTGTGTCTGTATGCAGCTGATAATACAAATATTTTCTATCTGTATGTATTTATATACAAATGTATTATGCTGTATGCATCCCCTGAAAATGAATGCAGTCTCTTGTATGCAAATGTATGAGTAATTTGGATGCATTTGTATGCAGCATATTTGTGAGAATATGACAACTGAAACTACAGCAGGTATTACATCACCAAAAATGTATCTGAATGCAACTGCATACTTCTATATGCAAATGTATGCCTATTAATTATTACTAAAATATAAACTATCAATGATACAATTTGTATATTACCATGTTCCCGGTGTCATTGAACATGCCGTTCATCAGATAAGCAAAGGTTGGCTGATATCCGGTGGTTCTCCAATTGAGTATTCTGGGGACCACGTCATCAACTCGGAGTGCATTTTTGGAATCAACAACTGAACAACACTCATAAAGCCACACTTGCATAGCCAGTGGCATCCCAGCTATTCTGTAATACTTCTTCTCAGCATCCATCTTCATGCTAATCGATTTTGTTAGCATTTCAAATGCTTTTAAACCCCAATGATATTCAGAATAGCGCCCACTCTCTACCAAGTCAAATGTAGCCTTGGTATAGTTGTACTATTCTTCTCGGATGAAAAAAATGAAGGTATGTATGAAATACAACAAAGATATCTTCAAGGCATCACCATCATTGTTAGGACCCCAGTTCTTGTCAGCAAAGCATTTCATCAATTGTTCCTTCTTGACAAGATTAGCACCTCCAGAGTAAGTCTCAATAAGCCGGTTAGAAAACTTTTCACTAAACTCAAAATCTTCATCATTACCAACACATTTGAGGCCAGCCACAATCGCAAACTCCCTTAATGTGAAATGTAATGAAGTACAATTGACGTGTAATGCAAATACATTGTTAGGAGTGCCTTCTAACTGGAGAGCCATGAAGCATCTGAAGAGTTGATGTTGAACTTCACAGCGTTTCATTTGAAGAAATGAGCCAAAGCAAGTATTGCCAAGTTGTTGGTACTGATCAGGAGTAAGGTTCTCTTTTAGCTGGGAGACTATATTAGTATTAGTATAAACACTGATATGGGGTGCAAATTTTGGCTGGTGTTTCACAACAAAATTAATTCCCTGCATTTAACAAGAATAAATACATGTAAATACAATTGAATACAAAGCATACTTCATAGTAAATCTTACATGAATATATATGAATACAACTACATACACTTAGAAGTATAGATATAACTGAATACACAAAATATATTACAGTACATCTGACATGAATACATACGAATACAACTAAATACATTGACAAGGCTAAATACATATTAAAAAACTAGTTACAACACACATGACATAAAAAATAAGTAAGCAGAATATATATGAATACAATTAAAAACTTACTGGAAAATTGAACAATTGCAAACAAAAAATAACTAAGATGAATACATATGAATACAATTAAAAACATACTGGAAAATTGAACAGTTGCAAACTATCAAAATACATAAGAATACATATACATACTTATAAATACAACTGAATACAGTAATACCAAATAGTACAAAAATGTGAAATTGAATAAAACTAAATATATTTAAATACAACTAGATACATACGAATACAATATTGTACATGTAAAATAACTTGAATAATTATGAATACATATAAGTTTTTGTGAATGCATATTGATACAATAGCAATTACCTTTTGGTGTCGTGTATCTGATGTTTTTTTTTTGCAGCGACTTCCTTTACATTAACACATGAATAATCATTCATAGGTTTTTTTATCTTTGAAATAACTGGATTTTTTGTTTCTTTTGAAGATTTCTCAACTTGAACTTCTTTCGTCTTGTCATTGTGTAATTTAGTTCTTCTCTGTGAAACTGTAGTTGCTGACTTACCTGCAAAATCCGACTCCCCTTGAGTTATTTGCAACGAGAAAGAGGGCCCATCAAAAGTGAGAATTTTGGTGGGTATACCTCTGGTTATCATCTTGTGTGGCATTGAATCCGCCATTGAAGAGAAAAACCAAAGCTTCCTGGTGAGCAAACAATACCAATGGTTATTGTTTCAGAAATTTATGAAAGATCTGTATAAAAATTAGAGAACCAAATTAATGATATCAAAGTTCGAAGAAGTAAACTTACCAGGAGAAAACTTACCAAATTTTAAGATATATTTTGAATGTGGGATTGATAATGGCGGAGAAATAGAGAATTTGTGTGGGAGAAGAGTTATGAAACGTGGGTTTGTGGGAGAAGAGAGTAAAGTGTATGCAAAAAGAGAGAGGGAACATGTTTAGAGCAGATATACGGTAATTATGTGAGAGAAAATACTAAAAAGGAGAGAGAAAAATATTATTTTGCATATATGGTGCCTTAAATATAGGATGTAACTATAATTAGATATTTTGCTATAAAGGATAAAAGGTATTTATAGGATGTAATATTTTAAAATGGTATTTATTTAAAATAAATAGGTTACTAAGGTTTTCTATAGGGTGTAAAATTTCCTATAAAATATGGATTAAGATCCAAACCTATTCCACTTAAACATGATCACTACATCAGAACCCACGAAACCTTGCTATCAAAATTCATCGGGAACAAACCCTTCTCCTAATTATACTTTTCTAGGACAGTTAGAAAATTATCCAAAAGTACTCTATATTTAAATATTTTTAAAAAAAGGAACCTCCAGCATGAAAGAACTATAAGGCTAATATCCATTACTTAAGTATTATTTCATTTATGTTGATTAAACTCTAATTTTAGTATAATAACATTCATATAATCTCACCGTCTATTTGAATGAAACTTCTTCGATATTTAATCAATAATGACATTGTTGGGGTGTCGCTTATGTATTTGGCAAATTATTCTGAAAATAGTTAAATAACATACAACTTAAAATCAAATTTATACAATATGTCTTTTGTATATTATGTATCTGATTTATATATAGTAAAATAAATTTCATACAATTAATTATATATTATACAATTTATCTATAACTTATCTACAACTTTCATATATTATTTCTACCCACTTATATATAACTACAATATCGACGACGACGACACGACGACAACGACCCAGTATAATCCCACAAGTGGGGTCTGGGGAGGGTAATTAGTTGATAACTACAATATCATACAACTTAAATATAATTTTTATATAATGTTTATACAATATATCTTTTGTATTTTGATATCTGATTTGTACATAGTAAAAATAAATTTCATACAACTAATTATATATTATACAACTTATCTACAACTTATCTACAATTTTCATATATTATTTCTACCCACTTATATATAACTACAATATCATACAACTTAAATATAATTTTTATACAATGTTGTTCAACTTTTATACAATAGTTAAATAAATAAATAAAAATATATAAACAACAGAATACAAATTTTCTACAATTTTTCTATAAGTTTACTACAATTCATAAATATAATGTATATCATGTCTTCTTCTTCTTCTTCTTCTTCTTCTTCTTCTTCTTCTTCTTCTTCTGCTGCTGCTTCTTCTTCTTCTTCTTCTTCGAGTTTCAATTTGAAATTCAGCCAAAATCAAGTCTAATCTTCACCAAAACCCCTCAAAATTGAGATATAAACTCCAAACCATATTCCCAATTGTTTACAACAACACCCAATCCAAACAAATATTGATTTTTGAAAACCCAAATTCGAATTCAAAGCTTCAAAACTTTTTACTGACTGTCAATGGTGGAATTGCTGCTCTCTTTTCCTTTGTTTTACATTACTGAAATTAGGGATTGAAAGATAGAGAGAGACGTAGAGAGAATTCCCAATTCTTTGCAATAACATCCAATTCAAACAAATAATGTTTTTTTGAAAACTCAAATTCGAATTCAAAGCTTCAAAGCTTTTTAATGATTGTCAATGGTGGAATCACTGCTCTCTTCTGCAAGATACATAGGGGAGAGGGGGGTGGGATGTGGAGAATGAAACGTGGGGGGAGGGGGGGGAGTGGAAGATACGTTAGAGTGATTTTAGGACACTAATTATTATCATTAATTCCCTTAAAATGTACATAAATGATAATTGAGTATATAAAATGTAATTATAGTAAAACTTGAATAGGGAGGGTAATATAGTTTCATATAGTGTATAGGAATATAAAAATTCCTTTCAAATGTCATTCAAATTATTTATTGAATTTAAATCCAATAAAGTTTACATGCCTACAAAACCCTTAAAGAAAAGTTTTAAGATTAACAGCCTTAATGGAAAATACAGAGTATACAAAATATTTGAATAAAAAAACTAAATAGATTTTTTTGAACGTTTCTTTTTCTTAGCTTATAGATTTCGAGATAACAACAATGAAAGAACATAAACATTGAAGAGTTTAAGCTCTACACACTCAATTAGCTCCCACAATTATAAGAATAACTTTCGATATATAGTGAGATAAACATCAACTGATAATTAATATGCTATAATATATTATAAATACTTTTAATTATAATCTGAAATGTTTTTATCAAAGAGAAAAAACAATTATTATAGTATTGTAGGAGGTGTAATTCCACGAATGCCCCTAAAGTAATGCCTATTTATATATCTCCTCCCAAGTCTAAACATTAGGGTTTTTCCATACATTTCAGAAGCGCAGTCTGCAGCCGACTTCAGAAGATGGGTCACTCCAACATCTGGAACGCTCACCCCAAAAACTACGGCCCTGGCTCTCGCACCTGGTAGTCTTTCTTCTCTCTTTCTATTTGATTTAATAGATTTTTTTTGAGATTTATATCTTTAGCTTCACTTATTTTTGTTCTATTTTTCTCATGGATGCTCGATTTGTAATGCTGAAAATAAAAACTAGAGTAATATCGTTTTTGGAATTATAAAGAAGAGATATACTGAAACTTTTAATTGAATTATTGTAGAGATGTGTGAACTGTATGTTTTCTAGCGGCAATTTGGGACATTTTCAGTCAAAAGCCTGGCAGATTTGTTATGTGTCGTGACTCGTGATGTAAACATGAGCTATTAAAATTGAGTACTTTAGATTGTTCAAATATGATCAATAATTGCGTAAATTATGGTTTAAAAGAGTTTTGAATGACACAACAAGGCAATTTATGATATGAAAGAGCTCTTAAGTGCCACTTACAATGCTGATCAAATCGTTCCTAGTGGGTTACAGTTAATTTCTTTTCATAAATTTTAGTTGTTTAATTCGTTCCTGTATATTTATTTTCCTGTAAAAATTTTATCTATGAAGTATGATCTGGGCATTTAGGCGAGTTGTAGAATTCGAGTTTCTAATCTCTGGTATTAAGTGCTATATTTCTAGTGCTTTGCTACAGCTTCGTAGTGCCCTATTAAAATGAACTAGATGTGTGTTTTTGGAAGCTTTTTGCTTTACGTGGTTTTCTTCCGTTTGATTTAAAGTAGGAGTATTGCTCAAGACACTGTATTTTGGAATTCCTGTTAGCTTCTATACGTTGGTTTCTGATTTGCATTGGGGAAAAGAGTTTCTGATGAAGATTTTTATATGCATTTTGTGGTTTGCAAGTTTTGGCTTAGATGACATCTTTTGTTTTGACTTTTGAGTATTACTATGACTATCAATCAACGGTGCTAGACAATGTGCCTTTGGATATTCACTCCTTTTAGCTTCCGTAGTTGGATTTACTCTCATGTTAAGAGTGTTTTCTGAAAAATATTTGTTGTATATCTGATTACTCTTTGTATTTATACAGCCGCGTATGTGGCAATCCCCATGCCATCATTAGGAAGTATGGGCTCATGTGCTGCAGGCAGTGCTTCCGCAGTAATGCCAAGGAAATTGGCTTCATTAAGGTAAAATGCTGAATCTGCGTACTAATCAACAAAAGAAAGAACGAGAAACTGAATTCTTTTATTACACTGGTCCCTCTAGATTGCCTGGATAGTGAGCTACTTGTCTACGGTTCGAGCTAAGCTCTGTTATCTTTTCTTTATCTGGCAAATCGCAGCTAAATTTGTAGTCCAAGACCCTTGATTTGCAACTATAGCAATAGGAACATGGTAGAAAATTGGATACCTGAGTTATAATTGACTTGGAAGTTATTTCCTAGTTTATGCAATTCTGTAGTCATATCATTAATAATAACCCTTTGGATATTTGGTTCATCACCCTAACTCAGTACAAAGAGCATTCTCAAAATTTCTTTTCTTTGCATTTCTGATTTACCAAAAATCTAGGTAGGCAATTTCTGAGTACTTAACTATAAGATGATTCATTCATTTTGGTTTTTGGACTATCTTTCATTTGATTCTATCCATTTATTCAATTTCTATGCTAGTGATTACTCTCTTTGATTTATATTGCAGTACCGCTGATCGAAACCAGTTTCCATGGAGGATCTTTCTCCCGATGGTGCAATGCGATTGTTTTGATTATGTTAGCATGTACTAGAAGTGAATTGCTAGAATTAAACGATCTGTGTGTTTAGCTTTGTTTCAGTTTTCTATTTTTATTTACTCTCCTACGCAACTTTGTTTTGTCAAGATATTTTTGGAAAAATGAGTAGCTTATAACTTCGTTGGATGTCAAATGAAGTAGTAAGAAACATATTGTCGAGAGATTTTTTATCAAATATAAGAACTATCATTTGCTTGCCTGTGTTTGTTCTAAAGAATTGTGCTATTTGTACATCATGCTCCTTTACAAACTTAAATTTAAGAAAATGACCTTTTTAGATCTCCTATGTGTAAAAACAAATCTCTTACTTCTAAAAGTGAATTTTCCATGTGTAAAAAGAAAAATATGGTAAAAAGATTAAAAACAAGTTTGTAAAGAGCCACGAAACCATTTGACCCGTCTCTTCATTCAAGATAACCAACGTTTTCCTGTCCATCATTGGGCGTCAAACTATATTGATTCAGCCCTGTTCGGAATGTCTATATGATCCGTACATTGTTTTCGGCTGAAATCTATTATTGTAACAGACGAATTTTCTATTACATTGCCTTCGGCTGAAATATAATAGAGATATGTTTTTCAGCAGTGGAACCTCCTAAATGATCACCCTCTTTTAACTGTTAAAATGTTAAAGAGTTCCTCAAATATATGATCATGGTCAAATGCATATGTTGCAGCGTATATTTTTATACGTTGGGCAGCTTGTTTTTTGCCAACAAGCCATCTCGTTAATTGGCTCAGGTCAGCAGCCAATGTGACTTTGGGAATTTGGTCATATGCCTCGAAGACAGAATCTATGTCTGTTTCATCAGCAGCAGCATCCATGGCATCAATTCAGTGTATAACTTGTCCTTCTTAAGAGAATTTCGTTGTTTGCTGCTGCCGCTGGTTTGAAGCAGCTGAAAAGATTACATCTAAGTGGTGGTTGCAATTTGCTTGGTGATGAAATCAATGGTATTGAGTACTTAATTGCCCCTTTCTTTGTTGGAACTAAACCTGAGCAGAAACAATTTTGTCCATTTGACTAGTAGCATCAGTCGACTTCCTCGACTGCAATATCTTAACATAACCTATTAAGAAACTTCCTCAAAATATAAAGGAATTGCATATAGATGATTTTCTAGCCAAACAGAGCTTGTATTTACTGAACGTGCAATTCCTATGTTGTTCAGATACCGCAGTAAAGAGGAAAAGATCTCTGTTAGCTTGCCTGAAAATTGGTATGACAAGTTTCAGGGCTTTTATATGCTGTGCCACTTACGGGGGCAGTGGAGTTAATGATCCAGATTTGGGCATATCAGGGAACTGTGACTATACTTTCATCTCAGCCAAGTCTGCACTTTACTTATTGATTTTGAAGGCACACTTATTTGACTCAAAAGATAATGAAACCTTTTTGAATAATTCAATCAAAGAAAGTGAAGGGGTAAATCTTAGTCAAACATAATAAATTCCAGATCAAAGAACTAACAGAATAGATAGTTCATAAGATGAAATAGATATTATCGATCTTATTGAAATTCTTCATTGTAGCTCCCATCAATCGATGGGAGAGGTAGCTTTACACGTTTTTCTGCAAATTGTTTCTTTACTATGAAGATTACAAGAAGGGAACTCGGGGTAGAGAAAAGGAAGGAAGAGAGCGCCCCTATAGAGGGGTTTTCCCTACTATATATATAGTCAAGACACCCTTGTCATTTACTTGGTCCGACGCTTTCTCGCACCAGGTGTGCCTTGGTCGTTCTTTAGACATCGCTCCTTCTGATTCGACGGGTAACGAGAATGGGATGTAGAGTGGGCCATGTTATCCTTTATTGCCCTATCACTAGGGCAGGACGATGGTCAGCTCGACCGAGACGGTCAGATTTTGACCAATACAACACTGATTCTTCAAATCTATCAATATCAAGATGGATTACCGTGAAGGAGGAGGATTACGATAAAATGACATTCAGCGTAAAACTAATCAATCTATAGCAAATCCCCATTAGTGTAATTAGGGGGCGTACCCGCAAGTCTATCACCTCACACCTACAAGAAAATTTTAAACTCGGTTTCAACTATGAATTTTGTCTCCAAACTAATCCAAATCACCTTCAATCTTACTCAAATTTTGTATATTACCTCATCATGAGTTTTCATGAATTTCAACCATACCCATTAAAATAAAATCTTTTCTTGCCTTGGTTTTTTGAATGTAACAGTATATCATTTCTAACGAATTTTGTCTCCGAACCAAATCTTCCTCAAATTTCGTATGTTGCATCATTTATGTATTTTCAATGAATTCTAACCATAATCAATTGAAAAAAAAATCTTTTTTGCCTGGATTTTGTTTAATGTATATCATTGATAATTTTTTCTAGTTATTTTTGGTAGCATAATTTAATGGCTAATTGCTGATAAGTAGTGTCTATTTGTGGCTTATTTCTTTACCTCTCTCTAATTTTACCTCCTACTTCTTCTTCTTCTTCTTCTTCTTCTTCTTCTTTTTCTTCTTCTTATCTTATCTGGTGTGCATTATGGTGTGCATTATTTATATCGGGCCTTGACTAATCTGGATTAACATCATGTAAGGTCCATTGAAAAGAGACGCTCCCTGAAATGGTTTTTTCCTTTCAGAACTTGAATTGAAAATTTCTGATTAAGGGTGAAGACATCATATTCATCCCACCACAATCATTAATATTTACCTTCTGGTTCTTCACATGTTTTAGCCATATTTTTTTTAACCTCATATGCATTAAATTCTTGTATAAGTTCTAAATCGAAGTTCATTATAGTTATCGTCCTTTTGGAATATCTAAACCAAAACCAATTAGTATATTCGAGGGGTTAATTAATTAGTGAGATGGCCTTGGCTTAGATTTGATCCCTTTTTCCAAAGATGGACAAGAAAAAAAACAAGAATTGAAACACAGAACAGAGAATAGAAGATAAAAAAACAAGTAGAAGTTCTCAAAATGGTCAGAGCTTATAAATCTTCATTTTACTCAAAATAAAATTATCCAAAGTACATTATATCTGAACATTAGGCGGTGAAGGAACGCAACAACGACACATTCCACTGATCTCACATCCACAACCTGGGAAACCAAGATGATCTTTACAATATTTCACACAATCATCATCATTATGGCATTGAGCCTTATTTATCTTAACATCATTCAAATGATTTTGTTTTTCCAATTCAAAGGATTCCCCAATATGGCTAAATTTGCAAAAAACTAAGCAAAACATAACAAACAAAGTCAATGTTGCCTTTGCCATCTCAACAATGAAAGTATATGAGTATTTTCTTGTATTGAAATATGATACAACTTTATGTTCTGCATGTATTTATAGTCTCTGAAAAGAATAGTAATATATATATTATTTAAGCATTTACCTAAAAAGGAGGAAAAGTAATTTAAGAAGCTATCTAAATAAAAAAAGGAATCGAATCTATAGGATAGGAGTTTTAAATTTTTAAATGTAAATTAAAATGCTGCCTAGATTGTATATATAGAAGATAAGTAACTAAGTATCAATATACACTATGCCAATATATGGTATATTGTTGTAAATTTATATAATGGTTTCAATTAACTTACTCAATTTATTATGTAGATTCTTTTTTCACTTTTGGTAACTTGTTTACGGAAAGAAAAAGTTTTCAAAACTGATTATGTAGATTCTTTGGTCATTTTATTTTCTTGTTACCAATCTCTTTTTTTTTTTTTTTTTTCCAGAGAAATATGAAGTGGATTATTCTCTTGTATTTCATCCTTAAAAAAAGATGTTATTTTGGTCCAGTTTGATCAAGTAGGATGTCGTATTCAATATTTTAAAAGACGGGGGCGTGAGGCAAGGCGTAAGCCCTGAGACATGGGGCGTAAGTCCCACAGATCTTTAAATTTTATTAATTTTAAGATAGTATAAAATCATAAATAATTATAAAAATTACATTAAAATCACAAAATTATAACAAATAATCTATTTAAAATATTTATAAATTATAATTCAACTATGAATAATACGAAAAGTATGACATATATCATAATATGCAAATTTGGTGCAACGTCATTACAACTCAAACATCAAAAGTAATGTATTGGATACGAAATCTTATACATATCTCTTAAGGAACAATGAATCTTGAAAGAATTTCGATATATTTGATATTTTTTTTAAAATACTCATATTATTTAATATACTTTCTATTTGAAAGAGAACTTATATAAAAACATAATTAACAATTTAAATATGATTCACTAGCATCATTTATTTTTAAGCTTCAACAAGTTAATAAAGTGACACATAATTCACCATGCAATACCATGATAACTAATTATTTATAAACAGTTACTAGCTAATATCGAGCTATTAAATTAATAAGTATTGTATCTCGTAAATGTGAAAAATACTATTTAGGAAAATAATTATAAAAAAAATTATGGACTATTATATAATAAAGATGTAACAAAAGTTAATAAATAAATACATTTTAAATAAAGATTTATTTAAAATTTACTATCATAGAAGCCTTAGTAGATAATGTGCAATAAATTTTATTTTAGTTATGACATAAAATACTCTCAACTTAATGATTTATGCTTTAAAAAAGTAACTTTGAATAGTCAACGATTTATTAAGAAAATTCGAGGTTTACAAGGTTAGTTACATATAGTTGCATAAAGTTCTAAGAGGCGAGCGTGTCCCGAAGGTCGAAGCGTAAGTCTCACGGAACTAAGCCCGACCCACACATACGCCAAGAGGTGTTTTACGAGTGCACCGTCTCGGGGCGAGTCCTAATCCTGGCTTTTAAAACAGAGGTTGTATTCAGTTGAGATGGTGTAGTATATAAGTTAGTTTTATAAAAGATAGTATTTGTCCCCCCCCCCCCTACCCCTAATTTCTTATGTGATTTGGTGCTATTAGTTAGAAAATATACAAAAAAGAGGCTCGCTGCTGAACTAATCTATATCTATACTATATTAAAAGCACGAAGGTCGTTAGCGAAATGTCGTTCGCCTTTTTTACTCTTTAAAAATAGAGATCACATTGGACAAGATTGTAATTAATTATTTTTCTAATATTTAGGATTTTGAAATCAAATAAATTTTTTCTTATTAAATTTTTCCTTATTTGATCTATGTAGAACTCCTAATATTTAGGAATTTGAGATTGAGTAAGATTTTTACCTCGAAATTTTCTATAAACTAGTAAATTTGATCGTGCTTCGCGCGATTATAAAGACATCAATAGTTTAGAAATAATATTTATACATTTTCAATCACAATAGAAAAATTATTATTTATCACGTGTATATAAAAATAATACATATATAGTTAAAATCACAAACACAATTTTCTCTTAAAATACAAGCTTAGACTAACCTCATTTTATCAAATTTTCTTTAAACAAGGGAAGAGAGTTCGTAACGAAACTTTTCACACAAACAATGAAACAAACACACATTAATTATATGTTTTGTGTGTATGCGTGATTCTTTTAGTCAAATTATATATTAGATACATGTTTATATGTACCTGAACTTTTGTTTTTTAAATAGTAAAACTTTCTAAATAATAGAATTTTCTTTTAGCCAAATAAATGAAACATAAAATGAAAAAAAAATCAGAAAAGAAAATTAGAAAGTGAAGAAACTACAGATAGAAAGAGAGAAAAAAAAAACAAATAAATGGCAACGCAAGTTGCTCTGTCTATCCATTACCGGTTCTTATTTCTTTTCTATCAAGTAGTATTATTTTTTCTTTAATAATCTTTTTCATTATTCTTCTACTCTTTCCTTTTCAGTTGTTCTTTTCTTCAATTCTTCGTGCCTTAAAGTAGCTCAAATTTTGATGTCTTGCCGCTTCATCTTTTGGAAAGATTTTGATGTCTTTCTGCTTCTTTCGTTGTTATATGTAATATTTTTATTACAATGTTACATCTACCTTGTAAATGTTGTTTTTTCCCATTTCCCCTATTGCAAGCACAAACCAATAATACGATTGCGCCAAGTAGTTATGTTGAAAAGTTTTAATTATGAGTTTCTTATATTTGGATAAATTAGCTTACCTTGGAGCATGAAAAATCCCGACAGTTCCAAGCTTGTGTTAGTTCCTTGGAATGCTTCTTTCATTCTCCAACACCTAAAATTATTTGGTAATTTATGTGACCTCAAAATTAATGGGCCAAAAAATAATAGCAAAATATTATTGCAATTTAAGTAATCGTACCTTGATTAACACTTGATGGTCTTGATATATTGTAAAAAGTCCGGCAATTTTTGGTTAGAGCATAAACCTTTCTTGAAATTAATCTTTGCATAAGGCAACCAACTATATGGCTCCCTATTCAAACAATACATTAATTTAAGCACAAGAAGTTTCTGCCAAAATAAGATTAAATGAAATAATCTTTTATGTTGAGTACATCAGATCAAAAATATAAGAAAAAGGTAAAAGAAAGAAAAATTTCAGAAATAGGCCATGACTTTTTGATCGAAATCTTCTCCTCCCATGTGAGTTTATCCGTAATCATCAGAACCTCAAAAAAACCTTAATATAAAACACCTAACATATATTGTTCTTCTTGTTGGACTTGATTAGATCACTGAACGAAAGTAAAATAGTTGGGGCATGTCGATCATTGGAGATCAAAATGAGATTGATTCAAACAGGACAACATGCTACAAAATTATACATTTTTACTGTTGCTACTTTCATATTATTCGATAAGGAAAGATGCAATTTAGTGTCTGCAAATTAAATATTTGGTGGTTACGTTATTGAAAAGTCACAACCTTATTGAAGAGTGAGTTTTACGGACGTCTTCTAAATTAGAAAATTATTTTTCACATTCCTATCTAATTGCAACGGTTGAATATCATTGAATGGATTGGAACAATTACATTGAATTAAAGGGAAAGTTGTGACTTTTGGATTTCTAAACATAAACATTAAATTTAATAAAATGGAAAAATGAGAGAAAAGCCAAAAAAGGAGAAAAAAGATAAGTGAGTTTCTTGGACAAAGAGAGGTGCCACCTCACTTTTCTATTGCCCTCTTTTATATAAATATATAGATTAGGCCAAGTAATAACAACTCACTTTTAAGCTCCTTTCATATTACGTTACAAATAAATAAAAATTTTGATTCTCATAATATTCACAAATAACAATATGATTTTTAAGTGGTTCATAAAAAGCAAAGAGACCAACGAAAACAAAAAAAAAAAGCAGAAGCACAAAAACTCTTTGTGGCTATATCAACAAATTAATCTAAGTGTTTTGTTAAATCACTTTTGTTGTTTTTTCTTTCTCTTTCTTTACCTTTAAAGTCAAAATATATTTTAAAGGGATCTTTTATGATTCTCCCTTCAAAAATATATTTTACACTAGACTAAATAACTATTTAATTATTTTATTAATATTTTGGACATGAAAGTTCACTGAAATTTTGTTATTAAATTTTTACTAATTTGAATTCTATAATTAAAATTTAGGAATTTAAATCAATTAATTTTACCTTAAATAAATAGTTAAAAAGTCAAATAATTTTAGGACTTTGCTCTTTTACTCTTGTCTTCAATTGGTTGGTTTTTGTAGAGATTTATTAGCTCTTGAACTTCGTTTGGATCATTTGGCCAAATTTCTTTACAATTATTTCCTTCATATATTTTCATGCACGCCTTGATATCACAAAGTATTTAGAGCTCTGAGATTTTCTTGATTAAGCAAGCTTTCCTTTTTTGGAAAGTGGATTTCCTTGTCTTCTGATCTTGAATAAGTTCCATCTTGATTTTTGATTTTCCCATTTTAATTTTCCTGTTCAAGAAAACATACATATAATGAGGTTAATGAAAATAACCTTGATTTTATGCTTAGTAAAGTAAAAAGGAAAAACAGAGTCGGTAATGTTTCCTAACGGCTAGAAAAGCAAGAAAAGAAAATCGGTAATGAGAATTCTAATTTTAAAAAGGGCATCTAATTTTTGAATTTCTTTCTTTAAAACTAGAAACAAAAATTTTGGCTAGAATTGTCTCTTTATTAGTAAAGCACCAAAAAGTAAATTAACAAAGGGTTTTATATCATATATTTTCTGCATTTTTGTGAAGATTGGTTGCTGCTTTCTGGTAATTATAAATGTTAGAATTCACAAAAATCAGCAATGATTAAATTTTCAGCACAATGAATTAGAACTTTATTCCTTAATATTATAATTTAAAGAAATAATCTCCAATTAAGCCAAAACACATAAAATTCATTGGAGGAAGAACCACAATAGAATTTGAGAATTAATACAAACTTCAAATTGAGAACTATATTTAAACTTCAAGAACGTCTGCTATTACAGAATTTCAAGAACATGTATTACTCTACCAAAAGAGAAAAAAAGAAATTAATATATTATTTTCCAATATAATCCGTTCTACCAGATTTGCAACGAAATAAAGCTTCAAAATTAACAAAGTGAATACAAAGAAAAGATAGAAAGTTACCTGCTAATTAGGGGTGTACAAAGAAAACTAACAAACCGCGCCAACCCGATAATCCGAGTCAAACCGAGAAAAAAAACCCGACTATGGGTTGGTTTGATTTGGTTTGGTGTTGGAAAAAAAAATCCGACCATAATTAGTTTGGTTTGGTTTTAACCAAAGAAAGTCAAACCGAAACCAAACCAACCCGACATTACATATATAGAAATTATAGATATACTTATTATATAAATATATATATATACTTATTGTGATGCAATTTATAAATATTTCTTAAAAGATTTCATAATTTTATTTTTTGAGGTATTATTTCAAGGTTGGACTTAAAACTTTTGAATGTTCCAATAAGTTTTATAGCCATTAACATTAGTAAATTAAATAGTGGTAAAAAGCCCAAACCAAAATCAAATCAATACTAATGCTAACAAAAGACATTTAATTCAATACTACGAACAAGAATGTATTGAATATCTATTTTTTGTTTTGCAATAATTTAGATAAAAATGCATAACCTATTTTTATTTTTTCTTTAGCGTTTAATTATGTATTTAATACTCCCTTATTAGTCTATTTATTTTAGCATGACTTAGTATTCTTAGATTATGTTTATTTTATTATGGCTTTTTAATTAGCAATATTTATGTTACATAATTTTAATGTCATGACATATCTCATATTTTGTATTATTTTCTTGAAAAATAATTTATATAGTTGTATCTTACTAGGACTAAAGAAATATTTTGAGCATAATTTATATGTTTTGTTCTACGAAGATTTTACCGGAAAAAAAACCCGAAAAACTCGAATAACCCAAAAACCCGAGAGCAAAAAATTCGAGTTTTATTGGTTTGGTTTGGTCTTTAGATTTAATAATCCGACATAATTGGTTTGTTTGGTAATTGTAAAATCCGAACCAACCCAACCTATGTACACCCCTACTTGCTATTGCTATGAATGAAAGCAAAGTGAACACTTCCACTCAAAAAGGCCAAATTAGCAATATGTTTTGTGAGAGTACAATTGCCATAACAATATATAAGAGTTTGACGCGTTTTTTTTTTTTATTTTAGAAACTATACTTAATTATTTTTCTTGTCCCTTTTCCAATTGGAGAAATTATAGGAAACTAGGAATATGTGTCCTTCCACCACTTTTTTACACCGTTTTTATACTAATAACTAAGATTATAAAAACATTAGTATTATTGTTTAACTATGTAATAAACAATTCAAGTCTTTAGCATCACAACGATTTTATCTGGAAATAAGGATAGCTTTTAGGCTTTTACCAAAGTCCCCAAGTGAGGACTTACTCGAACTCGGACATCCTTTGGACTCAATAGTCGAGTGAGTGTTTGCTCGAACTTGGAATAAATATAGCCCTGAGGCTTTATTAGTAGTCCCCGATTGAGAGCTTGCTCGAACTAGGGTAGCCCTTGGACTCTTTAGGCTGACCCTTAGGCTCTTACGCATTGGCCCTTAAGCTTTTTAGGCTGGCCCCTAGGCTCTTACGCATTGGTCCTTAGGCTCTTTAGGCTGGCTCCTAGGCTCTTTAGGCTGGCCCTTAGGCTCTTACGCATTGGCCCTTAGGCTTTTTTTAAATTGGGACAATGCGACCTCTAATATGGCTATAGTTTTTCCTCATTTTGGCTAAAGACTTTTTGAAGTTTTGATTATGCCTTGGCATATTTTGTGTTCATCCGACTCTTCGACGGCTCAAACGAGAACCTCGATTATGAGTCGATATGTGTCGATAACTGAGTACCTCGGGAGGTTTGCTCGAAGGCTAAGTTTTCGAAGCCTTTTCATCGAAGGCTGATTGTTTTCGAAGCCTTTTATTTATTCAGAGCTGATATTATCGAAGCTCCTTTGCTTATGCCGAGGGTAGCCTGATTAACCGGTACTTTTCGAATATTTTCGAAGTATTTGGAGGCCTTTAGTTTTGTGGAGGCAGTCGGATGTCTCAGAGCCACGTTAATTCGGCCGTAGTCTTTATGTTTGGCTGTAGCCTAGTCACCGTGTGTGGTGACCTTGACGTCTATATCGAGGGTATGCCTTTTTAGGAGTCTTATAAGTTCGATATATAGCCTTGGCCTTAATATCAGGGTTATGAAGGTCTTACAGATTTGGTGTTGCCTCACTGAGGGCTTACGAACTCGAAGTTGCCTGATCGAGGTCTTATGAATTCAAGTTTTTGATGGCTCGATGAACTGACTGTTGATGACAGTCCCCAAGTGTTCGAGAGTTTCTGGCCTTTGAGCCATCTTATGAGAAAGTAGTGAACTTCTTTGAGGCACAAAGTGTTTTGATGAGCAAAAGGGCTTCCTCAATTACTTGATATATGCGTAAATGTTTTTTGCCTTTGGAGGCTCGACTATTCTACATGGACACGGTTCATTTGACCGTTTGGCCCAATACAACATTCTCCTATCGAGGTCCTCCTAGGCGTAGTTCGGTTTCTTCCAAGAGGTGACCTCGTCCCGGGGTGATGCCCCTGGTATTTGAGGTTGATCGAAGAGAAACCTTGAATACTCGATGAATTCTCCTTGGGTAGCATATGGATGTTGCCTCATTAAAAACCTCGCCGGTAAAACCTGTTCGGGATAAAATCTGGTCTAAGGGAAAAAGAGCGCAACACATACTTCAAAACCCGAGGTTTTTGAGTCGAAAGGTGCTTCGGCGTCTTTCGTCAAACACCTGTAAGAAACTAGTGTGAGTCATAAAGCGAAAAAGGGAGAAGGTTATACCTTAGCAATAATAGCGTTTGAGCATCGATATGTTCCAATTGCATGGAAGTTGCTCGCCTTCCATGATGCCAAGTTTGTAGGACCCCTTGCTTACTATTTCGAGGACATGGTACGGTCCTTCCCATCTCAGGCCAAGCTTCCCTTCATTTGGGTTTCAAGTGTTGAGGGTGACTTTCCTTAGGACTAAGTCATCGACTCCGAAATATCGTAGGTTTGTTCTTCTATTATAATATCTCTCGATCCTCTATTTTTGGGCGGCCATTCGGACTAGTGTAGCCTCTCGCTTTTCATCTAGTAGCTCGAGGGATATAGTCATGGCCTCACTTTTTAAGTCCTCAGTAGCATGCCGAAATCTGGCGCTTGGCTCTCTAACCTCGACTGGTATCAGAGCCTCGCACCTGTATACTAAAGAGAACGGTGTCTCTCATGCGTTTGACTTTGAAGTTGTTCGGTATGCCCATAGTACTTCGGGCAATACCTCTCTCCATTTTCCTTTCGCATTTTCTAACCTCTTTTTCAAGTATTGAATGATGGTCTTGTTTGTGGACTCGGCATATCCATTCGCACATGGGTGATAGGGCGTTGATAGGATTCTCTTGATCCTATGATCTTTGAGGAATTTTGTCACTTTGCTGCCTATGAATTGTTTCCCATTATCACATGCAATCTCGGAAGGGATCTCGAAGCGGCATATGATATGATCCCAGATGAAGTCAATGACCTCTTTTTCTCTTATCTTCTCAAAGGCACGTGATTCCATCCATTTTGAGAAGTAGTCAGTCATAAATAGAATAAATCTGGCTTTACCTGGTGTCGTTGGTAAGGGGCCGACGATGTCCATCCCCCATTTCATGAACGACCATGGTGATAATACTGAATGCAGCTGTTCACCAGGTTGGTGAATCATCTGCGCAAACCTTTGGCACTTGTCACATCTTCGAACGAATTCCTTGGTGTCCTTCTCCATGCTGTCCCAATAGTAGCCTACCCTGATCACCCTTTGAACTAAAGAATCAATGCCAGAATGATTTCCATAAGTGCCCTTGTGGATTTTTCGAAGTACATAATTGGTGTCTCCCGATCCCAAGCACACTGCTAGAGGTAAGTCGAAGGTCCTTCTATATAGTGTTCTGTTCTTGTCGAGTGAAAATCAAGTTGCTTTGGCTCGGAGGGCCCTCGATTCTTTTGGATCCGTGGGCAGCTTCCCGTTTTTTAAATAGTCGATATATTTATTCCTCCAATCCCATGTTAGACTTGTCGAGTTGATCTCGGCATGACCCTCTTCGATCACCGATTTGGACAACTGTACAACAGCCCCTGGGAGTATATCATCTGCTTTGACGGATGACCCCAGGTTCACGAGTGCATCGGCCTCACTATTTTGATCTTGCGGAATATGGATCAGATCCATTCTTTGAAATGATGCAGTATGACCTGAAGTTTGTCTAAGTATCTTTGCATCCTGTCTTCTCAAACCTCAAAGCTCCCATTCACTTGGTTAACTACCAGGAGGGAGTCACATTTTTCTTCGACGACTTCCGCTCCTAGGCTCTTGGCCAGCTCAAGACCTACAATCATAGACTCATACTCGGTCTTATTGTTAGTGAATTTTGGAGTTTTTATAGATTGTCTAATCATGCCGCCCGTAGGTGGTTTCAGAACGATGCCGAGCCCAGACCCTTTTATGTTCGAGGCATCGTCTATGAATAAGGTCCATACCCCTGATGACGTGCCCGTTTCTAGCAAGAGTTCTTTATCTACCTCGGGCACAAGGGCAGGCGTAAAATCAACTGCGAAGTCTGCCAAAATTTGGGACTTGATAGTCGTCCGAGGTTGATACTCGATATCATATCCCCTGAGCTCGATGGCCCATTTGGCCAATCTGCCCAATAATTCAGGCTTGTGTAAGATGTTTCGAAGAGGGTATGTTGTTAAAACACATATACGATGGTATTGAAAATAAGGTTTTAATTTCCGAGATGCACTTATTAATGCAAGAGCTAATTTTTCTAAGTGGGAATACCTAGTTTTAGCATCTCCTAGAGTTTGACTTACATAATAAACAAGGATTGCGTACCTTGTTCTTCCCGAATCAACATACCACTTATCGCTACTTCGGATACAGCCAGATATAAGTACAACGTTTCATATTCTTTTGGGGTGTGGAGCAAAGGCGGGCTCGAGAGATACTGTTTTAACTCCTCTAAAGCACGCTGGTATTCTGGAGTCCACTCAAAGCTGTTTTTCTTTTTGATCTAGGGAGAAGAAATTATGACTCCGATCTGACAATCTCGAGATAAATCGGTCTAAGGCCGCTATCCGCCTGCTCAGCCACTGTACGTCCTTCACATTGTTCACCACTGTGATTTCTTCAATGGCTTTGATTTTGTCTAGGTTAATCTCGATCCCCCTATTCGACACCATGAAACCTAAAATTTGCCCGATCCTACTCCGAAGGCACATTTCTCGGGGTTGAGTTTCATATTGTAACTTCTAAGGATATTGAATGTTTCCTGCAAATGAGCCAAATGGTCCTCTATGCGCAGGGACTTAACTAGCATGTCATCAATATAAACTGCCATATATTGGCCTATTTGATGTTCGAACATCTTATTAACTAGGATTTGGTACGTAGCTCCCGCATTTTTTAGCCCGAAGGGCATTACACTATAACATTATGTACCATACTTCGTGATGAACAAAGTCTTTTCCCTGTCATACGGGTTCATTTGAATTTGATTATACCCGGAATAGGCGTCGATAAAAGTGAGGGTCTCGTGGCCAGCCGTAGCATCAATCAAGCGATCGATGTTGGGCAATGAGAATGAGTCTTTAAGGCATGCTTTATTCAAGTCTTTATAATCTACACACATTATTAATTTATTTTATTTTTTTGGGGACCACTACTGCATTAGCCAACCATTGGGGTTATTTTACCTCCCTAATTGATCCTATTTTGAGGAGTGTTGTTACCTCATATTTGATGAACTCATATTTTACCTCGGATTGAGGCCTCCTTTTTTGCTTCATTGGCTTGAACCTGGGATCGACACTTTGTCGATGGGTGGTTATCTCCGGCAGGATCCCTGCTCGAGTTATTCGACCGTTGATTTTGTTGCTTCCGATTCCTCGGGGGCAATGAAGGTCCGAGGAGTGAGGAAGTCTTCTTCGTCGTCTTCATTCGAACGCTCACAGACTACCTATCCCTCGGGGTAGGCCTATTTCCTAACTCATCCCAGACGGGGGGAGTCGATGTTGGTGCCATGTCGTTTACCGCGAACATCTCCTTTGCTACATGTTGTTCTCCGTACACCATTTTTATACCATTTTTTGTTGGAAACTTCATCATCTGGTGTAGAATTGATGATGCCTCCCCCATGTTATGTATCCACGGTCTCCCAAGTAAGGCATTGTACCTTATGTCACCTTCGATGACATAAAACTTGGTGTCTTGAACTGTACCGGACACGCTAACCGGGAGGATGATTTCTTCTCTCGTTGTCTCTCTTGCCAGGTTGAATCCATTGAGGATTTGAGAGGTGGGTATGATTTGATTGAGCAATCCGAGTTGCTCCACCACCTTCGACCTAATTACGTTAGCCGAGCTACCTGGATCCACAAGCATACGTTTAATTTGAACGTTATTCAAAAGAAAAGAAATTGCTAGTGCATCATTATGTGGTTGGGACGATGCTGCGATATCTTCTTCTCTAAATATAAGAGCATCCCCAGGTACATAACTCCGAGTTTGCTTTCCAGTTGCGATGGACACTTTGTCCCGTTTGAACACGGGTCCTTGTGGGATGTCGGTTTTTCCGACAATCATGTGAATGATGTGCTAAGGTTCTTCTAGTTCATTCTTTCCATGAAGCCCAATACCGTTGTTTTCGTGTGCATTTGTCGGGTTAGATATTTTTTGACATAGAATCAAAGATCCTTGAACAAGAAAAAGTGTGAAGAATAACTTATTTTTTCAGGAAACTAGCACCAAAATAATCACTAATATTCTTAGCCCCACGGTGGGCGCCAAACTATTTACCTTGAAAATGGTATTTATAATTATATTTGGTTTATGGTTCTAAAATACGTGATTTATCTTAATACTAGTTGTTAGGAGAATACTGCTTTACAGTATAAAGAACAAAGTAAGAGACTCAAAGAAAGCAAACTAAATTATAGATACGAAAGTTTCCCTACAAAGGGGCTGGCTTCAACAACCCATAAGGGACGACTTGCCAAGCTACATAAATAGTTAATTTGTTTATAGTCGCAAAAATTTTCCTACAAAGGGGTTGGCTTCAACAATCCATAAGGGACAGTTTGCCAAGCTATACAACTCAAAAAGTTTTTGTACTATAACCAAGTTGTTTATAACTCAGAAAACTTTCGCACTACAATAAGCTAACTTTCAAAGAGTATTCTTACTCTATTTTCATACATGGACCGACCTTTCCATCCATTCGAAAGAAAGAACAAGAGGGAAATTTAGAAAGCACTCATATGTAATATATCACAAAAGATTTACAAAAGTTACAAGATGATCTTCCAACTACTATAAGACCTCTTTTATATAGGACTAGGAGGTTATTACAAGACAAACTTACATGATAAAATAAATCTATCTTACATGACAAACTTATCTACATGTTGGTCCTTCTTGGCATGTGAAGGACTTTAGCCAAAACAACTAAAAAGCTCATGAAAACATGTGAAAGGGGCAAAATATGCATGGTGTAGCATGTGAAAGTATGAGGGAGCATGTGACTACATGTGAAAGTAGGGTGTTGCATGTGACGAAGCATGTGGAAGCATGTGAAAAAGTGGAAGTGGACCCCAGATAGTATGGAAAGATGTGAAAATTTGTCTTGGCATGGGTAGATGATTTTGAAGGGTTTTTTGATGGGTAATGTAGGATTATGGTGGGATTAGTAGGGATTTAGATAATTATCCTTCATTGATTCTAAGGTTGTCTTCTAGGCATCTTTTCAAAGACCTTGTGTAGTAATGCTTGGAACTTGACAGTCCTTCTCCGCTGTATTCTTTCTCCTTTGGATTGAGAGATGTAATCCACAACTTTAATCTGGAAATGTCGTGAGTGATTTTTTCTCGAATGACTTCGTATGGGGTTTGATACCCTTTTGCTGCTTCCCAGAATCTTTTCCAGTGAGGATGAGTGTTGGTATAATTCCAGCTTGCCCAATCTTTTGGCCATATCTCTCTCACTATGCACCTATTTTGCTGGAAAAGGATTCTTTGTGCCTCGTTATACTCTTCCTCCATTGATAAAATGGACACGGGAAATTTTCACCAGAATGATACCTCTACTTGCGCCTGGACTTTTCCATTAATAATCTTCACTAGCCTGTGGACCATGAATACCTTTGCTGTGTAGGAATTGTTGAAACATTTTATCCAATATCTTTTAGGTTTGAACCATAGCAAAAATACTTTAAGGGCTGGTGCAATGTTATCAAAATCCTTGAAGATGTTGCATTTTAATTCCATGAAAATATGATACTAATGGCACATGTACCAGAAAAACCATAATAGTTCTTGTGGAAAATTCTTGGCTTGAGCTATGAATGTATGGCAGAACGGATATTCTGGATTGACCCCATATGGCTTGAGAATGGATCCTCCATGTTGCCAGAAAACTTGGAGCTCATAATAAGTTCTTCTTTCCATAATAATTAACGGATCAAAGGGATCCATGAGGTTGAACAACTCCGGTAGATGATCTGTTGGCTTTAATGAACTTGTTCCTGGTATATTTGAAAGCATGAAGATGTGGCTAATTAGATTTTGCTTTGACTTTAGTTTTGTTGGGGAAAATATTTTTGAGAATTCTTCTGGTCGAGACAGAAAATCCGCGAGAATATTATCCTTTCCTTTCAGGTGCTTGACTTGAAATTTGTATGGAGAGAACCATTGAGCCCATCTGAGAAGCTGAGGATTGGAAATAATTTTTGCATTTATCTGGATCATCTTTGGAAAGGCCTTCATATCCATCTCTATTAGAAATTCTGTATGAATAAGGAAGAAATTGAATTTCTTGATTCCATTCTTTACTGCAAGAATTTTCTTGAAAGTGGAGTGATAATGTTACTCGACATCTTTGAACTTTCCACTGGCGTATCCGCATATTTTCCTCTGGCCATCTTTTTCTTCAAATAGAACAGCACTCCAATATTCATTGTTGGCATCAGTTTGCAGTATCTTCTTTCCATCTGAAGGGATGTAAAGGGACTTGCCATTTTTAGATATCTCCTTTATTTTTCTGATTGCTTCATCCTGTTTCTCTCCCCATGATGGAGCATTTTTCTTGAGCATTTCTGTGAGCGGTGAAATGTATGTAGAGATATTTGGGATGAAATCTCTTACATAATTTATTACACCCAAGAACTGTTGGATCTGCTTTGTTGTGAGGTTGGTATCCGGAAATTTGAGTAATTCCTGATATATATGTGGTCCTGGATTGTATTCATCTTGGACAAAATGCATTCCGAGAAAATCGATCTCCTTTTGAGCAAGAACCATCGTTTTTGCTGAAAGCATAATCCCGTACTGTGTTACCAATGCCTCAAATTGACGAAGCAAATTGACATGTTCTTCCAATGTATTACTAAATAACAAGATGTCATCAATGTAAACTAAGGAGGTATGGAGGATGGGTTGGAAGAGTTTTATCATGGCTTTTTGGAACAAGGAGGGTGTAGTTTTCAACCCGAAGGGCATGACTTTCCATTGGAAGTGATGATCGGGGATGCAAAATCCCATTTTGGATCGTTCTTCAGGGTGGATTCCCAATTGCCAAAATCCAGATTTTAAATCAAACTTGGAAAAATATTTTGTCTTTGCTAAGTGGGAGAAAAGAGTGAGTTTATTTGGGATGGGGAATTTATCATCTTGGAGGAAATGGTTAAGTAGCTGGTAATTAATAACTAACCTGAGTTTTCCTCTTGTCTGCTCAGCTCTTTTGTTGACATAAAATGCTTCGCATGCCCATTGTGAATCTGTCGGCTCTATCAGATCAAATTCCAAAAGTTCTTCGCATTCTTTCTTTGTAAGCTGAAGATGATCTGGATTCATGTCTGAATGACTGGCCTTTGTCGGATTGATTTTTTCATTTTTCTTGAAAGGGAGATTGATAAAAACTCTTGGTTTTTCCATAACGGGATTTTCCCTTTCTTCATGAAATCCTTATGGGATTCAGCACATGAATGTTCAATGAGATTTTGCTCAATCTCTTTGATTTGTTCGTCATTGGTGATTTGGAATAGCCTTGGAATCTCAGAATAAAGTTTGAACTGCTTTTTAAAAGCTATCCCGTCAGCCTTGATCTGGAGTTGATACCTAAGTTGTCTTTAAATGTTGAATCCAACAATAAGATTTTTTCCTGGTACATCAGACCCTATCATCTTGGTTCTGTACTTCAATCCTGGAAAGAACTCAATTGTGACTGGATGCTTTGTGATGACGGTGTAGTTAGGATTCCATTTGATGAGTGTTAAAATCCTTAAAGTGCGGCACCCATTGATCTTCAGGGAGAACAACAGGATATATGAGTGGGGAAGTAGCTCCGGTGTCGATGAAAGCAATAACTCGAGTTGATTTTTCCTATTTGGAAGAATAGACCTTGAGTTCTACTTGAGGAACGACTACGAGAGCATTGATCTCCTCTCGGGCTTCGATCACTAGTTCTGAAATTTGGTAGTGATCATTACCTTGATCTTCATAGACATCAAGAGAGAATAAAGTTTCTTCATTAGGTTCATCATCCACAGAGAATATGGATTCAAGGTCCTCCTCTTTTCCGAGATGTATGCCAGTGTAATCTTCAATCTCTTCAAGGAGTTTGACAGATCTTCTCGATTGGGGGCAGTTTTTAGCGAAATGTCCAATCTTGTGGCAAATAAAACATCTATTTTTCTTGTGAAAATTTCCTGGCCTTCTATGTATGAAGTATTTTGTGCGTCTCTTGGACCTTGATTTCCCGTTTGGAATTCTTGGCCATTTGAACATCCTAAATTCTCTCTGTCGCCTAGATGTGTGGCAGGAAAATCCTGACCCGGTGATTGTCACATCTCCTTTTTGCGCGCCCGCCCCCGAAGGGTTAAATGCGCGAGGGAGTTTTTCCAATTTAAGTGACAATATTCGAAATGAGATTATTTATTTGATTCAGAGTCGCCACTTGGAAAGGTTTGGCTTTTGGTGTCCCAAGTCACCAGTTTATCTTGAATCCCAAATCGAGGAAATTTTTGACTTTTCCAAATGAAGTCTGCGAACCAGAAATTCTAAGTAAGGAATTCTGTTGACCCGAGGGAAGGTGTTAGACACCCTCGAATCCCGTGGTTCTAGCACGGTCGCTTAAATTGTTATAATGGCTAAATATCTGATTAAATACATGTTGTGACTTATGTGCTTTTATTAAGTTTAAAATCGCTTTTATTATTATCCTTTATTTTTATAGAATTGCAACGTCGTGAAAATGCATCTCGAACCACGTCACAATCAATGCACCCGTAGTTGTTAACACATTTCAACTCCGTTGAGATTTGAATTTGGGTCACATAAATGCGCACCCGAATTTAAGAACGTAATTTAATTAAGCCGCGCCTAGAGAGTCTAACGCGTTATTATCTTTGGGGAAGGCCATGAAATTCACTAAAACGGCCTGTCCTGAATTCTAAATATTTATTATGGTTGGTTATTGAGGGCCCCGCAATTTGCATTTTTATTTGGCGAGGCTCGTCTCATTATTTTAGAAAAAGATATCCTAAAGCGACTACATTTCTATTACATTTGTCCCTAAAAATAAAAGAGAAAGATACCAAACTTACTTGTTTAAGCAACTACATACTAAATATCTACTATGTTTGACGAATTCGAATTTTGTTTGATTACCTAATTGGTTGTTTATGAGATGAGAATTACCTCATGCCTTGTCTTCAATGAGTGAATAAGCTTTGTTAATTTGCTAAGGGGGATTGCAAGCAAACTAATAACGTACACTAAATTTACATTAAACGACCTTCCAGTTTGAATTTTAAAACTAGCTCATTTGGGCTTGATAAATGAAATCAGTTGTTTATTAGGAAAACTACTATTAATTGAACTCAAAAAGTAGTCGCATTATTTCGAAACAATGAATCTATATCGAAACCCATATCGAACCTATATAGGAGCAAGTAATCTAACAAGAGGGTTGGTATACATGGCCATCCTGTTAACGTAACACCACATGAGAATTAGCTTGGGGTACATTTATCTTGAAATTAAATAGAACCAAATATAACAGATTTGACAGTTCAAAAGTCTAGACAAAATACATACAGATGGTTGCCATGATTCTATGTTATACTGTCATAGCTAAATCGAAACCTAATGGTTGTACACATTGAAAATACGTCTGATCTAACGAACAATATTATCTGATACGTCAATCAAGATGTGCATAATTCATACAGAGCAATCGTGGTTGGAACTAACTTAAACAAATACAGACCAAGCTACCATTCAACCTATTTTTGAACACAAGGATTGTAAAGTAAACAGATGTTCATTTCTTTATTTCTGCTTCAAACTTCAAACTTTCAACAACACATGGTTTCAGAAGTTGTGTACCTGGAAGTATTCACAATTGAAGAAGAAGGGAGGTCAGCAGAGTAACAAATGGCAACACCAAACAACAGCAGTAATAGCAGGTAACAACCAAGGACAAATCCCAGTGCGAGATATAACTATAGCCGATGGAAAAATTGGCAAAAAATGACAGCAGCAAACAACGCAGTAGAAACAAGGTTCCAAGACAGGCCAAATCCAGGAGAAACAAACAATGCGAATCAACCAATAAACTTAGTTGATACTCCAAAGAAAACAGAGTTGATTGAACAAGTTGAACAAACTGAGAATCAAACAAACAGTAGGAAGAAACAGTTTCTGATTTTCTGTATGTTTTTCTCTCTTGTGAGTATGTCTGTATAAACCTCTCTGTTTTTCCTCTAACTATCTCTTTCCCGTGCCAATTTTCAGTTTTTGAAATCTACTTGAGTTATCAAGAAGAATCCTTTTCCAGTTTTTCTGTTTTTCAGAACTCAGCTCTCAATGTTTAATCTGAGTTCCCTATGTGTGTCTGCGTGTGTGTGTCTCAATGTGTATTCCCCCCTTTTATAAGCCTAATATCAGCCCTTTAACTGCCTGTTAGACCAATCAGACAACCTCCCATGTGCTCTCTTCTTTTCAGTTTCCACTCAAATATTTAAGTATAAAACCTTCCCATCATATTCCTGACAGTACCCTTTAATATTTAAACTAAAAAGCAGACAGGGGCAGCAAGAATGTAATCTGACAAACATGTTGTCAAGCTATTTTAATCAAAATGGCTTTTATGCACATGTTGTGCACCAATGCACATACCCTCCAGTTCAGATTGTAGCTAACAAATCAACCCTTTTATTTCTGATCCAAATTAACAATTATAAGCAGCTAAACTCAGTTTCTAATAGATTCAAGCAATGCTTAACAGAAGCAGGTCAATTTGTTACTGTTCAGACAGCTAAAACTAATTGACGACACATGTCGACTCGACTATACTAATCATAACATGTACAATCGAAACCATGATCAGTTGTCTAACAGTATCGAACACATGACTCGAGTCGTACTGACTAAGCAAAATTGTACTGGGGAATCAGTTGATCAGTCAAATTTGAGGTTCGATTGATTGCACAGCACATACACATATACACATTATCAGTAAAAATAGAAGAAGGACTCAATCAAACACAGAGGTTCAGGCAAGGTGGACAGGACACAGTTGGTAAAATTCAAAACACAAATTAAACAAGACATTATGCCAACGGACAGACCTTTAATCAACACATGAACTGAATAAAGAAAAAAAGGAAAAACAAACTCACCTTAAACCTCCGAAAAAATCAGGAAGCCTTAGGTCGGATTTGCACAGACCCTTCTTGGGGTTGAACGGACTTTAATCAAAGTGTTTCTCAAATGAGAAACACTTCGATTAAGGTCCATTAGACCCTAATCACTCGGCTCAAACAGACACGGACCGGGCTTGGGGTTTCTAGGGTTCATAGATGGTAGATTTGGGATTTGGGTTTCCATGGTTAGATTCGGACCAAACCAAACATGGTTTGGTCACGAGGGAGGTCCGGGGACTCTCTGGTACGAAACTGGGGTGCATCGGTGTAAGTCGAGTTTTGACTCGAATCTTCAAATGAAGATTCGAGAAGGTGGGATGGGATTCGAGCTGAACAGTTGGTGGATTCATGTTCAGGGTGTCAAGGTGGTCCTAGGGTGTTAAGGTGAAGGCCACCGGCGTTCATGCCGCTGGGATTAATGGTGAGGAATAAGGGGGCGGCTAGGGTTTCGTGGGGAAGGGGATGAGGACGAAGGCGGGGGTCTTGGATAGGGGTGCAGGATATGGTAGGAAGCTTATATATGGAATGGGTGGATTGATTTCAGCCGTTGGATGAGGCGAGATGGAAGGCCAGGATCCTTCAGCTAACGGGAAACGGTGTCGTTTTAGACTAAAGGGGGTTGGGTCGGTCCGGGTGGAATGAGTCGGGTTTTGTTTATGGGTTATGGGGAAGTGATTTTGGCCGTTGATCAATCTGAGATCAACGGCCCAGATCAAGCACGACCCAAACGACGCCGTTTGAGATAGTTAGGGGCTGAACTGGACTGGACCGGGTAATTTTGGTTTTGGGTTGGGTTGTTTGGGCTTGTTTATTTAAAATCGGACTGGCCCAAGTCCGAAACTCTTTTTTTTTTTAATTTCTTAAATTAATTTGCCAAATAATACCATATAAAACATTGAACAACAATTATCACACAATTAACATTTAATTATACTAAACACTTAATGACAAAATACAATGAAGGATGCACACATTTTATTTTTTCTTTTAATAAACGGATTACGGTTCACACGACATATAGACATATATTTTTTTATTTTTGTTTGAATAAAACAACCATGGGAAAAATTACAAATAACTAGCAAAAAATGCCACGTAAAAATCCAGCAAATGTACAGCAAGACCAATTGCCATTATTTTGTTTCTTTTGGAGTGATTGTCGCGTAAAACAAAAATCACGTGCTCACAGCTGCCCCTCTTTGTTCGAAAACATGAAGAGTTTTCGTGCAAAGATAAAGTGAGCGGATATGAGCGATTTTTGCCTATGGACTACTCCGTGTGAAGCGTGTTTTGAAAGATTTGACCGAATCTTCGCTTCAAAGATTTCCTACATATCCTGGGCTACACAGGAATCAGGTCAATATAGTTCGGGAAATTCTTGGTAGCTGGGACTACCATGGGATTGCAATGCTGGCTGTACTGCTGTTGCTGTTGTCACCGTTGCTTTACTGACCGCCTTATTACAAAAAAAAATTGAAACTGAATTAAATACTTATATGCATGTTAACTGCTAGTTACAAGATCCATATCTATGATTCTTTTGCGACTTGATCTTGGGTCTTAGCTGATTGTGCTTGGAGACTTCGATCCGAATCTTGATGCTTGCGAGTTGTGGCGACTTGTTTAATCTTTGGGATACTGAGTGAGACGCGACTGGCGGAGTTCGGGACCTTAACCAAAACTTGGAATGATCCGCCTTCCATTTTCTCCGGTATCTCGGGACATCTTCTTTTTGTCTTTTCCTTCTTTGACTTTGAGTTGAGACTCATCTCGTGGGTCATTTCGATCCGTGTGGATCGAGGTTAGACCTGCGGGAAAAACAAACGAACGAAATTTCTGCCCCAGTTTTACTAGGAAAATTTCGTGAATTATTCGCCAGGAAGTTCATAAAATTGATGAAAGAGGATATGAATGCTCAGTTCAGGGGTGGAGCCCTAATACCGACTAGCTGGGGAGAAGTTCAGTTTTAAAGTTGACACTCTAATATTGACCAACTGGGGAAAAGTTCAGTTTAGGGTTTTAAAACCCTAATGCTGATTAAAGGAAAAAGTTCAGTTTGGGGTTAAAAACCTTAATGCTGACTGCATGGAAAAGCTCAGTTTAGGGTTTAAAACCCTAATACTGACTCGCTGGAAAAGTTCAGTTTAGGGTTTAAAACCCTAATGCTGACTAAAGGAAAAATTCAGTTTAGGGTTTAAAACCCTAATGCTGACTGGCTGGAAAAGTTCAGTTTAGGGTTTAAAACCTTAATGCTGACTGAAAGGAAAAGTTCAGTTTAGGGTTTAAAACCCTAATGCTGATTAAAGGAAAAAGTTCAGTTTAGGGTTAAAAACCCTAATGCTGACTGCATGGAAAAGCTCAATTTAGGGTTTAAAACCCTAATGCTGACTGGCTGGAAAAGTTCAGTTTAGGGTTTAAAACCCTAATGTTGACTAAAGAAAAAATTCAGTTTAGGGTTTAAAACCCTAATGCTGACTGGCTGGAAAATTCAGTTTAGGGTTTAAAACCCTAATGCTGACTGAAAGGAAAAGTACAGTTTAGGGTTTAAAACCCTAATGCTGATTAAAGGAAAAAGTTCAGTTTAGGGTTTAAAACCCTAATGCTGACTAAAGGAAAAAAATTCAGTTAGGGTTTAAAACCCTAATGCTGACTGAAGGAAAAGTTCAGTTTAGGGTTTAAAACCCTAATGCTGACTGAAAGGAAAATTTCAGTTTAGGGTTTAAAACCCTAATGCTGACTAAAGGAAGAGTTCAGTTTAGGGTTTAAAACCCTAATGCTGACTAAAGAAAAAAGTTCAGTTTAGGGTTTAAAACCCTAATGCTGACTGAAAGGGAAGAGTTTAGTTTAGGGTTTTAAAACCCTAATGCTGACTGAAAGGGAAAAGTTCAGTTTAGGGTTTAAAACCCTAATGCTGACTGAAAGGAAAAGTTCAGTTTAGGGTTTAAAACCCTAATGCTGACTGAAAGGAAAAAGTTCAGTTTAGGGTTTAAAACCCTAATGCTGACTGACTGGGGACAAAGTTCGAGAATACTAACTGACCTCTTTTTTTTTTTTTGGATTTTCTTGTTTTAGTAGAAGATAAAAGGGAGTCTCGTGGAAACTTACCTTTCGAGTGAGTTCCTTATTGCCAAAATTATTTATTGTACCCATGTACCTTCTTCTTTGGGCGACACCTGCTTCTTGCACGGTTGTCTTGGATTATACCTGTTTCAACTTTTCAGACAAAGAACAATTGTTAGTTCGGAAATGACGGTCGGTTCGGTAACCTTGATCATTCCCAGTTGCTTTGTTGTGTCCTTATTTCTGTTGCGAAGTCCTGCCATTGATTGGATTCAAATGGCGAAACCCTTTAGACTGCTCAGGCTTGTATTTCCAGATTCTGTGAAGATTTGCCTCGTAAGGCTCTTTTTTTTTTCTTTTTTTTTTGTGTGTCCCGTTTTGCTTGGAGATTCTCAACGGGGATTTTATTGGAGGTATTATGTGGGGATTTGTACAAAAGGCAGCTCTCTGGGGGAATATTTACAAAATGGATTCTTTGTGTGGATGTTTGTACAACGGGGCATGCTGGGGATTTGTTTCAAAGCGGGCTTTCTAGGATTTATTGGGGTAAGCTTGTTGGGGAATTTTTACAAAGGGACTCGCTGGGGATGTGCTGGGGAAATCCCATTTTTTTTTCTTTTTTTTTTCTCAAAGGGAAGACTCTGGGGGATCTGTACAAGGGAAAATCTGTGTGGATTTCGCTGGAGCAGACCTTTTGGGGAATATTTACAAAGTGGATTTTTTGTGCGGATTCGTACAAAGGGAAGCCCTGTGGGGATTTGTCCGAGGCGAACTTGCTGGGGAAATTTCTCTTTTTCCTCTTTACTTCGAACGCCATCAAACATCATGATTCATCAGGTTTGGACAGACGTACCAACGAACCGAGGTGTTTTCCTTCATGAAACGGAATTCCGTGAAACCAAAGCTGCCACCTGTCCTTTCCGGTATATCTAGAACTTGGGGTTAAACATGAAAGAGATTCGAAGAAAAACAAAGAAAAGGAAAAACGAATTTCAGAAAGGAGTATCCCCTTCGGGATGAGAAAGACTTATCTGAGGAAGACAATGCTGGCTTTAAATGGACATGACATGCTTTTTGGACTGGACGCCTGATCTTTAATGAACTTGCATTTCCTGCCGAACCAAAACGGATCTGTGATTCCAAACTGGTGGAACTTTGCCGAGACCTCCTTGGGTGGAGTCATTCTTTCGGCCAACAGCGCCCTTTGCGGGTTTTCGCTGGTTGACCTCTCTCATTTCTCTTCTTGTCATCGCTTGATAGCACTCTTTGCGAGTTTTTACTAAACAAGCTCTCTCATTTTGGTTTCTCTACTCCCGTCGCCTCGTGGTGCCCGAAGGTTTTCACCGACGAGACTCTCTCATTTTATCTCTCTCAATTTAGAGTGTGCCGGTCTCCATTTGTGACGCTTATTGGCTTCCCGCTATCTTTGGTAATTGATCTAAAAACTTGTGCTTGGTAAAGAGAGGTAAATTATACCCCGGTTTCAATTTCAGGGTGAATAGGATTTTATTGTTGGTGTGACTGAACCTCAGGGAGAGGCTGCCTACGTATCCTTTCGGAATCAAGTCAAAAGTAGTTCAGGCTCTCGTCAATTTTTTTTTTTGTAAAGTCGCCGAAGGGATGTGTCCGGCTCAAAGGGCTTGTAGAGAGAGTCGGTAGTGGGAATAAAACCTTCAGCATTTCAACTGTGTCAGGATCGCCGAGGCGTCACTCAGACGTAGTATCTCTTGACTGCATCTGCATTTACTGCTGTTTCGGGGTCGTTTCCTTTGATATCACCTAGATACAATGCTCCTCTTGGCAATATCTTCCTTATGATGTATGGGCCTTTCCAATTTGGAGAAAATTTCCCTTTCGCTTCCTGGTGATGTGGCAGAATACGCCTCAGTACTAGCTGACCTACTTCGAAATTCCTGGGTCGGACTTTCTTGTTGTAAGCACGGGCCATTCTTCGTTGGTACAACTGTCCGTGACAAACCGCGACCATTCGTTTTTCATCAATCAAAACTAACTGCTCCAATCGAGTCTTAACCCATTCGCTGTCCTCGATTTCTGCTTCAACAATGGTTCGAAGCGAAGGGATTTCTACTTCTGCTGGTATCACAGCCTCGGTCCCATAAACCAAAAGATAAGGAGTTGCTCCTACTGACGTGCGTACCGTAGTACGATATCCCAATAATGCAAATGGCAACTGTTCGTGCCACTGTCGGGAACTTTGGATTGTTTTCCTCAAAATCTTCTTGATGTTTTTGTTCGCTGCTTCCACATCACCATTGGCCTTCGGCCGATAAGGAGTAGAATTCCTATGCGTTATCTTGAATTTCTCGCATACATCTCCCATCAAGTGACTGTTCAAGTTTGCTGCGTTATCTGTAATGATAGTTGCAGGAATACCGAAACGACAGATAAGATTTGAGTGTACAAAATCCACTACAGCCTTTTTAGTGACCGACTTGAGAGTGACAACCTCTACCTATTTTGTGAAGTAGTCGATGGCAACCGGTATAAATCTGTGTCCATTTGAAGCCTTTGGTTCGATTGGTCCAATGATGTCCATGCCCCAGGCGACAAATGGCCAAGGTGCATACATGAGATGCAATTCCATGGGAGGTGCATGAATCAAATCACCGTGCACCTGACACTGATGACACTTCCGAACGAAGCTAAAGCAGTCCTTTTCCATGGTCATCCAGTAATAACCTGCTCAAAGGATTTTCTTCGCTAAGACATACCCGTTCATGTGAGGTCCGCACACACCTGCGTGTACTTCGTGCATGATCTTTCTCGCCTCCTCGATGTCGACACATCTTAGTAGGTTGAGGTCCGGGGTCCTCTTGTACAACAATTCACCGCTCAGAAAGAAACCACTTGCATGTCGCCTAATGGTTCTCTTTTGATCTCCAGTAGCATGCTCGGGGTATTCCTGCGTCTTCAAGAACCTCTTGATGTCATGGTACCAAGGCTGCTTATTTGATCCCGCCTCGATTATATTGCAGTAACCGTGCCTTTCCCTGATTTGGATTTCCAAAGGATCGACGTGGGCGTTGCCCGGGTAGGGTAGCATTGAAGCCAGAGTAGCAAGTGCATCTGCCAGTTCATTGTGACACCTCGGGATATACCTGAATTCTATTGATTTAAAACGCTTGCCGAGGTCTTACACGTGCTGTCGGTAAGGGATAAGTTTGACATCCCGAGTTTCCCATTTACCTTGGGCTTGCTGGATAATCAGGTCAGAATCTCCCATAATCAGTAAGTCTTCGACATCCTGATCGATCGCCATATGCATGCCCATAATGCAGGCTTCATACTCAGCTGTATTGTTTGTGCAAAAGAAACGCAGTCTAGCTATGGCAGGATAATGCTGACCAGAAGGCGAAATCAAAATTGCCCCAATCCCTACACCTTTGGCGTTTACAGCTCCATCAAAGAACATCTTCCAAACAGGAGCGTCCTCCGAGACCACTTCTACGACGTTTACTTCCTCATCTGGAAAGTAGGTACTCAATGGCTGGTATTCCTCATCGACTGGATTCTCGGCCAAATGATCCGCTAGCGCCTGGGCTTTCATTGCCGTGCGAGTGACATAGACTATGTCGAATTTAGTAAGCAAAATTTGCCATTTAGCCAATCTTCCGGTAGGCATCGGTTTCTGAAATATATACTTCAAAGGATCCAACCTGCTTATGAGGAAGGTAGTGTGAGTTTGAAGATAATGTCTCAGCTTTTGGGCAACCCACGTCAGAGCGCAACATGTTCTTTCCAGCAGAGTGTACTTGGCCTCATAGCCGGTGAATTTCTTGCTCAAGTAGTAGATTGCTTGCTCCTTCTTTCTGGTTATGTCATGTTGCCCGAGGACGCAACCGAAAGAGTTCTCCAAGACTGTCAGATACAAGAACAACGGTCTCCCTGGCTCTGGGGGGACCAAAACCGGGGGATTCGAAAGGTATTCTTTGACTTTATCAAAGGTTTCTTGACACTCAGTTGTCCATTTGATTGCCGCATCTTTCCTTAACAGCTTGAATATGGGCTCACACGTGCTTGTCAGTTGGGCAATAAATCGACTGATGTAGTTCAACCTTCCCAACAAAGTCATCACGTCTTTCTTCGTTCTCGGGGGAGGTAGATCTCTGATAGATTTTATCTTAGTTGGATCTAGTTCGATACCTCTCCTGCTTACGATGAAGCCCAAAAGTTTGCCCGACGGAACTCCGAAAGCACATTTGGCTGGGTTCAGCTTCAAGTCATACTTCCTTAGTCTCTCGAAGAACTTCCTCAAATCTTGGATGTGATTATCCTGCGTCCTGGACTTGACTATCACGTCATCCACGTACACCTCTATTTCCTGATGCATCATGTCATGAAAAATGGCAGTCATGGCCCTCATGTAAGTAGCCCCGGCATTCTTCAGACCAAATGGCATGACCCGATAATAGTAGGTGCCCCAAGGCGTGGTGAAGGCAGTTTTCTCGGCGTCCTCTTCATCCATCAATACCTGATGATATCCAGCGTAACAATCTACGAAAGACTGTATCTCGTGTTTGGTGCAATTATCAACGAGGATGTGGATGTTGGGCAGTGGGAAATTATCTTTGGGATTTGCTCTATTCAGATCTCGGTAATCTACACATACCCGAGTTTTCCCGTCCTTTTTCGGTACTGGAACCACATTTGCCAACCACGTTGTATACTGGACTACCCGAATCACTCCCGTTTTCAGTTGTTTGGTGATCTCCTCTTTAATCTTGTTACTGACCTCAGTTTTGAACTTTCGTTGCCTTTGTTGAACTGGAGGACAATCAGGATGAATTGGCAATTTATGAACCACTAGATCAACACCTAGTCCCGGCATGTCATCGTATGACCAAGCAAACACGTCTTTAAATTCAAAAAGAAGTTGAATTATCGCATCTCGCGTTTTCTTGTCCGTGTGAATGCTTATTTTGGTCTCCCGGATTTCTTCAGGAGTTCCTAAATTAACCGGTTCGGTGTCATTCAGATTTGGCTTAGGTTTATTCTCAAAATGTTCCAACTCTCGGTTTATTTCCCTAAAAGCTTCTTCTTCATCATATTCTGGTTCTGGGTTCATTAATTCACAGTTAAATAGCTCGTTATGATCTGGGCGTGAAGTCCACAAGCATGTCATATTTAAAGCCGCAATATTATAACTGAAAGGAAAGATAAAAGGAAAAATAACAAGAATCAGAACAAAAGAAAGAATGGGAAAGCAATGATGATTTTTTTATTTTCTTTGGGAAGTTGGAAGACAACAATGTTTACAACTTAGGAATTCAAAACAACAATTGAAAGGAAGAAAACGTTCAAGTTATGCCCTGGAGATAACTTGTGACACAGGAAAGGTGGCAGGACAGGTCTACCCGGACTTCCATCTAGTCGGGAATGGCGTGGCCTCCCAGTTTTGAAGTTTGGCGTTTGGCCCCACGTACAACATCTCAACAGTGCTTGTGCCTTCACCTGGTTGAACCATGTGAGTCTCGTAGAGCATTTCTCTCATTGCCCCACATATCTCCTCGATTTCCTCAGCCGTGAAGACCTCATCGTCTTCTTCTTCGGTGTATCTTGGCCTGATGAAAGTTTCATATAAATCCGGCAATGGTTGAGGTAACTTCCAACCCTCATTTCTCCTTTTCTTTGCCCACTCTTCGTCTCCTGGAGTGGGTTTGAAACCTAGTCCAAAAGGTTTCTTGGTGACTGGTAAGGTGATGGGTTCTGTTATTCCCTGCAGGGTTCGTCCAAGCCCTTTCCCTGGCCTAAATCCGTGCCGGATCATCTCTTTGGCCACCATAACCGAGGCGTTAGACAAGAAAGGCTGGGGGCAGGGTATTTCCTCCTCGTGCTGCTCTGCCAGTACAATCTCGAAAGCTTGATAGACCGTATGTTCGCTCCCTTCTCTTGGTTCAAGATATGGGATGGATGGGTCCCGATAAATAGCATGCTCGTCCTCTCCATGGACCACGATCTCTCAGTCTTCGTACTCAAACTTCACCATCTGGTGAAGAGTGGAAGGCACAGCTCCTGCCGCATGGATCCAAGGTCTGCCGAGGAGAAAATTGTAGGATGTATCCATGTCGAGCATTTGGAAGGTTACTTCGAATTCGACTAGCCCTATGACCAACAACAGGTCTATTTCCCCCATGGTATCTCTCTTGATGCCGTCGAAAGCCCTTACGCAGACATTATTGGGTCGGATTCTTCCGGTCCTAATTTCCATTCTTTGTAGCGTGGAGAGCAGGCAAATGTCAACACCTGAGCCCCCATCCAACATTACCCGCTTGACATAGTAGTCCTCGCATTTAACTGTTAGATGCAAGGCCTTGTTGTGTGCCGCTCCTTCTGGGGGTAAATCGTTCTTGCTGAAAGAGATTTGGTTGACGGCGAAGAATCTTTCTGTCATCCGCTCCAATTGTTCAACCGAGGTTTCAACTGGCACGTATGTTTCATTCAGGGTCTTCAGTAAGATCTTTTGATGCTCGGCCGACCTCATCAACAATGATAGCATGGACACTTGCTCGGGGTACTTGCGCAGTTGATCTATCACTTCGTAATCCGGCATTTTCATTTGTTGGAAGAACACTTCCGCTTCTTCAATGCTTACAGGCTTCTTTGGTGGGAAGCGTCTCTGTGTGGCGTTGTTCAGCTCTTGGGTGCTTGAATGCCTTCCAATGAAAGTATTTTCCGGGAGTTCCCCCGTGATTTCTTTACCTTTGTACGTTACCAACGTCCTCTGATAGTTCCACGGTACTGTGGACAGGTTTGTCATTGGCCTTTGTGGCACGCGTCCGATAACCACTGGCTCATTCAGCCGAGGTGGTTGAATCGTCCCCCGGACCACATAGGCCCCCTTTTGCACGTACATAGGTTTTGCCTTTTTGACCCCGAAACTCTGCGGCTTCTCTGCCCGACCTTGTGGTATGTAAAGAACTCCATCCTTTACCGGTACCACTTTCTTCTCCACCTTCTTTTCAGGCTCGCTCTTCAAAGCATTGGCCTCCTCCCCCTTTTCTGGTTTCTGTGCTGTCTCAGGCTTTTTCCTTGTGTCGACAATGGCGATTATAGCCTTCAAAGCAGGGTCGAATTCTTTGTCTTCGCAAATCATTCCGATCAGCGGCCCGTTATTGTGAGCAGGCAATGGATTGTTAGTCACATTTGGGATCTCCTCGTCCCTTAGCACTATTTTCCCTTGTTCTATCAAATTCTCGACCACTCTTTTCAACGACCAGCAGTCATTTGTATCGTGTCCCTCGGCCCCTGAATGATAGGCGCATCTGACTCCAGCTTTGTAAGAAGGTGACGTCGGGTTTTGCCTCGTTTGAGGGATTGGTTGCAAGAAACCCAACTGGACTAGCTTCGGGAACAAAGTAGAGTATGGTTCACCGATGGGCGTGAAAGTCCGCCTTCTAGGTGGCTCCTGAGGGCGGAAGTTATTCTGCGGAGGTTGTGGGTTATAGTGGTTGCGGTAAGGAGGCTGATTTCTGGGAGGTGGGGCTTGGCCTCGGTTGGCTTGTTGCGGCGGATGGGCATAAGGCTGGGCATTCATGACTATATAGGGTTGATGAGCATATGCCAGATTTGAGTGGGGGTAGTAGTGTTGTGGGGTTCTTTCCGAAAAACGGGGCCTGGGATGACGATATTCCCTTGCTTCCGAGGCTGCCATGGTCGTTTCTTCCTTTTTCTTCCCTCTTGCCATTCCTCCGGACCCGCTTTGGACGGCTTGGGAGGTCACCCTTATGGCTGCTTGACTCAGAATCCTACCTGTTTTCAGACCATTCTCCACCATCTCTCCAATCTTAATTGCTTCTGCAAACGGCTTTCCCATGGCTGACATCATGTTTTGGAAATAGTCAGACTCTTGAGCCTGGAGAAAGGTAGTGACCATTTCTACCTCATCCATGGGAGGCTTCACCCTCGACGCCTGCTCACGCCACTTAATAGCATATTCTCTGAAGCTTTCTGAAGGTTTCTTCTTCAAATTCGACAGAGAATTTCGGTCTGGTGCAATATCGATGTTATACTGGAATTGTTTCACAAAATCTTTGGCGAGATCATCCCATATATGCCATCGGGACATTTCCTGGTCCATATACCATTCCGAGGCTATCCCTACTAGACTTTCCCCAAAATATGCCATTAGCAGTTCTTCTCTTCCGCCGGCTCCCCGTAATTGGTTGCAATATTTCTTAAGATGTGCAATGGGGTCACCGTGCCCATCGTATTTCTCAAACTTTGGGGTCTTGAAACCCATTGGCAGGTGCACGTGAGGGAACATGCATAGGTCGGCATAAGAGACGCTATTCTGTCCGCTCAAACCTTGCATATTCTTCAAACTTTGTTCAAGGCTTCTCATTCTTTTGGCCATCTCATTTTGTTCTGCAATTCTGGGGTTCTGATCCTGCCCGAGTGCAAGTTCGCACTGAGGCGGCAGAGGATTAGTGTTGGTAGCGAACCTAGTTGGTTCCATTGAGAACGAGGGTGCTTGGAATGTAAAAGAGGATGAGTCAAAGCTTGGCTTGTACATAGCAGGCTGTGCCGTAATCGGGCAGGGCAGTGCAGTAAAGATGTTCATGCTTGCATCGGTGGCTGACTTTAGGGGATGAGGCTCAGAAGGCGATCCAGCAGAGAAGGCTGAAGTGGCTGGGTACCCGAATGGGGTAGCGGGATAATTTATGGGGACATTAAAAGTTCCGCTTGACCTGGAGAATAACTCAGGGAATCCGGGGACGACACTTGGCGGTTCTTTTCCGTTATTCCAGTCGTCTAGCATTTCCAACATGCGGAGTCGTAAGATTCTATTTTCTTCCGCAGTTGCGGATTCAGGTGTGAGGACGACTGAGATCGAGCTCTCCTCGGAAACAGGGATTGTTTGCAACGGAATTTCTGAAGACATTTCCACACTTCCTTTTGACCTGGTGACGTAAGTGTGAGTACTGCTTCCGGTCTTAACAACAGGTAGTTGAACACTTCTCTTTGACCTCGTGAAGTATGAGTGCGAGGCCAAACTTTCACCAAACCAACCGTCTTTCCAAAAACCTGGAGAACTCAATCGACACACGAGTGGTTAATTCGAAATAAATAACAGATAGGCAACCTCACGTTGAGCATGATGCACCTATACAGTTAAGTGAATTCTACATGTTTGCGACGAAAGCATGCGTCATTCCGGCATTCTTTTTAGGCTTCCCTTTTCTTATCATTTTTTCTTCTCTTTTTGTTTCTCTTTTATGTTTTTATTTTTGCGGTAAAAAATGCGACCGGATCCAATGAGGATTGCCTATGTATCACGACGCCACGTGAATCAGATCATTACATAGTTCAAATGGCACAAATGAGCATAAAAATAAACACACCTTTTATTGTTGAAAAGGTCTATTACAAACTACATTTTGCAAAAGAAAGAGCGAACTTTGAAAATAAACCTAGACTCAACATAGACTAAAACAAACTGATGGGAAAAACAGGCAGAAGATGCTAAGATACAGACTCAGACTTATGAGTACATTATGGTTTTAAAAATTGGTGCCCGCGGGGCATCGTTCGGCCTCGCCGTAGTCCTAGGTGTGAGATCCCTCTCGAGCTGCTCCAACTCATGCATGGTCTGTTTGACATAACCCATCACTGCCGAGAGGACGGTAACACTGGTCATGTCTTCACATCGTAGGCATCGTCTGGTGATGGCATGGGCAATGGCCTTGATCCTATCTCTGGTTTGCTTCTTCTCTATAAGTAGGCGTTTTATCTGATCGCTACATATCTTGAATACCTGGGAATCCTGTATATGTTGGTTCTTCAGTCGCCGTACTTCTAACTTCATCTGGGCTATTGAGTCGTACCAGTATCTGCTCTCAATTTGGAAATTCTTGGCCTGATTAGCTGCTTTGATCTCACGTATAGCCATCTCTCTCTTCATTTTGGCAACAGTTTTCTCGTGGTCGCGTTTCGATTGGTTCAAGTATCGGCGATGCTTCTCTACTTTTATTCCCCACTGTGCCTTGAGCTTCGCCATAATCTTTCCCGATTCTTCTAAACCATCTCGCCATTCCGCGACTTCTCTTCTCAAACCCTTAATCAACTGCTGGTCTGATCGACTTCTGGGCTGTTCATGAAGAGACAATCTCAATTTTTGGATTTGGGCCTTAAGTTCTTAATTCTCTTAGACCAATTTATTCTTTTCGCTTCGATCCGCCGCGATTTGTATGCTGTTATTGAATTTCATACTGTCAATTTGTAGCTTCAAATCACCGATCTCGGCCAGATACCCCTTTTCTTTTGCTAACCAGTTCCATTGCCCTTGGGACGATTCCACAAAATCTTTGAGATGCGGTCTCTTAGCTGGTCTTTCACAAGACAGGTCGCCTCTGAACCAAGCGTGATATCCTGGGGCAACTTCCCCTTTTGCTATATCCATCACACAAGTGCTTGCTGTCAGATGTTGGCACTCACTCCAGATTTGGCGAACTTCTTCTTCGGAAAAACGACCGTCTAGACTGATTTCAATCACTTGGGTACTCAGATCTTCATCTTTCGGCACCACTTGGTATCTCCCAAGTTGCCTCAAAACCCGATATGGTGCGTAGGGTTGGATGTTTTTAAGTCCCATCAACAGGAAATAGGGCCTGGTTGCCGGCATGTATATGATTTCCTCAACAGGCGACCATCCGAGCGTCCACTGGATTTGGTTAGCAGTGGGAGTTCGGAAAAATGAGGTCCATGATGCGACGCCCTCAGGTAGATTGAAACCTTTAACTCTAGTGTTGTATTCTCCAATACAAGTCTTTTCGGGCGAACCGTAACCCAAGAGCGGGGAGCGGTGGCATAAATGATCGGTCATCCATATTTGCAATAGTAGGTTACATCCTTCGAAAAAGTCGCCCCTGGCTCGACAAGCGGTGAGAGCCCGGAAAATGTCAGCCATAATCATAGGCGCTAGAGTACTTTTATCTTGGGTGAGCAAAGTACTGACAACCCCAGTCATTTTTAGATCGATGTTGCCGTCCTTCCTTGGGAACACTATAAGACCCAAGAAGGCCGTCATAAAAGCTAACAGCCTGTGTTCGTCCCACTTTTGTCGGTTGCCTTTACTACACAGTTTGAAATTCGGCTTATTGAACCCGCCCTCGTGACCGTATCTAGCATATATGAGGTGGAGACAGCAAAAACCTTTGGCAAGATCTGGATGATGAAATGTTCGGGGTATTTTCAGAAAATCTAGAAACCGGTGTACCGTGACGTCCCTAGGTGCAATCAAGTATTTGAACCTTAACGGAGCTTCATCACCCCCAATGTATCCCGCTATTTCCTCCAACGTCGGGGTGAGTTCGAAGTCTGATAAATGAAATACATTGTGCGCCGAATCCCAGTAAGTGACCAATGATCTGATAATATCGCCCCGAGGCTGAATGTCTAGTAAATCTGGAAGATTTTTCAGATATTTCCTCACTTTGCCTTGCCCCTCCTTGCCTAAGTCGTTCCACCATAATCGCAACTCAAAAGGGATCTTGGTCATTATTGAAAACGGTTCGTTTTGTATCGTGCTCATCCTGCACATTTATTTAGGGCGATAAACTTTTATTAGACTCAAAAATTAAAATTATCTAGATATTTTTAAGAGATTTTTTTTTTTGCAAAAATGGGAGGTTGGACCCGACGAGGGTTGCCTACGTATCCCACCCCGTGCGAGAATCAAACCGGCGTAGTTCAGTTCAAAATAGGGGAAACAAAAATAAAGTCCCTTAAAGAAAAAAAAAGAATAACCTTTTTTTGAAATTTTGTTATATTTTTTATTATTTATTTTTGAAAAGAGACCAAGGAAATATTTACACATTTTAAACTTCCTCTTTTTTTGAAATTTCGAAAATCTTTTAAAGAGGTGCTACAAATGAAACAATAAACTTTTTTTTTATTTATATAATTTTTGGATTTTGAAAGTGATTAAAAGGAATAGTCAAACTGAAAGACAAGCTTATTTTTTTTCATTTTCTTTTATATATATATTTTTTTTAAAAAGAAAATTCCGGCGAGGTTTTGACATTACTTGGACATTGGTTTTTTTTTTCAAAAGAATAAGTAATTATCTCCCTACCCTGCTATTCTTTTTTTGAAAATTTTTCGGAAACCGGTCAACATGCAGATCTGAAGCAAATAGATGCGCAAAACAAACGGGATGCAGCAGGATGGTCTTTTCATTCCAGGTTGCCTGTCCTAGACGGACCCAACCCCTGTGTTGAGTCCCCTATGTCAAATGCAACATGATGCAGATAAGCGTTCCTACTAGGGATCCGACATGAGGTTTCGTTATACTAGGTTTATAACCTGGGTAGATGTTCTAGACTGTGTACCCGAGCGGACAACTCGAGTCGAGGAGGGGCAACTTACCGGGAACCAGAAGGCCGTCCGGCTTCGTAACTTATCTGTCCTCTTTCTTATTTCAGGTATTGACACTAACAGAATAGGGAGTCTCAACCAGCGAGCTTCTCCCCGGAGGTGAAGAGAGAAGGGTTTCGGCACAGTTTATATACAGTTCAGATAATATCAAAGCGGTAAAAAACAACATTTAGCACGTTATGTCAAAACATGTAATAAATATCAGATAATAAAGCCAAATATAACAATTATTCTAAGCTCGAATTCTTGAACCCTGAACCAGTGGTTCTGGGTCAAAGTCCCCAGCAGAGTCGCCAGAGCTGTCACACCTCCTTTTTGCGCGCCCGCCCCCGAAGGGTTAAATGCGCGAGGGAGTTTTTCCAATTTAAGTGACAATATTCGAAATGGGATTATTTATTTGATTCAGAGTCGCCACTTGGAAAGGTTTGGCTTTTGGTGTCCCAAGTCACCAGTTTATCTTGAATCCCAAATCGAGGAAATTTTCGACTTTTCCAAATGAAGTCTGCGAACCAGAAATTCTAAGTAAGGAATTCTGTTGACCCGAGGGAAGGTGTTAGGCACCCTCGAATCCCGTGGTTCTAGCACGGTCGCTTAAATTGTTATAATGGCTAAATATCTGATTAAATACATGTTGTGACTTATGTGCTTTTATTATTATCCTTTATTTTTATAGAATTGCAACGTCGTGAAAATGCATCTCGAACCACGTCACAATCAATGCACCCGTAATTGTTAACACATTTCAACTCCGTTGAGATTTGAATTTGGGTCACATAAATGCGCACCCGAATTTAAGAACGTAATTTAATTAAGTCGCGCCTAGAGAGTCTAACGCGTTATTATCTTTGGGGAAGGCCATGAAATTCACTAAAACGGCCTGTCCTGAATTCTAAATATTTATTATGGTTGGTTATTGAGGGCCCCGCAATTTGCATTTTTATTTGGCGAGGCTCGTCTCATTATTTTAGAAAAGGATATCCTAAAGCGACTACATTTCTATTACATTTGTCCCTAAAAATAAAAGAGAAAGATACCAAACTTACTTGTTTAAGCAACTACATACTAAATATCTACTATGTTTGACGAATCCGAATTTTGTTTGATTACCTAATTGGTTGTTTATGAGATGAGAATTACCTCATGCCTTGTCTTCAAGGAGTGAATAAGCTTTGTTAATTTGCTAAGGGGGATTGCAAGCAAACTAATAACGTACACTAAATTTACATTAAACGACCTTCCAGTTTGAATTTTAAAACTAGCTTATTTGGGCTTGATAAATGAAATCAGTTGTTTATTAGGAAAACTACTATTAATTGAACTCAAAAAGTAGTCGCATTACTTCGAAACAGTGAATCTATATCGAAACCCATATCGAACCTATATAGGAGCAAGTAATCTAACAAGAGGGTTGGTATACATGGCCATCCTGTTAACGTAACACCACATGAGAATTAGCTTGGGGTACATTTATCTTGAAATTAAATAGAACCAAATATAACAGATTTGACAGTTCAAAAGTCTAGACAAAATACATACAGATGCTTGCCACGATTCTATGTTATACTGTCATAGCTAAATCGAAACCTAATGGTTGTACATATTGAAAATACGTCTGATCTAACGAACAATATTATCTGATACGTCAATCAAGATGTGCATAATTCATACAGAGCAATCGTGGTTGGAACTAACTTAAACAAATATAGACCAAGCTACCATTCAACCTATTTTTGAACACAAGGATTGTAAAGTAAACAGATGTTCATTTCTTTATTTCTTCTTCAAACTTCAAACTTTCAACAATACATGGTTTCAGAAGTTGTGTACCTGGAAGCATTCACAATTGAAGAAGAAGGGAGGTCAGCAGAGTAACAAATGGCAACACCAAACAGCAGCAGTAATAGCAGGTAACAACCAAGGATAAATCCCAGTGCGAGGTATAACTATAGCCGATGGAAAAATTGGAAAAAAACGACAGCAGCAAACAACGCAGTAGAAACAAGGTTCCAAGACAAGCCAAATCCAGGAGAAACAAACAATGCGAATCAACTGATAAACTTAGCTGATACTCCAAAGAAAACAGAGTTGATTGAACAAGTTGAACAAACTGAGAATCAAAGAAACAGTAGGAAGAAACAGTTTCTGATTTTCTGTATGTTTTTCTCTCTTGTGAGTATGTCTGTATAAGCCTCTCTGTTTTTCCTCTCACTATCTCTTTCCCGTGCCAATTTTCAGTTTTTGAAATCTACTTGAGTTATCAAGAAGAATCCTTTTCCAGTTTTTCTGTTTTTCAGAACTCAGCTCTCAATGTTTAATCTGAGTTCCCTATGTGTGTCTGCGTGTGTGTGTCTCAATGTGTATTCCCCCCTTTTATAAGCCTAATATCAGCCCTTTAACAGCCTGTTAGACCAATCAGACAACCTCCCATGTGCTCTCTTCTTTTCAGTTTCCACTCAAATATTTAAGTATAAAACCTTCCCATCATATTCCTGACAGTACCCTTTAATATTTAAACTAAAAAGCAGACAGGGGCAGCAAGAATGTAATCTGACAAACATGCTGTCAAACTATTTTAATCAAAATGGCTTTTATGCACATGTTGTGCACTAATGCACATGCCCTCCAGTTTAGATTGTAGCTAACAAATCAACCCTTTTATTTCTGATCCAAATTAACAATTATAAGCAGCTAAACTCAGTTTCTAATAGATTCAGGCAATGCTTAACAGAAGCAGGTCAATTTGTTATTGTTCAGACAACTAAAACTAATTGACGACACATGTCGACACGACTATACTAATCATAACATGTACAATCGAAACCATGATCAGATGTCTAACAGTATCGAACACATGACTCGAGTCGTACTGACTAAGCAAAATTGTACTGGGGAATCAGTTGATCAGTCAAATTTGAGGTTCGATTGATTGCACAGCACATACACATATATACATTATCAGTAAAAATAGAAGAAGGACTCAATCAAACACAGAGGTTCAGGCAAGGTGGACAGGACACAGTTGGTAAAATTCAAAACACAAATTAAACAAGACATTATGCCAACGGACAGACCTTTAATCAACACATGAACTGAATAAAGAAAAAAAGAAAAAACAAACTCACCTTAAACCTCCGAAAAAATTAGGAAGCCTTAGGTCGGATTTGCACAGACCCTTCTTGGGGTTGAACGGACTTTAATCGAAGTGTTTCTCAAATGAGAAACACTTCGATTAAGGTCCATTAGACCCTAATCACTCCGCTCAAACAGACACGGACCGGGCTTGGGGTTTCTAGGGTTCATAGATGGTAGATTTGGGATTTGGGTTTCCATGGTTAGATTCGGACCAAACCAAACATGGTTTGGTCACGAGGGAGGTCCGGGGACTATCTGGTACGAAACTGGGGTGCATCGGTGTAAGTCGAGTTTTGACTCGAATCTTCAAATGAAGATTCGAGAAGGTGGGTTGGGATTCGAGCTGAACGGTTGGTGGATTCATGTTCAGGGTGTCAAGGTGGTCCTAAGGTGTTAAGGTGAAGGCCACCGGTGTTCATGCCGCCGGGATTAATGGTGAGGAATAAGGGGGCGGCTAGGGTTTCGTGGGGAAGGGGATGAGGACGAAGGCAGGGGTCTTGGATAGGGGGGCAGGGTATGGTAGGAAAATTATATATGGAATGGGTGGATTGATTTCAGCCGTTGGATGAGGCGAGATGGAAGGCCAGGATCCTTCAGCTAACGGGAAACAGTGTCGTTTTAGACTAAAGGGGGTTGGGTCGGTCCGGGTGGAATGGGTCGGGTTTTGTTTATGGGTTGTGGGGAAGTGATTTTGGCCGTTGATCAATCTGAGATCAACGGCCCAGATCAAGCACGACCCAAACGACACCGTTTGAGATAGTTAGGGGCTGAACTGGACTGGACCGGGTAATTTTGGTTTTGGGTTGGGTTGTTTGGGCTTGTTTATTTAAAATCGGACTGGCCCAAGTCCGAAACTCTTTCTTTTTTTTTCTTTTTAATTTCTTAAATTAGTTTGCCAAATAATACCATATAAAACATTGAACAACAATTATCACACAATTAACATTTAATTATACTAAACACTTAATGACAAAATACAATATAGGATGCACACATTTTATTTTTCTTTTAATAAACGGATTACGGTTCACACGACATATAGATATATATTTTTTTTATTTTTGTTTGAATAAAACAACTATGGGCAAAATCACAAATAACTAGCAAAAAATGCCACGTAAAAATCCAGCAAATGTACAGCAAGACCAATTGCCATTATTTTGTTTCTTTTGGAGTGATTGTCGCGTAAAACAAAAATCACGTGCTCACGTGATTAGGTCAGATTTGCAGCATGCTTTGTCAAGCGCTGGATTATGTTGGATAATTTGTTTTAGGGCATATCACTTAGTACAAATGCCATCTAATGCACCTAAAATAGCTTACCTGATATAACCAATTTGAGGGATTGATATAGACTGCAATTTTTCTTCAGTGATGGTCATGGTTCGGCTTGCCAACAACTTTGGAAGAGAAGAGACAAAGGCTTGCTTTAGATTGATGTCTCCACCGATCTCGAAGTATATCTTCTCCATTTTTTAAAAATACCTATCAATGTCATTTCTATCGAATGATACACACTTCATCTCGAAGAGTTGTCTTCGCATTTTCTCCTGTCTTTAGCCAGTATCTCCGCGGAAAACTTCATGTAGGATTCTGATGTTGAAGGCAAAATCTTGGGAAGTAAGAAAAGTATTTTTGTCTTGAATTCCAAGTGAGTTCCACCAATCTCTGAGAATTCCTGAGAACCGTGAAGTGAGTTCTGACAGGATGATATACTTTTCTCGTTCCACCAAATTTTTGGTCACCATCCAAGTATAGAACTCTTGGATCCTTTGAGGCCATCTTGAAACCTTGACATCATCTAAGGTGAAAGTGTGAAAACCAGTTCCAACTGGTTTTGACGCCATGGGCTCATATCTTCTTTCTGGGATTGGTTCATCTGTCATGCCTTCTTGTTCCTCATCTACTTCAGATACTTCTGGGTTTTTTGACTGATTTACGAATATTGGGGGATTGTCATCTTCGGAGGAGTTTGTTGTGGATTCATTGCTTGATTGAGAGCTATCTTCCATTGTTTCATCGTCTGATGAATTCAGAGATTTCAACCATGGAGTATCTTCTTCTTATATATATCTTGGTTGGGATACATAGAGGTCTGGAGCCTTCTAGTCAGAAATCATCAGATTTTCGGGGTTCGATCCTTTTGAACTTTCTCCTTGGTCTCGCCTTTTCTTTGTTTGTTTTTGTGCCATAAGAGTGTCCTTCCTTTCCCAAACCATTTTTGCAATATCAAAATCATGTTCTTCTTTTAAGGGTTGGTTGAAAATGATTGGATTTTCTGAGGTAGATGGAAAAGTAGAAAAGGTGTAGTCTAATTTAGGTGGGGAATATGCTTGTGGAGACATAGGGAAGAAGGTAGGTTTTGAGGGGAAAACTGGGGTCTTTTGTGACTCAAAGTGGTCATTTCTCAAAAGTTGAATTTGTTCTCTGATGGAAATCTTCTCATTTTATTATTGTTGGAAAAATAGAAAAGTGAAGTTCTTGGAGGACAAATCTTGTATTGTAAATTTGCCGACCTCAGTTCCAAGGCTTTGATTAGTTCGGCATGGTGAGATGATGTTTGCTCCATCTTTTTCTCAATTGTTTCCACTTTGCTCATCATTTTGTTTTGTGTATGGGCCACATTCTTTATGGTGCTGCCAAGGTTGTTCAACACCTTATTTTGGCAGATGGAGTTTTTTGATTGCCAGTTCATTGCTGCTTCGATGTCACTTATTGGGGTTTATTCTCTAGTAGGTAGCACTATGTTTTTCTTGGAAATTTTTGGAGCATGACTTATAACCTCCTTTTCAAAAGGTTGGAGTGAAAGAAAATCTAGGGTATGACTGGAGCTTGAAGGAATTAGCATGAATATCTGTGGTTGTGTGGGATTTGTGGTTTTTTGAGTTGGTAAAGTTTCAGGTTCAGGTGGCTTTTTGGATTATGGGGTATGAGCTGATGGTGATTTGGGTTTGGGTGTGGTTTCACTATCCTCCCAGCTTAGAGTGAATTTTTCTGATAATTTTGGCCATTCATGGGGTTTGTAATTGACAAGAAATTCATATTTACCTGGATGGCTTAATGAGTCAATTGAAGGATCTTTATTTTCATATTTGGCCCGAAATTATTTTTCAGTGGTCTTCCCCTTTTTCTTGTTTTTTAGTTTGGTTTTGTTGAGGCCGAACCTTTTCCAATGACGCTAGTGGTGTTCATTGTATTCTCCAATTGGATCTTCCAAATAGTCTTGGCAGTTGCAATCAAGACCCCAAGGGCAGTGTCCCGTAAAGGGGCATTTGAACCACCAAGCCCTCTTTCTTTCTCTATCAAAATTTTGACACCAGTCATGTTCTTCCATGATGCTTTGTATATTCCAAAAGAACTCTCCATCAGGTTCAGGGTATGTATCTATTGTATCTTTGGGTTGAATCATTTGGCAAGAAAAGATGGTTTTATTGGGTTTTTTGAGATGGGAACAGTCAAAGCTTATGGTTTTTTTTGAGATTCCTCCGGTTCTCTTAACTTTTCATAATTTGTGATCCAGGAATCAGGAAGAATTTTGACAAGTTCATCTCTGGAAATTTGTCTGGGTATTTGGGTGCACATGGTGTTTCCTTTGGTAACATCAATATTTAAGAGTAAAGCATTTTCTCCTCCGGGAAGGCAAAGATCCATGGCATGATTTGGACTCGCCACGCCATTTGGTGATGAAGAGTGGCTTGGATGGAATCTTTGGCTTTAGGGGCTCCTTGGATTTGGACTTGGATTTTTAGTGCTTCGGTTAAGTATGGATCATAAAGGGACATGTTGAAATTTGGAAAGATAGTTACGAAGACAGTCTCAGCATTCAGGGTAACTTCCGCAGTACCCAAATTTACATGTTGGTACTCCAAGTATCTTGTATCTAGAAGAGAAAGTCGAGCTACAACATGTTGACCTTTTCTTTCGTGATATGTTAAAGCGATTCAGATAGCACCAAAATGGATATGGGTAAAACCATAATCTCTCCATTGCCTAGGAAAATCATCTGGGATTTGAAGGGTGATAAATTGTTCCTCTCAAGTGGCAAGAATAGGATGCTGGTCAAGTTTTGAGGCAGCAACATATTCTTTAACTCCTTTTGGTCTGTGTTGGACTAAGGAACAAATTTGGGTCCAAGGTGCAAACGATTTTTTGGCAAAAGCTAAGTTGGGGTTTATGAGGGGTAGTTCAGTGGAGGATACTTTTTGTTCATCGGGCAGGATATCTACTTCATAGAGGTAATCAATTTTTTGGACAAGGTTTTATATAGAGTAGGAGACATATTTATTTTTGCTAGGGAAGAGGATGGTGGAAATGACTCAGACATTTTTAGTAAACTGTTCCTCCCTCCGAAAGGATGACCTGGCTCTGATACCATATTATAAAGAACAAAGTAAGAGACTCTAAGAACGCAAACTAAATTATATATACGAAAGTAAGAGACTCCAAGAAAGCAAACTAAATTATAAGGTTGAGGGCCTCGAGCTCTGTGATGTGAGACCTCGAGGGCAGCCTTTGATAGGTTAATGATGATCAATAAATTAAGAACAATATATGAACAAATGATGAACAATAAATGAGGAGAAATAAAGTTATAGAGTAATTGTTGAGCAAGCTTTAGCAAGAAGAAGCAGAGAATGTGGTATATTATTCAACAGTGTGTCCTCTACAAGATGATAGGGGTCCACTTTATATAGGAGGGGGGGGGATGCTATTGGTACAGCTGTATAATGGCTCAGTACTGGTTTGTCCTATTCTTGCAGGCCCTATCAGTTCCGATCACGTGACCTTAGGAATTTTTCTCTTTTTCATGATGGTCGTTGATTCTCGTGCTGCCTCGAGGTACATTATGATGAGTCTTCGGTATACCTTCTCGAGGCGGGTGCTTCGGCGACGAGTCCGGGATAGTGCTCCAAGCCTATCGAGGCCGGGCTTGAAGTACCATAGAAGCCTCAAAATCGGCCTTCCTTGATTTTGATCGTATACAATATATATCAAATAATAAAAATCCCTTCCATTTCCACTTCTAGTCCTTGACCACTCACATATCTCAACTATTGTTGGTGAAGTGGAAAGAAAAGGTGTGTGTGATGACCCAAAAGGTCATCACTTGTTTTTAAAATGAATTCTGCATTCCGAGGCCTTAAAGACCTCTTTCAGCATCACCTCGATTTGTGTGTGTATTTCGAGCGTGTAGCCAAAAATCTATTATGTGAAAATCTGTGAAAATATTGAAATTTTGACTTAAAATGCATTTAAGTTGACTTCGGTCAATATTTTGGGTAAACGGACCAGGACCCGTGATTTGATGGTCCTGGAGGGTCCGTGGAAAAATATAGGACTTGGGCGTATGCCTGAAATCGAATTCCGAGGTCCCAAGGCCGAGAAATGAATTTTTAAAGAAAATTATTTTTTGAAAATTTCTATGTGTTTGGAAATGAAATGCATTTAGAATTTGATGGTATCGGGCCCGTATTCTGGTTTTGGAGCCCGGTACAGGTCTTATATATGAAATAAGATGAAATTGGGTAAGAAACGGAAGTCGTTTGAAGTGATTCAGACCCGTAGTTATGAAAATTTCCTACTTTGAAAGTTTTGAGATTTTTCTTAGATTTCTATGCTAAATTCATTGTTTAAGAGGTTATTTTGGCGATTTGATCGCACAGATAAGTTCATATGATATTTTTGAGTTAGTATGTATATTTGGTTTGAAGCCTTGAGGGTTCGGGTGAGTTTTGGATGGGTTTCGGAAAGTTTTGAACTCATAAAAAGTTGCAGGTTTTTGGCTGTTCAGTGCCCAGGGATTTTGTTCTTCGCGTTCGCGTGGTCCCACTCGCGAACGAGTAAGGCAAATCTCCCAGGTGCCAGATTTCTTCTTCGCGAATGCAAAGCCTGAGATGAGAACGTTAGGCTGAGGGGGGATACCTTTCGCGAACGCGTCCAAGCACTCGCGAACGCGTAAGGTTAAAGACCTGGGGAGGGGTTCACATTTTGGTCTACGCGAACGCGGCCATTGGCCCGCGAATGTGAAGGCTCGAGGGGGAAAAGCTCTACGAACGTGAACCCAATGTCGTGAACGCGAAGGTCACTTAGTCCCAACTCGTCGCGAATGCGACAGGCCTATCGCGAACGCGATGAAGGCCTATCCAGTGATTTTAAAACAGAAGCAAAAACGGGACTTAATCAAAATTTCATAACTTCTTCTTCTAAACTTCAAATTGGGCGATTTTTGAAAGGGGATTTCACTACCAATTCATAGGTATGTAATCTTAGACTCATTTTCTTCAATTTTTTTAACACACATTAGATTTCTAGGCCTAAATCATATTTTTAAGGGTAGAAAATTAGGGATATGGATAGAGTTAGGGCTTTTTCTATATTTGGGATTTAGACCTTGTTTTGTGGTAGAATTTTGGAACTAATTATATATTCGGGCTCGTGGGTGAATGAGTGATCGGGTTTTGGTCCGAACCTCGTATTTTGACCAAGCGAGCCCGGGGTCAATTTTTGACTTTTTAGGAAGAATGATAGGAAAGCTATAATTAAGTATTGTAATTGGATTGTTTAGCGTTTATTGATGTTATTTAGTCGATTATGTCTAGATTCAATTGATTTGGAGCCAAATTCAAAAGGAAAAGCGGTATTTGAGGCTTGAGTTAGCCGTGGAAGTTCGAGGTAAATGTTTGGTCTAACCTTAACTTAAAGGATTAGGAGTTGTGTCCTATTTGCTATTTGATTCTTGTTGAGTATGACGTATAGACATGGTGACGAGTATCTATACGTTGGTATCGAGCATGACAGTGAGTCTTATATTGAAATTTATTGTGTTCTTAAATACTACTACGAATGCTTAAGTTGGTGATTCTCTGGATTGAGCAAGGATTATGATTATTCTCGCGGAAATTACTTATGACTGAGTATTGATATTAGCTGAGTAGTTAGATGTTGGAACAAGTTTGGTTATAGTTGTTTCTCCCTTGCCGGGACGTAGTTACTTATACTGTCGATTCCCTTGCCAAGATAGTATAGTTCATTATTGATCCCTTGCCGGGACCCTTGTTATGATTGTTGTTTATTGTATATGTGGATTGGGTTGCGCGGCGCAACAGTTATATATTTGGATCGGGTTGCACGTCGCAACAATATTATATGTGGATTGGGTTGCGCGGCGCAACAGTTATATATTTGGATCGGGTTGCACGTCGCAACAATATTATATATGGATCGGGTTGCACGCTGCAACAAAGATATAATTGGATCGGGTTGCACGTCGCATCAATGATATAATTGGATTGGGTTGCTTGATAAATGATATGGATCGGATTGCACGCTGCAACAGTGTTGTTATGTGTTTGGATCGGGTTATGCGCCACAACAATTGATGATATAAGTGTTTATAGATTGGATACAAGTTCCTTATTGTTTTGCTGTGAATTCTAAGTTGTCCTTATGCCTTTACTCTTGATTTACTGTTGATATTGATATACCCCCGCAGCATGTACCCCCTCCCATCTTTACTTGTTGTTCCTGTTTTATTTTCCGTTGCATATTATATAACTGCACAGGTTTATTTGGTAGTCTGGTCCTAACCTCGTCACTACTTCATCGAGGTTAGGCTAGACACTTACCAATACATGGGGTCGGTTGTGCTGATGCTACACTCTGCACAATGTGCAGATCCCGGAGCAGCTCTTGAACTATAGCCTTCAGTCCAGCTAGAGATCTCGAGGTAGTCCTGCAGGCGTTCGCAGGCCCGACATTCTCTTCTATCGTATTATGTATTCTGTTTTCATTGTTTCCGAGACAGATTGTACTTTCTTTTCAGACTTTTGTTGTAGTAATCATAGACAGTCCGTGATATTGTGACACCAGATTCAGGGTAGAGACGTATGTTGGCATTGTAGTACTGGCTTTGGTTATTTTATCAGATTAAGTCTTCCGCTTAATTTTATTCATCGTTAATATTTCAATGTTGATTACCTGTTAATTCAATTGTTAAAAAGGGCTAAAATGAAAGAGTTTGTGATTCTTAATTTCGGGGCTTGCCTAAGTTCTACGAGTATGCACCATCACGACTTCCGAGGATGAAAAATTCGGATCGTGACAGTGTGCTTGGGTGACCCTAACTACTGGTATGTCCACTTCTATAATGTTGCAATTTCATTTGCTGAATATGTCTTCTGACAGTGTTTTTAATAAGGCAGAGGCCCTGTTAAGTGTCTTACATAATTGTCTTTTTCTTAAGATTCTTTAGTTGGCTTCTGTAAATTCGATTTAGCAATAATGAAAGATAATCTGCTGGTCATTAGCATGTTGTTGACTTAAGGCAAAATACCAATAGCCTCAAAGAGTTTCTTTTTTATTATTTCCTCCACTAGTTGCATAATTATAACGAGGAATTCTTTACTGCATTGTAATCATTAGTCCTTCTAGCAGCAGAAAATAATCCTCTGTAATACAAATTGAACTAGGCCGATAAACGGCCCGATAACCGTCCGATAATAGTTAAATCGATATCAATTTGTCCAATATTTTATTGGGTGGCTAACGGATTAATATATTTAAAAGCCAATAACTGATAAGCCGAACCGTTTAGAGTAAATAACTGCCTGATTCGCCCGATAAGCAACTTTACCTTAGGCAATATAGTAGATTGTATTCTTGCATAGATGCTCATGTACTCGGTGACAACCCGATTTTGAGATAGATTGTATTGTGTTGCAGATTTATTTCTGTGTCAAAAAGGTTTTTCTCAAATATTAATTGCTTCCGTCTATATTTTCAAAGCTTTTACTGTTAAGATGGTTGAGTAGTGGCTTGCCTAGCTCCACGATAGGCGTCATCACGACGGTTGATTTTGGGTCATGACAAGGGTATCTGCAAACCATTTAGCAAATGATAGGGGTAATTTAGGCCCTTTTTCGTTTATATATTTGTGGATCGAGTTGCGCGCCGTAACGAAAAAAGAATTGTTATTCATATATATATATATATATATATATATATATTTGTGGATCGGGTTGTGCGCCGCAACAAAGAAGACTTATTCCGTTGTATTTGATTGTTGTCACTATATTTGTATTGTTTTGAGAAGTTGAGCATAAATGTTATTCTAGGGCCCTATGTTATGTGTTTTCAGTTCCGGTTTTATGTAAAATTCTCGTTTTTTCTATCTTTGCTAGTATTAATTTTATAACCATTCAGGTTTTTAGTGAGTGCCTTGTTATAGACTCATCACTATTTCGTCGAGGTTAGGCTCAGAACTTACAGAGTACATGGGGTCGATTGTACTCATCCTATACTTCTACACTTCTCGTGCAGATTCTGGTGTTGGTCCCGGTAGTAGCCAGTGGAGGCTCACTCGAATTAGCTTTCTTTCACGAAGACTTGAGGTATAGATGCACGACAATCGCAGCCCTAATGTCCCCTTCCTTATCTAGTTGTACTGTTTATTTTATCTCAAATAGTTGTATTTTCATTCAGACGTTTGGTGGTAGTACTTCTAGTATGCTTGTGCACTTGTGACATTAGATTTCGGGATTTGATTAGTCTGTATTTGGAATTGTTATATCTATTTTGAATTTCTACAGCTCGATTTCTTATTAAATCACTTTCTAATTAGCTTTAAAATGATTAATTCTGTACTAATGTTGGTGTGATGACCCAAAAGGTCATCACCTATTTTACAAATGAATTCTGCATTCCGAGGCCTTAAAAACCTCTTCCTATCTCACCTCGATTTGCGTGCATAGTCTGGGCGCATAGCCAGAAAGCTAATATGTGAAAATCTGTGAAAAATAATAAATTTTGACTATAAAATGAATTAAGTTGACTTCGATGAACATTTTGGGTAAATAGACCCAGACTCGTAATTTGACAATCCTGGAGAGTCCGTAGGAAAATATGGGTTTGGGCGGATGCCTGGAATCGAATTCCGAGGTCCCAAGCCCGAGGAATGAATTTTTTAAAGAAAATATTTTCTGAAATTATTTATGAGATTTGAAAATGAATTGTGATTAAAACTTGTTGGTATTAGGCCCGTATTTTGGTTTCGGTGCCCGGTACACGTCTTATATGTGATTTAAGATAAGTCTGTGAAGTTTGGTAAGAAACGGACTTGAAACGACGTGAAACAGATCGTTTTGAAAATTGGAAATTTGAAGTTTTTAAGAAAATTCCATGATTTTGATGCTAAATTCATAGTTGTTGATGTTATTTTAGTGATTGGAATGCACGAGCGAGTCCGTATGGTGTTTTTAGATTGGTGTGCATGTTTGGTTTGGAGCCCCGAGGGCTCGGGTGAGTTTTGGATAGGCCACGGGGTGGATGTTGGACTTGAGGATATTGCAGACTTTCAGCTGTGCACATTAGGCCTGCAGGCTTCGCAAATGTGAGGGCCTTGTCGCAATTGCGAAAGTAGCCTAGGCCAGCTCCATCTCGCAAATGCGATACACCCCTTTTGGGTCAGTCATCGCAAATGCGATCTCTTGTTTGTATTTCCCAAATCGCAATTGCGAGAACCCCTTCGCAAATGCGAACATAGCAGGGGTCGGGGTTTGCAATTGCAAACCCTGTTCGCAATTCCCATACCTGCGACCTGCAATTTTTATACTTAGCCGGAAATCAACCATTTTTCACATCTTTTCAAAACACAAACCCCCTAGGGCGATTTTTCAAGAACAACTCTTCTTCCAAATCGATTATAAGTCAATTTTAACTCGTTTCCTTCAATCATTAACATCTTTTAACATCGTTTCAACTCAAAATTAATGATTTTCATGGGGAAAATTGGGTGTTTTGGGTAGAACCTAGGTTTTTCAAAAATTGGGGATTTGGACCTCGATTTGAGGTCCGATTTCAAAACCAATTATATAGTTGGGTTCGTGGGGGAATGAGTAATCGGGTTTGGTTCGAACCTCGGGTTTTGACCATGTGAGCCCGGGGGCGATTTTTGACTTTTTAGGTAAAATTTTGGAAAATTCATTCTCATGCATTAGAATTGATTCATTTAGCGTTTATTGATGTAATTAAGTAACTTGTGGCTAGATTCGAGCGAATTGGTGGTGGAATCAAGGGGTATAGCGGTAATTGGGACGTGAATTGTGTTCGTGGCATCGAGGTAAGTGTTTGGTATAACCTTAGCTTGAAGGATTAGGAGTTGTGTCCTATTTGCTACTTGTTTCTTGTTGAGTACGACGTATAGGCATGGTGACGAGTATCTATACGTTGGTGTCGTGCATGACTGTGAGTCTTGAATTAAAATTTATTGTGTTCTTAAATAATACGACAGATGCTTAAGTTGATGATTCTCTGTATTGAGCAAGGATTATAGTTATTCTCATGGAAATTACTTATGAGTGAATATTGGTGTTAGCTGAGGTAGTTAGATGTTGGAACAAGTTTGGTTATAGCTGTTTCTGCCTTGCGGGGACGTAGTTACTTATACTGTCGATTCCCTTGCGGGGATAGTGTAGTTCTTTATTGATCCCTTGTCGAGACTCTTGTTATGATTGTTGTTGATTGTATATTTGGATCGGGTTGCACGCCGCAACAATGATATATTTGGATCGGGTTGCACGCCGCAACAATATTATATGTGGATCGGGTTGCACACCACAACAATGATATATTTGGATCGGGTTGCATGCCACAACAATATTATATTTGGATCGGGTTGCGCGCCGCAACAATATTATATGTAGATCGGGTTGCATACTGCAACAGTGATAAATGATATGGATCGGGTTGCACGCCGCAACAATGTTGTTATATATTGGGATCGGGTTGCGTGCCGCAGAAATTGTTGATACAAAGTGTTTATAGATTAGATACAAGTTTCTTATTGTTTTGCTGTGAATTCTAAGCTCTCCTTATGTTGTTACTCTTGTTTTACTGTTGATATTGATATACCCCCGTGGCATGTACCCCCCCAATCTTTACTTGTTTATTCCTGTTTTATTTTCCGTTGTATATTATATAACTACACAGGTTATTTGGTAGTCTGGTCCTAGCCTGCCCACTACTTCGCCGAGGTTAGGCTAGGCACTTACCAGCACATTGGGTCGATTGTGCTGATACTACACTCTGCACTGTGTGCAGATCCCGGAGCAGCTCTTGGACCATAGCATTTGGGTGGCTACCTTCAGTCCACGAGGAGATCCAAGGTAGGCCTGCAGGCGTCCGCAGGCCCTGGCATCCCCTCTATCCTTTATTTCCTATTTTATTTCTTTGATTTAGAAACAATGTATCTTTTATTTTCAGACTTTGTATTTAGCACTCTTAGATCGTCTGTGCTACTGTGACACCAGTTCTGGGTGATTAAGGCTTAAATAGTTGTATTAGATGCATATTTTAGATATTTTACTACATTTCTTCCGCTTATTGAAATTTCTGCTGTTTTTCACATTATTGCTTTATAAACGCTAAAAAGGTATAAAAATGGATAAAGGTAAGTCGTTCTAATAATTGGCTTGCCTAGCTCACATTAGTAGATGCCATCACGACTCCCGAGAGTGGGAAATCCGGATCGTGACAGTTGGCTTGCTTAGCAAGCGAATGTTAGGCACCATCACGTCTCTGCAGTGGGAGATTTCGGGTCATGACAGATAAGGGAGGATGTTGTATTCAGTTGAGTTGGTGTAGTATGTAAGTTAGACTTATAAAAGATAGTATATGCATTTTCCCCCTATAATTTCTTATGTGATTTGGCACAATGAGTTAGAAAATGTATAAAATGAAGGCTCGCTATTGAACTTAGAATGTAGAATAGAGGACGGAAATTAGAGAAGGAAGCCTCTAGAATTTAGTCCTTAGCCTATATAAAGCATATTGGTGATTCTAGAAATTAATCTCTGATATTCTAATTGAAAATTTCAGCCTCAAACTTTTGGGAAGTGAGTTTCAAAAATTTTGTCGCAATTCCTAATATTGCACTAAAAGAAAATGAGACCTCAAGTTTCGGATAATGAGAACTACTTTTTTTTTTTTTTTTTTTTAATATTTGGTTAAAAAGGAAATATTATGTATAACTATACGTATCATTACAAAAGAGATTTCAAGTAGGAGCACTAAAGTATAAGATTACATGATATATTTAATCTAACAAAAGAAGTTCCTAATTTGTTTGCTCCAACTGCTTTTAAAGTAAACAAAGAAGGAACTACTAAATATACAAAAATATCATTTCAATTGTTTGTCATATAACAATCTAATCAAAATCTACTGAAATTATCCATAAGGCATTTGAGTAGAGCCAGTGTATATGAAAGGGTACTGATTCAACTCCATAGGCTGCGTTCTTGAACTTGAACCAATAATACCATTATTCACCAACCATTCTTCTGCCTCAATTTTCATATAATCTGAATTTCCAAATTCATAATCACCAACATTAAGATCAATATTATCCAAAATTCCCATTGAATTCACATTATCAGCTGTCAATTCTTGAAAAAACTGGTTATCCATATAAGAAATAGGCTGTGTATTACTTTGGTTGAAATTGTCCATTAATTCAGGATAGTCCCAAATTTCTTGATTTGAATCTTGATTAATATTCCTACTACTTTTCAAGAATTCAGATTTTCCCTTTGCATTCTCCATCTTTTTCTCAAGAACCCCAGCAAGATTTCTTAATTCTTTTTCAGATAAATAGTTGAATCTTGAATCCCAAGTTGGGTATTTTTCTGTCTTGCTTTTATTCTTCAACTTTTCCATTTTAATCTCAGCCTTTTTCTTTTCATTTTCCAAGAAGCTACACAAACTGTTTTCTCTTTTTGGTTGGTTTTTGTAGAAATTTATTAGCTCTTGAACTTCGTTTGGATCATTTGGCCAGATTTGAGGAGAAATAACTTCATAATTATTTCCTTCGTTTATGATCATGCATGCTTTGATATCACAAAGTATTGAGAGCTCTGAGATTTTCTTGATTAAGCAAGCTTTCCTTTTTTGGAAAGTGGACTTCCTTTTCTTGTGATCTTGAATAAGTTCCATCTTGATTTTTGATCTTCCCATTATATTTTCCTGTTCAAGAAAATATACATAAAATTAAATAGAAGGAAACAAAAAACACTATAATGAAGTTTCTGAAAGTAACCTTGATTTTCTGGATCATATAGAAAAAGAAAAAACAGAGTCGGCAATGTTTCCTAACGGCTAGAAAAACAGAGCATCAAATTTTTGAATTTCTTTCTTTTAAACTAGAAACTAAATTTTTGTTAAAATTGTCTCTTTAGTAGTAAAGCACCAAAATTTAAATTGACATAGACTTTTACCAAAGAAATTCATCTATTGTCTGCATTTGTGTGAAAAGTGGATGCTGCATTCTGGTAATTATAAATATTAGAATTTACAAAAATCAGCCATAACGAAATTTTCAGCAGAAGCCACTAAGATCCTTAGAACTTTATTCCTTATTGATAAAATTCAAAAAATAATCTCCTATTAATCCAAACACATAAAATTCATTGGGGGAAACAACATAATATAATTTAAAGAAAGAGCAATTTTATTGTGCCTTAATCAAAGTTGAGAATTAATACAAACTTCAAGAATTACTGCAGAACTTGAAGAACGTCTGCTATTACATAATTTCAAGAACATGTATTACTCTACCAAAAGAGGAAAAAAGAAATTAATATATTATTTTTCCAATATAATCCGTTCTCCAGATTTGCAACGAAATAAAGCTTCAAAATTAACAACATGAAAAAGAAAAGAAAGAAAGAAAGAAAGTTACCTGGTAATTTGTGAGAGCAAATTGAATACTTCAACTCAAAACGGCCAAATTAGCAATATGTATTCTGAGAGTACAATTGCCATAATTATATATAAGAGTTTGACGCGTCGTTTTTTTTTAGAAACTATACTAGTAATTATTTTTCTTGTCCCTTTTCCAATTGGAAAGACTTATAGGAAAATATGGAATAGTTGTCCTACCAATTGCCAAATAGAATATTGTTAATTACACAAACACATATCATCACTGTAATATCACGACATGTACTCATAGTTAAAACACAAGCTGCAGCCAACAGAGATTCTTGCTCACTTTTATCGTTAAAAGTTGATGAAAAATATAGAAACTTTTTAAAAAAAGTTGCAAATATGTTTAATTCCTGTTTTGTAGTAAAGAAGGAACTTCTTAACCCCCACCAAATAATATGTTGAAGAACTTATGTTTGAGGGCTTTTCTTGAATAAAATGTAAAACTTGGGCAACAGTGCATTGCGGTATTATAAAACAGTGTATTTCGTTTTATCGTAAGAGAAAGTAATCCAAACCTTAGACACAGTAAGTAATAGAATAAAATTCCTTAAGGACACACAATAAACTCTGTGGATTCGAAATTATTTAATGCTTCTGTTTACTTGTTTTCCAATTTATTTCGAATATTTCGGTTACTGTTTTGAACACAACATGCTAACTAAACTTCCTCGGTTGTTTTAGAGAATTCTTTTTAAACTAAGACAACTACTTATTTTCTATAAATAATGCGTGAATGCGTAACATATCTTGTTTGTATTGAATCAGCTCAGACCTTGATGATGAGAGTTTGCTTATTTGGTGAGGCGAGAATGCTGGAATTTTGGGAAACCACTATTGTTTAGTGGCTATTAATTTCCTATAGCTACTATATACATAATTACTTCCTATAGCTACTATTCAATTGTTATGGTAGTGTATTCGCGGTATTCGTGCAGCTGTATTTATGAATACAGTGGCAAAAAGAGCCTAAAATCAAGACAGTTCAGCTGTACGTGCATGTATTCACATATATTCGCGCTATGTATTCATGAATACAGTAATGACGATCACCTTAAAAAAAGATATATCCAGTTGTTTGATAATGGAAATAATATCAATTAGCGTGATACACTCCTAATATAACTCAATAAAATCAATTCTAACATGACTCATTGTAACGACCCGGCCGGTCGCTTTGAGAGTTGTAGCCTCGTTCCCCTATTTACTGCTCATTTATGCTTAATAGCTGCTATGTGACTTGCGGGTAGTTGGTTCGGTTCCAGGGATGTTTCGGAATGAGTTGAGACACTCAGTCTCAAGGTAGGAAGCTTAAGTTGAAAATGTTGACCAGATATTGACTTATGGGTAAACGACTCCGGAATGGAGTTTTGATGGTTTCGTTAGCTCCGTTGGGTGATTTTGGACTTAGGTGAGTGTTTGGATAGCGATTTGGAGGTCTGTAACCGATTTAGGCTTGAAAGAGTGAAAATTGAAAAACTAGAAGTTTTGGAAATTGAGAAGTTTGACCGAGAGTTGACTTTGTGGTTATTGGGCTCGAATTTTAGTTCCAAGAGTTAGAATAGGCCCGTTGTATCCTTTTTGACTTGTGTGCAAAATTTTATGTCAATCAGACTTGATTTGATAGGTTTTGACGTCGAATGTAGAATTTGGAAGTTCATAAGTTCATTAGGCTTGAGTGGATGCGCGATTTGTAGTTTTGGCATTGTTTGATGTGATTTGATGCGTCGAGCGAGTTCGTATGATATTTTTGAACTTGTTGGTATGTTCGGACGGGGTCCCGAGGACCTCGAGTGTGATTCGGATCAAGTTCGACTTCATTTTGGACTTTGTTGCACTGCTGATATATGTGTATTTTGTTTCCTCCTTCGTGATCGCGAAGAAAAGGACGCAATCGCGAAGAGTTGTTGCTGGCAAGTTGTAATTTATTCTTCTCATTCACGATATTAGGCCCCCATTCGCGAAGATTTGAGAGTCTTCTCAGGTCATCGCGGACGTGAGAAGGTTCACGCGTTCACGTAAAGGAGTAGTCAGTTGGAGCATCAGGCTTTAAGCCTACGCGATCTCGTAGTTGTTCATGTGTTCGTGAAAAATCGGGTCGGGTAAGCATCACGTTCACGGTAGTTTCTTCGCATTCGTGTAGACTATTTTGGAGGTTGTGACTATTTGTTCTTTGCGATCTCAATGTAGGTCCCGCGATCGCGATGCATAACATCTGGGCAGAAACTAAACTATTTCAAAACGAGGGTTTGAGTTCATATCACAAATTTAATTTTGGGAGCTCGATTGGAGGCGATTCTTGGAGATATTTTTAAATGAGTGATTGAGATAAGTAATTCTTACTTAGTTTTGGTTAAATTTCATGTTTATGTCTTTGATTTCATCATTTAATTAGTGACTTGGGTTGAAAAATTGGGGGAAAAAAGAGGAAAGTTCTTAGGCCGAATTTTGGGGATTTGATCAAGATTTTGGTATCGGATTTGAGTAATTTTGGTATGGGTGAACTTGTGATTGAAAGAGTATTCGAAATTTATGACTTTTATCGAATTTCGAGTCATGGGCCTGGGGGTCGGCTTTTTGGTTGACTTTTTGACTTTTGATTAAGAACTTAGTAATTTCATATGGAATTGGTTCCTTTAGCTTTTGTTGATTGTATCGAATTGTTTGTGGCTAGATTCGAGGCATTCAGAGACCGTTTCGCGAGGCAAGGGCGTGTTAGAGTAGAGTTTTGCACAACTTGAGGTAAGTAACAGTTCTAAACTTGGTTCTAAGAGTATGAAACCCCGAATTTTCGTGTTCTGTGATTGGTGTTGAGGTGACACACATGCTAAATGACGGGCGTATGGGCATGCACCGTAGGAATTGTGATTCGGTCAATTCCATGGAACTGTATAGTTGAATAATCATATTGTTATCCATACATTCTCCATGTGTTAGAGAAATTGAACTGCAAGTCATGTTAGAAATTATTCTTAGGCTATATGTTGGTACTGTTGGGACCCATAGAGGTCACATTACTTGTTGAATTAATTGCTTAATTTGAAATCACGCACTCAGTCACAGCTATTATTTGCATATCATATCTCAATCATTGTTATCGTTCATTTATATATTATATCATCAATGTTTGTGCTGATTATCATAATTCTTGTGACCCCGAGAGACTGGAGAGATTATCATGATTCATTTATTCTATGTATTTCAATGTTTATATCATGTATTCATCTATATTAAAAAAATATAGATCTTTAAAATACATAAATACAGACAAAAAATTATATTTATATAAAAATAAAATGTGTTTGAGTGAATTTGTAAAGAATACAATGTATTTGTATCATTGTATGTAACCAAATAGCAAAGAAAGGAAGAAAGTTTGTCGGATCTGTACAACAAATTTATGATAAGAGTTCATCACATTGCTCCTTTTCATTTGAAAAATTCACGCTTTTCTATTTCCTAGCTGCTTTCTACTCTATTCTAATGTCTCGTCGGCCATCAATACTAGGGAGTGTATCTTGAGTTGCTTTAAGATAGAGAGATTCTTATTTCTCGTCAGCCATCAATACTAGGGCTTGAGTTGCTAAAAGAGAGAGAGAGAGAAGGAAGAGAGAGAAGAAGAAAGAATCTGAGAGAGAATCTTGTGCTAATTGAAAGAAAGAGAGAGTAAAAATATAAATAGAGTATATCATGCCTCAAAGATAGTATATACCATAAATACCTATTCTGCTATAAAATATAAAAGGTAACTATAGAAAATAATATTTTAAAATAATTATGGTTTATAATAAGGGGAGGATGTAACAACTCAGCCAGTCGTTTTGTGAGTTGTAGCCCTGTTCCCCCTTACTGCTCATTTATGCTTAATAGTTCTTATGCGACTTGCTAGGCATAGTTGGTTCGGTTCCAGGGATGTTTCAGAATGAGTTGAGATACCAGTACCACCTTCTAGGGCCAGAGGGACAGCCACCAGTACCACCTGCTAGGGCCACGAGAGGCCGGGGTCATGGTAGGGGCAGAGGTGCAGCTCGTACAGCAGCTAGAGCAGCACCTGCATATTCACCAGTTGCTCCAGCTCAGGAGCAGGTTCCAGATGTGGTTGAGCCAGTGGAGCCAACTCAGGCACTAGTTGTGCCCATTGTGATTCTAGGCCTTCAGGAGGCTCTAGCTCAGATATTGACTATGTGCACTAGCCTCGCTCAGGCAATTTCTATTCAGACCACACTAGCCATTTCTCAGGCCGGGGGAGGAACTCAGACTCCCGCCACCCATACTCCAAAGCAGGTGATGCAGGGACTTCAGACACCAGGGGTGCTACCAGCCCAGCCGGTTGTAGCTGCTCAGGCCCAGGTGGGTCTTGTTATGAGTGATGATGAGCAGAAGAGACTTGAGATATTTAGGAGACTCCATCCTCCATCATTCAGTAGGGTTGAGTCAAAGGATGCCCAGGACTTCTTGGATAGGTGCTAGCGGAGTTTTCGTACGACGGGGATTCTAGAGACTAGTGGAGTCACGTTTACTACTTTTCCATTTACTGGGGCTGCCTTCAGATGGTATGAGGCCTATGAGAGGAGCATACTAGTCCGTGCTACACCACTTTCATAGCATGAGTTCTCCGTTCTCTTCTTGGATAAGTTTGTGCCACCGACCCATAGGGAGGAGCTGCATAGACACTTTGGTATTGACTTGGTACCGGGCACTCAGCCCGTTTCTATCCCTCTGTATCTCATGGCACCAGCTGAGTTAAAGGAATTTAAAGAGCAAATTCAGGAACTTCTTGATAAGGGATTTATTAGGCCTAGTGTGTCACCTTGGGGAGCACCGGTTCTGTTTGTGAAGAAGAAGGATGGTACTATGCAGATGTGGTAGTTGAATAAAGTTACAATCAAGAACAAGTATCCATTGCCGCGTATTGATGATTTGTTTTACCAGATTCAGGGATCAAGGGTGTTTTCTAAGATTGACTTGAGGTTTGGGTATTACCAATTGAAGATTCAGGACTCGAATATTCTAAAGACAACATTTAGGATCCGTTATGGCCATTATGAGTTCCTTGTGATGTCTTTTGGGATGACCAACGCCCCAGCAACATTCATGCATCTGATGAACAATGTATTTCAGTAATATCTCGACTCGTTTGTCATAGTATTTAATGATTATATCCTGCTGTACTCATGTAGATAGGAGGAGCAAGCTCGATATTTGAGGATTGTACTACATCGGCTAAGGGAGGAGAAGCTTTATGCCAAGTTCTCCAAGTGTGAGTTTTGTTTTAGTTCGGTGGCGTTCTTGGGGCACGTGGTGTCTAGTGAGGGGATTAAGGTGGATCCAAAGAAGATAGAAGTGGTTCAGAGTTAGCCCAGGCCTTCCTCAGCTACTGAGATTCAGAGTTTTCTCGGCTTGTCCGATTTTTATCGTTGCTTCTTGGAGGGTTTCTCATCTATTGCAGCGCCTTTAACTAAATTGACTTATAAGGGTGCTCCATTCAGGTGGTCGTACGAGTGTGAGGATAGCTTTCAGAAGCTCAATATTGCCTTAACCAGAGCTCCAGTTCTAGTTTTGCCTTACGCATCAGGCTCTTATACAATGTATTGTGATGCCTCTCGGATTGGTATTCGGAGTGTCTTGATGCAGGAGGGAAGAGCGATTTCTTATGCTTCCTGTCAGTTTAGCCCCATGAGAAGAACTACCTTGTTCATGATTTGAAGTTGGCTGCCATCGTTCATGCATTGGAGATTTGGAGGCATTATCTCTATAATGTGTCTTGTGAGGTATTTACAGATCATCGGAGTCTCCAACACTTGTTCAAACAAAAGAATCTAAATTTGTGGCAGCGGAGATGGTTGGAGCTGCTAAAGGACTATGGTATCACCATTATGTATCATCCAGGGAAGGTCAATGTGATGGCCGATGCCTTGAGTATGAAGGAGGTGATATGGGTATCCTTGCATTTATTCTTGTTGGTGAGAGACTGATTGCAGTTGATGTTCAGGCCTTGGCCAACCACTTCATGAGATTAGATGTTTCGGAGCCAGCCGGGTTCTAACTTGTGTGGTTTCTCAGTCTTCCTTATATGATCGCATCAAAGAGCGCCAGTATGATGATCCTCATTTGCTTATCCTTAAGGACATGGTTCAACACAGTGATGCCAAGGATGTTACTATCGGGGATGATAGGGTGTTGAGGATGCAGGGCCAAATATGTGTGCCCCATGTTGATGGGTTACTTGAGTTGATTTTTGAGGAGGCTCATATTTCGCATTATTCCATTCATCCGGGTGTCGCGAAGATGTACTAGGACTTGAGGCAGCACTATTGGTGGAGGAGAATAAAGAAGGATATAGTAGGGTTTATAGCTCCGTGCCTAAATTTTCAACAACGTACGTATGAGAATCAGAGATCGGGTGGAGGCTTGAGATTCTAGAGTGCAAATGGGAGCATATCACCATGGATTTTGTAGTTGGACTCCCACAGACTTCGAGGAAGCTTGATGTTATTTGGGTGATTGTGGATCGGTTGACCAAGTCCGCAGACTTCATTGCAGTTGGGACTACTTATTTTTTGGAGCGTTTGGCTAAGATCTACATCCGTAAGATTGTTCTCCTTCACGGTATGCCAGTATCCATAATTTCAGATCGGGGCACGCAATTTACATTGCAGTTTTAGAGAGCCGTGCAACAAGAGGTGGGCACACAAGTTGAGTTGAGTACATCCTTTCACCTTCAGACGGACGGGCAGTCCGAGCGCAGTATCCAAATACTAGAGGATAAGCTACGTGCTTGTGTTATAGATTTTGGGGTTCTTGGGATCAGTTTCTGCTGCTCGTTGAGTTTGCCTACAACAATAGCTACCAGTCGAGCATCCAAATAGATCCGTATGAGGCTTTGTATGGGAGGCGATATCGGTCTCCGGTGGGATGGTTTGAGCAGGGTGAGGCTAGGCTATTAGGCTGGTTTAGGATGCTTTGGACAAGGTTAAATTGATTCAAGATGGGCTTCGCATGGTGCAGTCTAGACATAAGAGTTACGCTAACCAAAAGTTTCATGATGTTGCTTACATGGTCGGGGAGAAGGTACTGCTTAAGGTTTCACCCATGAAGGGTGTTATGAGGTTTGGGAAGAAGGGTAAATTAAGCCTTCGGAATATTTTTGAGGTACTTCTGAGGATTTGAAAGGTGGCTTACAAGCTTGCCTTGCCACCTAGTCTATCGAGTGTTCATATAGTGTTTCATGTTTCTATGCTCTGAAAGTATTTTGGCGATCCGTCTCATGTTTTGGATTTCAGTATGCTTCAGTTGGATGGCGATTTGACTTATGATGTGGAGCCAGTGGCTATTTTGGGTCGGCAGGTTCGAAAGCTGATGTCAAAGGCCATAGCTTCATGGAAGGTGCAGTAGAAAGGTCAACCAGTTGAGGAGGCTACTTGAGAGACCAAGTGGGAGATGCAAAGCAGATATCCACACGATTTGAGACTCCAGGTGCATTTCTAGACCTGTTCGAGGACGAATATTTGTTTAAGAGGGGGAGGATGTAACGACCCGACCGGTCATTTTGGGAGTTGTAGCCGCGTACCCCCATTTACTGCTCATTTTATGCTTAATAGTTTCTATGTGACTTGTGAGGGGTAGTTGGTTTGGTTCTGGGGGCATTTCGGAATGAGTTGAGACACTTAAGTCTCAAGGTAGGAAGTTTAAGTCGAAAAGGTTGACGAGATATTGACTTATATGTAAATGACTCTAGAATAGAATTTTGACAGTTTCTTTAGCTCCGTTGGGTGATTTTGGACTTAGGAGTGTGTCCAGATAGCGATTTGGAGTTCCGTAGTTAATTTAGGCTTGAAACAGTGGAAGTTGGAAAATTAGAAGTTTTAGGAATTGAAAAGTTTGACCGAGAGTTGAGTTTGTGGTTATCGAGCTCGGATTTTGGTTTCGGGAGTTGGAGTAGGTCCATTGTGTCATTTGTGACTTGTGTGCAAAATTTGAGGTCAATCAGACCTGATTTGATAGGTTCGGCGTCGAACGTAGAAGTTGGAAGTTCATAAGTTCATTAGGCTTGAATTGATGCGCGATTTGTGGTTTACGCATTTTTTGATGTGATTTGACACTTGCAGCGAGTTCGTATGATATATTTTGATGTGTTGGTATGTTCGGGCGGGTCCCGACGGCCTCGGGTGTGATTTAGACTTTGTTGGGCTGCTGATATCTGTGTATCTTGTTTCCTCTTTCACAATATCAAAGAAAGGGACGCGATAGAGAATTATTATTGCTGGCAGGTGGTAATTATTCTTCATGTTCAAGATATTATGCCCACATTCGCGAAGCTTTAAGAGTCTCAGGTCATTGCAGATGCGAGAAGGTTCACACGTTCGCGTAGAGGAGTGGTCAATTGGAGCATCAGGCTTTAAGCGTACGCGATCGCGTACTTGTGCAAACGTTCGCAAAGAGTCAGGTAGGGTAAGAATCACGTTTGCTATAGTGTCTTCACATTCCCGTAGACTATTTTGGAGGCTGTGATTATTTGTTCTTTACGATTGAGACGTAAGTCCCGCAATAGCGATGCATAATGTGTGGGAAGAAACTTAAATATTTCAAAATGAGAGTTTGAGTTCATATCACAAATTTGATTTTGGGAGCTCGATTGGAGGCGATTCTTGGAGAGATTTTCAAGGGAGTGATTGGAGAAAGTGATTCTTACTTAGTTTTTATTAAATTCCATGTTTATGTCTTTGATTTCATCATTTAATTAGTGATTTAGGTTGGCAAATTGGGGGAAAATGGAGGAAAGTTCTTAAGCCGAATTTTGGGGATTTGATTTAGATTTTGGTATCGGATTTGAGTAATTTTTGTATGGGTGAACTCGTGGTTGAATGTGTGTTCGAATTTTGTGACTTTTATCGGATTCTGAGACGTGGGCTCAGGGGTCGACTTTTGGATTGACTTTTTGACTTTTGATTAAGAACTTAGTAATTTCATATGGAATTGATTTCTTTAGCTTGTGTTGATTGTATCGAATTGTTTGTGGCTAGATTCGAGGCATTTGGAGAAAGTTTCGCAAGGAAAGGGCATGTTGGATTAGTGTTTTGCACGGGTTGAGGTAAGTAACAGTTCTAAACTTGGTTATGAGGGTATGAAACCCCAAATTTATGTGTTATATGATTGGTGTTGAGGTGACGCACATGCTAGGTGATAGGCGTGTGGGCGTGCACATTAGAAATTGTCACTCGGTTAAATCCATGGAACTGTATAGTTGAATAATCAGGTTGTTATCCGTATATTCTCCATGTGTTAGAGAAATTGAGCTGCGAGTCATGCTAGAAATCATGCTTAGGCTATATGTTGGTACCAACAGAGGTCACATTACATGTTGAATTAATTGCTTAATTTGAAATCACGAACTCAGTCACAGCTATTATTTGTATATCATATCTCAATCTTTGTTGTTATTCATTTATACATTATATCATCATTGTTTGGGCTGATTGTCATGATTCTTGTGACCCCGAAAGACTGGAGAGATTGATAATTGAGTAAGGCCGAGGGCCTGATTGTTAGGATATTATGGGATCGGGCTGTATGTCGCAACATGTTTGTTTGATTCATTCCATGATTGGCATATTATAGCGCTTGGGCTGGAATTGCCCATTCGGAGTCTGCATACCTGCATTGAACGTAGGTACCTGCCGAGTGCCGAGCGCAAGTGTCGAGTGATTAGGAGGATTGAGTGGCCATGAGCAGTGAATGGGAGGAATGAGTGACTGATACTCCGAGAGTATGCATATGATTTCATTTTTGTCTATATGCTTCAGTTGTCATATATAACTATCATGTAGATGCCGAGCTGCGCCATATCTTGTTTAAATTTAATTTGACATGATTTACCTGTTTGGGCTTTAACTGTTAAACTTAAAAGCCTGTCTATATTTCTGTACTGTAATCCTTTAGTTGAACTATACCTGTTAAGCTCGCCACTACTTTTAGCCTAATAGTTAGACTTGATACTTACTGAGTTGGTTGTACTCACGCTACACCCTGCATGTCGTGTGAAGATCCAGGTGTTTCCCGACATGGTGGGTGCTGATTCTCATAGTCGTTCACTCTTTCGAAGATTTTCGAGGTAGCTACTCTCGTCGTGCGAATTTGTTGATTCTGGGAACTAAACTTCTGCTATTCTATTCTCTCACAGATGGTGAGGACACATGCTACCGGGCCAGAAGAACAGCTACCAGTACCACCTGCCAGGGCCACGAGAGGCCAGGGTCGCGGTAGGTGTCGAGGTGGTGGAAGAGGGGCAACTCGTAGAACAGCTAGAGCAATACCTGCAAATCCACCCGTTGCTCTAGCTCAAGAGCAGGTTCAAGATGTGGTTGAGCCCGTGGGGCCAACTCAGGCACAAGCTGTGTCCATTGTGATTCCATGCCTTCAGGAGGCTCTTGCTCAGATATTGACTGTGTGCTCTAGCCTCGCTTAGATGGTTTCTATTCAAACAGTGCCAACCACTTCTCAGGCCGGGGGAGGTACTCATACTCCCACCACCCGTACTCCAGAGTAGGTGATAGAGGGACTTTAGACCCTGGAGGTGCTACCAGCCCAGCCAATTGCAGTTGCTCAAGCCCAGGTGGATCCTATTATGAGTGATGATGAGCAAAAGAGACTTGAGAGATTTGGGAGACTCCATCCTCCATCATTCAGTGGGGCTGAGTCAGAGGATGCCCAAGGCTTCTTGGGTAGGCGCTAGCGGATTCTTCGTATGACGGGTATTCTGGAGACTAGTGGGGTCTCGTTTACTATGTTTCAGTTTACTGGGGCTGCCTTCAGATTGTGGGAGGCCTATGAGAGGAGAAGTCCAGTCGGTGCTACCCCACTTTCATGGCATGAGTTCTCTGTTCTCTTCTCAGAGAAGTTTATGTCACCGACCCGTAGGGAGGAGCTACGCAAGCAGTTCGAGCAGCTACGTCAGAATGACATGTTTGTGACCCAGTATGAGATGAGATTTTTAGAGTTGGCTCATCGCTCATTTTGGTTGGTTCCCACTGAGAGGAAGAGTATTTGGAGGTTCATTGATGGCCTTACCTATCAGTTGCGTTTTTCTATGACTCGGGAGAGTGTATCTGGTGCTCGGTTTGACGAGCTGGTTGATATTGCTCGACGGCTAGAGATGGTCTGTAGTTAGGAGCGTGAGGAGATGGAGGCCAAGAGGCCTCGTGGATTGAGTGGTTTCAGCGGTGTTCCTTTTATGGGTCAGTTCTACCACAAAAGGGGTCATCATGGTGCATCATTCTGCCATGGTTCATACCATGTTCGTCAGGGTCAGTCATCTCTCAGTGCCTTTCTTGCTTAGAGTTCATCTCATGCTCCATCGATTCAGGGTTCATCTGTGCTAGGTCCTTCTAGCAGTTATTCTGGTACTCGAGGACCGATGCAGTCCCCACCATCACCATTGGGGAGTTGCTTTGAGTGCGAGGAGTTAGGGCATATGTGGAGACAGTGTCCTTATTACCCGGGAGGTCCAGTTCAATAGAGGGGTCAGGCTATGACTTCCACACCAGTTACTTCACCACCCGCCCAGCCAGTTCAGGGTGGGGCCTACCTAACTAGAGGGGGAGGCCAATAAAGTAACGGTCATGCCCGATTCTATGCTATTACTGCCAGGATAGATACTGTTGCTTCAGATGCAGTGACCAAAGGTATTATTTCAATGAGCTAAAGAGATACTTCCACATTATTTGACCCTTGTTCTACTTATTCTGATGTATCATCCTATTTTACTCATTATTTGGATATGCCCCGTGAGTCCTTAGTTTCACCTATTCATGTATCTACGCCGGTGGGCAATACTATTATTGTAAACCATGTATATCGGTTGTGTGTAGTGACTAGTGGGATTGGAGACTAGAGTTGATCTTTTATTGCTTACTATGGTTGATTTCGACATGATCTTGGTATTGATTGGTTGTCTCCATGTCATGCTATTCTAGATTGTCACGCTAAGATCGTGACGTTGGCGATGCCGGGTTTGCCAAGGATCGAGTGGAGAGGCTCTCTAGATTATGTTCCTAGCAAGCTAATTTATTATTTGAAGGCCCAACAGATGATTGGAAAGGGGTGTCTATCGTATTTGGCCTTTGTGAGGGATGTGGGTGCTGATACCCCTACTATTGATTCTTTTCCGGTGGTGCAAGACTTTTCAGATGTGTTTTCTACAGACCTGCAGGGCATGCCGCCCGACATGATATTATGGGATCGAGCTACACGCCACAACATGTTTATTTGATTCATGCTATGATTGGCTTATTATAGTGCCTTGGGCTGGAATTGCCCCTTTGCAGTCTGCACACCCACAGTGAAGGTAGGTACCTACCGAGTGCCGAGCGATTGGGAGGATTGAGTGGCCATGAGGATGGAGTGAATGAGAGGACTGGGAGATTGATAATCCGAGAGTATGCATATAATTTTATTTCTGTCTTTATACTTCAGTTGGCATATATAACTGCCATGTAGATGCGGAGCTATACCATATCTTGTTTAAATTGAATTTGACATGATTTACCTGTTTGGGCTTTAACTATTAAACTTGAAAACATGTCTACATTTTTGTATTATAATCTTGTAGTTGGACTATACCTGTTAAGCTCACTACTACTTTCAGCCTAATAGTTAGACTTGTTACTCAATGAGTTAGTTGTACTCACACTACCTCCTGTACTTCGTGTGCTGATCCAGGTGTTTTCGGACACGGTGGGTGCTGATCTCGGAGTTGTTTAGTCTTTTAGAGATTTTCGAGATAGCTACTCTAGTGTCCGCAGACCTTGACTCTCCTCCCCTATCCCTCAGTTTTTATTTATTCAGTTTTAGTTTCTTAGACAGTGATTCAGACCCTGTATTCATATAGTTTCTCATGCACTCAGTGACACCTCGATTTTTGGAAAAACGTATGTATTGAATTGTGGTATTCTGTCCCGTTTTATGAGACTTCTATTTATTTAAACTGTTTTGGTATATTTCAAAGTTGAAAGTGCTGGAAATATCTGGGTAGTCGGCTTGCCAAGTACCATGATAGGCACCATCACGATAGGTTGGGTTTTGGGTCGTGACTCTCATTATCAACCCAATTAATTAAAATAATTTTTCAGTTGTATATAACTATTGTATTTAACTTTTGTATTTAGTGTGTTATAATTTTTTTTAATTGTTGCATTCATTAGATTCAATGTTTGTATTTACTGTATTCGTTATTTTATATTCGGTGTATTCAAATGTATTTGTAAATAGTATTTTAGTTATTAGAATACATGTTATTACTACTGTATTTAGTATATTTTATTGGTTATATTCATTGTATTTTTATTTGTATTCAGTGTATTTCACTGTATTTAAAAATTAAAAGTATTCACTATTTATATTTGATGATGTCCAAATCCACTATTAAAAAGTAAATGGACACGGTCGCATGCAATATAATTTATCCAACTATGAGTCGGGGTCGAATCTCATAGAGAACAATATGTAAGCGATTAGGAATGTAAGATAATTATCACTTGTTATGCAATGCAAAACACTTAGAATTGATTTGAGAAAATATTTATACCTAAATTCGGAAATGTAAACTAACCTAGAAAATGAGTAAAATGATCAATGGCTACAAGTATGGATGCATCGGGAATTACACTCAAGTAACAATCCAATGTATTTCATGATTTTACAAATATGAGCGAGTTTATGTTAATTAGCCACGGGTAATAATTCTATATTAGCTTCTTCCAAAGACTAACAAGACTTCCTAATTGAATTATCCCTAAAACAATTAAGAGATTTAACACACCCGATTATGACTACAAGTAGTTCATTCTCATCCCTAGGTAGAATCTATAAAAAGAGGGTTAAAGCCTCAGTTCTTGTTAATTAATCTTTTCCAACCGCAAATAATCTTTCCCAAAATTAATTCGGAGTTAATGGGCGAGTCCTAGGGTTAGATAATCCCTTTGGAAACATTAAAGAGCAAGAATAATTAAAGTAACAATAACTCACGTCATAAAAGGATAAAAATCATTCAATACATAAGAACAACAAGGTATTTAATCCACACTTTAAATATGATTATTTCCATAAACAAAATTCAAGTGTTGGATACAATACTACACAGTTAGATAATCATTACAAAGCAAGAAAATGAAGAAATGAGTACAAAGGAGTAAGAAATTCTTAACCACAATCTTCAAATCTTCAAAACCCAAGTGTAAGTGCATAAACCCTAGCTTCCAACCTTGTTCTCTCTAGCCCTAAGACTGAAAATAAACCAAAGATATTTTGCAAATGAGTTGGTTTGTGTATTAAAGGGTTTGGGGTCAAAAACTATGAAATTACAAAAGTGCCCAGAACTGAAGCACGATTTTCACATTTGCGAACAAAAGTTCGCAAATGCGAAGGTTGACTGCCTGGTTGGCTTTCGCATTTGCGAAGTATTTTTCGCATTTGCGAAGGTTGACTGCCTGGTTGGCTTTCGCATTTGCGAAGTATTTTTCGCATTTGCGAAGACTGCCTGAATGGTCTTTCTTTACAATTGCGAGATACTTCTCGCAATTCCCATCACTGAGATTTTCGCAATTCCAAGGAATATGTCGCATTTGCAACAACTGAAGCCCTTTTCCAGATTTTCCTCTTTTTAACTTTTTTTTGACTCGTTTCACTTGGTTTCCTCAAGATCACTTCTAAATCACATAGAACCTGTAATATAGAAGTAAATGGCATTAAACACGTGATTTTATCACTCAAACATAGCAAAAATATAGGCTTAAAGACAAGATAAGTTGGTAAAATACCAACTTATCAAACCCCCAAACTTAAACTATTGCTTGTCCTCAAGCAATGAAAGCGACAAAATCTCCTCCCAAGTACTTAGCTCATCATTGCATCCTTATCATGCCAAGCCAAAAAGGTCTACTATAAGCACAAATGCATAACTTCGATTGGTACCAACAATTAATCCAACGCATATGAATTGCCGAACACTTTTCATGAACTTTATTATATTTCAAGTGCTCAAGCACTATGCAAATCAAAGTAGCAAATCAAGTCATGAAACTAAAGCTTCAAAGCCTCTCTATCACAATTATCTTTCTTTGGTCATTCCTTCCAATTGAAAATGGGATTAAATTCACAACTCAAATCTCATGTGCCCTCACATTTAAGAGAGAATCCCACACTCATAAATCTTAGTTCAAAACAAAAATGGGATATCAAATGGAAAGAATTAACTCTCTCTCACAAAGATGTTCAAATGCATACAAGTAGTACCATAGGCTTGCCCTTCATGTGTTTCTCCACTAATGTAGAAATCAATTAGGACTTAAAGGGTTGTAGTTTAGGCTTTTGGTTAAGGTAGGGCATAATTTTTGTTAGAGTGACTCAAAACCTCCCCAAGCACTGCAAAATTTACAATCAAAGTTCGCTTCCTTCAAAAACATTCTCCGTCCTTTCTTCACTTTTCATTCCACACCTAATATTCCCTTTATTCACAACTTCTTATTATTTTATTTTATTTTTTTCTTCTTTCTTTTTCAAAATCAAGGAAGGTTTCACTTTTTACCATTTTTTTCTACCTTCCACCTTTTAAACAACTTACATATCACAACTTTTCCAACCTTCACCCCCAAACTTAGGCTTGTAGCCTATGTTTACACTTTCAAAGTACTTAGGGAGGTAGGGTGCCAAAAGCTAGATCAATAAAGAACAAAGGATTGAAGCTTGTAACATGGTTGCCAAAGAACAAGGTTAAAGGCTAAAAATGGGTTGGCTAGGAAAAATATTCAACGGGAAGAAATTTAAGGCACAATGGTGGTCCAAGAAAGGCCTAATATCATTTTTCAAACCAAGTTAGTCCATGATTTCACCTTGAATCACATTCCGGGCAAGTTCTAGACTACAAGTAATGCAAAAGAACTCACAATAAATCTCACCACACATGGCACATGAACACTCAAGTGGAATACAAATCCAAAATCCAATTGAAACCAATGACTCAAAGAGATTCAATATAGCATAAGAAGCTATTTAGTGAATCAAAGAGCCAAAAATTGAGTCTAAAAGTCATGCCATCTTTACTTAAATTATTTTTCTTTTTCAACAACCAAAAATTCATATGCCGAGGTTTAAATCATGTTGATACCAAACAAACCACAACTTGGTCAATGGGCATAAACCCCAACTCAAACCATTTATTCTTCCTAAATTAACATAAGCTATATCTAAACTACAAGACTAATTCCTTTAAGAAAATTGCCTAGCTATCCATCATCGAGAAAAGTCAACAAAAATTTACTAACAACTACCCGGTTCAAGAAGAAAATTGGCATCCTTGGAAAAAGAACCGTGGTACAAAGAAAACCAAGGATATCACCACTAACATAAAACATACTATATATAATAAACAAAATATTAAGAAGCTAATAACCAAAATTAAGAAGCTAATAAACATAATAATATCACACATCACATGAAAATACAATAACAACAAAATGAAAACAACCAAAGTATCAATCTGCCATATCCACAATTATACAAGAATAACAGTTATACAGGAAGCCACCCCCAACTAAAGATGTTGTAATGTCCCTAATGCAACTAAACATGATAGAGTAAAATGGTGGAAAGTGCTACCTGAATACTGCATCAGGTGCTCTCCTCGCTGTCTGACTCAGAGGCATCCTCCTCTCCTTCTTTCTCAGACCAAGCAACAGGAGCATCCTAATCATCTACCGGCCTGGTCGATGGCATTGGGTCTTGAGGCTTTAGGACTTTCCACAGCCCCTTCACACCCTTCCACATGCGAATAAAGAATTTGTCTCTTTTCTTCTCCCTTTTCTTCATCTAGGTGTGTGCCTTTGCTAGAGTGCCATGGGAATTGCTCAACTCACCATGCGCCTTGGCCAGATCAGTGTATGCCTTCTCCAGTGTCTTAAGGTGATCCCCCAACTTCCTCTGATCATCAAGGTATGTTTGAAAATCTTTCTTTGCAATGTATGCGGGTTCGTCATATGTTTCCCCAGGTCCCTGTGAAAGTCCAGCTACTAGGTCGCGAATTACTCGTATCTCCCCACTAAGCAGAACAAATGGTCCTCCTGCAGAAGATGATGGCTGACTACTCTGATCAACCTGAGAAGAAGACACCATCTTTCTCTTTTTTCTCTTCACAACGCCACCCTCTCCTCTTTTCTTCAACGGATTTAGAGGCTTTCTTGGCTCTATCTAATTGTATCCCAGAGCTTCTTCCCCCCAGCAAGTTGGCACAACTCAGTAATAAGCGATGGGAATATCAATGATGTACTATTTTGGATCCGATACTCCCTTAGTTCATTGATGAAGATTTCACCAACATTTAGCTGAATACCATCAAGGATGCGGGCTATCATTTGAGCTCTTGTAACCGGTACATTCCATATGTTCGACACAGGGGAGATACGACTGCATATGATGGCCAGCCATATCTTTGCTTCGGCAGTGAACTCTTTAGATGTGATCCCTCTTTTCTCAGCTGCCCATGGAACATCTGCACCCGGGCATAATTGGACACCAACCACTCCCTTGAGGCACAATCTTTTGCATGGAATGGGGCCATGTCGCAGTCTTGCAGGTGATACACTTGATTCACAGCTTCAGCTCCAGAGTGCAACATTTTGCCACGAATTCTCATCTTTGGCTTCATTAGCGTGATAGCTGGGAGATTGGCATAAAATTCCCTCACCCATTGCTCATTGGCTCGACAAGGTTAAGGGGCAAAACAATCTCATCCCATGTTTACTAGCCTTTGATGGAACTCGGGAAGGCATTCCGGGACATTGTCCAGCAATATACCACTCTTCGGGAGCAACATTTTCGAGATTAGTTCAACAAAGTACCGTTCTTGGCATTCCAATGACAAGAACCGGTGTTGGTCATAGTTCTGCTCAACTTCCACGGGGTTGTCATTTGTGGATCCTTCATAGTTAGAGCTCATTTTCAATTATAGTAGCTATCATTAAATGATAGGAGTGAAAACATGGTATGGCTATGAAGAATATTGCAAAATGAATCAAATATGCCAAAGTAATGATCGGATAGTTGAAACCCAGCCTTAGAAAAAATTTCAGGATTTTGAGATTTTGAACTGACTGCTCTCTGATGTCGCAAATCCCAACAAATATTTGCAATTGTGAAGTTATCAGAAGCCACAATTGCGATAAATTTCTCGCAAATGCAAAGAACACAGACTTCTGATAGGATCGCAATTGCGATGAGATTTTCGCTTCTGCGAAGTTTGCTAGAATTGGGATTTTTCACAGTTGCAACCACCTCTTCACAAATGCGAAGTCGCAAATGCGAAGAGGCCATCGCAATTGCGAGATCGTCGTCCCAGCCTCACCTTCCTCAGAGAACAGTTTCGAGCCCTAAAATTTTTGAATACAAGCCATTCCTAATGAACCCAAGCATCTTTTAAACATAAAATCATGCACTAGACTTCATAGACAACCATGAATCAACAAAAATATCAATGATTCGGCCAAGAATCTCATTTGGGCCTTTCATCGATCATATAAGAAGCACAAAAATTCACTTCTATTTGACAGGTCCTAGGTACTCAGACTTCCCCATTTTTTTAGCAAAGAACAAAACTCACACTCTCAACCAGCCTCACCCAGAAATTAGCCTATGATTTGAACAATTTTTAAACAATTTCGGGCAAAAGAAATGTTACCCATTTGAAAACTTAGGGTTTCAGAGAAACTAAGAGGAAGAAGAAGAAGAAGAAGCAATTAAGCTTTCATACCTGGATTTCTGCAATTAGGAGTGAGAGATAATGGAGTTTTACAGTGATGAGAGTGAGGGAGACAAAGGTTTGAGAGCCTTAGACCTTTTCTTCACTTTTGTTCAAACTGAGTGAACGAACCTGTTTAATCCCTCTGATGTCGCAATTGCGACACAGCCTTCGCAATTGCGAAGGTTAATTAATATTGATGTTGTCGTAATTGTGACAATATCTTGGGAAATGCGATGGCCCAGGTTCGCAAATGCGAAGCATGTGCCCCTGCAAGTTTCATCAGTTACTGTTTTTCATGCTCTCCGTCGCCCCGACCTACTCAAATCAACTCCAAAAATTATGAAACTTGGCAGATTGGTTAGAAACAATATAATAAGCTATTTTTTAAAAAATAAAATTTTAAAAATGACTAAAAATTTTGAAAAACGATGGGTTGCCTCCCACCAAGCGCCGCATTTAACGTCGTGGCACCACACAACTCAACTTTACCACTTTTCTCGCCACTTAGACGATATGAATTGGGCACCCGACTTGGAATCAAGCTTGTGACCACGGGCGGTGGGGGTGGTAAGTAGATGATCAAGCCAAGACTTAATTTCTTCATTTTGCACTTCTTGGCTTTCATGTGAGGAATGTAATTTTGCCTTCTTGTTCCCTCAGATTGTAAAATGTATGGCCTTTGTCGTTCCTCCTCGCAATCCCTCATTGACTCGTGTAGTTCAATTCCCATTTCACCACATAATTCCAATGTTAAAAAAATGCTTGGAATGTGACATCAACCCTCCAAATTATAATTCTTCCCGGATTTTGACATCCTCTTTTTCCCCCGGACTAGAGTCAATTTCAACTAAATTTTTATTTACACCGGTTGACTCTTATTCCATATTTTTTGGCATCATTAACACTCATGGAGTCGTTTGGCGGATGTTCAATTCTTGATCCTCAAAGTCGAGCTCACTTTCTTCCTCGAAATCGGACTCTTCTTGACTTCCTTCCACACTCTCAAATTGGTGGGCATAGTGAGCAACAACAAACAACAACAACGACCCAGTATAATCCCACAAGTGGGGTCTGGGGAGGGTTGTATGTACGCAGACCTTACCCCTACTCCGAAAGGTAGAGAGGCTGTTTCCAGGAGACCCTCGGCTCAAAAGAAGCAATAGGAGATGATACATTAGTTATGTAAAAATGCGTAATAAAACAGCAACAATATATAAGAGATATGAAATATGAAATACAGGATACGACAACGAAAATACGAAATAGATGGCTGGTATAGTACAACTAGAAGGTAAAGTCCTGCATCAATAGACGCCTAATGACATTCCTAGTCTAACTCCTAACTGGATAGTCTCCCTCTATTGTGCTGTAGAAATATTCACACTCTCCCCTAACCTACAACCCTAATGCTCGACCTCCATAAATCCCTATCAAGGGCCATGTCCTCAGTAATCCTAAGTCGTGCCATGTCATCTCTGATCACCTCTCCCCAATACTTCTTAGGTCTCCCTCTACCTCTCCGCGTGCCCACTACAGCCAGTCGCTCACACCTCCTCACCGGTGCATCAGTGCTCCTCCTCTGTATGTGCCCGAACCATCTTAGTCTCACTTCCCGCATCTTGTCCTCCATGGGGGCCACACCCACCTTCTCTCGAATATCTTCATTCCTAATCTTATCCATCCTTGTATGCCCGCACATCCACCTCAACATCCTCATCTCTGCTACTTTCATCTTCTGGGTGTGTGAGTTCTTTACCGGCCAACATTCAGTTCCATACAAAGCCTCAACCAATATTTTAATTTGCTCTTCCAAAGTGCGGATATGTTCATCATTGTGAGCCAAGCCTTGTTTTAAGTTCTCGAGTGCAAAGTTGTGCTTCTCCTCATTTTCAGGAATGGTTTCCAACATGAGCATCGTCTTCTCATTTTGAACATATGAGAGTTCTTCTTGGTTTTGATCAAGTGCCAAGGAAGGATTTTCGGCTTCCACATCTAAGAAAATTTCTTGGCTATCATTAACTTCCGAGGCTTTTTGGACCTCTAAAGCTTCAAGCATTTCTCCCATTTTTGAGTGCAATTTTTCAAGTGCCAAGTCATTTGGAGACTATTTTCCAAAAGCTCCTTCAAAGCACTTTGTTCTTTGTTTCCTCCTTCAAATAGGCATTCTAACATGAGCTTGAACTCTCCATTTTGACCATGCTCAACTTCTTCCACTTCCATAGCCCTATCATTTCCATCACAAAAAGTAGAATCATCATAGCGGGGGCTTGGGGAGGGGAAGGACAAATAAGCACAATACTCCCAATGACCATTTTGACGACCATACTTATCACAAATACTCCACTCATGGGGTTGAGGTTGTGCGCACAATCCATCCCCAGGAGAATTTAAATAATTTTGCCATGAGTGTGGTCCTCCACAATAAGGACAAGGGTCATCAAAGTATGAACAACTACCATCTGACCAATTTTCATTATATGATGCCATTTTTCAAAAATAAGAAAATAAACAAGAAACAAACAAGAAAAAATAGACCAAGGTAAGAAAACTAATTACACAAATATTCACAAGTTTAGACCAAAGCACTTACGCTTATTTCTCAAACAACCTAAATTACGCCAAATTATTCCCCGACAACGACGCCAATTTTGATGACGTCTAAATCCACTACTAAAAAATAAATGGACACGATTGCATGCAATATAATTTACCCAACTATGAGTCGGGGTCGAATCCCACAGAGAACAATATGTAGGCGATTAGGAATGTAAGAGAATTATCACTTGTTATGCAATGCCAAACACTTAGAATTGATTTGAGAAAATATTTATACCTAAATGCAGAAATGCAAACTAACCTAGAAAGCGAGTAAAATGATCAATGGCTACAAGTATGGATGCATCGGGAATTACACTCAAGTAACGATCCAATAAATTTCATGATTTTACAAATATGAGCGAGTTTATGTTAATTAGCCACGGGTAACGATTCTATATTAGCTTCTTCCAAAGACTAATAAGACTTCCTAATTGAATTATCCCTCAAAAATTAAGAGATTTAGCACACCCGATTATGGATACAAGTAGTTCAATCCTATCCCTAGGTAGAATCTATAAAATGAGGGTTAAAGTCTCAAGTTCTTGTTAATTAATCTTTCCCAACCCCAAATAATCTTTCCCAAAATTAATTCGGAGTTAATGGGTGATTCCTAGGGTTAGCTAATCCCTTTGGAAACATTAAAGAACAAGAATAATTAAAGTAACAATAACTCACTTCATAAAAGGATAAAAATCATTCAATACATAAACACAACAAGGTATTTAATTCACACTTTAAAAATGAATATTTCCATACACAAAATTCCAGTGTTGGATACAGTACTACACACTTAGATAATCAATACAAAGTAAGGAAATGAAAAAATGAGTACAAATGAGTAAGAAATTCTTAACCACAATCTTCAAATCTTCAAAACCCAACTGTAAGTGCATAAACCCTAACTTCCAACCTTGTTCTCTCTAGTCCTAAGACTGAAAATAAGCCAAAGATATTTTGCAAATGAGTAGGTTTGGGTATTAAAGGGTTTGGGGCCAAAAATTGTGAAATTACAAAAGTGCCCAGAACTGAAGCACGATTTTCGCATTTGCGAACTATGACTGCATTGTTTATCTTCGCATTTGCGAAGGTTGACTGTCTGGTTGACTTTTGCATTTGCAAAGTACTCTTTGCATTTGCGAAGACTTCCTGAATGGTCTTTCTTCGCAATTGCGAGATACTTCTCGCAATTCCCATCACTGAGATTTACTGAAGCCCTTTTCCAGATTTTACTCTTTTTAGCTTCTTTTTGACTTGTTTCACTTGGTTTCCTTAAGATTACTTCTAAATCACATAGAACCTATAATATAGAAGTAAATTGCATTAAACACGTGATTTTATCACTCAAACATAGCAAAAATATAGGCTTAAAGACAAGATAAGTTGGTAAAATTCCAATGTATCGATATTCTGTTCTATTCTAATATTTGTGTTCAGTGTATTTCAATGTTTATATCTATATTCAGGCATACTGTACGTATAGTTATGACGACCCGATCGGTCATCTTAAGAATTAATGCCCTGATCCCCTATTAACTACTTTCCCTAAGTTTATTTCTGCTATTTTGATTTGCTGGGATGTTCGGCTTTGAGTTTCGGGGAGCTTTGGGACACTTAGTCCCTAAATGAGAGCTTAAGTGTTGGAAAGTTGACCGTAGTCAGAACAGTGTGAAGATGGCCTCAGAATGGAAATCTGATGGTTCTGTTAACTCTGTTAGGTGTTTTCGAGCTTAGGGGCATGTTCGGATTGTGTTTTGAAGGTCCATAGCTAAATTAGGCGTGAAATGCCGAAAGTTGAATTTTTGAAGTTTCGGTTCGATAGTGAGATTTTGATTCGAGGGTCGAAATGGAATTCCGGAAGTTGGAGTAGTTCTGTAGTGTTGAGTGTGACGTGTGTGCAAAATTTCAGGTCATTCGGACGAGGTTTGATGGACTTTTTGATCGAAAGCATATTTGAGAATCTTGGAGTTCTTAGGCTTAAATCCATGATTAATTCAAGGTTTCGATGTTGTTTTAGGTGTTTTAAGGATTGGTACAAGTTTGGATAGTGGTTTGTGACTTGTTGGTGCCTTTGGTTGAGATCCCGGAGGCCTTGGGATGATTTCAGATGGTTGACGGAAAGATTTTGGAATTTAAGTTGCAGCTTCAGCTGCTGGTTCTATCATAACCACACATGCGGTTTGGGTTCCGCAGGTGCGGCACCACAAAAGTGGCTCAGTGGCCTCAGAAATGGAAATTGGGAACTCCTTCAGGAACCGCAAAAGCGGTGGTAATTCCGCAGATGCGGTGCGGTACCGCATCTGCGAATTGGGAGTCACAGATGCGGAAATTGGCCATTACGTGAAAAGTCATAGATGCGATATTAGTTCCATAGAAGCGGGACCACAGATGCATTCCCAGGGCCTCAAATGCGGAAATTGCTGGGCAGAACATATAAATTCTTGCCTTTGCGAAATTTGTCCATTTTTCATCTTTTTCAAAACGGGAAGAAGCTTGAGGAGCACTTTTCAAGAGGGATTCTCAGAGGAGTTCATTGGAGTAAGGTCTTTGGTCCCTAAACTCGTTATTGGAATGATTTCTATCAATTTAAGCATGAAAAATTAAGGAAAATCAGTAGTAATTGGGGGGTTAGGGCTTGTATAATTGGAGACCTTTGAGTGATGATTTGAGGGACAAATTGAGGTCCGATTTTGGTACTTTTGATATGACTGAACTCATGAGAGTGTGAGGATTCTGGAAATATAAATGTTACCCGATTCCGAGACGTGGGCCCGAGGGGCGTTTTGGTCATTTTACCTAATTTCGCATATTAGCTTAGAATTTGATTGTAGAATCAGTTACTTGAAGTTTTATTTACATATAAAATTGAATTGAATAGATTTGGGCCATTTGGAGTCGAGTGCTCGTTGCAAGAGCGTGGTTTCGGATTGATTTTGAGCCGGTTCGAGGTAAGTGGCTTGTCTAACCTTGTGTGAGGGACCTTCCCCTTAGGAAATGATATATTTGATAATTGAAATGCCTTGTATGTGATGTGACAAGTGCGTACTTGAGTTAATTGTTGAAATTCGGTTTTTCTTTAAGTATTTCAATTGAGTTCTTTTTTCCTGTTTTATTCTACTTGCGAATTAGCCTGTTGTTAGTTAGAAAAGCATGTTTAGTTGACTTAATTGCCTATTTGCTTAAACTGCCTCAATTGTTTTTTCCGTGAAGCATGTTAGACTAGAATTAACTGTTTCCTTAGTACGAAATTTAGTAATTATTGAGTATTCTTGCGTTGCTGCTATGTGTTTTTAATTTGGGACTACGGGACGACATCCCAGGAGATCCCCTGTATGTATTTATGATCTGGACTGAGGTGCGGGATACCAAGAGATCCCTGGCACATATATTGAAGATACCAAGAGATCCTCGGGATACCAAGAGATCCCCCACATATATTGAGGATACTAAGAGATCCTCGGGATACGAAGAGATCCCCACCATATATTAAGGATACCAAGAGATCCTCGGGATACCAAGAGATCCCTTGTATACATAAAGGATACCAAGAGATCCTCGGGATACCAAGAGATCACCGGTTATCATCCTTGTTATGAGTGGTACTTCCTTGTAGTTTGTCTTTATCTCTGTTTCCGTTATTGTACTCTTATTATCCTGTATAGATTCTTACTGTAGATTCTCAATTGTACTGCTTATCTTATCCTGTCATCTTTATATTTTATTTAATATCAGTAGGGCCCTGACATTCCTCGTTACTACCCAACCGAGGTTAGGCTTGGCACTTACTGAGTACCACTGTGGTGTACTCATGCCCCTTCTGTGCATGCTTTTCATGTGCAGATCCAGGTACTGCTACTATTACACCCCAAGTTTTCATACGTGAGAGTACGTCGTAAGTCATTGATGTAAGATCGGAAATGAGATTATATTTGGAAGCAAATAAAGTAAGTTAATCATGTTACCTTGGAGGTTACAAATATTTAAGATCATGAATAACGAGTACCAAGAGGGTTGGAAATCTTAGAAGCTAAACCAATTGAAGAAAATAAGTTTCGTCAAAAGTCGACAAGTTTGGAATGTTATAACATGTACTTTGGGGTGAGACTAGGGTTATTAACATGATAAGGAGGTTATTCTATGAGTTATTGTAGTCGTATGATAATTATTTTCTACATTTTGAAGGCAAGCAAGTTGTGGAACAAGAGTTGGCAAAGGTCATCACAAGTTACATTCATAAATTTGCTAAACTTTAGGTCAAATGTATCTACGAATTTCTCCAAATATACTTGGGATCATGGGGTGTTCTACCTACAAAATTGAAGATCTATGAGTTTAGTTTCTAATACATTAAATCGTTCGTCAATACGACATCGGAGTAGAGAGATATTCATGTTTTCGCGAGACCGCACAAGCAGCTCCCAATGGGACCCAATTAGGCGGTGGTTGACCTACTTCAATTTATAAACGATTTGAACGCCTATTTTTTGCTCATTTTTCAACTAAAATTTGTCTCCAAACTTCTTTTAATCCTCCTAAACATATACCACAAGGCTTTTAAGTGATTACACTATATTTCAACATCAAAATTTAGTTCTAGTGAAGAACAACACCTCTTTGAGGTTGTGTTGTCCTTGAGGATTGTTGTGGGTTGTATTTGGATGAAATTCCAAGTTGTTTCTGCTGTATAAGGTGAGTATAAAAGCCTACTAATTGTGATTAATCTTTCTTGTATGTTGGTTAAGTTGTTAGGATGATAAACTACAAGATAATACTTGGGTTAGCTTAAGTCACTTCTATGGTGTTGTATTGCTATTGAGGTTTGTTGTAAACTGGATATAACTTGGATTTTGACTTGAAGTTATTGTATGAGGTATTTATATTGTGTTCTTACTTGTTCCTAAGGTTATCTTGATGTTGATTAAGTTAAATGGATGGGCTAGACATGAACTAGTGAATAAAGTTGCTAATTGAGGATAGTTGAAGTTGTGGATTATTTTCGTTGTTATAAATATATGGTTTAAGGATGGAATCATTGATTAATGACTTCATTATCATGTTAATTATACTTTTATGTTGAAGTAATAAGTCTATAAGGATTGATAAGGGGTATACGGATTCCAATCGGAGCTTGCCGCTTGTCGTAATGTAGTTGTGACTTGTTGTTGTTATATGGTGTTTGATATTGATAATTATGTATTGATGGATTGCTCTGGTCATTGTTGTTTGTATATGGTATTGGAGGAGGCCCTTGTTACAAGGGAGATGCTGCCAAAATTTACGTAAACGAGCTACTAGCTTAAGTTATAGACTTAGCCTTTGCTCAGCACTGATTTTGAATCTCCTTATACTATGATAGATTGAGTTGACTTGTTTGAAGAGTTGCTTGGAAGTGATTAAGGACTCAACGGGTTTAAGGTATGTTAAGGCACTTTCTTCTTTCTTTTGGCATGATCTAAAGTGAAATGAATACGCTACTTCATAACGGATCTACTCCTAGCAACTAAGGTTGTCCATGTTGTTCTTTCCTTATAAAATTATTCTAAGCAAGTGTGTATGATCCTTGAATCCTACGAAGTTTCATATTGAGGGTATGGATGTCCATAGTGCTCTTAAGTCACTCCAAAAGGTTTAGAAGGTGATTCAATGAGTCTAGCATTATCTATTTTACTCTACCGAGCCGCTCTATAGTCGGCCGGGTACGACACCTATTGTGCAACCACTGATCAGTTGGGTTTACCGAGCTCCACGTGGCCAGGTATGATTCTACTGAACCTTATGATGGCCGGGTACGCTTTTATCGAGTCCTCTTTGAGGCCAGGTACGATATGATGATGATGATGCCCATAGAGGCGAATGTTTTAAAAAGTTTATGTATATATATGTATTATGCATTTCATATCATATCCCCTAGAGGCACTCAGATGTTACAGGTTGTATCTCCTCTATCTCTCTCTCTTTACATTACTGTTCTTGTTTATGCTTTCCTGCCTAACATACTCGGTACTTTATTCGTACTGACGTCCCTTTTGCCTGGGGACACTGCGTTTCATTCCCGCAGGTCCCGATTGATAGGTTGACAGTCCTCCTAGTAGGCTATCAGCTCAGCGAAGTTGTTGGTGCACTCCACTTGCTCCGGAGTTGCCTATTTGGTCAGTATGCTTTGGATATGTATTGATTGTTATGGCGGGGCCCTGTCCCGACCTTTATGATTTTATGTACTCTTAGAGGCTCGTAGCTTGTGATTCGTGGGTTTCGGGATCTTGGATTTACGTATTGGTATTGAGAGTTAAACATGGTGTATGTCGAGCGGCAAATTTAAAACACTATTATTACTTTATTTCTGTTTTAAATTGTTTTACTTCCGCAAATTTTGGTTTTCCTTCCGCAATTTAGGCTTACCTAGTTGTAGATACTAGGTGTCGTGACGATGGTTCACAGAGGGCAAACTGGGGTCGTGACAAGTTGGTATTAGAGCTCTAAGTTCATAGGAGTCATGGATCACAAGCCAGTTTATTAGAGTCTCGCTGATTGGTACCGAGACGTCTCTACTTTTCTATGAGCGGCTATGTAACTGTTAGGAAAATTTCCACTACATTTGATTTCCTCGTCGTGCGATATTTTGACATCACAATTCTAAACTTCTGTCTTCTATTCTCTCACAGATGGTAAGGACACGTGCTACCCAAGGTGATTAGGCACCCGTGCCCCCTACTGCAGTCGTCAAAGGCCGGGGCCGGGGTAGAGGCCGAGGACGCGCACGTGGTACAGCCAAAGCACCTGCACGAGCTGCCGCCGAGGTACCACCAGCAGTTCCAGCCGAAGTCCAAGCACTTGACACGCCTACTGCTACCACTACTCCAGCTCTTCAGGAGACTCTGGCATAGTTCATGAGCATGTACACCACTCTTGGCTCAGGCAAGGTTGCTTCCCCTTGCTGCAGCCACATCTCAGGCCGGGGGAGGAGCACAGACTCCTACAGCCCGCACTCCTGAGTAGCGAGTGCATGTTGAGCAGGTCCTTGATATTATTCCTATACCGCCTGCAGTGCCAGTTCAGCCTGAGGTCAGGGCAGCAGTTTCCGAGGAGGAGAAGCTGAGGCTTGAGAGGTTCAAGAGGTACAAGCCTCCTGTATTCAGTGGTCTAGCATCGAAGGATGCTCTGGGATTTCTAGATGAGTGTTACCGTATTCTCCGTACCATGGGTATATCAGGATCGAGCGGGGTTTCCTTCACTACTTTCCAGCTTCGAGGAGCCGCCTATGAGTGGTGGCGCACCTATGAGTTAGACAGTCCAGATGAGGCTGCTTCACTGACTTGGACTCAGTTTTCATATCTGTTCCTGAGGGAGTATGTTCCTCAAAGCCTTAGGGACGCATAGCGCACAGAGTTTGAGCATTTGCGCTAGGGTACTATGACTGTCTCAGAGTATGATGTCCGTTACACCAGTTTGGCTAGGCATGTACTAGCCTTGGTTTCTACTGTTCGCGAGAGGGTTCGCCGATTTATTGAGGGCCTTATTCCCAGCATCAGGTCTAGCATGGCTCGTGAGTTGGAGATGGAAATTTCTTATCAGTAGGTGGTGAGCATTGCTAGGAGGATTGAGGGTATGCATGCTAGGGAGAGAGAGGAGAGAAAGACCAAGAGGTCTCGAGAGTCGGGCCATTTCTCTAGTGGTCGTGCCCCAGTAGCAGGTCTTCATGGTAGGGGTTATATGAGTCGCCATGTTCATTCAGCTCTTCCAGTAGCCAGTGGTATTCCAGCTTCTCCTAGGCCTCAGGAGCCTTATTATGCACCTCCGGTTTCTAGCGCGCCTCCTGTGTAGGGTGTTTTTAGGGGTCAGTCCAGCAGACCTGGTCCGAGTCTTTCACAGCTAGCACGTCCTCCCAGAGCTTGTTTTGAGTGTGGTGAAACATGCCACGTGGTGAGGGATTGCCCTAGACTTGGGAGAAGTGCACCTCCATACACTTCTCAGCCACAGCGTGCCCCGCAGAGTTCTCAGGCTATGATTACGGCTCCAGTTGCTACCCCACCTGCTCAGCCAGCTAGAGGTGGAGGTTGGGGAGGTAGAGGTCGCCCTAGAGGGGGAGGCCAGGCAACATACTATGCCCTTCCTATCCGTACCGAGGCTGTTACCTCCGATTCTGTCATCACAGGTATTATATTAGTTTGTCACAGAGATGCATCAGTTCTATTCGATCCATGCTCTACTTAGTCTTGTGTGTCTTCTGATTTTGCTTCGCATTTGGGTGTATCTTGGGATTCTTTGAGTTCCCATGTTTATGTTTCTATTCCTGTGGGAGATTGTCTTATTGTGGACTGCGTTTATCGGTCGTGTTTGGTTGCTCTTAGTGGTTTTGAGACTAGAGACGATTTATTGTTGCTTAGCATGGTGGATTTTGACATTATCTTGGACATGGACTGGTTGTCGCCCCATTATGCTATTCTTGATTGTCACGCCAAAACCGTGATGCTGGCTATGCCAGGTATGCCACATGTTGAGTGGAGGGGTACTTTAGATCACACTCCTAGCAGAGTTATTTCTTTTCTTAAAGCTCAGCATATGGTTGAGAAGGGGTGTGACATGCATTTAGCTTATGTGAGAGATGTCAGTATTGATACCCCTTCAGTTGATTCGGTTCCAGTAGTACGGGATTTCCTCGATGTGTTTCCAATAGACCTTCCAGGCATGCCGCGTGATAGAGATATTGATTTTGGCATTGATCTGTTACCGGGCACTCAGCCCATTTCTATTCCTCTGTATCGTATGGCCCCTCCTGAGTTGAAGGAGTTGAAGGATCAATTATAGGAATTGCTTGATAAGGGTTTCATTTTGCCCAGTATATCACCTTAGGGTGATCCTGTCTTGTTTTTGAAGAAAAAGGATGGTTCTATGTGTATGTGCATTGATTATCGCCAGTTGAACAAAGTTACAGTGAAGAACCATTATCCTTTGCCTCGTATTGATGATTTGTTTGACCAGCTATAGGGTGCACGAGTGTTCTCTAAGATTGACTTGCGTTCAGGTTACCATCAGTTGAAGATTCGGGAACCAGATATCCCGAAGACTACTTTTAGGACTCGGTATGGCCATTATGAGTTCCTTGTTATGTCATTTGTGTTGACCAATGCCCCAGTAGCCTTCATGCATTTGATGCATAGTGTGTTCTGGCCGTATCTTGACTCGTTCATCATTGTCTTTATTGATGATATTCTGGTATATTCCCGGAGTCAGGAAGATCATGAGCAGCACCTGAGGATTGTGCTTTAGACTTTGAGGGAAAAGAAGTTATATGCAATGTTCTCAAAACGTGAGTTTTGGTTGGATTCTGTGGCATTCTTAGGCCACGCGGTATCGAGTGAGGGTATTCAGGTGGATCCAAAGAAAGTGGTGGCAGTACAGAGTTGGCCCAGACCATCCTCAGCTATAAAGATCCATAGCTTTCTTGGCTTGGCGGGTTACTACCGTTGTTTTGTTGAGGGGTTTTCATCGATTGCAGCCCCTATGAACAGGCTAACCCAGAAGGGTTCTCCATTTTAGTGGATAGAAGAGTGTGAGGCGAGCTTTCAGAAGCTCAAGACAGCTTTGACTACAGCCCCAGTTTTGATATTGCCTACAGGTCGGGGTCTTATACTGCCTATTGTGATGCCTCGAGGATTGGCCTTGGAGCGGTATTGATGCAGGACGGTAGGGTGATTGCCTACGCATCCAGACAGTTGAAGGTACATGAGAAGAATTATCCTATCCATCATCTCGAGTTCGTTGCCATTGTTCATGCCTTGAAGATCTGGCGTCACTATTTGTACGGTGTGCCTTGTGAGATTTATACTGATCACCGGAGTCTACAATATCTGTTCAAGCAGAAGGATCTTAATTTGCGCCAGAGAAGGTGGTTAGAGCTGCTGAAGGACTATCATATCACTATTTTGTATCACTTGGGCAAGGCCAATATGGTGGCCGATGCCTTGAGTTGTAGGGCAGAGAGTTTGGGGAGTTTGGCTTATTTACCAGCAGCAGAGAGGCCCATGGCGATGGATGTTTAGGCCTTAGCCAGCCAGTTTGTGAGATTGGATCTTTAGGAGCCCAGTCGGGTTCTAGCTTGTATGGTTTCTCGGTCTTCCTTATTTGATCGTTTTAGGGAGCGTTAGTTTGATGACCCTCATTTGCTTGTCCTCAGGGACAAGGTTTAGCATGGTGATGCCAGAGATGTGACTACTGGTGATGATGTGGTATTGAGGATGCAGGGTTGGATTTGTGTACCCAATGTTGAAGGGCTTCGGGAGTTGATTCTAGAGGAGGCCCATAGTTCGCGGTATTCCATACATCTGGGTGCCTCTAAGATGTACCACGATTTGAGGCAGTACTATTGATGGAGGCAGATGAAGAAAGATATAGTTGGGTTTGTAGTTTGGTGCCTCAACTATCAGTAGGTGAAGTATGAGCACCAGAGACTGGTGGGTTGTTTCAGCAGAGAGATTTCGGAGTGGAAGTGGGAGCGGATCACTATGGACTTTGTAGTTGGACTCCTACGGACTTTGAGAAAGTTTGATGCTACTTGGGTGATTGTGGATCGGCTGACCAAGTCCGCGTATTTCATTCTTATGTGTACTAGTTATTCTTCAGAGTGGTTAGCGGAGATTTATATCCGGGAGATTGTTCGTCTGCATGGTATTCTAGTTTCCATCATTTTAGATAGAGGTACTCAGTTCACATCACGGTTCTGGAGGGCCATACAGCATGAGTTGGGTACTCGGGTGGAGTTTAGTACAACATTTCACCCTCAGACGAAAGGACAGTCCGAGCACACTATTCAGATTCTTGAGGATATGCTCTGTGCGTGTGTGATTGAGTTTGGAGGGTCTTGGGATCAGTTCTTGCCATTGGCGGAGTTTGCCTACAACAACAGCTATCAGTTCAGCATTCAGATGGCACTATATGAGGCTTAATATGGTAGGCGGTGTAGATCCCCGGTGGATTGGTTTGAGCCAGGTAAGGCTAGATTATTGGGCACAGACTTGTTCAGGATGCTTTGGAAAAGGTTAAGGTGATTCAGGATAGGCTCCATACAGCCCAGTCTAGACAGAAGAGTTATGCGGACCGGAAGGTTCGTGATGTTTTCTATATGGTTGGAGAGTGGGTTCTGCTTTGGGTTTTACCTATGAAGGGCGTTATGAGATTCGGGAAGAAAGGGAAGTTGAGTCTGAGGTTTATTGGTCCTTTTGAGATATTGCGGCGTGTTGGGGAGGTTGCTTATGAGCTTGCCTTACCTCCCAGCTTGGAAGGAGTTCATACGGTATTTCATGTTTCGATGCTCCGGAGGTATCACGGTGATCCGTTGCACGTGTTGGATTTCAGTTCAGTTCAGTTGGACAAGGATATATCTTACGTTGAGGAGCCAGTGGCAATATTGGACAGGCAGGTTCAAAAGCTGAGGTCAAAGAATATTGCATCAGTGAAGGTTCAGTAGCGGGGTCAGCTGGCCGAGGAGGCGACCTGGGAGACTGAGCAGGATATGCGCAGCCGTTACCCTCATAATTTCACTACTTCACGCATGTCTCTATGCTCGTTCGAGGACGGACGAATGTTTAAGTGTAGGAGGATGTAACGACCTGGCCGGTCGTTTTAAGAATTAACGCCCCAATCCCCTATTAACTGCATTCCCGTATTTGTTTCTACTATTGTGAGTTGCCGGGAGGATTTATTTGGAGTTTTGGAGAGTTTTGAGACACTTAGTCCCTAAATGAGGGTTTAAGTTGTAGAATTTGGGACGTAGTCGTAGTAGTGTGAAGACGACCTTAGAATGGAATTCCGACAGTTCTGTTAGCTCCGATGGGTAATTTTGGGCTTAAGGGCATGTTTGGATTGTATTTTGGAGGTCCGTATCATATTTATGCTTGAAATGTCGAAAGTAGAATTTTTGAAGTTTTCGGTTCAATAGTGAGATTTTGATATCGGGGTCGGAATGGAATTCCGAAAGTTGGAGTAGCTCTGTAGTGTTGAATGTGACGTGCTTGCAAAATTTCAGGTTATTCGGGCAAGGTTTGATAGACTTTTTGATCGAAAGTGTAGTTTGAGAGTTTTTGAAGTTCTTAGGCTTGAATCTGATGCTAATTGGTTGATTCGATTTTGTTTGAGGTGTTTTGAAGATTCATATAAGTTGGAACATTGGTATTAGACTTGTTTGTACTTTTGGTTGAGATCCCGGGGGCAACGGGGTGATTTCGGATGATTGACAGAAAGATTGAGAATTTGGAGTTACAGCTGAAGTTTATGGCTGCTGTCATAATCGCATCTGCGGTTCAGAGGCCGCAGGTGCGGCTCTCACAAATGCGGAATCAAGCCGCAGAAGCGGCCATAAGTAGAACTGTGAAGAGCCGCAGAAGCCGATGTTTGGACGCATCTGCGATGGCGCAGGTGAGAGTGAGCGACCGCAAATGCGGTCCCAAGCCTTTTAGTGAGAACCATAGATGCGGTGGGTTAGACCGCAGAAGCGATCCCACTGATGCAGAGATTGGACCGTAGATGGGGATTTACTGGGCGAAAAATAAGAAATTCGAGGGTTTAGTTTCAAAAGTTAGAAAATTGATTTGGATCGGGAGAGTGCGATTTTGGGAGGATTTTGAAGAGAAAATCAGTGGGTAACAATTCCTAATCCCCTTCTAGTTGTTTTCCTATAATCTAATTCTAGTTTTGTCATTCAATTTCGGATTTGGGATGAAAATTGGGGGAAAATATAGAGAATGTTATTAGATCTAAATTTCGAGTTTTGATTGGGAATTTGACATTGGATTTGGATAATTTTTATATGGTTAGACTCATGAGAGTATGAGGATTCTGAAAATGTAAATTTTACCCGATTCTGAGACGTGGGTTCAAGGGGCGTTTTGGTCTTTTTCCTAATTTTGCGTATTAGCTTAGAATTTTTTTGTAAAATCAGTTATTTGAAGTTATATTTACATTATGCAATTGAATAGAATAGATTTGGGCCATTTGGAGTTGAGTACTCGTGGCAAGAACGTGGTTTCAGATTGATTTTGAGCCGGTTTGAGGTAAGTGGCTTGCCTAATCTTTTGTGGGGGAAACTCCCCTTAGGATTTGGTATTATTGGTATTTGAAAGGCCTTGTACGTGAGGCGACGACTGCGTACTTGTGCTAATTGTTGAAAATCCGATTTTCTTTAAGTAATTTTAATGGTGTTTCTTTTTCCTGTTTATGCTACTTGCAATTTAAGCCTGTTGTTAGCTTAGGGAAGCATGTCTAATTGATTTAATTATTTTACTTGCTCAAACTGCCTTATTTGGATTTTGTGTAGCATGCTAAGCTAGAAATACCTGATTTACCTTGGTATTGCATTTGAATCGAATTGTGTATTCTTCGTATTGTTGATGTGTGCTTACTTTGGGACTACGGGACGGTATCCCGGGAGATCCCCCTGCATGTTCATATTTGGGACTACGGATCGGTATTCCGGGAGATCCTTCTGCACTTTTATATTGGAACTACGAGACTGCACCCGGTAGATTTCCCATGTATTGGATATTTACATTTAGGACTACAGATCGGATTTCCGATAAATCCCCGCGCATTATGAGTTGGACTACGGGACTGCACCCGGTAGATCCACTGGATATTTATATTTGGGGACTACAAGACGGTATCCTGGGAGATCCCTGGTTGTTATCTCTGTGTTGAGTTGTACTCCTTTCCGTGATTATTTTGTCTCTTTTATAGTTGTTGTTGTTCTTTCTATTTTGTGTTATTTCTTACTGTTGTACTTAGTTGTACTGTCTCATTCTATACTGTTATACCTTATATTTCATTTAATCTCAGTAGGGACCTGACCTTCCTCGTCACTACCCAACTGAGGTTAGGCTTGGCACTTACAAAGTACCGTTGTGGTGTACTCATGCCCTTTCTGCGCATGTTTTTCATGTGTAGATCCAGGTACTTCCACTCAATCTTATCACACTTGAGGCGAGGCACTTTCGTAGAGACTTCGAGGTATATATGTCGTGTCCGCAGACCGAAGAGTCCCTTTCTATTCTCAGTACTAGTATAGCCCTTCTGTATTTTCCTTGTTGATAGATATTTCTGGAGTTAGAGCTTTTTTTTATGTAAACTCTTAGCTTGTGATTCATGGGATTCCAGATTTTGGGAGTGTTAGGTTGAGATTCTTGTACTGTTATATGCTAGGCGGAAACTTAAACACCATTTTATTTTGTTATCTCGGTTTTTAATTATTTTCTTTCCGCAATTGTTTCTTTTCCGCATTTGTTATGCTTACCTAGTCGTAGAGACTAAGTGCCATCACAATAGTTCACAGAGGGTGAACTATGGTCGTGAGAAGGAGCAAGCCAGAAAAACGGTGAAGCATAAGAGGTGGGAATATCGAAGGGAGGCCCTCGAGGGAGTCCATGCTCAGAATTTTGTTATATTGGCCAAAATCGAGAATGGCAAGTTATGCGAAGCGAAGGCCCGAAAGCTGGCTTATCTCGAGGAGGGTTCTGAAGGGTAGTGGTGAGTCTGATGGTGGTGAAGACGACGTAGCTCCCGATGAGGATTAGGCTTTCGCACTACTTTTTCGTTGAGGTCATTCGACCTTTGTAAAAAAATCATTTATCGGGGCTATTCATCCCTTGTAAAGAGATTTTGATATATACAAGGACTTTCCCTTTTATGGCTTTTGAATTTTTCCTTTGCTTTTTTATTTGTATAAGGTTGAAATGCCTTAGAATGAAATAGCTACGTTATGTTCGAAGGTTCGACCGAGCTTTGTCTTTAATGCTGCTTTGTGTTAGGCATTGTAGGGATTCGATGTTTACCGATAATTTTTCCCTGAAATATCTTAGGTTTATAGCTTGCCGAGGGTAGCTCGAACTACCCGAGATTGTTTTCGGACTGGTTACCCTCAAATCAGATAATAATTGAATTTATATGTTGTTTTAAGGATACGTGATATAACTTGATACAAATTAAGAAATCAGAGTAACGTGGAGGTAACGAATAGAAAGATCAATGCAACCTTTGAAAATTGAGCAAACTTTAGCCTTGTGAGGTAACTCTACCTTTAGCTAGAAATGATATTGTGGATGTGAGAGTAGAATAAGCTGTGAAAAAGCTAGAAACAACAGTATATTGCTTTTGATATATGTTACAATGTATCCCTATGAATTACCAAGTCCCCTCTATATATTGAGGGAGATCTACCTTTTAAGACATTATTTTGTAAGAAACATAAATCCTTGATTTTAAAGATCGTTGGCTCATAATGATTCTGTGATTTTTGCCATAATGATTGGCTAATGGCGAGAATTACGAACCCCTGTCAGATGAGCTGGCAAAGCTTTTCTTGGAGGACGTTAGAAATAAGATCAGTTAGGCCTTCGATAAACTTGAGGGCAAATTTGATGGTCTCGATGGCTGGCTTTGACGATGTTTTTGAGTCCGACAGTATCATATTTCGATTTTGGCTGACCATGTTGAGCATTAGATTGAACTTCGAACTTCGATATGGAGCTCGGTTTCACCCGTAACTTCGATTTCTAACCAATTACAGATGTGTCGACCCTGTCCTACCATTTCAGATGCTCGATCAAGCATCGAGCTCGATTTTACCTGTAAACAGATCAATTTATAGGTTGTCACGACCCAAAATCCACTATAGGTCGTGATGGCGCCCAACGTCGCTATTAGGCAAGCCAATATTGGATTACCAACTTAATTATTCATTTTATTATGCTTGAAATCATGAATATTATTAGATAGAGAAATCAAGGCATTAAAATCATAGATACGTCCAATTTAAATAAAATATAAAGTAAAAGTGTGTCAATGTAAAGCAAATCATAAATAAATTCTGGAACATCCCAAAATCCGGTATAATAAGTGCATGAGCATCTACTAGGAAATACAATAACACTATGACATTTGTTTGAAATACAAGATAGACATGATAAAGTAAATAATTATGATGGAGACTATGTGTGTTGCGAATCGTAGCATGGAATGCAGCTCACCATGAATTCCCCTCAACCGCTGCGCCTACGCACCTAAATGACCCCCTAATGAACCTATCAGATCCTGCACATTTAGTGTAGAAGTGCAACATGAGTACGTAAATCAGCGCGTACCCAGTAAGTATCTAGTCTAACCTCGAAGAGGTAGTGATGAGGGGTCGACATTGGCACTTACTAGAGGTCCAATAAATCAAATATAACAAAGTATATAAGTATGAAACATGGTAAGTAAACAATGAGTGCATATTGGGCAAATAATATAGTCTACAGCTGAACAATGAGCACAAAGTCCTAAATTATCGGATACTTCCTCAAATGGTATACGTAATGGTCATACCAAACCAATGGTCACATCTCAAGTCAGGAAACTCATGAGTACGCGGACTCCTTATCAAGAATTTCTCATGATTCAGCCGAGCCGAGCGGTGCAATCCCATAAGAGGTTTTATAAAATTGCCCAGGCGAACGAACCGAACTCATAAGAGTGTGATACATAATATTGTTGAGGCGAACGACCCGATACCATAAGAATATAATACGTGATACTGTCATGGCGGACGGCCAGATCCCATAAGAGGTTGTTACAATATCCTGCTGAGTCGAACGACCCGATCCCGTAAAATATGATACGTGATACTGTCGAGGCGAACAACTCGATCCCATAAGAGTGTGTTACAATATCCTGCCGAGGTGAACAGACCGATCCCATAAGAATATGATATGTAATACTATCGAGGCGAACAACCCGATCCCATACGAGTATGTTGCAATATCATGCCGAGGCGAACGACCTGATTCCATAAGAATATGATACGTGATACTACTGAGAAGAACGGCCAGATCCCATAAGAGTTTGAGGTTTTTACGGGTCTTTGACCCCACTCACGAATGTATGTGTGAGTTATGGAATTCAAGAAAAACATTCTGATGGATACGCACAATGCGGGAGAAATCCGTAAGAGAAGTACAATTTCTACGGCTAATCAAGTAACTCGTCAAATATCTAAAATAACAATTCCATTACTCTATGCGAGTCTAGTATCATGTCATAATGCAAATTAAAGTAATTAAACATGCAAGAATAGATCAAATAGTACAATTAAAGCATGCCGTGAATTTAAGTCTACCTAGACAAAATTAGGAATTCTAGCATACGTACGGATACTCGTCATCTCATATATGTGTAGCTCCCACAATATGTAGCATTTAATAAATATAACACCTACGGGGTAAATTCCCTCTCACAAGGTTAGACAGGAGACTTACCTCGCTTCGAAATTCGATAATCGGCTCCAACGCCTCTCTAACACCTCAAACCAATACCAAACGATCTGAAACTAGCCAAAGAACGTGCAAACCAATCACTACTAGAAATATATGGTTTTCCCACGGCAAAATCAGTGGGAAATTAGTTGGAAAATTGAGTTTTCACACTACATTCCCACATAAACGGATCATCCGAAAAGGCCTAGTCGGAAAATATTTCCCAGAGAAGTAGTGGGAAGTTTCCCACGGTTTTCCCAACGAAGATTTAATAGGGAAAATAATGAAGTTTCCCACCAACAATCTGTGGGAATTATTATTAGTAATTTTTATTATTTTAATATATTAGCCAGGGAAGTGGTGGGAAAAATGCATGTAATGAAAACAAAAGTATGAACTTTCCCATCGATATCAGTGGGAAGTCTGTGTGAAATTTATTTTTGTGCATAGTGTTATTTTTTATACTGCATCACCCGCCAAAATACAAAATACAACCACCACCAACAAGCCTAAATACTTAAACATTCACATATAAAATTCAGCATTGATTCTGATCCATTTCATAAATATCCAACCAAAACAGAAAATACAATAAATCAATAATGCAACTAAACATTCAAATAAAAAATTCAGCATTCAATCTTATCCAATTGAATGAACTCCTCCAATAATTGGTTGAATCTCTGCAAGTCCATATAATTCTCCTAGGATGTTTGGATTGACTTTCCTCGATCATCGGTTGGTTGGCTTTCAATGAACTCCTCCAACTATTGTTTGAAAGTATTCTGCAAAAACTTACAACTATTTTATGAAAGGATAATCTTTCAAGCTTCATAAAGCTAAATCGAATTCAAAATCTAGTAATAATCCTCTAAAATTAAAGTGAAAGGAGAAGACAAATTTAACCGAGTCTATGAACTCAGGACCCGAGAACCCAACTACACACACAAAAACACACACAAAAGATGAGTTTTTAGGCATGGAGGAGCCCTAAGTTTTCAGGCATTTAGGGTAAAATCAAAAAATGGATAAAGCAAGGGAGGGAGAGAGAGTGGGGGGGGGGATGCGTCACTTACCTTTGATTTTACATGAGTAAAATCTCCTTGGACAAGAATGAAGGATTTGCAAAAAAGAGAATGAGAGAGAAAGAGTGAAAAAAAAAGAATAAGGAATGTACTGTAATGGGAAAGACATTTCCAGTTTCCCACTGATTCACTGGGAATATTTGTGGGAATTGTCTTATTAATTTTTTTTGTGAAATTTTTTTAGGCTCGCGGGTTTTTTGGACCAAAAATTAAAATTCAAAATTTTGAATTTCCCACTACGTCTGTGAGAACATTAAAATAATTTTTATCTTTAAATTCCCACCGTTTCACAGGGAAGAGTTTAATAATTTTACGTAGTAATTTTTCTAATGATATTTCCCACTGATTCGGTGGGAAACAAATTGCACGCTTTTTTGTGCCAAATAATTTCCACCTATCGTCTGTGGGAACTTTTAAAAAAAAGGTAAAAGAAAAATCTTTGTCACGACCCAAAAACTAACCCGGTCGTGATGACGCCTATCGTGAAACTAAGCCATCCGACACAATTCCCGAATAAACCATTATTCTATAAAAGTCATTTTTATACCATTTATTAATCAATAATCGCATGATGTAAGTCTAAGTGAACATTACGGAATAAATACACAAGCCCGACATCGGGGTGTTACTAGTCATGAGCATCTACTACAGCTGTCTAACAACATCAAGACCAATATGGCCGGGATAATCACAAGAATACATTAAGGAAGAATAAGAAGGGAGAAAAACAGGGTTGCGATCGCCAGACAGCTACCTTGCTAACTCCGATGAACCTGCCACTGAGCTCAAAAATACCTGAATCTGCACACAAGGTGCAGGGAGTAATGTGAGTACGCCAGCTCAGTAAGTAATAAAAGTAAATAAAGTCTGAGCAGTAAGAAATCACGTAATCCACGTCATAACACCACGGCGGGTACAATAATTTTTACAAAACAGGATACAAATCAAATCATCTCGTTAAACCCAAATTTCAGTAAAATCCTTTGAAAGATAACTTTCTAATAGTTTCAATAAAGGTTCGATGTAGTTTATAGTATAAGTGATAAAAAATCATAATAGGCCCCTCGGGCAAAATAATTCATAAACAGCCCTTCTGGCAAACCTCTCGGTCATTCTTATACATCACATAACATGAAAATCTCAATGGAAATAACAAAACCAAATCAGTAATTTAATTTCCAAACATCTCGTAAAAATTCTAGTTTCAATGAAAGTTGTTCAAAATAGCTGTTTAACATTTTCGGTAGAGGCGTTGTATAAAGATGAGTGAAAACAGTAATTTCATAAAAAAAGCCCCTCAAGCAAGGCATCACTCGTATACATGTATATATAGCCCTCGGGCAATCCTCTCAGTCACTCATCACTCAACTCTTATCAATCAGTACTCACGCTTAATAGGTACCATATAATAACCGCTGCGGCGTGCAACCCGATCCATATATCGCTGCGGCGTGCAACCCGATCCATATATATAGTCAATTGCGCTAATTGGGGGTGTGTAGACACCAGGGGGGCTCCTACAGCCCAAGCGCTATATCGATATGGCGCGCAGCCCGATTCATATACATATATATATATATATATATATATATGTATGTATGTATGAATGTATGTATGTATGTATATCACTGCGGCGTGCAGCCTGAATCATAAATATATAATCTTCACAACCAGGCCCTCAGCTCTCTCTCAATCATCAATCTCATAATCAAGCCATCGGCCTCTCTCAATCATCAACCTCACAGTTAGGCCCTCGGCCTCTCTCAGCCATCAATCTCACAAGCCACTTAGACTATCAGTAAAACAGGGCGTTCAGCCCAAAATATCATTTATAGCATCAAAACTGGGTAAATAAGGCTGAGTTATGAAATCAGTAAAACACAACATGACTGAGTACAAATATTAAGTCAAAATAGTGAGGAAAAGTAGTAAAAAGCCTCTAAGGGTCCAAACAGTTGACACAAGGCCCAAATATGGCATTCAACTCAAAACATAATAATACTTTCCAAAACACAATAGTATCAAATAGTTTTCAATCAAATACGTGACTTAATAATCGTACGGGATGTACCAGGTGTTTCTCCCAAACGCACACGCAAGTATACATGGTCGACAAGTAATATAGTATTGTAAGTCCAGATATCGTACCCACAGGGACTTGTGATTAACTATCAACTAAATTAAACCAAACAATTAATATATTCAAGCGAATCCTTTAGTATGAATATTTTACTAAAATTAATCTAAAGTAACAAATTAAGAGATCAAAGAAAACAATGACAAGCTTAACGACGAATTCAATGTGGGTGAATATTCTAGAGTTATGGGTTAGCTAACAATCCTGTTGAGTTTTCCACTTAAATCAACTAATTAATTTATCTGGTTTATTGGTTGACAGGGTTAATATTGCTCGTAGCCTTCTCCTGAAGTACAACTCGCCTATTCAAGCTAACCCAATGCCTATATTCCTATGGAATTAGAATTAACAAGAATGCATTAATAATTCCTGTATAGTAACCAAGCAAGGCGATTAGGTATATTCCTATTCCTATCCTAACCGCAATTCTGCCCTCCCTAAGAGTTAAGATCTTGCTCTACCCAATCTTATATACAATCTAGAATTCTTTCTCCCGAGTTCAATCCTAGATTCGTAGATAGTATTCAATTGGTGATCAAGTAATTAAATAATTAAGCGCAAGATTGAATAAATAAACCAATATGATAAAATAATAAGAACAATCTAAGCTTGAAACTACAACATTCATGTAGCACCCAAAACTCTAGAACTAATAAGCTATGAAACTAAAAGAAGAGAAGAGAAAAAAACTAGTTAGAAGCCTCCTCCAAGCGTGGTTTGTCTTCCTCCACGTCTAAAGTGTGTCCCTAGGTCTAAGATGTGTCAAAAGTCTGTTAGATATCTTCAAAGTAACATTTTTCCATGTATATATACCAAGTAGGGTCGGGCCCAGACGAAAATACCTTCTCCTGCGTGAAATAGGACTCTGGCTCTATAAATTTTGTACAGTGTGCGGCGCGGCTAATGGAAATTATCAGCAGCCTCAACTTTTCGCATCAGGCAGCATTTTACACTGTTGCGCCGTGCCTTGCAGCAGCCCATACGGCACGGTAGTGTAATTTTCTCAGAATGAACTTATTTCGTCCTCTTTTAACATCCGAATTTGGTACACGACCTCCGAACACGATCCTGACTTAATGTCTTGGGATTTTACTCAGACTTCAAAGCTCCAAATCACTTGAATTCATTCCATAATGCTTACATAGATCGGAATCACTCCTACAAGGCATAAAACACATATTTAGTGCAAAACACTAGCGATTAAAGCTCAAACTCAACTAAAGTGCTGTAAATTAGAGCGTAATAAGCGACTAAAATACGCAATTATAACCTATCATCAACACCCCACACTTAAACCATTGCTCGTCCTCGAACAATCAAACTACACTTTATATAGACACAACCTTTTTAAGCAATTCTCCTAATTCATCACACCAAGAATATTTAAAATAGACTAAGCACAAGACTGTAACATCTTAACCTCAAGATTTGACTCACAAGTACCACGCTTTATTACAACTCACTCACTTACTCTAACATCGAGGTCAATGACATCACCTTTCCTTCATGAATCAAGTGCCCTCACACAACAAAAGAGAGTAGTTCCACACACTAAAATTTAAGAACAATTAGGAACTCAAGATAGAAAGAATTCACTCACTCTCAGAAATAACATTCATATGTGTAACGACCCGACCGGTCGTTTTGAGCTCCGACGCGTCATTCAGCAGTTTGAGGCTATGAGCGGCTTCATCTCAGGTATATTGACTTGTGTTTATGGTCAGAATTAAAATTCAGGAAGTTTGGAGTCAAATCTAAATGGAAATTCTCATTTTGAAAGCTTAAAATTTAAGAAATGAACTAGGATTAGAATTTTGAGTAAACGACCTCGGAATTGGGATCCGAAGGTTCTAGCAGGTTCGTATGATGATTTCGGACTTGGGCGTATGCCCGGATCGGGTTTTGGATAACCCGGGAGCGTTTTGGCGCCTATTGTGGAAGATAGCATTTTAGAAGAAATTGCATCAGTTTGGCTTAAAATGCATTTCAGTGTTATTGATGCCCGTTTGGAATTCCGAGACTATGAGTAGCTCCGTATGGTGATTCTGGATTTGGGAGCGTGATCGGAAATGAATTCGGAGGTCCGTAGGTCATTTTGGAGCCGTTTGGCTAAATATAGAAATTTGAAGGTTTTTGAGAAAATTCGACCGGAAGTGGAAATTTTGATATCGGGGTCGGAATGCGATTCCGAAAGTTGGGGCAAGTCCGTAATGTCGAATGTGACTTGTGTGCAAAATTTGAAGTCATTCCTGAATGATTTTGGTAAGGTTTGAGACACTTAGTCTCTTTTAAGGAAGCTTAAGTTGGAAAAGTCAACCGGATATTGACTTATGTGTTAGAGCGCTCGAAATGTGAATTTTATGGTTCGGATAGCTTTGTTAGGTGATTTGGGACTTAGGAGTGTGTCCGAAATATTTTTGTGATGACCGGTGTAGAATTAAGCTTGAATCGGCAAAGTTAGTATTTTGGCGAATTCCGGTTGATAGGTAAGATTTTGATCCGAGGCTCGGAATGGAATTCTGAGAGTTGATGTAGCTTCGTTATGTCATTTTGGACTTGTATGCAAAATTTGAGATCATTCAAACTAGTTTTGGCGTGTTTCGACATCGGATGTGAAAATTTGAAGTTTCAAAGTTCATAGGCTTGAATCCGTGGTGAATTTAGTATTTTCGCATTGTTTTTGGTTATTCGAAGGAACAACTAAGTTTGTGTCATATTATGGGACTTGTTAGTAAACTTTGTTGGGATCCCATGAGGCTCGGACAAATTTTGGAAGAGTTTTTGGAAGATTTTTACCGTTTTGAGCATAAATGTAATGATCTAAAGGTTCATTTTTAGTTTTAGAGATCCAAATTTGATTCTGAGACTTCTAGAATTTTGATAATGAATTATAGGACTGATCTGGAAATTTTGGTCTAATTTATTCAAGTCGCGATTAGGTTTTTGACGAGAAACATGAGTAATTGTTTAACGAGCGAAATGGATATCGCACTGGGAAAATGAGCTCCGAATTGAGTTTCGATTGAAGGGTTGTGTTCGTATTATTATTTGTGACTCATAGGAACAAGAATCGTCTAATTCCGAGTTTGTATGATGGAGTTAGAGCCATTTTAGTGAAAAATGGCTGTGCTGCAATTTAAATTGGCTGCTGGTGCATTTTTTTTGCAGCAGTGAACAGTAACCCTCACGTGAACAGTACCGCGCAGGTGAACAGGGATTGCGAAAAATGTGGGCAGTGAGTTTATATCCGATTTTGGGTCATTTTTCCACCATTTTCAGTCATTTTGAGAGCTTTTGGACGGGGATTGAAGGGAGTTTCAACTGAGATCGATTGGAGGTAAGTTTTATGAGTTAAATACATGATTTTATTGAAGAATCATCCTTGAAATCCATGAAAACATAGCCAAATTATAAGAAATTAGGGCTTGAGATTGAAATTCTAAAATGAAGATTTGAGGGGTCATTTGAACTCCGATTTTGGTAAATTTTATATGTACGGACTCGTGGCGAGACGAGGAATCCGGTGATGTGACTTTCGTAATTTTTCGAGAAGTGGGCCCGGGGCTCGGGTTTTGCAAATTTCGTGATTTTCGATATTTTTCGAGTCTTTTCGATTGAGTTATATTCCCTTAGCCTATTGTAATATATTCCTTGTGGTTTTGGCAAGATTCGACGCGCGAGGAGGTCGATTCGAAAGGAAAGGGCATCGCGGAGTAGACTTATGGCCATCTTGAGGTGAGTAATAGATGTAAATGATGTTCTAAGGGTTTGAAACCCCGGACTTTCACATCGTAACGCTATATTGAGGTGTGACACACACTCCATGGCGAGTGCGGGGTCGGATACTATTGGGGATTGTGACTTGGTCCATCCCGTGTGATGTTTATACTATACTGGTGATTGATACACATACTTCATTGATATTACGGGGCTTGATGCCATGTTTGGGGCCTTGTGCCGATTTGTAAAATCCTTCGAGGATTGATATTACTGCTTAGCATGATTTGCATATCATTTAATTTCAGTCCAAGGTTTTAAATGTTGTTTTGCAAACTCAGCCATAATTCTAAGTGTTGAAAACTTAAATGATATTTTTAAATGTATTCCGGGCTGGGAACTTCTGTTTTGTAAATGCCCAAGGGGCTTATTATATTATTTTCTGGACTGATTATAAAGTGACTTGAAACAGTGGTAACAATGACACTGTGTGATATACTTGAAACAGTGGTAACAATGACACTGTGTGATATACTTGAAATAGTGGTAACAATGACACTGGATGATATACTTGAACAGTGGTAACAATGGCACTGTATGATATAAATTGGTCAGGTAACAATGGCTGACCGGTCAGGTAACAATGACTGACCAAGATATTGCGCTTGGGCTGTAGGAGCCCCTCCGGAGTCTGTACACACCCCCAGTGAGCGCCGTCGACGATAAATAAATATGGATGGCTCGGGCTGCACGCCGCAGTGGGTACTGGAATGTACCATCATATGCATTGCATTGCATTCATGTATTTGTATTTATACTGGTGTTTAGCTGCTCAGTTCCATATGTTGTTGTATATTCGGATTGTAGCTTACTTTGTGTATTTACTGGATTTTCTTATCTTCGGACTGTAGTTACTTTTATTACTCACTGGGTCGGAGTACTCACTTTACTCCCTGCACCTTGTGTGCAGATCCAGGGCAGTCTCAGGCTCAGTAGATCCAGTTGATCAGCAGATCCAGCCTCTGGGAGTATCGAGGTAGCTGCACGGCGTTCGCAGCCATTGATCTTCTCCCTCCTATCCTATCTCTTTATTTCCGCATTATCGGACTTTGGATATACCGTGTATTAGGATGATATTCTGTATTCTAGAGGCTCAGATTCGTGACACCGGGTCCTAGTGAGATTATATTGTGTATTTTGTTAAAATCTTCAGTACTTTAATCTTGCTTAATTGATATTTCTTTCCGCTATTTTTGATAAATTGGGTTAAGTGTTGAATAATGGTCGAGCTTGCCTAGTAGTGTGCTGGGCGCCATCACGACCAGGATTTGGGTCGTGACAAGTTGGTATCAGAGCCTAGGTTACTTGGTCTCGCGAGTCATGAGCCAGTTTAGTAGAGTCTCATGGATCGGTACGGAGACGTCTGTACTTATCCTCGAGAGGCTGCCGAACCTTTAGGAAAACTTCACATTCTTGAATTCTTATCGTGCGTCCTTGATTCAGCTTGAAAAGAAACTTTTGAAATTCCTTCCGCGTGATCGTATGCACCAACGGGCGCTCGGTATCAGATGTGTCTCGATGGCTTTTGATTCCCCGATCGAGGGGCGAGGTGTAATCTCTGTGAGTTTGAAGTTAGACTAGTCTGGAGGACTTGAGGCCAAATCTTTGCCAATGGCTTGAGTACCGAGGTGCTGATTTTGTGAGCAAGTGTTTTGAACTCATATGTTCATTATTGTCCTTGTTAGCCGGAATGGCGGTTGGATATCCACGTGATGAGTATGTTAGTGTTGCGAGGTGTATTTGTACGACTTGGTAGTGGCGAAGAAGCCTACTGGATAGTAGATGAACTGTTAAGTGATTCGTTTCTTATTGTGATTTGTTGAGTAGCCCGAGTTATGGGCGCGTGAAGAATATTTTTCGTGTCTCCTAGTTAGATAAGTCTGGGAGCTGAGATCGCTTCCGTAAATGTATTATGACGAAATCGTTGAGTCAAGGAGACCACCTTGAAGGTCGAAAATATTAAAGGAAGAATATGTTCCTACTTGGTTGAATAGCCCAATAATGGAGGGTTGAAGGGTATTTTCTATGTGTTATGATTCAAATAGGTGCAACACATGTCCATGTATCAATTTAGATTTATGTAATTGATATGCATTGTGATGCTTTGTCAAGTTGTGGATGTGTTGTTAGGATGGTTTGGTGATTCTCTGGCAGGTGGATAGGACCAATTACAAAGGAGGCTCTGTCAAAATTTTTGAAAAATTTATGACTTAAAAAAAATTGGTCGCCTAGAGAGTGGGCTTAACTGTTGTGTGAGTAAATGTAAGAATTGCAGAAGAGTTAAAATTCCAGATGATTCGTGTTTCCACGAGCTTATGATGGAGTGAGTTTAATCTCACCATGATATTACGACAGCAATAGAGTATATGTGTTGTGATCTATGGCTTCGAGCCAAGTTGGGGAGCTTGCTGTTGATTAGCTGATTGCACGGTTTATTACCTGCGTGAATTCTGGTTATTGGCGTATTGGTGGGTTATTGCAGCTACGGAAAAGGACCATGAGTGGTAATTTGAGTAAATGAATTGTTGGATGCATGCTATGGTTAGCCTTATTGGCTCATGTTCAGACTTGAGGGAAGATTCATGATTTATGCCTCGTATAGGTGCAGGCTTCGAGGGAAGTGATCCCTCTAGGTGCTTTATCGAGAGGGTATTCATATGTTATAAAATTCAGTAGAGTTGGTTGCATTCGGGGCCAAGTCAGAGCTGGGTGGCTCTCAATAGCGGTCCTAGTTAATTCAAGAGGTAAAGTGTGGTGCCTAATGATTTTGAGTCTATAAGTACGGTTAAGAGTCAAGCTTTTGAAGCAGCTTATGAAGAAAGGCACAGAATGTTCTATGATGTTTTGACTTGCGGTGTAGCATTTGAGAGACATGAAATGGTCATGGTATTTGAGACAGCATGGTCTCGTGATTTAAGGTCACTCGGGGTGAGTTTGGTTGAAATAAGTTAGGTGTTAAAGGGAGATATTATTATTTCTAAGGCAATCAAGGATAAATTGGAAGGAAGTAGATTGATTAGCCATAGTTGAGTTGGTATACTGGTGTCAGTGATCGGTTCGTTCAGCGTGATCGAGTTATGCATGTGAGGCTTGTCGGCCGCAGTGATTGATGTTATTCTGAAGCATTCTTTTGTTAGGGCCTATTATGAGTAGGCGGATCCCAGAAAGTGTTATGGTGGCTTGGACAACTACTTAGAGATTGGCATATTCGACGATTATGAGGATTCGCCTGTATGCTGCTATAGTTCTCCTGAAGTGAGTTAAATGGAAAGTCTTATGTGATGAAGTATTAGCCTATCGGCGGTTCCAGAGTTGTGATGGAAATCGCGTCTATCGTATATTGGCACGTGAGGTGCAGTGAGTGGTATGGAATTTGAAGTAAGGACCAAGGTTGCAGTTTGGTCAATGACTGTGATGTCACGATCTCGGATGAGCAGTATATGAGTTTCAGTGTTTTGAGTAAGATGGGTATTGACGTCAGTATCACCTGAGGTCGGTGTTCTGTGAGAAAGGCTTTGCATCCTGGTTAGGGATTCTTGATCGCTTTTCAGCGTTAGTGCAGCCGGTGGTTTGGATGTGCAGACCCGTTAATTATTTCGGAAGATGGTGGGAGCTTGTCCCACAGGAATATTGTATAAGTGTGACATGTAGTCACTTGATTAATTAGAAATTTAAACCAAGTATGAGGATTTTGGTAATATCATCCATTTGAGAATTTATGCCTGGAGGGCACTCTATTTATTGGGTTATGGACCTGTGAAAGATTATTGGCCTAGCTTGGCACGATCAGGATCGACTTGAGGTCGGTGGATAGATTTAAATGTGGAAGTTAGCCTTACGTCAGGCCAGTTATGTTTATTTCAGCAATGCACTCTTTATGGAAGGATAGTCGCGGTCTTATTTCGTGGTCAGTTAATTCATGTAAAGATATATTGCACCGTATGAGTTGTGAGACGGCTTGGTAAATTCCTTATGTGTTGAGGTTCCGCTCAGCGGTGATGTTATATGAGCAGGATGAGACTTAGATCATGTATCGCACCTCAGTTGTGCTTGAGTTTGTAGCCTATAGCGCTATATGTTTCCTTGGGAATGATATTATGCACCTTAGTGTGTTTATGACCGATATTCGGTATTTTGATGTGATGAGCTATTCAGCTCGACGTATATCTCCTTATGTGAGTTCTATATGTGGATCGGGTGGCACACCGCCATGGGTATGTTATTTGGATCGGGTTGCACGCCGCAACAGTGTGATGTTCAGTTCAGTGCCCATATTTGCTTTTGTGTGTTCTGTTTCCCTGTTTTCTGAGGAAGTCTATGTTAGTGTGCGAGTTGAGTAGTTCCTTCTAGAGTTCGCCTTCCTTTTGTATCGCGTTCGAATTGATAGCATACTGGCACATTGTGGCGTCTTGTGGGATTTTTGATTATGTCTGAGGTGGCTTATTGCCTGAGCAGTTCGTACTGGGTGAGACGAGGTTACTAGATTTGGGGTCAGTGCAAACTGATTATATGAAGTATATTATAGAGCAAAGATCATTCTTTGGTTTGGGACAAGGTAATGGAACTTGTCAGGAGTGTAGATCCAATGAATTGTTGATTCAGCAGTTGGTTGTGAATTTCGGCACATCTCTTCAGTCGTATCGGTGTTGGAAAAAAAAACTAAAACTAGAGCAAGACCTGTATAGATCATGAGATGCAATGGGAGCATCAGATTCGTGGAATTTCGACTATTATGTTTAAAGAATGTTATTGTGGTTCTATGAGTAAAGTGATGCAAAGTGTGAATTCAGCAAAGTTATGCAGTCATGTTTGGGTACAGCGTGTGGAGATTGATATGGTGGTCGTATGATGGAAACAGGCTTGGCAGGGAAATTCAGGATGTTGGAATTGGGCCTAATGGCTTATTTGCTTGAATAAATAAGTATATCTACAGAATTATCGAGCTAATGTGCTCAACGGAGTAGTGGTAGCATGGGAAGGTGCATGATGTGTTAAACAAGTGATTTCAGACTACTTCAGTGTAGTTCTCAGCACGTTCGAGGACGAACGTATGTTTAAGTGGGGGAGATTGTAATGACCCGACCGGTCGTTTTGAGCTCTGGCGCGTCATTCAGCAGTTTGAGGCTATGAGCGGCTTCATCTCAGGTATATTGACTTGTGTGTATGGTCAGAATTAAAATTCAGGAAGTTTGGAGTCAAATCTAAATGGAAATTCTCATTTTGAAAGCTTAAAATTTAAGAAATGAACTAGGATTAGAATTTTGAGTAAACGACCTCAGAATTAGGATCCGAAGGTTCCAGCAGGTTCGTATGATGATTTCGGACTTGGGCGTATGCCCGTATCGGGTTTTGGATAACCCGGGAGCGTTTTGGCGCCTATTGTGGAAGATAGCATTTTAGAAGAAATTGCATCAGTTTGGCTTAAAATGCATTTCAGTATTATTGACGTCCGTTTGGAATTCCGAGACTATGAGTAGCTCTGTATGGTGATTCTGGATTTGGGAGCGCGATCGGAAGTGAATTCGGAGGTCCGTAGGTCATTTTGGAGTCGTTTGACTAAATATAGAAATTTGAAGGTTTTTGAGAAAATTCGACCGGAAGTGGAAATTTTGATATCGGGGTCGGAATGCGATTCCGAAAGTTGGGGCAAGTCCGTAATGTCGAATGTGACTTGTGTGCAAAATTTGAAGTCATTCCTGAATGATTTTGGTAAGGTTTGAGACACTTAGTCTCTTTTAAGGAAGCTTAAGTTGGAAAAGTCAACCGGATATTGACTTATGTGTTAGAGCACTCGAAATGTGAATTTTATGGTTTGGATAGCTTTGTTAGGTGATTTGGGACTTAGGAGTGTGGCCGGAATATTTTTGTGATGACCGGTGTAGAATTAAGCTTGAATCGGTAAAGTTAGTATTTTGGCGAATTCCGGTTGATAGGTAAGATTTTGATCCGAGACTCAGAATGGAATTCCGAGAGTAGTTGTAGCTTCGTTATGTCATTTTGGACTTGTCTGCAAAATTTGAGATCATTCAAACTAGTTTTGACGTGTTTCGACATCGGATGTGAAAATTTGAAGTTTCAAAGTTCATAGGCTTGAATCCGTGGTGAATTTAGTATTTTTGCATTGTTTTTGGTGATTCGAAGGAACAACTAAGTTTGTGTCATATTATGGGACTTGTTAGTATACTTTGTTGGGATCCCATGAGGCTCGGACAAATTTTGGAAGAGTTTTTGGAAGATTTTTGCCATTTTGAGCATAAATGTAATGATCTAAAGGTTAATTTTTAGTTCTAGAGATCCAAATTTGATTCCGAGACTTCCAAAATTTTGATAATGAATTATAGGACTGATCTGGAAATTTTGGTCTAATTTCATCAATTCGCGATTAGGTTTTTGACGCGAAATATGAGTAATTGCTTAACGAGCAAAATGGATATCGCACTAGGCAAATGAGCTCCGAATTGAGTTTCGATTGAAGGGTTGTGTTCGTATTATTATTTGTGACTCATAGGAATAAGAATCGTCTAATTTCGAGTTCGTATGATGGCGTTAGAGCCATTTTAGTGAAAAATGGCTGTGCTGCAATTTAAATTGGCTGCTGGTGCATTTTTTTAGTAGCAGTGAACAGTAACCCCCACGTGAACAGTACCGCGCGGGTGAACAGGGATTGCGAAAAATCTGGGCAGTGAGTTTATATCCGATTTTGGGTCATTTTTCCACCATTTTCAGTCATTTTGAGAGCTTTTGGACGGGGATTGAAGGGAGTTTCAACTGAGATCGATTGGAGGTAAGTTTTATGAGTTAAATACATGATTTTATTGAAGAATCATCCTTGAAATCCATGAAAACATAGCCAAATTATAAGAAATTAGGGCTTGAGATTGAAATTCTAAAATGAAGATTTGAGGGGTCATTTGAACTCCGATTTTGGTAAATTTTATATGTACGGACTCGCGGCGAGACGAGGAATCCGGTGATGTAACTTTCGTAATTTTTCGAGAAGTGGGCCCCGGGCTCGGGTTTTGCAAATTTCGTGATTTTCGATATTTTTCGAGTCTTTTCGATTGAGTTATATTCCCTTAGCCTATTGTAATATATTCCTTGTGGTTTTGGCAAGATTCGACGCGCGAGGAGGTCGATTCGAAAGGAAAGGGCATCGCGGAGTAGACTTTTGGCCATCTTGAGGTGAGTAATAGATGTAAATGTTGTTCTGAGGGTTTGAAACCCCGGACTTTCACATCGTAACGCTATATTGAGGCATGACACGCACTCCATGGCGAGTGTGGGGTCGGATACTATTGGGGATTGTGACTTGGTCCATCTCGTGTGATGTTTATACTATACTGGTGATTGATACACATACTTCATTGATATTACGGGGCTTGATGCAATGTTTTGGGCCTTGTGCCAATTTGTAAAATCCTTCGAGGATTGATATTACTGCTTAACATGATTTGCATATCATTTAATTTCAGTCCAAGGTTTTAAATGTTGTTTTGCAAACTCAGCCATAATTCTAAGTGTTGAAAACTTAAATGATATTTTTAAATGTATTCCGGGCTGGGAACTTCTGTTTTGTAAATGCCCAAGGGGCTTATTATATTATTTTCTGGACTGATTATAAAGTGACTTGAAACAGTGGTAACAATGACACTGTGTGATATACTTGAAACAGTGGTAACAATGACACTGTGTGATATACTTGAAACAGTGGTAACAATGACACTGTGTGATATACTTGAAATAGTGGTAACAATGACACTGGATGATATACTTGAACAGTGGTAACAATGGCACTGTATGATATAAATTGGTCAGGTAACAATGGCTGACCGGTCAGGTAACAATGACTGACCAAGATATTGCGCTTGGGCTGTAGGAGCCCCTCCGGAGTCTGTACACACCCCCAGTGAGCGCCGTCGACGATAAATAAATATGGATGGCTCGGGCTGCACGCCGCAGTGGGTACTGGAATGTACCATCATATGCATTGCATTGCATTCATGTATTTGTATTTATACTGGTGTTTAGCTGCTCAGTTCCATATGTTGCTGTATATTCGGATTGTAGCTTACTTTGTGTATTTACTGGATTTTCTTATCTTCGGACTGTAGTTACTTTTATTACTCACTGGGTCGGAGTACTCACTTTACTCCCTGCACCTTGTGTGCAGATCCAGGGCAGTCTCAGGCTTAGTAGATCCAGTTGATCAGCAGATCCAGCCTCTGGGAGTATCGAGGTAGCTGCACGGCATTCGCAGCCATTGATCTTCTCCCTCCTATCCTATCTCTTTATTTCCGCATTATCAGACTTTAGATATACCATGTATTAGGATGATATTCTGTATTCTAGAGGCTCAGATTCGTGACACCGGGTCCTAGTGAGATTATATTGTGTATTTTGTTAAATTCTTCAGTACTTTAATCTTGCTTAATTGATATTTCTTTCCGCTATTTTTGATAAATTGGGTTAAGTGTTGAATAATGGTCGGGCTTTCCTAGTAGTGTGTTGGGTGCCATCACGACCGGGATTTGGGTCGTGACAATATGCCACAAAAGATGCACCATAGGCTTGCCCGTAGTGTATTACTCTACTAATCGAGCTCATTCATTCTAGGATCAAGTAGGACTTTATTTGGCTGTAATGTAGGCTGCGGGACGGGTATGATACAATTAGATATAAGAGTGACTATACCTCCCTAAGCACTTTAATACATACACTTTAACGTTGAAAACCCCACACTTATGTGAAACCATAACTCCACCTTCACATCAATGTACATTAACTCCATACTTCTTTAAGCACAATTACATCAACAGTCACCTCTATCAGCAATACAACTAATTTTTTTCCTTTTCAATTCATGTGGCTCTTACTTTTTCAAAACAGTGCACCTTTCTCCTTATTTCATTAGTTCCACTCAAAAGCCATCCCAACCATCCCACACTTTAAATTTTTACAAAGTTCATAACAATTCAAGTGCTCATGAGAGGTGAAAAGGTTCAAATAGATGGTTAATTCAAACAAATGGGTAAAACTTGTAATGTGGTTTCCAAAAAAAAGAATTATAGGCTCAAATGGGTTAACTATGATACATAACAATTAGGCGGGTAATATATTTATATGGCTCAACAAAGAAACGCCTATATCACTTCCAGGATTGAACAAAACTACTATTTCGTTTTGCAAACACACGGGGCAAGTTCTAGACATCAAATGCAATGCATAGAATAATAAAAAATCTTACACACACATGACACATAACTCACTCAGGATTGGACTCATCAAGACACTCTAGTCAAAGAAGTTAAGCAAAGTTAAGATCGTACAATTTAAGGTACTTATATAATAGTCAAAAACTGAGCTTAAGCATCACAACAAAAGTACTCAATATTCTCAAGGCATGACAAAGTTAAAAAATATTGCTTCAATTTCAATCATAACACAATGGCTTCTCTCCTAAAAAAATAAAACTACCTACACCCGGTTCAAACAAAACCCTTGAAAAAGAACCGCGGCACAAAGAAAAACCAAGGGGGAATTCCTACACTACCTACAAAGAAATTTTTTTTGTCCTTTTTCTTTAGACTTAAATCCCTCAAGAAAACTGTCTAGGAAATCCATCGTCGGGAAAAGTCCAATTTTTTTGTTTTTTTGACAAAAACTCCTGCTACAATTAAGCTAAAATAGCACAGAAAATCACCCAAACAATCTCCTCACCCCACACTTAAAATTGTGTAATGTCCTCAATGCACACTATAAATAACAAGAGGGTAAAAGAGACTCCCTGGTAGGCCAAAGGCCGAAGTATTAGCAGCTCACAGGATACTCAGACTTCTCCCACGTATGATTCCTTGTGCGGGTACCTCACACTTAGTTTCAAACACCTGCTCTCTTTTGCACATGCCTATTGGCTTTGCCTCCTGCTTCTACTCCTACAAAATACAAAACTAATATTACCAAAAAAATCAACACAATAAAAGAAAAAAATTAATAAAAGAAAAAGAAAAAAATAGAATTGGGTTGCCTCCCAACAAGCGCTTGATTTAACGTCGCGGCACGACGCCATCACTTTCACCACTTTTTCTTCCACTTTGAGGATATGAATTGTGCCCCCAATTTTGCATCAATTTTTCTGTCACGTTCATGAGGCGGTGGTGTGAAAATAAAGGAACCAAGCAATAGATATCGCATCTTGCACTTCTTGGCTTTTAAGTGAGGGATGTTGTTTTGTCTTTTTGGTATCGCAAATTTCAGAATATAAACACTTTGTTCCTCATGTATTGTCTCCTCCATATGCTCGAATGGATCAATTCCCATGTCACCAACCAAACACAATGTTGAAAAGTGTTTAGAATGAGGTCCAATACGCTCCAACTCCAAAATTGCATTATTTTTGACATCCTCAATTTTGCACTCTTCGTCAACCTTGGCATCATTAATAATATTTTGGTCGGATAGTTGGAATTCCTCTTTTCGCTCCTCAAGCTGGCCAGTATCCACAAAAATTGGTTGTAGGGCATCAGACGCCTCAACCTTTTTATTCAATTGATCATGAATGTCATGGATATCTAAGCCAAATTGGTCTATTTCTTGCCTGAGCTCAGTTCTTCCTTCTGTCAGTTGTTCTGTCATATTTGAAAGACCATCACGGAGAAACTCATGAGATTTTATCAGTTGAGCTTGTTCCTCAAACCAAGATTGGCTCACTATATCTGTTTCTTCAAAATAATCTTCTTGTGGGAACTCGCTCTCTTCATCGAATTGATGTTCTTTTTGGAAATTGGCTATTAATTCATCAATTCTAGCCTGGAGTCTTTTGATCGTTAAAGCATCAAGACTTTATTGCTCGACTATTTGCATCATCATGTCCATAATACGAGCCATGCTTTTCATATCCTCCACTTCATTGCTCCTATTAAACTCATAAACATTATTAGAAACATTATAATAAGAACTCTGAGAAGGATAATAAGAATTAGGACAACCATCCCAATGGCACACCTTGACCACCACACATATTACAAATATTTCATTCATAAGATTGAGATTCACAATTTTGCCATAAGTGTGGTCCTCCACAATATGGACAATGATCACCATAAAAAGAATAACTAATATTCGACCAATTATCATTCCAAGATGTCATAACAATAAAGATAATAAAATATTAAACTAAGATAAAAATAAAAAGAAACTTGAATAGAAAAAAAGTAAAAATCTAACCTAGTAGACTAGTTAATTTCTAAGTCCCCGACAACGGCGCCAAAAACTTACTGCTCCCAAATGCACACGCAAGTATACATGGTCGACAAGTAATATAGGATTGTAAGTTCAGATATCGTACCCACAGGGACTTGTAATTAACTATCAACTAAATTAAACCAAACAATATCTATTCAAGTGAATCCTAAAGTATGAATATTTTACTAAAATTAATCTAAAGTAGCAAATTAAGAGATCATAGAAAACAACGACAAGCTTAATTGAGAATTCAATGTGGGTGAATATTCTAGAGCTATGGGTTAGCTAACAATCCCGTTGAGTTTTCCACTTAAATCGTTTAATTAATTTATCTGGTTTATTGGTTGACAGGGTTAATATTGCTCGTAGCCTTCCGAAATTCTATTCCGACCCCTATACCAAAATCTCCCCTATCAACCGGAAAACGCCAAAATTTTAATTTCATCAATTCAAGCCTAAATCTACTCCGGACCTCCAAAACACATTCCGATCATGCTCCTCCAAAATCACCTAACAGAGCTAAACAAATCATAAAAATCCAAATCCGAGATCGAATACTAAAAAGTCAAAACTTTCAAAATTAAAGCTTCAAACTAAGAACTATTCTTCCATTCTGATTATCCTGAAAACCAAAACCGACGATTTACATAAGTCATAATACATCACACGGGGCTAGTCATGCCCGAGAACTGGCGAGCGAAATGAAAAATCTCAAAACGACGATCGGGTCGTTACATCCTCCCCCACTTAAACATACGTACGTCATCAAACGTGCCCAGAGTTGTTCCGAAAGCCATCAAATCGCTGTGTAACCTTACCATGCACATACCTGGGGCTGATCCCACGTCACCCTATCTCACATAGGCCCGATAACACAATGTAACTGAAATTTCACAATCCAACCTAGCCTATAAAACTTAGAACAACATTTTCCACTTTTAAAATCATCTACCAAATCAGAGTCTCACATCTATACTCTGAGTAAGATATACCTTAGTCTCACATGTAATTACATGATATACCACATAACTCAAACACTCATAGCTATAATATTCTAATCATAGCAGTTGCTCAAAACAATCGAATATCAATAATAAACCTCTTATCAAATAAAGCCTCATTCCAACACTTCTGTATACTGCCAATGATGAATGAAACACGCAGAAAGTCATAACTATTCCTCAGATCAACCATTCATGAAGCTCCCTCTCCTTTGGCATGGACCATAGTAAATTTCTAAGTCGAATCTCGATATTATCCTTCCAACATGCTAAAATCGAATCCTATAGTATTCATTCTAGATCCCAACGACCTCATTTCATCTAATACGGCTACTCTAGTGACATGACACATCGATACAATCTCAAGCCACAACACGTGCAACCTGTGCACCAATAAGCAACAGTCCAAATATACTCAAATAATGGAAAGTGACTCAAATGAGAGAGTTGTACCGCAAGCTCACTGGTACCACCATCACACAATGCTGAGAACCTATCATACATCGTAGAACCAGAACACACGAATCTAACTTGAAGGATCATACCTCCACATAACTTCTCTAAAATGCATGACCCTATCCAAACACTAGTCCACATGAAACATCTCGAGCCACCACGCTCAAAGTCAACAACCACGCGCAATTTGATGTCTAGTACCAACAATGAATCACTATAACCATGGAGAGCAAACGACGCAAGGTCATACCAGTCCGAGAGAACATATCCAATGCGCAGTCAATCATGCAACACCTAAATACCCGTCTCACTGAAATTCTGCTATAAAGCCCAAACGAAATCGCACCATGCGTGCATATAACCAACAAATCGCAACTTCTCGTAACACAGATGACTAACTCATAGATCACTCCAGAACACGAATAAGCTCAACAACAATAAAATAGCACATCTCTTAATAATAGCAGTTCGGAGTCAACCAATCCGACTCAATGTAGAACACACATGCATATTGGCCTACCAATGAACCCCTTATCAACGAGTTCCTGAAGTTGCTCCTTTAACTCCTTTAACTCCGCCAGTGCCATACGATACGGTGCCCGACACCAAATCAATACTGAAATCAACAACCCTATCCAACGACACATCCGGCAGCAGGAAACACATCCGGAAAATCCCTCACCACCAGAACTGAATCAATGGTAGGAGTCTCTGCATTGACATCCATCACAAAGGCCAAATAAGAAAGACGACCCTTCACAACCATCCGCTGGGTCTTCAAAAATGAAACCACCCTACTAGGAACATAATCCGTCGAACCTCGCCACTCAATTTGTGGCATTCCCGGTATAGCCAACGTTGCCATCCTAGTGCAACAACCCAGAAAAAACATGATGCAGAGACAACCAGTCCATACCCAATATCACACCAAAATCTAGCAAACTAAGCAATAAGGATCTACTTGGGTCTCCAAACCTCCAATAGGACATACGAATCACCATTTTTTATCCCAGCTACACTGCCGGAAAATCTAACACACATCTGATTCTCGATCATTCCATGATGGGTACTCCTATAATTCTTCTGTGCTACTAAGTGAACTTGAATATCAGTCGTCGATCTAACAAGAGAGTGCTGCCATACCAATGAAGTATCCATAACTCAACACATCGCCCTTTCTGAAATGTATTCCCTCATCAAGCCACACCAATTAGTGATCTCATTTGTTTAGTCATCTGAAACTGTCCATGCTGCCTAAGAATTTATAACCTTCCTTCCAAAACTGAATCGTAACCTTACACATGCAATATCAACCCTACACAACATATCGCATATACCATGCCATCTTATGTCAAATATGAGGATTTCATAATCCCTTCCAAGCCACAAGCTACCATGTACTTAACTAGCCAAGACTTTCCATTTGATCCCATCTAGGAGAAATCCACTATACCTCTCATGCTACTCACACCAGTAGAAAATATACATCTCTAACCGTGGTAGAAACCATCAAGAACTCTCTGAATTCCATTTGCACAAAATCGAACCATTAGGACTGACTCTTCTAACTCAACCAAGCTACACAAGCCATCAAAACCTAAGAGCAATACCATGAAACACCTGTAGAAACCCATCGCTTCATAAGCACCCAAGAACCGATCATATCCATTACCATGTCAATCCAGCCTACTACCAAGTTGTACCATTTATCCCAAGTTCCTTCTGAATTACCTTCAATTGATATGTTTCCTTATTAGTACACCACTACTCTTAACTAAAACTTGCCCCACGAATTTTAACATAAAACCACACCGCCCTAAGGCTTATAAACCATTGTATTCTTCCGAAGCACCCCCAAAAGTACCACAATCGAGATACCTGCTTTGAAGAGACCTTCTCTGAATCTAAAGCCATTACCATTTGCCTTCCTAATACTGGTATGTAGAATCTATAGTGATGCAGAAATGCCATAAGTCTTGTCATCCTCCAATGTAAACCTCGGTTTCTAGCCAAATACACACCTGAAATCCCAATTATTACATGTAAGATCTTCAACCATTAGAACCATTCTCGAGAGTCATCCACTCTGCTTAAACCTCAATTAGACTGATCAAACGGACTGAACGACCTTTTCTCCATTAGCACTCCAACATCGCAAAAAGTAACCCCATCGTAATGCAACCAAATAAATTCCTGCTCCATGTACATTACATTTTTTACCAATAATAACTCAAGTCATTCCATAAATTCTTATACGCTCGTAAAGCATAACGCAACCCCTATCCAAAATTTCCTTTATTCGGCTCGTCATTGACCTCAACCTCTGTAAGCTATAACTGATTCACCAGTATGCCCTAAACTGGAACCAACAGAGCACATAACCCGTGCAATCAACTAACCAATAGCAGACTCCCCCACTTGGCTCAAAGTCATAGATCAAAATATATAATAACTCATAATGCATATACTCTATTACTGCCATAATACCATAGTGAGATTAAACTCAATCCTTCATAAGCTCGTGCAACACATACCATATAGTACTTCATATCTTCTACAAATCTCGCATTCACCCTCGTAACAGTCAAGCCCACTCTCTTAAGCGACCCAAATTCAAATTGCAACACGTATATTTCACTAGTAAAAGAGGTCTTCCAACCAAAAACATAAGGATCACACAAACTTCAGAACACTCCACAGGAGATAACCCACCTGCTTTGCCTCAAACTAACATATCTTTATGCTCTTCCACCGTTATAAACATCACACTGTCACTTAATCTTCCTGAGTCTGAACTCATATCACAACGTGAAATCTACTTCACTTCCCAACTAGGAAACATGAAAAGATCCTTCAACACACCCACAACTTGTGGCTATACATCAAATCAAGATGGAAATCAAGCACCATATAGTTCTTGCTACCCCCAAGCAGACCCATCTCGTTTCATTCAATTCATATGAACACTTCTCGCAGTCACATCATACTCATCGTGTAGCTATCCAATCATCACTTCCCTTAATAGGGACATTATCGAACATATAAATCCAGATGCACGTGCTCACACAATCAGCACCTCGGTGCTCAAGTTATAGGCAAAAATCCAGCCTCAAGTCCTCCAAACTGAACCAATATCAACACACAGAAGTCATATCTCGCCCCTTGATCAGGGAATCACAAGCCGTCGATGCACAGTTGATACCGAGCGCTCATGCGTTCATATGAATGCGTGGAAGGAATTTCAAGGGTTATATTTCAAGGTGAATCAATGTCGTGCGACGAGAATTCAAGAATGTGGGATTTCCTAAAGGTTCTGCAGCCTCTCGAAGATAAGTACAGACGTATCTGTACCGATCCGCGAGACTCTACTAAACCTGCTAATGACTCGTGAGACCTATGTAACCTAGGCTCTGATACCAACTTGTCACGACCCAAAAATCGAGCCGGTCTTCATGGCACCTATCGTAAAACTAGGTCAGTCGACACAATTCCCGAATCAACCATTATTCAATAAACGTTATTTCTATATCATTTATTAATCAATAATCTCATGATGTAAGTCTAAGTGAACAGTGCAAAATAAATACACAAGCCCAACATCGGGGTGTCACTAGTCATTAGCATCTACTACAACTGTCTAACAACATCAAGACCAATATGGCCGAGAAAATCACAAGAATGCATTAAGGAAGAATAAGAAGGGAGAAAAGCAGGGCTGCGATCGCCAGGCAGCTACCTAGCTAACTCCGATGAACCTGCCACTGAGCTCAGAAATACCTGAATCTGCACACAAGGTGCAGGGAGTAATGTGAGTACGCCAACTCAGTAAGTAATAAAAGTAAATAAAGTTTGAGCAGTAAGAAATCACATAATCCACATCATAGCACCACGACGGGTACAGTTATTTTTCCAAAACAAGATACAAATTAAATCATCTCCTTAAATCCCAGTTTCAGTAAAATCCTTTGAAAGATAAATTTCTAACAGTTTCAATAAAGGTTTAATGTAGTTTATAGTAAAAGTGATGAAAAATCGTAATCGGCCCCTCGGGAAAAATAATTCATAAACAGCCCTTCCGGCAAACCTCTCGGTCATCATATACATCACATAACATTAAAATCTCCGTGGAAATAACAAAACCAAATCAATAATTTAATTTCCAAACATCTCGTAAAAATTTCAGTTTTAATGAAAGTTGTTCAAAATAGCTGTTTAACATTTTCGGTAGAGGCGTTGTATAAAGATGAGTGAAAACAGTAATTTCATAAAACAAGCCCCTCAAGCAAGGCATCACTCGTATACATGTATATATAGCCCCTCGGGCAAGCCTCTTAGTCACTCAAGACTATACTCTTATCAATCAGCGCTCACACTCAGAACTCACGCTCAATAGGTACCATATAATAACCGTTGCGACATGCATCCCGATCCATATATTGCTGCGGCGAGCAATCCGATCCATATATATAGTCGATTGCACTTACTAGGTATGTGCAGACTCCGGAGGAGCTCCTATAGCCCAAGAGTTATATTGTTGCGGCGTGCAACCCGATCCATATACATATATATTGCTATGGCGTGTAGCCCGAATCATAAATATATAGTCCTCGCAACCAGGGCCTCGGCCTATCTATCAGTCATCAATATCACAATCAGGCCCTCGGCCTCTCTCAATCATCAACCTCACAGTTAGGCCCTTGGCCTCTCTTAGCCATAAATCTTACAAGCCACTCAGAGTATCAGTAAAACAGGGCGTTAAGCCCAAAATATCATTTATAGCATCAAAATTGGGTAAATAAGGCTGAGTTATGAAATCAGTAAAACAAAGCATGACTGAGTACAAATATTAAGTCAAAACAGTGAGGAATAGTAGTTAAAAGCCCCAAAGGGTCCAAACAGTTGGCACGAGGCCCAAATATGGCATTTAGCTCAAAACATAATAATACTTTCCAAAACACAATAGTATCAAATAGTTTTCAATCAAATACGCGACTTAATAGTCGTACGGGACGGACCAAGTCACAATCCCCAATGGTTCACACCCCCACGCTCGTCATCTAGCGTGTGCGTCACCTTAAAGTAGCACAACGATGTGAAATCCGAGGTTTCATACCCTCAGAACAACATTAACAATCATTACTTACCTCAATCCGGTCCAAACTCTAGCCCACGATGCCTTTGCCCCTCGAGTCAGCCTCCAATTTCTCAAAATCTAACCAAAATCAGATTAATACCATCAAAATATGCTAAAGGAACAAAGCCCACTCGAAAATAACCAAGTTACATAAAAAATACCGAAATTGTCAAACCCGACCCCCGGGCTCACATCTCGGAATCCAATAAATATCACATCAATAGAATCCTTGTCCTCCCACGAGTCCATATATACCAAGAACATAATCGGACCTCAAATGGCCCCTCAAATTCCCAATTTACCCTCTCCAAGTTCAAGCCCTAATTCCCCAATTTTAGGCTTTAAATCCCACTAATTTCATGTTTAAACAAGTAAGAATCAACATAGGATCGAGTATTGAGTTCAAAAATCTTACCTCAAAGTGTTTCCCTTCGATTCCCTCTTCAATCCTTCTCAAAAAGCTCCAAAATCGCTCAATAATGGATGAAATAGACCAAAAATCGCGAAAACCACTTTTAAAACATTCTGCCCAGGTAATTTTCCCTAATCATGATCGCGAAAACATGCTCGCGATCGCAAAGAGCAATTTTTGCTGCCTCAATATTTTACTCTACACGGCCGCGTTTCCCCACAAGTGAAAGTGATGGAGTGGTTCCTTTTAGCTACGCGATCGCGATTGACCCCACGCGAACGCGAAGGGAAACACCAGATTCCTTTGCCGCCTTATTTCTTCTACGCGAATGCCGCCTGGCCCATGCGTTCGCGTTGCACAACTTGACTGACCTACGCGATCGCGTCCCTTTCTCTACAAACGCGAAGAGTTAACCTATATGGCCTCCTATTTGCCTTACGCGATCGCGAACCTCCTCCCGCAATCACGATAAAGAACATAACAGTAGTAGAACACCAGCAAACCAGCAACTCCTTAAGTCCAAAAAATGACCCGTTGAGCATCCGAAACTCACCCGAGGCCCACCGGATCTCAACCAAACATGCCAACATATCCCATAACATCATTAAAAACTTGTTCCAACATTCGGAACGTTCAGAACAACATCAAATCATCAACGGATTCAAGCCTAAGGACTCCAAAAACTTCCAAATTCCGCTTTTGATCGAAAAGTCTATCAAACCTCATCCGAATAACCTGAAATTTTGCACACATGTCACAAATGACACAACGGGCCAACTCCAACTTTTGGAATTCTATTCCGACCCCTATATCAAAATATTCCCTATCAACCAAAAAAAGCCAAAATTCTAATTTCGCCAATTCAAGCCTAAATCCACTCCAAACCTCCAAAACACATTCCGATCATGCTCCTAAGTCCAAAATCACCTAACAAAGCTAACCAAATCATAAAAATTCAAATCCGAAATCGAATACTAAAAAGTCAAAACTTGGTCAAAACTTTCAAATTTAAAGCTTCAAACTGAGAACTATTCTTCCATTCCGATTACCTTGAAACCAAAACCAACGATTTACATAAGTCATAATATATCACACGGGCATAGTCATACCTGAGAAATAGCGAGAGAAATGCAAAAGCTCAAAACGACCGGTCGGGTCGTTACACTGTTCCAATTCCCATTAAGTTTTTTCAAATTTCAGTGGGAACTGCAATTGATAATATATCTGTGGAAATTTTTCCTGAAAAAATTGCATTTTTCTAGTAGTGGATCAAAATATACTCAAAACTCGCAATTCAACAATTAGAAATAAACCTCCAACTCCGCACGAAAAGTCAACAAGTCAACGTCGGGCCCGCATGCTCGTATTTCAAAAATTATCGAAAATTAACATTACCCATATATCATATAGTGTATATCCATAAAAATACCTAATTACGTCCATGGATTGACCATCAAATCAAGGATTTACCATTTCTCAACTTTGGGGCTCAAAACCCTAATTTTTATAATCGAAACACAGATAAAAATAATAACCAATGGAAATAATCATGGTAAAACATCCAAATGAAGGTCAAATATTTACCCCATTGTTGAGACGAGAACGATGCCACAACAATCACCTCAAATGAAGCTCTAGAACTCAATATATGCTCAAAATACTAAAATGCTCGGTTTTCCCATTTAAAATACCGCCCAGGTAATTTTTTTCTTTACCTTCGCGGATGGTCAACCAGATTTCCTTCTTCGCGTTCGCGAATAACAAAGTTCGCACCAGAAACCAACAATCTTTTCCGATACGGAAATGAATATAACTCACTCATACGACCTCGAAATTCGACGATTCTTGTTTCTATGGTTCCATAATTATGATACGGATCTAATGGTTTAATATAATCAAAAATAAAAGGTTGTTTGCTAAATATGGTATCCTTTATGCCAAAAGAAACGACGAGGAAATATCAAATAAGAGCGCGACACAACCCAAACACATCTAAAACACACTCGAGGCCTACGGGACCCCGTCCAATCATACATACCAGTCCCAAAATATAACACGAACCTAATCGAGGCCTCAAATAATACCAAACAACAACAAAAATATGAATCACATATCAATTCAAGCCTAATGAACTAATGACCAATTAAATTTCTAAAACTTATATCGAACCATACCAAATCAACCTGGAATTCCCTCAATTTTTGCATGCAAGTTTCAAATGACACAACGGACCTATAACAACTCCCGGAACCACAATCTGGATCTGATATCAACAAAGTCAACTTTCGGTCTTATCAATCTTCTAACTTTCACCAAAAAAGCATCAAAACCAATATACGGACCTCCAACTACAAATCCGGACATACGCCTAAGTCCAAAATCATCATCTGGACCTACAGAACCATCAAAACTCTGATTCGAAGTTGTTTATGCAAAAGTCAAATTTTAGTCAACTCTTCCAACTTAAAGCTTTCGAATTGAGAATTATTCTTTCAAACCAACTCTGATCTTCCCAAAAATCTAATCCGACTACACGTGAAAGTCATAATACATGAAGTGAAGCTACTCAAGATCTCAAACCACTGAACGACATGTTAGAACTCAAAATAACCGGTCGGGTTATTACAATTTCCCCCAGTTAAATATACATTCGTCCTCGAACATGCCAAGAAATGTTCCATAGTTGCTCAAAATCACTATTTAACACCTTGTGCACCTACCCGTGAAACAACAACCCATATGAGCATATTAATTCAAGACAAACTTAAGATCCTTCCTACTACCTTAACCCACAAGCCTTAGAATCAAATTCCAACATCTGAAATTCTCTACCAGGTCTAATTCTAGCATACACATGCCGTATCAATCTCAATACGTTGTACCAAAACATGATCTTGCACCCATGCTAAATTCACACAATGCACCGCATAATTCGTATGATCATAATAATATTGTCCAACCACAAGAGCTGCAAATTTACGAACCCGATACATGCAATATACCTCATAACACATATAAGCCATGTTCCAACCCTCGTAAAACTGCAACGATGAAAGAAGTGTGTAGAAACTCATAACTTCCTGCGAAATTAATAACTCATGGAGTCTCTCTGCTTGGCGAGAACCTTTAGTGACATTTTTCCTCTGATATACATTATATAAATCTGCACTAATTCCAGGTCCAACAACCTTGTCTCACCCAATACAATCTGGTCGGGCAATAAACCACCTCAAACACCGTCTAAAATCTCATAGGACACCGTCAATGCACCAACAAGCCACAACTCGAATATGACCAATAAGGAATAACGAACCCAAATATAAGACTATCTGGCCTGTGCAACGAACATAAATAACTAAACCAATGCTACGAACCTATCTTAGAGATGAGAAACAAAACGTACAAAATAAGTATAAAGAAATGTACTCAATATCTCACTATTGTAGCATGCATACCGATATAAACATCTTACCCATGGCGGCGTGCCACCCGATCCACACATAACAATCAATAAGGAAATACTCATCAAGTGAAAATGAGCATACCCATAAAATGCCTAAATATCGACCACAAGCATGCCAAATTCATAAACATAACCCTGGGAAGCCAGATTTTGCAATGCGCTACAAAATGCCAAGCACGACTAAGGTGCAATAAACGATCTGCATATCAAGAGCCATCTCGCTCACATACCACCACAATCTACACAGGATCTCAACACACGTGTGAATAATCTAAGACAACTCACAACCCATATAGCATAAATAGTGGCACCTGAAATAAGCGAAGGTAGGAATATTATCCACCATGCCTGAAGACCTATCCATAAGCAATACTATACCGAATAAGTATATCGGATCTAGTATGAAATATACATTCATATTAGACCTACCCACGGACCTTAACGCCGATTCCGATCATCCCCAAATGAGTCTATAACCTCCTAAAGATCCACAATGACCCCATCCATGACTCATACGATAAACCGTCAAATCAAGAACAAAATTTCACAGTCCAAAACCAAAGAAATAGAGCGCCTCTCAGACATAAACTCTTGTATCAACAATAGTACTAGAATCTCCATACTTGATTTTAGTCTCTACCATATAAATGGCTGACACGTCACACTTATACAATCATCCCGCGGGAGATACTCCCACAACCGTTCATACTAGGTAGAAAAATCTACACATCCATGGCTACCAACTATACTATTATTGTAATGCAAATCAAGAATCCATAAATCAATACACAATGCCTCTTCCATAGAACACCATTCTCAGGTGACACAAAAATAGCGCCAACATACTATGTACATCTGAAATCCCTCCTCAGCTCTTTCAAATTCATGGCATTCCTGTCAAAACTGGATCGCAACCTTGATCCTCTGCTACATGAGAGTACAAGAATTTCATCATAACTCCTAAACCACCAGTAGAATAAACACTTCATCGGCTAGAACCTTTCACTTAACTCATTTCAGAAGAAGAATCACAACACACAACCAACATCACATAGCTGCAAAAGACATAGAACTCAAGTCGTGTTCTAAACTGCCATAACTCCTCTGGGACCTATTTGCACATAATCAAAACCATCATAATCAAATACCTCCAAATCAATTAAATTACGGAGCCCGCGCATACAACTATGAAACATTTTTATTGCCTTACCACACGAAGGCACCGATCATTTACTTAACCATGCCTATCCAAACCACTACTAGACTGACTCGACTTCTTACGATTTCTTCTTAACTTGCCTTCAGGATCAATACCTCTATTCAATCACATAACGGAACCCAATCAATGGTCATCTCGAGTGACCCAAATCATGAGACCATGTTTTGTCAATACCCATAAGCCATTTCATACCCTCCTCATACAATTTATAGTAACTTTAACTAATACACCTGTGTTGATTAGATCTTCTATGAATTGTCAATAGGTATAGCCACTTGTGTCGATTCAACTCCACCTGTGTGCCCAACTCTTGTTGAACTGCCCTCGAGAAGCGTGAGGTAAACTGCGTACCTCGGTCCGAAATGATAGACACTGGCACACCATGAAGACGAACAATCTCCCGGATATAGATCTCAGCTAACCTCTCGAATGAATAGGAGACTGTCACAGGAATAAAATGCGCTGACTTGGTCAGCCTATCAACAATGACCCATACCACATCGAACTTCCTCCGAGTCTGTGGGAGTCCAACAACGAAATCCATAATGATCCTCTCTCACTCCCACTCGGGAAGCTCAATCCTCTGAAATAAACCACCAGGCCTCTGATGCTTGTACTTAACCTGTTGACAATTCAAACACCGAGCCACTTTCAATACCCATAAGCCATATTTTCTCCTAATTTTCTAACATTACATCATAGACCCATTGATAACATAGAAATGCTCCCAATACCCTTTACACTATACTACAAAACCCGATTCTCAACCACATAACGAATCTGAAAATCCTTAAGCACCACACCTAAAATCCAGAATCCATTAGAACCATTATTGAGAGTAACCCACTCTAACCCAGTCTCGATTATTTAACCAAACCACTAGTGCTCTGTTAGCACATGGGAACTCCAATAAAGAAACTGGATGAATACTTTCTTCCCTTAGTAATAAATACTCCACCAACATACCAATGTGATGACTCGATAGGTCATCAAGAGTTTTAGAACCTAATTCTGTGTTTCGAAGCCTCAAATATCTCATTTTAACTTGCTCAATTTACATGCATAGTCCGGGTGTTTTTTCAAAAAGCTTTTATGTTAAAAACTGACAAAATATGAAATTTCTACCTTAAAATCCATTTGAGTTGACTTCGGTCAATGTTTTCAGCAAACGGACCTGGATCCGTATTTTGATGGTCTTGATGGGTGTGTATCGTGATTTGGGACATGGGAATATGTCAGAAATCGAATTCGGAGGTCCCTAGCTTGAGTTATCGCTTTTTATTGAAATTTGAAAGTTTAAAGGCATAATGAATCTAAAAGTTTAACCAATGTTTGACTTTATTGATATCGGGTCGATATTTTAGTTTCGAAACCCAGTATAGGTCCATTACTATATTTATAACTTGTCTGTCAAATTTAATGAGAAACGAAGTTGGTTTGACGTGATTCGAACGTTCAGTTGTCAAAATAGAAGTTCATGAGCTTTCTTGAAAATTTTATTTGATTTAGTGCTCAATTCATAGTTCTAGGTGTTATTTTGGCGATTTGATTGTGCGAGCAAGTTAGTATGGCAATTTGATTATGCGAGCAAGTTAGTATGGTATTTAGGCTACGGGGTGAATTTTGGACCTAGGAAAGTGCTGGTGTGTTTCAGCTCTGGTGCAAGCCTCAGACCTCGCAATTGCGAATCAGACTTCGCATTTGCTACCTATGTTAGGTTCGTATTTGTGAAGAGTAGTTGGGCACCTTATGTTCACATTTGCGAACAAGACTTCTGTCATGCCTCGAACCTGGGCCTAGACGTAACACGACACTCGGTGCCTGACTACATATGACTAAGCGAACCAACTGGCTGGCTGAATCAACACGTGATATCATAACATACTGAATGCGGAAGATAAACAAACACATGCTGATATAGTGAAAGTCTGAATGATATAAATCGAAGTACAGAAATACTAATACAATTTCTAAAATGTATTTGTAGCAAATATAGCTGAACATGAAAAACTTGAGACTCTGTCTAACTGTTACTCTAGTCTATGAAGCCTCTATTGAAGTACTGAAAATACTAACTATTTGAAAATACTGAAAGGCTGTAAAGTAATGATAATGCCCCGAAAGAATTGGGGATCACCAAACAGCTGATACGAAAGTCCTAGCGCTCTGAATCGTCAACCTATAAATTATTACCTGCATTGTGAGATGTAGGCCCCGGGCAAAAAGGGACGTCAGTACATTTGAATTGTATTGGTATGTAAAGCAACTGAAAGAAAGAATTAAAAATGCTGAAACTGAAACTAAGCTAATAACTGAGAATGGATAATTAATAACTGAAATGATAACTATTGAAAATGAAACTGAAATGATAACTGATAACGGATAACTAAACTGATAACTGATAACTAAACTGATAGCTGGTAACTGAACTGATAACTGATAACTGAAATGATAAAGGAAGTAAGGATATGAATACTCCCTCTTCTGAATGATGAATTACCTGTTTATCTGAATATTAAACTGCGGCCTCAGGCCCAAGTATACGTATACATAACTGCAATCTCAGGTCAAAAATGCATAAAGCATAAACTGTGGCCTCAGACCCATAGATGCATAAAGCATAAACTGCGGCCTCAGGCCCAAAGATGCATAAAGCATTAACTGCCGCCTTAGGCCCAAAGATGCATAAAGCATTAACTGCGGCCTCAGGCCCAAATATAGGTGTTCAATATTCAGGGATTTAAAATCAGGAACTGAGAATCATTCTGCAATACATGATAGTGAAATACTGAATCACACTGAGTTACATGATACTGGAATACTGGATTATGCTGAGTTACATAATATTGGAATACAGATTAGGACTAGACTGAGACATGTATTCTTGAACTGATTATGAACCCTGAAACTTCAACTGTTTATGACATGCTGAGTAAGCTATACTGAGACTTAGGGACATCAAGCCCAAGTCTATATTGAATACGAACTAAGCTCACAACGTTCAGAATGAAAGTCATGAACGACTTATGAAGCTAGAGAATAGAAGTTATACAACTATTCAAGGAACTAGGCTTAACTATATTTCTGAGGCAATTGATACGTCGTAAAAGAAATGTAGTGTAGGAAGAATCATTAACATTCCCAAATATAGAGAGTTAGCCTCACATACCTTAACTTCCTGCTCTTGATCGTAATACAACATTCTCCAACCCTTTCACCTTTAATCTATATCAATACAAGTCAAAGGGATTCCATATTAGCAACAATACTCATGTTTTGGTTACTTAGGCATCTTCTCAAACACTTGGTGGCATAAGGCTTCATAGTCCTTATTAATGGTGTTTCTACACTCAATACCCATTCTCTTGCTCCTAAATAAATTCTAGAGTCTCAAATGGTTATAAACAACATTATTCTTTATCACTCATAAGGTAATCAACACCCATAGCCAATAATAACTAATCAACAACCCAAACCTATCACCGTTCATGCTTTTCTATCAAACCCATCAACTCATATCTCATGAAATATAGTCTATAATCATTAATTCAATGATAGAATCAACTAGAGGGTGAAGAGATTAGCTTTTTGACGTTCAATCTTCTTGAATTCGAGTTGTAGGGTTTCTTATCTCAACAATGGTGTCTCAATCAAATATCTAATGATATGGAGGGTTTACCCATGTTAATAAGATGTTGGGAAATAAAAATTAACTTAGAATCACCATTAGAACTTACCTTAGATAGTGGAGGGACCCTTAAGGAGTTAGGTTTTTTTTAGAGTTTTCCTTTGTAGAGCAAGTTTTTATGTTTTGGGGCTGTGGGGGACGAAATAGGGCTAAAATAATGACTTTCCGAGTTAGCCCATGCATCCCTGTTTGCGTGACCGTGGTCCCGACCGCGGTAAATCGCTGAGACACTGCCTCGCCACCGCGGCCGCGGTAAAAACGCGGCAGGACCGCGGTGGTTATACACCTTTATGTAAAATGGGCATAACGTTTTGCACAGAGCTCCATTTGGGCTCCAAAATATACCGTTGGAAAGATATATCAAAGGCCTACAACTTTTGTGCTTTGAGTTTTCCAATATTACCTACAAATTTCACTAAAACATACTGGAAGGCAGACTTTTTGCAAACTTAGGCGATTTTGTCAAATCTTATGCATCTCACTTTCCTTCTTGATTTTGAAACAACTATTTTCACCCATAATCATCTCGATAGGACATAATATGTCCAAAATATAACCTTACTACTCATTTAACTCATTCATACCTAATTCGAATGTGCGGGATGTTACATTATCTCCCCCGTGGGATCATTCGTCCTCGAATGATTGTCCTGACTGTAACTTCTGCTTACTCCGGACCTTAAACGGGTCTGGTAGAAGCATGAACTTTCATAAACACTTGTATACCAAACTGAATGAATACATGATTACTGAACTATTGCGATACTGAACTGAATGACTACTGTATTTACTGAATATTGGTCTGCCATGGATACGTGAATACTGAACTAACATGGATATATGAATATTGAACTGGCACGAATATTTGAGTAATCTGAGTACTAAGCTGGCATGAATGTCTAAATATTGGACTAACATGAGTAGATGAGTATTGAGCTGACATGAGTATCTGAGTACTGAACTGACATGAGTATTTAAGTACTGAACTGACATGAGTATCTGAGTACTGGAAACTTGAATGTTATAACATGACACGTGAAATACGAGTTGTACCACCACTAATTATGGTGGCAACTCCAACTCATAAGCTAATTGATCGATCCTTCACAAGAATCTATATGGCCCAATATAGCAGAGACTATGCTTCCCCTTCTTCCCAAATCTCATAACCCCTTTCATAGGTTAAACTTTTAGAAACACCCAATGATCAACTTTAAACTCGAGGTCTCTATGCCGCACGTTCGAATAGGACTTTTGGCGGCTCAGAGTCGTCTTCAAACGCTCTTGAATCAACTTAACTTTCTCTATGGTCTGATAGACCAAATTTGTTCCCAACAACTCCTCTTCACCAACTTTGAACCAACCAATTGACGATCTACACCTTCGCCTATATAGAGTCTCTCACAATGCTATCTTGATACTAGAATGGTAGGTGTTATTATTAGCAAGGTCAACGAGAGGTATGTGATCATCCCAATTACTTTTAATATCAAGGACATATCCTCAACTGATTAAATAAAATGCTCTGCCTGGTCATAAAGTTTATGACGTTCTTTTTCATGTTGTTCAACCAATAAATCTCCTTGGTCATGATGTATATTAGGGAACCTGGATGGAAAGAATACCTAAAATTATGGAGTTTTTAACATGATCTTCCCTCTTTAAGTCCATCTATGTCTGGCACAATCTGTCCTAGTACTTCAAAGTACTATCGTCGCCCCCTTATTCAAAAGCCATCGTCTTATACTTGTGAATCTCCTCTTTCAATTGCACCACGTAGGGATCATCAAATTATTTCTCCTTCCATTCGGCTACTAAGGGGGAACAAGTCATATTCTTGACAACAACTCTACTATCTTTGGAGTACGCAAATTGAACTCCTAGCTGGGCTAAGCGGTGAACTTCTTTCACCAGAGTTGTCTTATCTACCTCGATCATGAGTTATACTTCTCACACTTGATTATATTCTTAAGAACTTCCTGAAAACACTTATAGAATTATTGTGAGCTAAGTCTTTAACCAGTACCCCGAAGACTAGAGTCTCGTGCAATGGCACTACGCTCGTGATACATAACTGGGCATGATTTTATAGCTTTCTGTGATCACTTTATCATCAATAACTAAACTCGGTGATCATTCTACTCACTTTGTTTTTCTTACACATGCTAGACATAATCCGTGTGGTAGTTATACAATTTTCCCTCATTACCGAATTGATTTTCTTTTTCATATCTCATGCTACTATTCGAGTTTCAGATCTCCAACTAGACTTACTGAAAATTTTCACATCACCCCTTAGACCAAAGGTCTTATACTTGTGGATCCTTCTCTTTTTGCTGGGATCCAAATAACTTTCCTTATTCTCTGCAATTCTTTGCACTCTATGTCAACGACGACTCATCTTCCAACTTACTTTTGAGAAGTCTTTCTTACTAGGAAAAATGAAATTATTCACTTAACGGAACTTTAATGTATTCACAACTATCATACACAATCTTAATAATTTAACTCTACTCACACTGTCAATCCTGGAGAAACCATATTACGAAAATTCCTAAAGGCTATTCTTCTATAGTTTTCTCTCTTACTGCCTAGCTGATTTTTTCCTACTACCATTGTACTTTGAGTTTAACTTAAACTCTTTGGGTTCTAACACATGCGTTAGGTATTTCAAACTGCCATACACTCACTAGAGATAACCTGGCTAAGTGAATCAAATTGTACCTCTACTAGCTCTGCTGAAATGCTAATTTGTTGTATCTACTCAACACTTACTTAATATCCTTTTTCTAACCACCTGCTAGTGTCATATTTTCTTCTCCTTCTTTTAATAACTAAAATGAAGCATAAGGTTACTCCTAACTTCCCTCATCATCTGACCATATTCTTTTGTCGTGCACTATCATTCTTTTTGAATTATGCACATGGATAGCACTTAGGGAAAGTTCATCTGCCTTAAACAAAATTGGAATATCTAACCCCCAAACTTTCTATACACTTCAAAATCATTTCAGACTATAAACCTCCAACCTAAACACATAGTCACATAAAGGGGAATTGTCATATCTTTTATCTTACAATAATAGCCACTTCGTATATAAATTCAATAACATGGTACTTTCTAGTTCTGATTTGAATAAATCTAAACAATTTAAAATCATTCCCTAAAATTCAATGTCGCCTGCTCTTGGTTCTAATTTCGCACATCATATTATTCTTAGCTATATTTTCCTTAGGCTCTTTTCTGTCCAAAACTATAATTATCAATTCTATGCCCGCTGCGGTTGAATTCTTAACCTGATACATCGTGGGGTCTGACATACGGATACACTGCCATACATATCTTATAAATCACTTTATGCACCATCCAGTGAGTCTTGGATCTTAATCCTTAAAACATGCAAAGACTTTGCTATAATCACTGTTACTTACATTCTCTTTGAGCATCCATATGCATCACTGTATACTCACAAGTCTATAGAAATTTTGATACACTGAAAATTAGATATCTGGTAAACATATAACTGAATACTGGCATACTGAATAACCATAAACTTGCTAACTAAAAGACTGTATAACTGGTAACTAAGGTAAACTGATAACCATAAGACATGATAACTGCTTTTGTACTTTCTGATAAGGTTATGCTCTAATCTGTAACACTATCCATTGCATCCCACTCTTTACATCCTCTAAAGTCACATATTTACCAACCTATACTCTATGATTATACCCCAATGGGCAGTTATCCTCTCTAGGACCTTACATTTCTCCTGCGCGTCGCTTGGGAATCCAATACATTTGGAATTCGATAGGAAGAGAAGGTTACCTTTTGCTATAAGCTTCATGACACGATCTAGAGTAGAAAAAAGTGAGACAATCCTGGATGTCTTTGTAGTTAATTGTTTATATGAGTGGCCGGCACACACATATAAAGGAAACTCCACTAAACACAACTTCATAAACTCCCTAGGACACTTGAACCTAGTGCTCTGATACCAAGCTTTGTCACGCCCCGAACCTGGGCCTGGACGTAACACGGCACTCGGTGCCTGACTACATGTGACTGAGTGAACCAACTGGCTGGCTGAATCAACATATGATATCATAACATGCTAAATGCGGAAGATAAACTAATACATGCTGATATACTGAAAGTCTGAATGATATAAATCAAAGTACGGAAGTACTAATACAATTTCTGAAATGTATTTGTAGCAAATATAGCTTAACATAAAAAACTTAAGACTTTGTCTAACTGTTACTCTAGTCTATGAAGCCTCTATTGAAGTACTGAAAATACTAACTATCTGTAAATACTGAAAGGTTGTAAAGTAATGATAATGCCTAGAAAGAATTGGGGATCACCAAACAGCTGATATGAGAGTCCTAGCGCTCTAAACCGTCAACCTGTAAATCATTACCTGCATTGTGAGATGTAGGCCCGGGTAAACAGGGACGTCAGTACATTTGAATTGTACTGGTATGTAAAGCAACTGAAAGAAAGAATTAAAAGTGCTGAAACTGAAACTAAGCTGATAACTAAGAATTGATAATTAATAACTGAAATGATAACTATTGAAACTGAAACTGAAAAGATAACTGATAACAGATAACTGAACTGATACCTGGTAACTGAACTGATAACTGATAACTGAAATGATAAAGGAAGTAAGGATATGAATACTCCCTCTTATTAATGATGAACAACTTGTTTATCTAAATATTAAACTACGACCTCAAGCCCAATATATATATGTGCACAAACTGTGGCCTCGGGCCCAAGTATACGTATACATAACTGCGACCTTAGGTCCAAAATGCATAAAGAATAAACTGCAGCCTCAGACCCAAAGATGCATAAAATATAAACTGCGGCCTCAGGCCCAAAGATGCATAAAGCATTAACTGCTGCCTCAAGCCCAAAGATGCATAAAGCATTAACTACAGCCTCAGGCCCAAATATAGGTGTTCAACATTCAGGGATTTAAAATCAGGAACTGAATTCTGCAATACATGATAGTGAAATACTAAATCACACTAAGTTACATGATACTGGAATACTAGATTACGCTGAGTTACATAATATTGGAATACTGATTAGGACTAGACTGAGACATGTATTCTTGAACTGATTATGAACCCTGAAACTTCAACTGTTTATGACATGCTGAGTAAGTTATACTAAGACTTAGGGACATCAAACCCAAGTTTATATTGAATACGAACTGAGCTCACAACGTTCAGAATGAAAGTCATGAACGACTTATGAAGCTAGAGAATAGAAGTTCTACAACTATTCAAGGAACTAGGCTTAACTATATTTCTGAGGAAATTGATACGTCGTAAAAAAAACGTAGTGTAGGGAGAATCATTAACATTCCCAAACATAGAGAGTTAGCCTCACATACCTTAAATTCCTGCTCTTGAGTGTAATACAACATTCTCCAACCCTTTCACCTTTAATCTATATCAATACAAGTCAAAGGGATTCCATATTAGCAACAATACTCATGGTTTGGTTACTTAGGCATCTTCTCAAGCACTTGATGGCATAAAGCTTCATAGTCCTTATTAATGGTGTTTCTACACCCAATAACCCATTCTCTTGCTCCTAAATAAATTCAAAGTCTCAAATGGTTATAAACAACATTATTCTTTATCACCCATAAGGTAATCAACACCCATAGCCAATAATAACCAATCAACAACCCAAACCTATCGCCGTTCATGCTTTTCTATAAAACCCATCAACTCATATCACATGAAATAGAGTCTATAATAGTTAATTCAATGATAAAATCAACTAGAGGGTGAAGATATTACCTTTTTGACGTTCAATCTTCTTGAATACGAGTTCTAGGGTTTCTTCTCTCAACAATGGTGTCCCAATCGAATATCTAATGATATGGAGGGTTTACCCATATTAATAAGATGTTGGAAAATAAAAATTAACTTAGAATCACCATTAGAACTTACCTTGGATGATGGAGGGACCCTTAAGGAGTTTGGTTTTTTTGAGAGTTTTCCTTTGTAGAGAAAGTTTTTATGTTTTGGGGCTGTGGGAGACGAAATAGGGCTAAACAAATGGCTTTCCAAGTTGGTCCCCGCATCCCAGTTGGCGAGACCGTGGTAAATTGCTGAGACATTGCCTCGCCACCGCGGCCGCGGTAAAAACGCGGCAGGACCGCGGTGGTTGCACACCTTTATGTAAAATGGGCATAACTCTTTGCACAGAGCTCCGTTTGAGCTCCATAATATGCTGTTGGAAAGCTATTTCAAAGGCCTACAACTTTTATGCTTTGAAATTTCCAATATTCCTTACAAATTTTCACTACAACCTACTGGAAGGCAGACCTTGTGCAAACTTAGGCGATTTTGTCAAATCTTATGCACCTCACTTTCCTTCTTGATTTTTAAACAACTATTTTCACCCATAATCATCCCTATAGGATATAATATATCCAAAATATAACCTTACTACTCATTTAACTCATTCATACCTAATCTGAATGTGTGGAATGTTACAACTTCGCTTTTGCGAAGTGGGACTGTGGAAGGCTTGGTTGCATTTGAGATCATTTTGGTCGCAATTGCGAAAGATCAATGTTCACATTTGCGAACAAATCATCGTAAATGCAATGATAGCAGAGATGTCAAGACTTTGCATTTGCGAAGGTTTTCTCGCATTTGCAGGGTTCGCATGCAAATGGTCTAATAGCTGAAAAACGAGATTTTCTCTCATTCTTCAAATTTTCAAAAAACGAAAACCCTAGAGGTGATTTTCCCTAAAACCCTTCTTCCCCAATCCATTGGTAAGTGATTCTAACCTATTTTCTTTCAATTTTTCATTACATTTTATAAGATTTCAACCTAAAATCTTGTGTTTTCATGGTGGAAATTAGGGGTTTGGGCAGAACTAGGGATTTTTGTAAAATTGAGATTTACACCTCAAACTGAGGTCAGATTTCAAAACAAAATACATAACCGGGATCGGGGGTGAATGGATAATCGGGTTTTGGTCCGAATTTTGGGTTTGGACTAAGCGGTCCTGAAAGTTGACTTTTGTTGACTTTTTCAAAAATGACCTAAATTGAATCTTTTGTAATTGTGGGTAGTTCTTAAGGCTTATTTTGAATCGTTTGGTTGGTAATTTGCTAGATTTTGTTGGTTTGGAGGCTTGTTTGAAAGGCAAAGCTGCGACTGAGCTTTGAGTTGATCTTTGGAGCGAGGTAAGTGTTGTAGTTAACCTTGACTTGAGGGATTAGGACTCGTTTGCCTATTTTTTACATGTTTAGATGTTGGGAACAACGTATATGTAAGGTGACGAATACTTATGCGTTGTTGTTGGGTTAAAGCATGCGGGTGAGACTTTTTCCTTGTAATTTATTGTCTACTTTGATCATGTTGTCCATGATTATACTTATCAAATTAATCGTTCTTTCCGCGTTTATGGGCTTTCTGTGATAATTGAGTATTATTTCTAAAGTTGAGGTTGGTATTGTGGAACCAGTTTGACGTAAGGCTTGTTCTTGTTCATTCTATCTCCTTGTTGTTATATGTTCATTGTTATGTAGTAAGGGAGAGTGTTAATGCACGAAGGGTGATGTCATGCCGTATTTGAGTGTTAATGCACGAAGGATGATGTTGTGCCATATTGTGAAAGTTAATGCATGAAGGGTGATGTTGTACCATGTTTAGAGAGTTAACACATGAAGAGTGATGTCACGCCGTATTTATTGATTTATAATGAAAGTGAGAGTAAAAGCACGAAGGGTGATGCTGTGCAGTTTTTTTCCATTGTATTTATCCGTTTTACTAGTTAAGGGCATACTGACTATTCTGGTTATCTTTTCATACTGTATTTTATCGTATCTTGTACCCCTTTTTGCATGCCCCTCCCAATAGTACATGTTTAGCCTTTATCTTCTATTTCTTGTATTTATATTGTTATCTGCACAACTTATTTATATGGTTGTCTAGTTATAGCCTCATCACTACTTCATCGAGGTTAGGCTCAACACTTACGGAGTATATGGGGTCGGTTGTACTCATACTACACTCTATACTTCTTGTACAGACTTTGGTACTGGCCCCAGCTGTTCGTGAGGCGTAGCAGCTTGGATTTGCTCATTGGAGACTCGACGTAGATTTGCTGGCCTCTGCAGACCTTGAAGTCCCCTTCTATCTCCTCTATTTTACTGTTCTTTTCGTTCAAGTCAATTGTATTTATTTCAGACCATGTATGTACAGATTCTAGAAGCTCGTGAATTGTGACTCCAGATCCGGATTGTATTAGATATTATGGGTTTTTATGTTATTGTGCACTCAGATTTAGCTTCTATTTCGCTTAATTGATTTTGTTATTTAAATTAACTAAAATTGGCTTAAAGAATCCTCTAATATTGGCTTGCTTAGCAAGTGAAATGTTAGGCACCATTATGGTACCGAAGGTGGGAATTTCGGGTCGTGACAACCGCAAAATTGCAAAGGCACGTCACCACGTGACCCAATCATAGACGGTAGGCTTCCCCACTTAGCTTTAATCCACAGTCACATAAATCCAGAACCCACAATGACTCCTCCTCCTCAGTTACCATGATCTCACATCATTGCTCAACCAAATTTCTCATAATTTCTTGTTGCACTAATCATAACACATCCTGAATTATCAGCCACAGTCACACACCCAACCTCCTGACAATCATACCACATTCTTCAAGCGATCTAAGCTCACATTGCAATACATGCATCCCATTTTGGGAACAAAGTTGAACTCTTCATAGGAACCTCATCAAAACCACACAACCACTAACCTGCTCACAGGAGATATCCCACCTATGTAACCTCATATTGACATCCTCTAATGTCATTGTTATTGTTACATCCATCATGAAATCAATTAAGCTCCCTAGGTCCACACTGATCTGCTGGCCATAAGAATCATTTCATTCATTAACATCACTTGAAGATCCAATAATATGTTTGAAACTCGAAGCTGTATTGCATCCAAAACAATTATCGGATACTCACTTTTTCTTACATTCCAATCAAGCCGTTCACATCACATTCAAAATTCCTAAGCACAGAAACCACCTCGGGTATCATCTCCATTGAATCATCAATACTGGAAATGCCGATTTGATCTTGAAGTCGTAATACACAACCATCTCTGATAACTTCCTCTTAGATTCCATCTCACAACATCGTGCCCAAAGGTAAACAAATGAAGACCAATATGCCGATGAGCTTTAATGCGTTCAATCAAGGATGACGACACCACAATGTTAACGGGAATTCTACCAAATTTGGAAATATCAAATCTTGACTGTAGGTAACACCAACACTGGGCTGAAATGACAAAACACTCCTCAACAAGGCAACGATAATATTCCGCTCGCATTCAAAGGGAAAAGCATCATGCACTGCATCGGTAGCGTCTTTACAACTTGTCGATGCTCAAATGATAAAAAAATTGCCCGACATCGTGTATGAATTAGTAGGAAGGAACCGAAGGCATAAGCTTCAAAGAAATCAAATTGCACACTGAGGAATCAGGGAAGGGAAGCTCTTCTAACAACTATGTAGACTCTCAAAGATAAGTACAAACGTCTTTGTACCAATCCGCTAGATTCTACTAGACTTGCTCATGACACGTGAGACCTAAGTGAACCTAGTGCTCTCATACCAAGCTGCCACGACCCAAAACCAACGATGAACTACCAACTTAATTATTTATTTTATTATGTTTGAAATCAAGAATCATATTAGATAGAGAATCAAGGCATTAAAAATCTTAGATACGTACAATTTAAATAAAATATAAAGTAAAAGTTGTCAATGTAAAGCAAACCATAAAGAAATTCTAGAACATCCCAAAATCCAGTGTACAAGTGCATGAGCATCTACTAGGACATACAATAATGCTAAAACAGTTGTTTAAAATACAAGGTAGACAGGATAAAGTAAATAATTATGATGGAGACTCTGTGTGCTGCGAATTGTAGCATGGAATGTAGCTCACCATGAAGTCTCCTCAACAGTTGCGCCTACCCACCCAAATGACCACCAAATGAACCTCTCAGATCCTACATATTTAGTGCAGAAGTGCAGCATGAGTACGTAAATCAACGCATACCAAGTAAGTATCTAGCCTAACCCCGAAGAGGTAGTGAAAAGGGGTCGACATTGACACTTACTAGAGGTCCAGTAAATCAAATATAAACAAGTAGACAAGTATGAAACATGGTAAGTAAACAATGAGTGCAGATATGGGGAAATAATATAGTCTACAGTGGAACAATGAACACAAATTCCTCAATTGGATACCTCCTCAAATGGAATACGTAATGTTCAATACCAAATCAATGGTCACATGTCAAGTCAGGAAACTCATGAGTATGCAGAATCCTTATCTAGTAATTTGCATGATTCTACCGAGGTGAGCGGCCCGATCCCATATGAATGTTTCATAGAACTGCTGAGGCGAACAACCTGATCCCATAAGAGTGTGATACATGATTTCGCCAAGGCGAACGGCCTGATCCCATAAGAATATGATACATGATACCACCGAGGCGAACGATCTAATCCCATAAGAGTGTGTTATAATATCTTGTCAAAGCGAACGACCCAATCCTATAAGAATATGATGCGTGATACTGTCGAGGCGAACAACTCGATCCTATAAGAGTATGTTACAATATCATGCCGAGGAGAACGACCCGATTCCAAAAGAATATGATACATGATACTACCAAGGCAAATGACTCGATCCCATAAGAGTGTGAAGCTTTTACGGGTCTTTTACCCCACTCATGAATGTAAGTGTGAGCTATGGAATTCAAGAGAAACTTTTTGATGGATACGCACAACGCGGGAGAAATCCGTAAAAGAAGTACAATTTCTACAGCTAATCAAGTAGCTCGTAAAATATCTAAAATAGCGAGTCCATTAATCTACGCGAGACTAGTCTCAGGTCATAATGTGAATTAAAGTAATTAAACATGCAAGAATAACTCAAATAGTACAATTAAAGCATGGCGTGAATCTAAGTCTACCTAGAAAAATAATCAAAAATTCTAGCATACACATGGACACTCTCTACTTCATACGTGCTTAGATCCCACAACATGTGGAATGTAATAAATATAATACCTACGGGGTAAATTCTCCCTTACAAGGTTAGATAGGAGACTTACCTCGCTCCAAAATCCGATAATCGTTCCAACGTCTCTCTAACACATCAAACCAATTCTAAACGGTCCGAAACTGGCCAAAGAACGTGCAAAACAATCAAAATATACTTATAACTTGTAATTCAACAATTAGAAATAAATTGTCAACTCCGCACAAAAAGTCAACAAGTCAACGCCAGGCCTGCATGCCCGGACTTCAAAAATTATCGAAAATAAATATTACCCATAAATCATATAGTGTATATCCATAAAAATATCCAATTACGTCCATGAATTGACCATCAAATTAAGCATTTAATATTTCTCAACTTTGGGGCTCAAAACTCCAATTTTTACAATCCAAACACGGATAAAAATGATAACCGACAGAAATAATATAGTAAAATATCCAAATAGAGGTCAGATATTTACCCCCTTGTTGAGATGAGAACAATGCCATGAAAATCACCTCAGACGGAACTCTAGAACTCAAAATATGATCAAAATACTAAAATGCCCGGTATCCCCATTTAAAACATTGCCCGAGTAATTTTTGTTCTTTGCCTTCGCGGGACATCATCACGTTCGTGAAGTGTAATTTTTCACGTTGATCGATCAACCCAGATTTTCTTCTTCGCATTCGCGGGACCTCCTTTGTGTTCGCGAAGAACAAAGTTCTCAGCAAAAAGCAGTAATCTTTTCCGACACGAAAATGAACATAACTCACTCATACGACCTCAGAATTCGACGATTCTTGTTGCTATGGTTCCATAATTATGATATAGATCTAATGGTTCAATCTAATTATAAATAAAAGGTCGTTTGATCAATATGGTACCCATTAGGGGTGTACATGGACCGGGTTGATTCGGTTTTTATTAAAACCAACCCAAACCAACTATATCGGGTTGGATTGGTTCGGTTTTGTTGGGTTTTTCAGGTTTTTTGGATGTTTTTGTTACATGAATATTATTTCAGTCTTACTTTGTTAAACTTTTTATAAGTAAATATGTGTTTAGTAAAAATTGAAAAAATTGACAAACATATGATATATTAAAATATTTTTATGGTAGAATTTTGTTAATAACACATAGTTATTTTTTTAGTCGTCTGACAATAATTTTTCGTTGATGTATACTTTCAAGGTTAAACGAATTTAATAATTAAACATAAAAATTAATATGATACCTAATTAATGATAAGTTCTATTTAATTTTACATTATCGAAATACCACTTCAAATTCGAAAAAAGATATAAGAATTTAATAAATCTTGACATATGAACATGGAAGATCAAAAAAATTGACGCATTTCAGTAACACTTGATAAGAAAGTGATCATATAACCCATTATTTAAGATTAATAAAAATGGAGTACTTTATATTCTATTAAATATTACATTTCACAATTAAATACCAAATATTTTTGTAAAGAAAATTCTTCATAAAGTCTTAAAAGTATATATAAAAATTATATATTTATATGTGGGTTTGGTTCGGGTTTTTTTACTCAATACTAAACCAAATCAAACCAAACCTAGTCAGGGTTTTTAATCAGTTTGGTTTGACTTTTCGGTTTAGTGCAATTTTCCAGTTCGGTTTGTACACCCCTAGTACCCATTATGTCCAAAGAAATGATGCGGAAACATCAAATAAGAGCGCAACACAACCCAAACACATTCGAAACACACCCGAGGCCCTCGGGACCCTGTCCAATCACACAAACCAGTCCCAAAACATAACATGAACTTACTCGAAGCCTCAAATCATACCAAACAACATCAAAAACCATAAATCGCACATCAATTCAAGCATAATGAACTAAACAACTTTTAAAGTTCTAAAACTTATGTCGAATGTGATGACCCGTCCAATCGTCTCATGAGTTACCACTCTGTTTCCCCTATTTCTGCTTCTTTATGCTTCATTATCCATGTATTATGGTATCGGGTTGGTAGGATCGAATCTGGAATGATTTTGGTAAGGTTTGAGACACTTAGTCTCTTGTAAGGAAGTTTGAGTTGGAAAAGCCAATCGGATGTTGACTTATGTGTTAAAGGGCTCAGATGCAAGTTTCGATGGTTCGGTTAGCTTCGGGAGGTGATTTATGGCTTAGGAGCGTTATCGGAATGGGTTTTGGAGTGTTGGAGTAGTTTTAGGCTTGAATTGGTGAAGTTGATATTTTGGCGATTTCCGGTTGGTAGGTGAGATTTTGATATATGGGTCGGAATGGAATTCCAAGAGTTGCAGTAGATCCATCGTGTCATTTAGGATGTGTGTGTAAAATTTCAGGTCATTCGGACGTAGCTTGGTTGTGTTTTTGAATAAAAGCGTATTTCAGAAGATTTTAGAAACTTAGGCTTGAATCCGATGTGATTTGGTAGATTTGATGTTGTTTGAGGCGTTTTGATGATTGGAACAAGTTTGAATAAAGTATTGGGTTATGTTTGTGCTTTTGGTTGAGGTCCCAGGGGCCTCGAGATGATTTCGGGTGGTTAATGGAGAAGGTGAGATGTCATTGCAGCTGCTGAGATTTTTCTGCTTCTGGTGTTTTCGCACCTACAGTTTGGGGACCGCAGGTACGGTGTCGTACGTGCGGAAGTCAGGAACCGCAGATGCGGTATTTGGACCCACCTGCGGAGTCGCAGGTGCGAAGATTGGATCGCAGATGCAGAATTGGTCCGCTAAGTGAATTTCGCAGAAGCGGAGGATTTGACCGCATATGCAGTACCACAGAAGCGAGTTTTGGACCGCAAATGCGGAAAAGCCTGGGCAGAACATATAAATTATTTTATTTTGCGAGATTTAGCTATTTCACCATTTTTGACTTCGACTTGGGAGCTTCTTGGGCGATTTGAGAGGGGGATTTCAAGAGAACTTCATTGAGGTAAGGAATTTGGACCTAAAACTCGTTCCTATGCTATTATTTCATGGATTTTAGCTATAAATTATGGAAATCAAAGGTTAAAATTGGGGCAACTAGGGCTTGGAAATTTAGGCCTTTAATTGTGGATTTGAAGGACCATTTGGGGTCGGACTTGAGAACTTTTGATATGTATGAACTCATAGGGAGATAAGGAATCTATTGATGTGAAATTTTCTGAATTCCGAGACGTGGGCCTGGGGGTCGGGTTTTGATAATTTCGGAATTTGTGCCCTTTATTGATTGTTTTCGCTTGGGCTTTGTTCCCTTAGCATATTTTGACGTCCTCGTTCCGATTTTTGATAGATTCGACGCGCGTGGAGGCCGATTCGAGGGGCAATGGAGTCATGAGCTAGAGATTTAGCCCGTTCGAGGTGAGTAATGATTGTAAATGATGCTCTGAGTGTTTGAAACCCCGGATTTGCACATCGTAGTGCTATATTGAGGTGAGGCACACGCTTGATGACGAGCGTGGGGTCGTGCACTATTGGGGATTGTGACTTGGTCCGTCCCGATTAATGATTTTATCGCGTATTTGATTGAAGACTGTTTGCTATCATCATTACTTGGGCTGAATGCCATATTTGGGCCTAGTGCTAACTATTTGCACCCTTTGGGGATTTTTATTGATATTTCCTCACTGTTTTGACTTTACACTTGAACTCAGTCCTGTTATTTTTCACTGTTTTCATACCCAACCATGTTTACTCAGTTTTAAGACTTAAATTATATTTGGGCTGAGAAACACTGTTTACTATTGCCCGAGGGGCTTGTGAGTATTTTTGACTGAGTAAGGCCGAGGGCCTAGTTGTGAGGAAACACTGATACTGATTTGAGGCTGAGGGCTTGAGATATATGAGCCACGAGGTGGCTTGATTGATATGAGTCCGAGGGCCTAGTTTTGATGCCACGAGATGGCTTGTTATTGCGCTTGGGCCGTATGGGGCCCTTCCAGGAGTCTGCATACCCCCACTGAGCGCAGGTACCCATTGTGATGTGAGATTGAGCCCGAGGGGCTGGTATTGTTCTGAGATATTGATCGAGGGGCAGATTTATTGATACTGTGCCCGAGGGGCGAACTTCTATTTGTTTACTCTACCTTAATTACCTGTCAATTACTTGTTTATTTGTTGAAAGAGGATTTTTCTTGACTTTCCACTGTTGTACTGTTTTTAAATGGTTTTATTGCTTCATTATAGCATGCATTGTGCCTTACGTGTGTTCTTACTTTCAGTCGTTATTTACATTTGTTACTCACTGAGTTGGAGTACTCACTTTACTCCCTGCACCGCTGTGTACAGATTCAGGCATTGCTGATCCTGCCAGTGCGAGTTGAGAGCTCCCGGCAGACATTCGGAGTTCACGAGGTAGCTGCTTGACGTACGCAGACCCGTGTTTCTCCATCTTTATCTTTTCTATCTCATATCAGACTTTTGTACTAGTTGTAGACCTTTCAAACTTGTATTAGATTTTATAGATGCTCGTGACTTGTGACACCCCGGTTAGGGCTATGTTGGGTTGTACTTCCACACTTCAATGACATTATCCGCTACTTAGTATTGCTATATCATGTTTTAGACTGCTTCTATGTTATTTAACTGTTTAAAAAGTGAACTGGGTTTATTCGGCTGGCCTTGTCTTCACGAGAGGCGCCATCACGATCGGGTTCGGGTTTAGGGTCGTGACATCGAACTATACCAAATCATCCCGGAATGACCTCAATTTGTGCAATCAAGTTCCATATGACACAACGGACCAATACCAACTACTGAAACCAAAATTCGTTTGATATTAACCAAGTCAACTCTCGGTCAAACCTATCAATCTTGTAAACCTTCAATCTTCCAACTTTCACCAAAAAGCATCAAATTAGCCTACGTACCTCCAAATCCAAATTCGGACATACGCATAAGTCCAAAATCATCATCCAGACTTAACGGAACCATCAAAACTCCTATCCGAAGGCGTTGACTCAAAAGTCAAATATTGGTCAACTCTTCCAACTTAAAGCTTCCAAATTGAAAATTATTCTTCCAAACCGACTCTGATCTTACCGAAAATCTAATCCGACTACATGATAAAGTCATAATACATGAAGTGAAACTACTCAAGGTGTCAAACCGCCGAACGATTGTTAGAGCTTAAAATGACCGATCGAATCATTACATAGGTGGATCTAGAAAAACGAAAAAAATGAAATTTAATGGCAGATAAGTTGCCTTTCACGACATGCATTCTTCTTACCTTGAAATAATTTTTCTGAAAATCGCCTTCAAACTTATCTAAAAAAATTGCTTCTCTCCAAAATGGTTTGAAAAGCCAAATCCATGAAAGGACAGCTTTCAACAATTAATACATCTTCGAGGAAACTAAAAGCTTGCGATATTTCTCTCAAGTCACCAACCAAAAACTCTCCTCGTTTAGCCTTGTTTTATGTTTTTTTGGATCTTTTTTTATCGTCATTTTCCTTTACGTTGAGGAAAACACTATTCATGTAAACAATCAAACTTTTCACAAATAAAATTCCGGAGAGCTTCTAAAAAAAATTAGGTTTTTATAAGCTTTTCATATATATGACACAGTAATTCAAAAGTAAAATTCGTTAAAAGTCTTACGACAACAGAGTTGAGATACAAATCTCTATAAGATCATTTTAGCTTTGGACTGACATATTTACACTGAAGATGTTAGACTTGTTGGCATTTGTACATAGGCTCTAACACATCAGGCCTATGTACAAATGCCAACAAGTCTAACATCTTCAGTGTATATATGTTAGTCCAAAGCCAAAATGATCTTATAGAGATGACATGATACCAATATGGGAGCCTACCATTTAGGTATCTTGTAGTGCCCATCTCAATCAAAAGAATATCCAAAATGGATTATGAGGTACTCATGGACAAGATAGCAGCTAGAATCAAAAACTAGGGTACAAGGCACATCTCCTATGTAGAGGGAGTGCAACTAGTTAACTCAGTATTGCTGCATATACACAGTTACTGGTCGACCATCTTCACACTACCAAAGCAAGTGCTCAAGGGAATACCAGATATGTGTAGAAACTTTATATGGGATGGGAAAATAATCACACACAAGCCCCCATTAGTGACATTGGACTTAGTGTGTAGGACTAAACATGAAGGAGGGCTGGGAATCACTGACATAATAAATGGAATGAAGCTGCAATTGCTAAATATGTCTAGAATATCATACAAAGTGTTGATAATCTATGGGTGAAATGGATAAGTAATGTTTACTTAAAAGATAAAGACTGGTGGCAGTACACATGCCCCACTGATTCTTGCTTGTATTGTAAAAATATTTGTAGGATCAGGGAGATGTTTGCCCCTGGTTTTACTTAGAATGGTTGGTTGAATGCCATTCGTTAAAAGCCTTACAGTAAATCTCTATAAGATCATTCTGGCTTTGGACTGACATATTTACACTGAAGATGTTAGACTTACTGGAATTTGTACATAGGCTCTAACACATCAGGCAACATTTCAGTGTAAATATGTTAGTCCAAAGCCAAAATGATCTTATAGAGATGATATGATGCCAAAACGGGAGCCTACCATTTAGGTATCTTGGAGTGCCCATCTTAGTCAAAAGAATATCCAAAATGGATTGTGAGGTACTCATGGACAAGATAGCAGCTAAAATCAAAAATTGGGGTACAAGGCACATCTCCTATGCAGAGAGAATGCAACTAGTTAACTAAGTATTGCTACATATACACAGTTATTGGTCGACCATCTTCATACTACCAAACCAAGTGCCCAAGGGAATAACAGCTATGTGTAGAAACTTTATATGTGATTGGAAAATAATCACACACAAGCCCCCATTAGTAACATAGGACTTAGTGTGTAGGACTAAACATGAAGGAGGGCTGGGGATCACTGACATAATAAAAGAGAATGAAGCTGCAATTGCTAAATATGTCTGGAATATTGCACAAAATACTGATAATCTATGGGTGAAATGGATAAGTAATGTTTAATTAAAAGATAAAGATTGGTGGAAGTACACATGCCCCACTGATTCTTGTTGGTATTGTAAAAAAATTTGTATGATCAGGGAGATGTATGCTCCTGGTTTTACTCAAAATGGTTGGTTGAATACCAATGGACAGTACACAATCAAGGGCTTGTTGGTATTGTGGCTACCTATGGAGAATGGGAGAAAATGAAGACTAGTCATTGGGAAGATGGGTGTGGAATAAGATGAACTTGCCTAAGCACAACTTTATCTGCTGGCTCACCATGCACCAAAGACTACAGACAAAAGCTAGACTATATCATATTGTATAAGCCAAGATGATAGATGCCCTATTTGTGGGACACAAGTGGAGACTATACAACATCTGTTCTTTGAATGCTCATTCTCCAAACAATGCTTACAGGGAGTGCTTTCTTAGTTAGGCATATGATTACAGCTGACTGATATAGCAGGGATATGGAAGAGAATGGATAGAATTATCAAAGGCAAGAGAAGCAGGGAAGTTGTCATTACCATACTTGTTGCTCTAATATACTAGATATGAAAGGCTAGAAATAATGTTGTATGGGACCTCATAATCCCGCTACTAAACATATGTTGCACCAGATTAAACAAGAATGCAGAATGAGGAAGATCATATACAGGAATAGAAGTATGAATGCCAAGAAAAAAGACTGGATAGAAAACCTATTGCATAGATAGAATACTGGATAATTAGAATTGCTAGAGTTGATTGGTGTAATAATGGAAAAGTGTATAGATAAAAATTTCTTCACAAAAAAAAAGAGTTGAAATACAAATCAAGATTGGTCATTATTTTGTCATCTCTCTCCTGCAATATGTCATAATTAATTAGAAGATACTCCAACTATCTTAAAGAAAATGTAGACCGAAAGATATGGATTGGACTTAAGGATGAACAAGCACACTATATATCCCGATATCGAGATAAAAAAATATAATAGAAGCACAACGACATCCCTCGATTTTGTTTACAAAAAAGCAGAGGAGAATAACTATCCTCCATAAAGAAGGGTGAATTTGACCGAAGGTCACCTCGTACCTATTGCAAAAGGCAATGATAACCGAGTCTAAGGGACCCAACATGAAGGAATAAGTGTAAACACTTAAAAAACCCTCCACGTGAGTAGTAATCGCCTCCTCAGGCACAGGCACCACCACGTGCTTATCCACCCAATTGCAATCTTCCTTGACCTTAGGGAAGAGGCTCTCGGTAATCGAACAATTATACCTTGAGACCGGCTCGCACCAACCCGGTACCGAAGAAGTCTTTTCAACCTTAAAATCAACACTGATCGAGCATCCACCGAAAATGAACGTTTCAAGATGTGGCTCTGCCGCTGGTTGCTCACCGGTCGACCGCGACGAAGAGGCAGTTTCCTTTTGTGGAACTATTTTAGAGGTTTAGCCACTTTTTTTCCTTTGAATAAAGAATAACAAGAAGAAGGTAAAAGGCAACACTTAGTATTCAAGATGAAGACAGACGAAGAATCTTGTAGAAATCTCAGGTACAATCGCTTAGAAATGCAAAGGTTTTGAAGATGAGAATGGAGAGGATTTGAAACTAAAGTTTGAACACATGAAGAATGGGGTATTTATAATTTTCAAATGACGGTTTAAAACGGGGAGTGGCCAACCATGACTGACCAGCATTTAAGGCCTTGAAAACTGGACCGACGGAACGTTTTAGTTACCTTTTGTCGCTTACGTCATGGTTTATCAAAGTGAGAACCAATGGCTCATATCGTTTCTCGTCGCCTACTCTCCAAAAAACGAGGGGACTATCTGTATACGAGTAAAATCGAGCTCGATTCTCGATCGAGAATCTGAAACGGTAGGCTAGGGTCGACACATCTATAATAGTTAGAAATCAAAGTTACGGGTGAAACCAAGTTCGATATCGAAGTCCAAGTTCGATCTGATGCCCAACATATTCAACCAAAATCGAAATATGATACTGTCAGACTTAAAAGCATCGTCAAAACCAAGCATCAAGACCACAGATTTGCCCTCGAGTTTATCGAAGGCATAACCAGTCCTATTTCTAACGACCTTGAAGAAAAGCCTTGCCAGCTCATCCGATAGGGGTCCGTAATTATCGTCGTTAGGCAATCATTATGACAGAAATCACGGAATTAGTCAAAAAAGGAACCAACGATCTTCAAAATCAAGGATTTTGTGTTTTATGTTTCTTATAAGATAATGTCTCAAAAAGTATATCTCCCTCGATATATAGAGGGGACCTGGTAATTCATAGGGACACACTGTAATATATATCAAAAGCAATATAATATTGTTTCTAGTTTTTCACAGCTTATTCTACTCTCACATCCACAATATCATTTCTAGCTAAAGGTAGATTTAATTTACCTCACAAGGCTAAAGTTTGTTCAATTTGCTACTCTCACATCCACAATATCATTTCTAGCTAAAGGTAGATTTAATTTACCTCACAAGGCTAAAGTTTGTTCAATTTGCGAAGGTTGCATTTATCTTTCTGTTGTTTACTTCCACGTTAATCTGATTTCTCATTTTGTATCAAGTTATATCACGTATTCTTAAAACCACGTATAAATTCAATTGTTATCCAATTTTGAGGGTAAACATGATCCAAACTAGTACATTATGCAAGAGATGGTACCAATTCTTAAAGAACCATGCTTTGTAGAATGGCACTACAAAAGCCATACTTGCTCCCGTCAAATGGGTATTTCTCTCAGCTTCTTGAGAACGCTTATCGAATTATAAAGTCGTTTGATGATGATTATCAAGGAAGTCTATTCCCCATGTGTCACACCTCCTTTTTCGGGAAATTTTTTTTTTCTAATTTAAGTGACATTATTGAAAATGGGATTAATTTTATTTTTATTTTTTAGAGAGTCGCCACTTGGAGTAATGATTTACGGCGTCCCAAGCCACCATTTATTTTAAATCGTAATTCAAGGAAATTTTTTACTCTGTTTTGAAGTTTACGAAGACGGAAGATCGAGTAAGGAATTCTGTTAAGCCGGAAAAAGGTATGAGGCACTCCCGAATTCCGTAGTTTTGCACGGTCATTTACAATTACACTCGGCTTAGTTATCTGATTAATACATATTTTAAACCTATGTGCATTTTTACCTTTCTCTTTTAATTATTTTAAACAATTATGAAATTTATTTACACAAGTCATGATATCGTGCACTTATCGTTTTTTACATATGAAAATTGCGTCACGTGAAACGTACCCACGATTCATAACATGTTTATTTCATTATTATTTGAAGTTGGGGTCAAGTCACACGAACGTACACTTGAAATTGGGGTTACGTATCATGACTATGCCACGGGAACCTTACCCATATCCATGATGATTTATTATTAAGTGTGTGCCTAAAGCAGGCTATGAATGTTCATAATTATTTATTCTACATAACTTTGAGATTAATGTGAAGGTAATAAATTATGGATAGTCATTAGCGAGAAAAGTATACAATTACTTGCTTAATATTTTGCCATGATTACACACCCCCTGCATGGATATAGTTAATTAGATAAGAATATTTGAGAAAACTCGCATTGGGTCTACTTGATCGAAAATCTGATTATGTATTTAAAGTCGTCCAATCCAGTTAAAAGCAAAGACGGTTCAAGTTTGATCATACAGCTTAATACGACCTTAGAGGATAAAGATGGCCCAACTCTCATCTTTGAAGCTGTAAGCTTCTAATGGGCTAGAAGTTGAGCCCAATATAAATGTGAAGGCTAGGCCCAAATGTTTATGGAAAACAAGGCCCAGCGATTCACCAAGGAAAAATGTCGTTCAAACTCAAAATGATTTGCATACGACAGCTGAGAAATTAGGAAACAATCATATATCTTTTAGCATCAATATATGAATGGTTCAATTTCAGGAAAGAAACGAAACGAATTCATTACATCAATAACCATTTTCCATAAATTATCCTTCTCAATTACGACTCAAAAACAAAAGTGTTACTAAATTACTAAAATAAATCAATTGTGGGCAACTGATTCCACTCATGCTTCTGCTCCTTACACTTTGAACACTTAACAGTCCATTCTCAACTTTAATCTTTGAAAACTTCAAACCAGAAAATATATCATAGATCTCAAATTAACGAATAGTGAATCACTGTCAGTTGAATGCACAACCAATTCGAAGTTAAGAGAGACTAATTTTCAGGCAAATTGTTCTTCAACAAGTTGAACACATATGAAATCAATTTTCAGATCTATTGAATAACTATTCAGAGCAATAACAAGTTGAGATTCATTTAAATATAATCATTCATTAAACAGATGGTACAAGTTCAGGAAGTGCACCTAGAAAAACTCGAAAAACAAGCTTCAAATAGCCAAATAAAGGCTGAATCAAAGATGAGCAGGTTCAAACAGTAGAGCATTAGTAAACAGCTTCAATTCCAGGTGCAACCCATTTTTATGAAGTCTAGGTGAGAAATATAGAATACTTCCTTCAATCAACAACAACAACTAATTATTTTTGAGTATGAAAGCAGCCTAAATTTTTTACTTTTTATGTTTTTCCTCTCAGTTTTTAAAAGCTACAAAAATCAGATCTCAGTAAAGGAATTTTCAATCTCAAAATCTGTTCTTAGCTCTTTTTCGTGTGAGATCTGTGTTGAGATGGTTAGAGTGACAGCTGGTGACAGTTATACAGATGAAGACTTGAAGGGTGACAAAGTCAGTTAGGTGATAGTTGTATATAGTAGAAAGTTAGTTAATTAGTTAGTGTTAGAAATTAATTATATATGCACACCACGTGTACAGTGTTACTGGCTAATAAGCCATTGTATTTTCTCTCCATTTTCTCTGTAATTGATAATTGTTTCCAAAATCTTCATCTTTTTCTTCCTTCGATTTAGTCTCAGCTTCACTCCTCCACCCTCTAATGGTGGATTTTATCATGGTATCGGAGCTTGAGTGACTCGATCGAGGACAGAGTAGTTCTATTTCTAGCTTTTGTTAAGACGATACTGTCAGTTCATAGATTTCCCTTTTGAGTTGAAATTGAAGCTCAACAATGGCAAATTTTGATATCGACAACCCTAGGCATCCATTATTCATGCAACCATCCGATAATCCTAGCAATGTGATAATTTCAATTTAGCTGAAAGGAACGGAAAACTATTCTTTCTGGAGCAAAGCTATGGTGATTGTGTTGCGAGCGAAGAGGAAATTAGGGTTTATTGATGGAAGTTGTACAAAGTCTCAATTCACTGAAGATTTGGGCGAGGACTGGGAGCGAGTCAATGCAACAGTGCTGACATGGATCATGAACACTGTATCTTCAGAATTGGTAAATGGTATTGTGTATACTGAAAATGCTCATGAGGTTTGGTTGGACCTTGAAGATCGATTCAACAAAGTCAATGATTCTAGAGTCTATAATCTCTAGCGAGAAATAGCTACAATCTCTCAAGGTACCTCTAGTATCTCTTTTTATCACTCTAGGTTGAAGTCATTACGGGATGAATATGGTTCTCTTTTACCCTCACTCCTAGTTACTGCTGGAACAAGAGATTTTATTGAACATCTAGAGCAACAAAGGCTTTTTCAGTTCTTAATGGGATTAAATGAATCATATGGAGCAATTAGAAGTCAAATTCTATTGCAATCTCCATCACCTTCAGTTAGTCGTGCCTTTTGCAATGTTAATAAATGAAGAGAATCAGAGGAAAGTCTATGTGTCTAATTCTCATATTAGCTTAGCAAATAAAATGAATGAATCCATAATTTTCATGAGAACAAGAGGAAATCAGTCGAAGTTTAAAAGGCTAAATGACTTGTATTTTGAGTATTGCCACTTCAAAGGCCACTTGTTACAAGTTGCATAGGTATCCACTTGGATACAAAGGAAAAAGGCAGCAACAATACAAGCAGGTAAATGCAACTGCGAATAATAGCAGTCATGTTCAAGAGAATGCCATGAATAAAGGAAAAGCTGAAATGCCTAAAGGAATGTCAAACTTCTTCAGTGAGGAGCAGTATGGCCAGATAATGAGGTTGCTAAACAAAGAGAAGGCAGAGGATCACACAGTTAATATGACAGGTAATTATGACTCATGTTTGTTGAAAGATTGTAGGGATCCTTGGATTATTAATAATGGAGCAACAGATCATATGGCTTCAAATCATAATATGTTGGACGATATAGTAAATTTACCTGAACATAGAAGATGTAATGTAGCCTGCCAAATGGTAAGTTTGTTCCTGTTACTTATCAAGGCAGTTATAACCTTACAAGAGATGGTACCATACATGATGTGTTGTGTGTGCCTGAATTTAAATATAACTTACTGTCAGTTTCTAAATTGACAAGAGAGTTACAATGTTCAATGAATTTTTTCCAACATTTTGTGTCTTCCAGGATCTGTTCATTAGGAAGGTGAAGGGGATTGGTAAAGATTAAGGTGGTTTGTACCACTTAATTCCAAAGAAAACAGACAAATACGAGGAAATCCAAAGGATTAGAAGTTGTCTTGCAACAGGATTTTGAAGATTGATGTTGAAACCTGGCATAAAAGGCTTGGACATATTCCAGTAGCTGTCATGAAGAAGCTAGATTTTATGAAGAATAAAGATTTTCTAGGTTGTAATATCAATAATTGTACTGTATGCCCTTTGGCTAGACAGACCCGAAGACCTTTCCCTCTTAGCAATAGTAGAGCATGTGATATTTTTCAATTAGTTCATGCAGACATTTGGGGTCCATATAGAGTTACAACATACAATGGGAATAGAAACTTCTTAACACTTGTAGATGATCATTCCAAGATGATTTGGGTGTTTCTAATGAAATTGAAAAGGGACATTATTGTCTTGTTAAAATCATTCTTTAAACTTGTTCATGTGCAGTTTGGAAAGACAATTAAAATGTTAGGATCTGATAATGTTGCAGAATTCTTTAGCAAAAAATGTAAGGATTTCTTATCTAATTCAGGAGTTTTTCACCAAAGCAGTTGTCCACACACTCTATAACAAAATGTAGTGGTGGAAAGGAGACATAGGCACATCCTAGAGGTGGCAAAGGCATTGAGATTTCAAGACAGCATTCTACTACATTTCTGGGGAGATTGTGTGTTAACAGTTGTCTATCTTATAAATAGAATACCATCCTCAATTCTGGGGGGGCAGGTCTCCTTATGAGGTGTTTCACAAGTCCAAGCCAAGTCTGCTGCATTTTAGGGTTATAGGTTGTTTGTGTTATGCCACAGTTACAGAGAAAATTAATAAATTCTCACCTAGAGATATAGCAGCAGTTCACGCGGGGTACTCAATTTCTCAGAAGGGCTATAGATTGTATGATCTCAAGCCAGGAGATGAGTAGAGATGTAACATTCAAGGAGAACATTTTTCCTTTCCAGAGAGGTGTAGATTTTCCACTATTTTTGGAGATTAATGATGCTCAAGCAGATATCTGAAAGGCACCTGCACAAGTGGTAGATCAGGAAGCAAACGCAAATGATGCAGGATAGGATGCAGCCACCACAACCGATCCTTCACTTGATGAACTAGCCTGTGATACTCAGTTAGTAGCAGTTAATGAGAACACCTCTGATGAACAACTTCAGCATGCTGCATTGCCTATAAATGATCCTACTAAACCATCAGTTCAATTGAGGAGATCTTTTAAGAGATCTAAAACTACCAACATGGCTGAAAGACTATATTTGTCCAGGAAAAGCAAGCTCATCCTCCAGTTGCATCTATCCTATGTCCAACTACTTAGACTATTCTTCTCTTTCACCAAAATATCAATCCTTTTTAGCTGCTAAATTTGAGACAGAACCTGCATCTTATGTTGAAGCAATGAAGGACCCTAGATGGATTAAAGCTATGAAAACAGAAATTGATGCTCTTGTCCTAGACAACACATGTGAAGTAGTTGATGTACCCAAAGGCAAGGTTCCTATTGGATGTAGGTGGGTGTAAAATACCAAGTATAAATTCAATGGGGAGATTGAGAGGTTCAGGGCCAGGTTAGTGGCAAATAGTCAGTAAGAGGGACTAGACTACAAGGAGACATTCTCTCCACTAGTTAAAATGGTCATAGTAAGGGTGGTTATTGCTCTTGAAGCCATGAACCAGTGGAACCTCTACCAAATGGATGTCTCCAATGCTTTCCTTCAAAGTGATCTTGAAGCAAAAGTTTATATGCAGCTCCTACCAGGTTTTGGTAGTCAAGTGGGGAACAAGGCATGCAGACTACCCAAATACTTATATGGGCTCAAACAAGCATCAAGACAATGGAATTTGAAGCTCACTGAGGACTGATTAATGCAGGCTTTGAACAGAGCAAGCATGGTCATTCTTTGTTCACCTTGAGGAAGATGCTAAACTTGTCATCATCCTTGTCTATGTTGATGACCTCCTTATCACAGGAAATGATGCTGATATGATTCAAGAAGCTAAGACAATCCTTCATAAGGAATTCAGAATTAAGGACTTGGGCCTTTTGAAATACTTCTTGGGGATTGAAATTAGCAGATCCGAGAAAGGCATATTGATATACCAAAGGAAGTATACAGTGGAACTAATAGTAAAGGTGGGCTTAGCAGGGTCTAAACCTGCAATCACTCCAATGGAGCAAAACAAGAAGTTAACAACAGTAGAGTATGGTACACACTGTAACTTGAAGGATGATTCAGCACTCACAGATGTCAAAGGATATCAAAAGCTCATAGGAAGCTCTTATATTTGACATTAACTAGGCCTGATATTGCATACACAGTACAGACTTTAAGCCAATTCATGCAAGATCCTAAGAAGTCACACTTAGAGGCAACACATAGATTGGTGAGATACTTGAAGAATTAACCAGGATTAGGCATTCTCATGAGTGCAGATGGTGACATGACTCTGAGAGCATACTGTGATGCAGACTGGGCAAGCTGTCCAAATTCAAAAATAACAGGTTACTTGGTAAAATTTAGAAAGTCTCTAATTTCATGGAAGTCAAAAAAGCAAAGTACAGTAGCAGGAGTTCAGTAGAATCAGAGTATAGGAGTATGGCACTGGCAGTTTCTAAATTGATCTGGCTGCTAGGAGTTTTCAAAGAATTGGGAGTTGAATTGCCTATTCCAATTCAACTATTCACTGATAGTAAAACAACAATGGATATAGCAAGCAATCCAGTGTTTCATGAACGAACCAAACATATAGAGATCGATTTTCACTTTACAAGATAAAAGGTGCAAGAAGGACTGATTCAACCTGCGTATGTTCTAATAGAAGAACAAGCAGCAGATTTGTTGACTAAAGGACTTGGAAGTGTTCAACATCACCATCTGATATGCAAACTAGGTGTTTTGAACATCTTCATGGCACCTAGCTTGTAGGGGGTGTTGAGATGGTTAGAGTGACAGCTGGTGATAGTTGTACAGCTGGTGATAGTTGTACAGATGAAGGCTTGAAGAGTGACAAAGTCAATGACAACTGTGTATAGTAGCAAGTTAGTTAATTAGTTAGTGTTAGAAATTAATTATATATATACACCACGTGTACAGTGTTACCGGCTAATAAGCCATTGTATTTTTTCTCCATTTTCTCTGTAATTGAAGATTGTTTTCACAATCTTCTTCTTCTTCTTCCTTCGATTTAGTCTCAGCTTCAATCCTCCACCCTATAATGGTGGATTTTATCAATCTATATGTCTGGGAAGAGAGTGAGTGAGTGTCGTTTATAACTGAATTTCTAGGGAAACCCTCAGATTTTCCCTTTCTATTTAATCCCTTTTCAATCAAAAGACCCCTTTCAGTCCCTTTTTATTACTAAAGCAGTCATTTTCTCCCTTCTAGAAACCTTAAGGCAGTTACTATAAGATTCCCTTTATTTCCCCAAATACCCCTTAACTCCATGCTTTTTATCATTTTCAATATTCAAATACCTGGGTGTTCTAACCAACAGGCCCATTAACAGCATAACAGGCCCAATCCTTTTGAAACCAAACCAAACAGATCCCTGATTTAGAAGGAAAATCAATTCACGTTCAATTTTTGATGGACTGACTAAGTAGCTAAAAAACAATTAACATTAACAACTAAATAAAACTAAAAATCGTGCCACTAACTTTAACCATAATGAAATTAACTAATTTGGAACCAAAGATAAAAAGATAAACAAACTAACTAACTACAAAAGCATTGGAAAGAAATTACCAGAAGAAAAACTAAATTGCCGGCAATGAAATTGAAAGTAATGGAGAGAATCCGGGCTCGTAGAATCCGTCACTTCAAAATCGATCAAGGATTTATAACTAATGAGTACTCGTTCAACTGTTTGGTCGAATAAGTACCCAACTTGTTTGGTCTACAACAATTCAATAGCTCTTACTTTTTTCAAAACGGTGCACCTTTCTTCTTATTTCATTAGTTCCACTCAAAAGTCAAACCAACCACCCCACTCTTTAACTTTTACAAAATTCATAATAATTCAAGTGCTCATGAGAGGTGAAAATGTTCAAATAGATGGTTACTTCAAACAAATGGGTAAGGCTTGTAATGTGGTTGCTAAAGAAACAGGATTACAGGCTTAAAGGGGTTAACTACGATACGTAATAATTAGGTGGTTAAAATAAAAGCATATAACTGGCTCAACAAAGAAATATATATATCACTTCCATGACTAAACAACACTACTATATTGCTTTGCAAATACAGAGCAAGATCTAGACATCAAATGCAATGCACAATGTTAAGAATGAAGATCAAAAGGATTTGGTTTCCACCATTGAAGTAGAGAGAAGGTTCTAGACAAGAGAATAATTGGGGCAAATGAAAGTGTATTATTTCTGCTTCTACTGAGTATGTATATACACATGTGTAAGAATAAAAAAAAAGTGTAATTACAAAACTGCCACTAACAACTACAAAACTAAACTAACTAACACAACTAACTATTGTATCACTAACTATATACAACCGTATGTGTATAAATATAGTCATTCTCAATACCCTCACTCAAGTTGGAAGTGAGGAATTCACTCCCAACTTGCTAAGAAGATCCGAATGTTTGATCTCTATGAGTGCCTTTGTCAGGATGTCAGCCAGTTGATCAGAGGTGGAGATGTGATGCAACTCAACTAGTCCCTCCTGTATCTTGTCCCGGACAAAGTGGCAATCCACTTCGATATGCTTTGTTCTCATCATAGAATACATGGTTTCTTGCAATGTGCATAGCTGCTTGACTATCATAGAACACAGTTATGGGATTGGTACACATAGCTACCAATTCTTCTAGCAACCTTTTTACCCATACTAACTCACCAACAACCTTCCTGACTGACCTATATTCTGCTTTTGGAGAGGACAATGAAATAGTAGTTTATTTCTTTGACTTCCAATTGATAGGGCTGTCTCCAAGTAGCACAATATACCCACTCACAGACTTTCTTGAGTCAGGGCAAGTAGCCCAGTCTGAGTCACAGTATGCACTGACAGTATAGTTAGGATCATTGGACAGAATAATTCCCAAAGTAGGATCTTTCTTCAAGTATCTAAGTACATGTATAGTAGCCTTTAGATGAGGTTCTCTTGGTGCCTGCATGAACTGGCTTAAATGTTGGATACTATAGGCTATGTCTAATCTAGTATTTGTCAAAAAGTTTAGTTTCCCAACTAGTTTCCTGTAATACCATGGATCTGAAATAAGGCTCCATCTTCACTTCTCAATTTGATGGTAGGATTAAGTGGAGAGTTGACAGAAGAGTATGTTGAATAGTCATATTCCTTTAATAGATCCATGGTGAATTTACTCTGGCAAACTAATACTCCATTTCTCTTGTACAACATCTCTAACCCCAAGAAGTAATGTAGCTTCCTAAGATCCTTTATCTTGAATTGATGATGCAGGAAAGCCTTCAAGTCTTTAGTTTCCTCCAAATTGGTTCCAATAATGATCACAACATCCACATACACAGCTACAAAGACTGCTGAGGTCTATTGTTTCTTGTAAAATAAGGAGTAATCACTAGCTGAATGCTTGAAACCCCTGGAATGCAGTGACTCTATCAATTTATCATACCATTGTCTACTAGCCTGTTTTAAACCATACAATAATTTCCTAAGTCTACAGACTAGATTTCCATTGGGCGCCATCAGTCCTTTTGGAACTTCCATATACACTTCTTCATGTAAGTCTCCATGAAGAAATGCATTGTTTACATCTAGTTGATAGAGGTCCCACCTCCTCTTTACTGCAATGCTGATCAATGTTCTGACTGTGGTCATCTTTGCCACTGGTGAAAATGTCTCTGTATAGTCAATTCATGCTTCTTGTGTATATCCCTTTACCAGCAACCTTGTTTTGAATCTCACCACACTTCCATCAGCTTTGTGTTTGATCTTGTTTACCCACTTACAACCTATAACATTCTTCCTTGTAGGTAATTCAACTAATTCCTAAGTATGGTTAGCATATAAAACTTCAAATTCCTATGTCATTGCTATTTGCCATGCAGGATTCATGGATGCCTCCTCATAAGAAGATGGCTCACAATCATGTAAAATATTTCTAAGAAATTGTTGACTTTTAGAATGTAAGACATTGAGGGAGATATGTTGTTTACTATTACAAAAGGTATTAAATGATGTGGGATTGGTGTGAAGTTCAGGTTATGTGTCATGATGTTGAAGGGTTGGTAATGAATACACATAGTCTTTGAGGTGTGCAGGGATTGTATATGTTCTCCCTGATCTTCTAGGTTGTGAGGGATTTGTTTGGGAAGGATTATTGGTCTCAATACCTTGAAACCCAGCATGTTGCACCTGTGTGGGTGGTTGATAATTAGGGCTGTTTTCTGTGGATATGTGTGAGTTTGGTAAATCTTGATTAGGAGCTATTGGATTAGGTGAAGAAGAAGGTGTAGAATTGTCTGATACATGGCCATTAATGACAGAAATTGACGCATCCTTATCATACGAGTTACAATTATTTTGAGTTTCAGAAGTAGATTGAATGAAAGGTGGATTAGAGTTTATCAGATGTAATATAGAAGGAAAGCTAGAATTTTCAGGTGAAACTGCAAAGGAAAAAATGTTTTCATGGAACACTACATCTCTAGATATGTGTATCCTCTTTATGGCCAAATCTAGAACCTTGTAACACTTTGTACCAAAGGAATAACCTACAAAAACATGGGGTGTGGATCTTGCTTCAAATTTATCTTTGTGAGGTTTTAGAACACAAGGATAGCATAGGCATCCAAAACTTTTCAGTTGTGAGTATTTGGGCTTTTTGTTATACAGGAGTTCAAAAGGGCTTTTATTGTTAAGAATACTTGATGGAAGCCTATTTATTAGATATGTGGCTATTAGGATACACTCCCCCCAGTAGCTTGTAGGTATTTTGGACTGGTAAAGTTGGGCTCTTGCTGTCTCAAGTGGGTATTTGTGCTTCTTTCCACAACACCATTTTGTTGTGGTGTGTATGGACAAATTTTCTGATGCACTATGCACTTTTCTTGGAAATATGTCAATGTCTCATTATTGACAAACTCAAGACCATTATTAGATCTAATAGTTTTAACTGAGGTACCAAATTGGTTTTCGATTAAGGACATAAATCCTTTAATAGCATGAAAAGTGTTGCTTTTGCAGCTTAAAAGGTGAGTCCAGGTTGACCTACTAAAATCATCAATCATGGTGAGGAAATATTTGTAGTTATCATGGGTAGATATGTGGTAGGGACCCCATAAGTATACGTGGAGTAATTTAAAGATTTTAGTGGATGAAGAGGTTCTTTCAGGGAATGGCAACCTTTTTTGTCAGGCCATAGGGCAAATTGAACCGGTGAGCGGCTGTTCGGGAGAAAAATTAGCTGGTATGGTAGATATCTTCCTCATTTTTTACAAAGGGTACATGACCTAACCTATTATTCCACAAGTAGTCAACATTGTTTCTAGAAGATGTAGAGCATATAAGACAGGAACTCACATTAAAAGGATCAGTTTTATTGCATGAATTGATGATATTTACATTGTTCAATGGACAAGATAACTTATTTACAACTGGAAATGAATGAAATGGATGAATTCTTGTCATGCACCAAACCTGGGGAGGCGTGGCTGTCACTCGGTGCCGAGCTAGCCCAAGCGAACCACTCTATAAATTTTTTTATAAAAAATACTAGATTAATGAACTGCCCTTTTTAAATCATGAATACATATGGGCCATCAAGACCTTTGACATAATGTACAAAATGAACCTCTATCTACAAAGCCTCTAAGATATTTGACATCAAATGGGATAGGGTACCGTCCTTCCCATAAGTCTGTAGCAAAAGTCCAACACAATGACACATAGACTCGGCTGTACTCCGAATAAGGTGGAGTCTTATCAATCCTTCGCTGAGTGCCAATATCGTCTACTATGAAGACTGATGAAACTGATTATCTATGCCTGCAGGTATAAATGCAACATCCCCAACAAAAGAATGTCAGTACGAATAATGTACTGAGTATGTAAGGCATGTAAATAAGTATATAAAGAGCATGAGAGAAACATGGAGTAAAGGACTCAACTGGTGAGTCTGGATAGCTATGTAAATCATGAAATATTTATAATATCATGCATGTACATATAAATGTCGTGGAATGCATATGATTTATTAAGTCATAACTCAATAATTCATTTTAAAACTTTCCCGAGGTTCTTCAGTTGAAAAATTTGCGACATATCCTCTTATTGTTAGGTTTACCAGAATATTAATCTCTAAGTTGAATATGCTATTAGCAATTTAAATTTTTGACTCAATTCCAAGTTTCAAAAGAAAAAGGAAACTAAGGTATAATATCTATAATACGAAGACGATATAGTGTATATCCAAAAGTAGTAATAATGGTAACTATCCAAAATTATACTTATAAAACTTTTATCACAATACTCCACTTAAAAGAAAATACCACACTAACATAATATTTAACGATATTAAGGTTGTAAACATACACGGTCTCATACTAATAATGTCTTAAACCCTCTATAACCTCCTAATAGACATAATTCCTTCGAACTCATATAAATTACTATGACTTATCCCAATATTAAAATACGGGATATAACAATTTGATCCTTTTTCTTACTAACACTGCTATTAGGAATAGAGAAACAGGAATGTGGTAAACTAGGAATTGAAGTAGTGGATGGAGTTGAATCTGAACAACTGTGACATTTTGAACAGAGAAAGTACAATCCACTTCTTGCCTTACAAATCTCCGAAGGCATCTTCATTGAAGGGGCCTGCATTAGACAAATATATTTATTGAAGTTAACTATGCAATCAAGGTGCACTGTTAATGAGTGGATTGAAATGAGATTGTATTTGAAACTAGGTACATATAGGACTCTAACTAGAGCTAGTTTAGGACTAAGGAAAGCATCACCAATTTCTATTACTTTCACTTTATACTCATTAGGTAAGGTCACAAGGAAAGGATAAGGCAAAGTTCAAATGTTAGTGAGAAAGAATTTTCTATGGTTTGAAGCTCCACTATCTAAAATCCATAGGTCAGCAATTGAGTTTGACATTTACATGTAGTTGTTTCAGCTATCTCTTTATAAGTACAGCAAGCTAAAATACCTTCAAAGTTCACAGCTCCACTGGTGATGATGTTTGGATTTTCCCCTGCAATGTTGACCTTGAAGTTTTCCAGCAAATTCAGCAGCTGATTGTATTGTTCCCTCGTCAGATTCTGAATACTTTGGTTTTGATCCATGTTTCTGACATCTTCACCATTGCAAGTTGGAATCTTTTTACACTGGCCATTGGATATTTACAGCAGATCCTGTGTTTCTGCCTTTTGTAAAATTGAAGTCCTGTGGAAATCCATGTATCCTATAGCAATTGTCTCTAGTGTGACCTGGCTTTTTTTGCAGTAATCACAAAACAATTGAGACTTGGCAGGTGGATAGCCTTGCTTGTTTAAACTGTATTAGTTGTAAGTAGCACCATTTCCTCTTGGATTGTAATTTGTCCTGAACTTATTATTATTATTATTCCCAGGTCCATTTACATTCAATGAAGTGGACTCCATGACCAATTGGTTGCGTGGCCTGACTTCTCTCTGCTTTTCTTCCTGAATAAGAATGGAGAAATCTTGTGCTATGTTGGGCAGTGGATTCATCACAAGTATGTTGTCTCTCACTACTTTCTAAACTTTTTTTAGGCCCATCAAGAACTGAATTAACCTTCGATCCTGTTCAGCCTTGTGCATATTAGCCTTTGCACCACAAGTACACTGACAAATTGCATTGTGCATGTGCATTCAGTGTATTTAATTCCTCCCAAAGCCTTTTCATTTTTGAATAGTAGCCTGTGATATCCAAAGTACCCTGACTAAGGTCGTTAATTTCTTTCTGTAATTGGTACAACTTTGCTCCATTAGTTTGATCATATCTATCTTCCAGCTCTTGCCACAATTCCTTAGCATCACTAACATATTGTAGGCTATCAGCTAAGTCCTTTGAAAGAGAGTTTAGAATCCAGGATATTACCATATCATCGCATCGAGACCACTGATCGTAATTCGCATAATCAGAATTAGGTTTCTTACATTTTCCGGTAATGAATCCAACCTTGTTCTTCACGGGTAATGCTGTGAGAACTCCCCTTCTCCAAGATCTATACCCAATTCCATCAAAGACAACAGGTACCAATGTCGTTCCAGCACTCTCTGACGAGTGCATGTATAGCAAATTGGTTGAATCCAAATTGTTGGTTGTGTTCTGATTTTCCTTGTCTCCGGCCATCAGTTGAAGACGAATTTTAGATAATTAGGTGAAATAGCTTCTGAATTTAAGAAGAAATCGAGAAATCCCGAACCCTAGCGACGAACTGTGAAATGCAGATTTTGATCTTTCGAGATTGAAAAATTGAAATTGAACAATGAGATTTGATGAAGATAGAGACACGTTGTGAGAGAATCTAGCTGGACTCTTATACCATGTTAAGAATAAAGATCGAAAGGATTTGGTTTCCACCATTGAAGCTCTCGTTGAGCTTTAGAGATAAGGTTCTAGACAAGAGAGTAATTAGAGAAAATGAATGTGTATTATTTCCACTTCTACTGAGTATGTATATACACGTGTGTAAGAATAAGAAAAGTGTAATTACAAAACCGCCACTAACAATTACAAAACTAAACTAACTAACACAACTAACTACTATATCACTAACTATATACAACCGTATGTGCATAAATATAGTCATTCGCAATACACAGAATAACACACAAACCTCACACATAAATGGCACATAACTCACTCAGGATTGGACTTATCAAGACACTCTAGTCAAAGCAGTTAAGCAAACTTAAGATTATACAATTTAAAGTACTTATGCATGAGTCAAAAATTAAGCCTAAGCGTCACATCCAAAGTACTCACAATTCTCAAGGCATAACAAAGTCAAGAGATATTGCTTCAATTCATTTTATCTCACAGTGGCTCCTACTCCTACAAAAATAAACTAACTACACCCGGTTCAAACAAAACCCTTGGAAAAGAACCGCGTACAAAGAAAAGCCAAGGGAAAATTACTACACTACCTACAAAAAAATCTTTTTGTCCTTTTTCTTTAGACTTAAATCCCTCAAGAAAATTGTCTAGGAGATCTATCATCGGGAAAAGTCCAATTTTTTTACTTTTTTTTTCGATTATTCACAACTACTAAAATACTACACAACTACGAAATTAAAAATAAGAGGTTAACATTTTTCTACATCCCACTACTAATTAGCTAGAAAATTCTCTCACCCCACACTTAAAAGAGTGCAGTTCCTCCAATGTACAAATAAATCAAAACAATAATGAGGGTGGAGAAGAAGCTCCCTGAAAGACCAAAGGCCGAAGCAATAGCGGCTCACAGGGTACTCAAACTTCCCCCATGCATGGTCCTTTGTGTGGGCACCCCACACTTAGTTCTCACCATCTAACTTGTTTTTGCACTCTTCCAATGGCTTTTCCTCCTATGCTTATAATCCTACAAAATAAAAACAGACACTACAAAAATAATATAATAAAAAATTAAAAAAATAAAAGAAAGCAGTAAAGTTGGGTTGCGTCCCAACAAGTGCCTAATTTAATATTGCAGCACGATGTGAACCAATTTTTCCTCCACCTCGAACTTATGAGTTGTACCCCTAACATGGCATACAGTCTGTGGCTATGCTCCTTTGGTGGAGATACTACAATAAATAGGCCAAGTAATAAAATTTTCACTCTATACTTCTCGACCTTTATGAGGAATGTAATTTTTTCTCTCTGGCATGACAAATCCAAGAATGTAAGCAGCTTGTTTCTCTTCCATTGACTCATCCAAAGGCTCAGATGACTCGATTTCTATAACAACCCGACCGGTCATTTTGGGATTTTGCACTTTGCTCGCCAGTTCTCGAGCATGAATTTCCCCGTGTGATATATTATGACTTATATTAATTGTTGGTTTTGTTTTTTAGGGTAACCAAAATGAATTTGGAAGAACCGTTCTCAGTTTGAAGCTTGAAAGTTGAAAGGTTTGACCAAGATTTGACTTGTTGGTATATGATCTCGGATCGGAATTTTTATGATTTGGTTTGCTTTGTTAGATGATTTGGGACTTAGGAGCATGATCGGAATGCATTTTGGAAGTCTGTGGAAGGTTTAGGCTTGAATTAGAGAAAATGAGATTTTGGCGTTTTCCGGTTGATAGGTGAGATTTTGATATAGGGGTCAGAATGGAATTTTGAGAGTTGCATAGTTCCGATGTGTCATTTGTGACATGTGTGAAAAATTTCTGGTCATTCAGACGAGTTTTGATAGACGTTTTGATCAAAAGCGGAATTTGGAAGTTCTTGAAGCTCTTAGGCTTGAATCCGATGTGATTTTGGTGTTTGATGTTGTTTTGAATATTCTGAAGGTTGGAACAAGTTTGAATGAGATTATGGGATATGTTGGCATGTTTATTTGAGGTCCTGAGGGCCTCGGGTGAGTTTCGGGTGGTTAAACGGATCAATTTTGGACTTTGGACTTGGCAGTTTTTGCTGGTTTTTGTTGCAGACGAATTGTTCTTCGCGTTCACGATCGGGGACTCACATTCGCGAAGGGTGTTTTGTGTGATGATATTTTTGTTCTACGCGTTCGCAAGGATGAAAACGCGAAGGTGGAGGATTCCTGTGCATCGCGGACACGAGATTGGGGTCGCGTTCGCGTAGGGGAGTAAGGTCGTTGGGCACCCCAGGACCATGTGCTATGCGTTCGGGAGAGTTGCATCACGTTCGCGAAAGCCTGGTATGGCGAAGTATCGTGTTCGCGAAGGGAAAAGTGGAGAGGCAGTGAATTTGGTCTATGCGAACGCGAGAGACCGGTCGCATTCGCGAAGAAGGTAATTTTACTTGGGGCAAAATGTTTAAAAGTGAGTTTCGCGATTTTTGGTCTATTTTCTCCATTGTTGAGCAATATTTGCAGCTTTTGAGAAGTATTGAAGAGGTAATCGAATGGAAACACTTGGAGTTAAGATTTTTAAACTCTATACTCGATCCTATGTTGATTCTTACTTGTTTAATCATGAAATATATGGAAAACTAAAGCTTTAAATTGGGCAATTAGGGCTTGGATTTGGAGAGTGTAAATTGGGAATTTGAAGGGGCAATTGAGGTCCGATTTTGATGTTCTTGGAATGTATAAACTTATGAGAGGATAAGGATTCTATTTATGTGACTTTTATCGGATTCCGAGATATGGGCGGGGCCCGGGTTTGAGTAATTTCGGGTTTTTTGATGTAAATTGGATGTTTTCGAATGGGCTTTGTTCCCTTAGCATATTTTAATAGTTATGTACTGATTGTGGCTAGATTTGGAGCATCCGGAGGTCAATTTGTGAAGGCAAAGGCATCGGGGGCTAGAGTTTGGACCGGATCGAGGTGAGTAATGATTGAAAATGATGTTTTGAGAGTATGAGACCCCGAATTGTACATCGTTGTGCTATATTAAGGTGACACACACGCTTGATGACGAACGTGGAGTCGTGCACGATTGGGAATTGTGACTTAGTCCGTCCCAAATAACTATTTTATCACGTATTTGACTGAAATCTATTTGGGAACATCATGTTTTGGGCTGAATGCCATATTTGGGCATCGTGCCAACTATTTGAACCCTTAGAGGATTGTTATTGGTAATTCCTCATTGTTTTTGACTTTAAACTTGTACTCAGTCATGCTATAACTTACAGTTTTCATAACTCAGCCATGTTTACTCTATTTTAACATACTAAATGATATTTCAAATAATATTTTGGGCTGAGCATCATGTTTTACTATTGCCGAGTGGCTTATATGATTTTGACTGAGTAAGGCCAAGGGCCTGCGTTGTGAGGATACTTTTGGGTCGGGCTGCACGCCGCAACAGTGATACACTGATTATGATTATGAGGTCGGGGGCCTGATATTTGTACGCCACAAGGTGGTTTGTTGATATGAGGCCGAGAGCCTAGTGATGATGCCACGAGATGGCTTGATATTGCGCTTCGGCCGAAAGGGGCCCCTCCAGGAGTCTGCACACCCCCAGTGAGTGCGGGTACCCATTGCGATGTAAGATATAGCCCGAGGGGCTGGTATTGTTGGCATTGTGCCCTAGGGGCAATCCTTTATGTGCTTATCTGTCTTATTTGTCTGTCATTTACCTGTTTAATTGTGTATTTGAGCCCAAGGGGCGGATTTTCTATGCTTATCTGTTCTAATTGCTTTGCATTTAATTGCTTAACTATTAAAAAGTCATTTTTAAAGAAGTTTAAACTGAGCTAAGGTGCTTTATGAGATTTCACAGCTTTATTGCTTTCTTACTGGTTTTGTACTACTCTATACAGCATGTTGATGTATTTTTCGTGATTTCCTATCACTCAGTCTTTAGTTATGATTATTACTCACTGAGTTAAAGTATTCACTTTACTTCCTGCACCCCGTATATAGATTTCAGCATTGCTGATCCTGCAAGTGCGAGTTGAGAGCTCCCGGACGCCTTCGGAGTCCACGAGGTAGCTGTTTGGCGTCCGCAGTCCCGTGTTTCTCCCCCTTTATCATTTCTATCTCTTTATCATACTTTTTGTAATGCTTATAGACTTTTCCAACTTGTATTAGGATTGATAGATGCTCATGACTAGTGACACCCCGATATCGGTCTATGTTGGGTTGTATTCCGTAAATTATGCTATTATCTGCTACTTTGAGGTTCTATTTATTATGCTTAGACTTATTCCTTATGGTTTAATTGTTAAAAATTGAAATGGGAAGTGTCGGTTGGACTTGTCTTCACGAGAGGCGCCATCACGACCGAGTCCGGGTTTAGGGTCGTGACAATTTCCATGTCATCATCCGAACGCAATGTCGAAAAATATTTAGAATGAAGACCAACACGCCCCAAATCTAGAATTGTATCACTATTTACATCCTCGTATTGTACACACACTAGAGTCTTCATAGATAATATTATCTACTTCCTCACCTGACTCTAGAGTGCTTTTCTCAACATGGACATCATTAATAAAAGTGCGGTCGGATGATTGACTCTTCACTTTTAGCTCCTCAAGTCGTGAATAGCAGTGCCAAATTTTTCGATCTCTTGTCCCAGTTCAGCTCTTCCTTCTATTAAGTCTTTTATCCTGTGAGCACGTGATTTTTGTTTCACACGACAATCGCTCCAAAAAGAAATAAAAAAATAAATAATTGGCCCCGCTGTACAATTTCGGATTTCTGTGCGGCACCTTGTGGATTTATTTGTGATTTTGGCCCATTCTTATTTATTTACTTTATTAAAATAAAATTCAAAAAATATATATGTGTCCTGCGTAATTCAAACCGTAATTCGGTCGTTAAATAGAAAATCGTGAATAGGCATTTTTCGTCTGTGATTTTGTTTGGTTTGACTTTACCGGTTTTGAAATATTTTAGTATGTGTGCAAATAATTGTATTTGAGTGTGTATTTAATTTTAATTTGATTTTTTGGCTTAGTTTTGTTTTAAAATAAATAAGAAAAGAAATAAAAAAAAAAAAAAAAAAGAAAAGGCCCTTTCCGGATTTGGGCCAATTTGTTAAAATTGGCCCAACAAACTCAGCCCAAACGGACAGCCCAAGCCACCAGTCCAAACAGCCCACCCCCAGGCCATGAAACGACGTAGCCTAACACCAAAACTACGTCGTTTCGATGCCAACCCATCACAACCGTTTAAACCAAGCCGATCCAACGGTCCAAGATCAATCCCCACAACCCACCAATAAACCCGACCCGTCTCACCCGGACCGACCCTAACCCTTCACCCTTGGAACGACGTCGTTCCCTGTTAGCCGAAGGATCCTGGCCCTTCATCTCGCCTCATCCAACGGCCAGGATCCACTCGCCCACTAACTATATAAGTGAATAACACTACCCTACCCCCCCTATCCAATACCCCAGCTGCTTCGTCCCCCCAAACGAACAGCCCTAAAACCCTAGCCGCCTCTGCATATTTCCGCCATGAAAGCCGGCGGCATGGATGCCGGTGACCTTCCCTTGAACACCATAGGACCCCCAGGCCATCCTGAACCCAAATCTACCAACCCCATGTTTCGAATCACCCCCCAGGTCCTCGAATCTTCATTCGAAGATTCGAGTCAAAACTCGATCTGACCCAACCAACCCCAGTTTTGTACCAGATACTCCCCAGACCCCCCTCGTGACCGAACCATACTTGGTTTGGTCCGAATCTAACCAGGGAAACATGAATCCCGGATCTGAGTTTTGGAACTTTGTAGTTCCTCGTCACTAGTTCATACCCGTTCGAGCCAAAGAAATTAAGGTCCAAGGGACCTTAATCGAAGTGTTTCTCATCTGAGAAACACTTCGATTAAAGTCCGTTCAGCCTTAAGAAAGTCTGTCCAAGTCCGGTTCAAGGTTTCCGATTTTTCAAGATTTGAGGTGAGTCTGCCTTCTTCCCTTATTTGTTTGGTCCATGTGAGGGATTAGATGTCTGTTCATGTTTTGTGTCAATTTGTGTTTTATCAACTGTGTTTCAACTACTTCGCCTGAACCTCTGTTTGTTTGTCTAAATTCCCCCCTCCTATTCTGATAAGGCATTGTGTATTTGTTCGTGCAAGTAGCTGATTTTCGAGTTTGGACCGATTAATTGACTCCTCGAGTGTATTCCTGTTTAGTCAGTATAATGCGAACCATGTATCAATACTGTTCAAATGTTTGATTTTTGGCTACGATTGTGTATGTTATAACTAATATAGTCGAGTCGACAAATGTCGTCAATTAATTTCAGTAGTTCAAATGTTAACGATTGAACATTTTGCCTGCTGCAACTTTGTTTGGATCAAAAGTAAGAATCAAGTAGGGTCATTTATAGTTGTATTTGAATCTGAAAATAAAAGGATAGATTGTTAAGCTGCAATCTGAATTGAGGGCATGTGCACTTGTGCACAGCATGTGCATTGTGCACTTGTGCACAGCATGTGCATTGTGCACAGCCTGTTTCCTGCACAAAGGCCCCTTTTGAATTAAAAATAGTTTGACAGCATGTGCTGTCAAAGCACACCCCTGCTGCCCATGCTCTACTTTAGTTTAAGAAGTATTAAACCTCACTTAAAAGAGTAAGACTGTCAGGGAATATCATGGGGGGATTTTGTTAATACTTAAATAACTAATGGGAATCTGAAATGGAAATGCACATGGGAGGGACTGGGGTATTCTGAAAAAAGGCTGTTAAAAAAAGATAGTTTTGAGGTTTATAAAAGGGGGGAGATGTACAGAAGGAAGAGGAGACAGACTGGACCTTGAGGGCTGTAAAAGAAAAAAAAAAACCACACACAGTGAGGATTTTCTGGGGAAAGAGAGCTGAAGAGGAAAATAGATACACTGTGAGGATAGAAAAGGAAAAGAGAGAGTAGACAGAAATATAAAGAGAGCAAGAAAGAGATAAAACAGATTAGGAAATCAGAAACTTGGTCTTGTTTGTCTGAAGCTCATCTATTGTCAATACGTTAGGCAGTAGTGCTTTCTTCTAAATTTCAATCGAGATTGTTGTTAGTGTTTGTTGCATTTGGTATATCCCGGAATTGGATTGTCTGGAGTATTGTTGCCATCACACTGTGTGCTGTTTCATTTGGTTTTCTCTTCTTCAACTCTAGTTCCACTTCGCAATAGAATCCTTTCTGTTGTGCTGTGCTGATTGCTGCTGCTATTCTGCTTACTGTTGCTGCTGCATTTCTGCCCTGCTGCTAACTGCTAGTTCTGTTTCTTGCTGCTGCTGATTTCCCCATCTTTTTCTTCTTCTCCTTTGCATTTTTCAGTGTTTTCCAGGTACACATTTCAAATCCAACTTTGGTGTTAACTGTAGCAATTCAAAAGCATGAAATGAAAGGAGTTCTTGAAGAAGATTTAGATATCTGTTTTGTATTGCTTGTGATATACTGACTTCAGCTGTATAAATTGATTAGTGTGATTCAGTAATGAAAGATTAGTTAGATAATAATCAATCAAGTTTAGCCTCTTGCATCTTAGTTTATAGTTGTTTACTAGTACAAAATGTAATGATACAATACATAGAAGGCATGGAGAATTAGCATAGATTTTTGACTGGATTCCCGTCAACTGAATGACATGCATAGAATAAAATATGTCCACCTTACACAAATGTCCCTTGTTCATTTTAGTTTTTCTCTTATCATAACTCGCCTGGCAGCATATAGAAGCGCATTCACACCTCTGCAGGTAACAAGATATAGTGGTTAATTCCCTTAAATTCAGCTTCAATAAGTCTAGTTAAATTCAATTCAAGGAACGTTAGGACGCAAGTATAACATTGGGTCGATCTCAAACGTAATTTCTTTTGCCCGATTGAAGTATATTTCACAATTCATGACATCCCTCCGCCTTGTAAACAGTTAATCAGAAATTGATAAGAATCCGGATTAGGCAAAAGCATATAGTTAAATTAGCATATTCCTTTTCTCTTAGTTTTTAGGGACAAACGTAACAGAAATGTAGTCGCTTTAGGATACCCTTCTAAAATAATGAGACGAGCCTCGCCAAATAAAAATGCAAATTGCGGGGCCCTCAATCAACAACTAACGATAATCATTTGGAATTCAGGATAGGCCATTTAATAAATTTCATGGCCTTCTAACAAAATAATAGCGCGTTAGACTCCGTAGGCGCGTCTTAATTAAACCATATTCTTAAATTCGGGTGCACATTGATGTGACCCAAATCCGAATCTCAACGAAGTCAAAATGTGTCGACGACCACGGGTGCATTGATTGTGACGTGGTTCGAGGTGCATTTTCATGACGTTGCAATTCTATAAAAATAAATGATAATAATAAAAGCGGTTTAAACTTAATAAAAGCACGTAAGTCATAATATGTATTTAAATCAGATATTTAGCCATTATAACAATTTAAGCGACCGTGCTAGAACCACGGGATTCGAGGGTGCCTAACACCTTCCCTCGGGTCAACAGAATTCCTTACTTAGAATTTCTGGTTCGCAGACTTCATTTGGAAAAGTCGAAAATTTCCTCGATTTGGGATTCAAGATAAACCGGTGACTTGGGACACCAAAAGCCAAACCTTTCCCAAGTGGCGACTCTGAATTAAATAAATAATCCCATTTCGAATATTGTCACTTAAATTGGAAAAACTCCACCCGCGCATCTAACCCCTCGGGGCGGGGCGCGCAAAAGGAGGTGTGACAGCTCTGGCGACTCTGCTGGGGACTAGTGGACCCAGAACCACTGGTTCAGGGTTCAAGAATTCGAGCTTAGAATAATTGTTATATTTGGCTTTATTATCTGATCTTTATTACATGTTTTTGCATAATGTGCTAAATGCTGTCTTTTACCGCTTTGATATTATCTGAACTGTATATAAACTGTGCCGAAACCCTTCTCTTCTTACCTCCGGGGAGAAGCTCGCTGGTCGAGACTCCCTATTCTGTTAATGTCAATACCTAAAATAAGAAAGAGGACGGACAAGTTACAAAGCCGGACGATCTCGCGGGTCCCCGGTACGTAGCCCCCTCCTCGACTCGAGTTGTCCGCTCGGGTACACAGTCTAGAACAAATACCAAGGTTTAAACCTAGTATAACGAAACTTCATGCCGGATCCCTAGTAGGAACGTTTATTTGCATCATGATGCACTTGACTTAGGGGGCTCAACACAGGGGTTGGGTCCGTCTAGGACAGGCAACCTGAATTGAAAAGACCACCCTGCTGCATCCTATTTGTTTTGTGCATTTATTTGCTTCGGTTCCGCATGCTGACCGGTTTCTAAAAAAAAAGAGGAAAATAGCAACGTGGAAGGATAATTACTTATTTTGGAAAAATAAAACCAATGTTCAAGTATTGTCAAAACCTCACCGGAATTGTTCTAAAAAAAAAAGAAAAAAAAAAGAAAAACAAAATTTGTCTTCTTAGTTTGAATTATTAAAAAAGGGGGTATATATAAAAAAAAAAAAAAAATAATTCTTTCACTTTCAAAATAAAAAAAAGAAGTGGTATTTATTTTTAAAAGTAAAAAAAATGGAAAACTCATAATTCAAAAAAAAAAAAATTTCTTTCTCTTGTAATACCCTTTTTATAAATTCAGACTGATAGTCCAAATATTGCAAAAAATTATTATTTTTTTTTTCTCTCTTCTTTAGTCTTTATCTTTCTTCAAAAATAATAAAAAAAATAAATACTTATTTCTGATTTTTAGGTTTATTTAATTTTCTCTATTCGCGGTATGCCCCGAACTACGCCGGTTTGATTCTCACCGGATGTGAGATACGTAGGCAACCCTCGTCGGGTTCAACCCCCATTTTGCTAAAATAGCCAAAATCAAAAAAAATATGTTTCAAATTTTTAAAGAGTCATAAATAAGTCAGGTGATGCTGTTTTGACATGAATAGCCGAATGTTCCCGAAAGGGACGCCGGAAGGCTGACTTTGCATAAATAGCCACTTTTGGGTTTTGCTTAGCATTTTTAGACCCACACAGCCTTAAAATCTTCGTCCCCGAAGTGCTTAAAGGCCGTGTTCAAAGCTTGGTCCCCTCTGTAAAATATTTTGAGTCAGTCATTTTTGTTAAAATCACCTTAATAAATGTGCAGGATGAGCACGATGCAAAATGAACATTTTTCAATAATGACCAAAATCCCTATCAAGTTACGGCTATGGTGGAATGATCTAGGTGTTGAAGGGCAAAATGAGGTTAAGAAAAATCTGAAAGGTCTTGTGGGTCTGTTGGAAATCCAGCCTCGGGGAGATATCATAAGAGCTTTGGTTACCTATTGGGACCCGGCGCACAATGTTTTCCATTTCTCTGATTTTGAGCTCACCCCAACTTTGGAAGAAATGGCCGGATACATCGGGAATACTGAACTTCCGTTGAGGGAAAAATACTTGGTCGCCCCAAGAGTCGTCACGGTACATCGGTTCCTGGATTCATTGAAAATACCTAGAACAGTCCACAACCCGGATCTAGCAGCCGGATTCTGTACTCCATGCTTCATATATGATAGATACGGTCACGAGGGGGGATTCAATAATCCAATCAACAAACTGTGCAGCAAAGGAGTTCGTCAGAAGTGGGACGAGCACAGACGGGTGGCGTTCATGATAACGTTTCTGGGACTTCTGGTATTTCCCAGGAAAGATGGAAACATTGATTTGAAGATATCGGGGGTCGTCAGCACTTTACTCACGCAAAGTGACAGTACTCTCGCGCCTATGGTGGTATCCGACATCTTTCGAGCTCTCACAACTTGTAAAGCTGGGGGAAATTTCTTCGAAGGTTGTAACTTGCTCCTGCAGATATGGATGACCGAGCACCTTTGCCATCATTCCGAGATTTTGAGCCGTGGTTCCCCGGATAAGACCCGCATAGAAGAATCTTACGCAAGAGCCAAAGAGATCAGTTTGCCCGAAGGAGTCCTGGCTTGGACCTCGTTCTTTCAAGCTCTTACTGCCAGCCAAATACAATGGAAGTTGGGATGGTTGCCCGTTGATGAGGTCTTATATATGTCAGCGACTAAAACTCATTTCTTGCTGATGGGGCTTAAGAGCATTCAACCTTACGCACCCGGCCGAGTTTTAAGACAGTTCGGAAAATGCCAGACAGTACCTCATGAGGAAGATCTAAGCACTCAAGCAATCGAGATAAGTCCTAACGGACAGTTCCCAGAAGCAAAGATTCGCCAAATCTGGAATGAGGGTCAATATTTGAAATCAGATACTTGCGTGCGGGATCAAGCCAAAGGAGAAACGGCGCCAGGTTACCTTGCATGGTACAGAAGGGAACTCGAGCACGAAAGGCCAGCTAAGAGACCCCACATCCGGAATTTTACCGAATCATCACAAAAGCAGTGGGATTGGTTAGCAAAAGAAAGAGGCTATTGCACCGAAATCAGCGGGTTAAAGCAACAAGTGGAAAAATTGAAATATGAACACAACGTGCAAGTTGCTACCGATCTGGGAGAACGGAACAGGTTGATTCAAGAAAATGAAATGCTCAGAGCCCAGATCAAACAGATAAGGTTGGATGCAGATAGACAACCAAGGCGTCGATCGGACGAGCAGCTGATAAAAGGGCTAAAAGGTGAAATCAGGGAATGGCGAGATGGTTTGGAGAAATCTGAAAACATCATAGCAGAGCTCAAAGCACAGTGGGATACAAGAACGGATAAGCATCGCAGGTACCTGAATCGATTGGAAAGCGACCATGAGAAGACTGTTGCTAAGATAAAGAGAGAGATGGCTGCACTTGAGATCAAAGCAGCTAATCAGGCCAAGGATTTCCAAATTGAGAGCAGATACTGGTATGACTCAATAGCCCAGATGAAGTTGGAAGTACGACGACTGAAGCATCAGCATGTACAAGATGCTCAAGTTTTCAAGATATGCAGCGATCAGACAAAACGCCTGCTCGTAGAGAAGAAGCAAACCAGAGATAGGATCAAGGCCATTGCCCATGCCATCACCAGACGATGCCTACGATGTGAGAACATGTCCAGCGCTACCGTCCTCTCGGCAGTAATGGGTTATGTCAAGCAGACTATGCACGAGCTAGAGCAACTTGAGAGGGATCTCACGCCTAGGACCGCGGCGAGGCCGAACGACGCCCCGCGGAAACCAATTTTTAAAACCATAATGCATTCATAGGTCAAATCTGTATCTTAGCATCTTCTGCCTGTCCTTCATCAGGGTGATTTTTAGTCTATTTTTGAGTCTAGGTTTATTTTCAAAGTTTGCTTTTGCAAAATGTAGTTTGTAACAGACTGCTTCAATAATAAAGAGTTTGCTTCTTTCACGCTCATTTGTGTTGTTCGAACTACGTAATGATCTGATTCACGTGAGTATCGTGATACGTAGGCAATCCTCATCGGATCCGATCGCATTTTATTTTGCTACAAAAAATATATATATATAAAAGAAAAATAAATGAAAATAAAATAAAAAAAAAAAGAAGAAAAAAAGAGGGGGAAATAAGAGGAAAATACCGGAATGACGCATGCTCTCGTAGCAGACATATAGTAATCCACTTAACTGTATAGGTACATCATGCCCAACGTGAGATTAACTATCTGTTATCTGCTACAAATTAACCGTGCGCTTGTCATTGAGCATGTTTCCAGGGTTTTTGAAAAGACGGTTGGTTTGGTGAAAGTCTGGCCTCGCACTCATACTTCACGAGGTCAAGGAGAGGTGTTCAACTACCTATTGTTAGGACCAGAAACAGTACTCACACCTACTTCACCAGGTCAAAAGGAAGTGTGGAAATGTCTTCGGAAATTCCATTGCAAACAGTCCCCGTCTCTGAGGAGAGCTCAATCTCAGCCGTCCTCACGCCTGAATCCGCAACTGCAGAAGAAAATAGAATCCTACGGCTCCGCATGTTGGAAATGCTGGATGATTGGAACAATGGGAAAGAGCCGCCAAGTGTCGTCCCCGGATTCCCTGAATTATTCTCCAGGTCAGGTGGGACTTCTAATGTCCCCATAAATTACCCTGCTACCCCATTCGGGTACCCAGCCAACTCCGTTTTCTCCGCCGGATCACCTTCTGAGCCTCATCCCCGAATGTCGGCCACCGATGCAAGCATGAATATCTTTACTGCATCGCCTTGCCCAGCTACGGCACAGCCTGCCACATACAAGCCAAGCTTTGACTCATCCTCTTTTACATTCCAAGCACCATCGTTCTCAATGGAACCAACCAGGTTCGCTACCAACAATAATCCTCTACCGCCTCAGTGCGAACTCGCACCGGGACAGGATCAGAACCCCAGGATTGCAGAACAAAATGAGATTGCTAAGAGAATGAGAAGCCTTGAACAAAGTTTGAAGAATATGCAAGGTTTGAGCGGGCAAAAGAGCGTCTCTTACGCCGACCTGTGCATGTTCCCTCACGTGCACCTGCCGACGGGTTTCAAGACCCCCAAGTTCGAGAAATACGATGGGCACGGTGACCCCATTGCACATCTTAAAAAATACTGCAACCAATTGCGGGGAGCCGGCGGAAAGGAAGAACTGCTAATGGCGTATTTTGGGGAAAGCTTAGTAGGGATAGCTTCGGAATGGTATATGGATCAGGAAATGTCCCGATGGCATATATGGGATGATCTCGCCAGAGATTTTGTAAAGCAATTCCAGTATAACATCGACATTGCGCCAGACCGAAACTCTCTGTCGAATTTGAAGAAGAAGCCTTCGGAAAGTTTTAGAGAGTATGCTATTAAGTGGCGTGAACAGGCGTCGAGAGTGAAGCCTCCCATGGATGAAGTGGAAATGGTCACTACCTTTCTCCAGGCTCAAGAGTCTGACTATTTCCAAAACATGATGTCGGCCATGGGTAAGCCATTCGCGGAAGCAATCAAGATAGGAGAAATGGTAGAGAATGGGCTGAAAACGGGTCGGATTCTGAGTCAAGCAGCCCTAAGGGCAACCTCTCAGGCCATCCAAAGCGGGTCTGGAGGGACGACAAGGGGGAAGAAGAAGGAAGAAACGGCTATGGCAGCCTCTGAAGCAAGGGAGTATCGTCATCACAGGCCCCATTTTCCGGAAAGGGCCTCACAACACTACTACCCCCACTCAAATGCGGCATATGCTCATCAACCTTATATGGTCATGAATGCCCAACCTTATAACCATTCACCACAACAAGCCAACCGAGGCCCAGCTCCACCTCCCAGAAATCAGCCTCCTTACCGCAACCACTATAACCCACAACCCCCGCAAAATAACTACCGCCCCCAAGAGCCACCTCGACGGCGGACTTTCACGCCCATCGGTGAGCCATACTCGACTTTGTTCCCAAAGTTGGTTCAGTTGGGTTTCCTACAACCCATCCCTCAAACAAGGCAAAACCCGACATCTCCTTCTTACAAAGCCGGAGTCAGATGCGCCTATCATTCAGGGGCCGAGGGGCATGATACAAACGACTGCTGGTCATTGAAAAGAGTGGTCGAAAATTTGATAGAGCAGGGGAAGATAGTGCTAAGGGACGAAGAGATCCCAAATGTAACTAACAATCCATTGCCCGCTCACAATAATGGGCCGCTGATCGGCATGATTTGTGAAGACAAAGAGTTCGACCCTGCCTTGAAAGCCATAATTGCCATTGTCGACACAGCGAGGAGGCCTGAAACAGACCAGAAATCAGAAAGGGGGGAGGAGGCCAAGGCTGCAGGAAGCAAGCCCGAAAAGAAGGTGGAGAAGAAAGTAGTACCAGCAAAGGGTGGAGTTCTTTACATACCACGAGGTCAAGCCAAGAAGACGCAGAACTTCGGGATCAAAAAGACAAAACCTATGTATGTGCCAAAAGGGGCCTATGTGGTCCGGGGGACGATTCAACCACCTCGGCTGAATGAGCCAGTGGTTATCGGACGCGTGCCACAAAAGCCAATGACCAACCCGTCCACAGTGCCGTGGAATTATCAAAAGACTTTGGTAACATATAAAGGTAAGGAGGTCATGGAAGAACTTCCAGAAAATACTTTCGTTGGAGGGTACTCAAATACCCAAGAACTGAACAACGCCACACAAAGGCGCTTCCCTCCAAAGGAGCCTGTGAGTGTTGAAGAAGCGGAAGTGTTCTTCAAGCAGATGAAGATGCCGGATTATGAAGTGATAGACCAGCTGCGCAAGCACCCTGAGCAAGTGTCCATGCTGTCACTATTAATGAAGTCAACCGAGCATCAAAAGATCCTGCTGAAAACCCTGAATGAAGCATACGTACCGGTCGAAACCTCGGTGGAGCAACTAGAGCGGATGACAGAAAGATTCTTCGCCGTCAACCAAATCTCCTTCAGCAAGAACGATCTACCCCCGGAAGGAGCAGCACACAACAAGGCATTGCATTTAACAGTCAAATGTGAGGACTACTATGTCAAGCGGGTGATGCTGGATGGGGGATCAGGTGTTGACATCTGCCCGCTCTCCACGCTGCAAAGAATGGAAATTGAGACCGGAAGAATCCGACCCAACAACGTCTGCGTGAGAGCTTTCGATGGTATCAAGAGAGACACCATGGGAGAAATAGACCTGTTGCTGGTCATAGGACCAGTCGAATCTCGAGTCACTTTCCAAGTGATCGACATGGACACATCTTACAATTTCCTCCTTGGCAGGCCTTGGATCCATGCGGCAGGAGCCGTGCCTTCTACTCTTCACCAGATGGTGAAGTTCGAGTATGAAGACCAAGAGATCGTGGTCCATGGAGAAGATGAACATGCCATTTATCGGGACCCATCTATCCCGTATCTTGAACCAAGAGAAGGGAGTGAGCATACGGTCTATCAAGCTTTCGAGGTGGTATTGGCAGAGCAGCACGAAGAGGGAGTACCTTGCCCCCAGCCTTTCTTGTCTAACGCTTCGGTTATGGTGGCCAAAGAAATGATCCGACACGGATTTAGGCCAGGGAAGGGGCTTGGACGAAATCTTCAGGGAACGACGGAACCCATTACTTTACCAGTCGTCAAGAAACCTTTTGGACTAGGTTTCAAACCTACTCCAGCAGACGAAAAATGGGCAAAGAAAAGGAGAAGTGAGGGCTGGAAGTTGCCTCGACCACTGCCGGATTTACATGCGACTTTTGTCAGGCCAGGGTACACTGAAGAAGAAGAAGATGAGGTCTTCACAGTTGAGGAAATCGAGGAAATATGTGGGGCAATGAGGGAAATGCTCTACGAGGTCCACATGGTTCAACCAGGCGAAGGCACGAGCACTGCTGAGATGATATACATGGGGCCAAACGCCAAGCTCCAAAACTGGGAGATCACGCCATTCCCAACTAGACGGAAGTCCGGGTAGACCTGTCCTGCCACCTTTCCTGTATCACAAGTTATCTCCGGGACATAACTTGAACGTTTTCTTCTTTTCATTTGTTATTCCGAATTCCTAGTTGTAAACGTTGTTGTCTTCCAATTTTCAAAAAAAAAAAAAAAAAAAAAAATCATCATTGCTTTCCTATTCTTTCTTTCGTTCTGATTTTATTACTTTTCCTCTTATCTTCCTTTTCAGTCCTAATAATGCGGCTTTAAATATGACATGCTTGCGGACTTCACGCCCAGGTCACAATGAGCTATTTAACTGCGAATTAATGAATCCAGAACCAGAATATGATGCGGAAGAGGCTTTTAGGGAGATAAACCGAGAGTTGGAATATTTCGAGAATAAACCTAAGCCGAATCTGAATGACACTGAACCGGTAAATTTAGGAACCCCGGAAGAAATCCGGGAGACCAAGATAAGCATTCACACGGACAAGAAAACGCGAGAGGCGATAATTCAACTTCTTCTTGAATTTAAAGACGTGTTTGCTTGGTCATATGATGACATGCCGGGACTAGGTGTCGATCTAGTGGTTCACAAATTGCCGATTCATCCTGATTGTCCTCCGGTTCAACAAAAGCAACGAAAGTTCAAAACCGAGGTCAGTGACAAAATTAAAGAGGAGATCACCAAGCAACTGAAAACAGGAGTGATCCGGGTAGTCCAATATACAACATGGTTGGCGAATGTGGTTCCAGTACCGAAAAAGGACGGGAAAACTCGAGTATGTGTAGATTACCGAGATCTGAACAGAGCAAGTCCTAAAGATAATTTCCCGCTGCCCAACATCCACATCCTCGTTGATAATTGCGCCAAGCACGAGATACAGTCTTTCGTAGATTGTTACGCTGGGTATCATCAGGTATTGATGGATGAAGAGGATGCCGAGAAAACTGCCTTCACCACGCCTTGGGGCACCTACTGTTATCGGGTCATGCCATTTGGTTTAAAGAATGCTGGGGCTACTTACATGAGGGCCATGACCGCCATTTTCCATGACATGATGCATCAGGAAATAGAGGTGTACGTGGACGATGTTATAGTCAAGTCCAGGACGCAGGATAACCACATCCAAGACTTGAGGAAATTCTTCGAGAGGCTAAGGAAGTATGACTTGAAGCTAAATCCAGCCAAATGCGCTTTCGGAGTTCCGTCAGGTAAACTTTTGGGTTTCATCGTAAGCAGGAGAGGTATCGAGCTAGATCCGACTAAGATAAAATCTATCAAAGATCTACCTCCCCCAAGAACGAAGAAAGACGTGATGAGTCTTTTGGGCAGGCTGAACTACATCAGTCGGTTTATTGCCCAGCTGACAAGCACGTGTGAGCCCATATTCAAGTTGTTAAGAAAAGATGCGGCGATTAAGTGGACAACGGAGTGTCAAGAAGCCTTTGATAAAGTCAAAGAGTACCTTTCGAATCCCCCAGTCTTGGTCCCTCCCGAACCAGGGAGGCCACTTTTCTTGTATCTGACAGTCTTGGAGAACTCCTTTGGCTGCGTCCTGGGGCAACACGATGTGACCGGGAAAAGGGAACAGGCGATCTACTACCTGAGCAAGAAATTCACCAGCTACGAGGCCAAATACACTCTGTTGGAGAAGACATGTTGCGCTCTCACATGGGTTGCTCAAAAGCTGAGGCATTATCTCCAAGCCCACACTACATTCCTCATAAGCAGGTTGGATCCCTTGAAATATATATTTCAGAAACCAATGCCTACTGGGAGACTGGCTAAATGGCAAATCTTGCTTACGGAATTCGACATAGTTTATGTCACTCGCACGGCAATGAAAGCCCAGGCGTTAGCAGATCATTTGGCCGAAAACCCGGTCGATGAGGAATACCAGCCATTGGATACCTACTTTCCAGATGAAGAGGTAAACACCGTAGAAGTAATCTCAGAGGAAGCTCATGTTTGGAAGATGTTCTTTGACGGAGCCGTGAACACCAAGGGTATAGGGATTGGGGCAATTTTGATCTCACCTGCCGGTCAGCATTATCCCGCCACAGCTAGACTTCGTTTCTTCTGCACAAATAATACAGCTGAATATGAAGCCTGCATTATGGGCATACATATGGCAATCGATCAGGATGTCAAAGACTTACTGATTATGGGAGATTCTGACCTGATCATCCGGCAAGTTCAAGGCGAATGGGAAACTCGGGATGTCAAACTTATCCCATACCGACAACATGTGGAGGACCTCAGCAAGCGCTTTAACTCAATAGAATTCAGGTATATCCCGAGGTGTCACAATGAACTGGCAGATGCACTTGCTACTTTAGCTTCTATGCTACCCTACCCGGGCGACGCCCACGTCGATCCTTTGGAAATCCAAATCAAGGAAAGACACGGTTACTGCAGTGTAATCGAGGCGGGATCAAATACGCAGCCTTGGTACCATGACATCAAGAAATTCTTGAAGACACAAGAATACCCCGAGCATGCAACTGGAGATCAAAAGAGGACCATTAGGCGACATGCAAGCGGTTTCTTTTTGAGCAGTGAATTGTTGTATAAGAGGACTCCGGACCTCAATCTCTTAAGATGTGTCGATATCGAGGAAGCGAGAAAGATCATGCACGAAGTACACGCAGGTGTGTGTGGACCTCACATGAACGGGTATGTCTTAGCGAAGAAGATCCTTAGAGCAGGTTATTACTGGATGACCATGGAAAAGGATTGCTTTAGCTTTGTCCGGAAGTGTCATCAGTGTCAAGTGCACGGTAATTTGATTCATGCACCTCCCACGGAACTGCATCCCATGTCCGCACCTTGGCCATTTGTCGCTTGGGGCATGGACGTCATTGGACCAATTGAACCAAAGGCCTCGAATGGACATAGGTTTATACTGGTTGCCATCGATTACTTCACAAAGTGGGTAGAGGCTGTCACTCTCAAGTCGGTCACCAAGAAAGCTGTAGTGGATTTTGTACACTCAAATCTTATCTGTCGCTTCGGCATTCCTGCGACTATCATTACAGATAATGCAGCAAACTTGAACAGTCACTTGATGGGAGATGTGTGCGAGCAATTCAAGATAACACACAGGAATTCCACTCCTTATCGGCCAAAAGCCAATGGTGCTGTAGAAGCTGCAAATAAAAACATCAAGAAGATTTTGAGGAAAACAATACAAAGTTCCCGACAGTGGCATGAGCAGTTACCTTTTGCGTTATTGGGGTATCGCACTACGGTGCGCACATCGGTGGGAGCGACTCCTTATCTTTTGGTTTATGGAACCGAGGCCGTAATACCGGCAGAGATAGAGATTCCTTCACTTCGAATCATTGTCGAAGCAGAAATCGAGGACAGCGAGTGGGTTAAGACTCGACTGGAGCAATTGACATTGATTGATGAAAAGCGGATGGCCGCAGTTTGTCATGGACAGTTATACCAGCGAAGGATGGCCCGCGCCTACAACAAGAAAGTCCGCCCCCGGAATTTCGAAGTAGGACAATTGGTACTGAGGCGTATTCTGCCGCATCATGAAGAAGCAAAAGGAAAGTTTTCCCCAAATTGGAAAGGCCCATACATCGTAAGGAAAATATTGCCAAGAGGAGCATTGTATTTAGGTGATATCGAAGGAAATGACCCTGACACAGCGGTGAATGCAGATGCAGTCAAGAGGTACTACGTCTAGATCATACTCCAAGTGGTCCTGACACGTTGAAAAGGGCGAAGGTGTTTATTCCCCACTACTCCCCAAACACTACCCAATTCTCGCTACCACCTTTTGAGCCGTTAAAAAAAAAAAAAAAAAAAAAAAACAAACAAAACAAAACATTGATTGAGGCCTGAACTACGTTTGACTTGATTCCGAAAGGATACGTAGGCAGCCTCTCCCTGAGGTTCAGTCACACCACCAACAAAATCCCATTCACCCTGAAATTGAAAACCGGGGCATGTCGGACACTTGAGAAGTTTAGTATCAGCTACCTCTCTTTACCAAGTACAAGCCTTCAAATCAATTACCAAAGATAGTGGGAAACCAATAAGCATCACAAATGGAAACCGGCACACCCTGAGTTGAGAGAAATAAAATGAGAGAGTCTCGGCGGTGAAAACCTTCGGGCACCACGAGGCGACGGGAGAAGAGAAACCAAAATGAGAGAGCTTGTTTAGTAAGAACTCGCAAAGAGTGCTATCAAGTGATGACAGGAAGAGAAATGAGAGAGGTCAGCCAGCGAAAACCCGCAAAGGGCGCTGTTGGCCGAAAAGAATGACGCCACCCCAAGAAAGTCTCGGCAGAGTGCCACCAGTTTGGAATCACAGGTCCGTTCTGGTTCAGGAAAACGCAAGCTCTTAGAAGGTCAGACGTCCAGTCCAAAAGGCATGTCATGTCATTTAAAGCCAGCGTTATCTTCCTCAGATAAGTCTTTCTCGTCCCGAAAAGGGTATTCCTTTTCTGATTTGTTTTCCCCTGCTTTGTTTCTTTTCGAATCCCTTTTGCATTTTAACCCCGAGTTCAGGACACACCGGAAAGAGTAGGTGGCATGGTTTGTTTGCACGGAATCCCGTCTCATGAAGGAAAGCACCTCATCTCGTTGATATGATTACCCAAGCATGATGAATCATGACGTTTGATGGTGTTCCGGAGTAAAGGAAAAGAGAGAAATCTTGAAATCTTCCCCAGCAAGTCCACCTTCGGACAAATCCCCACAGAGTCTCCCCCTGTACAAATCTCAACAGAGTCTTGTACAATCTCCCACAGAATCTCCCCAAATCAAAAAAAAAAAAAAAAAAAAAAAGAGAAAAAGAAAAATGGAATCTCCACAGCACATCCCAGCGAGTTCTTTTGTAGACATCCCCAACAGGCTTGCCCCAACAAATCCTGGAAATCCCACTTTGAAATAAATCCCCAGCATGCCCATTGTACGAAAAACCCACACAAAGAATCCACTTTGTAAATATTCCCCACAGAGCTTCCCTTTGTACAAATCCCCACAAAATACCTCCAGTAAAATCCCCGTTGAGAACCCCCAAGCAAAACGGGACACAGAATCTTACGAGGCAAATCATCACAGAATCTGGAAATACAAGCCTGAGCGGTCTAAAGGGTTTCGGCATATGAATCAAATCAATGGCGGGACTTCACAACAGAAATGAAGACGCAACAAAGCAACCGGGAACGATCGAGGTCACCAAACCGACCGTCATTTCCGAACTAACAATTGTCCTTTGCTGAAAAGTTGAAACAGGTGTAATCCAAGACAATCGTGCAAAGAGCAGGTGTCGCCCAAAGAAGAAGGTACATGGGTACAAGAAATATTTTGGCAATAAGGAATTCACTCGAAAGGTAAGTTTCCACGAAACTCCCTTGTATCCTCTACTAAAACAAAAAAAAAATTTCAAAAAAAGAGGTCGTTTAGTATTCTCGAACTTTGCCCCTAGCCAATCAGCATTAGGGTTTTAAACCCTAAACTGAATTTTCCTTTAGTCAGCATTAGGGTTTTAAACCCTAAACTGAACTTTTTCCTTTTAGCCAGCATTAGAGTTTTAAACTCTAAACTGAGCTTTTCCAGCCAATCAGCATTAGGGTTTTAAACCCTAAACTGAATTTTCCTTTAGTCAGCATTAGGGTTTTAAACCCTAAACTGAACTTTTCCCTTTCAGCCAGCATTAGAGTTTTAAACTCTAAACTGAGCTCTTCCATGCAATCAGCATTAGGGTTTTAAACCCTAAACTGAATTTTCCTCTAGTCAGCATTAGGGTTTTAAACCCTAAACTGAATTTTCCTTTAGCCAGCATTAGAGTTTTAAACTCTAAACTGAGCTTTTCCATGCAATCAGCATTAGGGTTTTCAACCCTAAACTGAATTTTCCTTTAATCAGCATTAGGGTTTTAAACCCTAAACTGAATTTTCCTTTAGGCAGCATTAGGGTTTTAAACCCTAAACTGAATTTTCCTTTAGTCAGCATTAGGGTTTTAAACCCTAAACTGAATTTTCCAGCCAATCAGCATTAGGGTTTTAAACCCTAAACTGAATTTTCCTTTAGTCAGCATTAGGGTTTTAAACCCTAAACTGAACTTTTCCCTTTCAGCCAGCATTAGAGTTTTAAACTCTAAACTGAGCTCTTCCATGCAATCAGCATTAGGGTTTTAAACCCTAAACTGAATTTTCCTCTAGTCAGCATTAGGGTTTTAAACCCTAAACTGAATTTTCCTTTAGCCAGCATTAGAGTTTTAAACTCTAAACTGAGCTTTTCCATGCAATCAGCATTAGGGTTTTCAACCCTAAACTGAATTTTCCTTTAATCAGCATTAGGGTTTTAAACCCTAAACTGAATTTTCCTTTAGGCAGCATTAGGGTTTTAAACCCTAAACTGAATTTTCCTTTAGTCAGCATTAGGGTTTTAAACCCTAAACTGAATTTTCCTTTAGTCAGCATTAGGGTTTTAAACCCTAAACTGAATTTTCCTTTAGTCAGCATTAGGGTTTTAAACCCTAAACTGAACTTTTCCTTTTAGCCAGCATTAGAGTTTTAAACTCTAAACTGAGCTTTTCCATGCAATCAACATTAGGGTTTTAAACCCTAAACTGAATTTTCCTTTAGTCAGCATTAGGGTTTTAAACCCTAAACTGAACTTTTCCCTTTCAGCCAGCATTAGAGTTTTAAACTCTAAACTGAGCTCTTCCATGCAATCAGCATTAGGGTTTTAAACCCTAAACTGAATTTTCCTCTAGTCAGCATTAGGGTTTTAAACCCTAAACTGAATTTTCCTTTAGCCAGCATTAGAGTTTTAAACTCTAAACTGAGCTTTTCCATGCAATCAGCATTAGGGTTTTCAACCCTAAACTGAATTTTCCTTTAATCAGCATTAGGGTTTTAAACCCTAAACTGAATTTTCCTTTAGGCAGCATTAGGGTTTTAAACCCTAAACTGAATTTTCCTTTAGTCAGCATTAGGGTTTTAAACCCTAAACTGAATTTTCCTTTAGTCAGCATTAGGGTTTTAAACCCTAAACTGAATTTTCCTTTAGTCAGCATTAGGGTTTTAAACCCTAAACTGAACTTTTTCCTTTTAGCCAGCATTAGAGTTTTAAACTCTAAACTGAGCTCTTCCATGCAATCAGCATTAGGGTTTTAAACCCTAAACTGAATTTTCCTTTAGTCAGCATTAGGGTTTTAAACTCTAAACTGAACTTTTCCTTTTAGCCAGCATTAGAGTTTTAAACTCTAAACTGAGCTTTTCCATGCAATCAGCATTAGGGTTTTAAACCCTAAACTGAATTTTCCTTTAGTCAGCATTAGGGTTTTAAACTCTAAACTGAACTTTTTCCTTTTAGCCAGCATTAGAGTTTTAAACTCTAAACTGAGCTTTTCCATGCAATCAGCATTAGGGTTTTAAACCCTAAACTGAATTTTCCTTTAGTCAGCATTAGGGTTTTAAACCCTAAACTGAACTTTTTCCTTTTAGCCAGCATTAGAGTTTTAAACTCTAAACTGAGCTTTTTCCGTGCAATCAGCATTAGGGTTTTAAACCCTGAACTGAATTTTCCTTTAGTCAGCATTAGGGTTTTAAACCCTAAACTGAACTTTTTTCTTTCAGCCAGCATTAGAGTTCTAAACTCTAAACTGAGCTTTTCCAGCCGATCAGCATTAGGGTTTTAAAACCCTAAACCGAATTTTCCTTTTAGTCAGCATTAGGGTTTTAAACCCTAAACTGAACTTTTTTCCTTTTAGTCAGCATTAGGGTTTTAAACCCTAAACTGAATTCTTCCTTTGTTCGGCGTTAGGGTTTTAAACCCTACACTGAACCTTTCCCCAGCTAGTCGATATTAGGGCTCCAACCCTGAACTGAGCACGCATATCCTCTTTCATCAATTTTATGAACTACCTAGTGAATAATTAACGAAATTTTCCTAGTGAAACTGGGGCAGAAAATTTCGTTCGTTTGTTTTCTCCCGCAGGTCTGACCTCGAGCCACATGAATCGAAATGACCCACGAGATGAATCCCAGTTCGGAATCAAAGAAGAAAAAGACAAAAAAAGAGATATCCCGAGATATCAGAGTAAAGGGAAAGCAAATCGACTCCAACATTTGACTAAGGTCCTGACCTCTGCCGGTCACATTTTATTCGGTATCCCGGAGATTAAAAAACAAGTCGCCACAACTCGCAAGCATCAAGATTCAGATCAGAGTCTACAAGCAGAATCAGCTAAGACCCAAGATCAAGTCGTAAAAGAATCATAGATAGGAATCTTGTAACTAGCAGTTGACATGCATAAAAGTAGTTAGTTCAGTTTCCAATTTTCGTTTGGTTGTAATAAGGCGGTCAGTGACGTAGCAGTGACAACAGCAGCAGCAGTAGCAGCAAGCATTGCAGTCCCATGATAGCCCCAGCTACCAAAACTTCTCGAACTACATTGACCTGATTCCTGTTTAGCCCAGGATATGTAGGAAATCTTTGAAGCAAGATTCGGTCAGATCTTTCAAAAAAAAAAAAAAATGCTTCATACGGAGTGGTCTATAGGCAAAAATCGCTCATACACGCTCACTTGATCTTTGCACGAAAACCCTTCGTGTTTCCAAACAAAGAGGGGCAGCTGTGAGCACGTGATTTTTGTTTCACACGACAATCGCTCCAAAAAGAAATAAAAAAATAAATAATTGGCCCCGCTGTACAATTTCGGATTTCTGTGCGGCACCTTGTGGATTTATTTGTGATTTTGGCCCATTCTTATTTATTTACTTTATTAAAATAAAATTCAAAAAATATATATGTGTCCTGCGTAATTCAAACCGTAATTCGGTCGTTAAATAGAAAATCGTGAATAGGCATTTTTCGTCTGTGATTTTGTTTGGTTTGACTTTACCGGTTTTGAAATATTTTAGTATGTGTGCAAATAATTGTATTTGAGTGTGTATTTAATTTTAATTTGATTTTTTGGCTTAGTTTTGTTTTAAAATAAATAAGAAAAGAAATAAAAATAAAAAATATAAAAAAAAAAAAAAGAAAAGGCCCTTTCCGGATTTGGGCCAATTTGTTAAAATTGGCCCAACAAACTCAGCCCAAACGGACAGCCCAAGCCACCAGTCCAAACAGCCCACCCCCAGGCCATGAAACGACGTAGCCTAACACCAAAACTACGTCGTTTCGATGCCAACCCATCACAACCGTTTAAACCAAGCCGATCCAACGGTCCAAGATCAATCCCCACAACCCACCAATAAACCCGACCCGTCTCACCCGGACCGACCCTAACCCTTCACCCTTGGAACGACGTCGTTCCCTGTTAGCCGAAGGATCCTGGCCCTTCATCTCGCCTCATCCAACGGCCAGGATCCACTCGCCCACTAACTATATAAGTGCATAACACTACCCTACCCCCCCTATCCAATACCCCAGCTGCTTCGTCCCCCCAAACGAACAGCCCTAAAACCCTAGCCGCCTCTGCATATTTCCGCCATGAAAGCCGGCGGCATGGATGCCGGTGACCTTCCCTTGAACACCATAGGACCCCCAGGCCATCCTGAACCCAAATCTACCAACCCCATGTTTCGAATCACCCCCCAGGTCCTCGAATCTTCATTCGAAGATTCGAGTCAAAACTCGATCTGACCCAACCAACCCCAGTTTTGTACCAGATACTCCCCAGACCCCCCTCGTGACCGAACCATACTTGGTTTGGTCCGAATCTAACCAGGGAAACATGAATCCCGGATCTGAGTTTTGGAACTTTGTAGTTCCTCGTCACTAGTTCATACCCGTTCGAGCCAAAGAAATTAAGGTCCAAGGGACCTTAATCGAAGTGTTTCTCATCTGAGAAACACTTCGATTAAAGTCCGTTCAGCCTTAAGAAAGTCTGTCCAAGTCCGGTTCAAGGTTTCCGATTTTTCAAGATTTGAGGTGAGTCTGCCTTCTTCCCTTATTTGTTTGGTCCATGTGAGGGATTAGATGTCTGTTCATGTTTTGTGTCAATTTGTGTTTTATCAACTGTGTTTCAACTACTTCGCCTGAACCTCTGTTTGTTTGTCTAAATTCCCCCCTCCTATTCTGATAAGGCATTGTGTATTTGTTCGTGCAAGTAGCTGATTTTCGAGTTTGGACCGATTAATTGACTCCTCGAGTGTATTCCTGTTTAGTCAGTATAATGCGAACCATGTATCAATACTGTTCAAATGTTTGATTTTTGGCTACGATTGTGTATGTTATAACTAATATAGTCGAGTCGACAAATGTCGTCAATTAATTTCAGTAGTTCAAATGTTAACGATTGAACATTTTGCCTGCTGCAACTTTGTTTGGATCAAAAGTAAGAATCAAGTAGGGTCATTTATAGTTGTATTTGAATCTGAAAATAAAAGGATAGATTGTTAAGCTGCAATCTGAATTGAGGGCATGTGCACTTGTGCACAGCATGTGCATTGTGCACTTGTGCACAGCATGTGCATTGTGCACAGCCTGTTTCCTGCACAAAGGCCCCTTTTGAATTAAAAATAGTTTGACAGCATGTGCTGTCAAAGCACACCCCTGCTGCCCATGCTCTACTTTAGTTTAAGAAGTATTAAACCTCACTTAAAAGAGTAAGACTGTCAGGGAATATCATGGGGGGATTTTGTTAATACTTAAATAACTAATGGGAATCTGAAATGGAAATGCACATGGGAGGGACTGGGGTATTCTGAAAAAAGGCTGTTAAAAAAAGATAGTTTTGAGGTTTATAAAAGGGGGGAGATGTACAGAAGGAAGAGGAGACAGACTGGACCTTGAGGGCTGTAAAAGAAAAAAAAAAACCACACACAGTGAGGATTTTCTGGGGAAAGAGAGCTGAAGAGGAAAATAGATACACTGTGAGGATAGAAAAGGAAAAGAGATAGTAGACAGAAATATAAAGAGAGCAAGAAAGAGATAAAACAGATTAGGAAATCAGAAACTTGGTCTTGTTTGTCTGAAGCTCATCTATTGTCAATACGTTAGGCAGTAGTGCTTTCTTCTAAATTTCAATCGAGATTGTTGTTAGTGTTTGTTGCATTTGGTATATCCCGGAATTGGATTGTCTGGAGTATTGTTGCCATCACACTGTGTGCTGTTTCATTTGGTTTTCTCTTCTTCAACTCTAGTTCCACTTCGCAATAGAATCCTTTCTGTTGTGCTGTGCTGATTGCTGCTGCTATTCTGCTTACTGTTGCTGCTGCATTTCTGCCCTGCTGCTAACTGCTAGTTCTGTTTCTTGCTGCTGCTGATTTCCCCATCTTTTTCTTCTTCTCCTTTGCATTTTTCAGTGTTTTCCAGGTACACATTTCAAATCCAACTTTGGTGTTAACTGTAGCAATTCAAAAGCATGAAATGAAAGGAGTTCTTGAAGAAGATTTAGATATCTGTTTTGTATTGCTTGTGATATACTGACTTCAGCTGTATAAATTGATTAGTGTGATTCAGTAATGAAAGATTAGTTAGATAATAATCAATCAAGTTTAGCCTCTTGCATCTTAGTTTATAGTTGTTTACTAGTACAAAATGTAATGATACAATACATAGAAGGCATGGAGAATTAGCATAGATTTTTGACTGGATTCCCGTCAACTGAATGACATGCATAGAATAAAATATGTCCACCTTACACAAATGTCCCTTGTTCATTTTAGTTTTTCTCTTATCATAACTCGCCTGGCAGCATATAGAAGCGCATTCACACCTCTGCAGGTAACAAGATATAGTGGTTAATTCCCTTAAATTCAGCTTCAATAAGTCTAGTTAAATTCAATTCAAGGAACGTTAGGACGCAAGTATAACATTGGGTCGATCTCAAACGTAATTTCTTTTGCCCGATTGAAGTATATTTCACAATTCATGACATCCCTCCGCCTTGTAAACAATTAATCAGAAATTGATAAGAATCCGGATTAGGCAAAAGCATATAGTTAAATTAGCATATTCCTTTTCTCTTAGTTTTTAGGGACAAACGTAACAGAAATGTAGTCGCTTTAGGATACCCTTCTAAAATAATGAGACGAGCCTCGCCAAATAAAAATGCAAATTGCGGGGCCCTCAATCAACAACTAACGATAATCATTTGGAATTCAGGATAGGCCATTTAATAAATTTCATGGCCTTCTAACAAAATAATAGCGTGTTAGACTCCGTAGGCGCGTCTTAATTAAACCATATTCTTAAATTCGGGTGCACATTGATGTGACCCAAATCCGAATCTCAACGAAGTCAAAATGTGTCGACGACCACGGGTGCATTGATTGTGACGTGGTTCGAGATGCATTTTCATGACGTTGCAATTCCATAAAAATAAATGATAATAATAAAAGCGGTTTAAACTTAATAAAAGCACGTAAGTCATAATATGTATTTAAATCAGATATTTAGCCATTATAACAATTTAAGCGACCGTGCTAGAACCACGGGATTCGAGGGTGCCTAACACCTTCCCTCGGGTCAACAGAATTCCTTACTTAGAATTTCTGGTTCGCAGACTTCATTTGGAAAAGTCGAAAATTTCCTCGATTTGGGATTCAAGATAAACCGGTGACTTGGGACACCAAAAGCCAAACCTTTCCCAAGTGGCGACTCTGAATTAAATAAATAATCCCATTTCGAATATTGTCACTTAGATTGGAAAAACTCCACCCGCGCATCTAACCCCTCGGGGCGGGGCGCGCAAAAGGAGGTGTGACATATCCCATCTGTAATTTTCTCATATTGAGCCTCATATATTTCCAATCTTTCAGCTTGTTCCACCGGCCAAGTTTGACTCATAATCTCCTCTTTTTAAAAATATTTCTCTTTCTGGTACTTGCTCTCTTCATTCAATTCTTCCATATTGGCCTTCATTCTTGTGATTACTGCCCTCATTCTTTTCATATCTTTTTTGAGTTCATACTGTTGCTCTGCTACTTGCCTCAGAATATTTCTAAAATATGCATCACGTTCTATACATGCACTTCATTGCCCCTATCAAACTCACAAACACTGTTAGCAAGATCATAATAAGGGCTCAGAGAAGGATGAAAAGAATTAGGACAACCATCCCAATGGCCATCTTGACCATAATATATATTATAAATATTCCACTGAAAGAATTGAGATTGTGTGCACAACTCGCTCCTGGGAATATTCTGATAATTTTTCCACCAGTGGGGTCTTCCATAATATGGACAAGGGTCATCAAAATAAGAATAGCCATCATTCGAATAATTTGCATTCCAAGATGCCATGTGAAATTAAGTAAAAGAAAAAAAAAATACTAACTAAATAGGAAAAATTAAAAACTTGAACAAAACTCAATTAAAAGCTTAACTTAGATAAACAATCAATAACTAAGTCCCTGGCAACAGCGCCAAAAACTTGTTGGTTACCCAAGTACACGCGCAAGTATACGTGGTCGTCAAGTAATAAAGTGACTCAAAAGTCGGATGTTGAACCCACATAGACTTAGATTGATCGTTAACTAAGCAAACTAAAATCAATTAATTGTCCAAGATATTTAAGAGTGATATTTTTCTATTAATCTACTATTGCGAAAATTAAACAAGTAACAACTAATTAATCACTAATGCAAATGGGCATAACGAGATTTTACTTCAGAGGAGATGAAAATTCCATGGTTGTGATTGGTTTATCAATCCTATTAAGTTCAATAATCACACTCGTTAATCCAGATTATCTATGGTTGCTAATTAATCAAGATCGTATATATGAATAGCATGTTCCCACAATACTACTCGCATGCCCATAATATATCAATCCTATATTCCTATGGTATTGAGTCTATCATGAACGAATATAACACGGTATTTAATTAAGCAAGACTGTTAGGTATATTCCTATCCTAACCGCGAAATCGTTCCCTGAGCCACGGGTTCAGAAACAAGCTCTCTCTAATTCTGCTCTAATCTAAATACAGCTTTCTCAATCATAGCATAGATAGTAGGGTGAATTGGTAGCTACAACAATTCACAAGTTAAAACTAAAATTAAAGAAACAAGCAGAAGATGATAATCCGAATAAACAAAAATGTAATTAATAAACGTTAATAATCATGTCAACCACAACCCTAGAAACTAGAGTGCTTAGCCACTCATGTTCGTAGTATCCATTTTCTAAGTATTTTGCATAACCAAATTACAAAGAAAAGATAAAGGGATAAAGAACTCTATAATTTTCTCCTCCAAAAGTTGTCCACATGATGTTCTTGCCTCCGGTCGCAAAACTCCTCTAAAAATGGTGTTTAATGACTATTTATATGTATAGGGAAAAGACCCAAACGAAACAACCAAGTCCAAAACCAAGTAGGAGATAAAATAGGCTTTGAAAATTTGGAACACCCTCGCTATTGACCGTGCCTCGCGATCTCTATAGCACGCGTCTTCTCGCGTTAAGCCTTGCGACGCACAGTGTCGCGAGCATAATACCATGCCTCGCCTGCTTTGTAGCGAGAAATCAAGCTCGCGCCGCCTGCTTCTTCTTCAATTCATGTTTCGCTGCTGCTGACTAACTTTTCCCATTTCCTTTCTCGTTTCTTATTCACTTCTTCTTTCTTTCTTTTCAATTATTTGATTTACTGCTTTTGATTTCCTTTGTTCTCATTCTCGTTTCTTTTTTTTTTTTTTTTGCTTTTGATTTCCTTTGTAACTTTTAAATTAATTCTTGTATATTCAACAATCAAATAATCATAGCTTAATTCTTGTAGTGTATAAAATACACATAAAATCTCTACTTTGCTCTCAATTTCGTCTTCAACGTACTTATACATAAAATAAACTTAATTAAGCATAAATATAGTATAGTTTAGCATTAAAGCCCCAAAATATAAGATAAGTAATGTACTAAAAATATGGAATTATAGCCAAACATCACTTATGGAGTTATTTAAATTGGTGCACTATTGTGACGACCCGGCCAGTCGTCTCATGAGTTACCACTCCGTTTTCCCCATTTCTTCTTCTTATTGCCTTGTTCAGATGTATTTTATGTTATCGGGTTGGTTGTCTCGGGATTGAAAAGTTTTTGGTAAGGTTTGAAACAATTAGTCTCTTTTGAGGAGCTTAAGTTGGAAAAATCAACCGGATGTTGACTTATGTGTTAAAGGGTTTGGATGTGAGTTCTGATGGTTCGGATAGCTTTGGGAGGTTATTTGGGACTTAGGAGCGTGATCGAAATGTGTTTTGGAGGTCCAGAGTAGATTTAGGCTTGAATTGGCGAAATTGGAATTTTGGCGTTTTCCGGTTGATAGGTGAGATTTTGATATAGGGGTCGGAATGGAATTCCGGGAGTTGCAGTAGGTCTATTGTGTCATTTGGGATGTGTGTGCAAAATTTCAGGTCATTCAGACGTGGTTTGGTAGACTTTTTTATCAAAAGCGTAATTCGGAAGAATTTGGAACCTTAGGCTTGAATTCGATGTGTTTTTGTTGATTTGATGTTGTTTGAGGCATTTTGAAGATTGGTATAAGTTTGGATGGTGGTATGTGACTTGTTTGTGCTTTTGGTTGAGGTCCCGAGGGCCTCGAGGTATTTTCAGATGGTTGACGGAAAGATAGGAATTTGGAAATGGCAGCTGAAGTGTTGGGGCTGCTTTCATAACCGCATCTACGATTGGGAGGCCGCAGGTGCGACCCCCGCAGATGCGGAAAGGAGTCGCAGAAGCGGAAAGGTACAAGGAGAGCTGGAGCCGTAGAAGCGGTTGAGGTGGTGCACCTGCGATAGCGCAGGTGCGGGATATGCTTCGTAGATGCGGTGTCTGGGATTTAAGTAATGACCGCAGAAGCAGTTGCGCAGGAGCGGGGAATTAGCCGCAGGTGCGAAAAGCTTGGGCCAGAAGGTATAAAAGCATTCCTTCGCGATTTTGAGCTATTTCTTCACCATTTTTATTCGGGTTTGAGCTTGGGGAAGCCATTTTGAAGAGGGATTCAAGGATAACGTCTGGAGGTAAGATTTTTGAACCTAATAATCTATCATATGATATTATTTCACGAATTAGGCTTGTAATTATGGAAATTTAGGGTTAAAATTTGGAAAACTAGGGCTTGGTATTAAAGACCTTGACTTGAGGATTTGAGGGGCCATTTATGGTCGAATTTTAGGACTTTGAGATATGTATGAACTCGTGGGGAGTTAAGGAATCTATTGATGTAAATTTTTTCGAATTCCAGGACGTGGGCTCGGGGGTCAGGTTTTGGTTAATTTCGGGATTTATGTTATAAGTTGATTATTTTCGCATGGGCTTTGTCCCCTTAGCATAGTTTGGCGTCGTGATTCTGATTTGGATAGATTCAACACGAGTTGAGGCCAATTCGAGGGGCTAAGGCATCACGAGCTAGAGTTTGGACTGGATTGAGGTGAGTAATGATTTTAAATGTTGTCCTGAGGGTATGAAACCCCAAATTACACATCGTTGTGCTATGTTGAGGTGACACACATGTTAGATGACGAGTGTGGGGTCATGCACCGTTGGGGATTGTGACTTAGTCCATCCCGAATGACTGTTTTACTGCGTATTCGATTGAAAACTATTTGCTATCATCATGTTTGGGCTGAATGCCATATTTGGGCCTCGTTCCAACTATTTGGACCCTTAGGGTGTTTTCACTGCTATTTCCTTACTGTTTTGACTTTATACTTGTACTCAGTCATGCTATATTCTACTATTTTCATAACTCGGCCATGTTTACTCTGTTTTAACACATTAAATGATATTTTAAATGATATTTTGGGTTGATCATCATGTTTTACTGTTGCACGAGTGGCTTATGAGTTTCTGACTGAGTAAGGTCGAGGGCATGTGTTGTGAGGATACTTTTGTGTCGGGCTGCATGTCGCAGTGGTGATACACTGATTTATGATTATGAGGCCGAGTGCCTAAGATTTATATGCCACGAGGTGGCTTGATATGAGGCCGAGAGCCTAGTGATTATGCCACGAGATGGCTTGATATTGCAGTTGGGCCGTAAGGGGCCCCTCCCAGAGTCTGCAAACCCCAGTGAGCGTGAGTACCTATTGTGGTATGAGATATAGCTGAGGGGCTGGTGTTGTTCCATGTTGTTGCCCGAGGGGCGGTATTTATGTGTTTATCTCTTCTAGTTGCCTGACATTTACTTGTTTAACTGTTAAAAAGGTATTTTAAAGAAGCTTATATTGAACTATTGTGTTTTATGAGATTTCACTATTTATTTGCACTTTACTGGTTTTACTCTGCCTCTTTATAGCATGTTGTTGTGTTTTTACGTGATTTATTATCGCTCATTATTCTTTTATTATTATTACTCACTGAGTTGGAGTACTCACTTTACTCCTTGCACCCTGCGTGCAGATTTAGGCACTTCAGGTCCTGCTAACGAGGGTTGATAGCTTCCAGCATATTTTCGGAGTCCGCTAGGTAGCTGCTCGACGTTATCAGCCTAGTGTTCTCCCTCTTATCATTTTTTCCTTCCCTTGTTCGGCTGGCCTTGTCTTCACGAGAGGCGCCATCATGACCAGGTCCAGGTTTAGGGTCGTGACAAGTTGGTATCCGAGCCTAGGTTACATAGGTCTCACGAGTCATGAGCAGGTTTAGTAGAGTCTCGCGGATCGGTGCGGAGAAGTCTGTATTTATCCTCGAGAGGCTGCAGGACCTTTAGGAAAAACTTCATATTCTTGAAATTCTTGTCGTGCAAATCTGTTGATTCGATTACTAAACTTATATTGTTCTATTCTCTCACAGGTGGTGAGGACACGTGCTACCGGTCAGGATGGACGACCACCAGTACCACCAGTTGTGGCCACTAGAGGCCGAGGACGCGGTCGTGGTCGCGGTAGGGGCAGGGGTGTGGCCCGCACAGCAGCTAGGGTAGCACCTGCAGATCCACCAGCCACCCCAGTTTAATATCAGGTCCCAGTTGTGGACGCTCCAGCAGTACCAGCTCAGGCACCAGCTATGCCCATTGTGATTCCGGGTCTTCAGGAGTCCTTGGCTCAGATTCTATCAATATGCACTGGCCTAGCTCAGGCGGTTTCAGTTACTATAGCCGCAACTACTTCTTAGGCCGAGGGAGGCACTCAAACTCCCGCCCCTCGCACACCTAAGCAGGTCGTGTAGGGATTTCAGACACCGGGGGCATATCCAGCCCAGCCGGTTGTAGCTGCTCAGGACTATGTAGCTCCTGCCATGCCAGAGGACGAGCAATGTAGGTTGGAGAGGTTTGGTAGACTTCAGCCTCCGACTTTCAGTGGTGCAGAGGGCGAGGATGCCCAGGGTTTCTTGGATAAGTGTCAGAGGATTCTTTGTACAACGGGTATTCTGGAGACCAACGGGGTCACTTTCACTACTTTTCAGTTTTCTGGAGCTGCCTTCACTTGGTGGAAGGCTTTTGAGAGGCGTAGGCCTGTTGGTGCAGCACACCTTACTTGACAGCAGTTCTCTGTTCTATTTTTAGAGAAGTATGTGCCGCAGTCTTCAGAGAGGAGCCGTGCAAGCAGTTCGAGTGGTTGCGTCAGGAAGAGATGATTGTGATGTAGTACAAGATGAGGTTCTCCGAGTTAGCTTGTCATGCAATTTGGTTGGTTCCGACAGTTAGGGAGAGGATTAGGAGGTTCGTTGGTGGCCTCACTTATCAGCTTCGTATTCTCATGACCAAAGAGAGGGTGACTAGTACTACTTTTGAGGAGGTTGTAGACATTGCTCGTGATATTGAGTCAGTTCGTCGCTAGGAGCGAGATGAGAGGGAGGCCAAGAGGCCTCGAGGATCTAGTAGTTATGGTAGTGCTCCTTCGAGAGGTCCGTTTCAGCACGACAGAGTCTCCCAGGTTATCGTGGGGCGTCATCGGGTCATGATTCTCATAGTTCTCATCAGGGCCAATCATCACTTAGTGCCCTTCCAGCTTAGAGTTCATCGCATGCTCCGTCAGTTCAGGGATCTTTTACTCCAGGTGCATCTGCTAGTCATTCCGGTGCTAGGGGTTCCCTTCAGTCCTCGTCTCCAGCACCCGAGAGTTGCTATGAGTGTGGAGAGATGGGTCATATATGGAGGCAGTGTCCTCATCGTCTTGCGGGTTCGTCTCAGTAGAGGAGTCAGCCATCGGCTTCATTGCCAGTTACTTCACCACCACCCACCCAGCCAACTAGGGGTGGAGGTTAGCCAGCTAGGGGTCGCCCTAGAGGGGGAGTTCGATCAGGTGACGGTCAAGCCCATTTTTATGCACTTCCAACTAGACTCAATGTTATTGCTTCAGATGCTGTTATTACAGGTATTGTCTCAGTCTGTTACAGAGATGCCTCTGTATTATTTGATCCTAGTTCCACTTATTCTTATGTGTCATCATACTTTGCTCATTTTTTGGATACGCCCCATGAGTCTCTTGTTTCACCCGTTCATGTATCTACCCTGGTGGGCGATACTATTATTGTAGACCGTGTGTACCGATCATGTGTGGTAACTATTGGGGGTCTGGAGACCCGAGTGGACCTTTTATTGTTATGTATGGTAGACTTCGATGTTGTATTAGGCATGGATTGGCTATCTCCATGTCGTGCTATTCTAGAATGTCATGCTAAGACAGTGACATTGGCTATACCGGGTGTACCACGGATTGAGTGGCGAGGTTCGACTGATTATGTTCCTAGTAGGGTAATTTCATTCTTGAAGGCCCAGCGCATGGTTGGGAAGGGTTGTCTTTCGTATCTAGCCTTTGTGAGGGGTGTCGGTGCAAAGACTCCCAGTATTGATTCTATTCCAGCTGTGAGGGATTTTCCCGATATGTTTCCTACAGACCGGTCGGGCATGCTGTCGGACAGGGATATTGATTTGGTATTGATCTAGTGCCGGGCACTTAGCCCATTTCTATTCTGACTTATTGTATGGTACCAGCGGAGTTGAAGGAGTTAAAGGAGAAGCTTCAGGAACTCCTGGATAAGGGGTTCATTCAGCCTAGTATGTCGCCTTGGGGTGCGCCGGTTCTATTTGTGAAGAATAAGGAGACACTATGAGGATGTGCATTGATTATAGGTATTTGAACAAAGTAACAATTAAGAACAAGTATCCTTTGCCTCGCATCGATGATTTATTCGACCAGCTTCAGGGAGCGAAAGTGTTCTCCAAGATTGATCTCTGTTTAGGTTATCACCAGTTGAAGATCGGGGACTCGAATATTCTTAAGACAACTTTTAGGACCTGATATGGTCATTATGAGTTCTTGGTGATGTCTTTTGGGCTGACCAATGCCCCAGAGGCATTCATGCATTTGATGAACAGCGTGTTCTGGCCTTATCTCGACTCGTTTGCCATAGTTTTCAATGATGATATTCTGGTGTATTCGTGTAGTCAGGAGGAGTACGCGGAGCATTTGAGAGTTGTGTTGCAGAGATTGAGGGAGGAGAAGCTTTATGCAAAATTCTCCAAATGTGAGTTTTGGCTCAATTCAGTGGCTTTCTTGTGTTCAGCGAGGGTATTCAGGTTGATCCGAAGAAGATAGAGGTGGTTTAGAGTTGGCCCAGACCGTCCTCAGCCATAGAGATTTGTAGTTTTCTTGGTTTGGCGAGTTATTACCACCGGTTTGTTCAGGGATTTTCATCTATCGCATTGCCCTTGACCAGGTTGACTTAGAAGGGTGCCCCATTCATGTGGTCGGACGAGTGTGAGGAGAGCTTTCAGAAGCTCAAGACAGCCTTGACCACAACTCCAGTGTTAGTTTTTCCATCAGTTTCAGGTTCATATACAGTGTATTGTGATGTTTTAAGAGTTGGTATTGGGTGTGTATTGATGCAGGAGGGTAGAGTCATTGCTTATGCTTCTCGTCAGTTGAAGCCCATTGAGAAGAACTACCCTATTCATGATTTGGAGTTGACTGCCATTGTTCGCGTATTGAAGATTTGGAGGCATTATTTGTATGGTGTGTCTTGTGAGGTGTTTACTTATCATCGTAGCCTCCAGCACTTGTTCAAGCAGAAGGATCTCAACTTGAGGCAGTGGAGATGGTTGGAGTTGCTAAAGGATTATGATATTACTATTTTGTACCATCCGGGGAAGGCCAATATGGTGACCGATGCTTTGAGTCGGAAGGCGGTGAGTATGAGGAGTTTGGCGTATATTCCAATTGTCACACCCCCTTTTTTTACAAACTTCACTAAACCCTCCCAAAAATATAAAAATATTTGTAAAGCTCAAAAAGATTTTCAATTAGAAAGTGACAAAAATGGTGTTCAAAAGGATTAACTCAGAGTCACCACCTGACATTGATTTCGGTGTGTCAGGTCACCATTTTATAAAAATAATTTTTCCTTTTTAAACACTTTGGACTCCAAAACTAAGTCTGCATCAGATATTCGGGTAGGGGGATTCATTTGACTCGGGGAGAAGGTGTTAGGCACTCCCCAAGTCCCGTAACTAGTACGGTTGCATACTTAATCTAGTTGACTTTTAAAATATTCAAATTGAGGTAAAAAACACACAATAGGAAAATAAATATCAAAAGAGGTTCGAGGTCATCCCCACCTAATAAAAGAAAAAATAATAAAAAGTAAAACCCTATGCTAGCCTATACTATACTTCCTCCATGGAGTTCGTCATGGCCTTCAAATACATGATACTACGGGGCATACCCCGGATATAAATATATACAAATCCTTCTGGGCATTCCACGGATAAATTAAACTAAGGGAACGACCTCTCGCCTCAAAACTAACAAAATCCTAAAGCTTGCCTACCCAAGTGATGACGGCCTAAGCATGCTCCTAGCGATCAAAGTAACTAGTAATAACGAAATAGATTCATTAAAGCATTTAACAGTACACCCAGCTATGTATTCCTTCGATTTCTATCATGTAGCATTTTTAATTCAACTAAACTAATAACTCATGATTTGATTCATTTATCATAAATTATGATCTATCACTATGATTAATTAAAATGAGCAATTGGACTTCTGAATATTCACTAAGATGTTCTAACGAGACAACTCTAAGTCATTTCAAAAGAGAAGAACAACACACAAGTTAGAACCATATAAATTGTAAACACACACATCATATTAAGAAGGATGGAGTAACAAAGAAAGAATTGGACCTTCTATTGACAAATCCAAAGTTGTGACTCAGAAGACAAACCAGAAAATGACCGCAATCGGAACAACAGACGGAAATTCGACAACTTCGAACGGAATCTCGTATTCACAAACGGACAGCTCGTCAACTCGACTCGAATCTGTGGTTGCGTTTTGGGCGTTGTTGCAGTAGAATTTAGCTGCGTTTCGGGACAGACTCGAGGTTGTTTGGTGGAGGTTTCAGGTGGCATTCATGGAGAGAAAAGAGTAGCTCTCATGGCTGTTTTGGACGGTAGAAAATGGAGACGATGGCTGCGTTTTTTCTCTTCTTTTTGTAATGCTGTTGCACATCTTCCTCCCTTTTCCTGTTGCAGTTATGTATTATATAGTTGAAAAAGTGACAAATTTGTATCAACCAAATAAGAATATACTTTTTATTTCAGGTGGGCTGGAGTTCGGCGACTTCTTTTTTGTGAGGATGTGTCGTGCCTCTGTTTTATAATTGGGGTGAGGCCATTTTTGATTTGCTTCCTTCTTTATATTTTGAAGGAAAACGGGAAGGGATAATGATGATGATCTGTTTAGGGGCGTTCTAGGTTAGAAGAGGAAGAAGCCACGACTGAAGGAGTAGTGTTCGAAGGGTGTCTGTCGATCTGTTTCCTTGTCCTTTCCAAGTGAAAGAGCTCCATTCAAATGGGAGGATATCTTAGGTATTAGGGTTAGTCTAGTGGGTCAATTGGGCCAAGAAGATTGGGCTTGATGAATTGGGTTATAAATTTGGCTTTTAATTCCATAATTCTTGCAATTTGGCTAAAAATATTAATTTCTTTTCTAAAATAATACAATAAAATATAAAATTAATCCTAATTAACGAAAACAACTATATTATGACATGAAATTATTTTTGATATTTTCAAGGATTATACTTAAAATAAAAATGGGTTAAAAATAATATTTTTCTAAAAATGCCTAATACCTTAATTAAATAGAAAAAATGAAACTATTTTTGTATTTTTCAACTTTGTGATAAAAATAATGTAAAAGAGTCAGAATTAGTTGAAAGAACTATATGAGACCTAAACTAAGTATTTAAATGCTAAAATATGTAAAATCTTGGGGAGGGTCAAAAATCACATGTCTACACTAGTTGGGGAGAGACCTCTTGCAGTTGATGTTCATGCCTTGGCCAATCGGTTCGTGAGGTTAGATATTTCGGAGCCCGGTCGAGTATTGGCTTGTGTGATTTCTCGGTCTTCCTTATATGATCGCATCAGAGAGCGCCAGTATGATGATCCTCATTTGCTTGTCCTTAAGGACAGAGTTCAGCACGATGATGCCAGAGATGTGACTATTGGTGATAATGGGGTGTTGAGGATGTAGGTTCAGATATGTGTGCCCACTATGGATGGGCTTCGGGAGTTGATTCTGGAAGAGGACCATAGCTCGCGGAATTCCAATCATCTGGGTGCCGCGAAGATGTATCAAGATCTGATACAGCATTATTGGTGGAGGAGAATGAAGAAGGACATTGTGGGATTTGTATCTCGGTGTCTCAATTGTCAGCAGGTGAAATATGAGCATCAGAGACCGGGTAGCTTGCTTCAGCAGATGGATATTCCAGAGTGGAAGTGGGAGCGGATCACCATGAACTTTGTAGTTGGGCTCCCACAAACTTTGAAGAAGTTCGATACTATTTGGGCGATTGTGGATCGGCTGACCAAGTCCGCGCACTTCGTTCATGTGTGTACTACCTATTCTTCAGGGTGGTTGGTAGAGATCTATATTCGGGAGATTGTTCGTTTGCATGGTGTCCTCGTTTTCATCATTTCAGATAGGGGTACTCAATTTACTTCGCAGTTTTGGAGGTCTGTGCAGCGAAAGTTGGATACTTAGGCTGAGTTAAGCACAACTTTTCACCCTCAAATGGACGGACAGTCCGAGCACACTATTCAGATATTGAAGGACATGTTATGTGCTTGTGTCATTAATTTCGGAGGGTCATGGGATCAGTTTCTACCACTCGCAGAGTTTGCCAATAACAACAGCTACAAGTCGAGTATTTAGATGGCTCCATATGAGGCTTTGTATGGGAGACGGTGTAGATCTCCAGTTGGTTGGTTTGAGCCAGGTGAGGCTAGATAATTGGGGGCAGATTTGGTGTAGGATGTTTTAGAAAAGGTGAAGGTGATTCAGGAGAGGCTTCATACAGCGCAGTCGAGACAAAAGAGTTATGCTGAGAGGAAGGTTCGGGATGTGTCCTATATGGTTGGTGAGAAGGTTCTATTGAAGGTTTCGCCCATGAAAGGTGTTATGAGATTTGGTAAGAAGGGTAAATTGAGTCCTCGATTCATTGGGCCTTTTGATGTGCTTCGGAGGATTGGGGAGGTGGCTTATGAGCTTTGCCACCCAGCTTGTCGAGTGTGCATCCGGTATTTCATGTTTCTATGCTCCGGAAGTATATTAGGGATTCATCTCATGTTTAGGATTTCAACACGGTTCAGTTAGATGATGATTTGACTTATGATGTGGAGCCAGTAGATATTTTGGAGCGTCAGGTTCGAAAGTTGAGGTTAAAGGAAATAGCTTCAGTGAAAGTGCAGTAGAGAGGTCGGCCCGTGGAGAAGGCTACTTGGGAGACCGAGTGGGAGATGTGGATCATATATCCTCACCTGTTTGAGGCTGCATGTATGTTTCTTGACTCGTTCGAGGACGAACATTTGTTTAAGAGGGAAGGATGTGACGACCCGGCCAGTCATCTCATGAGTTACCGCTCTGTTTCCCCCATTTCTGCTTTTTATTGCATTGTTCAGTTGTACTTTATATTATCGGGTTGGTTAGCTCGGGTTCGGAAAGGTTTTGGTAAGGTTTGAGACACTTAGTCTCTTTTGAGGAAGCTTAAGTTGGAAAAGTCAACCGGATGTTGACTTATGTGTTAAAAGGCTCGGATGTGAACTCTGATGGTTCGCATAGCTTCGGGAGGTGATTTGGGACTTAGGAGTGTGATCAGAATGTGTTTTGGAGGTCCGGAGTAGATTTAGGCTTGAATTGGCGAAATTGGAATTTTGGCGTTTTCCGGTTGATAGGTGAGATTTTGATATAGGGGTCGGAATGGAATTCAGGGAGTTGCAGTAGGTTCGTTGTGTCATTTAGGACGTGTGTGAAAAATTTTAGGTCATTCGGACGTGGTTTGGTAGACTTTTTTTATCAAAAGTGTAATTCGGAAGATTTTGGAACCTTATGCTTGAATTCAATGTGTTTTGGTTGATACAATATTGTTTGAGGCGTTTTGAAGATTGGTATAAGTTTGGATGGTGGTATGTGACTTGTTTGTGCTTTTTCTTGAGGTCCTGAGGGCCTCGGGGTGTTTTCGGATAGTTGACGGAAAGATAGGAATTTGGAAATAGCAGTTGAAGTGTTGGGGCTACTGTCATAACCGCATATGCAGTTGGGAGGCCGCAGGTGCGACCCTCGTAGATGCGGAAAGGAGTCACAGAAGCGAAAAGGACCAAGGAGAGCTGGAGCCGCAGAAGCGGTTGAGGTGGCACACCTGCGATAGCGCAGGTGTGGGATATGCTTCACAGATGCAGCGTTTGGGATTTAAGTGATGACCGCAGAAGCGGTGCTCAGACCGCAGAAGCGATTGCGCAGGATCGGGGAATTGGCCGCATGTGCGAAAAGCCTAGTCCAGAAGTATAAAAGCATTCCTTCGCGATTTTGAGCTATTTCTTAACCATTTTTATTCGGGTTTGAGCTTGGGGAAGCCATTTTGAAGAGGGATTCAACGGATAACGTCTGGAGATAAGATTTTTGAACCTAATAATCGATCCTATGGCATTATTTCACGTATTAGGTTTGTAATTATGGAAATTTAGTGTTAAATTTTGGAAAACTAGGGCTTGGTATTGGATACCTTAACTTGAGGATTTGAGGGGCCATTTATGATCGGATTTTGGGACTTTTGATATGTATGAACTCGTGAGGAGATAAGGAATCTATTAATGTAATTTTTTTTAATTATGAGACGTGGGACCGGGGGTTGGGTTTTGGTTAATTTCGGGATTTAGGTTGTACGTTGATTATTTTTGCAAGCTTCATCCGCTTAGCATATTTTGACGTCGTGATTCTGCTTTGGATAGATTCGACACGAGTTGAGGCCAATTCGAAGGGCAAAGACATCGCGGGCTAGAGTTTAAACCGGATTGAGGTGAGTAATGATTTTAAATGTTGTCCTATGGGTATAAAACCCTGAATTACACATCCCTGTGCTATGTTGAGGTGACGTACACACTTGATGATGAGCATGGGGTCGTGCACCTTTGGGGATTGTGACTTAATCCATCCTGAATGACTGTTTTACTGCGTATTTGATTGAAAACTGTTTGCTATCATCATGTTTGGGCTGAATGCCATATTTGGGCCTCGTGCCAACTATTTGGACCCTTAGGGGTTTTTTCCTGCTATTTCCTCACTATTTTGACTTTATACTTGTACCCAGTCATGCTATATTCTACTGTTCTCATAACTCAGCCATGTTTACTCTGTTTTAACTTATTAAATGATATTTTGGGCTGAGCATCATGTTTTACTATTGCGCAAGTGGCTTATGAGATTCTGACTGAGTAAGGCCGAGGGCCCGTGTTGTGAGGATACTTTTGGGTCGGGTTGCACGTCGCAGCGGTGATACACTGATTTATGATTATGAGGCCGAGGGCTTGAGATTTGTACGCCACGAGGTAGCTTGATATGAGGTCGAGAGCCTAGTGATTATGCCACGAGATGGCTTGATATTGCACTTGGGACGTACGGGGCCCCTCCTTGAGTCTACACACACCCAGTGAGCGTGGGTACCCATTGTGATATGAGATATAGCCCGAGGGGCTGGTGTTGTTCCATGTTGTTGCCCGAGGGGCGGTATTTATGTGTTTATCTTTTCTAGTTGTATGTCATTTACTTGTTTAACTGTTAAAAAGGTATTTTAAAGAAGCTTATACTGAACTAATGTATTTTATGAGATTTCACTATTTATTTGCACTTTACTGGTTTTACTCTGCCTCTTTATAGCATGTTGTTGTGCTTTTACGTGATTTTTTATCGCTCAGTCTTCATTTATTATTATTACTCACTGAGTTGGAGTACTCACTTTACTCCCTGCACCCTCCGTGCAGACTCAGGTGCTTCAGGTCCTGCTAGCGAGGGTTGATAGCTTCCAGCATATTTTCGGAGTCCACTAGGTAGTTGCTCGGCGTTCGCAGCCCAGTGTTCTCCCTCTTATCATTTTTTCCTTCCCTTGTACTGGATTTTATAATAGACTGTGTAGACCCTTTTCCATATTCCTAGACTTATGTTAGATGCTCATGACTGGTGACACTCCGATGTCGGGCTGTGTTGGTTTTATTTCCGCAAATTGAACTGCTTCACTATTTATTTGAGATTTAGTCGTGTTAAAGACTTAAATTGTGTATTTTAATTGTTAAAATAAATTGGGTGTTGTGTCGGCTGGCCTTACCTTCACAAGAAACGCCATCACGATCGAGTTCGGGTTTAGGATCGTGACAACTGTTTTGAAAAAAGTAAGAGCTATTTGAACTTCATCCTTCCTTTTTTGAATTTTGTATGATAAGTACTCACGCATGCTAACACATTTCCTTCCACCGGTCGAATCATTAATATTATTTAAAGGAATATCTTCTCGGTATCCGTCTTCACCATATGGAAATAATAATGGATATTGCAAACCTAAGTATGATGCATTGAATTCATTTATCCTTTGTAGTTGTCCTGATTGGCTTTCAACTATGATATTTCTGTTAGACTTTGTTTGTTCAAAATCTCCAACGATCAAAGCAGCTACCTCTGAAACTGTTGGTAAATTGTATATTCTTCCATCAGAGCCTCTTTTCCCTATCAATCTAAGTCTAACATTTGAGGTTCGGTCTTCTTGAAATTGATCTCTTACCATTCTTAATGACTTTGCAAGAACATTGTTGTCATCAAGCATTTGCTTCAAGTCATTCACAATTTCAGCATGAAGTTCATTGTTCATTTCACTGCGCACTTTAAATGGATCAAAAAAATGAATTGTATGTTTTAGAACTGATGATGTCGACACTATACCCTCTCCTGATAAATATTAAATACAGAAAGTTCCTGTAATTACCATTGCTATGAAATTGCTTCCGAATAGACTAATACACTACCTTAGGTTTTGAACAGAATAAGTAGAAGTTTCAAAAAAAAATTAGATATGTCCTCTGAGGATTATTTTCACAAATAGGAAGCAGAACAAATAGGGTAAAAAGTTAAATTTAATTTTCCATTGATAGTTCAGTAGCAAAACTTCAGCTGCAATACAAATATATTTAACAGAACCTTATTGGTCATACACAATTACTGGAATAAAAACTCATCGCTATGAGTTTAGAACTATATCAAATATATCTTGTACTAAGATTGAGTTGAATAAATTCTTCAAAAATCAGAACTTCACCAATACATTCATTGAACAATCGATTTGTTCAAATAACTAACATGTTGCATAAAAAATATTAACAAAAAGAGTGAAGCCATTGCTGATTAAATTCATGATTCATAAAGATGAATTTAGAACAATATTTAGACAATTTTACTCCCTATTGAACTTGCCCAAATAATAAAAACTTGTCCTTCATAAACCTACATAACAAAGAAACTATATAATTAAGTAGCTAAGGTCATTTCAGTAGAGTAATTCATGGATTCTTCTCTTTTTTAACCACTCGGCAAACCTTTTTGCTATAGAGTTGATAATTCAAATCGTCATCTTCTATTACTGTTGGTGCCTTATTAGCAGTGCTACTCCTTTTGTCATACGTCTTCAATTGAGATAGTTTTGCGTTGCAATCATCACCATCTTCTAACATGGACGATCCACTTTCTGATATGTTTTTCTTGATGAGAGTTTGTAAAATAGATTTCATCTTACTTTCGGCCACAAAATCCTATAGAAATAAAAAGAATCTATAAAGAGCACCTGGAGAGTGATACTACCTTTGGTTGCATAATGATTACTAATACCTTTTTACTAAATAATTAATAATGTTATAACTGTTTTAATTTCATGAAATTACCCCATAAACCTTCTCTTCACCCGAGATTTGTCCATCAGGTATTTCCAAAGGATCCTGTTAAAAAGTAAAACAAAATAAAATAAACATTCATGTTATGATTATAGGATTTATATTTATTTTTTTCGTAAATGTATCAGTAGCTTAATTTGTAAGTAAAGATATTTTACTATGATAGTGCCTTCGATTTGGGCATATTCCTTTAGAAGATCGTCATCATCAGTAACCTTAACAACTTTGTAGACTTCGTCCTGTGACTCAATATTGGTTTTCTTAACAATAACCTTAAACATGAATTTTTTATCAAATATATCGTCCAATTCACTTGGATAAGAACAATCAGGCATCAGAAGTCTACACCAAATTTCATTGATCAGAAATATTATAATTGGCAACTACACTTAAATTAAGTTTATTATTGTACCTAAACTAATCCTTTCTTCAATTCTTTTGCGGACTTTCCTATAAGCTGCAGAGCTTCGCGATTCCAAAGCAATAATGAGATAAAGGCAGTTCTATCCATAACACGAACTTGTAGCCGATACCTGCAATTAAATTTTGATTAACCTTATGTATTTCCTTTTTATGTGTTTTAAATATGTATGATAGAGTAATTAACTGTGACCAACAGAACAATCTTCTTCATTGCATTTCTTACAAAAAAAATTATTTCCAACTTTTTCAACCTTTCTAGTACACTTATTGCATGCCAAATATGACAATCCTTGTTGAAGTTCCAAATTCATCAACTTTGCAGCAATCCAGTAGTTACACTCCTATTTAACACAAAAAATAGCGTAGTAAATGCAAAACATTAAACAAAAGGTAAGTAAATTTTAAAACTATATTTAACTCATTTGTGTGCACTGAACTAAATCCCCAATAGTTTTAATAAATATAATTTCTTTGACTAACTCATCTCTAATAGAGTAACTTTGTTGAGACTTGTTTGAGTAAGCGACTCATAGTTCGATTGGAGCGCTACATCTAATCTGCATAAGTTAAAAACTTTAAGTTTTAAATAATAATATTATATTTTTAGTACATATAAATAAGAATTATACCCTTGACAAACCTGGATTTAAACTTGATAAATTGCGAAAAAGTAGAATTTATCCATATTTTTGAAGCATACCAACATCTACGCGCTGAGTAATTACCTATGAATAAAATAAAAAAACTATAAATTATGTTGAAACTGTTTATCAAATATAAATGTAACTATTGGAAAACCTCGATATTTTGAGCTTTCATAAGTTGAAGAACAAAAAAAAAGGATCAGTTGTAGATGCATTCAAGTGAGATTGAATTTGATCCACAAGTTCACTCCATAAGGTTGTTGAAATCCTCTTCCTCCTATATGCTTCACGGAAAAACCACAATAAACAAAATCCGTTTTACTGCAAAGTATAGTTTCTATTTGTGAATGACTTACTTATCATCTTCAAGTTCAATATTCATAAAAATACTTTTGTTGTCTCCTTGCTTGTAGATGTGAATAGCTTCATAGGTCACAACCTGACCAACGACATCAACAAATATAAACGTTAATCACATAATCTTAATAAACGTAGTATTAGAATTAAATGGAAAAGAAGAATTACCGAATAATACTGCCTCATCGACATCATGTTGATTCGTGAATTGGTCAAAAGGGCGCAAGTTAAAGATGTCCATATGAAATGTAGGATCAATAATTTCCTCAACTATTGTCCTCTGCGTAAATGTAAGCCTCAAATTGTGTGTTGTAGTCTTTAATTTCAAATTATTTGGTCCGACAAAAAAGCAGGTCATGTGATATAAGCCGAATTTCTGCATCTTATTCCTAAAGAACTTTATAATATACTTCCCGATTGAGGCGTGTATACGATCACCCTAGAAAATCATATTGATTGTTAGGATGTATTAGATTAGTAAAAATTGCTAATGCTGGAAATTAGTAAATAATTATCAAAAAACATTGTAAAGTTTTTTGTTAGAATGTGCATATTTTTAGAATTTACAGTAGCTACAAAGATTATACAATTGTCAACAAATATTGTAACTTTCTTTGGCAGAATATATGCATATTGTTAGAATTTGCAGCAGTTTCAGGAGGAACATCATATTTTGTTTCTCAGATGGATTATATAAGAAGTAATATATTGTACATATTATGTTTTGCTGGAAATAAGTAATCAATTATCAATCGGATGCTCACAAACAAAAATATAAATAAGATTACACCACATAATTACTTCAAGTAGGTTGTTTCATCTTTTTGAGGATTGCTGGAAACTAATAAACGATTGCATGTTGAAAAATCTATGAATCATAGCAGCAGAGAAGAGGTAGAAAAAAGTGAAAAAATTATAAATATGTTACCTTTGTATCTTGTAATACCAACTCTATCGAATAAGGTATTTCGGGCTTGTGGCGATCCGAAATTTCTCACATTCGAACTATTCTACTTTTAGATTCTATTGCATGGGGTTGCTTGAAATTTGTCTGATATCATGAAGTTTTGTAACCATATTTTCAAAGTTCGTATTCTGACCAAAGCAAAAAGAGAATGGAAAAGGAATTAAAAGGAGCCGCATAAAACTGTTGATGTAGTTATGAAGAAAGTGGATAAGTTATGGAGTAATGGTGGGATACCCACGTTTGGGAAGATCGTGGTTATTTTTTTTTAAAAAAAATGTTTCTTCTAGTTTATTTTTGAAATCTATCCATATTGCACATTATCCTATTCCAAACGTGGGAGTAACTCCAGACGTGATTGAAGTAATTTTTTTTTTAAATTTACGGGTTTAACAAATTAAAAAAAATTCGACCAAAAAACAAATTGTAAAATGTAGGATCAGTAGTTTCCTCAACTATTGTCCTCTATGTAAATGTCAGCCTCAAATTGAGTGTTGTAGTTTTTAATTTCAAATTATTTGGTCCGATAAAGAAGTAGGTCATGTGATATAAGCCGAATTTCTGCATCTTATTCCTAAAGAACTTTATAGCATACTTCCCGATTCAGGCATGTATACGATCACCCTAGAAAATCATATTGATTTTTAGGATGTATTAGATTGGTAAAAATTGTTAATGCTGGAAATTAGTAAATAATTTTCAAAAAATATTGTAAAGTGTTTTGTTAGAATGTGCATATTTTTAAAATTTACAGTAGCTACAAAGATTATACAATTGTCAACAAATATTGTAAGTTCCTTTGGCAGAATATATGCATATTGTTAGAATTTGTAGCAGTTTCAGGAGGAACATCATATTTTGTTTCTCAGATGGATTATATAAGAAGTAATATATTGTAAATATTATGTTTTTGCTGGAAATAAATAAACAATTATCAATCAGATGCTCACAAACAAAAATATAAATAAGACTACACCACATAATTACTTCAAGTAGGTAGTTTCATCTTTTTGAGGATTGCTGGAAACTAATAAACGATTGCATGTTGGAAAATCTACGAACCATAGAAGCAGAGAAGAGGAAGAAAAAGGTGAAAAAATTATAAATATGTTACCTTTGCATCTTGTAATACCAACTCTATCGAATAAGGTATTTCGGGCTTGTAGCGATCCGAAATTTCTCACATTCGAACTATTCTAACTTTTAAATTCCATTGCATGGGGTTGCTTGAAATTTGTCTAATGTCATGAAGTTTTGTAACCATATTTGCAAAGTTCGTATTCTGACCAAAGCAAAAAGAGAATGGAAAAGGAATTAAAAGTAGCCGCATAAAACTGTTAATGTAGTTATGAAGAAAGTGGATAAGTTATGGAGTAATGGTGGGATACCCACGTTTGGGAAGATCGTGGTAATTGTTTTTAAAAAAAAATATGTTTCTTCCAGTTTATTTTTGAAATCTATCTATATTGCACATTATCCTATTCCAAATGTGAGAGTAACTCCAGACGTGGTTGAAATAATTTTTTTAAAAAATTTACGGGTTTAAAAAATTAAAAAACATTAGACCAACAAACAAATTGTGAAAAGTAGGATTAGTAGTTTCCTCAATTATTGTCCTCTGCGTAAATGTCAGCCTCAAATTGTGTGTTGTAGTCTTTAATTTCAAATTATTTGGTCCGACAAAAAAGTAGGTCATGTGATATAAGCCGAATTTCTGCATCTTATTCCTAAAGAACATTATAACATACTTCCTGATTAAGGCAGGTATACGATCACCCTAGATAATCATATTAATTGTTAGGATGTATTAGATTGGTAAATATTGTTAATGCTGGAAATTAGTAAATAATTGTCAAAACACATTGTAAAGTTTTTTGCTAGAAAGTGCATATTTTTAGAATTTACACTAGCTACAGAGATTATACAATTGTCAACAAATATTGCAACTTCCTTTGGCAGAATATATACATATTGTAAGAATTTGCAGCAGTTTCAGGAGGAACATCATATTTTGTTTCTCAGATGGATTATATAAGAAGTAATATATTGTAAATATTATGTTTTGCTGGAAATAAGTAAACCATTATCAATCAGATGCTCACAAAAAAAATATAAATAAGATTACACCACATAATTACTTCAAGTAGGTAGTTTTATCTTTTTGAGGATTGCTGGAAACTAATAAACGATTGCATGTTGGAAAATCTATGAACCATAGCAGTAGAGAAGAGGAAGAAAAAGGTGAAAAAATTATAAATATGTTACCTTTGCATCTTGTAACACCAACTCTATCGAATAAGGTATTTCGGGCTTGTAGCGATCCGAAATTTCTCACTTTCGAACTATTCTAACTTTTAGATTCCATTGCATGGGGTTGCTTGAAATTTGTCTGATGTCATGAAGTTTTGTAACCATATTTGCAAAGTTCGTATTCTGACCAAAGCAAAAAAAGAATAGAAAAGGAATTAAAAGGAGCTGCATAAAACTGTTGATGTAGTTATGAAGAAAGTGGATAAGTTATGAAGTAATGGTGGGATACCCACGTTTGGGAAGATCATGTTTTTTTTAAAAAAAAAAATATGTTTCTTGCAGTTTATTTTTGAAATCTATCCATATTGCACATTATCCTATTCCAAACGTGGGAGTAACTCCAGACATGGTTGAAGTAATATTTTTTTTAAAATTTACGGGTTTAATAAATTAGAAAACATTAGACCAACAAACAAATTGTGAAATGTAGGATCAGTAGTTTCCTCAACTATTGTCCTCTGCATAAATGTCAGCCTCAAATTGTGTGTTGTAGTCTTTAATTTTAAATTATTTGGTCCGACAAAAAAGTAGGTTATGTGATATAAGCCGAATTTCTGCATCTTATTCCTAAAGAACTTTATAACATACTTTTCGATTGAGGCATGTATACGATCACCCTAGAAAATCATATTAATTGTTAGGATGTATTAGATTGGTAAAAATTGTTAATGCTGGAAATTAGTAAATAATTGTTAAAAAATATTGTAAAGTTTTTTGTTAGAAAGTGCATAGTTTTAGAATTTACAGTAGCTACAGAGATTATACAATTGTCAACAAATACTGTAACTTCCTTTGGCAGAATATATGCATATTGTTAGAATTTGCAGAAGTTTCAGGAGGAACATCATATTTTGTTTCTCAGATGAATTATATAAGAAGTAATATATTGTAAATAATATGTTTTTGCTGGAAATAAATAAACAATTATCAATCAGATGCTCACAAACAAAACTATAAATAACAATACACCACATAATTACTTCAAGTAGGTAGTTTCATCTTTTTGAGGATTGCTGGAAACTAATAAACGATTGCATGTTGGAAAATCTACGAACCATAGAAGCAGAGAAGAGGAAGAAAAAGGTGAAAAAATTATAAATATGTTACCTTTGCATCTTGTAATACCAACTCTATCGAATAAGGTATTTCGGGCTTGTAGCGATCCGAAATTTCTCACATTCGAACTATTCTAACTTTTAAATTCCATTGCATGGGGTTGCTTGAAATTTGTCTGATGTCATGAAGTTTTGTAACCATATTTGCAAAGTTCGTATTCTGACCAAAGCAAAAATAGAATGGAAAAGGAATTAAAAGGAGCCGCATAAAACTGTTGATGTAGTTATGAAGAAAGTGGATAAGTTATGGAGTAATGGTGGGATACCCACGTTTGGGAAGATCTGGTTATTTTTTTTTAAATATGTTTCTTGCAGTTTATTTTTGAAATCTATCCATATTGCACATTATCCTATTCCAAACGTGGGAGTAACTCCATACGTGGTTGAAGTAGTGTTTTTTTTAAATTTACGGGTTTAACAAATTAAAAAATATTAGACCAATAAACAAATTGTGAAATGTAGGATCAGTAGTTTCCTCAACTATTGTCTACTACGTAAATGTCAGCCTCAAATTGTGTGTTGTAGTCTTTAATGTCAAATTATTTGGTCCGACAAAAAAGTAGGTCATGTGATATAAGCTGAATTTCTGCATCTTATTCCTAAAGAACTTTATAACATACTTCTCGATTGAGGCATGTATACGATCGCCCTAGAAAATCATATTAATTATTAGGATGTATTAGATTGGTAAAAATTGTTAATGCTGGAAATTAGTAAATAATTGTCAAAAATCATTGTAAAGTTTTTTGTTAGAATGTGAATATTTTAAGAATTTATAGTAGCTACCGAGATTATACAATTGTCAACAAATATTGTAACTTTCTTTGGCAGAATATATGCATATTGTTAGAATTTGCAGCAGTTTCAGAAGGAACATCATATTTTGTTTCTCAGATGAATTATATAAGAAGTAATATATTGTAAATAATATGTTTTTGCTGGAAATAAATAAACAATTATCAATCAGATGCTCACAAACAAAACTATAAATAACAATACACCACATAATTACTTCAAGTAGGTAGTTTCATCTTTTTGAGGATTGCTGGAAATTAATATACGATTGTTAATGAAATAAAGTAACTTTTCGAAAAAGGCTCGACTTTTACCATATAAATAAATGAGAGAATCCTTACAAAGTAATTCAGAAAAATCTGCAAATATCAATGGCGTGTTGTATCCTTAAGAAGATTATTTGTGTTTTTTCAAATCTGTATACGGACAATAACTACTTTAAGGAAAGTCGTTCTGTGATGACCCAATAGGTCATTATAGTTTTACCCTTCATTTCTGTGTTCTGAAACCTCGAATAGAACTGTTTAGCCTTCCTAATTTGAATGCGCATTGCGTATCTTTTTTCGGAGAATTGTTATGTGAAATTTTGTCTTAAAACTCATTTGAGTTGACTACAGTCAATGTTTTATAAAAACGGACCCGAATCAATATTTCTAATGGTTCTGGTGGTTCTGTATTGTTATTTGGGACTTGGACGTATGCACGGAATCGAATTCAGAAGTCCCTAAATTGATTTAACGTAACTTGTTGAAAACTAGCAATTTAAAGGTTTAAATAATTTCTAAGTTTGACTGTAGGTTGACTTTGTTGCTACCATATTCGGATTACGATTCTGAAACTTGGTATAGGTTCATTTCAGTATGTTTGACTTGTCTGCAAAGTTTGGTGCAAAACGGAGTTTATTTGACGTGATTCGGACGTCCAGTTGTAAAATTACATGTTTTTGGGTTTCTTTGAGAATATCATTTCTGACGTTTGATTCGTGGTTCTAGATGTTATTTTTGGTGTTTTGATCGTGCAAGCTAGTTCGTATGATGTTATACACTTGTGTGCATGTTTGGTTTGGAGCCCGAAAGGCTCTGGTGAGTTTTGGATAGGCTACGGAGTGATTTTTGGACTTAGGCCAATGCTGGTTTTTCATTGTTACTGATACCTGGTGCTTTGTGCTTCGCGATCGCGAAGGGGAACTTGGGGCTGGGGTGGTTTTACTCTACGCGAATACCGGGAACAGGTCGCGAATGCTAAGCTTTGGGGGGGGGTTACCCTTTGCGAACGCGACCACCCACACACGAACGCGAAGCTTTGTGGGGATTCTAGGGGAGCTGGGCAGTGTAATACGCGAACGCGATCATAGGGTTGCGAACGCGAGGCTAGGGAGCATAGCCACCAGGAATGCATAGGGCATATCATGAACGTGAAGGCCTATAAGACTGTTGTTCTTCGTGATTCCGTCAGGTCTCTCGCGAACGCGATGAAGACCTGATGCCAGTGAAATGTCACAAACACGGGATTTTCTTCATTTTTCACTATCTTCACATTAGAGCTCTATCTAGAGGTGATTTTGAAGAGAGATTTCATCCCCACTTCATAGGTTATAGTACTTTAACTCATTTTCTTCCATTTTCATCAACACCCATTAATTTCCAACCTTAATTTATGCTCTTTCATGGTAGAAAATTAGGAATTTAAGTAGAATTGGAGGGGTTTTGTAAAATAGAGATTTAGGCCTCAAATTGAGGTCGGATTTCGAAACTAATTATATAATCGAGCCCGGGAGTGAATGGGTGATTGGATTTTGGTCTGAATCTTGGGTTTTGACCAAGCGGACTCGAGGTTGACTTTAGTTAACTTTTTTCTAAAATCATTAAAGATTGAATATTTTTCACTCATGGGTAGTTTCTAAAGCTTATTTTGAATTGTTTGAATGATATTTGGTTAGATTCGATTAATGTGGAAGCAAATTTTAGAGGAAAGGCCCCGGTTGAGCTTTGATTTAATTGCGGGGCGAGGTAAGTGTCGTGGTTAACCTTGACTTAAGGGATTAGGACTTGATTGCGTATTTTCTACGCGTTAAATATGTGGGTACAATGCACATATAAGGTGACGAGTACTTATGCATTGTTGTTGGGTTAAAGCATACAGGTGGAATTTATTTCTTTGTGATTTATTGCCTTTTTAATTATAATATTTATGCTTAGGTTAGGTTATTACTTATTTGATCATTCCTTCCGTACTTATTATTTATCTAGTAATTGTTGAGCATTTTGGTAGTTGAAGTTTGGTACCTTGGCATCATATTGACTTTAAATAAAAATCTCCGCTTTATTTGTTTTTCAAATTTATATTATCTTTATTACATGGTAAGGAAGAGTGTTAAAGCAGGAAGAATGTCATGCCATTGAATTTATCTCATTTATTGATTAATACATAGTGATGAAGAGAGTTAAAGCACGTATCGTGCCATTTATTTCATTTATTCATTGTTACATGGTGAGATTGAGAGTAAAAGCACGAAGGGTGATGCCGTGCCATTTTATTTTACTCATGTCATCATATCATGGTAAGGATGAAAGTAAAAGCATGAAGGGTGATGCTGTGCCATTTTTATATCATCGGTTTATCTTTCGTCATTATTGATGATTTATTTGGCTACTACGTAATGTTATTCCTGCCGTAGTTATTGTATCCTTCCCCTTTCGCATGTCCCCTCCCAGTTGTACATTGTTATATATATATATATATATATATATATATATATATATATATATATATATATATATATATATATGTGTGTGTGTGTGTGTGTGTGTGTGTGTGTGTGTGTGTGTGTGTGTGTGCGTGTGTATACATACACACATACTTGTACATGTTTATTTATGTAGGTGTCCTATCATAGCCTCGTCACTACCTCGCCGAGGTTAGGCTCGACACTTACGGAGTACATTGGATCAGTTGTACTCATACTGCACTTCTGTACTTCTTGTGCAGATTCTAGTATTGGTCCTAATGGTGCGTGAGGTGCGTCAGCTCGGATCATTGCATACGGAGACTTGAGGTAGATCTGTTGGCGTTCGCTAACCTTAAAGTCTCCTTCCTCTTCCCACTTTTACTGTTCATTTCCTTCGAAATAGTTGAATTTATTTCAGACTCTGCTTGTAGAACTTCTAATTTCTCGTGTACTTGTGACTCAAAATCTTTGGCAGTAGATATTGTTACCTTACTTACGTTGGTATTGTAGTAGACCAAGTTCCTATCTCTCGTTATTTATCATCATTTGGTTTAAATTGTTAAAAATTTGGCTATTTAATGTAATGACCCAACTAGTTATTTTAAGAATTAACGCCCCATTCATCGACTTAAGGTCCCGAGCAACTTTGTAATACATATTATGGCTTGTGTGAGCAGTTGAGTTTTATATTCGAAAGATTCGGAATTAAATTGAAAGAACAATTCTCATCTTCAAAGCTTAAATGAAAAGAGTTGACCGGAATTTGACTTTTGAACAAACGACTCCAGAATTGAGTTTTGATGATTCTAATAGCTTCGTATGATGATTTCGGACTTAGGAGTATGCCCGAAATTAGATTTGGAAATCCGTAGAATAAATTGAGGTATTTTGGCGAAAGTTGGAAAAATGGAATTTGGAAGTTTGACCGAGAGTTGACTTTTTGATATCGGGGTCGGAATCCGATTCTAAAGATTTGAAACAGGTACATTATGTCATTTATGACTTCTGTGTAAAATTTAAGTTCAATCAGACTTGATTTGATAGGTTTCGGCATCAAATGTAGAAGTTGCAATTCTTAGTTTCATTAGGCTTGAATTAGGGGTGTGATTCATGTTTTGTGACAACTCGGCCAGTCGTCTCATGAGTTACCGCTCTATTTGCCCCATTTCTGCTTCTGTATGCATTGTTTATCCGTGTTATGTGGTATCGGGTTGGTCGGATCGAATCCGGAATGATTTTGGTAAGGTTTGAGACGCTTAGTCTCTTTTGAGGAAGCTTGAGCTGAAAAAGTCAACCGTATGTTGACTTATGTGTTAGAGGGCTCGGATGTGAGCTCCGATGGTTCAGATAGCTTTGGGAGGTGATTTGGGACTTAGGAGCGCGATCGGAATGAGTTTTGGAGGTTCGGAGTAGATTTAGGCTTGAATTGGCGAAGTTGATATTTTGGCGATTTTCGGTTGGTAGGCGAGATTTTGATATAGGGGTCGGAATGGAAGTCCGAGAGTTGCAGTAGCTCTGTTGTGTCATTTGGGATGTGTGTGCAAAATTTTAGGTCATTCAGACGTGGTTTGGTTGGGTTTTTTTATCAAAAGCGTAATTTAGAATATTTCAGAATTCTTAGGCTTGAATCCGACGTGAATTTGGTGTTTCGATGTTATTTTGAGCGTTCTGAAGGTTGAAACAAGTTTGAATGAGGTTATAAGATATATTGGCATGTTTGGTTGAGGTCTCGGGGGCCTCGGGTGAGTTTCGGGTGGTCAATCGGATCATTTCATGAAGTTTAGAATTGCAGAAATCTGCTGCTCAGTGTTGCAGACAAATGCCCTTCGCGTTCGCGAGAGGGGAGCCGTGATCGCGAAGGGTAAGCTAGAGAAGGCTGAGACTTTGGCCTTCGCATTCGCGATGAAGTCTTCACGTTCGTGAAGGGCTGGGAAATGATGCATCGCGTTCGCGAGGTCTGCTCCGCGTTCGCATAGAAGAAATTGGCCAGCTGGGTTTTGAGATATTTTGTTCATCGCATTTGCGGGCGAGGTAGCGCGCTTGTGAAGTTCTGTCTGGGTAAAGCATCGCATTCACGATGGGGTGGTCGCGATCGCGAAGAAGAATTTTGGTCAACGGAATTTTTGTGTTTCGCGAACGCGAGGCTTTGACCGCGTTCGTGAAGAAGGAAATTTAGGCCTAGACAAAATGTTTAAGTACTCGTCTTGTCCGCAATTTTAGGTTTATTTCTTCCATTGCTGGTAGTTTTTGGAGCTTTTTGAAGGGGATTGAAGAGAGATTCAAGGGGAATCACTTGGAGGTAAGATTCTTGGACTTAAAACTCGTTTCTAATGTGAATTCCACCTAAATAATCATGGAATTTTAGCCAAAAATTGAAAAACTAAGGCTTGGAAATTTAGACCTTTGATTGAGGATTTGAAAGACCATTTAAGGTTGGATTACAGAACTTTTGATATGTATGAACTCGTGGGAAGATAAGGAATCTATTGATGTAAAAATTATCGAATTCCGAGACTTAGGCCCGGGGGTCGGGTTTTGGTAATTTCGGGATTTATATTGTAAATTGATTATTTTTGCTTGGGCATCGTTCCCTTAGCATGTTTTGACGTCCTCCTTCTGATTTTGGATAGATTTGACGCGAGTAGAGGCTGATTCGAGGGGAAAAGGCATTGCGAGCTAGAGATTTGACCGGTTCGAGGTGAGTAATGATTGTAAATGATGCTTTGAGGGTTTGAAACCCCGGATTGCATATCGTAGTACTATATTGAGGTGAGACACAAGCTTGATGACGAGCGTGGGTCATGCACTGCTGGGGATTGTGACTTTGTCCGTCCCAAATGACTATTTTACCGCGTATTTGACTAAAATCTATTTGCTATCATCATGATTTAGGTCGAATGTCATACTTGGGCCTTGGGCCAACTATTTGAACCCTTCGGGGATTTTTTACTGGTATTTCCTCACTGTTTTGACTTTATACTTGAACTCAGTCATGTTATATTTCACTATTTTCCTACTCAGCCATGTTTTACTCTGTTTTAACACTTACTTGATCTTTTAAATGATATTTTTGGGCTGAGAATCATGTTTTACTATTGCCCGAGTGGCTTGTGAGGATTTTGACTGAGTAAGGCTGAAGGCCTATGTAGTGAGGAAACATTTGATACTGATTATGAGGCTGAGGGCCTGAGATATGTATGCCACGAGGTGGCTTGTTTGATATGAGGCTAAGGGCCTAGTGATGATGCAACGAGGTGGCTTGATATTGCGCTTGAGCCTTACGGGGCTCCTCCAGGAGTCTGTACACCCCCAGTGAGTGCGGGTACCCATTGTGATGTGAGATTGAGCCCGAGGGGCTGGTATTGTTTTGAGATGTTGCCCGAGGGGCGAAATTGTGGATACTATGCCCGAGGGGCGAACCTTTATGTGTTTATTTTCTTAAGTAACTGTCCATTACCTGCTTAATTGTTGAAAAAGGCCTTTTATGAAAGGATTTTTGTCTATCTTTGAGTGATTCACTAATTTTAAATGGTTTTACCGCTTCATTGTAGAATTCTTTGTGCTTTACGTGATTTCTTGCTTTCAGTCTTTATTTACATTTGTTACTCACTGAGTTGGAGTACTCACTTTACTCCCTGCACCCCGTGTGTAGATTCAGGCATTGCTGATCCTGCTAGTGCGAGTTGAGAGCTCCCGGCAGATATCAGAGTCCACGAGGTAGCTGTTGACGTCCGCAGTCCCGTGTTTCTCCCTCTTTATCATTTCTATCTCTTATCAGACATTGTAATAGTTTGTAGACTTTTCAGACTTGTATTAGGTTTTATAGATGCTCATGACTAGTGACACCCCAATATCGGGCTGTGTTGGGTTATTTTCCACAAACTGTATTATTAGATGTTTAAACCTTAGCTTAATTGATTATGCTTTATACTGTTTCTTATTGTTTAACTGTTTAAAAATGGAATTGAGTTTAATTGGCTGGCCTTGTCTTCATGAGAGACGCCATCACGACCGGGTCTGGGTTTAGGGTCGTGACAAGTTGGTATCAGAGCCTAGGTTACATAGGTCTCACGAGTCATGAGCAGGTTAGTAGAGTCTCGCGGATCGATACGGAGATGTCTGTATTTATCCTCGAGAGGCTGCAAAACCTTTAGGAAAAACTTCATATTCTTGAAATTCTCGTCGTACAAATTTGTTGATTCGAGTACTAAACTTCTGTTATTCTATTCTCTCACAGATGGTGAGGACCTACACTACCGGTCAGGATGAACGACCACTAGCTGTGGCCACTAGAGGCCGAGGATGCGGCTGTGGTCGTGGTAGGGGCAGAGCAGCTAGGGCAGCACCTGCAGATCCACCAACTGCCCCAGCTCAGGATCAGGTCCCAGTTATGGACGCTCCAGCAGCACCAACTTAGGCACCAACTGTGCCCACTATGATTCCGGGTCTTCAGGATGCCTTGGCTCAAATCTAATCAGTTTACACTGGCCTAGCTCAGGCAGTTTCAGCCACTATAGCCGCAGCTACTTCTCAGGCCGGGGGAGGCAATCAGACTCCCGCCGCTCGTACACCTGAGTAGGTCATGTAGGGACTTCAGATGCTGGGGGCACATCCAGCCCAGCTGGTTGTAGCTGCTCAGGACTATGTAGTTCCTGCTATGCCAGAGGACGAGCAGCGTAGGTTGAAGAGGTTTGGTAGATTACAGCCTCTGACCTTCAGTGGTGTAGAGGGAGAGGATGACCAAGGTTTCTTAGATATGTGTCAGAGGATGCTTCGTACATCGGGTATTCTAGAGAACAGCGGGGTCACTTTCACTACTTATAAGTTTTCTGGAGGTGCCTTCACTTGGTGAGAGGCTTTTGAGAGGTGTAGGCCTATTGGTGCACCACCCCTTACCTGGCAGCAATTCTCCGTTCTCTTTCTAGAGAAGTATGTGCCGTAGTCCCGCAGAGAGGAGCTGCGTAGGGAGTTTGAGTGGTTCTATCAGGGAGAGATGACTATGACATAATATGAGATGAGGTTCTCCGAGTTAGCTTGTCATGCTATTTGGATGGTTCCGACAGACAGAGAGAGGATTAGGAGGTTTATTAATGGCCTCACTTATCAGCTTCGTATTCTCATGACCAGGGAGAGGGTGATTGGTGCTACTTTCGAGAAGGTTGTGGATATTGCCCGTGAGATTGAGTCTGTTCGTCGCCAGGAGTGAGAGGAGAGGGAGGCCAAGAGTCCTCGAGGATCTAGTAGTTATAGTGGTACTCCTTCGAGGGGTCAGTTTCAGCACGACAGAGGTTGTCCATTCAGGCATGCTCAATCAGCTCGCCCAAGTTCTCGTGGGGCGTCATCGGGTCATGGTTCACATAGTTCCCATCACGGCCAGTCATCACTTATTGCCCTTCCAGCTCATAGTTCGTTCTGTGATCCATCAATTCAGGGCTCTTCTATGACGAGTGCATCTGCTAGTCACTCTAGTGCGAGAGGTTCCATTCAGTCCCCTTCTCCAGCACCTGGGAGTTGTTATGAGTGTGGTAAGATGGGTCATATGTGAAGGCAGTGCCCTCATCGTCTTGCGAGTTCATCTCAGCAGAGGGGTCAATCATCGTCTTCAGTGCCAGTTACTTCACCACCACCCGCCCAGTCAGCTAGGGGTGGAGGTCAGTCAACTAGTGGTCGCCCCAGAGGGGGAGGTCAATCAGGTGGTGGTCAGGCCCGTTTCTATGCACTTCCAAGTAGACCCGATGCTATTACTTTAGATATTGTTATTACAGGTATTGTTTTGGTCTACCACAGAGATGCTTCTGTATTATTTTATCCCGGTTCCACCTTTCTTATGTGTCATCATACTTTGCTAGTTATTTGTGTATGCCCCGTGAGTTTCTTGCTTCACTTGTTCATGTATCTACCCCGGTAGGCGATACTATTGTGTTAGACCTTGTGTACCAATCGTGTGTGGTGACTATTGGGGGTCTGGATACCCGTTTGGATCTTTTATTATTGTGTATGGTGGATTTTGATGTCATTTTGGGCATGGATTGGCTATCTCCGTGTTGTGCTATTCTAGACTGTCATGCTAAGACTGTCACATTGGCTATACCGGGTGTGCCACGGATCGAGTGGCGAGGTGTGACTGATTATGTTCCCAGTAGAGTGATCTCATTCTTGAAAGCCCAGTGTATGGTTGAGAATGGTTGTCTTTCATATCTAGCCTTTGTGAGGGATGCTGGTACTGAGACTCCCAGTATTGATTCTATTCCAGTTGTTAGGGATTTTCCCGATGTGTTTCCTGCAGACCTATCGGGCATGCCACCGGAGAGGGATATTGATTTTGGTATTGACCTGGTGCCGGGCACTCGGCCCATTTCTATTTCGCCGTATCGTATGGCACTAACGGAGTTGAAGGAATTATAGGAGTAGCTTCAGGAACTCCTTGATAAAGGGTTCATTCGGCTTAGTGTGTCACCTTGGGGTGCACCGGTTCTATTCGTGAAGAAAAAGGATGGCACTATGAGAATGTGCATTGATTATAAGCAATTGAACAAGGTAACGATTAAGAACAAGTATCATTTGCCTCGCATTGATGATTTATTCAACCAGCTTCAGGGAGCGAGAGTGTTCTCCAAGATTGATCTCCGTTCAAGTTATCTCCAGTTGAAGATCAGGGACTCAGATATTCTCAAGACAGCTTTCAGGACCAGATATGGTCATTATGAGTTCTTGGTGATGTCTTTTGGGCTGACCAATGCCCCAGCACCGTTCATGCATTTGATGAACAGTGTGTTCCGACCTTATCTCGACTCGTTGATCATAGTCTTCATTGATGATATTCTGGTGTATTCACGTAGTCAGGAGGAACACACGGAGCATTTGAGAGTTGTGTTGCAGAGATTGAGAGAGGAGAAGTGTTGATACCCAATTCTTCCCTATATATTTTTAAATGGCATATATGTGCATATATAAGCACCCCAAAGGGTTTTGGCATTTTTAATGATTTTAAACCAATTTATGGCCTATTTTTACACCATTAAATCCCATAATTATTCCCCAAAGCTTGCCATTTTGGAGTATAATTTATTTCATTCTCATATTTACATCAAAATATAGCTAACATGATTTTTGCATATTTTTAAAAATTCGTTTGGCGTTTTTAAAACTAAATTGCATATAATTGCAATACTAGCCTCTTTAAGATTTCATCGCATTTTTTATAATTATAAAAATTGATCCCAGTATTTTAAATTAATATTTATATACTATTTACTGATTCAACACTTTTAATTTAATTTCAAAATCATTTTTTACTATTTTTATAAAATAAAAAGAAAACATTGGCTATTTAATATGTAGCCCCATTTACCTTTCAGTCTTAGCCTAAATTAACCCCAATCTTAACCCCCAATTGGACCAAAATCCCCAACCAAATTACCTAATTAACCCGACCCAACGCCCAATTAACCGAACCGGCCCGTGTTCCTTTTAATCTGAGTCGTTGATCATTTTGATCAACGGCCCAGATTCCCCCTTACCTTAATTAATTCCAATGACCTTATCCCTATCCCCATTCTCTCCAAACCCGCCGCCTTTGGTTCCCTTGTCTCTCTCGAACTCTCTCAACCCCCAAAACCCTAGAAACCGCCTACCCCCTCTCCGACCCAAAATCCACAGGAATCCATGGTTAATCTAGCCATGGACGATCTTTACTCACCATATTATGCTCATATACGCCTGATCGCTGAAGATTTGAGGCTAGACCTCGAAGGTCTTCATCTAGACCTTGGCCGATTCGAGATTCTTTGGCCGTTTCCGGCCTTGCTCCGGCGTACGTTAGCCTATTGAGCTTGGATTAGACCTTATCAGCTCAGATCCGCTCTCGTGACTTCCAAGCCTTCTCGTCCTTTAGGGTTCTCAGAAACCCAAACCTATTTGAGGTTGCTTTTCATTTTATTCTTCCAGATCTGTGATAGATCTATGCTATATTTGACGTTTTGAGTGTTTTCCCAAAAATTCCTTTTCAAAATCGTTGGTTTTTCAAATTAGGGTTTCTAAAAATGTTTCAATTTTGTTGTTCTTTTCTTTCAACTATTTGTTTTCCATATGCTCATATGTTCTCCTCCTCTATTTACGCATGTATTGTCTTCCTACTTTTATACGTATGCTCACATGATTAGTCTATTTTTTTTCACTCTTTACTACTGTGTTTCTTGATGTTTTGCTTTTCTAAACTATGTTCGTGTTCTTGTTAAGCATATTTCGTCTGTTATTTTTAAACCCCCATCCTTTCTTAAGTTTCGAAGTTGTGTGAACATGTTCTTCATGCCTTAAAATGGTTTTCTTTCTTTGATTGTTTCAAGCCTTCTATTGTATTTGCCTGATTCTCATAAGACTCCTTGAGTCTGTTCACCTGCCTTCTCATTTCTGTGTTTGATTCGATGGGGAAACCCTAGAATTTGGGGGTTTTTTTTCTTGGAAAATCAAATTAGGGTTCCATATTGGGACCCTGTACCTTCAGACTCACTATGAGTCTCTGGTTGAACTTGTATTCTTTTGTTTATGATTCTAAATATGTCGATGTTAGACTCTTCTGTTTGAAGTGTTTGCTTTATATATGATAATCTCTTCATTCAAAAGGTCTTTTGCCAACTTGTGATTGATTCCGAATTCCTTTTTATGAGGATTGATTGAGTTTTACTAATTTTCTTTAAAATAAGTTTCTCTTCACCTTTTCTGGGTTGGATCCATTCGTGCCAAGGCTCAAACCTTGATTTTTACTGGCTATTGATTGATTGTCTTTCCTTATTTGCCCAAACCGTGTACTACTAGACTCTTTCCTTAAATAAGTTTCTGTGTATTTACCCTTATTGTACTGCCTTAGAAAAGATTTTAAAATCAAATCCTTTCCTTATTTGTCATGCCCGTTTAAAATCAATCCTTTGGCTGAAGGGAAATCTGTGTGATTGACTTTCAAAATTATTTTCTTACCTTCTTCTCACTTGTCTTCTGCACTATAAAAGGGGCTACCCCTTTTGCACTTAAGACGGACATACACAGTAAGACTTAGAACTTTTCAATACTTTCTCTACTACTACTTTCTCAACCTCTAGTATTGAGCACTCTGCTCCTCTTCTCTTTCTACTTTCTGAAATATTCTTGAGTTCTCTTTGAACTCTCAAGTATTTGCTGAAGATTCGATTTTGCTCCTGCTGACTTCTGGCTGTTTACTTGCTTTTGTGGTTCTGCTATTCAAGTATTTGCAACTGGTATGTCATTCTTAGTTAAATAATGCCCCCCCTTAACTATGTGTTTATCTCCTAGCCTGTCATGCTCTCTCTTTCACCATGTGTTTACATCTTAGTCTGTTATGCTTTCTTTCCTTATGTTTCTGCAACTCTGTATGTACTCTTCTCATGTGAATCCCTTTCCCTTTTCCCCTTTGTATGTGTGTATAGTTCCAGCCATAACAGCACTTTGATATTGCTGTCTATGACTCTGAACTGGGTTCTTTGAACCTCCTAACTCAATCAATTCCCACTCCCTTCTCCCCTTTATGTGCTTGAGCCTGGACCTGAGTCTGGTGGTGTCCTAATCACCATCCAGACCTAGGTTTGACCCTCAAGGGTCTGCTCCTAACTTGTTTGACCAAACAAATGGTCAGGGGTGTGCCAGTCTGCACCTGTGGCTGGGTATGACCACCATTTGTTATGGCTCCCCAATTCCTTTTCACTTTGCACTTACTCCTAGCTCTAAGTTCTGCCCCTCTCTTGCAAGCCATGCTTTGGGACCCTTGAGCTCCCACTGAACTTGGATGCCTGAGGGCTGGCTATTCCACACTACACTATTCTAATTCTAAATGGTATCCTGAGTGTAAGCAATGCCGGGAATCCTTAAGATTCCTTGGAACTTTGAAACACTTTGGATAAAGAGAAGGCTTTGGAAATCCAGAATTGGTTAATCACATGTTATTGGACATTAAGATTGAATTATACTGCTCGGATCTAGCTGTTAGTTATTAATGTATTTATCTTCTTTCTTTTGGTCTCTAATAATTTGTATAAAGAATTTGGGAATATAGTAAAAGGGTGTGGGAGGGGTTTTACATTCTTGTATCAGTAAGGGTACAAACCATGCTTTAGGATTTTCATTTTTCCTGCCTATAAGATTGTTCAATGTTTCTGATTCCACATCACCAAGAGACCATGCCTATAGGGTCAATGCTTCATTGTGTTACAAATCACATAGAAATCATGCCTATAGGACTTAAAGTTCATGTAATCGATGCATATAGAGATCATGCCTATAAGGAATGCATATGCATTAGGCAAACTGTAGGGTTAATTAACACAATCATCTTTTACAAGTTCAATAACAGGTTTTTAAAAAAATCAAGATAGATATCATGCCTATAGGATTAGCCTCAAACTCGTCTGATTCGCTTAAAGTAATAATGATCTATTAACTGGTCCTTAACGTCTTAATACAACAACGATTTTAGAAGTCTTAATTCTTTGACAAAAACTCTCTTGACTCAGTATGCTTTTAAATCCCTCAAATCTGCATCTTTTTCTGAAACATTTTCTTTCTAAACATTCTGCCTAAACGTTTTACTCAGACCCTAAAATTGTCTTTTAAAACAGTTGCGACTTACCCTTTCCTTAGATATTTCTATCTCTAAACTCTTTCACAACAATTTCTGTGTTTTATTTTTACTGCAGTCTATACTTTCTTTTCAAAACTCCTCTGCATTAGACTACTTTTCCTGAAACCAGTACCCCTTAAATCACTCGCTGGAAATACCTTAATTTCTGATGATTGGATCCAAGTTTCCTAATGCAGACTTTCTATCTAAACATATGGGTTGAACCAGTCCGTTCGCTGTTTAAGTTTAATTTAAAGATCAAATCAATATGTGCCAAGACATGCTAAACTAAGTGTTTGTTTGATTAAGGGGTTTACTTGAGCCTTACCTATTTGTTTGTTCATCCTTATATTTGTTACTTGTTTTGTATGTTGCAATTAGAATTTTAACCTTTGAAATCCATATATGCCTATATCCCTTTCCTTCCCCTTTAGGATTAGAAGTCCTGATACCCCGGGACTGATAGGCTGGGACGGGTACTAGCATGCAATAAGTAAACGAGACTGATCGCGTTTAAATACCTTAACAGGGTGGGAAGGGTAGATATGGATATGATGACCGATGCGCTAATATCACGTGCGACCCCTCTTCTGAGGAGTGATCGTTGGGTATTGCATTGAAGTGATCCATATTAATTATAAACTTAGGACTCCCTCCCTTTATTTGCTTTCATCGCTTCTCGTAAAACTGTTCAAATCTCTTTTTCATGAATTTCTGCCCTCTCACTTACTTTCAAAAATTTTCAACTTGGTCGTAATGTTATGTGCGAATCCTTATTTGAGCCTTGATTGTTTACTTGTAAAGTCACAATTATAACATGGCCGCGAACCACACTAGTGGATCTTGAGGGGTGCCTAACACCTTCCCCTTAGGATAATTTCTAGCCCTTCCCCTAATCTCTGGTCTCTTCATCTCAAACCCTTCTTAAAGTGTCGTAATGCACTATAATCATTAGGTGGCGACTCTTCAACTTATAAACCCAATTCTCGAAAGGGAATAGAGTTGTCCTCCCAATGTCGTATACCCGAAATCTGACCCCACGGTTAGAGAAAAAGGGGGCGTCGACAGCATGGCGACTCTGCTGGGGACTTCTTTAGGCTTTTACCATTTCATGTTGCTTGTGACTTTATTATTTCATTAATCGCTTTATTTATTTATTGTCCTTTATTTATTTTTTCATTGCGAAAACTGACTTGGCTTTTCATGTCTTTTTCTTTTTTCTTTAATTGCTTCCCTTTACTACTCTATTTCAATATTGTTGTAATTACTGCAATTATTTATCTTATGAATGTAGAAATACATGTCAATTTGTTTCATTCTTGTAAACTGTATCTTCAACATCATACTTCACTCGTTCCAAACAAATACCATAGCAACGCTTATAATGAGTGGTTGTGTTCTTCCAATATTATCACCCTTTAAATTCGGCAAAGGCTTATCTGCGGTAAAACCAGTCAATCAGCGGTGCAGTCAACGGTTCCGTGCCTTTCCCTCTTGAGTTGTCCGCTCAAGGGCACCTGTATAATACCCCAATAGGAACCTTACTCTGTTTAAATTGTGCATGCATCATGGTCAAACCTAGTCAAGTCAGTTATGTTGTCCACCTTTTCCAAAGTCCATCGGGTTTCCCTGAAACCCAAACGTACACCACCATATTCTGTGCATTTGTTTGAAGAACAAAATGCTTGATATGCTAATTATTGGTTTAAATAGTCGAGTCTAGTGGGGTAAGGGTCTAACACTCTGTTTTGCAGAAAATGAGGCACGAAGTCCCCAGATTTGGCATGGTAACCAACATTCATCCAAGGCTGCTAAATTGGTGGGAAGACCTCCACTCCATTGATCATACACTCGTCCGCAAATACCTAGGGAATCTGCCTTCTCTTCTAGAAATCCAGCCAGACAACAAAATCATAGAGGCTGCAACTCTGTTCTGGGATAGTGACAGGTCCGTGTTCCGCTTCGGGAACCATGAAATGACTCATTTGCTGGAAGAAATAGGAGGTTTAGCTGGTATTCCTTGGGAGACTCCGGGTCTGCTTATGCCAGAAAATCGCAAGGGTAGGGGTTTCTTTAAGATGATGGGACTGAAGAAGAACCCAGACTTGACATGTTTGAAAGACTCGTACATCCCATTCGACTATCTGTATGAGAGATATGGCCATAGCAAGTCATACCGCACTTATTCGGACGAATTTGCCCTCACTTCACTGGGGCATATTCATAGGAGGGTCTTCGTATTCATGTTTTGCTTCCTGGGGATGATAGTGTTCCCTATAAAGAAGGCTAGGATCAACACCAGACTGGCCATGGTAACTAAGACTATGATGGAAGGGATTGGCGGGCAGCCTTTCAGCATAGTGCCTATAATTATCACAGAGATATACCGAGCCCTGGACAACTGTCAGCGAAGGGCCAGTCATTTTGAGGGATGCAATTTACTACTTCAACTCTGGCTCATGGAGCACCTACAGAAGGGAGAATACCGGCAGGAGATCCTGCGCAGAGAGTGGGATGATCACATTGCCTTCCACCAGCCAAGGCGTATGAACTATTTGCCTAACATGTTCGCACAACCAGAAGACACCGGAGGATGGGTAGAGCTATTTGAGAATCTGGAGGAGGACCAGGTACAGTGGATGGTTGAGTGGTTCCCTACGGAAGAGTTCATTGTTTTATCCCGAGATGCGCCATTTCTCATACTCATTGGTCTAAAGGGAACTTATCCCTACGTTCCTCTCCGGGCCATGAGGCAGGCTAAGAGAAAACAAATCATACCAAGGGTCGACAAGATGAGTCACTTTAAGGCTGATTTCCAGGATGATGATAGCCCTCACAAATGCCAAGCTCAACACCTGTGGCATTGCAAGATCATCTTAGGGAGAGAATCTATTGAGCCAGACAGGTATCATGCCGGTTGTGTACCGCATTATTCGAGGTGGTTGGAAGATAATCACAATGGTATGGGTTAGCCCGGGTTCATTCAAGGACACAAAATCATCGACGAGAAAGCTGAAGCACGGATTAAATTCAATCAACTGTGCAAGAGAATTCGAGAGTGTAAAAATGAGCACCGGGAAATACAGGAAGCCCACCAGAAGCTGATCGACGAATAGAAGGATATGGCTGTCAACTCCAATAAGCGGTTAAGGTATCTGGAGCGGGGTCTAGTGGAATTAGAAGGAAAGTTCTTGAAGAGGATCGAAGACTACCAGAATGCCGAGGGAAATACGGGCGGGCATTTGGCCCGAGCCTACTTACTGTTTGGATTGCGCGAGCTGGTGCAGCTGTACGAGAGAGGCAAGAATACCGAATCTGGGGAAGGTCCTTCTGGGACCAAGTAGTAGGACTTTTATTTTCTTCTTTCATAATGTAATAAGGCTAATGGCCATTAGTGACATTTTTACTTTCCGCTATTTTAGTGTCATTTTGGGATTTATCTTATTTTTATCAATAAAATGAGGCACTTAGTATTATAAGTTCTCCAAGCTAATTTGTCGCTAGGCCTACCTCAGGCACAACGAGGTATCCAAATTAGGACGCGATTTATATTCTTGCACAATGTGTTTAAATATTGCAACATTTTCTTCTCATAACCTGCACTAACTTGTTACCTTTTTGTTTTTCTTTATTTTTATTCCCCTCCCCAAAGGTTAGTTCGTGCATTCTGGCACCATCATCATACAGTATGAGATCCAAGGGCCCTCCACCTCCTCCTCCTCCAAGTCCTATCAGAAACAGGAACAAAAGCAAAATGGGAGATGCAAATACTAGAAAGGAAATTGAAGAGACTTCTCAGAATACTCTAATTACCAAGGGAACTGCTGCTCATCTTGAGCAGACATTGCTGAAATTCCGGGAGGAATTGAACCAAGTCCTGAACTTAGCAAGCCTATCAAACACTCTTGCCGCTCCTAATGTTAACGCCCAGAACCCCGCACCTCCACAGAACACCCCACAACCACAGATACAACCCGCTCACACCCAAGCCTACAACACATGTAGTAACACTCTACTGCTCATTCCTGAACCGCAAAACACCACAAAAAACCACCTCCACAATACTCTTATTTTTGTGGACACTATACCCCACTACACCCAGCCAATCTCAGGTGCATCTGACTCAGACGATAAAGACTCCCTTATCAGGAATTTGGCCGCTGAACTCAAGAAGCTAGCTAGCCGGGTCCAGGGTTCCGAAGGTAGCAAAGGCGTTGAGGGGTTGAACTACGAAGATCTTTGTGTTCAGCCAGATGTTGAACTCCCGGAGGGGTACAAATCTCCCAAGTTTGAGATGTTTGGCGGTACAGGTGATCCCAGGGTCCATCTAAGAATGTATTATGATAAGCTGGTAGGAGTTGGAAGGGACAAGAAGATCCGCATGAAGTTGTTCTTGAGGAGCCTGAAGGGCGATGCCCTATCTTGGTACATCAGCCAGGATTCAAAGAAATGGACAAGTTGGGTGAGCATGGCATCCAATTTTATGAACCGATTTAGGTTCAACACAGAGAACGTACCAGATGCGTTCTACATTCAGAATCTAAAAAAGAAACCCACAGAAACCTTCCGCGAGTATGCTACTCGTTGGAGCTCAGAAGCTGCTAAGGTCAGGCCAGCCTTAGAGTAAGAGCAGATGAACAGGTTTTTTGTCCGGGCTCAGGATCCGCAATACTATGAAATGCTGATGCTGATAGAGGGTCAAAAATTCTCCGACATCATTAAGTTGGGGGAGAGGATCGAAGAAGGTATCAAGAATGGCATGGTCACTAATCTCGAAGCATTACAGGCCATCAATAAAGCCTTACAGTCTGGTGGCACGACAAAGAAAAGGGACATGAATTCCGTAATGGTTGCACAAAGAACCAAATACCAAACATATCCCTCAACTCCACTCACATATCAACCCTTCCCAAGTTACCAAGCACCCTCACCCACATACCAAATTCCACCACCCGCCTACCAATCACCTCCACCACCCACATATCAACCCATTTCACCAAGATATTCCCATCCTGCACCTGTGTACCAAGCATATAACTCCCAACCTTCTCATTACCCATCACCATCTACTCGCCAAAGCTTTCCTCGACCCAGACCAAATTTCGACCGTAGACCTCCCAGACAATATACCGCCATTGCTGAACCAATTGACCAACTATATCAAAGACTTAACGCAGCCGGTTATATTGACCCTATCCCAGCCATAACTCCAGAAAATCCCTCCCAATGGGTCAACTCGAACAAAACCTGTGCATACCATTCCGGGATGAAAGGCCATACCATCGACGAGTGTCGCTCGTTGAAAGACAAGATTCAGGCCTTGATTGACAATAAGGTCATTATAGCAAAGGAGCCCGTTCCCAATGTTCGCAACAACCCTCTAGCAGACCACAAGGGTGGAGATATTCATAAGATTGAGATTGAGGATGATTGGGACCCCGAAGGGTCAATCGAGTTGATTGCTGAAGGAGATGAGCCTAAGAATCCGATGGTCACCCTCAATCCCATTGTTTACGGTTGACGGAGGATCCAGCCTTAACATTTTTCCACTAATAACTCTCAGGACATTGGGGAAAGGTTTGCACGAGATCAAAGACGGAGCAATCAATGTTAAAGCTTTTGATGGGTCTCAAAGATCCACCATTGGGGAAATTAGCCTATGCTTGCAGATGGGACCTACCTGGTTCGATGTGGACTTTCAAGTTTTAGACGTCCCGGCATCCTACAACTTATTGCTAGGACGACCCTGGATCCACGCCGCTGGGGCTGTGGCATCAACCTTGCACTAAGCTGTAAAATTTGAATGGAATCATCAGGAAGTGATCATTCATGGCGACGGTAGCAACCCTATATACAATCGCCAAACCATCCCGATGATCGGAGGCAGGAGAAGAATAGGAGGAGAAACATACCACCACATCGAGCGAGTCAACGCTGTAGACAAGGATAAATGGTGGGATAACAAGATTGAAAGTATCCCTAATTGGTGTGGGTACAAACCTGGAAAGGGACTCGGCAAAAACCTCCAGGGAATTCCCAAACCCATCAAACTGAAGAAACATGGTACTACATTTGGTTTGGGGTATGAGTACACTTGGGAGGAGTTCAATCACTGGTCGCCACCATGGCGCGGCCCCTACTACCCACTGGAGCACCCGATACCTCACCTGGAGCAAACTTTCTAGTCGGCAGATACTATATATGGGTCGGAGGAAGATGAGGCATTGGCAGCTGTGAAGAATCTGTTCCTGGAGGATGATGATATGGATTGTAGTGTTATTTTCGAGGAGGAAGGGGAGGAAGACCCTTCTATACAAGCTGTGAACCGAGGGGAACTCACCAATTGGTCGGTCAGGACCACCAGGGCCCGGAAAGCTTCGGGGTAGCAAGGCTAAACCAAAGCACCATGCATCACATTTTTACTTTTTACTAGCTGATTTTATTTCCGCATTGTCTTTAATTTTCAAAAGAGCTATGATATTCAAAGCAATTATGAATCTAATTGAAGCATTTCAGTTTATTATATATCTTGCTCTTATTATTTTCCTATCATTCACTTTATTTTACACAACATTACTAATGAACCAACGATTGTGACTTGCAACGAAACAACGCAACAAACGGATACCGACTCAGAAGAGGATGATATACCGGAAGAGGTCGTTAGAGGAGTAGAGAATTTTGAAAATAGGCCTAAGTCTAACTTGGATGAAACTGAGGTCGTTAATCTGGGAGATGCAGAGAATGTCAAAAAAACGCGCATCAGCGTTCACCTGCCACCATCAGAAAAGAAAGAGTACAAGGAGTTCCTAAAGGAATATGAAGACTTATTCGCCTAGTCATATGATGATATAACCGGTCTCAGCACATCCATTGTAGCTCACAAATTGCCAACAGACCCGACATGCCCACCGGTAAAGAAGGAGCTCAGGAAATTCAAACCCGACATGAGTTTGAAAATCAAAGAAGAGGTTACCAAGCAAGTCAAAGCCAAGGTTCTCAGAGTGGTAGAGTATCCGACATGGTTAGCCAATATCGTGCCAGTACCAAAGAAAGATGGGAAGGTTAGAATCTGCGTCGACTATCGGGAACTCAACCGGGCCAGTCCCAAGGATGACTTCCCCTTGCCGAATATACATATCTTGATCGGAAATTGCACCAAGCATGAGCTGCAGTCGTTCGTCGATTGTTTTACTGGATACCATCAGATATGGATGGAAGAAGAAGATGCAGAGAAAACGACGTTCATCACGCCGTGGGGTATGTATTGCTACAGAATGATGTCGTTTGGATTGAAGAATGCTGGGGCCACCTACATGAGAGCCATGACTACCATCTTTCATGACATGATACACAAGGAGATCGAGGTATATGTGGATGACATCATCATCAAATCCAAGAAAGCCAGGGAGCACATGGCAGATCTAAGAAAGTTCTTCAACAGACTGAGGAGGTACAATCTGAAACTGGATCCTGCCAAGTGTGCATTCAGGGTTCCTGTTGGAAAATTATTGGGTTTCATCGTGAGCCGTCGAGGAATAGAATTTGATCCATCAAAGGTCAAAGCTATCCAAGAATTGCCACCGCCAAATAACAAGAAGGATGTGATGAGTTTCCTGGGAAGACTCAACTATATCAGCCGGTTCATAGCTCAATCCACGGTCATTTGTGAACCAATCTTCAAAATGTTGAAGAAGGACGCTGCTACCAAATGGACTAATGATTGTCAGAAAGCTTTTGACAGAATCAAGGAATACCTATCAATGCCGCCGTTCTTGGTTCCGCCTGAGCCAAGAAGACCCCTATTGCTTTACCTTGCGGTATCAGATAGAGCATTCGATTGTGTTTTAGGACAACATGATGAAACAGGGAGAAAGGAGCAAGTCATTTACTATCTCAGTAAGAAGTTCACACCATACGAGGCCCGGTATTCTCTTTTAGAATGCACTTGTTGTGCTCTGACTTGGGTCGCGCAGAAGTTGAGGCATTACTTCTGTGCTTACACTACTTATCTCATATCCAGAATGGACCCTCTGAAGTATATCTTCCAGAAGCCCATGCCCACTAGCAAGCTCGCCAAGTGGCAGATCCTGCTAAGTGAATTTGACATTGTTTACGTGACCCAGAAAGCAATCAAAGGGCAAGCCTTGGCGGACCATCTCGTTGAGAATCTCGTAGATGGAGAATACGAGCCCCTAAAAACGTATTTTCCCGATGAAAAGGTATCTTTCATAGGAGAAGATATTGCAGAATCCTATGATGGTTGGAGGTTGTTTTTCGACGGAGCTGCAAATTTCAAAAGAGTTGGCATAGGAGCAGTCTTAGTATCAGAAACCGGCCAGCACTACCCGGTGTCCGCCAAGCTCAGGTTCCCTTGCACCAATAATATGGCCGAATATGAAGCCTGCATCTTGGGGCTCAAAATGGCTATTAACATGAACGTTCAGGAGTTGCTAGTTATCGGGGATTCAGACTTGCTCATACATCAGGTTCGAGGAGAGTGGGCAACCAAGAACTCTAAGATACTTCCCTACTTGCATCACATACATGAGTTAAGGAAAAATTTCATAAAGACAGAGTTCCAGCACGTCCCAGAATCCAGAACGAGTTTGCTGATGCATTAGCTACTTTAACGTCCATGATCCAGTATCCAGATACAAATTTCATTGATCCCATCCCAGTAAAGATTCATGATCAGCCAGCTTATTGCGCCCACGTTGAGGAAAAAGCGGATGGAAAACCATGGTTCCATGACATCAAGGAGTACTTGACAATAGGGGAATATCCAGGGCTTGCCAACGCTACTCAGAAGCGTACACTTCGTAGGCTATCCAGCAACTTTTTTTCACAATGGAGGAATCCTGTACAGGAGGACTCCCGATTTGGGTCTACTAAGGTGTGTCGAAGCAAAAGAAGCATCCAGGCTATTGGACGAGGTGCATGCAGGGACCTGCGGGCCACACATGAATGGTTTTGTCTTAGAAAAAAAGATACTCCGAGCAGGGTATTTTTGGATGACTATGGAAACAGATTGTATCCAGTATGTTTGCAAATGACATCGATGTCAAATACATGCAGATATGATAAAGGCACCTCCAAATGAGCTTACTGCGACAAGCTCACCATGGCCATTCGCCACTTGGGGAATGGATGTTATCGGACCTATCAAGCCTGCCGCATCAAATGGGCACAGGTTCATCCTAGTGGCAATCGATTATTTTACCAAATGGGTCGAAGCAGCATCATATAGGGCGGTCACTAAGAAGGTGGTGGCAAATTTTGTCCGCGACCGTATTGTTTGTCAGTTCGGAATTCTGGAGTCAATCATCACTGATAATGGTTCCAATCTCAACAACGACCTGATGAAAGCCATGTGTGAAACCTTCAAGATCAAACACAAGAATTCTACAGCTTACAGACCTCAGATGAACGGAGCTGTAGAAGCTGCCAATAAGAATATCAAGAATATACTAAGGAAGATGATAGAGAAACATAAGCAGTGGCATGAGAAGTTATCATTCGCCTTATTGGGATACTGCACTACAGTCCGCACATCGACCGGAGCAACTCCCCACATGCTGGTTTATGGTACAGAGGCGGTCATCCCCGCCGAGGTAGAAATCCCCTCCTTAAGGATCATACAAGAAGTATAATTGGATGATGCAGAATGGGTAAAAGGTCGCTACGAGCAGTTAGCCCTTATAGATGGAAAAAGGATGAATGCGGTTTGCCACGGTCAGTTGTATCAGAACAGAATGTCCAGAGCCTTCAACAAAAGGGTTAAGCCAAGGAAGTTTACACCGGAGCAACTGGTGTTGAAGAAAATCTTCCCACATCAAGATGAGGCCAAGGGGAAGTTCTCTCCTAATTGGCAGGGTCTGTACATGGTTCACCGGGTTCTAACTGGAGGAGCCCTTATTCTTGTGGAGATAGATGGAGAAGTCTAGCCGAAGCCAATCAATTCAGATGCAGTGAAACGATATTATGTGTAACCACTTATGATTCCCTTAATGATGTAATTTTAACTACGCCTGACCTGATTCCCGTTTAAGAGGGGATACGTAGGCAGCCCTATGGGTTCGGTCATAATTCAATAAAAATTCCATTTTTCCGTTATTGGAATTGGGGCAGAATTTTGAGGAGGACCCTTAAAATTCCGAAGTTAATTTTAGTTCATGCATCGCCAGAAGCGCCAGCCCAGTAAACTAGGGCAGAATTTTGAGGAGTACCCTCAAAATTTCGGAGAAAAGGGGTTGCAATGTCTTGAACTACGTCGCAATCGTTGGTTCATATAAAGAAAACTATTTTTGATTATATATTTACTAGAGCATGCATAACTATTATCCGAATTGCTATTGTTTAGTGACGCTACCCCAATAACACACAACGTCAAAGGCCCGGGGAAGACGAACTAACCTTTCCCCTTACAGAACTCACGATTTTTCTTTGGATGCAGGCACTCAACTTACAATATCGTCAAGTATATTTATGAACGCACACTTTCCCAAGAATGCAACTTCTCAGAATCATCACTTGCCCGCAATTGCTATCCATACACAATCTCCCCAACAGTCATATTGTCGTAATCGGCTATCAACTAAGAGATCTTACTACTAATCATCCTTTTACATCCCTGCATCACATAAGGTTACCTTTCTGCCTTCCGAGGTTAAGTTTTACCTCCATCTGCATCGCATAAGGCTACCTTTCTGCCTTCCGAGGTTAAGCTCTACCTCCATCCTGCATAAGGCTACTTATCTGCCTTTCGAGACTAAGCTCTATCTCCATCTGCATTTTGCATAAGGCTACTTATCCGTCTTTCGAGGTTAAGCTCTACCTCCATCCTGCATAAGGCTACTTATCTGCCTTTCGAGACAAAGCTCTGTCTCCATCTGCATTTTGCATAAGGCTACTTTTCTGCCTTCCGAGGTTAAGCTCTACCTCCATCCTGCATAAGGCTACTTATCTGCCTTTCGAGACTAAGCTCTGTCTCCATCTGCATTTTGCATAAGGCTACTTATCTGCCTTTCGAGGTTAAGCTCTACCTCCATCCTGCATAAGGCTACTTATCTACCTTTTGAGACTAAGCTCTGTCTCCATTTGCATTTTTGCATGAGGCTACTTATCTGCTTTTCGAGGTTAAGCTCTACCTCCGTTCTGCATAAGGCTACTCATCTGCCTTACGAGACTAAGCATTGTCTCCATCTTGCATGGCTGAAACATTGCCACTTTATTTTTCAAACGGCCAAAATATCGCCACCTGCATTGAAATTCTCGCTTTGGCTAAAAGATCGCCACCTTTTGCATTCATTTGGCTGAAAGATTGACACCTTCTCATGGGCTGAAAGATTGCCAACTTATTCAAAGGCGTCATAGTTAGAAGGCACCATCGGCATAGCCCGAGAACACCATTTCATGGCCTGCGAATCTTTGCTTTTATGCTCTTCATGGCCCAGGACATCATAGTCCGAGGACGTCATCCTAACCGTCCGAAGACAATATTCATGGTCCAACGGGAACTTGCATCATGTTTTAATTATGCACAATATACGCCGTTTTGCTCATTTGCAGGTACACCGGCTAGGAAACGGCCGTCTCAACAGGAGCGATCCCGCTTCGGTCCTCCGCAGCCTATTCGGCTCCAAACACCTTTTCAAATATGATCATTTCATCCGTTTTTTCGAATCTCCATCGACACACTCCGTCAATGGTTCCTAAACTACATATGGCCTGATTCCTGTAAAACCAGGGATATGTAGGCAGCTCAGAAGCCAGGGCTCGGTCGAAACTCTTTTCAATCACCGATCCGGTCAAAACTGACCATCTTGTCTTTACCCGACAACTCTTTCATCCTCCTCGGGTAAAGAGGGGCAGATTTTTATACCCAAAACACTTCCAAAATAACACATATGTGCATATATAAGCACACCAAAAGATTTTGGCATTTTAATGATTTTTAAACCAATTTATGGCCTATTTTTACACCATTAAATCCCATAATTATTCCCCAAAGCTTGCCATTTTGGAGGATAATTTATTTCATTCTTATATTTACATCAAAATATAGCTAACATGAGTTTTTCATATTTTTGAAAATTTGTTTGGCGTTTTTAAACTAAATTGTATATAATTGCAATACTAGCCTCTTTAAGATTTTATCGCATTTTTATAATTATAAAAATTAATCCCAGAATTTTAAATTAATATTTATATAATATTTACTGATTCAGTACTTTTAATTTAATTTCAAAATCATTTTTTACTATTTTTATAAAATAAAAAGGAAAAACTGGCTATTTAATATGTAGCCACATTTACCTTTCAGTCTTAGCCTAAATTAACCCCAATCTTAACCCCCAATTGGACCAAAATCCCCAACCCAATTACCCAATTAACCCGACCCAATGCCAAATTAACCGAACCGACCCGTGTTCCTTTTAATCTGAGTCGCTGATCATTTTGATCAACGGCCCAGATTCCCCCTTACCTTAATTAATTCCAACGACCTTATCCCTATCCCCATTCTCTCCAAACCCGCCGCCTTTGGTTCCCTCATCTTTCTCGAACTCTCTCAACCCCTGAAACCCTAGAAGCCGCCTATCCCCTCTCCGACCCAAAATCCACCGGAATCCATGGTTAATCTAGCCATGGACGATCTCCACTCACCATATTCTGCTCCTATAAGCCTGCTCGCTGACGATTTGAGGCTAGAACTAGAAGGTCTTCATCTAGACCTTGGACGATTCAAGATTCTTTGGCCGTTTCCAGCCTTGCTTCGGCGTACTTTAGCCTCTTGAGCTTGGATTTGACCTTATCAGCTCAGATCCGCTCTCGTTACTTCCAAGCCTTCTCATCCTTTAGGGTTCTCAGAAACCCTAACCTATTCAAGGTTACTTTTCATTTTATTCTTTCAGATCTGTGATAGATCTATGCTATATTTGACGTTTTGAGTGTTTTCCCAAAAATTCCATTTCAAAATCGTTGGTTTTTCAAATTAGGGTTTTTGAAAATCTTTCGATTTTGTTGTTCTTTTCTTTCAGTTGTTTGTCTGCAGTATGCTCGTATGTTCTCCTCCTCTATTTACGCATGTATTGTCTTCCTACTTTTATACGTATGCTCACATGATTAGTCTGTTTTTTTTCACTCTTTACTATTGTGTTTCTCGACGTTTTACTTTTCTGAACTATGTTCGTGTTCTTGTTAAGCATATTTCATGTGTTCTGTTTAAACCCCTATCCTTTCTTAAGTTTCGAAGTTGTCTGAACATGTTCTTCATGCCTTAAAATGGTTTTCTTTCTTTGATTGTTTCAAGCCTTCTATTGTATTTGCCTGATTCTCATAAGACTCCTTGAGCCTGTTCACTTGCCTTCTCATTTCTATGTTTGATTCGATGGGGAAACCCTAGAATTTAGGGGTTTTTTTCTTAGAAAATCGAATTAGGGTTCCACATTGGGACCCTGTACCTTCAGACTCACTATGAGTCTCTGGTTGAACTTGTATTCTTTTGTTTATGATTCTAAATACTTCGATGTTAGACTCTTCTGTTTGAAGTGTTTGCTTTATATATGATAAACTCTTCTTTCAAAAGGTCTTTTGCCAACTTGTGATTGATTCTGAATTCCTTTTATGAGGATTGATTGAGTGTTACTGATTTTCTTTAAAATAAGTTTCTCTTCACCTTTTCTGGATTGGATCCATTCGTGCCAAGACTCAAACCTTGATTTTTACTAGCTGTTGATTGATTGCCTTTCCTTATTTTCCCAAACCGTGTACTACTAGACTCTTTCATTAAATAAGTTTCTGTGTATTTACCCTTATTGTACTGCCTTAGAAAAGATTTTAAAATCAAATCCTTTCCTTATTTGTCATGCCCGTTTGAAATCAATCCCTTGGCTGAAGGGAAATCTGTGTGATTGACTTTCAAAATTATTTTCCTTACCTTCTTCTCACTTGTCTTTTGCACTATAAAAAGGGGCTACCCCTTTTGCACTTAAGACGGACATACACAGAAAGACTTCGAACTTTTCAATACTTTCTCTACGACTACTTTCTCAACCTCTAGTACTGAGCACTTTGCTCCTCTTCTCTTTCTACTTTCTGAAACATTCTTGAGTTCTCTTTGAACTCTCAAGTATTTGCTGAAGATTCGATTTTGCTCCTACTGACTTCTGGCTGTTTACTTGCTTTTGTGGTTCTACTATTCAAGTACTTGCAACTGGTATGTCATTCTTAGCTAAATAATGCCCCCTTAACTATGTGTTTATCTCCTAGCCTGTCATGCTCTCTCTTTCACCATGTGTTTACATCTTAGTCTGTTATGCTTTCTTTCCTTATGTTTCTGCAACTCTGTATGTACTCTTTTCATGTGAATCCTTTTCCCTTTTCCCCTTTGTATGTGAGTATAGTTCCAGCCATAACAACATTTTGATATTGCTGTCTATGACTCTGAACTGGGTTCTTTGAACCTCCTAACTCAATCAATTCCCACTCCATTCTCCCCTTTATGTGCTTGAGCCTGGACCTGAGTCTGGTGGTGTCCTAATCACCATCCAGACCTAGGTTTGACCCTCAAGGGTCTACTCCTAACTTGTTTGACCAAACAAATGGTCAAGGGTGTGCCAGTCTGCACCTGTGGCTGGGTATGACCACCATTTGTTATGGCTCCCCAATTCCTTTTCACTTTGCACTTACTCCTAGCTCTAAGTTCTGCCCCTCTCTTGCAAGCCATGCTTTGGGACCCTTGAGCTCCCACTGAACTTGGATGTCTGAGGGCTGGCTATTTTGCACTACACTATTCTAATTCTAAATGGTATCCTGAGTGTAAGCAATGCCGGGAATCCTTGAGATTCCTTGGAACTTTGAAACACTTTGGATAAAGAGAAGACTTTGGAAATCCGGAATTGGTTAATCACATGTTATTGGACATTAAGATTGAATTAGGCGGCTCGGATCTAGCTGTTAGTTATTAATGTATTTATCTTCTTTCTTTTGGTCTCTAATAATTTGTATAAAGAATTTGGGGAATATAGTAAAAGGGTGTGGGAGGGTTTTACATTCTTGCATCAGTAAGGGTAGAAACCATGCTTTAGGATTTTAATTTTTCCTGCCTATAGGATTGTTCAATGTTTCTGATTCCACATCACCTAGAGACCATGCTTAGGGTCAACGCTTCATTGTGTTACAAATCACATAGAAATCATGCCTATAGGACTTAACGTTCATGTAATCGATACATATAGAGATCATGCCTATAAGGAATGCATATGCATTAGGCAAACTGTAGGGTTAATTAACACAATCATCTTTTACAAGTTCAATTAACAGGTTTTAAAAAAAATCAAGATAGATATCATGCCTATAAGATTAGCCTCAAACTCGTCTGATTCGCTTAAAGTAATAATGATCGATTAACTGGTCCTTAATGTCTTAATACAACAACGATTTCAGAAGTCTTAGTTCTTTGACAAAAACTCTCTTGACTCAGTATGCTTTTAAATCCCTCAAATCGGCATCTTTTTCTGAAACAGTTTCTTTCTAAACATTCTGCCTAAACGTTTTACTCAGACCCTGAAATTGTCTTTTAAAACAGTTGCGACTTACCCTTTCCTTAGATATTTCTATCTCTAAAACTCTTTCACGACCATTTCTGTGTTTTATTTTTACTGTAGTCTATACTTTCTTTTCAAAACTCCTCTGCATTAGACTACTTTTCCTGAAAGCAGTACCCCTTAAATCACTCGCTGGAAGTACCTTAATTTCTGATGATTGGATCCAAGTTTCCTAATGCAGACTTTCTATCTAAACATATGGGTTGAACTAGTCCGTTCGCTGTTTAAGTTTAATTTAAAGACCAAATCAGTATATGCCAAGACATGCTAAACTAAGTGTTTGTTTGATTAAGGGGTTTACTTGAGCCTTACCTATTTGTTTGTTCATCCTTATATTTGTTACTTGTTTTGTATGTTGCAATTAGAATTTTAACCTTTGAACTCCATATATGTCTATATCCCTTTCCTTCCCCTTTAGGATTAGAAGTCCTGATACCCCGGTACTGATAGGCTGGGACGGGTACTAATATGCAATAAGTAAACGAGACTGATCGCGTTTAAATACCTTAACGGGGTGGGAAGGATAGATATGGATATGATGACCGATGCGCTAATATCACGTGCAACCCCTCTTCTAAGGATTGATCGTTGGGTATTGCATTGAAGTGATCCATATTAATTATAAACTTAGGACTCCCCTCCCTTTATTTGCTTTCATCGCTTCTCGTAAAACTGTTCAAATCTCTTTTTTATGATTTTCTGCCCTCTCACTTACTTTCGAAAATTTTCTACTTGGTCGCAATGTTATGTGCGAATCCTTATTTGAGCCTTGATTGTTTACTTGTAAAGTCACAATTATAACATGGTCGGGAACCATACTAGTGGATCTTGAGGGGTGCCTAACACCTTTCCCTTAGGATAATTTCTAGCCCTTACCCTAATCTGTGGTCTCTTCATCTCAAACCTTTCTTAAAGTGTCCTAATACACTAATCATTAGGTGGCAACTCTTTAACTTCTAAACCCAATTCTCGAAAAGGAATAGAGTTGTCCTCCCAATGTCGTATACCCGATTTCTGACCCCACGGTTAGAGAAAAAGGGGGCATCGACAAGAAGCTTTATGCAAAATTCTCCAAGTGTGAATTTTGGCTAAGTTCAGTGGCTTTCTTGGGGCACGTGGTGTCCAGCGAGGGTATTCAGGTTGATCCGAAGAAGATAGAGGCGGTTTAGAATTGGCCTAAACCGTCCTCAGCCATAGAGATTTGCAACTTTCTTGGTTTGGCAGGATATTATCATCGTTTTGTTCAGGGATTCTCATCTATCGCATCACCCTTGACCAAGTTGACTCAAAAGGGTGCTCCATTTGTATGGTCGGATGAGTGTGAAGAGAGCTTTCAGAAGCTCAAGACAGGTTTGACCACCGCTGCAGTGTTAGTTTTGCCATCAGCTTCAGGTTCATATACCATGTATTGTGATGCTTCGAGAGTTGGCATTGGTTGTATGTTGATGCAGGAGGGTATATTTATTGCTTATGCTTCTCGTTAGTTGAAGTCCCCTGAGAAAAACTAACTCGTTCATGATTTGGAGTTGGCTGCCATAGTTCACGCATTGAAGATTTAGAGGCATTACCTGTATTGTGTGTCTTGTGAGGTGTTTACTGATCATCGTAGCCTCCAACACTTGTTCAAGCAGAAGGATCTTAATTTGAGGAAGCAGAGATGGTTGGAGTTGCTGAAATATTATGATATTACTATATTGTACCATCCGAGAAAGGCCAATGTGGTGGCCGATGCTTTGAGCCGAAAGGCAGTGAGTATGGGGAGTTTGGCATATATTCCAGTTGGGGAGAGACCTCTTGCAGTTGATGTTCAGTCCTTGGCCAATCAGTTCGTGAGGTTAGATATTTCGAAGCCCAGTCGGGTATTGGCTTGTGTGGTTTCTCGATCTTCCTTATATAATCGCATCAGAGAGCGCCAGTATGATAATCCGTATTTGATTGTCCTTAAGGACAGAGTTCAGCATGATGATGCCAGAGATGTGACCATTGGTGATGATGGGTGTTGAGGATGCATGGCCGGATATGTGTGCTCAATGTGGATGGGCTTCTAGAGTTGATTCTGGAGGAGGCCCATGGCTCGCGGTATTCCATTCATCCGAGTGCTGCAAAGATGTATCAGGATTTGAGGCAGCACTATTGGTAGAGGAGGATGAAGAAAGACATTGTGGGATTTGTAGCTCGGTGTCTCAATTGTCAGCAGGTGAAATATGAGCATCAGAGACCGGGTGACTTGCTTCAGCGCATAGATATTCTAGATTGGAAGTGGGAGAGGATCAGTACGGACTTTGTAGTTAGACTTCCACGGACCTTGAGGAAGTTCGATGCTATTTGGGTGATTGTGGATCGGCTGACCAAGTCCGCGCACTTCATTCCTGTGTGTACTACTTATTCCTCAGAGAGGTTGGCAGAGATCTATATTGGGAGATTGTTCGGTTGCATGGTGTCCCAATTTCCATTATTTTAGATAGGGAAACTCAGTTTACTTCACAGTTTTAGAGGTCTGTGCAGCAAGATTTGGGTACTCAGGTTGAGTTGAGCACAACTTTTCACCCTCAGACAGACGAGCAGTCCGAGCGCACTATCCAAATATTAGAGGACATGTTGCGTGCTTGTGTCATTGATTTCGGAGGGTCATGGGATCATTTTCTACCACTTGCAAAGTTTTCTTACAACAACAGCTACCAGTTGAGTATTCAAATGGCTCCATATGAGGCTTTGTATGGGAGACGGTGTAGATCTCCAGTTGGTTGGTTCGAACCTGGTGAGGCTAGGCTATTGGGGACAGACTTGGTACAAGATGCTTTGGAGAAGGTGAAGGTGATTCAGGAGAGGCTCCATATAGCGTAGTCAAGACAAAAGAGTTATGCTGACAAGAAGGTTCGAGATGTGTCCTACATGGTTGGTGAGAAGGTTCTGTTGAAGGTTTCACCCATGAAGGGTGTTATGAGATTTGGGAAGAAAGGGAAATTGAATCCTCAGTTCATTGGGCCTTTTGCGGTGCATCGGAGGATTGGGAAGGTGGCTTATGAGCTTGCTTTGCCACCCAGTTTGTCGATTGTGCATCCAGTATTTCATGTTTCTATGCTCCGGAAGTATATTGGGGATCCGTCTCATGTTTTGGATTTTAGCACGGTTCAGTTGGAATATGATTTGACTTATGACGTGGCGCCAATAGCTATTTTGGGTCGTCAGGTTCGAAAGTTGAGGTCAAAGGATATAGCTTCTGTAAAAGTGCAGTGGAGAGGTAGGCCCGTGGAGGAGGCTACCTAGGAGACCGAGCGGGAGATGCGGAGCAGATATCCTCACCTGTTTGAGAATTCAGGTATGTTTTTTGACTCATTCGAGGACGAACATTTGTTTAAGTTGGGGAAGATATAACGACCCGACCAATCGTCTCATGAGTTACCGCTCAGTTTTCCCCATTTTTGCTTCTGTATGCTTTATTTATCCGTGTTATGTGGTATCGGGTTGGTCGGATCGAATCCAGAATGATTTTGGTAAGAGACACTTAGTCTCTTTTGAGAAAGCTTGAGTTGGAAAAGTCAACCGGATGTTGACTTATGTGTTAGAGGGCTCGAATGTGAGCTCCAATGGTTCGGATAGCTTCAGGAGGTGATTTGGGACTTAGAAGCGCGATCGGAATGATTTTTGGAGGTTCGGAGTAGATTTAGGCTTGAATTGGCGAAGTTGATATTTTGGCGATTTCTGGTTGGTAGGCGAGATTTTGATATAGGGGTCGGAATGGAATTCCGAGAATTTCAGTAGCTCTGTAGTGTCATTTAGGATGTGTGTGCAAAATTTAAAGTCATTTGGACGTGGTTTGGTTGGGTTTTTTTATCAAAAGCGTAATTTAGAATATTTTGGAATTCTTAGGCTTGAATCCAACGTGAATTTGGTGTTTTGATGTTGTTTTGAGCGTTCTGAAGGTTGAAACAAGTTTGAATGAGGTTATGAGATATATTGGCATATTTGGTTGAGGTCTCGGGGGCCTCGGGTGAGTTTCGGGTGGTCAATCGGATCATTTCATGAAGTTTAGAATTGCAGAAATCTGTTGCTCAGTGTTGCAGACAAATGCCCTTCGCGTTCGCGAGAGGGGAGCCGTGATCGCGAAAGGTTAGTTGGAGAAGGCTGAGATTTTGGCCTTCGCATTCGCGATGGAGTCTTTGCGTTTGCGAAGGGCTGGGAAACGATGCATCGCGTTCGCGAGCTCTGCTCCGCGCTCGCATAGAAGAAATTGGCCAGTTGGGTTTTGAGATATTTTGTTCATCGCATTTGCGGGCGAGGGAGCGCGTTCGCGAAGGTCTGTCTGGGTAAAATATTGCATTCGCGATGGGGTGGTCATGATCGCGAAGAAGAATTTTGGTCAATGGAAGTTTTGTGTTTCGCGAACGCGAGGCTTTGACCGCGTATGCGAAGAAGGAAATTTAGGCCTGGACAGAATGTTTAAGTACTCATCTTGTCCGCGATTTTGGTGTTTATTTCTTCCATTGCTGGTTGTTTTTAGAGCTTTTTGAAGGGTATTAAAGAGGGATTCAAGGGGAATCACTTGGAGGTAAGATTCTTGGACTTAAAACTCGATTCTAATGTGAATTCCACCTAAATAATCATGGAAATTTAGCCAAAAATTGAAAAACTAGGGCTTGGAAATTTAGACCTTTGATTGAGGATTTGAAGGACCATTTAAGGTTGGATTTCAGAACTTTTGATATGTACGAACTCGTGGGGAGATAAGGAATCTATTGATGTAAAACTTATCGAATTTCGAGACGTGGGCCCGGTGGTCGGGTTTTGGTAATTTCGGGATTTATGTTGTAAATTGATTATTTTCGCTTGGGCTTCGTTCCCTTAGCATATTTTGACGTCCTCGTTTTGATTTTGGATAGATTCGACGCGAGTAGAGGCCGATTCGAGGGTCAAAGGCGTTGCGAGCTAGAGATTTGACCGGTTCGAGGTGAGTAATGACTGTAAATGATGCTCTGAGGGTTTGAAACCCCGGATTGTACATCATAGTGCTATATTGAGGTGAGGCACAAGCTTGATGACGAGCTTGGGGTCATGCACTGCTGGGGATTGTGACTTGGTCTGTCCCAAATGACTATTTTACTGCGTATTTGACTGAAATCTATTTGCTATCATCATGATTTAGGCCGAATGCTATACTTGGGCCTTGGGCCAACTATTTGAACCCTTCGGGGATTTTTACTGGTATTTCCTCACTGTTTTGACTTTATACTTGAACTCAACCATGTTATATATCACTGTTTTCGTATCAGCCATGTTTTACTCTGTTTTAACACTTACATGATCTTTTAATGATATTTTTGGGTTGAGAATCATGTTTTACTATTGCCCGAGTGGCTTGTGAGGATTTTGACTGAGTAAGGCCGAGGTCATATGTTGTGAGGAAATATTTGATACTGATTATGAGGCCGAGGGCCTGAGATATGTATGCCACGAGGTGGCTTGTTTGATATAAGGTCGAGGGCCTAGTGATGATGCCATGAGGAGGCTTGATATTGTGCTTGGACCGTAAGGGGCCCCTCTAGAAGTTTGTACACCCCCAGTGAGCGTGGGTACCTATTGTGATGTGAGATTGAGCCCGGCGGGCTGGTATTGTTCTGAGATGTTACCCGAGGGGCGGAATTGTGGATACTATGCCCGAGGGGCAAACCTTTATGTGTTTATTTTCTTAAGTAATTATCCATTACCTGCTTAATTGTTGAAAAAGGCCTTTCATGAAATTACATTTGATATAAAGGATTTTTGCTTATCTTTCACCGATTCGCTGATTTCAAATGGTTTTACGGCTTCATTATAGAATGCTTTGTGCTTTACGTGATTTCTTGATTTCAGTCTTTATTTACATTTGTTACTCACTGAGTTGGAGTACTCACTTTACTCCCTGCAACCCGTGTGCAGATTCAGGCGTTGCGGATCCTGCCAGTGCGAGTTGAGAGATCCCGGCAGATATCAGAGTCCATGAGGTAGCTGCTGACGTCCACAGTCCCGTGTTTCTCCCTCTTTATCATTTCTATCTCTTATCAGACATTTGTAATAGTTTGTAGACTTTTCAGACATGTATTAGGTTTTATAGATGCTCATGACAAGTGACACCCCGGTATCGGGCTGTGTTGGGTTATTTTTTGCAAACTGTGCTATTAGCTGCTTAAACCTTAGCTTAATTGATTATGCTTTATACTATTTCTTATTGTTTAACTGTTTAAAAATGGAATTGGGTTTAATCGGCTGGCCTTGTCTTCACGAGAGGCGCCATCATGATCGGGTCCGGGTTTAGGGTCGTGACATATTTTTAGCGTTGTTTGATAAGATTTGAGGCTTCGACTAAGTTCGTATATTATTTTGGGACATGTTGGTATAACTAGTTAAGGTCCCGAGGGCCTCGGATGGATTTTAGAAGGTTAACGGATTCGATTTTTGGACGATGGGAGCTGCTGGAATTTCTGTTAAGCTGAAGCTGAGCAGCAGCTGGTATGCTCGCTTCTGCGGCAGCTTCATCGCTGAAGCGGCCTCGCAGAAGTGACTGGGAAGGGGTACTGGACAGAAGTCACAGGTGCGACGCATTTTACGAACTTGCATGATCGCAGAAGCGACCCCTGAAACGCAGAAGTGGAATTGGGCAGCTTGGTCATGCCATCGCAAAAGCTACCATTTGTCGCAGAAGCGACATTGCAGATGCGCACTGTGCTCCGCAGATGCGAGCTATTGCTGGGAATTAAACATTGGGACTTCATAGATGCACATTTTGGTTCCCAAAAGTGAGGCCTCAGATGCGATAATGATGTCCGCAGAAGCAATTCCGGACAGAAACATTAGCATCGAAAATCAGTCATTCCTTCATTTCGATTGGGATTTGGGCACTTATATCTCGCAATCTATAAGGAATTTGGAGATGATCCAAAAAAAAAAGACGTAGATCTTTGTGTTTAGTTTTCATAAATTCAAATTGTTTGTCATGTGGAGTTGTGCACAAAAAGTTATGGTTGATACACTACAGGCTGTTTGGAAAGAGTTTTGAAATCGCCAGAAATTTCTATTTCACGGGGCCGACTTTGGGAGCTTATATCTTTCAATCTATATGGAACTGGGAGATGAGCCAAATATAAAAATTGTAGCTCTTGGTGTTTAGTTTCTATAAAGTTAAACTATTCATTATTTAGATATTAATACAGAAAGTTATGATTGATTTACTGAAGGCTTGTACATCAGTTTTTTTGCCTTGAAATTATGAGACAAGTCGCATTTCACAGATGTGACTTGCCTGGACAGAATATATAAATATGAAGTCCGACATTTTTGTTCATTTTTAGAGTTTTAGACCTCTGTTTTGGGTGATTTCAGAGGGGGGTTTCACGAGTTGATTTAGGTAAGTATTCTTTATCCGAAATTAGTTATATTTCATGATTTCATACTTATTTACATCACTAATTAGTGAATTGAATAGAAGAAAATGTGGTTTTTATAAAATCTTCCAAAAATGAAAAATGAAGATTTGAAACACGACACGACATCGGAATTTGATAAAATTGGTATGGTTGAACTCATATCAGAATGGGTGTTCGGATTTTATGAAAATTATGTCGGGTTCCGAGAGGTGGGTCCCGCGTTGATTTTTGGTTGACTTTTTAATGTAAAATTTTAAGCCGATATTTTATTATCCAGAATTATTTTCGATGTATTCTAGTGAAGTTATACAATTAATTTGGATAGATTTGAGCCGTCCCCAGGTCAATTCAAGCAAGAAGGCTATTTTGGAATATCAGCCTAACTTCAAAAGGGTAAATATCTTGCCTAACCTTGTGTGGGAGAATTTTTCCTTAGGCATTGAGTCTTATATGGAAATTGTGATTGAAAATCATGTACACAAGGTGACGAGTACGTACTTGGTTTATATGTGCAACTTATGTCGGTTAAAAATCCGTAGACACCATTATGTATTAAATTGGAAAAATATTGGAACTTATCAAATCCTTTATTTGTCATGCTTCTTTCCTTGTTTGTCGAGTTTTTTTTATATGATAATTTGGTGTGATTGCCACTTGACTTTTATGTGAATTCTGTGTTTGTTGAGTTGCCATCTCGTGGAAATAATTCATTACGGATTTTTCATCTGAAAATAATTTATTAAATAATTTTAAAAGGAGGCATCAATCTATTTGCCAAAAATTTAGATTAAAGAATGTGTTGTTCCTTGATGAATTACTTTTCAGTTCATGTTGTTGAAATTGGTATTGAGTTATAAAGGTCGTAAAACATATTGAGGCGAAGTGTTAAATTGTAAAATATTATTTTGTTGAGTTTTCCACTCCCGAATATTTTGTTAATATTTTTGTGCGCATTATGGTCGAGCTGTGGGCTTCTTACTGTGGATAAATAATGTATTGTTGATTTCTATGGCAAGATTTAATATTTGGGCACCTGATGTGCAATTTGTGATGTGTTGTAAAATTTGAGCACTTGATGTGCAATTTGTGATATGTTGTATATTTGAGCATTTGATGTGCAATTTGTGATATGTTGTAATATTTGAGCACCTGATGTGAAATTTGTGATATGTTGTGATATGTGAGTACTTGAGGTGCAAGTTGTATTATGTTGTGATATTTGGGCACTTGAGGTGCGATATGTGAAATATTCTGATATGATACGCATGCGGTGATATAAGGTCAGGGTATTGAAATGCATGCAGTGAGATAAGGGTGGCTTGAAAAGTGTGGCTAGTAGGGGAACGACTAGAAGTCATGCGGTGTGATAAAGGTGGCTAAAACGCGAGATGCTATTTCGGAAAAAATGATTTCTTTAAAATTAAATGTGAAGGCTCCCGCGATGATATAAGAAAATGAGATATTGTGAATTTATTTATGAGTTGGGACTACGAGGCGGTACCTCGGGAGTGCCCTGTTGATATTTCTTTATTTGTGTTCTTGTCTTTGGTGATTTTGTTTCATTTAATATGTAAATTCTTGTCTTCTTCCGTGATGTACTAATTGACTTTATTATTATGTATTTTATGTTATATTGTGTTGGCTTTGGCTTTTTAGTACGAGACTCTGAAGATTTATATTTCTGGTTTTTACTAATTTTCGATGATTGAGGTGTTTTAAATAAAAGAAATTACTATTATGTTTTAAATTAATAATTTTTACATCCAAATCAGTATTTTATCTGATGCTTTAATTTAAGTGCAATGTCATTTTCCTCACTCAAACTATTTCTAAAGTAAATTGATCGTGAAGGTTTTAATATATTGATATTTTTGTCACGTGAGTTGTCCGTGCGGTTGTGAAAGAAATCTGGGTACGAGGTGCTGTGACAATATCAAAGTTGGCTAAGACCCGTATTGAATGATTATGAAGTGAGGTGTTACAGGATGACTTTTATTTGAAAGAATTATATTCAAAATATTATTTTAGAGAATTTTCGTTGAAAGATATTTATTTGAAAGGAGTAGAATCGAAATATATATATTTATTTGAAAGGATTATATTCTAAGGATTTTTATTAAAGTACTTACATTTGAAAGACGTACATTTGAGGGACTTGATTGATTGGTTGCGTTTGTGTTCCTTATTTATTTGAGCAATATTTATGGTGTTCTAGTTGTCCTGTTGTTTATATCACTGGTTGATTAATATTATTATCATTGCTATTTGTTTTCCTATTATTTTGGTATGCTATATTGCACAAGTTATTAGACTAGTGAGTGTCTTGATTGTACCTCATCACTACTCCACCAAAGTTAGGCTTGATACTTACTAGGTACCGACTGTGGTGTACTCATACTATACTTCTGCATATTTTTGTGCAGAGCCAGGTATTGGAGATGTTAGACTCGGACAGAGTTAGAGTGAGATCGCAAGGATTCAAGGTAGAGTTGCTTGGTCGTCATAGTCCCTTGGAGTCTTTCCATTTTAACATACTGTCAATTATTATTCGAACAATATTGTATATTTGTCATGTCCCCAAAACCAACCCGGTCATGATGGCGCCTATCATGGAACTAGGTCAGCCGACACAAACCCAAAACCAATCAATATCTTTATTCTTAGGATAAAATCAAGGTTGTTTAACAATAAACCTTTAGAAGTGCTTAAAACAAATCAACAGTGCGGAAAGAAAGCCCGACATTGGGGTGTCACTAGTCATGAGCATCTACTACAACTGTTTGACAAATATTAAGGCCCATATGGCCGGGGAATATCACAGAATACAACTAAGGAAGAATAAGGAGGGAGAAAAAGCAGGGCTACGATCACCCGGAAGCTACCTTGCTAACTCCGATGAACCTGCCATTGAATAATAAACACTCGCTACCGGGCTCAGAAATACCTAATCTGCACACAAGGTGCAGGGAGTAATGTGAGTACGTCAACTCAGTAAGTAATAAAGGTAAATGAAAGCTGAGCAGTAAGAAAACAGGAAATTTCACGTCATAACACTACAACAAATCCCATACATTGCTCAAAGTAGTACAGAAACCATTTTTCTCGTAAAACAACTCAATTTCAGTAAAACCTTTCATTTTAAAACATCTTTCAATAGTTTCAAACGAGTGACAAAAACATCTTTCAATAGTTTCAAATGAGTAATGAAAACATTGAGAAAAAGGTAGAAACGTAAAAATCCCCGGGCAAAGCATGTCCTATAAACCGCTCCTTGGTCATAATATCAAGAGAACCAGCCCCTCGGGCTACCTCACAATCACTCGTACTCAGCCCCTCGGGCATAACATGAATCAAGAATCGTCCCTCGGGCAAAACATGGATCAAGAATAGCCCCTTGGGCAACAACATGAATCAACAACAGCCCCTCAGGCTACATCACATCACTCACACTGGGTACCCGCGCTCACTGGGGGTGTTCAGACTCCAGAGGAGCTCCTATAGCCCAAGCATTATAACAAGCCATCTCGTGGCATAATAAATCAGGCTCTCGGTCTCACATAACAACAAGCCACATCGTGGCATAAATCAATTAGGCCCTTGCCCTCACAATATCATGAATCAGTAACAACCTGTTGCGGCGTGCAGCCCGATCCCATAATATCCTCAGAATATAGGCCGTCGGCCCCACTCAGTCAGAAACCTCTCAAGCCACTCGGGCAATAGTAAAACAGGAAACTCAGCTCAAAATATCATTTAAAATATCAGATCGAAGTAAATACAATTGATTTATGAAAACAATAGAGTACAGCATGACTGAGTACAGATATTAAATCAAAACAGTAAGGAATAGTAGTAAAAAGCTCTGAAGGGTCCCAAAACAGTTGGCACGAGGCCCAAATATGGCATTCAACCCAAAACATAGCAATATTATCCAAAACACAATGATATCAAACAGTTTTCAATCAAATACGCGACTTAACAGTCATACGGGACGAACCATATCACAATATCCAACGGTGCACAACCCCACGCTCGTCATCTAGCATGTAGGTCACCTCCAAGTAGCACCACGATGTGAAATTCGGGGTTTTATACCCTCAGGACAATATTTACAATCATTACGTACCTCAATCCGGTCCAAACTCTAGCCCACGATGCCTTTGCCTCTCGAATCGGCCTCCGAATGCTCCAAATCTAACCAAAATCAGTATCATACCATTAATACGTTCTAAAGGAACAAGGCCCAAGCAAAAATAATCGAATTAACTCAAAAATCCCAAAATTGGCCAAACCCTATCCCCGGACCCACGTCTCAGATTCCGATAAAAATTAGAAAACTAGAATCCTTATACTCTCATGAGTTCATACATACCAAATACATCAAAATCTGACCACAAACAACCCCTCAAATCCCTAAATCAAAGTCTCCAATTTCAAACCCTAAACACCCAATTTTAACCACTAATTTCCATAAATTCCATGTCTAATTAGTAAAATATCACCATAGAAACGAGTTTTAGTTCCAAGAATATTACCTCTATGAAATTCCCTTGAATTCCCTTTTCAAATTTCTCCCACAAGCTCCAACCCGAATGAGAAAGTGATAAAATAAGCCAAAAAATCGCGAAGGCACCTATTTATATGTTCTGCCCAGCGATACCGCACCTGCGGCCTTTTTACCCACACCTGCGGGTTCTCATTAACTCCTAATATTCCACACCTATGACGACCATTCCGCACCTGCGGCCACCCGTCCGCATCTGCGGAAATCACAGAATAGCAGCACACCAGCATTCTTTAAGTGCCAAAATCAATCTGTCAACCATCCGAACTCATCCCGAGGCCCTCAGGACCTCAACCAAACATGCCAACACATCCCATAACTTCATTCAAACTTAGTCGAGCCTTCGAATCACTCAGAACAACACTAAAACACCAAATCAACCTCGGATTCAAACCTAAGGACTTAGAAACTTTCAAATTCCACAAACGACGTCGAAACTTATCAAATCACCTCTGAATGGCCTGAAATTTTGCACACACGTCACAAATGACACTACGGACCTACTCCAATTTTTGGAATTTCATTCCGACCCCGATATCAAGATTTCCACTGCCGACCAGAAACTCCAAATTTCCAATTTCACTAATTCAAGCCTAAATCTACAACAGACCTCCAAATCACATCCCGGACGCGCTCCCAAGTCCAAAATCACCTAACGGGGCTAACCAAATCATAAAAATTCAAATCCGAGATCGAATACTAAAAAGTCAAAACTTGGTCAAACCTTTCAAAACTAAAGCTTCAAACTGAGAATTATTCTTCCAAATCTATTCCGATTATCCTGAAAAACAAAATCAACGATTTACATAAGTCATAATACACCACACGGGGCTAGTCATGCCCGAGAACTGGTGAGCAAAGTGTGAGTGCTCAAAATGATCGGTCGGGTCATTACATCCTCCCCCACTTAAACATATGTTCGCCTTCGAACGTGCCCAGAGTTGTTCTGAAACCACCGAATCGCTGTGTAACCTTACCATGCACATATCCGGGGGTGATCCCACGTCACCCTATCCCATATAGGTCTGATAACACAATATAACTGAAATTTCACAATTCAACCAAGCCCATAAACCTTAGAACCAAATTTCCACTTCCGAAATTATCCATAAGATTAGAATCTCACATTTATACACTGAATAACTCCGAACAAGTTGTATCAAACCATATCCGTACCCAAGATGCAATTACATGATATACCACATAACTCAGACACTCGTAGCGATAACTTCTAATCACAGCAGTTGCTCAAAACAACTGAATACCGATAATAAGCCTATTATCAAATAAAGCCCCATTGCAACACTTTCGTATATTGCCAATGATGGATGAAACATGCAGAAAGTCATAACCATTCCTCAGATCAACCATTCATGAAGCTCCCTCTCATTTGGTAAGGACCATAGTAAATTCTAAGCCGAACATCAATATTATCCTTCCAACATGCAAAAATCGAATCAGATAGTATTTATTCTAGATCTCAATAACCTCATCTCATCCAACACGACTACTCTAGTGACATGACACATCGATACAATCTAAATCCACAACCTGTGCGACCCGCGCACCAATAAGCAACAGTCCAAATGTACTCAAATCATGGAAAAAGGACTCAAATGAGAGATCTGTACCACAAATTCACCAGTACCACCACAACACAATACTGAGAACCCATCACACATCGTAGAACCATAACACAGGAATCTAACTCGAAGGATCATACCTCTACATAACTTCGCTGCAATGCACCATCCTATTCAAACACTGGTCCACATGAAACACCTCAAGTCACTTTGCTCAAAATCAACAACCATGCGCAATTTGATGTTTAGTACCAAGAGCAAATCATCATAACCATGGCGAAGCAAATGACATAACACCACACAAACCCGAAAGGACACAACCGATATGCCATCCATCGAGCAATACCCAATACTCTCCCCACTCGAATCCCACTATGAGACCCCAATAGAACCACACCATATGTGCCCATAACCAATAAATCATAACGCCTTGCAACACAGAAAGACAACTCAAAGATCACTCCAGAACACTAATAAGCTCAATAATAATCGAATCAACACATCCCTTAACAATAGCAACTCGGAGTCAACAAAGCCGACTCGATGCAGAACACACATCCATATGGGCCTACTAATGAACCCCTTATCAAGGAGTCCCTGAAGTTACTCCTTCAACTCCGTCGATGCCATACGATACAGTGCCCGACACCAAATCAATACCGAAATCGACAATCCTATCTGGCAGCATACCGGGCAATAGGAAACACATCTGGAAAATCCCTCACCACCAGAACTGAATCAATGGTAGGAGTCTCTGCACTGACATTTCTCACGAAGGCCAAATAAGAAAGACAAAAATATGAAATCACTCTACTTGGAACATAACTCACCGAACCTCGCCACTCAATCTATGGCATCCCGGCATAGACAACATCGTCGTCTTAGCGCAACAGTCTAGAATAACACGACACGGAGACAACTAGTCCATACCCAATATCACATAAAAATCTAACATACTAAGCAACAAAGGACCCACTCGAGTCTCCAAACCCCTATAGTCGCCACACAAGGCCGATATGCGACCCACAACCATAACATAACCTGTTTATGAGAACTTTCAGCCTCCAAATCCATATAGCACACGAATCAGCATATTCGATCCCAACTCCACCGTCTGAATATACAACACACCTCTAATGCCCAATCATCCCACGAGGGGTGCTCCTATAATTCTTCTATGCTACCAAGCAAACTTGAATATCAGGAGTCAATCCAACAAGAGAGTGCCGCAATACTAATGAAGTATCCTTAACGCAAACACATTGCCCTTTCTGAAAAGGTATACCGTTATCCAACCACTCCAATTAGTACCATCATTTCCCTAATCTTCTGAAACTGCCCGCTGCCTAAGAATTTATGACCTTCCTTTCAGAACTGAACTGTGGCCTTACACATGCAAATATCAATCCTACACAACATACCGCATACACCATACCATCCTAGGATAAACATAAGAACTTTGTATCCATTCCGAGCCACAAGAAACTACGTACTCAACTAGCCAAGAACTTTCTATTTGAGCCCATCTAGAAGAAAATCACAAGTCATCACATGCTCCTCACGCCAGTAGAAAATATATATCTCTAACCATGGTAGAAACCATTAAGAGCTCTCCGAATCCCATTTGCACAAAACGAAATCGTCAGGACTGAATTCCTCTAACTCAACCAAGCTACGCAGGACATCAAAACGTAGCATTGCCACAAAACACCTGTAGAAACTCATTACCTCATAAGCACCCAAAAAACTAATCATATCCCTTATCATACCGATCCGACCTACTACCAAATTATCCTATTTATCCAAGTTCTTTCTAAATTACCTTCAATTGATACTTCTTCTCGTTATGACACCAAATCCTCGACCCAGACTCACGATACGAGACCCAAGCATAAAACCACATCATCCCAAGGCTCATAAGCCACTGACTACTCTCTTAAATATCCCCAAAAGCACCACATTCGAAATACTTACCCTGAAGAGACTTCCTGCGAATCTAAAGCCATTACCTTCACCTTCCTGATACTGATGTGTAGAATCCATAATGATATAAAAATGCCATAAGTCTTGACATCCTTCCATATAAATCTCAGTTTCTAGCCATACACATCCTAAATATTCCCAATTACTACATGTAAATCTTGAATCCTTCAAAACCATTCTCGGGAGTCATCCACTCTACTCCGGTTTCAATTAGACTGATCAAATGAACCGAATGTGCCCCATTAGAACAACAACACCTATGGAAGTAACCCCACCTTAATGCAACCAAATAAATTCTTGCTCCAAGCACATTACATCCTTCACCAATAACAACTCAAGTCATTCCATGATTATTACACACCCATAAAACATAACACAACCCTTATCCAAAAAAAAAAAAATTATTCGAGTCATCCTCGGTCTCAACCCCAGTAAGCCACAACTAATTCACTAGTATACCTCAAACTGAGACTGATATGACACTTAGTCATGCAATCGACTTATCAATAGCAGACTCCCCCACCTAGCTCAAAGTCACCGATCAAACACACCATAGCTCATGATACCCATACTCTATTACTGTCATACTGCCATAGTGAGATTAAACTAAATCCTTCATAAGCTCGCGTAACACAAACCAGCTAGTACTTCAAATCATCTACAACTCTCACATTCACCCTCGTAATAGACAAGCTCACTCTTATACGCGATCCAAACTCAATCTGCAGCACATATATTTCACCGGTAATAGAGATCTCGCTACAAAACAACATAGGGATCACACAACTTCAGAATACTCCGCAGGAGATAACCCACCTACTTTACCTCAAACTAACAACTCCTTATACCCCATTCAATCACTTAATCTTCCTAAGTCTGAACTCATATCGTAACATGAAATCTACTATATTCCCCAACTAGACAACATGAAAATATCCTTCAACACGCGCACACTCGGGCTATACATCAAATCACGATAGAAATCAACCACCAAATAGTTCTTTCTATCCTCAAGCAGACCCTTCTCGTCACATCCAAATCATATGAACACATATCTCAGTCACATCATACTAATCACGTAGCCACAGTCATCACTTCCACTAATAGGGACACTATCGAGCATATAAATCCAGAAGCATGTGCTCACACAATCAACACCTCAGTGCTCAAGCTATAGGCAAAGCCCGGCCTCAATTCCTCCAGACTGTCCCAACATCAACACACAGAAATCACATCTCGCCCTTTGATCAGGGAATCACAAGCCGTCGATGCACACTAATACTGAGCGCTCATGGGCGCATACGAACACGTAAAAGGAATTCAAAAAGTTACATTTTAATTTGAATCAAGGACGCACAATAAGAATTCACGAATGTGGGATTTCCTAAAAGTTCTGCAGCCTCCCGAGGATAAGTACAGACGTCTCCGTACCGATCCGCGAGACTCTACTAAACTTGCCCATGACTTGTGAGACCTATGCAACCTAGGCTCTGCTACTAACTTGTCACGACCCTAAAACCAACCCAGTCGTGATGGCGCCTATTATGGAACTAAGCCAGCCGACACAAATTCAAAACCAATTAATATTTTATTCTTAGGATAAAATCAAGGTTGTTTAACAATAAACCTTTAAAAGTGCTTAAAACAAATCAACAGTGCGGAAAGAAAGCCCGACATCGGGGTGTCACTAGTCATGAGCATCTACTATAACTGTCTGACAAACATCAAGGCCAACATGGCCGGGAAAACCACAGAATACAACTAAAGAAGAATAAGGAGGGAGAAAAAGCAGGGTTGTGATCACCCGGCAGCTACCTTGCTAACTCTAATGAACCTGCCACTAAGTAATCAACACCCCCTACCAGGCTCAGAAATACCTGAATCTGCACACAAGGTGCAGGGAGTAGTGTGAGTACGCCACCTCAGTAAGTAATAAAGGTAAATGAAAGCAAATCATTAAGAAAACAAGAAATTTCATGTCATAACACTACAGCAAATCCCATACACTGCTCAAAATAGTACAGAAACCATCTTTCTCATAAAATAACTTAGTTTCACTGTGGTGACCTCACCTGCGGCCACCCGTCCGCATCTGCAGAAATCACAGAACAGCAGCACACCAGCATTCTTTAAGTGCCAAAATCAATCCGTCAACCATCCGAACTCATCTTGAGGCCCTCGGGACCTTAACCAAACATGCCAACACATCCCACAACATCATTTAAACTTAGTCAAGCCTTCGAATCACTCAGAACAACACTAAAACACCAAATCAACCTCAGATTCAAACCTAAGGACTTAGAAACTTTCAAATTCCACAAACGAAGTCGAAACTTATTAAATCACCTCTGAATGACCTGAAATTTTGCGCACACGTCACAAATGACACTATGGACCTACTCCAATTTCTGGAATTCCATTCCGACCCTGATATCAAGATTTCCACTGCCGACGGGAAACTCTAAATTTCCAATTTCGCGAATTCAAGCCTAAATCTACCACAGACCTCCAAATCACATTCCGGACGCGCTCCCAAGTCCAAAATTACCTAACGGAGCTAACCAAATCATAAAAATTCAAATCTGAGATCGAATACTAAAAAGTCAAAACTTGGTCAAACTTTTCAAAATTAAAGCTTCAAACTGAGAATTGTTCTTCCAAATCTATTCCGATTATCCTGAAAACAAAAACCGATGATTTACATAAGTCATAATACATCACACGGTACTAGTCATGTCCGAGAACTGGCAAGCGAAGTGCGAGTGCTCAAAACAACTGGTCGGGTCGTTACAATATTTGATTTCATTGAGATCATTTCATGTATTCAGTTAGAGGTCGTGACTCAGTATTACCAATCTTGGGAGGTTGTATCATTATTTCCGTTGTTGATTTCGATTATAAAAAAAGGGCTTGAATTGTTATTATGATCGGCTTACTTAGTCTTAGAGACTAAGTATCATCACGACGCCTGTGGTGGAATTTTGGATCGTGGCATTTAACTATCCCACGTTAGTTTGCCTAGCAAGTGAATATTAGGCACCCTCACAACTCCGAGGTTGGGATTCCGGGTCGTGACACGTTCTCACGCCTCAAGCCTTATCAATCTCATTTTCACTTTTCTGGTTATTTTCTAACATGGGGAACTACTTATCTATGTTTGGTGGTTACACTAAAAAACCCAACAATTTAATTTTTTGAAGTTACTTGATTTAGAAAAAAGAACTTTCAAGTCAAATTTTAAAGTGAGAATGTATATTATTAATTATTATTTAGTTGATATATATATATATATATATATATATATATATATATATATATATATATATATATATTTATTTATTTGATATACCACACGAATATGAGTGAGCTTCTCTGTAAGAATTGTCCAAACATTAGGTTAACTTTTGCCACCAATCAATTATTGAAGGAAATAACAATAAGTGAAGCCCCTACTAATTTGGTTGATTCAAAAGGCGATCAATCCCCCCCCCCCCCCCAATCCCCCTAAAGTAGTTCTATAGAGTGGGGTATTTGTGAAAAACTATTTTAGATGTAATTAATTCCTAGAAAAGGCGATGTTTGGTTTGACGAAGATCAAAAATGTTATCGGATTTTCATCGATGACTAAGCTATTAAAGGGCTATCTCTTTCGCGGGCAACTGCTTCTTCGAGACCAATTCCAGCAATATCGAGATTGTACTAGTTAGACTCTGGCCGCTATCTTGGAATTAATTGACAGACACTTAATTTTCTACGGAATAAGCAGGTGATACGCAACATCAATCAAGGTAAAATTTTCAAGATTAAACCAAAATAAAAATGAAAATGCCTCCTAAAGCTCTACTAATCGATGAATGTTAGTTTTATATTGCCAAGAAAGATGCTATCTTACCATTTGTTTAGCACAATTATGTTGATAAGGAGCGTATGGAATTTGTAGTATAGTTGCAAACAAAATTGTTTTAAACTGTTGCTTGCCATTTGTTACCAAAAGGGTTTGTTCCAGAAGAATACAACAAATAATCAGTACGTGTCATTCTAAATAAATCTGGAGAACAGAAATTTTAGCAGCCAATAGAATAATTATTTTTATTAAAGTTATAAAAGTTGGTCAAATTAAAAAATGATGTTTTCATTTGACAGATACCAGTAATCTAATAAAATAATTGACTAATAACGTCACCTTTTTTAATTTTGTTATGGTCCAGAATTAAATGATTACTTGACTTTGTCCTTTCTTGTTAATATATTATTGATGATACTTTCAAAAAACAATTATTTGTTTTTAGGTGGTGGTGTAATGGCCTTATTCTTGGTTTAATAATGAATTTTTACACCAACCTCCTCTAAGCTTTACTCCAATAACAAATACTTCCCTTGTAATTCTTCGAAAATACGAAAACCTCTCTCATTTAAATGCTCTTTGGAGCATAATTAGCTTATGGAAATCAATTTCTATTAATAATAATCCTCTAATTCAAAAGAGGTTAGATGACATTCCAAAAGAAATAACCCAAATAGTTTTTGGAATATATATATATATAGTTTTCGGATCTAGGAAAAAAAAAGTACTGACTCTGCTAATTTGAGATAAAATTCAAGGAGAAGTTAAGCAGCAAAGTAGACAAATGTGCTAGTAAGAAACAATTAAAAGTAAACAAAGACACTCACATATATACAAGAGTTTAAGTCATATATATTGCCAGAATAAGAAATTTGACGTATTTATCTGTAATAGGAGATAATATTGTAACGATCCGGTCGGTCGTTTCGAGAGTTATAGCCCCGTTCCCCTATTTTCTGCTTCTATTGTGTTCTACAATTGTATTATGACTTATCGGGTTAGTTGGTTCGGGTTCGGAATGACTTCGGAGTGAATTGAGACACATAGCCTCTTATTTGGAAGCTTAAGCTGGAAAAGTTGACCGGATGTTGACTTATTTGTAAACGATCTCGGATTTGAATTTTGATGGGGCCGTTAGGTTATTTTGGACTTAAGAGCACGTCCGGAGTGTGATTTGGAGGCCCGTGATAGAATTAAGCTTGAATTGGCTAAAGTTAGAATTTTGGCAATTTTGGTTGCAGTGGAAATTTTGATATTGGAGTCGAAATGAAATTTCGGAAGTTGGTGTAGGTTCGTGGTGTCATTTTTGACTTGTGTGCAAAATTTAAGGTCATTCGGACGTGGTTTGGTGGGTTTTGGCATCGTTTGTGGAATTCGAAAGATTAGAAGTCCTTAGGCTTGAATCCGAGGGTAATTTGGTGTTTTGATATCTTTTTGAGTGATTCAAAGGTTTGACTAAGTTGGTATGATGTTATGGGACGTGTTGGTATGTTTGGTTGAGGTCCATAGGTCCTCGAGTGAGTTTTGCATGA